>NC_080086.1:101044325-102392450 GCF_950005125.1 Chionomys nivalis | reverse complement strand
TGAACTGTATTAAAGGGTGGCAGCATTACGAAGGTTGAAAACCACTCTGCAAGAGTGAACCCCAACTTCCCACTTTCTGTGAGGATAGCCATTTCAGTCTGCTGGGAGGAGGGGAAAGGCTATGGTCCCTTGGTCTAGAACCTTCCATAGGCTGTCCTGTAGGAGAGCACTCGGGAGCCCACACAGAGAAATCCGTGCTTTTTAAGGAAGGGATACTGAGGGATGTCCTGTGGGGGGGGGACCCAACAACACAACACAGGAGAGCTTGGGAGGGAGCCACAGTGTGAATGAGCCTTGGGAAATCCAAGTGAATCCTCTCCGTGGCCTTCCCACAGCACAGTACTGTGAATTCCGCCATTTTCTGGAATGCCCAACCTCTACCCTACAGGGCACATAAACCAGGGCTGTTGGGCCTGGATGACTGCTCCTAGGGGAAGTGTCATCTGCCATCTCCAGGGAACTGCCAGAGGGGAGAACTAGCCAAAATGCTCCATGGTGGGGAAGGTATGCACTCACCTCCAACATGGGACCTTGGTGGCCCTGAGCGTGCCCCAGGAAGGTAGCCTATTGAGATCTGGGACCCCCAAGACTCACGAAAGGGTCTACTGTTCTCCCAGGAAAGACCACCTCAAAGGACAAGAGCCATAGAGCAAGGATCTGAATTATATCTGAACAAGCCTACCCATAAGAAAGTCACACAAGGGACATGCGCCCAACGCAGAAGGCTCCCCAGGAGATGAGGCTCTGTTGTGAGCCCTGGGTGGACACCTGCCTCTGTCTATTGTGATGTGCTGCTCAGAGTTCTCATCGTCATAGCCTGGTCTGCAAACAACCACATCCTATGTCTGATGGAGGAGGATCTATGTGTTACTTTCATTGGTTAATAAAAAAACTGCCTTGGCCCTGATAGGACAGAAAATTAGGTAGGCGGAGTAGACAGAACAGAATGCCAGGAGAAAGAAGCAGATTCAAACAGACGATATAGCTCTCCTCTCCAAGATGGACACAGGTTAAGATCCTTCCTGGTAAGCCACCACCTCGTGGTGCTACACAGATTATTAAGAGAGCCAGTAAGAGGCTAGAGCTAATGGGCCAAGCAGTGTTTAAAAGAATACAGTTTCTGTGTTATTATTTCCGGGGCTAAGCTAGCCATGCAGAGCCAGGCGGGATGAAAAGCAGGCCTGCTCGCCTCGTCACTACACTGTCTCTTCTCAGCCTGGACCAGTGACTCTAACCCCCTGGGAAACATACAAGATCAGCGGTCAGTCAGCTTTACCCATCCCAGCCCACAAAGACACCAGGATGGCAGTGTGTACCCAGCCATTGCATTTCTCTTTTCCCAGGGGTGGCATCAGGAGGAAGGGGCAGCAAGATGACTCAGACTCATCTAGTGCTCTGTCCAGAGCAGCTGAGGTGCCAGAGAGACCTGAGGGACTTGGCATCTCACATGGCAGGCACCCGTGTCCTCCCTGACTCTCTCCTTCCTTTGGGGGCATCAACCCTTCACAGATAATGAGACATCCTGTTGGTTACAGATGACCAGCTCGACCTGATTGCCTGGCCCTTTCCTTGGAACATTCCTGCTGTGCTCTGGCGCCCTGGCAAGCTGTAGGGAGCAGCTCACAGTCAGCAGCTTGCCCTGACTCAAGGCCACCTCAGCTGCTCCCCCACTTCGCTGAGCTTTGCCCCTTTCATGTAAGCATTGGTCAGTGTAAACCTTGTACAATTTCTTGGATTTGACAACTGTCTTTGCACATCTATTTTCAGGCAGGGAACGTCCACATCCTCCTGAAGGAGATACTTGCTCTCTGAGCAATACTGTCTGCCTGTTCACTTATGCCATCAGAGAGAGAGTGGCACCTTCCACACAAAAACAATGGACTTGAAGGATGTCGCATCCATGCCACGGGGATCACCGCACGCTCTCTCTGAGTCTAATAGGTGGTGGTTCTTCAGATGGGCACCGGCATAAAGTACAACCTGAACGTATGCTCTGAGTCGGACACTGCAGAGACCAGAGCTAGAGGACATGACAGTAACCTCCGCCTCACTGTTCCAGGGAGCCACACCCAGTGAGGACAGAGGCAGAATTGCTGCCTGTTAGAACCAGGCAAAGCTGGACTCTTGGGGTTCCAGATGCTTCTGCTAACCCGTCACGACAGATGTGGAGTTGAAAGACAGCTCCAACCTCAGCCTGGACGAGAGAGTCCCTAGACATGGTAGGCGGGAACAAGATTGGAAGTCCTGCCTGGACCTTCCCCAGAGTTATCCGAAGCCCACCAGGATGGCCATACTGTCCAAGCAGGGCCCTGTCTTTCAGGCTCTCAGAATGGGAGTGTACTGGTATCACCTCCTCTCAGCATGCGCAGTTAGCTCGTAGAGAGATATTTCGGTGTGTGAGGTAAGGTCAGGATACTTACATGATTAGAGTTACAACTCCATTCTCTTACACAGCAGCTCCCTTATTGCCTTTATGTCTTCACTTAAATATCACCTGTGTCCTGAGACACCCCCCCACCAACTTTTCTGTTGAGAGCATTGGCTCTCTCTCTCTCTCTTTCTCTCTCTCTCTCCAACATCTCCTAATTTACATTCTTCAGAAGTGCAAATCACCACATTGGGAGGAAATAATATTTATAACTCTATCATTCACCCTCCTGACTGGCTCTAGCCTTTCAGAGTCCCATCAGTCACACCGTCCTCTAGCCAGGATCTGGCTTGGCCAGAGACAGGGTCGCACAGCCTGCTCCTTACAACAGCTCCCATCTCCACTTCCATGAAAGCCCAGGGAACTCTCCCTGACGGTGGAATCATGCTGAGCCACACTTTCCCTTGACAACGGGTTTATTTTTACCTTCCGAAGCTGGGAGTCAAGGGTACTGAATATGTTAGCATGCTTCCATCCCATTGGCTGCAGGAAAGCTTGGGGCTGGGTGTTCCTTCCTAAGCTGATGCCGAAAGTCCAGGGACAAGAGTGTTCTCAGGGAAAGTCTTCCTGGACTGGCCTTCTCATTGCTTTACCTCTCTGCTCTTTTCATATAATAACTTTGCATACTTATCATATGGTATTATTATTTTTAAGAATGTCTCCTGTTTTGTAGGAAGATGGATAGGGAGGAAAAGAAGAAAGGGGGAGAGAAGAAACAGGGAAAGGAGAGAGGGAGGGAAGGAGGAGGAAGAGGGGGGAGGAGCAAAGGGAGATGGTTGATGCATTAGTGACCTTGCTGTAATAAAACACCATAACCAAGGCAACTTACAGAGAACAGAGTTTACTTGGGCTTCAGTTCTAGAGGGTCCCTCACAGCACCCAGACAACGTAGCAGTGGGAGCAGGCATAACACAGTGTGGCAGCAGGAGCCGGAAACCGTGTGCTCACATTCCCCAACCACAAAGCAGAAAAAGAACAAACTGGGAGTAGGGTGAGACCTGCTCCAAGGTCTCAAAGCCCGCCCCCCAGTGACATACTTCCTCCAGCAAGGCCACACCTCCTAACCCTACCCCAAACAGGACATCTGACTGGGCCCTAAGTGTTCAAATACATGAGCCTTGGGAGGACATTCTCCATCAAACCAGCACAGATAGAGAGGGAGGAAGGGTAACAAGGGGGAGGGGAGGAATGGAGGAAGGGAGAAGGGAGGAAGAGAGTCCCCCTCTGCTGAAATCTCCATCTGCTGTTCTTTTAGCGGGATCTGAAGTACTTTCCCCAAACCTGAAGTCCTACTGCACGCCAGGCCAGGGCCATGGGCCAAGCACACTCAGTGGCCTTTAGAGGCTGCTCCCAAAGTGGCTTCAGAGTCCCACTACTGTTGTGTCCACAAGGGCCTCCCAGACACTGTCCACCACAGAACCTAGTTCTCCTCTCTTCACCTTGAACTTTGCGCTTGGGGGGGGGGGGGGGGGGCGGGATTTCTTTCCTCACACAGAAAGGAAGGAGAAGAGAGAAAGAAGTGAAAATAAGGTGGAAAATAGGAAGATCTGGGACCACACAAGGAATTCTAGGAGTCTTTGTTTCCTGGAAAGCCACCAAGAACACAAAGGTGACTAAAAGGGACTATGGGGAAGAGAACAGAGCCCACAGATTCACCCCAGAGAGGAGACCCTCATGATCAGCACCCAGAATCCTTCTGGCAAGCCAGGAAGCGTGGTTCTCCTCAAAGGTTCTTGACTGTCCAGTTAGACAGATGAGCTGCTTCCCTGACCTTCACGTCCTTTCTGGGCTCTATGGTGCTCACCAACTCCCCGGCCTTCCCTCCCACAACCAGCACGTCCTCTCTGGGCTCTATGGTGCTCGAATTCTGTCATATATAACCAAGATCCAGCTCTCTGCTGTCCTAAGCCAGCAAAAGGAATGACGGTCTACAACGTCTCCAGAGGAGTCATGTGTGGAACATTTAGTCCCCCACCCATGGTACTGTTTCGGAAGGCTGTAGAATCTTTAGAAGACAGGGTCTGGCGGGCAAAGGTAAATCCCTAAAGGTGGACTGTTGAAAGCTGCAGCCCACCCCTGCCCACTTCTGCCCCTGTAAATTCAGCTGCCACCCCTTCCCTGCACTGCCATCATGAATTGAAATCTGCTGAAACCATGAGACAAAATTAATTTCTCACTCCTTGTTTCTGTCAAGTATTTTGTTCGCAGCCTTGCAGGACTCTGCAGTGCAATTCTTTCTCTGTCTTCCCTGTCTGCAGACAACACAGCAAATAACACCTTTCCCCTTCTTTGTAAGTTCCCTATTTCTTCTGATCTTGTTGATAGCTTTTGTTCTTTCTTTTGTGGCTGGATATAAAAGTTAAGATTGCAAATATCTCATTTGGGCTCCATCAGAAGTTGTGGGACTTCAAAGGCTAATATCATAGGAAAGAAAAGAAGCTGGGGCTTATTTTTTTGAATAGTCAGTTTCTGATTAATTTGCTCATTACTTTCAAGACTACATGAGATCAGGGAGTACCAGAGCATCCCAGTGACTCATGGCATTAGAGGAGACCCATTATCGGCACCCTCCCTCCTCTGTGGTTGCAACTCAGACAAGAATTGAGAGGTAGGTCCTGGTGGTGGGCGGGGGCAGGGGGCTGACTTGGTGGGGGCATGAAGTCAAGGGAGGGAACATGGAAGGAAGGACTATACCTCATGAGCTCTCATGCTCTGGAACATTCAGAACTTGTCTTGAGCTGGAGAGATGGTCCAGTGGTTTAAGAGCACACACTATTCTCACAGAGGACCCGAGTTTAGTTCCTGCATCTATGTTAGGTGACTTAAAACTTTACTCAACTCCAGTTACAAGGAGACCTGACACCTCTGACCTCCACAGGCAGCTGTGTGTATGCACACACATGTGTATGCACAAATAATTATGAATAAAATAAATCTTAAAATAACCTCACTATAGGATCATCCAGATGACTCAATTCTGAGTTCAGTCTCCAGAACCCACAATGGAAGAGAACTGACCTCCGAAGTTGTCCTTTGACCTCCAACATGCACCATATCACACACCCCCTCCCTCATCATACACAGGAAACAGTAATAAATATTTTTTAATAAAATAAGTTACTGTAGCAGTCACATGGGGAACAGGTCAACGAACAGACAAGAGGCTCTAGATAGTCCCTGGGAGGTTAAAGAGAACCTCCACTAACCACTTTGACTAACATGACCCTCAGTTGTTTAGATAAGGCATATGGCTGGGTGGAGGGAAGCTACCTCACAGAAGTGGAGTGGGCAGAACTTTCCAGTAGGATGGATAGATAGGGGGCGGGGAAGAGAAGTGGAGGACAACACCTGAGCTTTTCCCTGGAGCTTAGGCAGATGTTGACTGGGTTTCCACAAGGAGAGAGGCCCGAAGGGACACTATGGGAGCAGGCAGAGAACCTAAGAATGCCAGATGGGCTGTGAGCACTCTGTCTGGATCTCACCGAAGAGCAGCATCTGTGTCCTGTTCCATCCAAGCAGAGAAGAGGCAAAGAAGAGAAGTTCTCCGAGCTCCAAGATATGGAGAAGCTTAGGGCTGAACCCTGGTCCACTCAGCGACTTAGAGGACAAACCATAAGACTTTGCTGATGTCCTTTACCTTTGTTTGAGACAGGATTTCTCTGTGTAGCTCCAGATGTCCTGGAGCTCACGCTTTAGACCAGGCTGCCCTCGAACTAAGAGATCACCTGCCTCTGCCTTCCAAGTGCTGGGATTAAAGGCGTGCACCACCACCACTGGGCTTGCTCTTTACCCTTTACAGCAGTGGGACTCAACTGGTTTTCCAAAGTTGGTAGCAGCACGAACAGAAGACATAGCGGACATGGTTCCTTGGATCTTGCAGACTCACTTTAGTGTCTGCCAGAGAGTCAAGAGCACACACAGGAATGCTAACAGAGGTATGTTGTAGGAGGCCACTTGTTCGTTTCCCAGCCACCCAGACTCCTGAAATAATCACATAGAAATCATATTTAAATCACTGCTTGGCCCATTAGCTCTAGCTTCTTATTTGCTAACTCTTAGATCTTAATTTAGCCCATCTCCATTAATTTGTACATCGCCATGAGTTTGTGGCCTACCAGCAAAGTTTCAGCATGTCTGGCTCCAGCAGGGCCATGGCTTCTCTCTGACTCTGCTTCTTTTCTCCCAGCATTCAGTTTAGTTTTCTCCACCTACCTCTGCTCTCCCCTATCACAGGCCTAAGACAGTTTCTTTATTAACCAATGGTATTCACAGCATACAGAGGGGAATCCCACATCACCTCCTCTTTTCTGTTTAAATAAAAAGGAAGGTTTTAACTTTAACATAATAAAATTACATATAACAAAACAGGTATCAAGCAAGAACTACAGTTATAATATTTATTTCTACCTTACCTTTTATCATAACTAAGGAAAACTATAACTATAGCTATAAATCCTTCAACTCCATCAAAGACTCCAGAAGGATATAATATTACCTAAGTAAACAGGAAGTACATTGTAAGCAACTTCCAAAATGTGGAACAAATGACAGAGACAACTGGCTACCTGGGCAATCACCCAAAATCTCATTTTCAATGTTGAAGCAACCAACTTTGGCTAGGGCCTAGATCATTTTCAGAGGCAGGAAAATTTTTCAAAACCATTTTGCCCTGTCTTGGCAAGATTTGACAGTCTTTCTTCTTGTATCCTGCTTGTCCTGTCCGGACATCATGCATTTTGTCAGTGGTTGATGCATGGGCAGTTCCTTGCCCAAAGGCCAGCTTTGCCAAGAAGAAAACAAGCTCTTTGGGTGACTGTCCAGACAGCAAGACATCTCTGTCAATTCTAGAGTTTTGGAAGTAACATACCATATGGAGAAAGAGACCAGAGATAGGGAGGCATCCACAATCCAAGGAATGCCAGGCACCGCCAGAGGCTGCAATAGGCCAGGAAAATAATCTAGAGCCTTCAGGGGGAGTAGGATCCCGACAACACCTTGGGTTGCACCTCTGACCTCCAGCATGTGTGACAATACACAGCTATCACTGTCATCCACTGAAGCTGTGACACTTTGTCATGGTGACCCCAGGAAACAGAAGGTGTATTTAACAAGGAAATGAAAGTCAAATCTGGGCCGGGCGATGGTGGCGCACGCCTTTAATCCCAGCACTCGGGAGGCAGAGGCAGGCGGATCTCTGTGAGTTCGAGACCAGCCTGGTCTACAAGAGCTAGTTCCAGGACAGGCTCCAAAGCCACAGAGAAACCCTGTCTCGAAAAACCAAAAAATAAAGAAAGTCAAATCTGTCAGCATGTGTCCGGGCTTACAGAGAAGACATGAGGCATATATATATAGACGTGAAGCAAGGACACCAAAACCCGTATGCTCCACCTGACAGGGCATGTAAACATGGTGATAGAGGCTAAAACTAAAACATCCACCTAAGACCAATACCCTCATATCACAGGGCCATCAAACACAGCAGTGTGGAGTGGCTGATGTCACTTCTCAAAGAAATGAGATGGGCAAGGTGCGTGTGTGTGTGTGTGTGTGTTTTTAAAGAAAGTCACTGCTGGGATTTACTAGTGTAAGCTTATCACGCCGGCTCCTTGGAAAGCTGAGGCAGGGGAACCATACATTCAAACCTTGCCTGAGGTATACAGAGTAAGTTGAAAGCCAGTCGGGGCAATTTAAGGACTATCTCAAAATAAGAAGTGGAAAAGAGAGTTGGGATGTAGCTCAGTGGTAGAGAGCTTCCCAGCAAACAAGGGACTCTAGGGTTAACCTCCAGGACCAGAAAGGAAGGAAAAGAAGGGAGGAGAAAATTGGAAAGAAAGCAACAGGAGCTGGAGAGATGGCTCAGCAGTTAAGAGCACTGGCTGCTCTTTCCGAGAACCTAAGTTTGGTTCACACCACACACATGGATACTCACAACTATCTATAACTCCAGTTCCAAGGGATCTGGCCTTGTGAGCACCAGGCAGCGACATGATGCATATACATACACGCAGGCAAAACACTCATAAAACATGAAACAAACAATAAATAATAAATAAAATCTTTAACAAAGAAAAAAAGCCATCCCACATGTCACAATAGACCAAGTAAGCCCACTCTTTTATTTTTAAATTTTTAAAAATAAATCCACTCATAAGAAACAAGAGTAATGAGCATAAAGAGAAAGGGAGTGGTCCTGGAAAGCCAGCAGGACCCAGCTGGACACAGGGGTAGCTTCACAGATGCCAGGGTAAAATTTATGAGCAAAGCCTGTTCGCCTAGACAGCATCACATAAACTCTCTGCCGGAAAGAGCAGGGAACTCATGGCCCACGGAGCAGAGGCGGGTTACAACGAAGGCTGTGAGTCATGGCTGCCTTTGATTCCTCTAATAACCTGACTTCCTGAAGACAAAAGAAACGCAAGCTACAGGCCCCGGCTCGGCAGAAAAGGAGGTGCTTGGAGAATTAGTTACCCAAACAAGCTGTCACTCACATCCGAGGCTATGGAATGACGCGCGGGGACCCGCGCGATATCCTTACATGGCTACGTGGATCACTCGGTCGCATCCATAAAAGATTCCATTGCGTATTAAAGCCTAATATGCACGAAAATAAGCAGCACCACGTACTGGGGAGGGAAGACACTTTAAGGCGACTTGCACAGGAGGTGGGAGCTGCTTAGAGACTCACGTCTACTAGGAGGCACCCCCAAACAGTTCCCAGATGCGGGAAGGAGTTAAATCACTAAACATGTGAGAGGGGAGCCCGTTAAAAATAGATTTGAATATTTATTCCAGCTTCAGAGAGAGGCCAGCTTCTCCAAAATGTAATCAACAGAAGACATTTGTGAGGAAACCAACATTTGACTATTCTCATTTTTATTTTTGTAGATGTGGTGCTTGTGTGTGTGTTTACGTGTGTGGATGTCTAGTGTCTTCTTTCTCAATTGCTCTCTACCTTATACAGTGAGGCAGGGTCTGTCATTTAGACGAGAGATCATGGGTGCCCTAGTACAGATGGCCAGCTTGTTCCAGGGGTTCCCTGCCTCTGCTTTCCAAGTGCTGGATTTGAGGGGGGCTCCGTGCTCACCGCACAGGTGCTGTGGAGCCGAAGCCTGTTCTTCACTCTCGAATAACGAAAGCTTTGCCCACTGAGTTGTCTCCCTAGTCACTGACCTTTTAAGTCCCCACAGCTTAGCAACCCTCAAGTGTTGAATTACATGTAACTGTAATGTATTAAGCACGCAGTAAGCATCAGACACAAAGATGTGCATGCTACCCTGATCATCCCCCCAGGCAGCCTTCAGGGACCTTGGCTTTCCCTGGATTTCTAACTGGGCTAGAGGTTGCCTGACTCTTTACAAAATGTCCCCCGGGGCCATTCCAACTTGAGATCATCCTTCTCTATCACAGCAGAACAGACCACAATGACAGGAAGATATCTTAACATGCCGTGAGTTTCTTCAGATAAATTAAACCCTCTCCAGGGCAAGCAGGCAAACGGTACACAAGTGACTGACAACTCCAGTGAGAGACGAATGTCTCAGTAGGCTGCAGGGGAGGTGTCCTGGGGAGAACCAACAGCCTGAAGCCAGAGACCACCCCCCAAGTGGACCTTCCCAGGGCTCCCAAGCTAAGTCCGGGTTAGTCCCCTAGGCAGATGGCAAAGTTCCAGCAACCAGGCACCTGCAGCCCGGGGTTCTAGTCTCAGCTCAGCCCCTTACCTGCTGGTGACCCAGGTCACATCTGTGTGTCCTTAAAATAACAACAGATAAAGGGATTAGATGACAATATCCGGGGGTGGCACCCAGTGCTTCATTGGCATTCCAGGACTGTGCCCGGGTGCCAGCACTCCTGACACCACTTCTGAGACTTGGAACATGCACACAATGTGCCTGCAGGAAGCTGGAAGGCCTTGGTGGGAGGAAAAGGACCAGCAGTGAGCTGGGGGTGGGATGAAATCCGCACATCAAGGCTGCAAAGCAGAGGGGGGCTGAGGGCTGTACAGAAATAAGGGAGCTGCCAGTGCCCCGCCAGGCTGGCTGGATTCTACTGGAGTCTGAGCTGCTGTGGTGGTCTGAATGAGAATGATCCCCCATAGGTTCATATAGTTGAATACTTGGTCCCTATTACTGGAACGGTTTGGGAAGGATTAGGAGGGGTGGCCTTGGAGTAAGTGTGTCATGGGGTGGGGTGGAGGCTTTGAGGTTTTAAAAGCCCATGCCAGTCTCAAGTGTCACAGTCTCCCTGCCTACAATTTACAGATTAGATGTAACAGAATACAGAGGTCCCTAAAGATATCCACACCTACTGTCTAGAAGCTGTGCATGTATGAGGATATGTGGCAAGGAGACTGAGGTTGTGGTCGAATTGCCTGACTTTAAAATTGAGGCTTGTTCAGGGTTCCATGGAGTCCAACATCTTTAACGGTGAGAGAGGAAGCTGCAGACCATAGCTCAGAGAGTGATGCTTTAATATGCAGGAAGCCCTGGTTTGTCCCCTGAGCTGCCTAAAACCCAGCAGAAGCTTAAGTTGGCCTCAGAGCCATTATGTAGCTCAGGCTGGCCTCAGACTTGCAATCTGTCTCAGCCTCTTCAGTGCCTGCATTATCACGCCTGGCCGTAGACCACATGTGTATCCTAGAAAGACAGGTTCGTTGGACACCACCTATGTTCTCTAATACCATAGAGCCCTGTGTGTCCACCCTAACATGACTGGCAAATATCATTGCTCGTGGAGTGGACAAGATGCTCCAATCAGACAATACGAGACAACATGATCCCTAACGAGTAAACCTTGGCTCCACAGCCTTCCACTCTTGTCAACTAATAAAATTTTAAGCCCTGCAATGTCTGTAAAGAACTGAATACGCTAAACTTTACTTGGGGGCCACTTTCTAGGATGGTTCAGTCTGAAGCAGGAATGGCCATTGCCAACTATGTAGAGTAGTTGACATCTTCAGTAAGATTGGCATGGCCACCCATGACCACGACAGCAGACAGCCATCATCCCACAGTGTCCTGCCCTTGTTATCACTCCCAGTCTCACCCCTGCCTGAGGCCCCCAGGCAGACTCCCCAGTCTCACCCCTGCCTGAGGCCCCCAGGCAGACTCCCCAGTCTCACCCCCTGCCTGAGATCCAGCAGTTGCTCATCTACTGTCAGTGAGACCCTCGACTTCTCATGAGTGATTCTGATTAGTCTCTGGGGACAATCTGTGTCCGCCCTTCTTTGTATGGAACACCAGTAGGCTCTTGAGGACAAGGCAGTCTCCTCCACCGTGGTCAATTGTGTGTGGCTAGCCAAGTCCTAATCAATTAACCCTCAGGAACATTGAACCTTTTTCATTCCTTCTTGGTGCAATGTGCATTTAACAGCAACTGGCTTGAACTCCAGCTGCCACTAGATGGGTATTAATGTCCAGCCAGCACCTACCCGATCCTCATGGCTGGGTCTGGGTTAGGTGGATAACCCTGGGGCACCAATTAAATGCTCACAGTAAACAACCTGCCTGTGAGGTCAGAGACTGATCTTCTGACATTAGGGACAGGTGATGCCAGAGAGTGGGGGAGGGGAGCGCTTCCCTAGATCTTAGTGAGATCCTTGTAGGACTCCCTTGGGTCACCTGCCACAGGTAAGGGTGAACTACATGCACTCTGACCCCTGGCTTGGAATCCTGAGTTCGCACCGACCATGTCCCCTTTCTCCTTCTCCAACCTTACCCTCCTGCATGGTCCCTGGTTCGCCTGCTCTGCAGTCCTCGGAACCAAATGGAATAACTAGCAAGCAGCATCCCATGATTGAGAGGCAAGCCGGACCTGATAGATGCTACCCCCCTCCTGAAATGGTCACACGTCCAGACACCCCGTACTATGGGAGCCTTGGTTTAGCTTTGTGAATAGCACTCTAGAAAACCCTCTTGTGTTTTGACTCACTACCGGGTGTCAGTGAGTGACAACGGTGCAGGGACAGCTGGTGGCCTGAGACCAGCATCATGTCAGCCAGCAGCCTTGGGACAAGCCGGCTTTGACCTCAGTGTGAGCTGTCGGTCCCACATACAAAAGGAGCCTTTGTGGTCAAGAAGGAAAGACAAGCATGCAAGCACACCACATACACACACTCTCACTCACACTCCCCCCACTCATACACACACAGGCACATACACATTCAAACCACATACACACCCCTCAAACACACATGTGTGCACACAACACGTGCACACACACACAAATCCAGAGCTAAACATCCTGACACATGAGTAAACTACTCACTGATGCTGGAACAAGAACAGAAAAATTGCCCAAATCTGATTTGTTTTCCTAGACTTGAGAATAAACTGCTAATAAACTGGGAAGCAAATCTCCCTGTAGCAAACATCCACCAATTTAAAGCCTGGAACTCTGGAGACTATCTTATTAATAAGGGTAGTCAAATTTAATTTTAAAAAACAATTAAGTAGAATCTAAGTCATTACTTTCTATTATCTTCCAAGCATCGGGGTTTCCGGGTAGCTTCCAGAAACAAAGGATTCTGCAACCATCCTTTACTCCTTGTTAAAGAAAGTGGATTACTAGCACTGGTGAGGATCCTGGCTCAGAAATGCCAGCTTGCCACCAATCAGGAAAACATGTGGTTGCTGGCAAGGAGAGAGGAAATAAATGAGGCAGGAAAGAGGACCCAGGAACAGATCTCTAGAAGATAGGCTTGGCAGCTCCCAGAGATGATATCTCAAATCAATGAGGAGAAGACAGATGAGCCAACAAATGGCATTGCCGGGATGTGCTATCGTTTAGAAGAAAATTAAGATGGCTCTCACAACACGGACGCTGGAAGCATCCGGTGTCTAAACATATGCTTCTAAATCCGAAAGGAAATCTAATGATCTCTTAAAAAGAAGAAAAGAAGCCAAACCCTCGGCACTGGCTACTGCCAAGCCTGCTTTCCCTGGGGCTCTCACACTTTTCAGGAAGTTAAAACATTCTGGGTCTTTCTCCCTTGTCCCACCTCACCATCACCTACACTAAGCCCAATGTCGAAACGGAAAACCTCCAACCTGACCAGAAGGACTCCTGCTCTGCAACCTGCCCTTCCCCAGACAGTCTTCTCCTGTCTCCTCTCGGAAACATCTCAATAGACTCTGGATGAAGGGAAGCAGGAGGAGGCAGAGTAAGGTTGACCCCCAATGGGAAGCATCCCAGACATGTCTGAGAGGCAGAAGCTTAGGATACAAGCTACTTAAAGAGAAATAATGAAGGTCGCGGGTTACAAAGGCTGCACAGGAAACGGGATCAAATAAGCTGAGCCAGGGGCTGGAGAGATGGCTCAGAGGTTAGGAGCACTGCCTGTTCTTCCGAAGGTCCTGAGTTCAATTCCCAGCAACCACAATGGTGGCTCACAACCATCTGTAATGAGATCTGGTGCAGAATACAGTATATATAATAAATAAATAAATCTTTAAAAAAAAAACCAAAAAACAAATAAGCCGAGCCATCGGATGATAGATAAAAGGGAGACTTGCAATCAGAAGGGAGAGAGGGAAGGAGGGAGAGAGGGAGGGGAGAGAGAGAGAGAGAGAGAGAGAGAGAGAGAGAGAGAGGAGAGAGAGGAGAGAGAGAGAGAGAACAACAGCCTTAGTTCAGAACAAGGAAAATAGGATTGAAGAGGGCATTAAGGTCTATCCTCATTTCTGTCGCTATGATGAAACGCTCTGATGGGAAGCAACTCCAGGAGGAAAGATTTCTCTGGCGCACGTGTCCAGGTTCCAGTGCATTATCAATGGGCTATAAGAGCAGGAAGTTAGAAAATCACATCCAAAATCAAGAGAGCAGAGAGAACTGAATGCAGCCACGCTGCCTGCTTGCTTCTATCTTGCCTACTCCTGTCCTGTGTAGTTCAGGAACCCCTTCCTAGAATTAGTATCCGCCTACCCGTGGGCTGGGCCTTGCTCCATCAATCAACACTTAAGCCAGTCTCTCATGGACATGCCTGTAGACCAAAGTGATTAAGGACGATTATGAGCTCGAGGCTCTCCCCACCGGGTGGTTCTGAGTTGTGACAAGCTGTCGATACAGACTGATGAGCATAAGGAATCTGTCCCTGTGGACGAGCAAGCACTTTGTGGCATCCATATGCCCGAGCCTCCCAGTCTCTGCCCAAACCACGGCTGCTGCTGCTTAGAGAGACAGCAAGGGACCAAACAGCTGAAGGGCTAACTGACCAGGGTCACACTGTGGACAGGTGAGCCAGTTCCCTCTCAGCGCCTCCCTGCTCAAAATTAAAAGCAAAAAAGAGGCGAGTCGTGTACATCCTAAGCTGTGACTTCGAAGACAGCGGCCAACAGGGACTTCGAAAATCCCCCAACATGCACGGTGGTAAACCCAAAACTGAATGCTGGGAAATAGAAACTTCAAAGCAAATTATCGTCTATTGGCTGGCATGCATCCTGCTCTTAAAAGCCAACTTTCCTGTCTTAAGAGCTGTAATTAAAGCCTGCTCCAGCAATCTTCAGGACTGTGGTCCAGCTGCCCAGGACACACATCCACCCTCTGCTCCATCCTGCTCCCATCCCCTCAAGGAGCCGGGGCAGTCAAGTGCCTCTGTCTCCCAAGCTAGAGACAGGATTCTAACGAGAGCCTTTCACAATCAGGAGCTTTATATTTATTCTTAGAGGACTTGAAACACGGTTCCCAGGGGCCAGCGATATGGCTCAGCCAATAAAGGCTCATGTTGTGCCAGTACCGTAACCTAAGTCCAATTCCTGAAACCTACCTAAAGCAGGAGAGAACAGCCTCCACAATACTGCCCCCTGACATCCATGCACACGCTGCCCCGCCCCACCCCAACACATACACACATCACGTACACATGCCATAGTGATAAATAAAAATTGTAAAGGCTATTTCCAAGACCTGTTTTGTTTCTTTCTCTCCCTATTTTTAAAAGTGTTTATTTTTTTACTAATGGGGGGGGGGGGCGCGCACACATACACAGGTCAGAGCACAGCTTTGGGGACTCAGTTCTCTCCTTCTGTCAACTGAGTTTCAGAGATCAAACTCGGACCACTGGACCTGGTAGCGAACGCCTCAGCTCACCGAGTCATGTTGACAGTTCCTGTCTTCCTTTGGGAGACAGAGTTTTGCTATGTAACCCCAAGCCAGCTTCAAAACGTTTATGCTTAAGTGATCCTCCTGCCTCAACCTCTCGGGTGCTGGGATTACAACTGTGTGTCAGCAGACTCCGCTTATTGTTTCTTCTATGGACAGAACCAACCACTGGAAAGTCAGGAAGACACTGAGAGAAGCAGCATGCCCACTGGCCCTGCAGGGCCACAGTCTTGCTAGTGGTGAGAGATCTGTGTTCTGTCTGTGCTCCAGACTTGTGACAGCTGGGCAGGCTGCCTAGGGACAGCCCCACCCCAAGCCCAGTCAGCTCCTCTGCCCCATAGCTGGGGAAATAATATCAGATGATGAGGCCGTGGACAACAAAGTCTGCAGCATAGGGTCACCCTGGGGCTACCCTGTCCATCTCACTCCCTGGGCCTCAGGTTGGTGGGCTTGGCAGGATGCCCCACCCTTGAAGACTTTAATGTCCCTTGGAATTGCTTTCCTCACCCAGCAAGGCTCACTCTTGGTTCTTCTCACCTACTGATCCCTTACTCTGTGGAGACTTGGGAGAGAATAATCGATACATGATGCTTCACCTTCAAAAAAAAAAACAATACATGGCAGAACAAACCAGTCAGCTGCGCACCATCACTTCTTCCCATCAAGAGAGGAATAAAAGGGTGCCAGGAAAAGTCATGCAAAGAGGTAGGAGAGCCGGGAGCATTTCTTTAAGAAGCAGGGAGAAAGACCAATGGCCACCATGTTTCTCTAGGATGGTAGCCAAGGCAGTCAAGCACAAACCCTGAATCTCCAGGAAAACCAGCTTTGCCTCCATGTGAGACGTGCCCCGCTGTGCCTCAGAGAACTGTGACAGCTTCCCTGCCAAGCGAGCAGGGAGCACACTGCCAACTTCTTGAGTGGTTTGTTAAGCAAGTCAGATGTTGCTTTCTCTGGAGAGGAGATGGGGCCAGAAGTGAGCCCTAAAGTCATCGCTTCCAGCCACTCATGACTGGATTGCTAAGTGGGAGACACCATGGGAGTCTCCTGATGAAGGACTAGAGATGGCATGAAGGGACAGTTGGGTCGCTGGCACTGCAGAGACCACAGACAATCCGTCACACTCCTACCTTCTGCCTCCCTCATTGGAAAGGAAGCCAGGCCCACTCTTGAGGTGTAAGAATTCTGATATGGCAAAAGCTGATGGTAGGAAGGCAGGGGCCCTCCGGGAGGCGTCTTTGAACCCCAGCAGAAGACATGGGGGCCTACCTTCTTCTGTGAGAGGTGGCAGCTAGGCACTCTCCGTCAGGCCCCTGATTTGACCTCAGGATCTGGAGAGCAAAGGACTCCAAAGCAAAGCTGCCTCCTGCAGATTCCAGGAGACCATGGGTGGAAGTGAGCAGGCTAAGGAAGCAGTCATTGGTGAGTGAACACTTGTGCTTTGGTAGAACCTATCCCAACTCAAAGGGAAAGAGAGACATCTTAGAAAGGTTCTCCAGAACCTCTAAGAGGATGCAGCTTCAGCTAGCTGAATCTGGAAAGGCTGCAGACAGACAATATTCCAAGAAAGAAAGAAAGAAAGAAAGAAAGAAAGAAAGAAAGAAAAGAAAGAAAGAGAAAGAAAGAAAGAAAGAAAGAAAGAAAGAAAGAAAGAAAGAAAGAAAGAAAGAAGAGGAGGAGGAGGAGGAGGAGGAGGAGGAGGAGGGAGGGAGGGAGGGAGGGAGGGAGGGAGGGAGGGAGGGAGGGAGGGAGGAGCTTGCGTCCAGGCATCGTTCCTGCAACAGGAGGGGTTTGCTGGTGAATCATCACTAGTTGCTATAGGAATGGTACCCTCAGCCTCCTGTAGGTGGGGACTAGAGTCCAGTGGGGATGGGGACAACCAGAAGTCACAACGAAAGGAGGTCAGGGGTCCCAGGTATGCCAGCAAGTTTTACGTCAACCTGACTGAAGCTGAAGTCGTCTGAGAGAAGGGAAGCCTCAACTGAGAAAATGTCTCCATAAAAATCAGGCTGTAGGCAAGCCTGTAGGGCATTTTTAAAATAGAGATTGATGGGGGAGGGGCAGCCCATTGTGGGTGGTGCCATCTCTGGGCTGGTGGCCCTGGCTTCTATAAGAACCCAAGCTAAGCAAGCAATGAGGAGCAAGTCAGTAAGTAGCACCCTCCGTGGCCTCTGTTCCTGTCCTGACTTCCTTAGAAAATGTTGAAGCATAAACCAAATTTTAGTTGGACTTTCCTTTGGGCCGCCAACTCACAAATAACGATACAGAAATTTATTATTAATTATGAAAGCCTGGCCTTAGCTCTTATAACTTATGCCACTAGCTCTTATAACTCAAATTAACCTGTTTCTATTAATCTGTCCCGTGGCTCAGTTACAGCTCCTCTGTACCATATGTTTGACTTCTTTGGTGTCTCGCTGGCGTATCCTGCAACACACCAGATTCACCCCCTTTTCTCTCTTTCTCTCTCTCTCTCTCCTTCCCCCCCCCCAGAAGTCCTACCTATTCTTTCCTGCCTAGCTATAGGCCATTCAGCTCTTCATTAAACCAAACGCAGTGACACATCTTCACACGGTGTAAACAATTATTCCGCAACACCAAACCAACCCTTTCTTCTCCAACTTGCTTTGGTCATTGTGTTTCATCATAGCAAGGGTAGCCCCACCTAACACACCAGGAAACATGTAAATCATAGACACGAGATTAAGCCAAGCATCACGAACCTATAAACAAAGCTTCCATGAGACTTCAGCTTTCAGCAGAGGGGACATAGCACCGGCCAAGAGAAGCCAGGCTGCTCTCCAAACAAATAGGCACAATTTTGTTGCTTTCTAGGGGTAGGGTAAAAGTTGGTACTTTCAGTATCAAAAAATGGTTTTCTTCCCACTCAGACCCATGGCCAACCTGTCCCGGAAACTTGTGAGTTCCTCTAGGGCTGGAGCCATCACCCTGGGTAAGCATCTCATGTGTGGTTCAGTGTGAGCCACCGGAGGGTGTTAAATATATGAGCTGCTTCAGGGGTAAAAGATTGAGATAGGGGGACTGACTAGCTCGATGATTCATAGGATAAAGGTCGTGCACAAGGCCAGTTGTGTAAGTCAGGGCTCTCTAGAGTCAGAACTTATGAAATGCAATATATATATATGAATGGAAGAGAGAGATGGAATTTATTAGGATAAGTTGAATTTATAAGCTGCAGTCCAACTAATCCAACAGTGGCTAGCTATGAACAGAAAGACCAAGAACCTAGTGGTTGCTCAGTCCCACAAGGCTGCATGTCTCAGCTGGTCTCTGTATATGCTGGAATCCCAAAGAACTAGGTTACCATGCCAGTGAAGGTGTGAATGAGCTAGCAAGACAAGGGCTAGCAAAGCAAAGAACAAAAGCTCCCTTCTCCTGTATCCTTATCCAGACTTCCAGCTGAAGTTGTGGCCCATGTTAAAGCTATGTCTTCCTGCCTCAAGTCCTGAATCAAAGGCCTGTGTCTTCCTCTCTCTAAGTTCCCGACTGGAAGTGGATTCACCCACTTCAAACCAAGCAGAAAATATCTCACAGGTGTGCTCTCCATTTCTGGATTGCAGTCCAGAAATAGCCAAGTTGACAACCAAGAATAGCCATCACCCCAGTGCAGCCACCAAATCTGGCAGCCTGAGTTCCGTCCCCTAATCTCACACGACGGCAGAAGAGAGCAGATGCTACAAGTTGTCACAGGACTCCCATCCCCGACTCAAACACAGATGCAGATCATTGGGCATGAATTTTCACACACACACACACACACACACACACACACACACGTTGAAAAAATAAGAGAGCACATACAGCAGAAAACAGACATCAGCTTCAGTGGGCAATCGGCATTCTACATGCAGGGTCCAGCAGAATCTGACCCACAGGTTACCTCAGTTAAGCAGAGTGACCCAAAATGAAGGCAAGCATGCCAAGCCTGTCTGTCCATTCCATCCACCCATGGGGCATCTGTAGGTCAGTGTGTACATCCCAGAGGCCTTAGGGTTCCCCAAAAGAACCTTGACAAATGGAGTCAGAACCTATCCAGCAACGACACTCCCACAGCAAAGCTAGAGGAAGACTAAGTATATTGCCCAGAGGCGTGGCCTCTGAAGCAGAGCCCTTTAAGTCAAATAGGGACAAGGGATACTGGAGCGCATGTTAGGTTTGTGCCTTGATAACACAGGAACCCAGGAGTCTGAGTTCTTCCCCTGCCTTGAGTAGACAACAGAGCCTCAGCCCCGAAGAGAAATACGCAGAGAGGCAGGAAGTACTATGCATGCCATAGGGATTTTTTGTTGTTTTAGCTAGGCCTCTATTGCTGGCATAAAACACCATGACCCAAAGGAACTTGGTGTGTGTGGGGGGGGGCGGGTATTTCACTTACATATCTCAGGTTCGTTAAGGGATGCCAAGGCAGGAGCCTAGAGGATGTAGAGATGTAGAAGCCATGGAGGAATGCTGCTTACTGTCTTGTTCCTCATGGCTTTTTCAGACTGCTTTCTTATAGAATCTAGGACCATCAACCCAGGGATGACATCACCTACCATGGGCTGGACCCTCCCTGATCAATCATGAAGAAAACGCCCCATAGTAGATCAGTCCAGTAGAGGCAATTCCTCAGCTGACATTTCCTCTTCCCAGACGACTCTAGCTTGAGTCAAATCAACAAAATACTAACTCACACTCAATGTTTATCTTGTGTTGAGCCCGGGCCAGCCTGCTCAAGCCTGGGTGCTGACAGTTTGGGCAAGAGGAACAAAACCACTTAAATTACTGCTGCAATCGACTGGAAGAGGAAAGATGGCAGCAGGAGAGTTGTCCAAAGAGGAGAAAAGAGGAGGGATGGGATGAACGATGTCAAAAGCAGTGACAGCCCAAACTGCACGAAGGTAGAGACTGTGACACAGGACAGCCGGTCTGCTAAGAGCTTCCATCCCTCAGCTCATCCAGTCCTCAGGATGCCACGGTCAATGGACAAGCAGGGGTGAATGACCCTATCTGGACAGAGACTAAGACACAGGGAGTGACTCAGTGGAGCTCCAAGGAGTCATGACACAAACGACCACCCCCTCTGTCTGTCCTGGGCCATTCTCTGCTAGAAAGTGAATGTGGCGTGCATCTGGCATGTCACAAAACAACACAAGGTCTCAGGACCGATAAAGACGCTCCTCCCCTCGGGGAGATGGTATCTATACATTTAAATTGCTGTCTTCGTCATCAGATGAAGGGCATTTTATTTTCATGTAACAGCTGAGAGGCAAAATCAGGTCCCGTTTCAAGTACCACTAAAATCTGCTGTGTGGGTAGAGCTCAATGTGGAAATGAGGTACCCTTAACAGCCGCCCACACAGCCGCTCAATCTTCACTCAAGAGGCGCTATTGAACAAAAGGTGACTCAAACCCGCCAGCAACTTTGAATTTAATTTCTGAAACCTTCAGCTGATGGGGCGGGCAATGAGCCAGGCAAAGGAGGGAAGGCCCTGACATGGCAGGCTTGAACCCCGGCCTTGCAGGGACAGCAATAGGACCACCTGACTCCCTCAAGATAGCTCTGACTGGCACTCATGGGGCAGCCTGAGGGGTCCCCGAGAGGAGAGGCATGTTCTGTGTCATTCACAGACTGGGGGATGGGGGGCGCTGGAGTTGATAGTTGCTGCTTCTACCACAGTTCACTTGTCTACCCTGTGGCTTCCTGCTGGGTCACTGGGACATTTGCAATCCGACCTTCTGCTTCCAGATGTCCCTGCCAAGCTCCACTGCCCTGGGGGGCTGTAGTCTCTAGACCAAGAGTCGGGCACTGGGGGCACCCTTTATCACAGCTCTAGACCCTGTGAGGTGTCCTCCCTGGCCTTGGCCCCCCTCCTGCCTTAGACAACCCATCTCAGGTACCCCTGTCTCTCCCCTCTCCTCTCTGCCACAAAGGCCTCACGTGTGTCCTGGAGAAAGACCCATAGTTCAGCTCTATCAGCATCCAAGGCTGATCTATTTGGGGAAGTAAAGAGGGGGCTTTGAAACAGGGTTTCTCTATGTAGCCCTGACTGTCCTAGAATTTGCTCTGTAGACCAGGCTGGCCTCAAACTCAGAGACTCCCTTGCCTCTGCCTTCTGAGCACTGAGATTAAAGGCATGTGCCACCACCCAGCAGGCTGATCTAGCTAAAAGCTTACAACCTGCTGAACCTAGAACATCTTCCCCGGAGCTCTGTCAATGTGCAGCCACATTCCACATCTCCTATGCCCTGTGAGCCGACTATGGAGAGGAAGATTCTAGAAAAGACCACAAGGATCCAGACACGCTCACATGCAAGTGTCTGAGCAACAGACTCAAGCTCGAGTGCCATCCTCAAAGCCATGAAACATACGCAGCAAACGGACCACAGAGCCACAGAGGCAGAAGACAGTTCTGGACCTGGGAGTTTCACATGAGCTGGCAACAGGGCAGAAGGGACATTTTGACACCTTCTTTGGGATCACAGAGCCTTCTGAAGGGCCCTTGGCTTAAACAGCTGGTATGCTGCCATCTTCCCCTCGGCCACTCTGTTCACACATCCTCAGCTTCGAGAGGCCAGGTTTTGAGAAGAACCAGCTGCTTTTCGTTTTTTTAATACTCACAAGGGGTTGATACGTGAGGGGAAGAGGGAGGGAAGGAGAGAGGGGTGGAATGGACAGAGGGAGGGAGGACAGATTTACACATGATTTTGAAAAGCTTAGGCAATCAAGGGTGAGATGGCTTGTGTGTGCACACATGTGTGGTTTGTGTGTATACGCAGTCGTACAGACATGCGGACGCCAGAGGTTGCTGTCAGCTGTCTTCAGTTGCTCTCCGCCTTCTTTGTCTTTCAGAGTTTCTCGCTGAGCCTAGAGTTTACCGGCTCTGCTGGCCTGACTGGCTAGCTCCAGGGATCTGCTAACCTCTACCTCTAAAGGCTGGAACTACTTACTCCTTGCCCCATTCCTGGCTTCTGGGGGTGGGGCAGGGCATACAAGCTCAGGTCCTTGTGCATGCAGGATGAGCACTTTAACCCCAGAACCATTCCCCAGCCCAAGAGTGATATTTTTAGAATTTCATGTCTCTCACCTTCCTCCCCTCCCCCAGCCACGGTCACCCAAATCTCCGTGTACCCTATAATTGTTTTTCTACTCTGATGTTGAGCCCTAGACACCAGACACAACTCATGCCATCTTCTTCCTTTTCTTCTAGAGCCTTTTTTTAAAGTTACAATTGTTTGTGTTTACTTGAACATCTTTGAGTCTGACTCTTACCCCCACAGACTATGCAAAATATCTGCTTCCCACTACACAAGAGACAGGAAATCTTTTCCCCCATCCCTGCAAACCCCTGCACTCTCCCCAGCCACCCCCTCCACCATTTCTCTGCATCTGTCAGGCCTTAGAACTTTGTTTTGCATCCAGAACTCATGTTAATTAAATCCCTAATTAACAGCCTAATTGCCCAAAGATTAATTTTTAAAATGAAAGCCGATAGAGTTTGTATGATCATTATGTAAGTATCTTTTCCTGCAAAGCATTGCAATTTGCTCCATGGGGAGGAATGCATAATTGCATGGTATTAGCAACTTCCCCTAAACAAGTGGGGGACATCACAGGGCGGGGGGGGGGGGTGGGGGGGCTCTGCCATCCCACATTTCAAGTTTGCTGTCTTTTAGTGTGTGTGTGTAGGTCTCTATCCATCTTCTGAAAAGAATCAGAGAACTTACAAGTGGGGAACCTGACTTTTAAGAGCCATTACTCGGCCATGGCAGCCAATGCTCAGGTGTTGACTTCTGAACCCTCTCCGGACTGAATGCCACGTTGTGACGTTCTGGATTTCATCGTGTTGCAGTGTTGAGGACAGTTTTGTGCTCTCAGGTGACCCACCTCTGCCGTAGCTCCTGCTGCTCCCTCTAACTCCTGTTTTATGTGTGTATAGACATGTTCACGTTTGGGGGTGGGGATGAATATGGAGACCAGAGGTCAGCCTCCAATGTCTCCTCAGGCCCCGCCCACTTTGGGGGATGCGGCTCCCACTGGCCTGGCCTGCTTCAAGAAGGCTCTACTGCCTGGCTCTGAATCCCCCACACCCAGAACTGGGATTATAAAAGAGGACCCATCACACCCTGGTTTCTCGGGTCCTCTTGCTTGTACGGCAAGCACTTTACCAACTGAACCATCTCTAGCTTCTCACTCCTCTGTCAGGAGATTCTTGAATAATACGCTACCCGAAGCAGTCCTTACAGTCACCATTTTGTTTCCTTTCTTCATGCGTCCAGTCAGCAGCTTGCTTTCGGCTGCTACAATCACAGCCTGGAATTTGTAAAGCGGAGCATGGAAGAACCCATGCTCCATGATAGCCTGGAGGCCAGTTGAATGTACTCGAAGGACAATTTTGTCCACTGGCCAACAGATCTCTTTTATCTGTGAATCTGAGCAAAAACCACTGTCCTAACTTACTAGGGAAAATGCAATGTGTGGACACATGGCCTTACAGCATTGTTGGGGGCGAGGCGGTGGGGGACGAAGGCCCATCCATCCTTAAGACCCAGCTTACAGACGTGACTCTCAGAATCACATCAAGGCAACCTGCCAGGAAACTGTTCTTGACAACAGAGGCATTCCGAGGGAGACAAAAAATCAGCCCTGACTCTGGGTCTCAGAGTCTGTCTAGGAGCAGAGGATACTGCCCCTCCTCGGTGGGTCACAAGTCTTGGCTGTCACATGTACAGCCCAGATGACTCCTTCCAACATTTCATACCCACGTACCAGGGGCCGGACACTGGTCCATCTGCCAGCCACCCAGTGCAAACCTCACTCAGCCATGGTTCTGGAATGGTCAGATTTGTATATTTTTTCCTGATATTTCCCCCCCTTTTTGCAGTGTGGGAACTGGACACACAGCCTCACACAAAAATTACACAAACACTTTATCTTTACCCTACACACTTTGCCTTTTTTTTTTTTTTTTTTTTTTGAGACAGAGTCGCCTTGACAGCTTTGAATTTACTCCGTAGTCCAGACTGGCCCTAAATGTGGAAATCCTTCCGCTGTAGCCTTCTGAGTAGCTGAGATGACAGGCCTTGACTGTCAGGCCAAGCACGTTTATAACTAGAAATGACATTCTGCTTTGTTTCTTCTGTGAGTGACATGCTCTTCTCCAAATCAGACCAATCCATTTACTCACTGTGCTAGCGCATTGTCCACTATATAGACAAGTTACCACTCATTTACCCATTCTTTTGCCAGTGGATTTTAGAGGGTCCCCCCACCACGATTTTTATAAACACACCCTGTCATTATGGGTTTTCCTAGTTCATGGTGTTCATGTCTAAGACTTTCACCTTTGGGGTAGAATTGCTGAATCTCCTTGATGATTAAATGGCATTGATTTTTCTCTAAACCAGCTGTGTTATTCTCAGTCCCAGGGGTGTCTGGCTGAGCTGCCCCACCACCCACCTCTCCTCCCTGACACCACACCACGCCAGACTTCCCCTAGCTATCAAGTGGGCGGTGTGTGAGGTGCTGCCCCTCAGGGGCCAGGTTTGTCCCGCTCTCTTTGCTAATATGGTTGCACACCCCCCTCTCTGTAAACTAAAATAGCTTCAGTTCCCCTCACCTATCTGCCTTCTGCATTCTTTATTCTGTTATGTAGTTTATCTTTGTCAGCTACATGTTTAAAATGCTGTCTGCAGTTTGTGCCTCGCCTTTGTGTGTGAGCGTGCACACACGCATCTGCGTGTCTGCATGGCTGTGGAGGCCAGAGAAGGATCTCAAGGGCCCCTTCAGCAGTCATCCACCTGCTTTGAGACAGGTCTCTCATTGGCCTGGGGCTGGATGACTCAGCCAGACTGACTGGCTGGTGAGCCCTGGGATCCAACTGTCCATCTTCCCTGCACTGGGCACACAAGCACATGCCACCACACCCAGCTGTTTGCATGGGTGCTGCTCACACCCTCATGCTTTTTAGCTGAGCCGTCATCTCCACACCCTGGGCTCTTCTGAGACTGTAAACTCCTAAAGACTAAGCTTAGAATCATTGAGTTTAGTGTGTGGGGGGGAGCTCCTCTGCCATTTATAAAACTGAAATCACAGGAGGCCCATGGATCATTCGCTAGTTTGGCTGTTGGTCGCTAGCTAGCTTTTGTCTTCTGTAGCCCAGACTGGCTTTCAGATCAGTATGTAGCTGAGGGTGACATTAGATTGCTGATCCTCCTGCCTGTGCTTCCCCAGTTCAAAGATTAAAAGTGTCCACAAACACACCCAGTTTTTACAGTTCTGAGGGTTGAACCCAGGGCTTCGTACTTATTAGCCAAGCCCCCTACCAGCTGAACTCCAGTCCCACCCTCCATGAATGACTTTTTAGGGAATCTACGTCTTCACCATACAATCTTTCTATCCATACGTGGGACATACATCTAGGGTATCTTAGAATGTTAATCCCTATATTTTACCATTTTCTACCCTCAAGTCTTGGACACGTTGATCTTTTCTAAGTAGCTAAGTCATTTTTGCTTGTTTGTAACTGTTACACATGATCATTTTTGTTCATTGGAAACATGGTCTTCCTCTGTAGTCCAAGCTTGCCTGGAACTTACAGCAATGCCCCTGCCTTAGCCAAAGTCTCCCAAGTGCTGCAATTTCAGGCCTGGAACCCCATGCCTGGGTGATATGTAATTCCAAATGTCATTTCATAGTTGATGAGTAGTGTCCAGGGATACAATTTTAATCTAAAAATCTGCCTCTTGCCATTGTATTATTAGTTAATTGTTCTCATCTCTTGAATTTTCTAGATAAGCCATCTCATCTGAAAAAAAATGACATTTTTATTTCTTCTTTCTCAATCCATAAAATTTCTACTTGCTATTTTTACTCCCCTGGGTAAAACTTTTTGTTCCACATAAAAATTATATTGTGAACATGGGACCATTAACTTTTTTCTGGGTTTTACTAGAAATTAATTTAATGGCTCATTAAGTACAATGCTATCGGTAAGGTTGTTTTTTTTTTTTTTTAAGATATTCTTCATTACAGTCAAGAAGTTTGCTTACCGTTCCGTGTGCTAAGTTTCTTTTGTAAGACATTGTTAAGTGGATGTTAAACTTCATAGAAAGCTTGGAGCATATCTTTGGAGGCTCCTGTATTCATTCTGCTAATGTGCTTGATTGCATTAATATCTTTTTATTCAGGAAACAATAAATTAAAGTTTATTTAAATTAAGATAGATCTTGAATCTGGGCTTTAGTTCCAGGGTTCATTGGCTGCCTGGGCAAGCGTCACTCGCCTTGTGCCTCTCTCTGCAACATTCCCTAAACAGTGTAGTACAATGACTGTGTGCCTAGCGTTTGCATTGGGTCAGTGTCATAATTAATCTAATGATTTAAGTACATGGAAAGACAGGTTGGTTTCTGTGCAATGTGCTTTATATAAAAAGGTAAAACATCTATAGACTTGGGAATGACCGGAGGATCCTGGAACCAATCAATTTGCTAAGGACATTAAGGAACAACTCAGTGTGGCGATTTCTCAGGAAATTTGGGATCAACCTACCCCAAGATCCAGTAATACCACTCTTGGGAATATACCCAAGAGATGCCCTATCATATGACAAAAGTATCTGTTCAACTATGTTCATAGCAGCATGGTTTGTAATAGCCAGAACCTGGAAAAAACCTAGATGCCCTTCAATGGAAGAATGGATGAAGAAAGTGTGAAATATATACATATTAGAGTACTACTCAGCGGTAAAAAACAATGACTTCTCGAATTTTGCGTGCAAATGGATGGAAATAGAAAACACTATCCTGAGTGAGATATCCCAGACCCAAAAAGAGGAACATGGGATGTACTCACTCATAATCGGTTTCTAGCCATAAATAAAGGACATTGAGCATATAATTTGTGATCCTAGAGAAGCTAAATAAGAAAGTGAACCCAAAGAAAATCGTATAGTCATCCGCCTGGAGAGGGGAAGTAGACAAGATTGCAGGGCAAAAACTGGGAACTTGCGGGTGAGGTGGCATGGGGCAAAGGGGAAATGGGATGAGAAACATGAGAAGGGGAGGATGGGAGGAGCTTGGGGGATTGGGATGGTTGGGATATAGGAAGGGTGGATACGGGAGCAGCGAAGTATATATCCTAACTAAGGGAGCCATCTTAGGGTTGGCAAGAAACTTGACTCTAGAGGGGTTCGCAGGTGTCCAGGGAGATGTCCCCAGCTGGTACCTTGGGCAACTGAGGAGAGGGAACCTGAAATGACCCTATCCTATACTGATGAATATCTTACATATCACCTTAGAACCTTCATCTGGCGAGGGATCGAGGTTGAGACAGAGACTCAATTTGGAGCAACGGTCTGAGCTCTTAAGGTCCAAATGAGGAGCAGAAGGAAGGAGAACATGAGCAAGGAAATCAGGACCACGAGGGATGCACCCACCCACTGTGACAGTGGAACTGATTTATTGGGAGCCCACCAAGGCCAGCTGGTCTGGGACTGAATAAGCATGGGTTGAAACTGGACTCTCTGAGCATGGCGGACAATGAAGGCTGATGAGAAGCCAAGGACAATGGCACTAGGTTTCGATCCTAATACATGAACTGGCTTTGTGGGAGCTGAGCTTGTTTAGACGCTCACCTTCCTGGACGTAGATAGAAGACCTTCGTCTTCCCGCAGGGCAGGGAATTTGGACTGCTCTTCAGTATCGAGAGGGAGGGGGAATGGTGTGGGGGGAGGAGAAGAGGAGTGGGGATAGGGGGAGGGGAGTGGGGGGAGGGGGCAATATTTGGGAGGAGGGGAGGGAAATGGGAAACGGAGAGCAGGTGGAAATTTTAATTAAAAAAGAATAAAAAACAATAAAAAAAAGAAAAAAAAGTACTATTGAGAAGAATAGCAGGGAAAGCTCTATGCTTACAAGTGTGGGCAGATTCTATTTTTTACCCTGCTACTTGTATATAATACATATGTGTGATTCCTATGACATATTAAATTCTTTTTAAGAGCTCAGGGGAAAAAAAAAGGAACAACTGTATATCCGAGCACAATAGTTGGGTCACGTGGACAAACCTGTGATAACCCAATGACCCCATTTCCCTGACAAAAAATGACATTGCCCAAAATGTGTGGGTCTGGTAGGAAACTCCAAGTCCTCAGCCCATGACAGCATATGCTGCTCAGAGGAAAATATCTTGGGCTCTTAATAGATTTTGGTCAAATTATTTAAATGGTAAGTATTGACCGCTTGGGTTGACGATGGTAAATCCTTCTATGCCTTGGCCATGCAGCCTACAAAGCTCAAGAATAGGAAACTCCAAGATGACATGAGCATGAATGGGAGTCAGTACCTCAAATTTCTGCTCCTCCGTAAGACCAAACACTCCAGAAAATTCCCTGATAGCTTAGAAGCCTGGAAGATAAGCTAAGATTTGTAACAGTATGGAGAAGGTGGCTGAATGGTGTAAGAATTACAGACTCCAGGGAACAGCACCTAGCCGGAGACCCCCGCCATCTAGCTGGAGACCCAGCTACCTTTAGCAGGGACACCAGCAGGCTCAGTAAGGAGATGGCCAAGACACTTAAAAAGAGAAGCTGAGCTGTCTGCAGGGCTGGGGAAAACCCTGCCATAGTTCCAGGAACCCAGAACAGCTCATCCATGGGGAAAGCACCTCGTGTCCGGGGAAAACCTGAAGAGGTCAAAGGTCCTCACCTGTGTTCAACCTTGATGACAGTCATAGTACACGGGAAAGCGAAGTATGAGAGGGTCAGCATCCGCCTGGCTGAGATTCAAGGATGGGAAGCCGGCCAACAGAATTCGGCATGGGAAGCACAGTGAGAGGCCATCTCACACCCACTGGGGCGGCCATGATGGGAAGTGTTGGTGAAAACCTGCAGGACTCAGGACCTCAGACATTGCTGGGTGGGGTATTAATGGTTCGGCACTCCTGCTAACAGTCTGGCGGCTTTCTGAAAGCCTCAGTGTGAACTCAGCGTACGACCGAGCAATTCCAGTTCCAGGTCTATAAATCCCCTCATGAAAACACATGCTATATAAAACCTTACATACAAATGTTTGCAGCCATTTAATTATGATAGCCAAGAAAGTAAAAGCTAAATTCTGTCCGTTGGTATGTGAAAAAGCAAGAGTGTTACATTCATAGGATAGAATACCACTCCTCCGTGAAATGAAATGTACACATTCAAGCTCTAGCTGGACTTTGAAAGCATGATATCACGTAATGACAGACACAAAAGGACACATGCTGTAGGGGTCGGCACAGGCCGATCCACAGAGGCGGGAAATCGTCTGCAGTTGTTAGGGAGGGAGGAGCAACAGGACGAATGGTTGTCACTGCGTGATAAGTTTCTCTAAGGGTCAGTGAACATGTTTAGGTGGTACTGTTGGTGTCCTCACACACACACACACACACACTGAGCTAAATACTTGAATAAATAAAGCCTTTTACCTCAATTATACCTCAGTAAAAAATGAAATCATGTTTTCAAAGTTCAGCCAATATGTTGCCAGGGTTAGGCCAACCCAGACCATAACTTTTTGGTAAATTGATATAACTGGCCTGACCCATACTTTCTTCTGGAATTTTCTCCCAGAGAAGAAATTGCCATGACCTGAACTTCCCCAGCAGCTGAGCTCTCCTCTCCTCTCCTCTCCTCTCCTCTCCTCTCCTCTCCTCTCCTCTCCTCTCCTCTCCTCTCCTCTCCTCTCCTCTCCTCTCCTCTCTCTCTCTCTCTCTCTCTCTCTCTCTCTCTCTCTCTCTCTCTCTCTGTGGCCTCTGGTTCCTGTTCTGTTTTCACTCTGGGATGACCACTGTGTGTTCTTGGACTGACCCTGCTCACCTGTTTCTTACTGTATGCGCATTTGCTTTCTAAATGTGTGCTGAGGTCTAGTTGCCTTTTCATGTTTTTAAAAGCAAGCCTTGGCTGAGTAACAGAAACCATTAACACAAAGAGCCTCTTCTCCTATGTGTCTCTGCTTCCCGGGGCTTCCCCGGGGAACTGGATGGACAAGCCTTGGGCCACAGCATATGGACACAGCCTTTGCTTGACTCTAGAGTGAGAAGCCGCAAGTTTAGACAGCTCCCCACCGTGGCACTTCTGAGTTGTAACAGAACTCAGGGTACCACAACATCCTGGTGGGCTGCTCGGCTTTTAATTGGGTCAACATGGTGGCTGGCATCAGCACTGTGTGTATCTCACACCTCCCCTTCCCCAGCTTTGGGAAGAGAGAAGTAAGAGCCATTTCTACTGTTCCACCCTTCTGCTACCCATTAGCTTGAAATCCATGAAAATCTCTCATCTCCTTATAACCATCCACTTTATCACCCCATGATCTTTCTCCCACTCTTTCTCCATTTCTTCCTACCATCCCTCCCCTCCATCTCCAGAGCCTCACAAAGCCCAGGCTGGCCTCAAACTTTCTATGCACCCGAGAATGACCTTGATTTGATCAACCTGCTTGCCCCTCCCAAACACTAGGATTCCAGGCATTCACCCCTGCGCCTGGACTCTGTGTGCTGAGGATCGAAGCCAAGGCTCAGCGCAGGCTAGGCAAGCACTCAGCCAGCTCTCAGATATTTCGTATTTAATTTTGTATTCCTGGATCTCGTCCCCCGCCCTGGAGGCTTTGGTTGGCGCACTCAGCCCATTGTTCTGAAACTAGAGCTCAGGCCTGAGATCATGTCTAGTGATTCATCCTAGAGATTCATCAGAGACAGAAGTGGAGGGCTCCCTGCTTTGTGCCCCAATCGGCTCCTCCTACATCTTTTCATCATCTGCCCTGTGACAATGTCAACCGTCCAAGGCTGGAATCCAGTTCTTTCTTCCTGACATGACACAGCAGAGCATGACACAGAGCAGCGGAGATGCCACCACGTGCAGACGGCTCTCTGGAAAAAGTTCCATTAAAGGATTGAACACATGAATCAATGTTAATAATACCTTCCGATTTTAAGAGCAGATCTGAAAAAACAAAAAAAAGACAAACACCTTTCTCTTTTTTCCTCATTTGAAAACGGAGTAGGGAGTGTCTTTAATTATGGAAAACTGATCAGGTTTTTTTCTCTCCATCCTGCAGTGCTATCCCACAAGCTCAGCACTGCTGGAAAATAGTTACCATAGAATTGACATCACTCAGGCATTAACCTTGCCTGGAGACTGTGTTCCCCTCCAGAGGTGGAAGCTAGTTTTCAGGCCAAGAAAAGTCTTTTAGATATCAAGCGTTCTCCTCTCAGACTTACAAAATGAAGGCGAGGGTTCAAGGTACATAACGAGAAAAGTTAAAAATTGCACCAGAAACTTCCCAGGGCTTTACTTACAAATTTGGTAATTCCTATAACCAATGTATCCCCCAACTACCTGCAGTCCATGTTGGGGGGAGGGCATGTCTTCTATTTGTCTTACATGTGCTGTTCTAAATAGTATGGGCTCCACACCCGACCATGAAGGAGGAGGAAGCTTGCACCCTGGTGGTCTAGCGCCTCAGCTCCTCGCTCCAGCCACACTGGTAGCACCATCTGCCTCAGCCACACCCAGCAGAAGATGCCAGGCGTGCAAGCAGCAATGCTGAGTCCCACACTCCATGATCACCGGTTTGTCTCTGCATACTAAGCCCATTACACTCTTCCTGCCTGAGCTACCAGGCCCAGTCTGCATCTCAGGACCTTTGAAGATGACCCCAGCTTCCAGTTCTCTGGTTCATTGTCTACAAGGACAACCAATCACCAAATAGTTACTATTTGGAATGTGAATCTAGGCATCGCGCCTTCCATAGAGCTGTCCGCCTGTCTACACTCCACTCAATACTCCTGTCTGGACATCCTGTTTCCTAAACAGGAAGTTCCGCCCTCCTGCTAGCCACAGCTCCCAGCAGGTATAGCTATGGGCCTGCTGCCAGCCACCTGCCTAGATATGCTAATAGAGTTGGGGTGTCCCAGCCACACTTTACAACAGTAGTTCGGCTTCCCTTTCTTCCTGTGCCTGCCCCCTAGCAGACAACTCTGAGAATTGAGACTTCAGAGATCTGCCTATGGCAGGAAAATGAGCTGAGCTTCCTAGTTGGCCTTGTTGGGAACGGTCTAGAGAAGCGGATTCTCAACATTTCTAATGCTGTGACCCCCAACCATAAGACCATTTTGTTGCTACTTCACAACTGTAATTTTGCTACTTTTCTGAGTCGTCATGTATCTAATAGGCGACCCTGTGGGCAGCACCTTGGTCTTGGACTGCAGCCTCCAGAACCCTCCAGAACCTTCCAGAACCATAAACATTGTCTGTTTATGATGCCAGCAGCCAGAGTGGACACAGCCGTGTGGAGGAGGGCGATGCTGAGACTCACCCCTAGAAGACCCCACCTCCTCTCCGGGGTAGATGTTCAGCAGGAATAATGGAGAAGACAAAGGTCTTCCGGATATGTCCTAACAATCCCGGTTCTGTCAAGATGATGTTTCCATCTTAAGAACATAATCATCCCCCAGGATTTCTGTTAAATGCAAGGCTTGGCAGGTAAACCTGCATGTGGAGAAATCCTAACAGCCTGAGTTTGATCCCTGGACCCCACGGTAGGAAGAGAAAGCTGTTTCCTGAACACTGTCTTCTGACTTAAACACACCTGCATGGCACGCATGCGCCTGTAAGGACACACTCATGTGCATGTGCGCACACACACACACACACACACACAGATTGGGGAGGCAGTGAGTAGCTGGCGGTGTGAATTTAGTGTGAGTACTGCTTTAGACCCAAGAGGGCCAGAGGACCTGTTGCTTGTTTCCCTGCCTCCTTCCCCCCTGAGTACCTCACCTATGATGAGGACCTCCTCAGGCAGGTCCACCGTCTGGTTCTGCTAAGTACCTGCTGCCCTGGAGTCAAAGTGTCTGTGTTCTCTGCATTGTTCCCAAGGGGATTTTTGGCCTAATTTTAGGGGTGGAGGTAGGGTATAGTTTTGTTCTGAGTATGATAGGTTGTGTGATGTTTTACTCTTTTGGCTTTTTGGTGGGGGGACCCATCACCCAGCTCCCAAATAAATCACACATGGAGGCTTATTCTTAGTTATGAATGCCCACAGCCTTAGCTTGGCTTGTTTCTTGCCAGCTTTTCTGAAATTATCCCTGTTTATCTTTTGCCTCTGGGCTTTTCTCTTTTCTTACTGCGATCTATCTAACTTTACTCTTAGTCCATGGCTGGTTCCTAATGCCCTCCTCTTCCTCATTTTCTCCTTCTGTTTCTACCCTCTGCCGGCCAGCTCCACCTATCCTTGTTCCTGCCTCGCTATTGGTCGTTCAGCTCTTTATTAGACCATCAGGTGTTTTAGACAGACAAAGAATCACAGCTTCACAGAGCTAAACAAATGCAGCATAAACAAAAACAACACATCTTTACATAATAGTCCTCAACACAGGTGATACCCCAAAGTATAACCAAGCATAACCCAAAAGCAAAGCCCAATGCAGATATGAGGGAACTCCAAGCTGGCTTCCTGCACACACGTCCAGGAAGCAGAAGACACACAGAGGGATTGGCTATCAGGCACACCTGTAGCGCAGGATGCTAAGGTCTCAGACAATCATCTCTGTGAGGAAATGACAAGGGAGGTGTGGCCCAAGCACAGCATGGAATAAACAAAGCGACCCAGGCTTCTGGACCCTTCCTGGCAAGATTAACTGCAGGGAGCTGGCAGGACAGGCAGCAACATCATTGTGGGCACAAGGAGCGGAGCAGTCCCGTGTTCTTGCCTGTGTCCTGGTGTGACGCAAGCATCTGGTGCCTAGATACTAACCAGGGAGAGAGAGGGAGACCCCGATGTGACCAAATTTAAGTTTTCTGCCACTAGAGAGGGATGGAAAGCCTAAATATAAATGCAGGGACTTGGAGTCAGGCATCTGCTACACAGGCCAGCTTTGCAAGAGTGTGACAGATTTATGTGCTAAGCTGCTATTGTGCAAAGGAGAAAGCTGAGGTGGAGGAGAAAGATCTCGGCTCCGACACATGCGCACGGGCTCGTTTCCTGCCAGCAACTGGCCCAGGATCAAGATTCTAGACTTGAGCGGGTTCGTTTCTAGAATAACCCTAGAAATGTGTTCGGTGGGTGGGGCTTCCTGGCTGCCTCCCACACGCAGGACCTCGTGTGCGGGCAGTGGGCAGCCTCGGTATGGCGCCATGGACACAGGGTCTGCATTAGAGGTCTTCTCTTCACCTCCCGCCAGCGAGCGCCACTCTTGTCTGCTGCCCCCTGGACCTCGAGAAACAGTGTATCTGCTCATGTGTGGGGTGGGGGGTGAGCTGTTCACACAGTCCAGCTGACTGACAGTGGGACGGGAAAGAGAGGCCACAGAACAGCTGGACATGGGAATATGACCGCTTTGAAAGAAGACTTTGAAATCAGTGTCTGTGGACACAACGAGCCATGGCTTCGCCGCCCCGTGAACCTGGGGAGGGTATTTTTTTTTCCCCAGATTCACACCTCACCCCAGCAAAAGGCATAGTGTTTGCAATCTGTATGAAGCGACACATCCAGGGAAGGATTAGTGACTTTCCCAAAGCCACTCAGCTCGTCGCCGCAAAGATGCAGCTCCACCTCCGTCTTACTCCAAAGTCTGTGCTCTTTCTCCTGAGGCATAGCAGCCAGCCGCAGCTGCCCTGGATGCTACCTGCTACTGCGTTTGCTCTTGATGGCTTCACTCACAGCCCGTTAGCAGAGCACCCTGCAACTGTGGGAAAGAAAGCCAGCGGAGCCCAGAGCTGGCCCTCTGGAGGAGGAGTAGGTAGGAGAAGACAGATTCAAAGCACAAATCTTAGACAAGATGAAACTATCAAGGAGGAGCTTGTTAAATTAACATAGAAATAAATTAGTGATTATCAGCTGTCCGGTCACAACCAAGGCCCTATTTCAACAACCATCAAGACATCGGATTTTTTTGTTTTGTTTTGTTTTAGTGTTTAATTCAACTTAGATTGTTCCAGTTGGGAAATCTAGTTGTCGCTGTTTGGTTAGAGGTGTTCTTCTGAGAAAAGCATTAAAGGTACTAGAAGGTGTCTTCCCCGACTCCACCACACAATGCTCAAACACACCCATGGCTCCACAGGCATGGTAGGGTGCTCTCCTGTGCAAAAGGATTTGGTATTTGTCGAGTTCCCAGAAGAAGGGAGACTGGTTCACTGTGTGACTGGGGAGGTTCCCCAGTGTGTATTTGAGATTTAGATGAAGTAGCGTAATACTCTCCCAGGCTATTAAATGATGAGCGCTTTAATTAAATATGTAATAGTGAACATCTATCACTCTTAAATTTATCAGAAAATGAGTAACACATTGTCTGTAATGTTTAATGTCTTAAAGATTTCAAAAATCTTAAACTTCTAAATGAGAAATCAAGAGACAGGCAGTAAATGGCACCTCGTAGGGAAAGGTAGGAAGGAGGTCAGAAGGAGGGATAGGGGGAGATGGAGGCAGGGAGATGGAGAAGGGAAGAGAGGGGAGAGAGGGAGGAGGGGGGAGGAGCAGGGAAGGAGCAGGGAAGGAGCGGGAAAGCGGAGGAGTGGAGAGAAGGGGGAGCAGGGGAGGGGGTGAGGAAGGGGAGGTATGGGGAGGGGAAGGAGCAGGGGAGGGGGAGCAAGGAGAGGGGGAGGAGCTTGGAGTGGGAGAGGGGGAGGAAGGGGGAGAGAGAGAAGCAGTCGGGAGAGGGAGGGAGGAGTGGGAAGAGAGGGAGGAGAGCATCCTCTAATGGGCATTCCCCAAATCTTCCCTCTGATGCTGCCCCCAGCATTCTTCTATAGTTGCTCCCCCAACTCTTCTCCAATAAACACTCCTAATGTCCCCCTCTTTAGTGCACGTCCCCAGGTCCCTCTCTGATGGGCAGTCTAGCATCCCTCTCAGGGGTTTCCTAGCATCTTCTTCTGATATTCTCTCAGGACCCCTCTCTCTAGTGCATACATACATGCTTATTACATAGATTGTGTAGATATAGATTCTCATTCTTCCTGTGTGTGTGTGTTCATGCTGGGGAATTGAACTCAGGGCCTTGCACAAGAGAGATAAGGCCTGTCCCACTCAACAAAATCCCAACTGCATAGCCCCACATATCCCAACGGCATATCCCCAGGACCCTTCTCTCTGTGTTCCCAACCTCTCTCCCCTCTCTATCCCCCCTTCTCTTTCCTCTCTCCCTCCTCTTCCCCCTCTCCCCCTCCTCCTCTCTCTGATGGGCATTTCCCAGACCTCTCACTCTGCTGAGCAATCCCAGGATTCCCTCTTTCAATGTCACTCCCCAGAATCTCCTGTTTCCAGCGTCCCCCCCACCCCACCATGCTGCCATCTCCTTCTGGGGACTCTTCCCCACTGTGAGTACAGGGAAAAGACAGAGCCACAGAAAGATGATACATTCCTATGAAACAGGAAGTCTGCAGACTCTCCAGAGAGAGCTTTTGACCATCATATCTGTCAATATTTATTAATTTGTTAAAATCCTGCTCCTCCCCCAACACAGTTTCTTGCTACCTGCTTCTTCCCAGAAGCTCTGAATACCGCATTCAAGCAAGTGACCAACATCCTGCTATGTTCATCCTTTCCAGCCGAGGAGCCCAGTGACAGAGAAGTCCCTGCTGTGAGGAATTCTATAGTGGACCTGCCTATCTCCTCCTCGGGTTTCAGAAGCTCCACTCAACAACAAAGCCAACCACACGCTCCCCCACACACAGAGAATATACAGACCCTTTCCAAAGCTCCAACATTTGTAAGCAGGACTAAATACTGAGTGAAAACAGAAATGAGAACTTAAAAGATACAAAGTCCTTGGTCTTTCACACCAAAGTCTCTGCTAGCACCATGGCACCCACCCAAGCTCATGTCCAGGAGGTTGGCTAGATTACAGCAGAATCCCCCCAACACTCCAATCTTTTATTCAAAGCATATTGACTGGGTCCTTATCACACACTGACTTGCAGTTCTGCTCCGAGAGCACTGCCTGATCGAGGGCCCTCTCCACAGGATCTGACAGACTCTGCCAAACTGTGGTGAACTCTGAGGGGAAAAAAATAGGGTGGGTCTATGATGGGGTGGGGCTGGTGCAGAGGCCTCACAAGCCCTGGCTGGGAGCTCTGCTTGTTGTAAATTCCCAACATATTTTTAAGTAGCTGGATGTCTCAGTTCTGAAACATGGTGGTATAGGGGAAACAGGAAGGAGAGGGGGCCAGGGAAAGACCACGTCCCACACAGCTGCCCTGAGGTAGGAAGATGGGAGATTATTGAAAACTGAGACAGATGGATCAAATCACTCAGGGGCCCGTGTTTCTCGAACAACAGTGAGCCCACAGTGAGAAGCCACTACGACCCTAAGACTCATGGTTGACATAAAACTAGCCAGCATACATGTGGATACCTCAACAACACATAGCATGCAGACACCACTCTGCCTGCACCTGTGGTTTCCGTGGTGACTTCACGGCTGTCACCCTATGAACCCATGCACTTCTTAGCCCTGCAGAGTTCCCCATGTGAACACTACCTTAAGCTCCTAAATGACAGAGATTAAAATGAAAGGCTAGCCCAGGTCCAGAGGGTATAGGCCAGCCCCTTCCATTAGCACAGAAATAGGAGAAAAAGCCTGTCTCCCTGGGACAGAGGCAGCGGTGCAGATGTCATGCAATGTAGGATGGCAAAGAGAGAGCGAAGGGTACGGGGGCCACCAACCAGAAGAGCCAAGGCCAACCTCAGCAGATGCAAACAGGAAGAATGAGGCCCAAAGCCAGTCACACATCCTCCACCAGCTCACTAAGTGTCACGGAATGGCGAGGTCCATCGTTGGACTCAGCCCAGGGCTCTGACTGTCAGACCTCTCTATTATGAAGAGCGCATGTGTGAATGAAGCCCAAATGCGTCAGGCTAGAGAATGAGATCGCTTGGGTGCCCTCATTTCTCTGTGACCTGATGATATTGCCATGCGCGTAAATATCCAAGAAAAGAGATGAGGAAGGCTTGGAGAATGCCATGCCCCTCTATGAAGGAAGATTCTGTCAGTTCAGGGAGGGAAAATGTGCTCCCTACTAAATAAAAACGTTAAGATAAAAAGGATACGGTAGATCTTAGACCCACGAATCTAGTGACATGCCAGCATCTTCCAAGACCCTAATTCTTCCTCTTGTTCTCTTTGGTCCTCTCAGCAGTTAGGACCTAGCAGTAGGCTAGTCACTTCATGACTGCAGAGTGGCTAAAGTTCTCTTGACCAAGCTGTAGTCATACTGAATATAAACCAATCACAGCAAAGGGGATGAGGCCAGAGTGACTTAATAAGACTATTCCTGAGCCCTGGGGAGGGGTGGGAGGTCCTTCTGTATGTGTGTTGCTTTTATTGGTTAATGAATAAAGCTATTTCAGCCAGTGGCTTGGCAGAATAGAGTTAGATGGAAAACTAAACTGAATGCTGGGAGAAAGAAGGCGGAGTCATGTAGACACCTGCACAGATGCTCCAAAACCTTGCCAGTAAGCCACAACCACGTGATGATACAGAGTAAGAGATATAGGTTAATTTAAGATGTAACAGCTAGCAAATAAGAAGCTAGAGCTAACAGGTCAAGCAGTGATTATTTAATCGATACAGTTTCTGTGTGATTATTCCCGGATCTGGGAAGCTGGGAACAAATGAGCAGCCTCCAACTACACTGGGGATGCTGAGTGGACTTCTAGACAGCATCAGCCAGAAGAAAGGATCCAAGGACTTTGAATGAAGAAGCTGCCCATCGGCTTGTTCCTAAGCAATCTCTCCTTTAAAATTTATTTGTATGTGTGCATGTTCTTATTGTGTGGGCAGTGTACACATGTGTGCATGTGTGCGTGTCCATGTGCATGTGTGAATATCTGTGTGCACGTGAAAGCACAAAGCCAGCCTCAGCTGTGATCCCTCAGTGGGTTCCACTTGGTGTTTTTTTTTTTTTCTGTTGTTGCTGTTTTTATTGAGACAGGCTACTCATTGGCTCAGTTTACCCCAAGTTCATCCAAAGTTCTGGTTGTGAGCCCCCAGGATCTTCCTGTCTCTACCTCCCCAGTACTGGGATTATGGGTCTACACTATCACACTCAGTTTTTAAAGATGGATTTTCGGGATCAAACACAGATCCTTGTGCTAAGCAAGTTCTTTGCCAACTAAGCCGTCTCCCCAACCCCAGGTATCCTGGTCGCTGGTTCATTTTCTGTCGCTAGAAATGGAGTCTTGACTGCAATCAGCACGGTTGGCACAAAGGCAGCCTGCTGCTCCATGACAACAGGCGAGGCCTGAGCAGCTGATTACACCACAATGAAATCCCACTTTGTTTCATTTGGTGAAAAAGTCATATTCAAAACCTGCCTTGTGCTCCCCCCGGGGGCTCTGCTGCTCTGATTCATCCCACAATGGGCACTCAGATGAACTTGTTACGTAACATAAATTGAAAGGGGCACGGGGAAGATTTCTGGGCTATTTGTCCTTCATATCCCGGGGCAGAACCTGAATTGATTTATCTGGAACATCACAGCTTGCAAAACCTGACAGAAGCTCCTAGTGCTACAAAAACAACGAATCAACGAAACTCTTATAAACAGAGTTCCACAGGCTGGATTTCTTTTGCAATCTACAAATAAATCTAATGTAAGAGTTCTAACTTGCAGGGAAGGAACGAGTTCTGTCTCTACACCACAGAATAGGATCCTGTCTCCTGAACTTGGCGTATAAAATGTCACTAGGGAACAACGCTCTATGTGTAAATGAGCATGTGCCTGACCCAGGGACACTGGCCACTCCTCCTGGAACAGCGTCTTTTAACCTGTGGGAACCGCTCCCAGTTCCCATCCCTGATGGGAAAACAAAGCAAGCACAGATAGCATCTCTGGCTCATCCTCCCCACTCCTGGCCACAAGCCCAGCTGTGCTTCCCTGTCTCCACGCTGTTCCTCCTCTGCGGTCATTTCCCCTGTATCCTAAATGGTCACCGCGGCAGCACCACTCCCCTCTGCCTGGTCCACTCCACTTTTCCCTGAAGACTTCCTCCAAACACAGATGCTTATCTGCAGAATTCATCACCCTCCACCCCACTGCCTTGGCCTGTGTGAGAGGAGCCCATGCCCTGGGTGACCTCTCAATGTGCCCACACCACCATATAGTCAGCTTTGCCTTTACATGATTTGCCCTGGGTCCCAGACCACAGTCCTTATAGCTGGGGTGGGGGTAGAGGGTGACCACGTATATAGGAGACCTGCTCAGGCTCCAGCTCTTTCTGGACCACACCTCAGGTTGCCACTTGGTATCTTCAGTCACCTGTAGGTGCTGTGCTCTAGGCTCTGCCCCCAACTCCACCTTTTAAAGGGGACACAGGCTGGTGTGTGTCTAAGGAGACACTGGTGAGAGCTCCCTAGCAGGTATAGGTCCTTCATCTTGTCAGAGCATCAAGTGGGCCCAGGTTCCATTGGCAGGGACCTGCTGCAATAGGATTGTCACCTCTCCGCTAGGTTCCAGCAGAAGCAGGGACCTTCATGCATGGCGTAGCCATCTTTCCACAGAAAGCCCCAGAGTCCCTGATAAGCCTGAATCTGAACCTGGCCTCCCAGGGCCACCTGCTGAAGCAGAAGGGACATGAATTGGTTAGCAGTCTGTGGGCTTGGCTAGAGAACCCTTCTGCATGTAGGCAGATGGTCGTGTGCTTGCTTGTGGCACCTCCCACTTATGCAAGGCTGGGGTAGCACTAAGGTGACATCTGTCCTATGATGCTCCATCTGAACTTGGATCCCTGAGAAGGTTCAGTGTGAGTCATGGAGACATTTCCCTGCGACAATCACTCCCCATGCAGAGTTGCAGTTCTGACAGTGAGGGTGCTTCCTCATCCAGCTGCTGATTGACATATCCCCTGTATTATTAGCAATTTTTCCCTCAGCTCTTTGTCTGAGGCTCTGCCAGGTAGCTCAGGCTGGCTTTGAACTTGCAATCCTATTTCTCTGCCTGCTAAGTGCTGGAATTACAGGCATGTGCCACCACACCTGGCTACATACGCAAGTTATTTGAAAGTCAGCACTTCAAAATACTGATATTTCTCTTTTCCAAGTGACAATCGGATACACATTAATAAGATCCAGGAGCACCTCTGATGGAGGAAGGTCATTGGTTAATTAAAAAACAAACTGCTTGGCCCTCATAGGTTAGAACATAGGTGGGTGGAGTAAACAGAACAGAATGCTGGGAGGAAGAGGAAGTGAGCTCAGATGCAGGGCAGCTCCTCTTAGAGACAGACACAATGCAGCTCATCACCAGGGCAGATGCGATGAAGCTCCGACCCAGGATGGACGTAGGCTAGGATCTTCCAGGTAAGCGCACCTTGGGGTGCTACACACATTATTAGAAATGGGCTAGTCCAGGTGCGAGAGTTAGCCGAGAAGAGGCTAGATATAATGGGCCAAGCAGTGTTTAAAAGAATACAGTTTGTGTGTTGTTATTTCGGGGCATAAGCTAGCCAGGCAACCAGGAGCTGGGGCGGCAGGAACACAGCCCGCAGCTTCCAGTACAGAATGGCACCCGACATGGTAGCACCAATTTCTTGGGTCTGCTCTGCTTGCTAGAGGCAAGCAAGTGCTCTCATCTAAGAGAGGCTTCCTGACTCAGCTTTAGCTGCAAAACCCTGCAGCTCATTAAGAGGTCCTGCCACGAAACACTTAAATGGTATTGATAAAAGCTGACTGCATGCTTGTTTGTTTTCAGCCATAGCAGGAAAAAAGTTGTGCTGTTTTATTTAAAATGCTGGCTTTCTGGTCTATCCTGCCAGGGCAAACTCTGACTCTTTCAGGCAGTCAGTCCGAATGAGTGTGATCTGTGAGCAGAATGCTACAACTTCCGGCAGGGACCTTGAAACGCCACAGAGTTGTGGCAATAAAAATGGCTACAGCCGGAGGGGTACCTCAGCCAAGAGGCTGGAAAGCTAAGGAATGGGCTGGATACAGCTGCCAAAGCCACGGCTTTAGCCCTACCGATATTGCTTGGTAAATTAAAGACTCATGTGGTCACAAAAAGAGAGATATTCAGTAAAAGAAAGATTCAAAGTTGAAGAAAACGTTTAAATGATTTACAGTGTGTTAAAAATATATGCAGGCTAAAAGTTAAAGTTCTTAAAAGTAAAAAAGGAAGAAAGAAAGTAGTTGGGTGTGGTAGTACACACCTTTAATCCCAACACTTGGGAGGCAGAGGGAGATTGACCTCTGTGACTTCAAGGTGTGGTAGCACAGGCCTTTGGAGGCAGAGACAGACAGATCTCTTGAGAGTTCAAGGGCAGCCTGGTCTACAGAGTTATTCCAGGTCAAATATATACAGAGAACGCGCCTCAAAAAATAAAAGTGAAAATAAATGAAATAGAGGTTAAAATAAAGCTGCACAAAGATGGAAAATACACAGAGAATTTTGATACTGTATGCTATCATGCTCTCTTTGAATTGTTTGAATGCTGAGGAAGGAGCAACAGCTGCTAAAAGATATTTGTTTATAAATGCTGCTGAACTAATCCAAGATAGATATTTTCAAAATACCTTGACTTTAAAATTTGAATCTAAGGACATGATGCTTTGGAAAGGAGTTTCTTTTGTTTTCGCAGAGGATGAGACTCTTTGGATTACTTCTATCACAATATGGTATGATAGACCACGCCCTCCTGAAAGGTTGCTGTGAACACCCTCAAAAAATTACTTCACTTAACTGCCGACTGAGATGACCCTGGCACACAGGTTACACCAGAAGATCTGAATAACAGCACCCCCATTCAGCAGGAAGCAGTTTGGAGAGAAATAACTACATCCATATTCCCAAATATTGTTTATAAATGTTCTTTTACATTTAAAGGGGGAGATGATATAGGTATGAATAATTTGCATTGCTATAGATTTTAAGGTCAATTCTGTTATATGTATATGTGTTTCTGATATTGATTTAGGTATTGTGATTGTGTAGTTCATGTGAAAATGTAATGTATATAGGTTGTTAATGGATAATCATAATAGTCAAGTTTGTAGTCATGTTAGTTAAGATTTTCTAGATGCACATAGATATATTTTAGATAGGCATTCTTCATATCTTTCAAAGATTATAGAATATGGCATTTTAAATGTTTTAATAACTTAGGTTTTTCATGACAATGAGACACGTCTGCTCCTGGCAGCACCAATCTACTTCAAGAAGAAGATGGGCATCGAAGAGACACCTTATGGAGTTTGTTAGACATTTGGGCAAGAAACTGCTCTTGCCTGGACTGCTGCATAAACTGGACACAAAGAACCCACAGAAAGAGGACTGCTGAACTTGCCTAAAGGTGAGACCTGAGCATCGGCTTTGGGTTGGCTAAAATTCCATGCTGCCGTTGATCTGGCTGCTGAGGCTGTGGGAACCACTGCAGAGGGGGTGGGGCATTATCCCAAACCAGGGGCACAGGTTTCAATTCAGGAGATGATCACCACATGGCAAGCTCTGTGCTGAGGGCTCTGTCTGCCACCCTGCTGCCTGTGCTGTGAGATAGGAGCGTGGACACTTTTTCCCAGTAGATGAGAAGGTTGGACTGAGAAGGTAGGTGATCAGCCCAAGTACACAGAGTAAACTGATGGGGAACCTGAGGCTAAACTGAGGACATCTGGCTGTAGACCTAGGGAGCCCCTTGCAAGGCTGGCTGGAGCGAGGTTTCTAAGCAGAGAGCTTGACCCAGCCTCCTCCTCTTCAGAGTGTTCAGTGTGTCCAGGTCAGCCGAGTGGCTGTGCATTTGCCACAGTCCCTAAAAATGACGATGACTGTGCCGAGAGGCTCGGGTGTCCCATCAGCCATGGGATTGGGGCTGGCAGAGAGAGCCCAAGGCATTTCTAAAGATGTTTCTTAGTAATAATAGGCAATTATCAGAGGGGGGAATCCCGCACCTGCTCCATTAACAGCCGCGCTGCTTAATGCAGGGTCATAAAAAGCTTTTACAGCTTCGGAGTGAGCGCGCAAGTTTTCCCTTTGGAAAAAAAAAATCCCCCACCAAGTGTTCAGCCCTCAGAACAGTTCCTGAAGATTTTTTTTAACCATTAATTCTTTAGATATAAATGCATCTGCTTGTTTTCCATAGTTTCTTCAAGAAAACTGGTACACGAAGACCGTCTGTTCAAAGACAACTTTAGAACTGAAATCTGCCGTGGGGACTGCTTTCATCCACCCCCTAAATGGCCTCCGTTTCTGGTGGAGAGAAGTCAGAAGCACACTCATCTTCCTCCTTCTCATCTGCTCCCAAATGCTAACTCTTCAGGAGACCCAGGGTCCTGCATGGCTTTGAGGGGTGGGGGGCAAGCCCACCCCAGCCTGCAAATCTTTTTCACACTGCCTGCTCAGCACCCATCCCTTTAGTTTTAGCTCTCCATCCCTTGCTAAAATTAAGTGGATTATGGAGGCAAATAAGAACAGAATAAATGCCATATATGTACGAAAATGCCATAATGAAATCCAGTATTTTATATACTAACTTAAAACGTTTTAAGAAAAAAGATTGGGGGGTTTATAGGGAAACAACTTGGTGGAGAAAGGCACTTGCTGCCAAGCCTGACAACCTAAGTTCGAGTCCCCAAGCCCACATGACAGAAAGAACCTCCCCTTGCAAACTATCCTCTGACCTCACACTCACGCTGTGCATGAATGCACATGCATGCATCCATGGCTAACTCTGTTGCTTTGGTGCCAGCACCTTCTTCCTTTGTTTTGTTTTGGTTGGTTGGTTTTTACACAAGAGCTCACTACATTGCATAGCCAAGTCTAGCTCACTATATAGCCAAGGCCAGTTCAGACTCAAGCTCTGGAGAGCCTGTCTCCACTGCCACCGCCACCACCAGGGTTACAGACACATCTCGTGACATCCAGCTATTACATGAGTGCAGAGGATCCAGGCTCAGGCTCTCGTGGTTGTGTGCCCGCGACAGACACTTTATTGGCTGAGCCGACACACCCTTCTTGAAAGGCAATCTGAGCAGCTAAGGTCTGTGACAACTACAGTGTTCAAATCCTAAGGGGGAAAAGAAACCTCTGGAAAATACTTGAGAGAGAGAAGAAAATCTGAATGGATAGTATTATGTCATGTGTTCCTCCACCCTGATGAGATGCTCATTCTCCACAGGCTAGAGGGAAACACTGTGACAGAGTTCTGGAATCTGGTCCCATCTCCTCCTGGAATGTTGTTAGCATTGTTAGCGTATGAACCCATAGTACCAGAAGCACAACAGAGAAACAGAAGGGGTCAGAGTCTTCTAAAATAATGTCCTTTTGTTTGTCCTTTGGCCATTTCACATATGAATCTTGATAGTATCCATCCCCTAACTTCCCCTCTTCCACTTCTTCAGACACTCCCAAACACAGAAGATTAGCTTTAAAAAAAAAGATTTGTTTTTATGTTTATGAGTATTTTCCTGTATGTTTGCATGCTTGGTTCCTACAGAGGCCAAAAGACAATGTCAGATCCCTGGAACAAGTTCCAGACGGGTGTCAGTGGCCATGTGGGTGCTGGGATTAGAAGTCAGGGCCTCTGCAAGAGCAGCAAGTGTTCTTAACCACTGAGCCATCTCTCCAGCCCCAAGATCAGCTTTTTAATACGTAAAATGAGTGTACATGCATAAACATTAGACAAATACAAGTCAAGACTGGGTCCATTTCTCCAGAATATATACTGAGTGGTTAACATACACAGACACAGAACACAAAAACCTTCATGGGCTCTAGAACTAGCTTTCTTAACAAGGCCTCAAATTCAGCCATGTGGGGTGTACATGCCATCATCCCAGCACTTCCGAGGCTGAGCTCTACCGAATCAAGGCTAGCCTGGGCTACCTAGTGAGAGCCTGTCCAGAAGCAAATCACTAAAAGCCAATTGTGATGTTATTTTAAACCACAGCCAAGGCAGCTTGTGGAAGAAAGAGCTTATTTTGGTTTCTAGTTCCAGAGGGATACGAGTCCACCATGGCGAGGAGGGGTGGCTGCAAACGCTGGAACCAGGGAATGGAAGCTGAGAGATCATGCCTTCACTCACAAACACGAACCAGAGAAAGGGAACTGGAAGTGATGAGAGATTTAACCTCTCAAAGCCTGGCCCCGGGTGATGTACTTCCTCCAGCAAGGCTGCACTGCCTAAACCTCCCCAAGCAGCCTCACCAAAACTTGGGACTACGTGTTCTAATGTCTGAGCCCGTGGTCAACATTTCTCATCAAACCACTGTGCAAACAACAAAATGTAATAGCTCAAAGTTCAGAAGCAACAAAGACAATGAATGAAAGTAATTCAAGCGCATAAAAAAGTAAAAGCTTTGACACATGAAAAGATTTTTTAAAAAAATCAGCCAGGCGTGCTGGCTCAGGCCTATGATCCTAGTACCCTGAATGGGGAGGTAAGAGGAACAGGAGTTCAAAGTTAGCCTCATCAACATAGAAAGTTCAAAGCCAGCCTGGGTTTCTTGAGACCCTGTCTAAAGTAAATACACACAAAGACAAATAATAAATTTGAGGGATGGGTTCTCTCTCAAAGACAAGACAGACACCCAGCATTATTATCGTGCTGTTATAGCAGGAGACTGGAAGACACCCCAACACTGGTCGGACGAAATGGGTGGCACTCAACAGATACCCCACAGACTGCTGCCCAGCTGCGGCATGCACCAGCCTGGTCTCCGCACCCTACAGTGGGCAACTGCAGCATCTGTTGTTAACAAGCAAAATGATGATTTAGAGAGGAACTTGGGTGTGTATTTATTTAATCATGCATATGTGTGCCGGTGTGTATGACTCTGTGTGTATGGATATGTGTGCGTGTGTGTTGTGTGTGTGGGGGGGGTCAGGCTAGATCCCTTGGAGCATGACTTACAGATGGTTGTGAGCCACCTGGTATAAGTGCTGGTACCCAAACTCCAGTCTCCATGATTCAATGGCAAGCACTCATAACTCTCCAGTCCCCTGTACTTACTTTTATTCAAATTTAAGGATAAGTAATAACTATTAATAATAAGTATTAACTATTGTTACTTACAGGAGGACTATAAGGAGGACAAGAACAAGGTTAAAAGTTAGGAGTCCTTGAAATCGCCTGTTTCATGGCTCTGTATAAATATTTTGCATATTTTAAAGTAACATGAGACTTCAAAGAGCATTTCTCTCAAATAAAAAGCAGAGCTGAAACCCACAAATCTCACTGTTGCCCGGGGTGTGGCCTCTCCCGAGGCCAGGCAGTAATCCACCTGGTTTTAAAGAGCGGTCCTTCTCTTTGCCACCCACCTAGAGGGTGGAACCTTTGAACAAAGGAGTTAGCTGCCCCCTGTGGAAAAACAAAGTGTAAACCTTCTTTCGCTCTTCATCCTGTTGGCAGTAAGTACTGTCCATGGAACTATTATGGAACCACTGTGTGGGGTTTGCAGGATAAGGGGTGTGCATGATTAAGGTGGAGTCAGCGAAACGAATTCTTCAGAATAGGCTGAGGAGGGGCAGGTGCACGACCCACAAGCTTAACAAAAACTGTGCGGATCTGTAATTTGCTAGCTCTCTCCGCTGAACGCCCCTGAAAACAATGACTCATCTCGAACTAATAAGCACCCCAGCACAAAACTGGGGCCCTAAGTACTAATTCCTATCTAAGTGAGTCAGGGCCTCTCAGAGAACGATTTCCAGGCAGGAAGTGAAAGGAAGCCCGGAGCATCCCTCCGTGCCAGAGGCCAGGAAAACTTGGTGGTGGGGAGCTGCAAAGTGAGCCTAAAGAGATGCCTATTGGCCAATGAGGAGCTTGAACAGCGATGGGATTCCTGGTGTCAAAGGTTTAAAGTTCACCAGACAGGTTTGAGCCAGGAGATTATAATGGTGCTAAAATAAAAATAAAAACAAAAACAAATTGAGAGACCAGCTGAGTGGGAGGCATGGGCGTCTGTCCCCCACCTACACAGCAGTCTGTCCCAGAAAGCTGAGCTTTTAGGGGAAGACTTGGAAGGTAAGTGTGGTTAATAATAATCAAGTTCAGTTCTCTGCTCTAAGCAGCCGCCTGCATACCGTGCAGGTGAGGACATCCAGTGCCTTGTGCACCTCCTGCAGGAGCCAGGGCAGAGGGACCCGGTCCTTTGAAGAGAAGGACCTGATCCTTAACATTGAGACCGAAGAGCAAAAGTAACTGTCTGGGGCTGGAGGGGTAGGTGGCTCAGCAGCTACGGGCACTGATGGCTCTTTGAAGGGGACCCAAGTTCAGTTCCCAGTACCCACATAGTGGCTCACAACCACCTGTCACTCCAGCTTCAGGGATTTGTTATCTCTGGCCTCTGAGGGCATGAGTTCTTACATGTACAAACCCACATATATGTATACACATGAACACTTTGTTTTACTTTTTATTATTGATTGGTTGGTTTTTCAAGACAGGGTTTCTCTATATGTAGCCCTTGGCTGTCCTGGAACTCTTTGTAGACCAAACTGACCTCCAATTCGGAAATTCACCTGCCTCTGCCTCCCAAATGCTGGGATTAAAGGCATGTGCCACCACCATCCAGATTGTTTTTTGATTTTTAAGCTCCTTGGAAGGAGAAAGTATGATCTCCAGAACTGTCACCCATTGTAAGACTCAAATACCCAGTCTGTAACCAAAATCATCACAAGACAGACAGAAAAATAGGATTATGACATATTCAGAGGGCACAGATAAATAGAACTGACCTCTGAAAAAGACACAATGGTCCCTTGGAACTCAAGGAATATCATGGAATATGGAGGGGGTGCTTGGGAAAACTGTCTTCTGGACAACACATGGCTATAGCACTCTGAACTTTCTGCCTGCACAAGACCAAGCCGGTCAAATCTCTAGTAGACAGGGAGTGGCTCATGAGGCCCCTCCTGTGAGGAGTCATTGGCTGCTGGTTGCTACCAGAGTCGTTTTTCTTCAAGTGCTAACTTACCCAAACTCTAATAACTAGGCCCTGTGCATATGTATGCAGTGGGTCATTAAAGACAGACATGGGAAATGGGAGGTGTTGAGAAGAGGGGATTAGAGAGACGACTATGAACAAAACACAATATATATATATATATATATATATATATATATATGCCAAAAATAACCATTTTTAAGTTATTACTTGGCAGAGGGAAAAATAAAATTAAAAAACTGATTCCAGAGCTGGTGAAGTGGTTCAGAGGGTAAAGATGGCAGCTGCCAAGCCCGATGGCCCAAGGCGACGGGGGGGGGGGGGGGGGGGGGCGGCGGCTCACGAGCCCTTGGCCTTTCACCATTGAGTGGAATAGTGAGATACTTCTCTTGAGCCCCTTATCTAAAAACATTTACTTATGTTAAGAGCACTCAGACCGTAGCTAGTTAATCCTGTAACAACTTCTCCCTCGCCTTTTGCGACCATCCTACAGCCTTGTCTCCTGTAGTCTATTAGTGTGGCGAGTTCCACTAATTTATGGCAAATGTTCAATCAGCTTTACGTTCCAGACATAAGTCTTATGCAACCATGCTGTATTGTTCTGTTACTGCGCCACTGGTTTCAATTCGCCAATCTCTTGTTGATGGTTTTGTATGTTGGTCATGGAGGATGTTCATCTGCAGTTACCTTCATTTGATGACTTTATCTGTCTTTAGGGATCGTAGTAAAGCTGGCCACATAACAAGTGGCAGATGGCCCTTCCTCCTCACATGTCTGTAAGCGATAATACAGAATTGACTTGATGACACCTCCAGTGTTTGCTAGAGTTTGTCAATAAAACCATCTCGTCCTTTAACTGTAACTTTAACTATAAATAAGCTTATAATTATAACTACTTATATGCAGGTATCTTATTTCTTCTTGAATAACTTTTTTAATTTGTCTATTTTATGTGTCTGGCCGTGTATGTATAGTGCCCACGAGGTCAGAAAAGGGCACTGGATCCCCTGGAGCTGGGGTTACAGATGTTGCTAGGCACAATGCGAGCTCTAGAAATCAAAGCCAGGTCCTCCAGAAGAGCAGTCAGTGTTCTTAACCACTGAGTCATCTCTCTGGCCTCTTGAATATCTTTGGTAGACCTTTGTCATCCAAAGAATTGGTCAATTCTATGTAAGTTGTCAAAGTCACCACAGATACCTGTCACTGGAAACCCTGAATGTCTATAGGTTCTACAGTTCCACCCTTGGTCTCCGTTACTGATTTTAGAATTCTGCATGGTTTTAAAGAATTTTTAAGGGATAAAACAAAACACTTTTGGTATTTAGTGCTTTTCCATGTATGTACTTTATGTAATTGTCTAAACCAAGGTGAGCAACCTACTTAATGTTCCGCTCACTTTTCCTTGGTGGGAACATTGAGTATTTATTTTCTAAGCGAGTTTATTAACTCTAATAGCTACATGAAGCGGTGCGTCTCTGTTGTTTTTATCTTGGTGAGCTTCGCTAGAAGCTTATCAGTCTTACCCATCTTTCCAACGTTAGGTGCACTGGTCATGCACCACTATTTGCCATCCTTGTTTGCACTGATTTGTCTATCAGCTCAGATTTACTATGATCTTCTCCTAATCCCCAAGGCTTAGACTATTGCTTCAAGTCGTTTTCTTTTCTCTAACGTGAGTACACAAGGACACAAAATGCTCTGTAAGCCTCGCTTTAATCTCAGTCCAGAAATTTAGTCTTCACTTTCTTTCCCAACCTGCCTGTCATTTTTAACTTTTGAGGCTGTGGAGAATATAGAGAATGAGATCAGCTTAGGCAATTTACTAAAATGATGTCTCCCAATGAAAGGAAAAAGAGGGATGGGTCAGTGGTAGGATAGCTCCTAGCACACGCCAGGTCTCAGGTTCATCCCCAGCAATGCAGGAAAAAAATATAAATAGCAACTAAGAGGGTGGCCAGGTCATCACAGGAAAGGACTCCATGGCATTGGCAAATACTAACGTGATTCTTCCCTCTGTCCTGTCCTTCCCGAGGGGCCAGCAGCCGTTCACACAGGTGACTGCACCCCACACAAAAGACAATGGGCAGATACTCCCAGGGCTCTGGACATGGGATCTGTGTTGGTATTGGTTATCAGTGTGCCTGTGTTAGACCGGGGTGTGCTGTAGTTTGAGTGTGAAATGTCCCTCACAGGTTTGTGTGTTTGAACATTTGGTCCCCAGCTGGGGGCGCTGTTTGAGAAAATTGTGACATTTTGGAGGTGGAGCTGCTGGAGGGAAGCTGGCAGCTGTACGGGACTTGGGATTTTGTCCCCACCCTTTGCTCTACCCCCTTCTGAGTACACTGTGACCACCTACTGCTCCTCCTGCCCTCCCATCCCTGCATCCCCTGAAACTGCAAGCCAAAAGCACCCCTTCCCTTATCTAAGTTGTCCTTTGTCATATACTCAGGTTCCAGATAAGAGACAAGTCACTAATACAGGATCCAGGAGTCCCGACAAGCCACTGCTCAGTCCTCCTTGGCCCTGGTTTCACACGGTGTTTCTCTGTGAGTAAAATTGGAACTGGCCCACTTGATAGCTGCTACCTACCACGTTGCTGGGATTAAGGCCAGTGCCAGCACACCCAGCCAGTGCCCGCACACCCAGCCAGCAACATCTGAGGTTTGGAAATTGATGGTAAAAATGTGTATCAGTGAACAGTCATGTTTGTGTCCAGAAGGGGAAAAAATTAAGTTTTTTTTTTTTTTTTTGTGTGTGTGTGTGTGTGTTTGGTATTGCCTCAAAAGCCTGGAGGTAGTTTTGGGGATGAGTGTGACAGAAGACAGACACAGGGGAGTCTGGTTTTGTGGTACTGCTGGTGCAAGGTGCCGTTCCACTGATCAACCCCGCCCCCTCACTTCCCTCAAGCAGGAAGAACACAGATGTGGAGCAGGAAAGGCGCTAGTCACCCACACACCAATGTGGCATGTCCCTCTGTTTCTTGGGCTTTGCACGGGCTCACGCTTATGACTGTCCTGCCTGCTCGATTAGGATCAGCTCTTTCCCTTCCCCTCCACCGGGGGCAGTGCAGATGAAAACCCCAAGTGGCCCTAAGAGTGAATGGGTGTTGGTGGCCAGGGAGATGGTTCTGCTGGCTCAACCCAGCATCCACTGGCAGGGTTTAGTTCACAGGAATAGGGAGTCCTTACCAGTCTGATGTCTGCAGCCCACAGCCACAGAGTGGCCACTCTGTCTACATCTCCTGAGACCTACAAGTTGAGTCCTTTGCTGGAGATATGGCAAATGGTCCCTCCCTCCTGTATCCTCCACCCAGAGATCCACCTATGTGGTCATAAAGGGCTGTCTCCTTGATTAAGGGGTACTGGGACTTTGGGGCGGCCAGGGACCTTGGTCTTGCTTTTATCTATGACTCCTAGTCTCCCCCTCCCCCACTCACAAATTCAGCCCACGGACCCTCTCGGGAGTCCCCAACTCATGTTCAGCATCCACGGCCCAACCAAAGAATACCATGACAGCCCTGCCTGAAATACAGATAGGCAGGACCACCATGCCCCTCTGGATTCAGCCACAGAAGACGGTTTTAATAGGTGTAACATTAGTGACTGACGTGTCTAAGAGCACAACAGCAGTCGAGATGGAGACACAGCACAGCTGATAAAGTGTTCATCAAATGGGCATGAGGACCCGAGGTCAAGCCCCAGAACCCACGTAAAAAAGCCAGGCATGGTGGCACGTGCTTTCAATCATGGCACAAGGGAGGTAGATAGGCAGGACCCTGGGGTTCACTGCCAGCTAAGATTAGCCTAATATGTCAGCCCTCGGCCAGTGAGAGATCTTGTCTCAAAATAACAGTGAACAACGTCTGAGGATTAATACCTAAAATTGACCTCCAGTTTTTATATGCATGAACATGCCTGCATGTGAGTATGTGTGCGCATGCACACACACACACACACTGCCATCTCACTATGTCCCCTCATTGAGAGGGCCCTTCCCACACCCACTCAGGTTCTTGTCAATTTAGACAGAGTATCTGCAATGTTTTGCAGGTGGAAGACCCTAAGAGCCAGGAGAGCAAGGACATCCATCCACTGCTTCCTGAGCCTCAGTTTCTTCTTTGTCCTTCTGAGGGTCAATGCTGAGTGACAGCTTGAACCCAGCTGATGTGGCCAGTGTCCCCACAAGTCACTCAGCACAAAGTTGGAGTTCACAGAGGGAAGCAAGCATTCAGTGGCAATTCTCAGCCCTGCGTGTCACTGGGGATCTTGATTAGCTGAGCCTTTGTCGCCTCCACTGTCCCCATGGCAACAACCTTAGGTGCTCTTCTGTACGTAAGAGCAGCCTTTGCAGAATCTTGTCAGCATTGGCATTTTGTGTTTTGCCTGGCATTTCTCCAGCACAGGGCCAGCTTGCTCTTGCTTTCCCGTGTTGTCCAGAGCCTTGCCCAGAGATTCTCTCATCATTCCCTGGGCTGGCAAAGACAGGGTCACAGTGGACTGAGAGCAATGGAACCTATTCCCAGGGATGCTCCTGTACCAAAGACTTCAGATAACACCAGCTCTGCGGTTACAGCCAACAGTGGCTGCCTAGTGTCTCCAAACCCAGCATGATGGAGTGTACACAGCATGAAGTATCACACAGCAGGAAAAAAAAAAAAGAATACAATCCTAATCTATGATGAACCTTGGAACTACAACTATTTGTGAAACAGACACTTGGCAGATGATGCCAAGGAATTCCAATGATATACCGTAGTGAAAGCAGGGGAGTCCATAGAGGCAGAACGGGAAGTGGAGGCTCCCAGATCGGGGGATTCCTGTGGAATGCGTGTAGACTGAATGTTGGAAATGGTGGAGAGCTCTCTGGCCCAGGCAGTAAGGACAGTTATGTGCCCCTGTGAATGTCCTTAGGGCACTGGCACTGGTACTAATGAGCGATTACAAGGATAAATTTTTTTTTTTTTTTTGGTCTTTCAAGACAGGGTTTCTCTGTGGCTTTGGAGCCTGTCCTGGAACTAGCTCTTGTAGACCAGGCTGGTCTCGAGCTCACAGAGATCCGCCTGCCTCTGCCTCCCAAGTGCTGGGATTAAAGGCGTGCGCCACCACTGCCTGGCTATATTATGTTATTGTTGCATGTCTTTTCCCAGACACTGATAACAAGGAAAAATTATCCTGCCCAAATCCAGCTTGATGGATGAATGGGTTTGTTAGGCTTCCTTAAAGGGGGTGTGGGGTCTTACTCATTGCTCTGTTGCTGTGAAGAGACGCCATGGCAACTCTTATAAAGGAAAACATTTCACTGGGGCTGGCTTACAGTTCAGAGGTTTAGTGCATTCTCATCGTGATAGGAAGCATGGTGGCACACAGGCAGACATGGTACTAGAGAAGTAGCTGGGCGTTCTATGTCTAGATGGCAGGTAACAGGAAGGGAGAGTGACACCTGGCCTGGATTGAACTTTTGTAACCTCAAAGTTCACCCCTAGTCCTTCAACAAGACAAGACCACACCTCCTAATAGTGCCAATACCTATGAGCCCATGGGGGACATTTTCATTCACATCACCACAGTGGGTGACCCTGAACAGGTACATCACCAAATGCTCTCACTCCAGCATGGATGAAGACACCCCTCAAGCTGCAGAAATGGAGTGCCCCCATTTTATATAACCTTCTACACTCTATATATTCTAGCTACCCTGAAAAACCATGGGCAGCAGGTGGTCTGATGACATTCCCCTATGCTTTCCACCAGGGACCATTAGTGGGCCAGACCCTTGCAGGGGTCTTCCACAGGCAATCACAGCTCTTCTGACGTGATCAAGAAGGCCAGAACTGCGTCTTACCTAAGGACAACATGCCATGACAATGACATTATATTTTCATTTTAGTTTGGTGTGTGCATATGTGTATGCATGTGTAGGATGCACACGTGCCACAACATGCACGTGAATGGCAGGCGACAACATGTGGGAGTCAGTACTCTCCTGTCAGCACATGGGTTGCAGTGATCAAATGCTGGTTGTTAGGTTTGGCTACAAACACCTTTATCAGCTAAACCATCTCTCGAGCCCACGGTCTCTAGTTTAATCCCTAAATAGGGTAATAGCCCATAGCCCAGGAAGCTACACAAGAAGGGACAACTGATCATTCCACCAGAAATGAGAACATCTAGGGGTGGGGAGGTTGAGGACCTCGGAGAAGCCGCCCCGCTGGGATCTGCTCTCTGACCTCGGGAGGTCCCTGGAACCACTTTGAACCCCTGGTTCCCCTGACAGAGCTGCCTTCAGCTGAGCAGGCAGATGAACAGCCCCAGTCTGCTCCTCTGCCACCAGCAGAGATAGATGACTGTCATTAAGGAGGAAGGCATGGTCCATTTGTCATCTCGGACGTCTTGGTGACCACAGAGTTCCCTCCCCATGGGAGGTGACAGGCCACTTATAAAGCCACCATGGGACCTTTTATTGTCATTCAATTTACATGAAACAAGCACAGCTTGGGGCAGCGAAGCAATACAATTTTAACACTTAATGACAAGACAGCTGTGGCGGATGCAATCTGTCACCTCATTAGACAATCACTATTGGTGGGGGCACACAGCTCAGCATGACCTGCAGCTTCCTATGCAGACAGCAAACAGCTGAACCCCTCACTATTTTCTGAAGTCACACAGAGCCACGTGTCCCTGTTGCATTGGCCCGTATACCATCTCCGAAAAAGAGATTCACCAGATGTATGGACCACCATACCCGACTCTCCATCTTGTATAAGGTAGAGAGACACTCAGTGGATGAAGTGCTTGCTCACCTTATGTCTCAATCTAGGGTTTCTATGATTGTGATGAAACAGCATGACCAAAAGCAACTGGGAGTGTTACTCAGCTTACCCTTGCCACATCGTAGTCCATCATCAAGAAGTCAGGACAGGGACTTAAACAGTTCCTGTTTAGGGCAGGAACCTGAAGGCAGGAGCTGATGCAGAGGCCATGGAGGGTGCTGCTTACTGGCTTGCTCCTCAGAGTTTGCTCAGCCTGGTTTGTTATAGAACCCAGAACCACCAGCCCAGAGATGGTACCACCCACAATTTGAAGCAATACAATTTTAATAATCTCTAATTAATCAATCTCTAATTTTAAAAAATGTCCTACAAGCTTGCCTACAGCTTGATCTTATAAAAACATTTTCTCAGCTGAGGTCTCCTCCTCTCAGATGACTCTGGCTTGTGTCAAGCTGACATAAAACTAACCAGCACACCTTAGAAGCATGAGTTGTTGTATTTGATTCCTCAAACCTCTGTTTAAAAAAAAAAGCCAGGCATGGTGACATGTTGTAAGGAGGTCGCTTGTTTGTTTCCTGACTGCTCAGCCCGAAAACAATCACACAGAAACCGTATTATTTGTAATACTGTTTGGTCAATAGCTTAAGTGTATTTCTAGCTAACTCATATCCTAAACTAACCCATCTCTATTAATCTGTGTATCACCACGTGGCTGTGGCATACCGGCTAACATTCCATCTGGAGTCTGTCTCTGGCAGGGGCTATATGGCTTCTCCCTGACTCTGCCTCCTTTCTCCCAGCATTCAGGTTAGGTTTTGCTGCCTACCTAAGTTCTGCCCTATCAACAGGTCAAGTCAGTTTCTTTATTCACCAATGGTAATCATGGCACACAAAGAGGAATCCCACATCAGTGTCAGGTACTTATAATCCCAATACCAGGGAGGCAAGGGTAAGCAGAACACAGAGGCTCACCCACTAGAGCCTACTTGACAATCTCCAGGCCAGTGAGAAACCCTGTATCAAAATAGAAAGTGCTTGGTACCTGAGGAATGATCCCCAAGACTGACCTCTGGCATACACACACATATCTGTATACTTTCCCACATGAGCACAAACATACACACACTCACAGACACATAAACTCACACAGGTATGTAGTACACATGTTACCTGAAGCCACCTTGCTTCCTCCCTTGCAGGGAGCCCACATCCATAGCAGAATTGTGTTTCTGTATTTCCACCAACAGATATGTGACATTCCATCTAACACAGGCCTAAGAGGGGCCCAGTGCATCTCTATAACCTGAGGCAGCCAGGGAAGAGAGGAGAGCATGTGTGGGAAAGCCTGCAGTCTTGGCACAAGAGACTAGACATGACGAGTTTTCTACCCTCAAAGGCAGAAACCTGCTAAGAAGGCAAGGGTCTGCCTGGGAGATGGAGGTTATCCCAGGCTATTCTAGGACAATGAAGGATACATGAAGAGCCTGTGGCCATGGCCTAACCCTAGGCTGATCCAAAACCCCGTGGACAGACAGTAGGAACACAGACCAATTTCCTGGGGTCCGAAAGCAAGGGTCAGAGACCACACCTACCATGGGAACCTGCTCAGCCCCTTCCAGACAGGCGCATCCCTGCCTGAGGATGTGGCATAAGAGAGTGAATGACACTGTCCTCAGGACAGCTCACAATCCTAGTGCACTACTGTGTCCCAAATGGTGGCCTGAGAGCTGCCTATGTGTGCTCTCCTTCCTCCTCCTCTCTTACCCTCCCTCTCTCTCATTCATTCTTCCCCATCCCTACCACCCACTTTCTCCTTTATGTGCTATTGGTTCTGTATAGCCGGTTATTTGGAAAGCTCCATTGATATATCCTAAACACTCAACATGAGGATTTAGTGTCGTATGGAGTACCCTCACCTGTCATCCACGCCCACCTAAGCCATTAAAGTACAAGCTTATTGCAATGATCAATCTTGATTGTCAACTTGACAGGTTTAGAACCATCTCGGAAGCACACTGTGGCTGTGAGTGTGTCTAGGAGGGTGTTTCTGGAAAGATTTAACTGAGATGGAAAGACCGACCCATTCTGGATGTGTGTGGCACTATCCCATGAATGGTGGTCCTGAGCCAAATCTAAAGGAAAAACTGAGCTGGGTGTGGTGATGCGTGCAGGAGGATGTGATGACGGAGTGAAGGAGAGGAGTTCAAAGCCTGGGTTACAAAGGAAGAGGTGAGCTGAGCGCCAGTCTCCCTCGGTCGGCTTCCTGCCTGCAGGTGCAATGTATCCACGTCCCTCCCTCCATGACATCTCCGCCCCGAGTGACTGCACGCTCCAGCCGTGAGCCCAAACAAGAACTTCCTTTCTTTGAGTTGCTTTGTCAGATATTTTTGTCACAGTAACAAGAAGAGTGATCACACACATGACATTTAGCATCTTTACGAAAGCTAACTTATAAAATGCCTCTGACGGCGGCTGTAAAAATCCAGCCTGCTCCGACTCCTAAATAGCTGCTGGGTTCCCTGCTCCCTTTGCCCCACGATCCTTTCAGCACCACGCATCGCACCTTTGCCTCCTGTGCCCTTGCCTTGGCCTCTTCTTGCAGAGCTGGTCACCTGCCTCTGCCCTCCCAGCGCCCCAGCAGTGGCACCAAGCAGAACTGTAAGCATGGATTTCTCTAGTGGGCTCAGTGGTATCTGGAGCCAGCTCTCCAACTCAATGAAACCCAAAGATGTGGCCTAGATATTTCTTAATCAAACTGACAATCAACATCGGCCATCACAGACAGACCCATGTGATGAGTTTGACATCTTCTGAAGAAACTCCGACATTGTCTAGTCCAAAATCTTCTCATTCTGTATAGTCTATGCCTGCCATTTGATTCAAGACATTTTGCAAAGCATACGCGATGCTGTCAATACAAATGGACCTGGCCCACAGAGGAGCAAATGAAATCTCCCAGGTAGAAGGACAGTGTGTTCCCTTGTGAAAAGACAGGCTTGATCTCCTCATAACTTGTTTATTTATTTATTTATTTCTTGAGACAGGGTCTCATTCAGCCCAATCTGGCTCAAATCCACTATACAGCTATGAATGTACTTTAAATATCTGATCACTTTGCCTCTATTTTCTGAGTTTTATGGCACTGTGCCCGGTTTTATAAAGTGCTGGGGATCAAGCCCAGGGCCTAGGGCATGATAGACTCCCACTCTGCCCATGGAGCCCCAGCCCCAGCTTCTTTTGTAGCTCCCTTTGTTTCCCTGTGTGTGCTTGGTTCTGGGTTTTCCTTCACACTGTTCTCCATCTCACCCGTGTGCTGATGATCTGATGGGTTAAGAAAGATCTCTGACATATGTTCACTCTGTATTTCCATGACAGCTCACATCACACAGTCTTTAGAGCAGACACCGGGAAGTTTTGACTCAACTGCCGAAAACTCTGACTCAAACGGTTCCAGGGGGAGCAGGGTTTGTTACCCGGCCTATCAATCAGCTCCGAGGGGGCTGCTCTGGGGCAAGTCACCTATGATGTGGAGAGCCAAGGTTCTGCTTATCCCCTGTCCCTTGTTCAGCTTGGTTCACAGTGTGAGCATGGCTTCTCCCTGGAGACGAGGTGGCTGCTACAGTCTGACACCTTCCATAGGGATAGTATCAAGAAGGTCAGGAAAAGCCTGTCTTCTCCAGTGTCTTAGTTACTTTTTCATTGCTGTGATAAGACATCATGGCCAAGGCAGCGTATAAAAGAAAGTGTTTCATTTGGGCGTGAGAGCTCATGACCATCGTGGCAGGCAGGCTTGGTGCTGGGGCTCACATCTTGATTTGTAAACATGAGGTAGAGAGAACTAACTGGGAATGGCATGGGGTTGGAAACCCCGAAGCCTGCCCCCAGTGACACCCTTCCTTCAAAGCCACACCTCTTAATCCTTCCCAAACAGTTCCATGAATGGAAGACCAAGCATTCAAACAAATGAGCCTATGGGCTATCTCACTCAAATCCCTGTGCCAGGCATCTCTGTATGAACAATATCTCCCTCACTCCTCGACAATTGCCAACAAGGTCTATCTCTAAACTCATTACTGCAAGGGGCTAATGTTGGAGTAACAGGTTCTATGAGGCATGAGGCCATGCCACAAAGGGGGCAGCCTGCCCAAACCATGCATGGGAAGAGCACAGTCAGTAATTACTCACAATGTTAGAAATACCTCTTCTTTGGCCCTTTGCCCTTCAAACACAGCCCCCATACCAGGTCTGGTTCTTATTGCACCTCCTGTCTCAGATCTCCCCTCCCCACCTTGCATAGACCCTACCATGACCGGTGACACATAGAGCCACCTTCTACATACCAGTCTGTACATCCAACAGAGGCTCCTGAGAAAGCCTGTGAGTACTGAGGAGGCAGAGAAGAAGGCAAGAGTGGGTGGTGCCAAGTTTGTATAACGTTTTTTTGTACCCATCTCACGTTGGTGGGCAGGTACCTTCCCTTCCCCTGCCTAACACCAGGTCAAGGCAGCCTGACCCCTGCATTGCAAACCTCTCGTTCCATTTTCCCCATCCTGCCCTTCATTCACCCACCTCACCAGAGAAGCCTCTTTCATCTAGGTATTCCTACAGTAAGGGACAGAGATCTGACAGAGATGGGACTTTCCAAGTTGGGGGTGGGGTGCTGGGGTGCAGTTACTGATAACAGGCAGAGTGGCACCTCTCCCCTGCTTCAGCACATACACAAGCCATCTGCTTCCAGCAGGGCATGGACTTGGGAGCAGGATTGAGAGAGTGACTTAAAGGCATACATCTCAATGTAGAGCAGTCAGTGACCTCGAGTGGGAGGGGGTGGAAGACAGACTGGCATCTTATTGGCTAAAGCAAACTTGATCCACAGAGCAGGGGTCAAGGCTCTCCGGGTCAGGCAGCTCTTGGAAGAGACCAGCTCTGTGCTGAGCGAGTTACAACCCCATTCATGCACTTGAATGCTGATTTTCCACAGAAGCCCAGAGCTGGACATAAACACTCTGCCAACAGCTTTCCAATCAAAGTGTGCCAGCCTGACTCTGCAGCAGCCCCACAGACAGAAGCAAAGACACAAGAGAAGACAGACTACCCAGCCCATTCTACATAGGAGTAGGGAGAGCAGAAAATGGAACTTTCCAGAAGTTGTATTCCCCCTCTCAAGTCTGCAAGGCTGGGAAGCTGTTTGTGTGGCATGTGCCAGTCCAACCAGTAGCCTTTGACACACCACTGACTTCAGTTCTTCCGAACCAGTCATCTGCAGAAAGTTGGACACATCCAAGAACTCCTCCTCTTCATCATCATCACCACCATCACCACCACCATCATCACCGCCACTATCATTTTCATCATCATCATTATCATCATCATCATCGCCAGACTTCTCAAACAGCTCCCACAAGCACACACACTCTTTATGCCACTCTTCAACCACTTTAAAACAATTGTGTGTAGGGGATTTGCCTGCAATGTGTGTCTGGGTGTCTCGTGAGAGTCTGGCACCTACAAATGATAGAAAAAGGCATCAGATCCTCTGCATGCTCACGAAGCAATAAGCAGTACACATTTTGAACTGTGTGTATGTGTGGATACATGTTCATGCATGAGCACATGCATAGAGGTGTGCATGGAAGTCAGAGGCTGATGCCGGGTGGTTAGTACACCTCAACTGACTTATTAAATTAATCCCCTACAGACACATTCACAGGCCAATCCAATGTTACAATTCCCTGCTGAGGCTCTCTTCCCCAGTTCTGGGTTGTGTCACACTGACAATTAAAGATGGCCATAAGGGACTGGAGAGATGGCTCAGTGGTTAAAGGAATTCACTGCTCTTCCAGAAGACTTGAGTTCGATTCCCAGCACTCATGAAAGGAGTTCTATAACTCCAGCTCCAGGGGATCAAACACCCTCTTCGGGCCTCTGTAGGTACACACACAGAAACATATACATATGTATGCACAAGTAAAAATCATCTGCATTTTACTGAAGTGCAGAGTAACACCCAGGATAAAACATTGTGCTGAGCCACTGCTCTCACAACACCAGCACTTCTCAGGATTCCTGAGACTTTACATTTTCTCATGGAAAAAATAGAGGCAGCTTTTGGATTAATCCCTCTTCTGCTTGATTCAAGATTTCACTTAATTGCTAGTTGCTATAGTGAGCGGCACTCTTGTGTTCCCATATGTACACTGCCTGCACACGTATTAATTGCTTTTCTCGCTGTTGTGGCCAAATTCTTCACAAGAGGCAACTTAAGGAAGGGTGGGCTTGTTTTGGCTCACAGTTCAAAGGGGTACAGTTCGTCATGGTGCAGGAAGCCTGGAGGCAGGAGGAGCATGTAGTGGCTGGTCACATTGCCTCTGTAGGCAGCAAGCAGGGGGGGGGGGTCTAGGATGAGAACCCTCAAACCCAGCCCCAGTGATTCACTTCTTCCAGCTAGGTCCTGTTGTGCGGTATTTTGATCTGACAAAGCTTGCTTGGAGTCAGGGGGCCGAGTTAGTCACTAGCCGACCAAAATTAACCTCAGAGGTTTTGAAGACTGAGGACAGAGAGGACAGGAAATAGTAAGGCGGGGCAGAGAGGGGTCTGGCTCTGTTCAGAGGAAGGAATGGAGCAGGTGTAGGAGCCAGCCATGCCAACCATTATCACCTGCCAGAGTAGGACTCGACCATCCGTAAGTTTAATGGAGGCCTGAGTCTCAGTAGTTTACCCTGAAGCAACACCTGGTTGCAGGAAGAACCATAAACTAAGATTACCCAAGAACAGACCATCCAAAGGAAATGCCTAAAGTTCCAACAGCTGTAGATAGGATCACCTGCCAGGGCACACTCACCAGGACACCCCTAGACAAATGTCAGGCAATCAGGGGTCCAGAACCTCAGAAACCCCTCACCCCCACCTTTACTATTACAAAAACCCAACTCTAACTGACCTCGGGGCTCTCCGTTTATTCCAATACGTTGGTCATGTGAAGAGACCAAGTTTTCAAGCTTGCATAAAGTAAAGGCTCTTTGTTTTACATACAGGACTCCGCCTCCTTATTGGCTTTTGGGGGACTTCACGGATTTGGTCATAACAGCAGGCAGGAAGGACTCCTGACTCCTCTGTTTCTCTGATCTTTCAGGCTCTTACACCAACATCTGACTCCTGAATTTTTACTGATAAATAATAATTAGAATAACACTTCAAGGTCCCACTTCAAGGCACACCATTAGCTGGATGGAGGTCAAGTGTACAAACATGGCACCTATGGAAGACATTTTACATTCAAACCACAGCGCATTCGAGTCTGCCTTCTCTCAGACTTGACATTTGTGTCTGCTTCAGACATCTTTCTGAACAGAAGCAACACTTTTTCTTTAAGTAAAGTAAAATTGTAGTTTATGATCTTTAGCCATCAGAGAAACGCAAATCAAAACAACTCTGAGATTTCATTTTACATCTGGAAGAATGGCCAAGATCAAAAACACTGATAACAGCTTATGCTGGAGAGGTTGTGGGATAAAGCGAACACTCCTGCGTTGCTGGTGGGAGTGCAAGCTGGTGCAACCCCTTTGGATGTCAGTGTGACGATTTCTCAGAAAATTAGAAGACAAGCTTCGTCAAGACCCAGCAATACCACTTTTGGGTATATAGCCAAAGGATGCTCATTCGTACTATAAGGACATGTGCTCAACTATGTTCATAGCAGCATTGTCTGTCATAGCCAGAACTCGGAAACAACCTAAATGCCCCTCGATCGAAGAATGGATAAGGACAATGTGGTATATTTATACAATGGAGTACTACACAGCAGAAAAAAATGGCATCTTGAAATTTGCAGGCAAATGGATGGATCTAGAAAACATCATATTGAGTGAGGTAACCCAGACACAGAAAGACAAATATCTTATGTGCTCACTCATAAGTGGCCTACAATTGATAATACCAGAGAACCTAGACAACAATCCTAGAGCACCTTAAGAGAGACAAAATGGATCTAATCTACTTGGAAAGTAGAAAAAGACAAGATCTTCTGAGTAAATTGGGAGCATGGGGACCATGGGAGAGGGTTGAAGGGGAGGGAAGGGAAGAGAAACGGAGAAAAATATATAGCTAAAAAAATATTAAAAATTGTATTTTATTATATATAGAATTTTTTAAAGGGGTGAGACAGTAATACATGCCCAAGGGTAGGTGCAGGCTTTTTATTTATTTTTAAACAGAGCCTCTATATATCACCGTGACTGGCCTTGAAATCACTATGTAGACCAGGTTGGTCTCCAACTCACAGAGATCCACCTACTTCTGCCTCCTGAGCACTGGGCCTAATGGTGAGTACCACCACACCCAGCAGTGTGAGGCTTCTTAAGAGCGTCTCTGTCGTTGCTGGGATCTTGGCTCACTTTAGGGGCAAATTTCATCAGAGAGATTACCTGTGAGGTAAGGCAGGGAATTCCAGGGGTGGGCTGAGTTTATAGCCATACGAAGAGTTTACAGATGTATTGTAGCACTGGACACATGACAAAAGGCGGGTGTACACAGCACACAGTGTGGCCACGAGAACAGAGCAGAGGACTGGCTCTGGGCACCACTCTGAAATAATGCCAGGGCACCCGCATCTGGCCACCTTGCAGTTTGCCTGGCTTTTTCCTATGCCTGTTTATCCCACCTCCAGTTTGCCCGTAAGAGATTCCCACCTCTTAGTCTCGCAAGGTGGAAGAGGGACAAGACCAGTTTTCTGTAACTCTTTTCAACACTGGACTGTTACCACGCCCATGAAGGGAAAACTCTCTGGCTGTCTGACTGGGGAGAGGCAGAGACACCATGTGTCTCCAAGGTTGGGACCAGTAAGGAACCTCACAGCGCCATCATTTTAACAGGAAGTTTTTGAAGCCTTAGAATCTAGATGCTACTCCTAGAGGAAAAAGAATGTATATCAAAGGGTAGAAACGTCAGAGGGAGTGCAGCTTGAGATGAAGCCTTATGTTCTTTTTGTTATTATTTTGTTTTGTTTCTTGAGACAGGGTTTCTCTGTAGCTGTGGAGCCTGTCTTGGGACCAGCTCTTGTAGACCTGGCTGGCCTCACAGAGATCCGCCTGCCTCTGCCTCCCCAGTGCTGGGATTAAAGGCGTGTGCCACCACCGCCCGGCTGAAGCCACAAGTTCTGATGTGATCACAGAGCCACAGTGCAGAACAAGCACCTTGGTGCCACCTACCTCAGGGCCAGGTGCCAGAGTCTGGCATCCACTGTAGACCTGGAGACCTTTGTAGTTACTGTTGCAAGAACCCGAACATACCAACTCAAAGAGAACGGAAAGTCAGTTCACAGGACTGTAAATAGCTTGAATGCTGTTGGGGCTGGAACCATGAATACCCCGATAGGCTCATATGTTGGACCACTTGGTCCCTAGTTGGTAGCGCTGTTTGGGAGAAGTTATGGAAACTTTAGGGAGTGGAGCAGTCCTGGGGGCTGACAGCCTGACCCCACTTCCCTCCCCATCTCCCTCTCCTTTTGTTCATGGGATGGGGTCAGCCAGCTTTCTGAATTCCAGGCTGGAGCCAAAGTAAAACTTTCTCCCCCCGCCCCCAATTTCTTTTCATCAGGGTCTTTATTGCATCAGTGGAAAAATAATACTAATATTTGATAGACACTAATACAGGTATCCATCAAAATAATACATCAGCTATAGGTTAAGAAGAGAGGTGCATTTTCAGAAGCGTGAGTGGGTTTGTAATTTTTAGGGCTGACAGTTAAGATGTCACAGAGACGTCTGTATTTTGTCAGCTTGTGTTCACACTGGTCACACAGTGTCAGTGTCTGTGGGCTCTTGGATTGTCTTTGCCGAACATACACTCTCAGATGAAAATGGGAGCTTGTCTTAACCCCAAAGCATTTCCAAGGAACCCCAGCTCTGCTGAGTCAAGCCTAGCCCGAGAACATAGACTAAATGCAATTACAAACTCATTTTCTCAAGATTGTCTTCAGGTCTCCTCATGAAGCCACATCTGATTGTGGTCAGCCCGGAATTCTGTACAGAGGAAAGTGCTCGGTGCCTTGGAGGAAGGGAGAGAGAACAGCAGGTGTGAATTAGGCTACTGCCCACTCCGTGCAGCTCACAGAAAGCGTTCAAAGGATGGGAAGTATTGCATTGAAAGTGTTCCGTTTCTTCCGATTGCTCTAAAGAAGTTAGAGATTCTGGGATTTTTGAGAGCTACATTTATTTAATTTATTTATTTACTTATGTGTTTGCTTGTACATGTGTATAGAGGTGCAGGCGTGCCACATTGGAGGTGTGGGGGTCACGGGAGAATGCTTAGGAGCCACTTCTCTCCTCCTACATTCATGTAGATCCTGGAGGTTCAGTTCAGGCTGCCAGCCTCGCACAAGGGTCTTTACCTCTTGAGCCATCTCACCAACCTTTTCTTGGCTTTTTTGAAAAAGTACTTACGCAATCGAGGCTAGCCTCAAACTCGTTTGATCCCCATGGCCTTAGGCTGCCCGGGACTGAAATTACAGGCATAAGTGGCCATGCTAGGCTCAATAATCTTAAAATCTGTCCCTCCCTACATCCTGTGCCCCCAAATGGTATGTGTAGAGGCAGCTGTTAGGTGGATGCTGCCACCGGGGTTATTTTATTTCTCTTGTGTTGTGTCTCCAGCTCTTCTCTGCATCATTAAAATTTACTGGCCTCATCCAGCATGTCTCTCATCATTACCCCAGCCCAATTTCTTTTTTAAACAAACTGTCCAGACAAGGGAAAAAAAAAAACATCAGACGGGTAATGAAGGAAATTAAAAACATGTATTTCTTTTTCCAGTAATAGAGTCCCACATCTGTGGGAGAATAAGCAATCACTAGAATACGCTCAACATTCCCAGGCATCATTTCAGCCATTAGCACAAAAATGCATCCAATTTTCAAACGCTCTCTCTGGAGCTGGGCAGGAGGGGATGGGGTGCTGCTGCCCAACCACCACAGCGTCTCTGGCACAAGACAGAATTATTCTGGGATAACAGGCTTGAAACGGCCATCCGCCATACCCTATGCCAGAACTCACCTAGGAAAAAACTGCAATGTGGTCCCTGATACCTAAGCCACGGAGACAGGTTCTCATCTTCACAATAGAAATCACCAGAAAGCAAGACTTGAGCATGACTCCCTTCCTACCTCTCCCCAAATAAAATTAGTAAATCATCTGGCCAAGTGAAAACAAAACCAATAATCCTGTAAAGTCCATCCACTTCACTACCACCAGCAAGGAGTCGTCTTACCTACCTGGCAGAAAGCCTTATTTTTGCCAATCTTGTGGTTTGTGTATGTATGTATGTTTGTATGTCTGTCTGTGGAATATCTGGGTGTGTACGTGTGAGTGTAAGATTACATGTGCGCATGAGTATTTGTGTACGCACACACATGTGCAAGTGTAGAGGTCAGAGGTCAATGCCACAAGTCAACCTCTACCTTATTTTCTGAGACAGAGTCTCCCATTGATCCCCAAACTCACTGATTCAGTTAGACTAGATGGCCAGCAAACCCGAGGCATCTTCCTGTCTCTGTCTCCCCTGTGCATGGATTACAGGGCCCATCACAATGTCCAGCTTTTTATGTGGTTGCTCCGATCTTCATGTTGACACCATATGCACGCTCCTGGTTTGATGTAAGAGGGTCTTCTGTCTATGTTACTTTCATTAGTCAAATAAAGAAACTGCCTTGGCCTTTTGATAGGCCAGCCCTTAGGTGGGTGGAGTCAACAGAACAGAATGCTGGGAGAAAGCAGAGTCAGGCAGATGCCATGAAGCTCCAGCCCGAGATGGACGTAGGTTACAATCATCCGGGTAAGCCACCACCTTGTCGAGCTACGCAGATTATTAGAAATGGGTTAATCAAGATGTGAGAATTAGCCAAATAAGAGGCTAGAGCTGATGGGCTAGGCAGTGTTTAAATGAATACAGTTTGTGTTGTTTCCGGGGCTAAGCTAACTGTGCAGGAGCCGGGCAGGACAAAAAGCAGGCCTGCTTGCCTCATCACTACACTGGCTGAGCCCTTGCCAGTCTTTTGAATGCTAGTTCCCTGACTACAAAGGTCTGCATCATGCTAATCCATGTTACATTTATTCGTATTTCATGTGTGTCCTGGTATATATGTTTGACTCCTCAGTTCATGCAAATCAAGCTGATTGATTAGTCTACCAATCAGCTTTTCAGGTATCAGCAATGGTCAGTGTTGATTTTCAAGTTGATGGGACTTAGAGTCACCTAAGAGACACAGCTCTGGATATGTCTGTGAGTGTGCTTCCAAAGAGGCTTAAGAGAGGTGCCACCATCCCACAGGCTGAGGCCCCAGACTGGACAGAAGGTTAAAAGGTAGAGGGAGGGCTGGAGAGATGGCTCAGAGGTTAAGAGCATTGCCTGCTCTTCCAAAGGTCCTGAGTTCAATTCCCAGCAACCACATGGTGGTTCACAACCATCTGTAATGGGATCTGGTGCCCTCTTCTGGCCCGTAGGCATACACACAGACAGAATATTATATACATAATAAATAAATAAATAAATAAATATTTTTTTAAAAAAAGGTAGAGGGAGCTGGAGGAATGATTCAGTGGTTAAGAGCACTGGCTCTGCTTCCAGAGGACCTGGGTTTGATTCCCAGAACCCACACGATGGCTTAGAACTGTCTGTAACTGCAGCCTTCTGGGGACACCAGCCATGCATGTTATACACAGACATCTGTGTAGGTAAAATACCCTTACTCATAAAAATAAACGATTCTCTTTTTAGTAGGGAGCCTTGGGAACAGCGCCTGTTTTCATTTCTGGTTGTTAGTTGATCAGCTGAGATGGGAGAAAGTAACCCCCCTTTGCTGTCCCTTCCCTGTCGTGATGGACTGTGTCCTTTCAAGTTCCTCCGAGCTCTTTCTGTCACGTATCATATCCCAGCCATGAGAAAAGTAGCTAACACGGGATGTCAGTACCAAGAAGTGGGATCACTGCCATGAGAAACCTGCCCAAATGTGGAAGAGCTTAGCCCTGCAGGCCAGGGAAGCCTAGACTAATGTAAGCAGAGCTTAACAAGCCATTCTCAAAACACTGACATTGCATCATCCCAGGGCCAACAATTCCACCCTCCAAAATTAAATTTAGGTCTCAGAAGGGCAAGGTAGCACACACCTATAATCCCAAGACTTGGGAAGAAGGTAGAGGATCAGAAATACAAGGGCATCCTCAATTATACAAGGAGGAAAGACTGCATTAGCTCAGGGTTTCTTCTGCTCTGAAGTTAAAAAACGATGCCAGTCAATGACTTTATAAATCTCCCACCAGCCACTGATTCGTGCCCTTCAAATGGATTGGTCTGTGGCTATATATTGTCACTTTCCCCCCCTGGAAGCCTCCATCAGCTACGTGTCCATGGGCAAAGACTGGGAATCTCCCACAGTGCCTCCATCAGCTCCATGCACAGATTGGGGATCTCCCACAGTGCCTCCATCAGCTCTGGGCCCATGTGCATAGACGGGGATTTCCCACAGTGGAGGGTAACCCACAAAAAGAAGAGTGCAGATGTGACAGACTTCACACTGCAGGCAAACAAAGACCACCACCTCTAATCCCTGTCTGAGAAAGGATGAAAAACAGATATGACAGCAGACCACAGCCATTCCAGCAGGTGACACTGTCAGGGAGATCGGAAGACAGAGCTCACATCACCCACGCAGCAGCACCCAGGGAAATGCCATGCAGGTCCAGAGGTCGGCGGATACCATACACTGTGCAGTGGGAGATTTTCTGCTTCCTGCCCCCACCACACGCACAAAGAATCTGCAGTCCAACTGCATTCAGCTTGGGATGTGTTCAGAAAAGCCCACTCCTAAGGGAACCCTGTGGTGAAATGCCATTCCCAAATCAGTCATCCTGTGATTTTTTTTTTCCTGACGGATTGAGTCAAATCATTATCCTAGAGATTTTGGTCCACTCACAACTTCCTGGTTTAGTCATCTGAATCAATTAGCAGTTAGTAATTGCGTGCTGAGCACCAGAGACCGCATCTCCTTATCCATCCATTTAATATTCATCTCCCTCGGGTCCAATAAGGAGGCCTCCTGCAGGCTGGGGTACATAGAAACCCCCAACTGGCAAACACAGGCCCCAAAGTATGCATGTCACTGTCTAGAATTTACCCTTCCCATTAAGAGTGATGCTTAAGGTCCCCTCTCGAGTCACAAATCAAGACAGAAAGGACAGGTATGGTTTGCTCTTGTCATAGCCAATCTGGCCTCTGAGTAAGAAGTGACAGCCACCTCCAGAATGCATGGGTGCGTTGGACCAAATGTCAACTCAGGGTCGAAGCCAGTCCTCAGGGACTCCCACTGAGGATCTACGGGTCATGTTGGAGTCTGTAGCTAAGCTTCTCTGGCTTTGTGCTCTAAGACATGATTCCAAAAGCCCTCCAGATGATAGCATAGATGGAGACTCACCCCCCCCCCCAACACATGCACCTTACTTCCTGCACAAAACATATCCCCAAAGTATGAGCATCAGCAGCCTGGAGTGGCACCCTTCTCAGCCAAGGAACAGGAAACATGAATGAAGCGTCGGGGTGAGGACAGCCTGTTCCTGTGTCACAGGACATCAGTGTGTGAGGCTGGGAAGAGTTCCTGGCTCCAAGATTCAGGACTGTTAGATTCTCCTGGCACGGCATCCATCAGTGGTCACCTCTGGGTATTGCCATGGCTTTGGCGTGTGATACAGGCACTTAGTGAAGAGCACAAGCAGGGAGCTGCTTGGCTGTAATCCCAGCACTGGGGTGATAGAGTCAGAAAGGGTTAAGTTCCAGGTCATCTTCAGCTACACGGAGAGTTCAAGGCCAGCTTGGGCTAAGTGTGACTTGGTTTCAAAATTTAAAAATTTAAAGCACATTTCTCTTTAAGGAAAAAAAAAACTTACCTGGAAGTTCCAGGGTGAATACCCAGGCTCAGGCCTCACACAAAATACCCAGGTTCTCTCTGGACATGAGCATCTGTAACACTTCTGTATCTGAGGTTCTGTCCCGCAGAGGGTGCAGTCCTTCGGGGGCACAGGGCTGGTAGTTGAAGTTTCAGGGCACTACAGATCCCTGCCTGTTACGCAGGTGTTTCAGGAACCCCCCTACCCGTTTCTGATGAAGGTGGTCTTGGATGGCAAAGATGGAATTCTTCAGGTTCTTTCTAAGCTGGCGTTTTAAAAGCTCCCAGCGTGAACAATCTTAGTTGACATGGAACGGCCCACCTCTTGCCTGTGAGTTCAACACTGCATCCCCCGATGCTGACTGCAGCCACCCTGCCTGGCATGAGGCTACAGCAGCCCCCACTTGAAGACTCTGGTGGCACTGAAGCATGACTCGCTCACTCGTGGGATTCTGGAGCCAAACGACATGGCTCCATGTGGGGGCTGCTCATGATGTTACTATTACTACCGAGCTCTTGTTAAGGTTTGAGACACAGAAGTCAGAAGACAGGATGTATCTCCTCCATGATTCTCCTGGGCTCCATACTGGGGACCCCCAGATTGCCTTTCTACTCAACTCAAATCCCTCTGTTGGGTTAACCATAAGGATATAGAGAGTCCCATCACCCCTTGGGCTAAGGAGTTTGGGACCATGTGGCCTGTTCTCTTTCAGAAATGCCAATTTCTCCCATTTGGTAATCAAGAAGGCACAAATTCCACAGGCTGGCTGGCCATGCCAAGCGCAGAGCAGGGCAGAGATGTGGGGTTGACCGGCCCTGAGCTTAAGTCACTAACAGATACAATTGTCATGCTTCTAACTGTGAACTCCGAAGACAGCCAGTGAGCGTGCTTCCTAACCTCTCTGGAAACAGACATGCCTGCACTCATTACTTAGTAAGTGAATAGATTCACCAGCCCGTGGGTGCCAGGAGACGATGCCAGCCTCTCTTACAGTCGGGACAGTTCATTTGGCTCTGGGAAGTAAGCAACGCCCTGGGCTACCCAGCGGCATAGCTGCGCCATTTGAACATGACCGCCACCTAGGATCTTAAGACTCTGCCTGTCCCTTGGGCTCTCACAGGTTAAGCCTTGAGGGCTGTTCCCTAGCAGCAACTTAACGTTCGAGCAGAGGTCTAGAATTAAAACGTCTCTCGTTTTTGTTAGCCACATGGGAACGCTAATTATAGCATTCAGCCTCCAATGCATATTTATTTTGTTCGTTGCTAGCCCTGGCTTGTAATGAAGACTTGGTGTGTCCAAGTTCTTCTCGTATGTTCTGGGGCTGTTGTTGCTGATGAGGGCAGGTGGCTGAGAAAATGAAGATAATTATGTCATCGTGTTACAGTTAATAGGCATAGCCAGGACCACAGAAGTCACACGGAATGCAGCCTGCCTGTCCAGACCCTAGGTGACACAGAAAGGGAGCAGTGCTAGCCAGCTGCTGGACCCAGACAAGCCTCTTCACTTCTGGCTGGAGTGGCGGTGGGGTGACTCAGGGCACCTCTTCTGTGAGCAGCTTGGCAGTGCTTGCCAAGGGAATGGGGTGTGTAGGGTGTACAAATGAGTCAACGAATGAAAGCACCTTGGTCCCCCTAGAGCTGTCATTTCTAACAGCCTGTGGCTCAGCGATAAAACATCCTTGGGGTGCTCACATCCCAGACTTGAACCTCTCCACCTTCGTCAAAGGCCCCGCTTGCCTGAGGCAAACCAACCTCTGCCTGCCTCCCTATCAAACACAATGTGATAAAACTGTCTGTGGCCACTGTGGGATTAGGGATGTAAGCCACAAAGGCTGTGTGCTTGGGGCTTCTCTGACTTCATCCTCCCATTCTTCATCCAACTGTTCCAGTACAGGGTCTTCTCAGAGCCACGGACACCAAGCCTGGGTCTGTTTGGTCCTTTTTGCTACTTCAAGGCTTGCCACTATCTTAACAAATCAGCTGTATTTCTTCTCCAGGAACATTTACTGTTCCTCAACTAATACTGGGTCAGGAATGGTGGCAGCTTTGTCAGTCCAGTGCCCCGGAATGTCTGCCTTGTTCTCTGCCTCCTCCCACCCTGTCCCTTCTCCTCACCAGCCCTCCATCGCAAGGCTCCAGCAGAGAATCCAGAAAACCTTCATCTGGGTGGACGAGAGGCTCTCTGGGCACAAGGAAAGCCCAGAGTGACTCAAAGTCAAGTGTGTCTCCTTTCCAAGGCTCACGCGTCCCCTCTGTGAAGATCCTGAAGCCATGGTCCTCACAGGACACCTTCCTGCTCTCAGATACAGAGCTTGGCTCTAATTGTTCTCTCCCGGCCCTGAGATGAGCCCTGGGGCTCAGGGGACAGACCGTCCGTCAACTATTCTGGAAGCTTCAATGACTTCAACCTTTGCCTTCCCCCTCCCTCCAACAGCAACCTCACTCACACGAAGCATTCTTCCCAAAGAATGCCTTGTCCTGAAGTGAAGAAGGTTCTGGACTCATGCCCAGATTCCATCTCCACCTGAATTTTACACCCAGATTATCTGGCTTGTCACACTCATAACAGTGACAGTAGTGGGGACGTGCTCACCTGCCTTTCCATAGCCATGATAAGTTAAAGTAGAAGGGGTTTAGTGTGGCTACAGGGCAAACCTCCAAAGGCGTGTCCCCAAGGACCCACTTTCTCCAACCCTGCCCCAGGTCTCTCTGTAGCCATGCACTCATGAATGGATGGTTGCTAGAGCATTCTGGATTTGATCGCCTCTCAATAGCGCCACCTGCTGGGTAGAAAACCCTCAACACGAGCGGTTTTTGTTAGGGGAGATTTTGTCTTTAGGATGAAGGAGAAAACTAAAATCATTTGGAGCATCACAAAGATATCTACAAGTGTTTCTCAATGTGCGTCGCCAGGCTCCCATAGGTGCCATGTTGATGTATCTAGAATTCTCTAGGAGAGAGTCCAAGTGTGTTTCCATTTCAGGATGGAAATACCAGCACACATAGACAGCCTCAGGGTTGCCCAGTGACCTGAGGGTGGCTTCCGTTTTCATGCCTGTGGTTCCTAGATGAACTCCCTGGTACCAAGGGTAGATGAACAGATAGCAGGATGTGTCCTCGAGGAATTCATGACTTTGGGGATGCAGAAATGACAACAGAAGCCCTAAAGTCATCACTGGTGGCAGGGCTGGGGGAAATCCAGCCTTAAAGAGGAGAAGATTAGGAGGGATATTCTCTACAGCAGAAGAAAACCAGGAGCCTTCCAGCCATATGGGTGGTGAGGAAAGGAGGAGAGAGGGGTGGGAAGTACATACAGGGAGCTATGGCAACCACCTCCTTCCAAGTCCACAAATCTTAGAAAGTTGAAAGAACCTATCCGGTTTTTATTTGAGACTCTTGGAAAAGGCCACCTGCCCTTCCTACCTCTGGTTCCCCTACCTCATAGCCTTGCTCTCCATCACCATGGGGACCATGGCATTCAGGAAACACAGTGGATCAGGGATTATTCCTTGGAAGAAAATGATAGGATCCTCAGGACATGGAGGTATCCCTGGATACAGCCAGAAATGAGGACCAGTTGAGAACTTAACATGAGTACCTATTAAAGAAAGCCATTTTCCAAGAACACCATCCATGAATCCTTTTGAGCCAGGGACCAATGAAAGTACCATCCAGACTTCTGGGTATCTATCTACACGGCAGCTAAGACACTAGCCAAAATTGATGGCTGGTCTCTCCAAATCACAAACTCTGGATACCCAAGGCAGGAAAAAACAGACCAACCAGCCCAACTGCTAGTGAGGACCACCAAGGGCTCAGAGACTAGGGCCTTCCCCTGTCGTTCGCCATTTATGCCAGAGAATGTGCAATGCTGACCTTTTACAGCACCATCGAGAGACTATGCCATCCAAGACAGGTGTGGCCATGCACGGCTCTAATTCAAACACTGAAAAGGCAGAAGTAGGTGGGTGTCTGTGAATTCGAGGCTAGCCGTATTTCCATCGAGTCCCAGGACTATGTAGCCAGGGCTACATAGATAGACCTTTTTGGTGGGTGGCAGAACCATCCAAAGAAATATCAAGGACAGAGGATCATGAGAGATTTAGGAACATACAGGAATGATGTGAAATTCGTGGCTTCTGACCATGTGCGGACACTGATACGGGATGAAGATTGGCACCACGGGTCAGTTATGGCCTCTCCTGACATTAAAATCCATCTCTCACTCCAGAGGCTGCAGAAGGAAGAAAGGAACACAAAGAACATGCTCTCTGAGGTCCTCTGCAGAGAGAAAAAATAAAGCTCTAGGGACCAAGGATGGGACAGGTCTGTGAGCAGGAGATGCTGAGAAGTGTGGGTCAGATGGAAGAGCCACTGTGTAGTATTGACTGTCTTCTTGATCTACAGCGACACAGCAGACAAGCCTCTAGCTGTCTCTGTGAAGGATTGTCTACACTGGGTTCATTGGAGTGGGATGATCCAGACTGATGTGGGGAGCACCATTCCATGCAATGGCATCCAGACGAACAGGAATGTTCATCTTTGTCTACACTGGGTTCATTGGAGTGGGATGATCCAGACTGATTGATGTGGGGAGCATCATTCCGTGCAATGGAATCTAGACAAACAGGAATGTTCATCTTTGTCTACACTGGGTTCACTCAAGTGGGATGATCCAGGCTGATGAGGGGAACACCATTCCATGCAATGGAGTAGACAAACAGGAATGTTCATCTTTGTCTACACTGGGTTCGTTGGAATGGGATGATCCAGGCTGATGTGGGGAGCACCATTCTGTGCAATGGAGTCCAGACGAACAGGAATGTTCACCTTTGTCTCCTGCCTGACAGCCACATGACCAGCCATGCCACACTCTCAGCATCGTGGCTTCCCCACCATGATGGAGTGAGCCTGACAAGGACTGCATGGGACTGAACAGGCCACGCAGGTGTGCTGCCTCCTAGCTTGCTTCCCATGGTGAGGCCAGCCATGAAAAGGGGGGTGCGCCTACTGGCTGGACTCCCTGTGGCTCAGCCAGTCTGTCTGACATGGGACTAGGCCACAGAGGACAGGTTGCCTCTCAGCTCACTCCCCATGACTTGGCCAGTCTGCCTGCTATGGGGACAGGCCACAGAGGGCTGCCCGCCTGCCTGCCATAGGAACTAGGCCACGGAGGACAGGCTGCCTCCTGACTCACTTCCCATGACTTGACCAGCCTGCCTGCCTGCCTGCCACAGGGACAGACCACAGAGGGCTGCCCACCTGCCTGCCATAGAGACAGACCACAAGGGCGGGCGGGCTGTCTGTCTGCCATGGGGACAAGCCTCCGAGAGTGGGCTGCCTCTCTGCATTGATTTTATCAGGAGTTTTATCAGAAGAAAAGAAACTAATCCATAAGCTAAGCTATGGGACACCTAGCTTTATTCACCGACAAAGAGGCCAAGCAGTTTGCCCCTTCCCCAACCCAGCAGGTCTATGCTGAGCCAGTATGGAGGGTTAGGACAATTTGAGGCTGACTCATCTACCACCATCTGTAGGACCCAGTCCTTCAGCTCCCTAGGGTGAGAAGGACACCCTTGCCCACACGGTTAAACCCATACTGTATTAACTCAGGGTAGTTGAATGTGAGGTTATGGAAGTCCAGACGTCAGGACTGAGGGTGGCCTACACAGTGACTTATGGGAAATTCACAGCTGCACGAAGGATCTTGCAGAAGGGTGAAAAATGACCTAAGTGTCTTGGAGGATGTTTGGCTAAGACTAGAGAACTGTTAAATGCTGTTGGGACACGGATAATAGAAAGACAGAGACAGATATTGGGCTTCAACCTGAAGATCAGGAAAGCAAAGCAGCCAACCACTGGCTCTTCCCTCTCCCTCAAACTGAAATGGTGATCCTGCCTCCAGGAATTCTCAGATGAGACTGAGCCTGAGACCTGTCTCTTCCCATCTTACATTCCTCTCTAGTTCTAGAATTAAAGGCTTGCACCCCATCACCCAGCCTCTATGGCTGACTAGTGTGGCTGCTTTGCACTGACCTTCAGGCAAGCTTTATTTATTAAAACACAAATAATAGACCACTATAAATGATAGTAATGGTCAGCCTCTATTGAGAGCACCCATTTGAATGTTCATTTTTCCTTCAAATCAGCCAAGAAGTTGGGAGTCAGGCAAGCTACTAAGCCCATCCCTCACCTCCACCCCCACACCGAAGCTCAGCATCCTTGAATTGAGGTCAGCCAAACAGCTCCTCTTTGGCAACTAGCTATACAGCCTTCGTAGGAGCCCAGCTGCTTCAAGCACTGCACAGAGACCTTGAGGAAGCTGTACTGCAACTGCAGCTGCTGGCTGCCAAAGCTACAGCTCTGAGAGGCCCAATTCCTACCATGTCTGCTGCAGACAGACTTTTTCCAGTGCAAATCTCGGTGAACTCAAGCAACCAGTTTTCATCAAGGAGAAGGCCAGTGGGTGACATAAACACAGATCACCAGTGACTGTGCTATGACATCTGAGACACATCTGGGACACATTGACTGCTCACCTCCCTTTTCGAGTTGGGGGGGGGTCATCCTCCTGTGCTGCCTAGTCTTGCTCTGACAAGGTTTCCATAAAAGGTTTCTCCCGATTGGCCTTTTTCTTAGCCTCCTTCTGATGTTTATGCTAAGTAATGTGGGCTGAGCTGGCAATACAAAGATATGATGCTGGTTGAGGCAACAGCTGCAGCAGTAACGAGAAGTCACTGGAATTCCATAGTCTCTAGAAGCAGAAGTGCCAGTCAAGTGTGGGCAATGGAAAAGCTGAGGACAGTGGAATTGCAGAGAAGACTGTGGAGAGCTGACAATGAGGAACCACAAGACTTCAAGAAGCTACCAAGCTCTACGGGGCAAGGATCTCAACGTCCAAGGCCTACAATCTATGATGCTAGTCACTCTAAGGGCCGAGGGTCTCAACACCCCAGGTTTAGCAGCCATGATACTAGCTGCTGCTATATGCTGCTACCATGAGCTTCCGCTATGAGCTGAGGGTTACACTAGTTGCTGAGCAATAAGCTTATGCACAAGTCTCTGGTTCTCAGGCCTCAACTACAAGCAAGGACTGGCGAGATGGCTCAGAAGCTAAGAGCACTTTCTACTTTTGCAGAGGACCTGGGTTCAGTTGCCAGAACCCATCTGCTGGCTCACAACCATTTCCAGGGGGTCCACCACCCTCTTCTGACCTCCACAGGCACCAGGAACACACATGATGTACACACATGCAGACAAAACACTTAACACTTATACACATAAAATAGATATTTCTATTTAAAAATAAAAACTACAGGCTTCCAAGTTTATTGTTCCATCTACAAATCCTTACCACTCCAGGGTCTAGGTCCACCAGCACTGGACAGTTATCCTAGCCTTCTCACTCTTTCTATACAGAGCCAAATTCTAGTACTGGTTGGTTACATCACAAGTAGGGTGAGGCCCAGGCTACTGCATGGGCAACAACCAGTTGCTAAGGCAAGCCACTGTGGTATCCATCAGAGGCTCCCTACAGAGGTACACCTGCGCTTCTACCCAGGAAGGGGATGGACATGGAGCTGAAGCGGAGGTTCTGCAGTTCAGTACAGTTGCTGCCCTCCTAGAGGATCTGATCATCATCTCCAGCTCCAGGGAACCAGACGCCCTCTTCTGGCCTCCACAGGCACCTACACTCACATGCATAGACACATATGAAGGTATACACATCTGCATATAATTAAAAATAATAAAAATAATTTTTAAGAGAAAGAGGAGAGAAGATAGGGAGCCACAATCAAGACCTGTGGCATCCACAGTCTACTAGGATATCCCCAGCCCTGAGAGCACAGGCTGGGGCAGAGACCACCTTGCTATGTCTATGTCATCCTGTACCTGGCTTGCGATATGGGGTTCCAGCAGACTCCAATGTGTGGTCCTCCAATGACCCATTTTAATTCAGTGAATACGTCAAGTCCCTTCTGGTATAAACCACCTGATTTCTCTATTTCATGTAATTGCATCTAAAGGACCCACAGGTAAGTGGTTATGTGTCAATGAGTTTTGATAGATTTTTGCTCAGGTGATCTAGAGCTGTATGATTCTTCCATGTTGTCTTTTCAAGCCTGTGTGACGCTGACGTTCTGGAAAGCAACAACTACTCCTACAGAAACACGATCTAAGTGTTGGCTTCTGCTGCAGCTTCCTTCACCTTCACAGATACGGGGTTAAGACTTGAACACATGGGGATGGAGAGATGGCTCAGTGGTTAAGAGCACTGGCTGCTCTTCCAGAGGACCCTGGTTCAATTCCCAGGACCCACATGTCAGATAAACATCCCTAACTCCAATTCCAGGGAGTTCTGTTCTCTTCTGGCTTCTGTGGGCATTGCACACATATGGTGCACACACATACATGCAGACAAATGCTCATACACATGAAAACTAAAAGACTTGAACACATCTTTTTTACAGGAATATAATCGAATCTATAACTGTCCCACTTCCTAGAGAAGCCTGCATCCAATGACACCATGTTGGTCTTCTCTTTGGTGTGAAAAATTCTAAAGGAAATGAGGACTAGGTGGGTGAGATGGTTCTACAGGTCAAGGACTTGCTGTGCAAGCCTGGTGTCCTGAGTTTGACCCCCAGAACCCTCACTTGGAAATGAGGAAGAGAGGATGACTTCAAACCAAGATGGTGGGCAGAAGAATACTGCAGGGGCAGTGAAAGAAGACATTGGCTTCTGGAAGAGCACACAACGGACAGGAAGCACTGTGAGGCTGGGGTGGAGGGGAGGCAGAGTGGCACGTTAGTCTCTCTTCTGGGCAACGTTTAAACAATACAAGTTTACGTGGCTGACAGTTACGGAGGTCATGAAGGTCAGGGTGGGGCTTGGCTTCTTGTCACATTTATAGAGAATAGAATAGAGGCAGGCTCACTCTATGGCAAGCCCACTCAGAATAATACTGCCAGTCACTTCATGAGGACACAGGCCTGCTGCTTAACTGCCTGTCACAGCTCCTGCCAGCTGGCACTCTGACACTGGGCATGGTGTTGGGACCTGACGTCGGGGGGATACTTCCAAACCCAGCAGGTAGAGATGCAGCTAAAAAGCTACAAAGAGAGGGTACTCGTTCTGTGGTACAACAGGAAGACTGTGCCCTTTGGGGAAAGTGAGACAGGGGACAATCTTGCTGTCCTCGAAGTGGCACAGAGAGGACTCACAGTACCGTGAACCCAGAGACCAAGGAGATGTATGGCCAAAGCAGGCTCGTGTGTGCAGACAGCATCCAGGATCACCTGCCACCCCTGCACAGCAAGCAAGGCGCTGAGAGAGCCCCAGGAAGCTGCCAGAAGAACCACAATGCCTTAAAGAGACATTCTCAGGCCTGGCCTGGCTTCCAGGTCTCTCTACAAACCTCACACCAAGGAGCTAGCCTAGGAAATGAAAAGGCAACTTCCTAGCCAATGCCAGCTACAGACTGTCAGTCACTTTACTCTCACTGGAATTCGGTACCAGAGCTCCTCACAGCTGCCTGCAATTCCCAACCAAAATATTACAAGAAATATTTGTGTGTTGTGGTCCCTGTACTGCCAGTGTCCTGCTGTGCATTTGTGACAGTCGTCTGAGCTCCCTGGCAAATGAACACAGGGGAGGAAGGGGACTGAATGGTTGTGGGATGCAGTGGGGGTGGGGATGCCCCCACAGCCAGCAGTGACAAGCCACGGGAGGCATGATGGTGGTTTGGTTCGACACGACCAAGTGGCTGGGGTTGGTTCAAACTTGGGAAGTCTGACCTCCAAGTTGTTTATTTTAGGCGTTTAAACAGCACGATTGGGTGAAAACTTATTCTGGTGATAATTACCTCAATCCTGCATGCACAATAAAGCACACACAAATCTCTTCAAGGAACAAAGTAAGCTAAATAAAGCTCGGACGTGACTACAGCAAAACTCTTTGTAAAGTACATGTGGCAGCTTCCATAAACATGGGTTCTATAGATTGACCGACAAAAATAAGCTTATGGCAAAGGCCTGTGGGAGGGTCCAGTGCGATCTCCAGCCACACTGATAGCACAAAGGTCACCAGGCTAGAATGTCCGCCCCAGCCTTCTGGGCAGATAACGGGGGTCGTATTCCTTCCCTTGAAGAACAGTACAGCGTGCTAACATTCCAGGTTCTCCCAGTGCTCATCTGTGTGCACAGGGGCCTCCGTGCCTCCCACAGACAGGGCAGTGGCTACTGTATTAGTCAGTCCAGCTGTCCCTGCCTTCATTGGAAAAGCAGATTGAGACCTAACTCTGAGACTACAGTGGGGACCATCCAGAATCGTATCAATCACCTCTAGGGAGACCCCACATGAGGACGGGTCAGATCTCCTGCTGACCTTGGCCCTTCTTATGTAGCCTTGGTTGCCACCTGTTTTCATTGCTCAGAATTATAAGCCCCTGGAGGTGCCATCTAGTCCATCTCTCTCCTTTATTTCACAGATGACAAAATTAAACCACACAGGATGGGTACTCTGCATGAAACATAAATAAAATATTCTAAAAAGATGGATGTCTGAGGCTACAGAGATGGCTCAGTGTTTAAGACAGTGGACTGCTCTTCAGAAGACCTGAGCTCAGCTCCCAGCACCCACAGCAGGTGGCGCCACAGCCACCTGTAATGCCAGGTCTAGAGAATCCAACGCCCTCTTCTGGACTACAGAAGCAACTGCATTCACATGTGTATATACACACAGACACACACGCCATATAAAAATAATAAAAAAAATAATCCCAGCACTTGGGAGGCAGAGGTAGGCGGATCTCTGTGAGTTCGAGACCAGCCTGGTCTACAAGAGCTAGTTCCAGGACAGGCTCCAAAGCCACAGAGAAACCCTGTCTCGAAAAACCAAAAAAAAAATAAATAAATAAAAATAAAAAAAAATCTTTTTAGGGTCTGGAAAGATGGCTCAGCAGTTAAGGGCATTGGCTGTTCTTCCAGAGGACCTAGGTTCAATTCCCAGCACCCACATGGCCGCTCACAACTGTCTGTAACTCCAGTTCCAGGGGCTCTGACATCCTTACACAGATATACATGCATACAAAACACCATATAAAATAAAATAAAAATAAAAATAAATAATTTTTAACAATTTATAAGCTTGATGCTTGCAGATATGACTATCAAACAAATTATAATTAAATTTTACAAGTTACAAGACTATCTGGAGACTTCTGTCCCCTCCCTTATAGGCCATAGGACAACATCTGATTCTTTGGGTGGCTGAGGAGTTAAACTGCTTTCAGAATCCCCTACCCCCACCATGGAGACGCCACCTGACTACATAATTCCACACAGAAGGCTTATTTTTAAAATTAGACCATTTCTTTACCGTCAGCAGCTGATAGGGTGTTCTGCCGATATTGCTTCTCGGAGCTATAAATTCTCGTGTCAGGTCTCACATCACGGGAACTGAAAACCCATAACAAGAGAAGGGTGAGGACTTCTGGGATACTTTCCGTAATTTTACATTCTCAGGGCCAAACAGCTCAGAGTGATGGGGCCCTGAGGGAAACCAAGGGCTTGCTGCAGGCCAAATGCAAGATCACAGAAGGAGAACTGAAGAGATGGCTTAAGACAGAAGAGCATGAAGACCAGAATTCAGTTGCCAGAACCCATGCCAGACGGCTCACAATCCCTGTAACCCCAGCCCAGGGGGATACAGCACCTCTGGTCTCTGAGGGCACCTACAGTTCTGTGAACACAGCTGTCCACACACACACACACTCACACACACCCCACACACACACAATTAAAAATAAAAATAGGTCTTTAAAAAGAGGAACATAGAGGTGTGAAGATATCAGAAAAGGCTAGTTAAATAGGAAGACAAGAAATATTGCTCCTATTTCTAAGAGGGGTTAAAAGGTAAATTCTGGAAACAAGCTGCCAAGATTTGACCCATTTGGGGGAAAATGCCCACATGGAATATTTGGGCTTTGTTGTTTTAAGATTTTTTGTTGTTTATGGATATTTTGCTTGTACGTATGTCTGCATAGCACGTGCTGGGCTGGTGCCCCGGGAGGCCAGAAGAGGGCATGGGGATTGCCTGACGCTGAAGTTACCCTTGTGAGCCACCATAGTTCCAGGTCAGCCAGAGCTACAAAGAGAGACTTTGTCTCAAAACAGACGTAAATTTTAAGAGTTCTGTAAAGGTTAGGAGTGAAACTAAATTTTTCTACCACAAAAAAAAAGAACATTTTAAAAGTAATAATAATGACTGGGGGGAAGGCTCAGCTGTCTCTCTGCCAGGTTCTGCCTTGTCTCGATTACTTCAGGGGTGGATAGCTGGGTTTCCTCAGGCGCGTTGGTTCTACAAACTGGAGGGTAATCTGTCAATCAGGAGAGATCCCCAGAGGGGGGGTCCCTTGCTCTGAGAACTGTTTCTGCAGAGGACCCAAACTCCATTTCCAGCACACACAACAGGCAACTCACAACCACCCGTAACTCCACTTCCAGGGCATCCAACACCTTCCAGACCGTCAACACCTGCACTCACACACAATTTTTAAAAAAATCTTTTTAAATAATAATGATGCCTCGGGCTTTGACAGCCATGGTGGATTGAGTGGTAAATGTGCCCCCATGAGTTCAAGGGTTTGAGCACGTGGTCCCCAGTTGGTGGGTACTGTGTGGGGGAGTTGTGGGACTTTTTTGTTCCCTTTTTTAATCGTTGTTGCCTTTTAAGCTACAGCTACCCTGGTCAGCCACTATGACTCCACTCCGCAGCTGTTGGCACCAACAGTGGTTAGACCACAAAAGCCGCAGCCTGAGGAAATTCTGTTCCCTCAGGCACTAACTCTTTCAAAGTTACAAAGGGAAACTTATCTAAACCTCTGCCCCTCTAAAGAATTCAAGATTCAAAAGTTGAGGAAGAATCCTGCACCTCACGGAGGCTGAAAAGCAAGTAGCTCACCTCCAGCCGGCTCCCACCTGACTCCTCCCTACAACTTCCTCTTAGTTGTTGGCCTAGCTGACCGCAGGTGATTCTTAGTTCAAACACATCTTCGCATTATTAAACAAATGTTCCAGAACGTAAACAAAAGTAACACACCTTAAAATAATACTCCACGATGGAGCCAGGGGCGGTGAGGTTTATAACCTAGCTTGCTTCCCTGCAAACACAATGTGACCAGCTGCCTGCCACCCTGCCTTCTCCACCATGCTGGACTGTGGCCCCTTGAACTGTAAGCCCCAAATAAATCTCCCCGAGATTGCTTCTTGTCGGGTACCTGGTCACCCACAACCAAGAAAGTAACCGAATGCAAAAGCTAAGATCTGCAGAGTTGAGAACGTTGCTCTGCAGAGTTGAGAACGTTGCTCTGCAGAGTTGAGAACGTTGCTCTGCAGAGTTGAGAACGTTGCTCTGCAGAGTTGAGAACGTTGCTCTGCAGAGTTGAGAACGTTGCTCTGCAGAGTTGAGAACGTTGCTCTGCAGAGTTGAGAACGTTGCTCTTAGCCGCATTGCAGGCCAACAGACAGCAAGGTTTCCAGCGGACCATGCAGAGGACGGTGAAAACAGAGAAGCAAAGACTCTCAGCAGCCTTCGCTGTAGCCACAGAAGTGACAGAGATGTCCCCTTGAGATTCTCTAGCTCCAGGCCTGCTCTGGCCTGAACGTCCTAGAGAGGTTAGTCTCTCCAGGAGCAGTGGCCCAAGAGCCTCCAATGCTAGGGGCGGCTGTGTGCCTGGGGGCAAACACATGCTCATTCCCACTGAGCAAAGCAACTGTCCTGGGAGAAGAGACTTGTAGCACGACTTCTAATTGGTCTTAATAAGAAAAACCTAGAGTCAAATGCAGGGGTGAAAGATGAGAGACCAGAGAAGCAACCAAGACCTTTTACCTCCACCGAACCCTCAGACCAAAATGGCGATCCTGTCCTCAGATTGCCTTCTCAGACTGCATCCTCTGACTGACTGCTTCAGACTGCACTGAGCTCCTGTCTCCTCCCACCTTATACTCCTCTCCCCACCCAGCCATATCACTCCTGCCTCCACCTCCCCTAGTTCAGGGATTAAAGGTGTGGGATCTCAAGTACTGGGATTAAAGATGCATGCCACCACCACCACCTGGCCTCTAGTGGCCTAGCTCTGCTCTCTGATCTTCAGGCAAGCTTGATTTCTCACCACGGGGACTCATAATTAAAAGACGATTAGTAGAGAACTCTAGAGTCAGGTTCTTCCCTCAGCTGAGCACCTGTGCCCTAAGGGCGAGCTGTTTGAAGAACCAACAAATATCTGAAGGAGCAATCGCCGACCCTCGCTGAGATCAACAAAATAAGCGTGTGACTCGGGACAGTTCCATCAGTAGAAGAAGGGATTTCCCCATCCAATTTGAGAATGCGGCCCCCATGCTCTCTTGTATCCCCCACATCAGTGCCTCAGTTAGGGTTACTGTGACTGTGACGAAGCACCATAAGCAACCGCTCTTATCGCCCAGGCTCCTACAGAGAGCTCTCAACACTCCATGGCTTTTCGAGCCAGCCCAAAGATCCAAAGTCCTTCCTTAACCCACACCCCCCTAAGACAATATGGTCAGGCCTGTCACAGCAATACCCTTCTATCTTGGTACCCACTTGTCTTAGCATCACTATGGCTGTGATGAGACACCATGACAGGAAGGGTTTTTTTTTTTTTTTTTTTTCGAGACAGGGTTTCTCTGTGGTTTTTGGAGCCTGTCCTGGAACTAGCTCTTGTAGACCAGGCTGGTCTCGAACTCACAGAGATCCGCCTGCCTCTGCCTCCCGAGTGCTGGAATTAAAGGCGTGCGCCACCACCACCCGGCCAGGAAGGGGTTTATTTTACTCACAGTTCTATATGGAGACAGTTCATCACCAAAAGCAGTGAGGGCAGGAGCTGATGCTGGTCATGGAGGGTGCTGCTTACTGGCTTGCTCCGCATGGCTTGCTCAGCTTGCTTTCTTTTTCTTTTTCTTTTTCTTTTTCTTTTTCCTTTTTTTTTTTTTTTTTTTAAGTTTTTCAAGTCAGGGTTTCTCTGCAGCTTTGGAGCCTGTCCTGGAACTAGCTCTTGTAGACCAGGCTGGACTCGAACTCACAGAGATCCGCCAGCCTCTGCCTCCCAAGTGCTGGGATTAAAGGCGTGCACCGCCAACAGCCAGGCTCAGCCTGCTTTCTTATAGAACCCAGGACCACCAGTCTGGGGTTGGCACCACCCACAATGGGCTGGGCTCTCTCCCATCTCACTAAGAAAATGCCCTACAGCTGGATCTCATGGAGGCATTTTCTTAATTGACGTTCCCTCCTTTCAGATGTCTCTAGCTTGTGTCAAGTCAATATACAACTATGCAGCTTGACAAGGCTTCCTGCCTCCACGGTTAGGGAAGAAGAGAAACTTGGCTTTCTGAAAGAGAGTGAAGGATGGGAGAAGAGACATCAGCGCTTGAACCCTGCCCTGGGCTTGACTCCAAGAGGCTTTTCTAGCCAAGGCCGTAGACTTGGTGCTTCCACTAAGCCCCCTTTCTCCATCTAGAAACAGATTGTGATAGCAAGCACCACACAGGTCACAGTGAAGTACAGCTGAGCTGGTGCAGAAAATCCCCCGGTGCAGCCTCAGCCTTCAGGGTGGAAAGGGCCCTCCACATGGCACAGGCCTTAGACTCCAGCCTCCCTGTTCCCTGAAGGTGAGCTTGTGTTCCCCCAACTATGGAAATCTGAAAACCAGGTATGTCCCTTTTTTGATCCCCTCCTCCTCCAATTCCCAGTTGTCATCCTTGAAGGTAACACTGGTCATGGTGGCTCTTGGGCACTGGCTCTTGCTTCCGGAAGCAGGTCTTAGCAGTTCACTAGGAGATGGCAGAGGCAAAGAGCTACCCTTAGCGGACAGAATGTTTTCCCAGCGTGGAGAATTCCCTGGGCTCAGGATGGGGGGGGGGGGGGGTGGCAATATAAGGAATTGCCTCAAGAGGTCGTGAGGTCGGGACACCCTCCCTCCAGATCCAAGGCCAGCCATCTGGAGACCTGAGGAGGTCGGCGCGCCAGTCTGTGTCATGACAAGGTCAGCGCGGATCCCCCGCCACTGGAGCCCCCAAACAAGACCCCAAATTACCCCAGCTAGCTCCCTCAGAGATTAGGCGTGGCCCAGGCTGGGAGCAAGCTGGGGTGGGTTTGTTCTGAGAAGTGGGCAGGGGCTTAAAGGGACAAGAGAGAAGACAAGGGGCTTATTTCCTTGACCTGGTGCCCAAGTCACACATTGAGTCACTGGGAACCAGACTATGAGCTAAAAAGGAATCCTGCCAGCACCCAGTTCAGGCACCCACAGCCGACACCCAGGCGTTTGGCCTCTGTGTATCAGTTCAGGTGTTAAAATCTTGACACCGTTCCATGTCACCTGATGAACAGTTCCCACCCAGCCCTCTGGCCCGCCTCACACAGCACGTGAGGCTCCGGTATCCTTCAGGGTTGGAGCTGGGCCTACCTGTTGGCAAATGTTTAGAATCTCCTTACCGATACCCTGACAGTGAGGGCAGTCTGTGACCCCCTGTCCCCTCGGGCTCACTGATGGCTCCATGTCCCAGTCCTTCCCAGACACCTTCTTGGAACATTAAACCTGTTTTTTTGTCTTGGATCAGAAATGGCCACAGTGGAATGGGAGAAAATAGTACTCAAGGCCCCGTGAAGGATACAAAGCTCCGAGCTCCCCCTGCTGCCCAAGAGGTGCACTGCAACCACTACCGATTCAGCCTTTCCCACCACCGCTCTGCTGGTCAGAAACTTAATTTGGGAGAAATTAAAGAGTAAAGGAAAATGACGATGATGCTCAAGGATTTTTTTCCCCAATACTTGAAATTCCCTCAGTTCTTACTAATAATCAAAATAAAACTAAAGGTGCTCTTCCTTATCCGAAACAGGGGCAAAGAAGTATGGATCTTGGTGACATCTTCCTTCCCTGGGGTTACCAAAGTAGTTTGTGGTCCTGAACCCCAGTGTCTACCCCTAATGATGTGGAATTCCCCTCTGTATGCTGGGAATATGTTTTGTTACCATTTGTTAATGAATGAAGTTGTTTCGGCCAATGGTTTAGCAGAGCAAAGCCAGGAGGGAAATCCAAACAGAGATATATAGAGTAGGCGGAGTCAAGGAGACACCAGACGCTCAGAACCTTTACAGTAAGTCACAGCCTCATGGCGATACACAGATTAATAGAAATGGGTTAATTCACGATGTAAGAGATAGTTAGAAATATGCCCGAGTCATTGGCTGAACAGTATTGTAATTAATAAAGTTTCTGTGATCTTTTGGTTCTGGGAGGCCAGGAAATGAACGAGCAGTCTCCCACAACATGCCTAAATGCCTGTGTAGCCAGCTGAACTTCACAAAGCAATTAATGCCTTCAGTGAAAAATGCTAGTGAACACTTCTAACCCAAAGTATGTTAAAGCTGGTTTTTTCCCTTTGTTGTTTTTTGTTTTGTTTTTGAGACAGGATTCTATGTGTAGCCCTCACTGTGCTGGAACTCCCTCTGTAGACCAGGCTGGCCTTTAACTCACATAGATTCACCTGCCTCTGCCTCCCGAGTGCTGGGATTAAAGGTGTGTGCTACCCTGAACTTCTGCTCCTCTTCCCCATCCCCCAAGTGCTAGGCTTGCTGACTCGTGCCCCATGCCCAGTTTGTACAATGGAGATAAACCCCGGGCTTCGTCCATAGCTCTCTATCACCTGAGTGGTAGTCCCAGCCTGCAACTGTTACTTTAATGTAACAACTGTGGGAGAATTTCTAACCATATTCCAGAGGTTTAATTGGAATGAAGCTGCTATATAATGTCCACTTGCTGAAAATGATCTGGGAAGCTCCTGGGAAACAAGAGGAGCAGGGAGGTGTGCTGTGTGATGTTTTGTTCTTTACTCTTTTGGATTTTTGAGGGGCCCACCACCCAGCTCCCAAATAAATCACTTATGGAGGTTTATTCTTTGTTAGGAATGCCTGGCCTTAGCTGGCTTGTTGCTAACCAGCTTTTCTTAACTTAAATTATCCCCAACTACTTTTTGCCTCTGGGCTTTTATCTTTCTTACTTTGATATATCTTTCACTCTTACTCTGTGGCTGGCTTGCTGGGTGACCCCTGAAGTCCTCCTCCCCTTGTTCTCTTGTTCTTTTCCTCGGTTCTCCTATTTATCCTCTCTGCCTGCCAGCCCCACCTGTCCTTGCTCCTACCTCACTACTGGCCATTCAGCACTTTATTAGACCAGCAGGTGTTTTAGACAGGCAAGGAATCACAGCTTCACAGAGTTAAACAAATGCAGCATAAACAAAAGTCACACACCTTCAAATAATAGTCCCCAATAGGAGTGTCACCCAGCTGTACCCCAACCCTGCAGCCTGAAAGAAGCGAAGGCCTTCTGAGTCAGTACGGTGGATAGGTGAGCTCTTCTTAGGCTCTCCACCCACCTCCTGCACCTTGGGCGTGTCACTAAACCCCATAATGTTTCTTTGTCCACCTTGAAGGTTGAAGTTGACACATGAGCACTGTAGGAACCGTCACTGGACAGTTTGGATTTAGTTCGATTTGGTTTTGAGATGGTCTCGATAGATAGTCCCAAAATGGCTTAGAATCCACAGTCCTTCTTCCTTGGCCTCCTAGGGCTGAAATATGAACCAAAGCAGACTAAGAGATGGTCTGATTCATAACGTATCTCAGGAGGACCCAAACAGCAGGACCACATGTGGTATTCTGTTGCAGCAGGTTAGCAAACGGATTCATAATCCAAGAGAGTCTTTAAGGGATTGTGTCTGCCTTCTGACAGTCCTTCACAATGGCCTGTGGTTCTAGCCAGAACCTAGGCTAACCCACCTGTCTGGACTCACAATACTGTGCTCTCTCCTACCCATCAGGACCATTTTTAGAAGCTGATGAGATTCCCCTAAACAGTTTTGCTTTAACTCACATAGAGAAAAAGGCATCATAGTAGTTGGGTGAGAGAATTCTTGCATGGGGAGTGCTGAGGCAGGAGGATCATGAATTGGAGGCCACCCTGAGCTATATAGCAAAAAACCTGTCTCCATCAACAACAAAAAAAGAATGACATTAAAACTTGATTAAAATGTGTTGATCCAAATTAATTGTACTGAGAAGGAAAAACACAAGAGTATATTTTGAATTACTAAATGATGTAGGTTTTGAAAAAATATTTGCATGCCTCAAAGAAGCAGTGAAAGAAGTGAGAGTTCTCCCATAATCCCAGTCCCTAAGAATATTCTCCAGATAAAGGCGGTGACAGATAAAGGCGGTCATGGCTCCACCTTCTCCCTGCACATTCAACATGCATGTAAAAAAAACAGAGACAGAAACATGGGAGCTAAAGAGGATCCTATTCATAAGTGAATGGAGAATGTGGGTTAATTTTCTTTTTATGATGTTTTTATGTGTATGTGCGAGTGTCTAAATGAGTCTATGCACACCACATGTGTGTGCAGGTACCCAAGGGGTCCAAAAGAAAGTTCGGATCACCTGGAACTGGAGATACGGAGCATGTGAGTTGCCTGATGTAAGGCTTGGGGACCAAACCTGTGTCCTCTGCAAGAATGGCCAGTGCGCTTGACCGCTGAGCTGTCCTCCGGCCCCTGCTTCCTTTTCTGGATTACTACTGCAAATATTGTTGCAGAGAATGGTCTCAACTGCTACACATCTGAATGAGGCTTTCTTTTGTTATGTTTGGTTTTAGGTTTTGGTTTTTGGGATTTTGTTTGGTTTGGTTTGGTTTGGTTTAGTTTGGACTTTGGTTTTTTGAGACAAGGTTTCTCTGTGTAACAGCCCTAGCAGTCCTGGAACTAGCTCTTGTAGACAAGGTTGGCCTTGAATTCAAGAGATCTGACTGCTTCTGCTTCCCGAGTGCTGGGATTAAAGGCGTCTATCAGCACTGACTGGCCTGAATGCATGAAAACACTAAAAGGGGGGGCTGGAGATGGCTCTGAGGTTGAGAGCACTGCCTGCTCTTCCAGAGGTCCTGGTTCAATTCTCAGCAACACACGGTGGCTCACAACCACCTGTAATGAGATCTGGCGCCCTCTTCTGGTGCTCAGGGACACACGCAGGGAGAACACTATATACATAATAAATACATCTTTTGAAAAAAAGGACAATGCTGTGGTGGGTTTAATGCATGTCCTCAAATTACCCCACACTTGCCCCAATCACAGGTGGGTTATTATCAATATTGTTACCTCTTCCCTGAACATTATGGTGGTTTGAGAGAAAATGGTCCCCATACGCATAGGAGGAGTGTGTCACTGAGGGGTGGACTTTGAAGCTTCAGAGGCTCAAGCCAGGCCCAGTGGCTCACAGTCTGTTCCTGTTGCCTACAAACGTAGATGTAGAACTCTCAGCTCCTTCTCCAGCATGTCTGCCTGCAGGCCACCATGCCTCCCACCGTGATGATAATGGACTAAATCTCCAAACTGTTAAGTCAGCCCCAATTAAATGCTTTCTTTTATAAGAGTACCCTTGCTCCTGGTGTCTCTTCACAGCAATAGGAACCCTACCCGAGACAATCATGGTTCAGAGTACTCACTTCCAAGGCACACAGATGATAGAAATGATCCAAGATGGCTTTTGTAGTTTGGTTAGAAGGAGTATATGACTTCAGTTTGGTTCTTTCCTTTTTAAGTGCTTGATATCTGAACTGTCAACTTGACAGGCTCTGAGATCATCTGGGAGAGATACCTCTGGCAGTGTCTGTGAAGGCATTTCCAGAGCGGTTCTAGAGGGCGACGAGGAAGACATGGGCACATTAACACAGTTCTGTTCACCCCACAGCAGACTTAGTGCAAACCTCCTCAAAATCCCACGGTGCCCTTTGATCCCAGCGCATGGGAGACAGAGGCAGGGGGATCGCTGTTAGTTCAAGACCAGCCTGCCTATAAAAGTGAGCTCTGGGACAGCAAGGACTGTTGCACAGAGAAACCCTGTCTCAAAGAAACAAAAAAACCTCCATGACTCGTTATTTGTGATGCCGTGGATAGAATTGGAAGCCATTCTGTTCAACGAGAGACTATGCAGCACGAAAGACCAACCCACCCATTTCCACTTGTTTGTTGGATCTAAACTGATGAAATTCAGAGATGCAGAGAGCAGTGGGGAGGTTGCCAGGGGTTCAGGATGGGGAGAGCTAGGTGACACCATTCGAAGGGACAAAGGCTTATTAGACAAAAGAAATGATTATTGTTGGGGGGGCTCTATGAATGTAACATGAGAAACAGCAAAAGGAAGATTGTAGATTTTAAAGCTTTAAATCATAATTTCCAGTGACCTCATCACAAAAAAATGATGTGCTTGCAGCTCTACCCCGACTTCCTCATACCTACTGTAGCACGCGTGCGCCCCACACTACAAACAGATAGATAAATGTAAACGTAACAAAGAACACCATTTCAGATAATAGATAGCGTCCATGTGTTCCCCATCTATGGAGAAGGCTTCAGGTCAACCCCAGCCTGGCCCCTGCCCAGGCTGCCAGGAGCTGTGGGTCTTTGCTCGGAGATAATAAGTGTGCATCTGGGAACTCTTGCAACAGACTTTAAAAACAGCTAACTTCCAAAGTTGGGTTCAGTCTGTGTGTCTTAGAGGAGACCCTAGCAAGCCTTCTTCACCAGCCCTTAACTCCTACGACCATGCCCATCGGATGACTATCCACAGCTGGAGCTGTGTGTGGGGTAAGCGGCCTCCTGACTCTGCAGATCTCACCATATCCAGAACTGATCCCAGAAGACATGATGTCCTCGGGTTCTATGGGGCCACAATCAGTCATCATGAAGCCAGGAACACAGAGCAAGTCCATTCAAAAAGCAATCATGTTGGAAGTAAGAAATTTAACAATAAAATAGCAATGTATCACTTTACACCTCGCTGCTTGCCCTTAAAATAGATGTTTGTGATCAGCTCAGAGAAGAACCAGTCAATCAGCTGTCTTAGGAGCCTGTTCCTCAGCTTTAAACGCTAACGTAAACAACCAACTTCCATAGAAATATACAGCCTCCACACTCATCGTGAGAGCCAGTCTAAATGTCTGACTGGCTGGCCACTTTAGCCTGTGCTGTTGCACTTCCTGTCACGAGAGAACGTGACCAAGGGACCAGGGCTGAAGCACCCCAGCAAGTCACATGGCTGTCCCTAACTGCTGAGTGCCATTGCCCATGCCAGTCTGATAAGGACTTCCCTTAGCACACAGAAAGGACCTTCTGGAGGCAACAGCCTCTATTCTCTTCAAAAAAAAGAAAAAAGAAAATCCTCTGCCTCAGAGTTTGAGGTCAGCATGGGCTACTGAATGAGTTCCAGGACAGCCAGGGCTATACAGAGAAACCCTGTTTAAAAAAAAAAGAAGGTGGGGGGGAGGAAGAGAGAGAGAAAGGAGGGTGTGGAGGAAGAAGGGAGGGAGGGAAGGGGGAGGGAGGGAAGGAAGGAAGGAAGGAACGAAGGAAGGAAGGAACGAAGGAACGAAGGAAGGAACGAAGGAAGGAACGAAGGAAGGTAGGTAGGTTAGTTCCTGGGCTGCAAGGAAGTGAGAGCTGCTGTTCTTGAACATGGTAAGGAGCCATGTTCCTGGCACTGTGCAGGGACACTGCCACCCCAGACTCAAAAGCACTCACGAAAACCTGCCCAGTTACAGAGGAAAAACAAAAGAGAGGAGAAGGCGCCACAACTCATCATTCCTTTTAGACCCACATGTAAGCATTACAGCTGAGAGGAAAGGTAACCTGGCAGTCCTTAGCCAAGGAAAACCAAGTCACACCGCACAACAAACCTCTCGTGAGATGTACTGCGGAAAAACACGGGGGACGGGGGAGGGGGCTGCCTCTGTTTAGGAGCAAAGCGGTAGAGAACCGAGTGGGAAGCAGGCTTATAGTGGATTTTTCCAGGGTGGAGATTTCCAGGGTGAGAATTGGTGGGATTTCAAATCCTGAGTTTGGGGCAAGCTCAGGGATTAGTTGGATTTTGAGCTCCGGTGATTTCAAGACCCGGAATTATGCTTGGGCTTTTTACCCTACACCGTGCTCCCTAGAACCCCCATATTCACCTCAGCCCCTTCCTCGTGCCAACACCAAAGGATGGTGTGTCAGGTCCTTCTTGAAAGGAAAAGGACCCCCAAGACCAAGTTCTCAGTACGAAGGAGATCTGTTTGCTTCAGAGGGACAGAGGGCAGGGATAAGGTAGAAAAACAGGAGATGAAGGGCAAGGGTGAAGGGGAAGGTGTTAGGATTCGGGCATTCTGGCCCCTGTCACCTGGCAGGATGCACTCAGGCAGTATCCTGGCCAGCCCAGGGTCCTATGGCTGCTAAATCACTATGAAGTCTGTTTGCAGGACCAAAAGGTCCCCTTAAGAGATAAGCTCCGCCCCTTTCCTGTCTCTTCCGGTGGTACAGAAGAGGCCAGTCTCTACCCTCCCCTCTCTCCCTCCCTCCTCCTCCCCTTTTTACCCTTCTCGCAATAGACTCCTCACCTAAGCCCTATCTGTACATATTTGTCTATCCCTCGCCTGCTGTGGCCTCTCACCGGTTGTCAAAGTCCTTCTTCGTAGAATCATAGCAGAAGGGAACAAGGGAGAGGGGTCAGGGATATTTGTCCCCGTGAGACAAAGGACTGCCTCTGGATAGAGAGGGAACAGATGCAGCCCACAGGAAAATGTTGCTTTATAAAGGAAAAGGGGAAACTCCATGTTAGGATGAGGTGTCTACTTTTAATTGGGCATATTAATGAAGTGAGTCAAGAAGGGCAGGCTTTTGATTGCTGGACTTCAATAGTTTGATAGCTGGACCTTGGTAGGCAGCCTCAGAAAGAGGAAGTGGACAAATAAGGGAATCTAACGGATTTTAGCAAAGGAGAGCCATGTTTGCCAAACCATGGTTTTTTGGCGTCCCTTCACTTCCTGCCCCGGCCACTGGGTCTCCCCTACATTTGTCTCTTCCAGAGCCCAGTGTGGCTTCGGAGCTACCCTTCCAAGGGGTCACAGTGATTACAGCCTCACCTGTGGCTTGTCCCTGTCCTGGTGGTTCTTTCTTTTTCTTTCTTTCTTTTTTTTTTTTTAGATTTATTTATTATGTATACAGTATCTGCTTCCATGTATGCTGACACACCAGAAGAGGGCGCCAGATCTCATTACAGATGGTTGCGACCCACTATGTGGTTGTTGGGAATTGAACTCACGACCTGTGGAAGAACAGTCGGTCGCTTAACCTCTGAGCCATCTCTCCAGCCCCTGTCCTGGTGGTTCTAATTCTGTTTTACCTTGGTGCTCGTGCCTCATCAGTACTACCCGCCATGTGCAGAACAAACTCCCAAACATCCCTATATCTGGTTGCATCCGCATCTGACCTCCAGCTCCCGGCTGTGCCCCCTCCCCTCTATTCTCTCTCTTGTATCTAAGACTCTGCATGCCCCCATTTTGTCATGGGCAAAATTCTTCTCAACTGTGAAGACCAAACCCCTGCTGCCTCTTTCATAATGAACTTTTTCTGGGGAGACACAACACACGTCTTAGGGTCCTCTTGCTGTGAGGAGACACCATGACCACGGCAACTCTTATAAAGGAAAACATTTAATTGGGTGACTTATGGTTTCAGAGGTTTAGTTCATTATCATCATGATGGGACATAGGAGTGTGCAAACAGACCTGGGGCTGGAGGAACTGAGAGTCCTACATCTTGATCCAAAGGCAACAGGAAGTGAACTGTGACACTAGGTGTAGCTTGAGCATAGGAGACTCAAAACCCCCACAGCAATACATTTCCTCCAACAAGTCACGCCTACTCCAACCTCCTAATAGTGCTGCTCCCTATGAATTTATGGGGACCAATTACATTCAAACTATTACACAATGTCTGTTCAGTCCAGAGAGGGAGCCTACAATAGGCCAAAGTGTGGATACCATAAAAGGCCAACTAGGTGAACCACTGAGGTTTGGGGGGTTATTTAAGGGGATATGGATAAGGGGTTGCTTACAGAGATAGTGACTCAAAGACAGCTGTGTCACCAAAGCCCACCCCCCTACAGATGACAGCTCGCAAAAGCTGAGAACCTGGAGCACAGCGCACAGCCTACAGGCAGCTCAGCAGGTTGGGGAGTGTGTTTTCCAGGTGGCTCAGTTGCTCTGAGCCTCTTTCAGGGAGCTCTGGTGGCCTCTGGTTCTTCCAGGCCACTTGGCTGGTCTCAGAGTCTCATCCAAGTGCCACCCAGCGGCTGAGCCCCAGGTACCAAAACCCTCCATTTGGGGCACCTGTTGTTTCTGCTCTCTCCTGGAGGTGCAGGGGCTGAGCACCTAGCCTTGCAGGAGCCAGGCACAGAGTGTCAGGGAAGGGGCGAGGGGAGTTTATCAACAATCCCTTCCAGGAAGCCCCATGATGGTGAGGACAAGGGGTGGAGTGCCTGGAACAGAAGGGATGGGGGTGTCTGAGTCTGAAAAAAAAAGAAAAAAGAAAAAACTACTGGTGTCACTGAGGTGAGTCCAGAGCTGGACTGCTCTGAGTTAGAGAAGAAACAGAAGTGGGGAGTTCACACCAGGACTCCCACCCTAAGTCCTCAGTGTGCCTTTTATGATGAGCTAAACTCAAGGCCACCTGACAGTCACTTGCGGCTGTTTGATTCTTACCTGCAGATTGGACTTAGGAAAGCCTTCCTTGTGGTCTGGATTGTGACTCGGTGCCTACAAATGCTGCCCGCGGGTGGTTGGCAAGAACAATGACAGTGCTCTCTGGGCTTTCAGAAGAAACAAACTTTGGTGTCCTGGCTAGTTTTATGTCAGCTTGGCCCAAGCTAGAGTCCTCTGAAAGGAGGAAACCTCTATTGAGAAAATGCCTCCATGAGATCCAGCTGTAGGGCACTTTCTTAATTAGTCACTGATGGAGGAGGGTCCAGTCCACTGTAGGTGGTACCATCCCTGGACTGGTGGTCCTGGTTTCTGCAAGAAAGCAGGCTGAGCAAGCCCTCCTCCATGGCTTCGGCATCAGTTCCCATCTGCAGGTTTTAGCCCTATTTGAGTTTCTATCTAGACTTCCTTCATTGATAGACTACGCTGTAGAAGTATAAACCAAATAAACCCTTTCCTCCCCAAGTTACTTTGGATGTGGTGTTTAATCGCAGCAATAGAAATTCTAACTGAGACAATTGATAAGATGTCTTCACTTTCTGCCCCAGGCCTAGCATTCCTTCTGTGTCTGGGTCGCGTCCCCTGGAAGCCTGCTGTGTCCACCAGGGGGCAGCACAGGATCGTGCTCCGCTCACCTGCCCACGCAGTTCTCCAGAGCACCGCCTCCTGGGAACCTAGCACCCGCCCTCCGCCCCAGGGGAGGAGCTGGGCAAAGCACAGACGGTCTGCATGCAGAGGGGCTCGGATATCCACCGCGAGCTTTCAGAGGGGTCAACCCCCTCCCTTGTGTACTCGGGAGCCGCCTGTTCCCTGGGCGACAGTCAACACAGACAGGACTGCAAAACACAGTTGGGTCCCAGCCTGGAGAGTTCTGTCCTCTGCAGTCACTCTGAGCTCGGGATCCGGTGGGGGGGACCTTGTGGAGGCTTTTCTGGGTTAAGAAAAGAATCTCTGTCTCTTTTCTCTCTTTTTTCTCCCTCTCCCGCTTTCTCCAGTCTCCTATGGGCAGCCAACACACTGGACTCCAAAGAACCACATCATCCGGGTACCGACCGCCCCCTACCCGGCCTCTTGCCTCAGTTTCCAGGACCCTGGATGGCCGTGCAGCAAGCAGGGGTCTTGCTGGTGGCTGCCAGGGTACCGCAGCCCAGGGTGTACAGCAGGACCAGCTGTGGAGGGAGCTTGTGGAAGCCGAAGTTCGAGGCCAGCAGCGTTGGTGAGTGTCCTGTCCCTGCCTCCCTTCTCCCCCAGGCCTCCCCACGCTCCCACCTGCCTTGGAATGTGGGAAGATGCTGGGAAAGGGAGAATATATGGAAAAGAGATTAGGACAGGGAGAACACTAATTAAAAGTACAGTGTGTGGGAGGGTCTGAAGCCCCTACCGGAGCCCAGGGCTGCAGTCCCAGCAGGTGGTTGGGACTATAGACACAGAGGGGCCCCTGGTCTGTCTCCCAGCAATCTCTCCAGATGGACTTGGCAGGTCAGATGGGAAGCTGGTGTTGGGAAACTAAGCTCTACCTGGGGAGGAATGTTGGTCTGGGGGTGGCAGTGTGGGGGGGGCTCCTTCATGCTTTCATTCAACAAAGGATACCCATGAGCCTTTGTGGACTGCCAGGGGAAGCTGGGTAGGTTTGACCACGGTTCCCAGAGGGCCTCCCTTCCAATACTGGAGAGAAGCAAGTAAGTAAACTAAGCAAGGAGGGACGATGCCTCTGAACTGTATGCCCAGTTTGGAGTTTGTAAGACAAAACCGAAGACCGTGGAGTGGCGGAAGCACAGTAAGGAGGAAGATGGCTAGGAGCGGCCACCCACGCAGTTGTGAAAGTGTAGACAGAAGTTTCTGTCCCGCCTGGTCCCACAGCCGTTCAGTCCCAAAGAAACACACAGAGGCTTAGATTTATTATAAACTGTTTGCCCTGTTAGGTCAGGCTTGTAATTAACTAGCTCTTACAACTTCAATTAACCCATAATTCTTATCTATGTTTAGCCATGTGGCCTGGTACCTTTTCTCAGTGAGGCATTCTCATCCTGCTTCCTCTGCATCTGGGTGGCGACTGCAGACTGAGTCTTTCCTCTTCCCAGAATTCTCATAGACTGGTTGTCCCGCCTGTACTTCCTGCCTGGCTACTAGCCAATCAGTGTTAAACTAATCCAATACAGGTGACAAATCTTTACAGCCTACAAAAGCATTATCCCACAGCATGAAGTCTAGATGAAGGCTCTCCAAATGCACAAGCTGTCCAGGGCTTTGCACATAGACTTCATTTAAAAAATGTAAACTTAGCTGGGCAGTGTGACTGACACCTTTAATCCTAGAATTTAGGAGGAGGCAGGGGCAAACAGATCTCTGAGTTCAAAGTCAACCTGGTCTACATGGTGGCAGAAAGCACAGCAGCAGGCAGGTAGGTGGGCGTGGCACTGGAGCAGTAGCTGAGAGCTTACATCCTAATCTGTGAGTAGACAGCAAAAGGAAAAGAAAGGGGTGGGTATACACTGCGAAGGCATGGGCTTTTTGCCTCCAGTGACATACCTCCTCCAACAAGCCTACATGTCCCAATCCTTTCTAGACAGTTCTATCAACTAGGAATCAAGTCTTCAAATACATAAGCCTATAAGGGCCATTCTCATTTAGATCGTCACAAATGGGGGTGACTCGAGCCTGTAATCCCGGGGTTGGAAAGACAGAGGCAGGAGGATCAGAAGTTCAAGCTTGTCAGGTGTGGCAGTGCACACCTTTAATCCTGGCACTCAGAGGCAAAGGCAGGCAGATCTCTGTGAGTTCAAAGCCAGCCTGGTCTGTAAAGAAAGATTCAGGCCAGTTAAGATCACAAGACCCTGTCTCAAACAAACAAAAAAAGTCAAGGTCATCTTCAGCTACGTAGTGAGTTCTAAACTAACCTGGACTAAACAGACGAATAAATAAGGAAGCTAAATTCTACATAACATCTGGAATAAGAATTGGTGAAAATTACAGAAACCAGATAGAAAAAGTCACTGGCCACTCTGTGGGCTACTCCCTAAATATAACATGGGCACTTGGCATTATTATTGTGGTTGCATAGCATTTTAACTCCTCCATGATGATAAAAAGACTTCACAAGATGGTGAAAGTCATTCTTCAGAATATGCCAGGAAACAAAACAAACAAACAGACAAACAGACCCACTCACATTCCTGTGTTTTCCTTTCCAGGGCTGAGAATTGGGGTTTTCTGAAAGACTACGACCCTTTGGTAAGGCCGCACCCCCCGACCCCAGAAAGCTGCTTACCGTGTCAACATTCATTCTTCATATCCCCACGGGGCCTGGGACCTGAGATGTCTCCTCTCCTCAGGGAAATAAGAAGGAGCCTGAGAAGCTCCCTGAAGATGTGCCCTTCTTCTCAGACACACTCGCCAACTCCACGAGCCGGGAGGTGGGCAGTAGGGTGGACACAGCCCTGGGGAGAGCCCTCACCCACATGGATTTCTTCTTCATGGAAGGCACGCGGAAGAAGAAGCTGGAGGATGAGCTGCAGCCGGTGTAGGGATCTTAGGACGGACCCCAGCAGGTAGGTGTGGAAGGGACAGTGTCCAGGAGGCCCTCAGAGTGCGGGTGCTCTTGGGTCAGTCTCATATGGGGCAGGAGGAGGATTCCAGAAACACCCTTAGGACCACAGAACCTTACTCAGCCCTTCCTGCTCAGGACCCCAGAGTTAAAGTGGGAACCCAGTGTTAAAGGTGGGAGTGTGTTTAATGGGTTCAGTCTGACTTTATAACCATGAGGTTGCTCACAGTTTCTGCCTCTGTCTGTTTGTCTGTCTGTCTGTGGGTGCTGGGGCACCTCAACCTGACTTCATGCACTGGGAGGAGGCAGGACGAGCTGGTAGCACACTACCAGCTGACCCGAAGACTGCTGTTGGCGCCGCCAATTTGTAGGTGGAGGCCACTTGTTCATTCCCAGCTGCCCAGACCACAAAATAATCACAAAGAAACTATTAATTAAATCACTGCTTGGCCAATCACTTAAGTGTATTTCTGGCTAACTCTGTCCTAAACTAACCCGTCTCCATTAATCTGTGCATCACCATGGCGTTGCGGCCTACCGGCAAAGTTCTAGCACGTCTGTCTCTGGTGGAGGCTACATGGCTTCCCCCTGACTCTGCCTTCTTTCCTCCTCTATCTGCTTGGAGTTCCTGCCTTGCTCTATTCTGCTAAGCCACTGGCCAGATATATTCATTAACCAATAAAACAACACATATACAGAAGGACTTACCACACCAATCTGCAGCCTTCTTTCTTGGAGTCTAAGGTTAAAGTGAGTTGTCCTGACCAATCCAAGATCACAGGAGCGATGGCGGCTCAGCAGCTAAAAGCACTTGCAGAGGACCTAGGTTCTATCCCCAGCACCTGCATCATGGCTAACAGTTATCTGTAACTCTAGCTCCAGGAACCCATTGCTCTCTCTGGCCTCTAAGGGCACTTGAATGCACAGACAATTATACAGACACATACACACAAACCTAAAAACAAAACAAATAAATAAAAAGCAGACAAAAGTCAAGGCTTACTTCAGCTGCAGGTGGCTTCCCTCAAGCACACTAGAGGATCTCATAAAGACTTCTCTAATCTGTCTCCTGGGGCATGGGACTGGGAGCCCAGAACTGTTCCCAAGCCTACAAGCACAGCCATTTACAGATGGTGCAAAGTTTAAGCCCAAGTCACCTTTTTCACAGGTATTTTTGTCACTAGCCAAGAAGTCTAGAAGCCAAGACAAGCATCTGGGGCAGACTGGTCAATTCCCTTTGATGTCTGACTCAGGGCAGCGATACCCGTCCTGGCCTCCATCTTCATAGTTAGAGGATGGCAGGAGAGGAGAGGAGACAGATCTCAAGGATATCACAGGGCTGTTCTTCTCTAGAGCACATTGGTCAGAAGGGAACATATGGTACAGCTCACCGCTTCCTTTCCCATGCATAGACCTTGGCTGGAACATCATACTAGAGATCTTGTCTACATGTCTCTCAGTTGTTGGGACCAACAGGCTCCTGTGGTACAAGCTTCTCTCTGCTCATCTCCAGAGTGCCGAGAGAGCTGAAAGGAGAGGATGCCATACTGTGTCTGTGTGACTCTGCAGGTCGCAGCCAGCCCCCCCACACACACACTCCCATCACATCTTTGACATTCACTGCCCCACCCACGGGCTAAGGAAATGACGATGGGGGGTCCGGCCTCCAGTGCCTTCTGTCTTTGGGACCAGAACAAAGAAGGCTGGATGAGCCAGGCAGCCAGGCTCCAGGCCTAGGCATGGGGAAGTAGCACCAAAGCTCCATGGCCTCACTGTAATCCCTAGGGAGCTTTATCTAGACAGTCAACCAGGGCAGCTCAGAGCCCACAGGCTGGGCAGCACCAGGGGTCCAGAAGGGTCAAGTCCGGAGAGCTAAGGCCCACAGCAGGGCAGGAAGGAGCCCCCTTCACTCTAGACCACTGCTTCTCTGAGCATCTCTGCCTCCCTCTGCTCTGTGGTAGACGCTACCCCAACTTCCAGTGATAAAGAATGACCGCTTGCCATGGAGACCCAGAGTGACCCTTGGGCATCTTCCTGTACTAGACATGATGAGGTAGTGTAAAAAGACACATGGGTTATTCTGGGGGTGCCTGTCCACCAAGTTTAGAACAATGTCGATGTCAACATGAAGGAAAAGTAGAGGGCCAACCCTGGCTACACCCCTGACTCATGTGCACACACAAGCACACATACACATGATTAAAAATAATTACATTTTTTTCAAATACTGAACTCTTGAGAATTACAGAATTAAGAACAGAAATATCGTCATTTTAGGCCTAACACTCATAACTACTTTAGGTATGAATTAATAAAGGTCACAGAAACCTTAGGTTAGAGATTCATAGGGAGCCCCATCAGAAGAAGGGCAGCTGACATGATGTACCTCCCCAAATGGCACTCTGGAGCTACCCAAGGAGCTCTCCCTCGAGACAGAGTATGTGTGACCTGAGAGCTACCAGGAAAGGACAGAAGCCCATCCTTGCCACTTTGTGAAAGACAAAGGAAGCTGAGTATTGGCCCAGGTGAGAGGCAGCCCAGGCCAAAGAGACTCTAGAGACCGCGGGGGAATAAATGCCGGAGGACAGGAGGACGGTGCACTACACCGTGACATAGCGGAGAATTGGACGCTGCGCTGCTGTAGATCCCGGCTTCTGAAACTGAGTGGGAACCAGATAACTGCATGTGGGGTCTGCAAAAATATGGTCACAGTAAGTATGCTGGACATGCAATGACCAAAAATTAATTCAAAGACAAACATGTAATGTACTCCTGATGTTTCTGGCTGTGCTAGCCAGTTGTATTCTGTGATTTCACCATGGCTGTGCCTCTGAATATACAGTGTGCGTGATTTGTAGTTAGCAGGCTGTCACACCGCACAACCTCAAGAGATGCTGCCTGGAGCAGTCCACACAGGCACATGTACATGCCTTGGCACCCACACATGCACACACACACTTGTACACATGCACACACACCACACATACACATGCACACCCATATGTACACACGTGCACATGCATACACATACACACATGAATACACATGTACACCCATGCACACACGCACACACATGCACACACCACACACGCGCACACCCATGTGTACACCTATGCACACACATGCACACACACTTGTACACACGCACACACTACAAATACACATGCACACCCATGTGTACACACTTAAACATGCATACACATGTACACACATGCACACACACAATTGCTGCTCTACTTGATTCATGTTTCATTTTTAAAAAAGGTGTTTGGCTTGTGATTAATTTGCAACAATTTTAAAATGGCTTAAACATCCAGTGCCATTTTGTGTTAGCTATTCATGTAAAGGGGCATTCTCAGTATCAGAAGTTATAAAATCAAAATATCAAAGGGCTGGAGAGATGGCTCAGGGGCTACGAGTACCGTTGCTCTTCCAGGGCACCAAGGTTTGGTTTCTGGCACTCATGTGGCAGCTCATGATTATAACTCCAGTTCCAGGGGATCCAAGGTCCTCTTCTGGCCTCCATGGGCATCGGGCATGTATGTGGTACACAGACATATATGCAGGCAAAATACACACATAAAATAGAAATTTTTAAAACTTTAAAAATAAAGTATCAGTCAACTCTGAAAAATTTTGAAAATGTTCTATTTTCTGTCCTATCAAATATTGAACCAAAATTTAATTCTGTGTGTAAAAATAAACACAACCACTTCAGTGTGCAAATTAACTTTCATCTTTAATAAATTATAAAACTATATGTAAACCAAAGAATTATTTTGAAATTTTTTTTATTTGTTATCTGATGATGTTTGACTTATACAGTTTTTTTTTTAAGTTCAAGGATTTTTTTGTTAGAGTTTGAGAAAACAAGGGCAGGCTAGCTGTAAATCTTGGGGAAAAGGAACCACTTCCTTTATTTAGCAAGTAGCCACCTGGCAGCCAAGCAGCCAGTGTGATGCAAGAAGTGGGGGGAGGGGAGTGTCTGGGGAAGGGAAGGAATCCAAGTGTCTGGGAAAGCATGCTTCAGAAAGAGACAGGGCTGCTGCCTGATCACAGCACCTACGTCCTGCTCCAGGGTCACAGGGACCTGTTTCCGGTGAGAGGGGCTGTGAGTGGGAGGAGCTTAAGAAGCTCTGTGTAGTTTCCAGGGTCCATGCCCACCGCTAAGTCACCTGATGTCTACAGCACACTGGCCAGTAGCTTATATGTCGTAATACATACAGGCAGGCAAGCCACGTGCAGAGCCTAGACAACATCCCTACAGGTTTAGACAGTTGTTTACCTGTATGGGGTTTGGAGTCCTTTTGTCTTAGCATTTACCCTCAAAATGGAACAAACTGCTACATTGTAAAATGGAGTTACTCAGGGCAAGGCTGAGCTAGGAGGCTGTTGGCTTTACACAAGTAAGTAATTTACACAGTAAGTAACTCGGAGCAGAGCTGACTGTATCATATCTCCATTCTTGACTACTTTTCTTGGGTACAAAATTGCCGACTCAAGAGAGACATAGCTAAAGCGTGGAAACACACACACACACCCTTTAAAGATCTCTCTCGTGGGAGGGAAACGATAGAGCCTTTTGACTTCTTCCATGGGAAGGGTGAGGACTTTGGTGAGGACTGGAGGCAAGGTGGAAGGTGTGAGCTGGTGCATGGTTTACAGCCCAGAATTACTGCAGACTAGCTGTGTGTCTGTACGTGCATGTGTGTGTGTGTGTGTGTTCAGACTCATAACCTAGTGATCTCCAGAGGAGGGAAAATGACCCCATCGTCCAATCTTGTACCTAAAGGGCGGTGCCCAGTTGTGTTATTTCTCCCAGGGAGATATATGGCGGCACCAATTCACCCCAGGCAGGGCTCCAATATATTATAGAGTCTGCCCAGTGAGTTTATTGGGACTGTTTAATGGGTGTTGATTGAAGAAAATTGCATCACTCGCTGGAGTCAGGTTGTCCCTGCTCCCCGCAAGCAACTTAGTTTCCCTACTATTTACTGTTTGTAACCCCCCCATCCGCCCCTCCCAGTGGTGATCACAGCAGCCTCAGCCCTCCTTCCAGAGAGCAGGAATCCAATCTGGAGGAAACAGCAGCGCACCACGACAACCCCTTTTCTTTTGGTTGTTTGAGACAGGGTTTCTCTGTGTTGCTTTGGAGCCAGTCCTGGAACTAGCTCTTGTAGACCAGGCTGGCCACGAACTCACAGAAAACCGTCTGCCTATGCCTCCAGTGTGCTGGGATTAAAGGTGTACGCCACCACCGCCCGGCAACCCCTTTTCAATAATAGTTACCGATTAACTCACCTATTGACTCTTTTTTAAAAGACTTATGTATAGAGTGTTCTGTAGCATGTATGCTTGCAAGCCAGAGGAGGGCGCCAGATCTCACTACAGATGGTTGTGAATTACCACGTGGTCGCCGGGAATTGAACTCAAGATCGCTGGAGGAATAGCCGGTGCTTTCTTTTTCTTTCTTTTTTTTTTTTAAGGATTTATTTACTTATTATGTATACACTATTCCTTCCATGTATGCCTGCAGGCCAGAAGAGGGTACCACATCTCATAGATGGCTGTGTGCCACCAAGTGGTTGCTAGGAATTGAACTCAGGACCTGTGGAAGAGCAGTCAGTGCTCTTAACCACTGAGCCATCTCTCCCGCCCCCACCTATTAACACTTTTGAGGCATGTGTATTTGTATTCTCAGCGATGGGGAGGTTGAAAGAAAGAGGATCCCTGGGGTCCCTTGGCCTGTTAGCCTCTCCTGTTTAGTGAGTTCCAAGCCCGTGAGGGTGTACGGTACTCCAGGAATGACACCTGAGGGTGTCCATTTGGCTTGCGCAAGCGCATGTTCAAGCGCCACGCGCACACAACAACAAAACCCTAATAATAAAAATAAAAAGAGGAGGGAAGGAAGGAAAGAGCGGGCTCTCACGTGGTACGATGGAACAAGTTAGAAATCCCAGCATTTGCCAAAAGGCGGAGGGGGAAAAAAAGACACAGAAGTTCAAAACCAGTCTGGGTCACGTGACCCGACCTCAACCCACCCACTATAGGTTCTGGATTGGAAAGTGGGCAGAAACAGGAGGGTCCGAGTGGAAAGCTGGCTTTGGTTCACCTTGAGTTCAAGGCCAGTCAGTCTGCGTTGTAGGAGGCCTCGTTTCAACAAAACAACAGGAAAAGCAGCCTCCGTGTTTAGGGAGCAATTTCATTAAGGAGATTAGCCTACCCGGTGGACTTATACCAACAGAAGGCTAGCTCCGAGTGGCTGGGTTTCGGGGGGCCTCGGCGTCCTCCGGCTTCTTCAGGCCAAGTCTGGGAGAATGCTGACGAGGTTGGACAAAAAAAGTTTTAATTTCTGAAAGGTTTAAAGTACAAAGATTAATTTACAGAGAGTGGAAAAACACTCGGAATGGCCTGAGCGGTAGGCCCTGTGCCCACCCAACCCCTGGGGAGCTGGTCTGTCCCAGCATTTTCATTCCGCTAGAAAGGGCACCCGTGGGTGGAACCCGGAAAGTGAATCAGCAGCAGGCAGAACCCGGCTGGGCAGGACAGAGCAGAGCCACCACCCCGGAGCTGAGAGTACCCGGAGCAGAGCAGACACGAGGCCGGGTGCACCCAGAGTGGAGCAGACACCTGGTGGGGAACATTCTGAGCCGAGCAAGCTCGGGGCGTTCTGCACCTGGAGTGGAACAAACACGGGGCAGGACACACCCGGAGTGGAGCAGACTCAGGGCAGGGTGTACCGGGGTCTGAGCAGATTCGGGGCGGTGTGTGCACTGAGCATGCAAACACAGGACGGGGAGGGGCCCAGAGGGGAGAGGTTAGGGGAGCGGCCCACCAGAGCAGAGCGGACTTGGGCCGGGAGCATCCAGAGTCCAGCCGACACCGGGCGGGGCGCACTCGGAGCGCAGTAGCTCTGGGCGTGGTTGGGGCGTCGCCCATCCGGCGGGAAGGCGGAAGGACTTTGGACCGTGAGCTCTAGTTTCTCGTCCACGAGATTCCGCAGCCCCCTGACCCCGCACTCCCGGTATTGCAGCATGGAGGCCGGGCTGCTGTGGTTCTGCAACTGGAGCACGCTGGGCGTTTGCGCCGCACTCAAGCTGCCGCAGATCTACGCGCAGTTGGCGGCGCGCAGTGCGCGGGGCATCAGCCTCCCCAGTTTACTTTTGGAGTTGGCGGGGTAAGGCCCCGGGAGGCCTGCGAATCCGGGAGACCGAGGGTTAACTCGGGGGGCGCGGAGCTGGGAGGCGCTTTCCCGGGCGCTCCCACACACCTCCCTTGCTTCTCCCCAAATCCCGGAAGGTACGAAATGCCTGTGGACGACCATTTTAGAGATTTTGCGAAGTCACCCCTACCTCCACCCTGTCGTTAGCTACGGCCTTCCAGCCGCGGGCGAAGCCGTTTGCACCTGCGGTCCCTTAACGACCCTAACCTCACCCGGCACCACCCACATTTTTTTTTTTTTTCCAGCCTAGAGTCCCTTGCCTGTAAACCAGTGGTTGGGCTGAGATCTGAGTTACAAGATTTGATGATTCCATGTGGGAATGAAGAGGGGGAACGAAGAGGGGGAACTTGGGTAGGCGTTTGGAAGTTGGGCTGGGGTCCAACACGCAGGTTTGGGCAGTGGCTGCTGCAGGAGCCAAGTTATTGGTGACTTTGGCTAAGTAGTTAAGAGTAAGAGGTAAAGTCGTGAAACTTTGGTTGGGAAAAACAAATTAAATGGGAAACATGTCCCTGAGTCGCGCGATCTTGCACCAGGCAGTGCCCTCTCGGTTTGTCACCAGCCCCTCCCCGCTGTCATCCACACGGAGGAGAGCGCCCATCTGATAGGGTGGGTTTCAAGGTGCACCTTTTCAGAGAGCGGGCGGGAGGGTCCCTGGTCCGTTGGCTGCGTTTAACAAGAGTATGTGCATTTCAAAGGGGGGGGAGGGGAGAGAGAGAGAGACAGAGAGAGGTAATGGGTAAGACTTGAGATTGAAGGATGCAGGCTGGAGTTAGAGGATGCAGGTGTTTGAAGTCAGGAGAGTCACTTGTCCTCTGGCATGCTAAGTTCTTCGCGAGCATGAAGCTCAGACTGAATAGAAAGCTCTCGGATGCCTACAGAACGCCGACCACTTCCTCCCCTGCCTGTAGCTCCCCCTCTGCTGCCTGGCTTTAAACACGCAAATCCAATCAGAAATCGTCTCAAATCCAACAGCTGACCCCAGCAGCTCTGGCCGTGGAAATGTTCCCTGGGACCCATCCGGGTCTTGTAGTCTATCGCGGTACAGATAAAGTAGGCTCTTTCTGGAAATCTCAACAGCCTCTCTCCCTTCGGGCAGTGGGCGGGCAGCTACGGCTGGTTTCTGTAGTTAGGTTTGGCAGGGTTAAGACCAGCTCGAAGGCCAGAAGGCGTGGGTATGCGGCACTACTGAAACCCAATAGTTATTTATCCCTACTTCTGCCGGCAGTTTACTGCAATAGTTCCCAGTTCGTGTGGTCTTTCCGGAGGTCCTCCTGGAACTCTACACGCATTCCTTTCTTAATCCTCACCGCAGTTTGAGCTGGAGTTGTTTTAATCCTGAGCTAGGAACAATAGGGATAGGAGGGAAACCTTGCCTAATCTCTGCTGTCTCCATTTCCACTCCTCCCACCTCCCGCTCCCTTCCCTTTACATCGCTGGGGGTGGGGGTCACTTCAGTTTTGCACCCGCCTGGGCTTTGCTTGGTTGCCTGCTTGACCCTCACCAATTAGACAGGCTCTGAGGCATCCACCACCATCATACAGCCTGCATCCTCCAGGGACTGGACTCCTGCCTTGAGGGCATGGACCCTCTTTGGATTTCGATCTGAGAGCTCCAACTCTAAAATTCTGATTTGAGGGAATTGGTTCTTGGCCAGAGCCTAGCTATTTTAATGACACCAGAGACTTCACGCCTGGTTGATGATTGCTTTACACAGAAACCTTAAAGACCGCAAAGCATTCGTGCATCATCCTCAGGGTACAGGTGTTTGGGTCCCCCTAAAAGCACAGAAGCCAATCCTCAGGGAGAGAGCATGAGCTGACATCTTAACCTTGAGTTCTCACATGGTCTTGTCATCTTTGGACCTTAGTTTCTCCATATGATGTGGCAGGCACTGTAGGTGACCCGTAAAGGTGTTTGGCAAAGTGCTGACACTCAAGGTCTCTTGGACCTGCTGCTCTCTGGGTCTCTGGCAACATTCCCGAAGGTCTATCCTCAGGGCAGTCACAAGTATGGTGAAGACCGCATGCTCTAGTCTTGGGTAAATGTGCCTGGGGTCTGGCGGGGTCTCAGGGTGGGCCGTGAATACGTATCCTACCTCCAGGTTCCTGGTCTTCTTTCGCTACCAATGTTACTATGGGAACCCATTGCTCACCTACCTGGAATGCCCCATTCTCATGGCACAAGGTAACTTACAACTCCCCATCCCACCCCCCTTCCCAGCCTGCCCTGCTACTCTGCCCATCTCACGGTCTCTTCTTTCAGACATCATCCTCCTGCTCTTCGTCTTCCACTTCAATGGGAATGTGAAGCAGGCCTTGCCCTACCTGGCCGTGTATCCTTCCTGCATCTGAGCTGGACATGGAGGTGGAGGGGGCTAAGGAAAGGGGCTCATGGTGGCATGCAAGAGGCTCAGAATTCTGTCCTTGGCACCAAAAAAAGGGGTGGGGCGGGAATTTGGGGTGTCATTTGCTAATATTCTGCATTGTGAAACAGGATCTTTTTTTTTTTTAATTAAAAAAGACTCATACATTGCAAGTCTTTACACAGTCCTTAGGATAGTACAGTTGCTGCCAGTGGTGTCCCTGTAATACGACTGCCCCCCCCCGCCCTCCAAGATCACATGGGATATAGATTCTGCTGAACATGAGAGGTTTGTAGTCACCCTGCTAAGAGCAAGAGGCTCCACCTGTGCTTATCTCAAGCCCGCCTTCCTTCCTTCCTTCCTTCCTTCCTTCCTTCCTTCCTTCCTTCCTTCCTTCCTTCCTTCCTTCCTTCCGTGAGCATGTCCCCAGGGTATTAATGACTGACAGTGCCTGGCACTAAGTCCCGTGCAGGATGCACCTGGTAGGTGCCTGTCAGTAGACACAGACCTGGCTGGGGCAGTTTCCCGCTAAACATGCACCTATGCAAAACTGTAATTTAGAGGCTGAGCCTTGTCTGGGTGGCTGTGCTGCTTTGGAGGCTTACCATGCAGAATGGCAAGGCATTAGAGCACTCCACGCTGTGGCGTCTCCTACGCAGAGGGTAAAGTTTCATGGCAGCCTTTTTCCTAAGGATTTGATGTCACTTCTCTTAAACTTCCAACTCCTTAAAAAAGCCAAGAGTGCGTCGTGACGGCAGTCAGCTAATCCTGCTGCCTCCATGACATCACCATGTACCCTTTTTACAGTGAGAGGCCCCAGGACTTGGTTAAGTCTTGACCACAAACTGTCTCAGATTGCTATGAGCCCCTGGCTCAGGTTCCCCTCTCCATAGAAGGAAGAGTATAGCTGTGCTCCACTTCTGCTCTGAGGTCAGTTTCAAGGGGTTGTGTTTGCCTTCCTCTGTCCTGGTAGGTGAGGATGGCTTGAGCTTCTGATCCCCCAGCCTCCACCTCCCAGATGCTGGGATTACAGGCATGCCCCCCACTACATTCGCAAAGAGAATGTTTTAGTAGAGTTCAGTACAGCTAGATACCAGCCATTGTTGTGGGTCATCTCTAGTTTAATCCCTTCACCAGTTTAATGTAACCATTGTTTTCAGCCACCTTTGGGGTTCTTCTGTATGCAGAGAGCATATGGGATATAGACAGGGCAGGGAATAAAACCCCGAAGCAAAGCAGCGATTAGTAACTTGTTCCTGCCAGCCACTCCTGCCCTGACTATGGCTCCCCTTCAGCCCTCATGGTTTGATATTTCTGCTCTGGTTGGACTCTTTCGTTCCTATTCATTGAATCACGAATCCTGCACAGGTCAGATGGAAAATGGTTCCTCTCCTTGCCTACTATTGCACACCCCAACTACTGTGCTTTTACAACAGAATTAGTGGGAAAGGGGTGCGGATCCACAAAAAGGTCACACACAGCTCACCGGTTTTGCACAACACCTCTCCTTTGCATGCTTGAATCTTGTAAGTGCTTAATTTTGATGATGCATTAGAGAAGTCTGCAGGGTCAGGAAACCAGCATTGTAGCTACAGCCGTATGAATCACAGTTCGTGAACACAGATCTGTGCGTTTTCTCCCATAATTTGCTTCCGTTCTTTTGAACTCAGAACAGATGTTCACATGCAACCCCTTAGCATCTTTTCCAAACTGGACACCGTCCAGCAGAGCAGTCCCCACCCCTTCACATAGACTTTTTTTTGTTTTGTTTTGTTTTGTTTTTTTCGAGACAGGGTTTCTCTGTGGTTTTTTTGGAGCCTGTCCTGGAACTAGCTCTTGTAGACCAGGCTGGTCTCGAACTCACAGAGATCCGCCTGCCTCTGCCTCCCGAGTGCTGGGATTAAAGGCGTGCGCCACCACCGCCTGGCCCCTTTACATAGACTTCTGTGTCACCCTCTGTGGTCTAGCTTGGCCTGCACAGGACAAGAAGGGAGGGGTGGGTGGGGCTGCCAGTGACTCCCTGCTGGGTCCCTTAGCACTTGGCCAGATTTGTGTCATCCTGGTTCATCCTCAGCCTGCAGAAATGGATCATCGACCTGGCCATGGTAAGTGGTGCCCCTAGCGGAGGGAGACTGGAAAAGCAGGTACCTTCGCTGTAGGGCAGTGTTTCTCACCTTCCTCATATTGTGGTGACCCCCAACTATAAAATTATTTCCACTGCTGCTGTGCTCTCCGTTGGTCTCAGCTGGCTCCTGTGAAAAGGTTGTTAGATATCCCAAGGGGTAGAGACCCACAGGTTGAGAACCACTGCTTTAGAGTGTGGGGTTTCACCCATGTTTTGCAGCTATGTTGAGGAGGATGAAAAGGCAATGCCAGCCAAATATTAAGACATTATTTTTGAAAGGTTTGGGGCTCAAGGGGAACACTAAGGTGAACTCCCCCTTTTATTTGTGTATGGGGGTGGGGATGCATGCAGAGATTTGTAGCCATCTTCTTCCATCTTGTGGGTTTTGGGGACTGAATTTAGGTCATCAGGCCCCACAGCAGTCTTCCCCACCCACTGAGCCACCTTGCCATCCCTGACAGCATAAGTTTTAAGATAACTTTCCTGTTTTCTTCCCACTCTGTGACTCCTCCTTCAGTCCCCCTACAAGTGCTCACTGTGCATCTGTGTTGAAGGGAGCTGCGGACTGCGTTCTTGCCACCCAGCCCCCAACCGCCTGGCTAGCTTATGCCCCAAAATAACGTCACACAAACTGTATTCATTTAAACACTGCTTGGCCCATTTCTATTAATGTGTGTAGCACCACGAGGTGCGCTTACCAGGAAGATTCTAGCCTACGTCCATCCTGGGTCAGAGCTTCATAGCGTCTGCCACAGAGAGGAGAGCAAATGGCGTCTGAGCTCACTTCCTCTTCCTCCCAGCATTCTGTTCTGTTTACTCCACCCACCTAAAGGCTGGCCTATCAGATGGGCCAAGGCAGTTTCCTCCATCACACCTGCTCTCTGGTAGACACGTGCAGCTGATGCACATCCCTGCCTTCAGACTGTTTTGTGGGATAACACCACCAGGTTCTCTTATGGCCTGCTCCCAGACTACCCGCTCCAACTCAAAAGTTGTTTTTTCTTGAAAAGCGAACATGTCACTAACTTGTCCATTTGGGCTATACCTAAGCCACTTATGGTGTCCCTCCCTTTTTGGCCCCTCCCCACCACACTAAGCTGGTCCTGCCACCTTCCTTTGCTTTATCCAGCACCCCAATTTCTCAAGAGCTTCCTTTTTCACAGCATTCCTTGCTTGGGTCTAGGCTTCCTGCAGGTCATCTGTGCCCAGCTCCCATTGTGACTTTTGTCTGTTTAAGCCTGGCAAACGCATTGCTCCCTCCTCTGCCCAGATACACTCTGACACTCCTTTCTCCGCAATTCTTTCCCGTGTAGCCCCATCTCCCACCCATAAGGACTTCTGGAGGCCAGCCAGGTGCCCAGACAAGGAGGAAGCAGAGCCTGTCAAAGGCCCTGTGACTTGTCACTCATTTGAAAGCCAGCAGTCAGGCCCCATGCCTCTCATCTCTGAAGTTTCACTACAGATCAGGATTTCTATAGCACTCACTTGATTCTCTCGCCTGGCTTTCAAACACACCACTTTCTGTGGCCCTTCCTAACTTTATCTCCCTGACTTCTGAATGCTGCTCATGCCATTCTGCCCAGCCTAGATGACTGTAGTGGTCTCCCTCTGGCCTGAGCTTAGCAGCGAGCATGATGGTCTGACAGCCAATTTGCAAGGCTTTCTTGTCTGAGAGATAACTGACAAGAATGAGGAACAGTTTGGAAGTTGGTCTATTTAGCAACAGACCTATTCTGAGGAGAGAGAAGGCAGGGTGCATCTGCAGCCAGGCCAGTTCATACCCCACCAGAGAGGCAGATGAGCGTCATCCTTCACCAAATTGAAGTTTCAAACCTTGGCACATTGGAGACTGCTAGTCTTGAAAGTTTGGCTTAAAAGGCACTGTATCCAGGCCGATGCAATGACTCAGTGGTTAAAGGCGCTTGCTGCCCAGCCTGATGACCTGAGTTCAATTCCCAGGGCCACAGAACTAGCTTTCACAAGCTTTGCCACCTCTCCAGAGAATAAACTGTGTTTACAAAGGTACTGCATCCACTCCTCTGTCCTCTCAGGCTCCTGACTTTCTCACTTTTTTTCCACAACAGAACTTATGCACTGTCATCAGTGCGGCCAGTAAGTTTGCCCAGCTCCAGTATCTGTGGAAGGTGCAGGACTCGGAAGCTGTGAGTGCACTGTCCTGGGGCCTCTCTGCCTATACCTGTGCAAGTAAGGCCACCACTCTCCAGGGACATCAGAGTCTTCTTTTGTGTACTAATACTTTTGCAATTAACTATGCAACAGAACCTGCTAAGGAAAGGTACCCCTGTGTACAAGGGGGCTGTAATACAGACTGTGGCTTTAACTGTCACCCAGGGTCCTGTTCACTACAGAGAAAGGAGCTAACAAAAGAACTCTGGTTAGACAGGAAGAATTTGTCTTCTTCAAGTCTTAGTTTTGTTATTTGTGAAAAATGGGGTGGAGTTCAATGCTTAAAGAATTTCTGCCAAATGTGGTAATGTGTGCCTTTAATCCCAGTGCTCAGTATTTGAGGCAGGTGGGGCTCTGGGATTCCAAGATCTGCCAGTGACACACAATGAGACCTTGTCTCAAATTTGCATAATTTTAAAAACATTATTTTTGTTTAATTTTATGCATATGATGTTTTACACCTAAATTTATGTATGTGTACCACAGGCATGCCTGGTGCCCTCGGAGACCAGAAAGGGGTCAGATTCTCTGTGATTGGGGTTATGTGCTTCCACATGGGTGCTGGGAAGTGATCCCAGTTCCTTGAAAACCAACCAGTGCTCTTAACCATTGAGCCATCTCTCCAGCCTGTTTACACACACACACACACACACACAAACACTTTAATTAGTGGGAGCCTTTCTTCACGTAAAATAACCGGAAGCTCAATATGCAAATGAGACTTGAGATTGTTTTTGTTGTTTTGGGGGGAGGGGTGAGCACAAGGAGGGATGAGGGCCCTCCCAGGCAGTGCTGCGCTACTGTTAGAAATGCTTCTTAGAGAAGCTCCTACAGAATGGGCCAGGGCTAGGGTGTATGGCTGCTCATTAGAGGTTTACACAATACAGCATTAACAAGGGTCCCCTATCAAAGTCATTCAAGAAGTTAACGTGTATTATATAGTAAAATAGAAAGGAATGAGCTAAACAGAAATACAAAATGTGTGAGAAGTTACATACTGCTATGAATTTTCTTTTACAGCACGAATAATAACAACTTTAATGACCACCAATGATTTCACAAGTAAGCAAAACTTCCTTTTGACTTCCTGGGGTTTGCTTTCTTTTGTTTTTGTATGTGTGTGTGTGTGTGGGGGGGTAACTTTGGTCTAACCTAGAACACATCATAAGGCTTAACAGACCCACTTAGTTCAATTGGGCTATGGATTCAGAGGACAAAACATTAGTCTTCATCCACTCCTTGCAGTCCATGGGAAGGAATATGCCCATGGGAGTCAGTTCTCGTCTTGGAGTTTCTACTTCAGCAAGGAAACTGGACAGGACTCCCACAATTAACTGTTGAAGTATGCCGTGAAATGGGTTTTCAGAGTAGGGCAGCTGGGTGTGGTGGCTTGCATCTATAATCCTGTATACTGAGGCAGCTAAGGCAAAAGAGCCAAACCAGCCAGGGAGACCCGGTCTCTGAAACAAGAGAGACCAGCAGGGTGGGTGGCAGAGGAACCCTTCCTACTCTGTGGGAGCAGAGAGAGTCATCTGCCAAGTGAGGCCTTCAGTGCTGAATAAAGGTCTGATCAGAGGAGAACACATGTGACCAGGAGCAAAGGAGCATTGAGGCTGGCAGGGGCCAGAGAAGTCAGAACTGCAGACAAACCTTTGAGTAGTAAGACACCTCCAACTATGTTTTAAAGCAGGGCTCATGTAGCGCCATTTGCTACATGCTCATACTGGAAGGTAGACAGGGGTGTGTGTGCACACACCGAAAAGCTGAGAGAAGAAAGTACTTTGGTTAACTGAACGAGAGTTTATCCCTTACGCTCTTTTCAACTTCCAACACAGCATTTTTGAAAAGTGAAGAAACAGAAACCTATCCAATAACTATTAGAAAATGTCCTCAGCTGGGCGGTGGTGGCGCACACCTTTAATCCCAGTTCTCGGGAGGCAGAGACAGGCGGATCTCTGTGAATTCGAGGCCAGCTTGGTCTACAGTGCTCGTTCCAAAGCTACAGAGTAACCCCGTTTCAAAAAATCAAAAATGTCCTCAACACCAGGCTTTTTTTTTTGAGAAAGCAAGCTTCAGAAGAGTGAAGTCCCTTTTGGGAGGTTTATCAGCTCTGACTTCAGTGGCGGGATAGAAAAGGAGACAGACCTAACTCTCCTCCATGGGACTTGAGTTCACAGGAGGGAGATGGATGTAATTACAAAGCAGAGAGCCCACATATAAAAAGTTTATATTTAAAAGACCAAGAATGCTCCCACTGCAGTCTGCACTTGTCACCACTGTTCTGAGTGACTCGCTTTTAGAAATAGCATGGCCAGCTGGGGCCTGTGGTAGCACACACCTTTAACCCCAGCACTCGGGCAGAGGCGGACTGATCTCTGTTTGAGGCTAGCCTGATTACATAAAAAGTTCCAGGACAGCCAGGAGCTACATAAAGAGATCCTGTCCAAAATAAAAAGTGTGGCTAGTACGCTGTTTGTATTTTACCATTACAAAGACATCTCAAAAGTCGGGTGGGGCTGCAGTTCATTTCATAAAGTGGCTTCCCATGCATGTGGGGAGCCCTGGCTTCAATCCTTAACACAGAAATCAGGAGTTTAAAGTCACTGTCAGCTAGAGTCAGAGAGACCCTGTCATAAAACAAACAGTCTTCAAGGGCATGTCAAACGCCCTTGTTCTGTCCATGGGTCACTTTTTCATGGTCACTTCATTATATAACATGTACCGACCCAGGGCTGTTTTCTCAGGAATACTTTCATATGATGTGGAGTCTTGACTGTGCCACCCAGGTTGGCTTTTCCCTAGAGCCTCTAGCAGTTCTCTTGCCTCAGCCTCTCATGGGTCCACAGGCAGGGTCCACCATATTTTACTAGAACGGTCTTTGTAGAAAGCAGCATTCTGAGACACCTGTCTTCAAGATATAAGTAAAGTGGTCTTGCACATCTTAGCCAGAATCACATTACTTCAACGAAGCAGCATGGACGCATGGCCAGACGCCCAGGTGGGCACTTCTGCAGGGAAGTCTTTCCCAGGAAATGTCTGAAAGCAATCTTGTTCTGAGTCTCATCATTTCATTTGGGGTTGGGGCAAACCTTATGTAGGCTTCTACTGAAAGCAGTATAATGTTGCTGTTGTTTTTTTAATGGTGGAACTTTCTTTTTATTTCAGTTCTTACCCGTTTTGTGATCATGTTGGCTTTAAATATATGGGTAACAGTAACAGTACTGCACTACCGGAAGCCTGTTACCAAAGCTGAGTGATGGATGTATTCCTTCTACACACAGTGGACTTCAAATAAATCAACCAGGGGATGCACCGTTGCTTTCCATTGCTACATTTAAAGTCTTTTACTAGTTAATCATATCAAAAACTTTAAATCAGACTTGAAAAGCCTCTTAGCTGGATATGGAGGTGCAAACTTACAATCTAGCACTTGGGAGTTTGAGGTAGGTTGTGCTACATGGCAGACGGGACTCAGAGAAGGAAAAAGCCACTTGTTTAAAATTGCCCATTTCCTTGCCCTGCACCCATAGATTGCGGTAGGACTGAGATACTGGGTTTTATTTGGAGAGAGAGAGAGAGAGAGAGAGAGAGAGAGAGAGAGAGAGAGAGAGGGAGGGGGGGGGGAGAGGGAAGGGTCTCACTATGTAGCCCAAGCTACCCTTCAACTTGTTATCTGCCTTCTTCCATCTTCTGAGCAGCGAGAATGCTGGACTACAGAGGGAACCGACCAAACCTGGCTTGACACCCGCAATGGTGGATGCTGCCCAAGAAACCCTTAAAGTCATGACTAAGTTCTTTCAGTCTTAAATAGTTTTCCCACAAGAAGTGGGGTCTGCTTAGTCACACCTGGGCAGTTTAACCCTTCCATGACCAAGGGCTTGGCCTTGTATGTCATAAAGCACTGTAACATCCCTTCAAGGCAAGCAAGGCTAACAGAGTGCTCCCACACTTCACAGTGTGCCTTAAGGAGTTCCAGACAGAGCCCTGATCTCTGTTTAGGTGAGGAAATCTCAATGGCCTTCCCGATTTAAGCACAATGCAGCCTTTTTTTTTTTTAAAAAAAAAGAAAGGGTTGTACCTCACAGTTACATTGCTGGAACTTAGTACAGGTTTTAGCTACTGCAAGGTATGCATTAAAAAGTGTTGCTAAGTCATACCCAATTCTTGGGTATTTTATTCTTACTAAAGTAACATATCTTAAGCACTGTTTACAGTACTTCCTCCGATGTTTTATAAACCTGACACTTAAAAGTGCACTTTCTTATATGTGCATGTCTTTATTCTGCCATACTGTAAGTAATGATGTTTACTGGAAAATGCTTAGTTTTCTGTATAAAATAAAACTTTCATTTGTTGAATTCCACTGATCTTAACTGTCATGAATTTTCAGTTATGTAGGTAAAGCTCCTCTGTAAGCTAGCTAATCTTGTTAGGACGATTGCCCTAGACCCAGGAGAGAAATTTTACATCTAAACATAAACCACCCTATTGTTATTTCAACCAGTGTCAGAAAACAAAACCCAAGTTCATCTCTCACACACTGATAATCAGACCATTAGTTAATATAAATTATGGTCTTATCCCAACAAGAGTTTTAGGTATATTCAAACAGCACTTTTATTTTACCACTGCTTACAGTACTTCTTTTAAATAAAAAACTTACCCTTTTGTAGGACAAGCTAGCCTCAAACTCAGCTTTCTGCCTCCACCTGTTCAGCAAATCCCACCTCTGGAGGGAACACCTGGGTGACTGTAGCCATCTCACATGCTCTACCATATTTCAAACCGACAGTCCCTGAAAGGCAGACACTGTCTCCAGATGAGTTTATTCACAGAATACCCAACCTGAGACCAGAGGACGGCCAGTGCTTACCAAGGAAGCACCTTCTAGAAGACGCCCACCACTCACTATTTTCAGACAGAAAGGCACCCTGTGTCCTCTACCCTCCCCACCTGGAACCAGATATGTGAGTCTGCAAGCCCACAGTGACTCAGGGGCAGAAGCATTCCTCTATGATGACATCACCCACCTTCCATCCGCACCCTTTCGAGAGACACATTAAGAAGCTGCAGCACTCCACAACTACTGCACAGGAAAAGATGCTTACATTTAGGTTCTTTTATTTATTTTTCTTAAACAAAAAGCAGGCATAAAAATACAATTACATTACTACAAAGATGCAACAAAATAAAAATAAATCAAGAGGGTATGATTTTTTGTTGTTCAGGGGGATGGCTGATCAAAGATGACTCTCTAAATCATGCAGTTTATAACTTATTACAATTCTAAACAAAAGTCACCACAGGGAAGGGAACAAGGCAAGGCCCCAGGGCACAACACTCAGCACTGTCATACAGCGCTTGTCAAAGTGCTTTAACATTGGCTGTGGCACCTCCACGAGCCAGGGGAGCTGAAGCCACCTTCAGGCAGGAAAGGAGAATCAGTAGCAGTCAAGGGGCCTGAGAGCACGGAGGCTACTTGTTCTACTTGGGGTTTCGGCATGCTGTTCTGAGCATCTCTGTAAGATAAGTTGGTGTCTGAGATTCTTCACATCACCCCAGGAATCTAACAGACTGATGGCAGCAACAGGAACCTCAAGCACTTCTCACCAGATCTACACATGAACTGATGCAGAGCCTCCTCTAGGATCCATGGCCTCCCAAAGGTCTGCCAGAAACACCAGCCTTTCCTTGGGATTACCAGCTCACTTACCCTTTAGTTAACTGGGGCATTTGAAACTTTCAATTGAACTTTTTTTGCTTTTCTAAAAGCAATGCTTAAAAATTAATTTTACATTAATTTTCATCAGTAATACCGGACTTAGTTTTTCTTTTACTTCTGTTTTTATTTCCACAAAGCAAAAGTGTCCAACCAAGGAAACCTGGCATTCCTTTCTTTTAGATCCTAATTGGAAGTATTTATGGCTCTGAGACAAACTGAATAAAGGAAGCAACATTTGCTCTGATAGCCATCTATCTAGAAGGTTTGGGAGCCTCAAGAAAAAGCAAAACTGGCACAAAATTAGGTTGTTCTTGTAAATGACCATTGGGTTGGGAAGAAAACTGGCAGGTGTGTGCACTGACGTGCATGCAAATGACAACAGGGAAAACAAATCCCTTCTGACTTCTCTAAGGTCATCTTTTTTACTCAAAATTCTGTTACTTGGACAAATGACCTTATAAATCCCTGTTAAACCGTGAAGAAGCTCCATGGAGAGATTTTGTGCCCCTCAGAATGTTTTATTCCCCTGAATCCTTCACATTAATTGCCTCGTACAGTTGCATCACACCATGATTCTCCAATCTCTAATACATATATACACGCACAGCATCCAAAATTTAAACTTCTGCCTTTTTTACTCAAATACTTCAATTATTCATTTGTAAACTTGACATTATTTCACCTTAATAAAGTTTATTAAAAATATATATATATATATACTCTCCAATTCAGAATAGGATAGAACCTCCCATAGTGTAACAAAATCTTTATATAAAATATTAATTCAGTCTCCTTTTAAACAACTCTAATGAATGGAAATAGTTCTTCTATATAAATTTTATATATTTTCATTTTTAAATCTGAAGAGGGAGGGAGGGAGGGAGGGAGGGAGGGAGGGAGGGAGGGAGGGAGGGAGGGAGGGAAGCTGTGTTCTGAACCAGAGCTACAGAGCACAGCTTGCTTCCAGAGAAATGGCATGCACATCCATTAACAGATGGAATGAAAGATGCAACTGAGCCACCTGAAGGTCACAGGATTGGGATTTAGTATACCAGTAGGCCAAAGGCCACTATTCCATAATAAAATCTATGAGGATCGAACTTTTTACAACATTTCTACACTGACCCCAGAGGGAAGCAATGAAAACTGTCTCCTGGCTTCACTGAAATAGGCAAACATTTCAATATCATATTGAACTTTGCATATGTACAGAGCCTGATGCTGCCCACTGCTACACTCTGCTGTGGGGTGAAGCACACTTACCTGGGCCCACAGGACAACAGGGCCTATGCTGCCTGTTCTCTAACCTCAGCAGCATTTAACAATGAGAATCAAAGTAAGCGCTTTTGAGGCTGCCTCTTCCCAAATATCAAAGCTGATATACCACCATACAGTTGTTTGTTTCAGGATATTTAAATATTAAAATATATATACAACACATGTTAGTTTTCTTAATATTTGAGACAATTTTTGAATCTTAAATGAAAATGTGAAAAACTGCCTTTACCATAAATAAAAATGTATCTGGGGTAACCAGCAAGTTCAAAGCAAAGGAGATAGTTTGTAGTCACAGACTAGCTGAAGCCTGTAAAAAAGGATTACATAATAACAGATGTACATCACACACATTAGTTCCAATGTAATCCGTTATTGTTTCTATGACCAAACAGGCTGACACTGACACAACTACTGTGTGTAAAGAGTGCACTGTTTTTCCCACAAAGCGAGCTGCAGCCTAAGAGCTGGTAAATACTTGTTCTTTCTTTTCTTAAATATAGAAAAGGGCTGAGATTTGGGGGGCAGGGAAGAAATTAAATTAAGGCATTCAAAAATGGATAAAGTTGTCTACCACAGGCATTAGGAAACTGGAATAATTAACTTCAAACTTCTTATTACAGTTAACTGTTTACACAAACATGCATCTCCTATCAGGTACATGGATGAAGGATATAAATTCCAACAGTATGGCTTTATACAAGTGCATAGTTGCAACTGAAGTAATGATATCTGATTAATGTGTATAAAAAAATAAAATGGTAAGTTAAAAATACCTTCTTGCAGTATTACAGTACAATGTGCTTTTATGTGTGGTATGTGTGTATATATATGAGGCTCAACCCATATGTACATACATACATGAACACAACATCATGGTCACTTCTTAAAGATGCAGTCAGCATCACTGTAGTGGGATCAATTCCCAAATTCTTTTGGCCGATGTGCTGGTGGAAACCCTCTGTTGAATCCAAAATGTGATTTCTTTAAGCTCTTCTCAACCTTTCTGTGCAATGTAGTGTGACTGCCAAGAGCTTACAAGTCTTGAAGAGTTGCATGACACCTTTACTCACCAATCACTGCTGTTCGGCTTGTTTCAAAACAGCCCAGAAAACTTCTCCATGATTTCAGGGGAAACGTGTGTGTGTGTGTGTGTGTGTGTGTGTGTGTGTGTGTCTCAGTAGAATACAGCTTTTTAATTAAGTTTTGAGACATCATATTTCAGTCTTCTGGCTGGAAGAATACGATCACCTAAATAACTGCTTTCATAGAAGGCAGTTAGCTAGAAAGGAAGGAAAATAATGTTAGTTGATACACTCAAGTTAAGAGAAATTAAATTCCCTGAAAAAACATTTTACTTTTATCATTAAACTACATTCTCTGTATTTCTAACACTCAATTCATGCATCAACATACTTAATTCTATTACTTTACTTAGTTTTAGGTACATGCAATTACATTCTTTCTAAATACAACAATGGACTTTCTAAGACCCATATCGGCCATAAACATTTAATGCAGTTAATCAGTTATATTAGGATTAAAACACTGTGCTAAAGCAGTGATTCTCAACCTGTGAATAATGACCACTTTGGCAAACCTCTATCTCCAAAAATATTTACAATTCATAACAGTAGCAAAATTGCAATTATAAAGTAGCTACAAAAATAATTTTATGGTTGGGGATCACCACAGCATGAGAACCACTATACTACAAGGATCTTGTTTGAACACTGATCTACTAGCTGCCTTAGATAGCCAAAAAAGCAGGATTTCTGGACAGGCTTTACATAGTTAATTATAGGACCTCAAGTCACATTTTCCATATCTATAAAATAGGAATAAAGGGCTAGACTCTAGCCTCTAGAGTATAGCTCAGGGGTAGAACACTTGTCTAGCAAGCCCAAGGCCCTGGGTTCCATTCTCCCCTGCCACAAAACAATACAACGCTAAAATAGGAACAAATACACTGTAGTGTGTGTGTGTGTGTGTGTGTGTGTGTGTAAAGACAGTCACAAGCCTACATACAGAGGTCACAGTATCACACGATCTAAGTACATGCCATCACAACATGCTCAGTTGAGACAAATAGTTGTCTACTTGAAGATTTAAAGTCACGAGGTTTAACTTTCATTCAGTCTTGTTATTAATTAAGCAAACCATTCTGAATTCTTTTCCGTCCTCTGAGGCAAGGTCTCACTTGCACTGGTATGGACCTCACAAGCCTTGTCTCAGCCTGTTGAGTGGGAACTGTGGCCTCGCATATTGCAATGACAAGGTCTCATGCAGCCTAGACTAGCCTCAAATTCACTATGTAGCTGGAAGATGACCTTGAATTTGCCATTTCTTGGCTTCCCACTGCTCAAGGGCTGGGATTACAAGTGTGCCAAAATGCCCAGCTTTACATTTCTTAAAAGCACAGAATTGTTCACAGCATGTTACTCATATTCTTTTTTTAGCAAGGGTAGTATTAAATTCTTGCAAACATTTCGCTGTATTGCAAAGACAAATCAGAAAGATACATCACTGAATTTATCAGATTTATAGAGTTTTTATGGTTTTAATTCTTGTAAGTTAGAAAGAAGAAAGGAGAAGGAAGGAGAAAGAATGAAGGGAGAAAGAATGCTATGTTCATAAACTAGTCTGAGACTGAAAACACTGTTAAGTTTTAATTCTCTGTATACAGCTTCTCTGGAATGAATCAAGGGTACCAGAGTTTTTTCCTTTTTTTATTTCTCCATACTTAACTTGAAAGATAAAATATTTTAATTTCAACAATACTGAAAATTGATAGCCAATAAAGAATCTGAACATAGCATTTCACTTACATTTGCTATGGAAATTCTAGTTAGAAATATTTCTGAAAACTACTTTTTAATCATATCCTACTAAAAACATTATAAAATGTCAAAACTAGTTCAAAAAAGAAAAGAAAGTCCAAGTGCAAACCACATGCACTACATGGAAGTACTAAGAACTCATTCATTTTGATTTACCCATTTATTTCTTCAGAAATCAAAAACATCGTCATCATCATCACCATCAACATCATCAAATGACCAATCCCAGTCTTTAAATGCCAAATCAAGCAATCTGTAACAGGAGGTTGGCAAGTTTATAGCTCTGATCTTTACAGACTGCAGAACATAGAGAGCACTATGGCTGGAGTGAGCTGAGTACTTGTGTTTTCCTTGTGTGGTGGTGCACGCCTTTAATCCCAGCACTGTGAGTTCAAGGCCATCCTGACCGACAGAGTGAGTTGCAGGACAACCAGGGCTACACAGGGAAACCCTGTCTCAGGTAGTGGGGGGGAGGAGGAGAAGGGGTGTCCCTTTAGGAGCAGCATAGCCAACAGTTCCAATGGAAACATCCAGTAAATTTTTTCTTTAGGTGTGGGCAGGTGTGAACATGCTGATTGGGCACAATGAAGAAGGGCTCTCTGGGGGAACCCAAAACAGATACTACTTGGGCTAAGAATATAATTTGCCCTTTACACTGATTCCTACTGTCCAGATAAAGATGTAGCTACACTGATTTTCAGTTTGAGAAGTATAAAACAAACTACATTATCAGTTGACAGTTGCCTTTTCCTGTTGCTTAATAAATTACACCATAAAAGATAAAACTTTGGAAGGGATCAACAAGGGGAACACAGATCTCTCAACTCTACCTGCTGAGTGGATCACCAACAGCTATGTTCTAATATGGAAACTAGGGCAGAGAAAACATGGAAGAGGCAATGTCCATGTAACTCGCTAAATGAATTGGACATAAAACAGGAAGATGAATCGTGTCTTTTTAATTAGAAATCTTAATTAACACACTACTCTTCCTTCAGATTATATAAACCTTTAGCTTTTTAAAAATTAAGCTCATTTATTTATTGTATGTGTGCATACATACAACATGGAAGTTGCCTGAAGGTCAGAGAACAATTGTGGGAATAATTTCTCTACTACCATGTGGGTCCAAGGTATGATGCCTTTACCCATTAAGTAAGTTATCTCTTCACCCCTGATCTGTTACTTCCTACTAAATAATCTATACTGTAACACTTATCACCTTAAGACTTGGTGGGGGGAACTTTAATTATTCCTAACTATGATGCTCATGAATTTTTGCCAAGAAACTTTCTGGTCCCCTAAGGTTATATCTGTGAATAACAGTCAGTGGCTTTGAACTTGATTGTGTATAACTTACCCAGTAATCTCAGACCTCATTCTTAGATCTGGATATGATTGGCAGAAGTAGAAAGGTCTCATTATTTACATGTTTAAATAAACTGAATAATTTTTTATTTTGTTTTTGTTTTTTTCAGACAAAGTTTTATGCAGCCTAGGCTGGCCTCAAGCTTACTGTATAGACCAGGCTTAGCCTTGAACTCCTCCTAATCCTCCAGCCTCCGCTTCGCAAATTGTAACATTACAGGCACGCACTACCATACCCAAGTTTTACTTGGTACTCATGCTTGCACGAGTGCTCTTACTCTCTGGGCCATTTCCCAGTCCCCCAGTGTTGCAAATTTATATTAAAACTATAAATACTAGGTTATTAGTGCAATTATGTCCTTAAAACATCTCTTCATTTTCTTCCACTCAGTCACCTAATTCTGGCTATTTCTACTTAAAAATCTTTCTTTATTAAACTTTTTCTTCTACACATATTTTTTTACTATCAGTACTCAGTAAGTCATTGAGAAACTGGTATTAAAACAATTATGTGAGAAATCGGTATTAAAACAAGTTAAAGTTCTTTGCAAAATCTATCTATCCTTTTTAATTGGATCCAGGCTTGCTCTCCAGCACCACATCACCACTGTTACTGCCTGTTACTTTGTCCTTCCCCAGTCTCAGCACAACATAACATTGCAGATAAAAAGTACGGCTTTAATTTAACTTAAACTCAGTAAGGTTGAGTCTTTCTTTTTGTAGAGACAGGGTCTTGCTATGTAGTCCCTGAACTCAGATCTGCTTGCCTCTGCCTCCCAAGTGCTGGATTAAAGACGTGTACCACCTGACCAAGAACACACTCTAAAAGTAGCACTTCCAAACCCATCTTTAAACTGTCCATTTCTGCTCACGTCATTGTCAAACAGTGGACTTTACAGCTATGAGTGCAGACACCGAGTCTACATTATTTGGACCTAAACACCTGGTCCTTGGGCACATGGTCTTTCTGATGCACTTAGGAGGCAGAAAAGGCAGGTCTGCCTAGATATGACCCCTAGATCTATCTGTTGGAAATTGATCCACAGGTGGCAGTGTTGAAGAGCAGGCCCTTAGGAGGACATTTCAGTCATTTCAGAGATGAGTGGGTTCCTGGGGATAGTTCTGTTATACAAAGAAAACTTTCTCCGCTCATGAAGCCCTCTGCCAAGTTATGGTGCAAGAAGCCTTCACTGGATGCTAGTGCCATGCTGCTTAGCTGTCCTAGCCTCCAGAACCATGTACTAAATAAACCTATACTTTTTAATGCTACCCAATCAGATGTACAGAGTATAAGCACAGAAGACAGAGATAAAGTATTAAAACAGCATTTATGCATTAACAGTTGTACAATATTAATAATAAAAACTTAATTTTTAGACATTTTGTACAAAATGGACTTCTCTGTCTCTCAATTCTTTTAAGGTTTTAAAGTAAGATTTATTTATTTTCATTTTTTGTAAAAACAAACCCTGGGCCTGGGGTTATATGCAGCTGTTAGCCACCTGAAGCAGGTGCTATGAACTAACTTCCTCTTCAAGAGTAGTAGTTGTAACTGCTGAGCAACCTCTATCCTCCTTTAGAGACCTTTGTTTTGGCCTCTTCTTAATTCTGTTTCCTCCCCCAACACTCTGTGTGCTTATTCATATTCCTAAATCCAACCTGATCAGTGCATACCTTTTGAGAGCCTTTAGCTTAATTACTATCATGTAGTCAGTATTTTACATTAATTTCATATTTCTTTTGTTTTGAGACAAGATCTTACTATGTAGCCCTGACTGCCCTGGAATTCACTCTGTAGACCAGGCTGGCCTCAAATTCTCAGAGATACACCTGCCTCTGCCTCCCAAGTTCTGGGATTAAAGGTGTGCGCCACCATGCCCAGCTATTTTATCATATTTCACACACAAAATATCCAACCATTTTGCTACTGAAACACCAAATCTACTTTTGTCATTCTAAATTGTTTCCTGGAGATATTACTTCCAGAAGTTTCATATGAGAAGTCGGAAAACAAAAGCAAAACACATTATCAATTATATACTGAAGGTCCTGTGTTAGGCAACAAAGCAGCTGAAATCAGATCCCTGACCAACCTAAGATTCTGTCCATCAGCTAACCAAACCTTCATCTCCAATGAAAAGCCATGTTTACAAATGTCTGGTACCTAATAAGCCAAGAAACTGTACTTCTGAATCCCAATGTAATGTGACTTCAGTCAGTGAAGCCATATAAAACGGTTTCAGCATTTCTCTATATCAAGACCACCCTTGACACTTCAGTTCCAAGCAGTGCCCATGTCACTCAGCATTGCATCTCAAGCTGAACTGTATTGCTCTTTAAATCACTGTTTTGCACTAATCAATGTAAATTAAAACTGAAACTGCTTTCAGTTCTGCTTCTCAGATTATCTAACTAAAAGAAGTTTGTAATGTGTGTGTGCACCTGATACGTAAACATCTGTGTATAATCTTAATGCCATTTTTCAAATCACTAATTAGTCCATGTGCTTATTAAGGATGAAAATAGCATGATTATATACAAAAGTAATAAAATATCACCTTTAGATTTTGGCTGAATTTAATATCTGTAACTTCAAAAATATATATATTTTTTAGCCACATCAGAGAATAAGACATATACACTGTAAGTTTAAAATATTTGGTTTCCAATGACTCATTAAAATATCAAGAAAAGGAAAATCATAATTATCCAAGTTTTTAGTTTGATATAAAAAGCAACTTTTTTTGTGTATGTGGTTTTTTTCAAGACAAGGCATCTCTGTAGCTTTGGTGCCTGTCCTAGAGCTAGCTCTTGTAGACCAGGCTGGCCTCGAACTCACAGAGATCCATCTGCCTCTGCTTACTGGGTGCTGAGATTAAAGGCATGCGCCACCACTGCCTGGCTATAAAAAGCAACTTTTAAGAAAGCAGCTTCAACTGTTTTACCATATTTTACTTATTACCTTGGTTTGTTTGGAGGAAGCTGTCGACTGGGCCGCCGGATAGACTGGTTTTGTTGTATTTTCATTGAGGTCCTAGGAGATGATCGGGCAAAAGGGTCTGGAGCTGGAGGTTTCTTAGGTATCTTTTTCACCAACCGACTAACCCATTTCTGCTGTTCTTCTGTTGAATTTGCTAATAACAATAGATTCTTTGCCGATGATATGTCATAATAAACTACAAAAAGAATTATTTGAAATAAATTAATGTGTTTAAAATGACCCAAGCCAAAGTAACAGCACAGCAAACACTTCCCAGCTCACCTTTGCAAGGTGCTATGATCTCCTCCTTCTTGTCCATGTGATCTTTGTGACATTTAATGTGGCACCGACGGCACTCTAGAGCAGGAGGGGGTTTAAACATGTGCCACAGTGGCTTCATACAGGCCTCACAGTTAGTTGGGAAGTGATAAAGAGTAGGAATAAACTCATGTCCTTTATGGCAAATATAATTAGATTTTTCTCCCACAGGCTCCACTGGAAATTCTGGTTCCTTCTTACTTTCTCCTTCATTGGCATACAGAATCTATAAACACCAAGAGGACAGAAGTGACTGCTACACAGTTTTAAAAGATTTATTTGTTTTATTTTATTAATATTTTGCCTTCATGTATGTATGTGCACCACATGCATGCCTGGTATTTCAGAGGTTAGAAGAGGGCATCAAATCCCCTAGAACTGGAACACAGATGGCTGTGAGCCACCACTCTGGTACTGGAAACCAAATCCAAGTGGTTTTTTTTTTTGTTTTGTTTTGTTTTTTTAAACTTCTGAGGCGTCTCTCCAGGTTTTGCATTATGTTATTTTTATATAGAAACATTTCTGGGGGGCTGGAGAGACGGCTCAGAGGTTAAGAGCACTGCCTGCTCTTCCAGAGGTCCTGAGTTCGATTCCTGGCAACCACATGGTGGCTCACAGCCATCTGTAATGAGATCTGGTGCCCTCTTCTGCCATGCAAGCACACATGGAAGGAATGCTGTATACATAATAAATAAATAAATCTTTAAAAAAAAAAAGGAAACATTTCTGATAAACTACTCTTGCTTCACACACACACACAAAAAAAAAACGGATGTGTTTAAACAGGACCTCCTTATTTTTGCTTTAGTATCTGACAGCAAAACTATCAGGATAGGCTAACTAAAGGCAAATTTACACTTGAATAGGTGGGTTTCCCCCTTCACTCCTCTATGAGGGACTCATTTAGGGCTAGAAATATAGTTCAGTGGAAGGTCAAAACTCTGGGTTCAGTCTCCAGTGTCCCTCCTATCCAAACAATGAAAGACAATATGACAACTACAATAACTGCTTGCATTTCTTAAGAAAAAAGTGGGTGAAATATATGCACATTTTCATTTTAAAAGATATTTGGAGAGTTAAGGGATAAATGGAAGGGAGACGATATGCAAATAAATGCCCAAATAAAACAGCATAAGTACTCAAGAAAAGAGAAGGAAAGAAAAAAAAAAGGACAACTCCCCTACAATGGATTGGGCACAGCGGTTTTTATAGAGCACTTTAATACTTCTTTAAAAAGGTGTGTGTGTGTGTGTGTGTGCACACACGCACAGGTGCACGCACACACGTGCCCACACAGTGCCTGTGATCAGAAGGGGGCATTGGATCCTATGGAACTGGAGTAACAGGTGTTTGTGAACTATCTGGTGTGAACGTTGGACCTCTGATGGAGAAGAGCTCTTACCAAGCCATCTCTCCAGCCCTATGGTTTGAAAGCTTTTTAAACAGGAGCAATAAAAGTAAAAGTTTGCCTTCACTTTAAATAAACAGAAAAAGTGCTACTGCTTCCAAACTGAAAGTGACTTTTTAAAATTTCCAGAGTTGACGATAAAACCAAAACAGGAGTAAGTTCATGCTCTAAAAAAACCACCACCATCACCACCACCCATCTTGTGAAAGAGCCAACAAAGCCCAGAGGCATAACATAAACTAGCAAACACCACCATCAGGACAGAGCTGTCCTCAGACAGAAGCAGAACACTGCAAAGAGCCAACCATCTCAACTGGGGTGTGACACAAGAGAGGATGTGAGGCCGTCCTAGGCCAGTGAAGGAAGGGATCTAAAGGATCGTGTCACATAAGAAAGAACACAAACACTATCTTTACCTGGAATATTCTTGGAATTTCTTTAGCATCTGCTCTGTATACATCTGTCTGGGTAACGGGCCGGACATGAAACAGCTTGCTATAAAAGGTTTTTAAATAAAGGAGTAAGTAAAACGTTACACAAGGATTGTATTACATTGGTCATTTTATGCCAGAAGTTAAAAATCAGCATCTTCGACAAGGTTGGGTTTTTTTTTTTTTTTGAGACAGAGTCTGTCTCACTATCTCACTATGGCTGTCCTGGAACTCACTATTGTAAACCAGGCTGCCTTCAGAGATCCACCTGCATCTACCTTTCACGTCAGGATTAAAGGTGTACATCTATTGTTTAAATAATTTTTAAGATAAATTTTCAAGTTGAACTTTCTTTAAATAATAGTGTATTAAACCATGAAATACAGATGTCTTGCACACTAAATACCATCAACTTTCATTTCTACAAAGGAAATCAAAGGAAAATTGTTGCACTAGGAGAATGAGAGGTGTGCTGTGATTGTTGTGATGGACAAGGCTCTATTATTCAGACTTTACATGGGACACTTACTCTATATCTAGAACCATGTAAGGGTTAGACTGCTCTTTATCTTGTTCGCTGTCATAGAAGAGAATCTTCTTACTGCTTACAATCACATACTGTTAAAAATAGGAAAGAGAGAAACTTATCAAATTACTGTGCACTGTATTTTCTTTTACAAGAGATTCTGTATTTGTGATAAAGTCATATGCTATGAAAGTAAATAAAAAGCAGGAATGCTGTTTTAGAGAAGTTTTCCTTAAGGTAACAGGTTTTTATTTGTAGAAGCTTTAAATAAGTAAATGAGGGGAAGAAACAAATGAAACTGAAACCGTGTCTACTTTAAGATTTGGAATCTACACATAGAATCACACCACCCTGATCAAACATGAACAGCCATGGTAACACAAGTATCAAGTATCAAGGGTCTTTCTATCACATCTGGAGGAGTTTCCCATAGGACACAAAAGCACCAGAAGAACAGACTTCTATTTATGACCTCAGAACCCATTTTAGAAATGACCCAGAGAGTAAGTCTTTTACACAGATAAAAAGTCACATCAATCCACACCAGAAAGCATAAGCAGGTTTTATGTGTCCGGACATGCAGGCATGTCCACCCTACAACTCCAGAAGGAAAATGGCTATAGTTAAATCGGAAGCTAAAAGAACCACATTCAAAAGTACTGATTACCTTTTTAACCCATCCAAACTTTTTAGTGTTGTTCCGCACAGGCAATGACAACCATCCTTCCAATCTTGATTCTGTAAATAAACAATACATGAATATAAATACAATGATCCTCCCCGACAATGAAGAATTTAATAAAACTTTAATGTGGAAGTCACAAGCCAATCAAGCCTGCCCTTTAGAATTTAGACCATAAAGTACCCAAACTACTATAATAAAGCATAATCAGTAGAAGCACATTCCGCAACGCAAAACAAAATCAAGGTCACATCAGAAATAAATACTCCAAATTATAACATCAAATACTCTATTGATTAAATTTTGCACTGGCAAAATTCAGGAGAAAAGCGTCACAAGAGCCACTGAGATCTTTTTACTGCACGTCTACACCAAGCAGTCCACTCTTCTTGTGGGGATGACTAGAGGTGCAAAGTGCACTGTTGAGTAGAAAGCTCTTGTATGTGTTCAGAAAATATGGAATTTTAGAATGACTATTCTAATTGTGTACAATACATAGCAAACCTGTTTAACAAGGAACAATATAACCAAAATTTCTAAGCTCTAAAATATCAAAATAAGTAAATCTTAAATCAACAAAAGAAAGTATCTTAAGTCCTGGGGCTCTTATTATAAATTTAGTATTTTTCAAATGAAATTAGCAAGGGGGATGTCGTCCTAAGAGAATATTTTAACACTACAAGTTGTTACAGATTTTAACTGTACGCTCCAACTGTACTAGATGCTCTACACAAGCTCTCTATGTCCACAGCTCCCCACAACAGAACTCTATCCCACAGGCACATGAGGAGACTGGAGCCTAGAGAGATCACTGAGAACTCTGGGAGTTCAGAAGATGCACTTGGACTCTTCACTATTTCACCTGGGAGGCTTTTCAGGTAAGGACCAGGCCGAATTGTTCCCTGTGCACACTATGGACATGTACATATTCAGTGAAAACCTGAACACAATCTCTGAAGCAGTCATAGGATTTTGTTCTCTTCTATACTGTCACTCTTGCTACAGAACTACAGAAAAGTTGTCTGAAAACAGATGAAGCCATGCACTTTCAAGGATATACAACATTCTGTTTCTGGAAAGTTGGCTAAAAATCAAACAATCTAGCAAATACAATCACAAGCTATTAGAAAAATGCTTTAAAATCAAATTGCAGTTCATGCAGCAGGTTTTTCACTCCATCTACACAGTATGTTGATGAGTGGATTGTTAGTTATTATCATAAAAAATTTTCAAAAAGATAAAATTAAATAGCTGGGAAAACTCCAAAGACAGGAAGATTTTTCAGGATGTCACCTGCACCATTAGGCTCCGATGAAATGGGTAAATAAGGCAAAGAATCGTCTTCAGAGTCAGAATCAAGAAGCGTGTGAAAACTGGAAGGCTTAGTGGCAATATTGAGAGAAGCAGAGGAACGTTGGTAGGTGAAGGACATGGATTCCATAGTGTGTGACTGAGTGATATGAACTAAATGCCCACAAGTAAGAAGCAAGGTAGAGCAGAGAAAGAGAAAAAAACGAAAGCTTAAAAGACAGACACTACATCACATAAGAGCTAAACATCCAAACATTTACAATTTCATTACATGTCTATTTTTAACAAAACAAGTCCAAAATGTCATGTGAATCGCTACTCCAAAAAGGTTTTCCCTTAAAGAAATGATCAATATTTTTGCAAGAGCAAAGTCAGGTCATGGAACTTAAAAGCAATCAGATGACCTGTATGTCAGGCAAATACAAGGGCTGACCAAGAATGTGTACCTGGAAATCCATCATCAGGCTCAACATCCCCTGGTCCGCTGCCTATACTGGAGCTGTCCATACCAATATGCAAGGCCTGCAGCTGTGAACGCAGCTGTTCAATGTCACTGTCTTTACTGTCCAGAGTCATCTGGAGTTCAATTCGAATCTGGCTTTCTTCAGCTATTTGCTGTAAGAAAATATATTAACAAATGAGATGAATATTATGAGTGTTGGCCATAGTTCAGTAATAATTGCTAACAGAAATGTTCTGCAACCACATAGAAAAGGAAATAATTCTGTTTTAAAGAAATGTTTTCAGTGTAAGCGTGTTCTTACAGCCTGCATTTCATTCAGTTCTTTCTGGTATTTGATCATCTGTTGCGTCAACTTTTCACGTTCAGACTTAAGCTCCATATGTAGTTTTCTGTTTTCTTTCTCTTTTCTTCGCACATCTGTGTCATTACCACGCTTGACAGGTTCTTTTCGATTCATGATCTCTGCCAACTTATTCACAGCCTTAAAAAAAATAAGCATTTAGTAAATAATTATGCTGCTGTTTTCTCAGAAACTCACCAATTGCAAGCTACATGGTCACCAGTAATTCCTCTCCTATACACAGGGCTATAAAGAAAACACTTTTAGCTTGTAGAAATGGCCCCAGTAGAATCTGTAACAAGTTCCACAGACTGAGGTGAAAACTTCAAAAGAAGGAGGCCTCCTGGAACTGGTGGTGGAACTCGTGGCCGGAGTGAAATATTAAGCCATAGTTCTCATGGCCATTTGTTTTATCTTCTTCTATTCTCTTTTCATATTTACAAGATGTTCCTGATAACCTACACTGAGACTTCAAGCAAGAAAACATCCATTGAGATGGTTAGTAACCATGACCTTATCTCCGTATAACCAGCACTTTATTTCATAAATTATTTTCAAAATTTTAAAATAGTCTAAAACTTTCCCATCAAAAAAATTTCATATGACTGTACATATGTCATCAAAAATGGGCCTAGGTATATAGTAGAGAAAGCCCTAAGCAAAAAGAATCAATAGTTTAATTTACATCTTGAAGATTTACAAAGACCAGATACTAGTTGTTAAACAATAATTGACCATAAAAATTTATCAACCTGTTCTTGGATATGTGCCATTAGCCTTGGATGATTTTACGTTTTACTTTGCCAAATGACAATGATATTATCTGTTCTATCCGTGATTGCTTCATTAAACACATCTTTTAAGAATTTCAGTATCTGTTTCACTATGTATAAAAATCCTTGTTTGAAAGCTGCAAAATACACTCGGATTCAAACTGCCTCTGTGTTTGATTCTATTTGTCATCGCCAAATCCTTAACCACCAAGCCCTCAAGGACCCTCGTCCTAGGGATCCCAGTACTCGACTGGGGTGGTCCATGGCATCCATCCTGTATTCTAAATATTTTTTTATTCTCATGACTTTTGAGAATGATAATTGAAAGTGAAGAGTTGTGAGTGTAGCTTGGGTAGAATGCTTGCCTAGCGTATGCCAGGCCCTGGGTGTGTTCCTCACTAAATCACATGCTTGATATCATTTTCCACTAATCCAACTTTTATTACAAGAGAGATTTTAATGGGCAAATGTTCCTCCTCCTATCTGGAGGAAGTGAATTCTGCCTTGGCACTAAAAAGTACTTTGTCCAACAACAGAGAATAGTACTAGCACCCACATGTTTTCCTACAAATCCAACTGTGGGAGCTGGCAGAGAGGTGTCAATCATCACATGTGCCCTTTCAGACCACCTGACACTTTTCAGCCTATTAGCAAATAATAAAAAGCTGGGAAAGAATGTGGGACATATGAAATTTCTTCTAACTTGACAAAAGTAAACCAGGAAATTATTTAAACACTGATATTGCAATGAGCACAGTTTCTGCCCTATAGAGTTAGAAGTGACAGGTGACAGGAATGAAAACAAAATTCAAAATTGCATTTGCATTCTGGTGACGTACTTGAGTCTTGAGTGTTCTCTCAGTCAACAGCTGTTTCTCAAACTGAGCTTTAATAGCTGCTGCACTGATCTCTTCATCTTTCAACTTTGAGAGTTCTGAAAAAAGAGATATTAAAATTACACCAATAACTACAGCTACTAGGTATGTTCACAGTAAGCTCTCTTCCTGCTAATACATACGCTCTTGAGTGTCTTTCAGCTTGTTGTTTAGTTCTTCTTTCTCGTTTGCAAGATTTGCAACATCACTAGTTAGTGTCCTATTTGTTTCTTCGAGCTAAGAAACACAAGTGGGGGGAAAACCAACGTATTAATTTACAAAATTTTAGTTGTCAAACAGTAATCCAAATTGAGACCCCCTAGAACACCTCTCACCTCTCCTTGTGTTACCACACTAGACTTTCCCTGGATAAAACTGTTGCTCCCTCAAAACTTCTTACATATTCCAAAAAACCAAAAATCTGCCCTTTTGCCACAAATCCTTAGCAGTTGTTTAAAAATGAGAAAATCACTTAATAAATCAAGAAAAGGAGAAAAAGGACTTGTGTTCCAATCATGAAGAGTAAGCTTAAAAACTGTAGTTTCTTTCAAAATGTTATTTAAAATATTAAAAAATGAGTTTTTATCGAAGCTGACATCCTTTTTCTATATTCCATTCAGATTGTACTTCTATCTTTCCTTCCTTAAGTTTTATTATATATGCTCAACTTTCCCACCAAATACTGCACATTTTCATTATAAACACAAGAAATAATATGTGGTGGCGCACACCTTTAATTCCAGCATTCAGGAGGCAGAGTCAGGTGGATCTCTGTGAGTTTGAGGCCACACTGGTCTACAAGAGCTAGTTCCAGGACAACCAGGACTATTAAAGAAAGAAACCCTGTATCAAAAATCAAATCAAATCAAATCAAATAAATAAATTATGACTCAATAAAGAATTAAATTTGCTACGGTAGGGTATACCCTTAACCTTAAAACTCAGTAAACCAATGCAGGAGGGTGTCTATAAATTCAAGGCCAGTGTGGTCTACAGAGTGACCAAGGATAGTGAGAATTAAGATGTGGGAATGCCAGATAATGTTTCTAAACCCAGGGGGAGGGGGAGGCAGGACAAAGATTGTGAATTCTGGGTCATTCTGAGATAAAAATAAAGAACAACAAATTGTATTACCCTGCATATATATAAAATTCACTTAGCTTCAACTTCTGTTTACTTCCACTTTCTACCATATTTAATGTACCTATTTTGGTTCTGTTTGCTAAGACACAGTTGTATGTATTCTAGGCTAGCCTCCACCTTGCTGTGTAAACAAGGGTGTTCTTCAACTTCTGACCCTCTTGCCTTCATTTCCCAAATGTTGGAATTACAGCCATGTACTACCACATCTGTTATTTTTAATTTTAATTTAATGCATATAAGTGTTGACCTGAATGTATGTCTCTGTAGCATGTGTGTGCAGTGCCCTCAGAGACCAGAAAGGGGCATCAAAAATCCTGTAACTACAGAGTTGCTACAAGACAAGTATGAGCTGTCATGTGGGTGATGGGAATCAAACCCAGGTCCTCTGGAAGAGTAGCCAGTGCTCTTAGGCACTGAGTCATCTCTCCAGCTTCTACGCCTATTTAGCGATTGAGATGCAAGGGTTTGCTGTTATAAGCACTCTGTGTCTCTAAGCATTGTGCTATTTTCTTTAGCATAGTTATCTTAGTGTGAACTTTCTTTGGGTGGTACCATACACTTAAAATTTAGCAGAAGTGGTCATACTATTAACAAAATTACAGATATTATATTGACTTTAACTCTCCATTTATTGTAAAGAAAAATGTCATTTTCCAGACACTTGAAGCTGACAGCTTATTTTCAGTCACATAAAGGGTATTTCAAATCTATGGCATTCATCTGACCTTTTGCTGGAGAACAGCATCTACTGATGTATTTGCGCTATCTCTTTTGGCCAATTATCTTCTAAATTGTTTCACCTCATTTAATGAATTATAGGAATTATGTATATATTCTAAAAATTAATGCTGTTTAATATATTCCAGTATCTTTTCTTTGTTTAGGCTATCTTGTGTCACATAGAGATTTTAGGTTCTAAAAGCTTAAACTTTCTATTTTTCATATCTGGTCCTTAAGCTAGGTACAATTAATTTACTTAGTCAGATTGACCATTATTCCTTTCACATAAAACCCCATTATTTCAAACCCACTTCCCGACTGAGTGTTTTCGCACTGGCTTTATTACTATGCACAAACACAAGGTCTTGTGCACGCACCTCCCTCTAGTCGACTGTTCACTCCCCTTACTGTGGTAATCAGTAGCTCCATGTCTGACAGCACAAGACCAACTGCTTTCTGTTTTAGTTTTCTCTGAAATGTTTCTTTAGTTAGACTCTGTTACCATTTGCTAACAGATACAGATAATTTTTAATTTACATCTGACACAGCTCCTAAATGTTTCTGAGATTTTTATGACACAATAATTTAATTACAAACCCAAAGCACCAAGAATTTTACTTACAGATGCAATTGTGGCATCCTTTTCAGTAAGTTCTTGCTTGTGTCTAGCCATCATCTCTTTTATCTCCAGCTCTTTCATGATTTTCTCTTTTTCCAAATCAGAATATTGTTCCTCAGCAATGGAACGAGCGAGCTGCTCAGAGTCTGCTTTGGTCAGGGTGATCTCCAGCTGGGCAGCCAAAGAGTCTCTGTATTTCAGAGATATACCATAAAAAATATAAGCATATGGTAATAGGATTGAACCCAAGGCCTCGTATATTCTAAACACACAGTCTTCCCAAGCTAAGTCCCAGATCCCTTGGAGATGGCATTTTAATGACCATTTTTCATTATGAAATCAAAAGTCTTTCTCTACTTGATTCTTTATCACTTTTTTTTTTTAACTTGGTAAAAAGAAGGCTGAGAACAGGACATGTACCCATGGACAAGGCCCGCCCTTACCTTTCATCCTGTAAGTCCTGCTTCTTCTGCTGTAACTCTTTACACAGCTTAGTCTTCTCTTCACTTTCTTCCTTAAGTTCTCTAACTTGTGTTTTATAAAGGGTCTAAACAGCAAAACAGAAATGTGTCCATTATCACCAAGAATATGACTTACATCCAAAGCCTAGCCAGGCAAAAAAAATCTCAATATACACACATATTTTCTTAATGTTGAGTAATTTGGGGCTCCTGAGAAATTAATAATTTTGTGAGTTTTCCCATTTTCTCGTCACCAATTAAGCAAATATTTGGCTATCTGCCAAAGTACACTGTAGACAGAATATCCTACATCTAGTTCCTACTCAACCCCTAAAACAGCCAGTTAATATATATAGTATGATTTTCAACTGAATATTACAGCAAAAATTCCAGTTAAATGTACAGGCTGGTAGTATAAATGAAGAGGTGATGAAAAACATTGCTGGTTAATTTTGTTTGTTTTATGTTTGTTTTAAGGTGACAGATCAATGGAACTACTCCATGAAAACACTTCACATTGCTGGACGGTGGTAGTACACACCTTTAAGTCTGACACTCAAGAAGCAGAGGCAGGTCAATGAATTACTTAGTTCAAGGCCAGACTGATCTACAGAATGAGTTTCAGGACAGCTGGGCCTACACAGAGAAACCCTGTCTTGGAAGCCATTAAAAGAGGAAGGGAGGGTAGGAGGGAAGGGAAATACTTCCTATTTTTAAAGTGCTCTCAAAAAAAAAAAAACCCATAAATATCAAAATGACAATTTTATTCCTTTCCTTACAAAAGCACAATTTCCAAAATTTGATGCTTTTAACCAGCTTCACAGGCTGGTAATAGTTTATGCTTAGGATTATGTTCTAGCAACAATACCTCATTTGTTGTTTTGAGACAATGTCTCCCCTTCTGTTGCCCAGATTCGCTTCAATTTGAGGGTTCAAGAGTTCTTCCCACCTCAGACTGCCTAGCAGCTGCAACTATAAGCACATACTACCAAGCTGATAAAGGATCGTACACAACTGATAAAGGATTCCTGTTAGAGAATCTATAGTCTTTTGTCCAGCACTTTTTCTTTTTTATGGTACTGGGTACTGAACTCAGGACCTCTTTCCATGCTCCCATGTTAGGCAAGCATTTCACCAATGAATTATATCCCCAAACCCGGTTTGCTTTTTATGAGTCATGTAAGATTCCACCTAAATACTTATGGTGTGATGGTAAACTACTATAATTCCAGCACTCAGAGGGTAGACAGTTTGCAAATTGGAGACCAGCATGGGCTATACAGCAGGTCTGTTAAAAAGAAAAAAAAAAAAAAGCCTAAAACCAAAGCAAGCAGGGGCAAACAAACAAAAGCTGTGCATCTTACCCTCTTCTGAACTCCCAGGGTACCATGCATGCACGTGGTACACATACATGCCTACACCCAAAATACAAATACAAAGAAGGTGAAACAAGTATTTGTTTCAATTAGAAGACAACCATTCTCTGGTTCTGTAGGAAATGCCTTACTGAGAAATACTGCTCTGCTTCAAGCTGGTCTTGCAGTTCCTTCATCTGCCCGTCTGCATCCTGCCGCTCTCTGTGAACATGGAAAGTCCAAGTCTTTAGTAAAGTAAGATATACATTCAAACTCACTCTGCAAAGAATCCCTGCAATCAAGTAATTTTCATGCCACACTAACTTCACCACTGCCTTCCAAACTCTCATCCCTGCAGGCCTGGTAGCGGAACCTGTAATCCCAGCAACTGGGAGGCCAAGGCAGGAGGGATTGTGAATTCAAAGCCAGCCTGGAGAATTTTATGAGACCATGTATCAAAAAAAAAAAAAAAAAAATCCAAACAACTGAAAGCCATATGTGGTGACTTGTATGTGTAATCCTTGCACTCCGGAGGCTGGGAAAAAAAGATGCCTGGGAGGTTGTAGCCAGCGAGGGCAAGGCAGTGAAGCTATAAAAACAGTTACAACAACAAAAGACCAAAAACAACAGACACACACACACACAAAGAAAACTAATCCTTCAGCACTGTGCACAAGCTTTTCCTGAGGCTATGTCACATCGTATGTCATTAATTCAATAGCTAATACAGTGTGTGCCTGTATTTTCAGTTTATTTTACTTTCACATTGCTATATAAGTTGGCTCTGAAATTCCAATCTGTTTTGCTCTCCCAAGTGTTGGGATTATAGGAATTATCACCAAACCTGGCTTTCATTTTAAATAAATACAATTATATAAACACACAAAACTTCTCAGAAGCCATCAATCTAACTATCTGAACCAGTTAACTTACTTTCGAAGTTCAGCATTTTGCTTTTCCAAGTTCATTTTCATTTCCATGAGATGATTATTTTCTTGCTTTATCTGCTTTTCTGACATTTTCAGGGTGTTAACTTGCTGAGTCTGCATCTTCAGGTCATTTTGCATAAGGCAACGCTTCTGAGTTTCCTGCTCTATCTTTAATGTCAAATTTCTAACCTAAAAAGTAAATTGTATACTTAGTATCTAAGTAGATTATTTTGATTTTTCTCAAGAACAACAATTTCTTAATCATATCACATTAAAATATAGATATTTCTAATATTTTTAAATATAATCTTTAAGTTTTAAGTAACTTAAAATTATTCATTTATGACTGATTTACTCTATCATTAAACCTAACAGACTCCATAGAAAATTACAAGAAAAAAAAATTAAAAATTAAATAATGCAGTCACCATTAAATGTATCCAATAAAACGAGCTTCTTATTGGTTCATTCATTTTTACTTAGTGTAATGCACACTTACATCTTCATTTAGCACATCTTTCTGCTTCAGCAGCTCGTTTAATTTCTGCTGGGACTGTTTGAGGTCACAGTCCAATATAGAGCATCTTTTCTCGGCTTCCAGGAGTAGGTTTTCCACTTTCTGCTTTAAAGACCTTTCTTCCAATAGCTTCTTCTCCATTTCTATTACAATGAAAGTAGACACAACTATGAGTCTGAAATGTCAGTATTTTAATTAAGAGCAAGTGGTACTGTCCTATATTGTTATTTGTTTCTAACTGAACATTTTTATAACTTCAAATATACTTGAGATATAAATTTTAGGCTAGAAAATTGGGAGTTTTATTTTTGCAATATAAAATTATTATACTACTTGTAATACTACTATCTATGAAAAAAAGATAATCCTGTCTGTGTAAAAGACACTGGCATCTTTCAAAACAAACAAACAAAAACAGTGTGACTGTTCCTACTGGAAAGCACTCCAGGCAGATTCCATCTCTTCTCTTTCCATATATTATTACACAGGTGTTAAAAATTTTGTTTGGGGAGAAAGACTCAGAAACCCAACTTTCTGATCTTAAATCTTGGCTCTGACATTTACTAATTATTTAAGTAGGTAAATGAACTTCTTTCGCCTTAAATTTCCTCTCTAAAAAAAAATATTTATTTATTTATTTATTTATTTATTTATTTATTTATTTATTTATTTATTTATTGCGTGTGCAATATTCTGTCTGTGTGTATCCCTACAGGCCAGAAGAGGGCACCAGATCTCATTACAGATAGCTGTGAGTCACCATGTGGTTGCTGGGAACTAAACTCAGGACCTTTGGAAGAGCAGGCAATGCTCTTAACCTCTGAGCCATCTCTCCAGTCCCCTGGCCTTAAATTTCTTCCATCTAGGAGGGTAATGATATTTAACCTCCAGCATATGGCAAAAAAGTGTTGAAGCTGATACATATATAGGACTTAAAATAATGCCAGACATATGGTAGGCACTAGGTAAGTGCTGAATAACATTTAACAGGTTTTTTTTTTTTTAAGAATTAGTAAAATGTTAGGAGAAAATGGAGTAAATCTACAAAGTATTAGCTTACTTAGTAAGTAATCTTTGCTTTTTTAAGTTATATTCTCCTTCATTTTTTTAAAAATGACTTGCAATAAACCTAACTTATCAATCAGAAAAATAATCTTTTAAAAGCATTTTTTTCATCTTAAGGTGATCAACAAAGTGTACCCCTAACCAAGTAAGTTCAATTCTAAAGGTAAATTTTAGTTAATCTTTTGATTAGTATTTCAATTCATACCAAAGTAGGAGTCCTTTGCCCTCTCACACCGAATGTTTAACATACAACTATTATTTATAGTTGCATTAGGTAAGAATGTAATCCATTAATTTTCAGGCCTTTTTTTAAAGAATGTTCACATATGTATAAAGGCTTAAAGCTGCTGTTGGGTATCTTCCTCATCTGCTCCCCACTGTATACTGTGGCAGGGCCTCTGAGTGGGTGAATGTGGAGCCCACTAATTCTGGTTTGTCTAGCTAGTGAGCTTGCCCCAGGGATTCCCCTTCTTTGTCTTCTGAGTGCTGGGATTACTGGTGGCTGCCATGCTTGCCTGCATTTGATATCACCATCTCCATGGCCAGAACTGAAAATATTTAATGAAGGGTCTTTAAAAGTGTGCACAGATAAATGAAACATTCTCTACATGCTAGTAAGTAGACAGTATTTCTAGTTATTGTACATGTACAATAGCACTTGACTTTTACAACCTAGTAATACCATCATTATCCCTTTACAGGGAATTAGACAAGGTCATATTGGCAATAATTACTTGTTCAAGACATGTTCTTAAGTCTACGGAGGTGATAACATGTAGTAGAAAGAGCAAGAATTTTAGATTCAGGCTTGAAAGACATCTATAATATTTAAATGATGGAGGCCTATGCATAAAAATGTAAGGAAGTCATCACATATCATGTATTAGTGTTCCAAGGAACCAATGGAAACAAAAGTTATATTGAACTGTTTTATTTTTGTCAATTTAAAAAATAATCAAAAAAGAAATGCAATTACTTACTCAAAATAAATAAATAAAAAATATTCATTTAAAAAAACCATATATTGGTGTAGAGAATAGAAAGAAGCACAAGAAAACTTACTGAGTTGGTAGACATATTCTACATCTTGCTTTGGTGGTAGCTACATGAGTGTAACACAAACATCAAAACTATTTACACTTTATTGCATATAAATTAAACCTCAAAAGCAACTTAATTCTCTTCTACGCCATACACAAGGAAATTAACTTAATTAACTTAAGTCTATTAACTTAATCTCTTCAGATTAGACCTTCTTAAGTAAAGCACCTGTCTCATTTCTCTCTCTCTCTTTTCTGTTAGTCAGGGTCTCACTGTGTAGCCCAGTGTAGCTGTATAGCTGAGACCCCATCTGCTTCTGCCTTCTGAGTGCTGGGATTAAAGGAGTGCACCATTGTTCACGACTTGTTTGAATTAGTGTTTTAATCTAAGTTGGTTGTAATAAGAAAATCTAAATCTTAATTATATTTAAAGAGTGAAAGGCTACTTCTAAGCTATTCGTATCTTAATAAGAAGTGAAACTTCTGATCCAGAGTTTTAAGACTTGGACAAAAATATTTTCAAATATTGATTATTTGTGAAATTTCAAATCTATTAATAAAGTTAGAAAACAAACAATCCTAAGACAAGGCTAAGGCAAAGATTGGTTTGTGGAAGCTAACATTCAGATCTATTAGTATCACATGGCTTTAATAAAATCTGACTGGCACCTTTAGTACGTCAGAATCCAAAACACTCAGTGAACTGAATAGTGTAGCTCAGTGGTTCTCAATTACGACCCCTGAGGATCAAATAACCCTTCCACAATGGTGGCCTACACCATTGGAAAACACAGATATTTTACACTATGACTCATAACAGTAGCAAAATTATAGTTATGAAGCAGTAACAAAATTAATGTTATGGTTGTGGTTACCACAACATGAGGAACTATATTAAAGGGCCACAGCATAACAAGGTTGAGAACCACTGTTCTAGATGGACTAGCTATTATGTAAATTTTGATCTTATATAACTATTAATACTTTTGTACCACAGCTAGGGAAATGTCAAACTACAGTAAACTTATGTCAAAGAACATATTTCCCAAATCAGTATAGAACATCACATCATACACCTTATGGCATCAATGTCACTGAAACATCACTTTCTTTCAGATTTAAAAATATGGTAGAATGATTCTGCATTTGGGCTTTAGTTTCTTAGAAACTATTGCAATGATATAAAGGTTTTAAAAAAAAAAAGGAAGTATATAAAGTTTCCCCGATAATTTCTTTCCTTTCAGCTCCCAATACTTGGCAATATAAACAAATACCATATTTTGTAAAAGTGAGGACTGACTCTAGAATGGGAACACACCTCACAGTGCATACCTTTCATGGCTTCTGATTTAGCTTCTTCAATGGATTCATAGATCTTGTTTTTATCTGCCAGCCGTGCTTTTGTGGTCTTGTGCTCAGCTTCTTCTTGCTCTAAACTCTGTTGTATCACTTTCAGTTGGTATGTCATATCGATTTCCATGTTGCTCTTTTCCTAATAAACATTGTTCATGGTGATTATTAACAGAATTTCAAAGACTTTTAAAATTCTTTTAAACAGTCTAAGAATGTTCAGCATCTTCCTTGCCTTCTCTGAGTTTCCTGTGACATAACAGCTGGTCTCTGCCACCATCTGAAATATGAACTGAGCGTCTAATTTCAACGATCAGACAAGATTGCTTTTCTTACCATACAATACTTCTTGTGCTCTCCTCTTCTGATTCTAACCTGCAGCCCTGATACTACCCACCGATGCTGTTGACAATGGACACCCTTGCTCTCCCTAACCAGCTCTCACCTTCCTGCCAATCTCAAGGTTCCCCAACTGCTTCTCAGGTGCTAGTTTTACTTTTTTTCTAATTAGCTATTTTACTTTAAGCGTATGTGTATTTTGCTTCCATATATGTGTGTTTACCACATGCGTCTGGTACCCATGTAAGTCAGAAGGAGGGGACAGATCCCTGAAACTGGAATTACAGGTGGTTATGAGGCACCTTCTGAGTGCTGGGAACCAAACCTGGATCTCTCCAGTTGTAGGACTCTGGTATTCTTTACACATAAGGTCTCTCTTCCTAAAACATTATTTTTTGAACTTTAGAAATGTATAATAATAGCTATGTGTAGTGGCTAGAACTTTAATCCCAGCACTCAGCAGGGAGAGGCAGGCAGATCACTGTGAGTTCAAGACCTGCCTGGTCTACAGAGTTCCAGAACAGCCAGGGCTACCCTGAGAAACCCTATCTCTAAAACACCACCCCACCAACCACCAAAAGAGTAATTCTTGCAATCTAGCTACATTAAACAACAAACCTCATGATGTTCTACTACCCAAATAGTAGGTCTTTTTCTGTGATGCTGGGGATTGAACTCAGGGTTTTGGACATGCCAAGTAAGCACTCTACCACTGAGCTACATGCCCAACCAGACATGTTCTAAGTCTGAAAGACCTGGATAATAGAAGGCAGTCTATTTTCAATATATGCGCCAGGATTTATAACACAGAGTATACACAGTTAGCAAAACCTGAAGTATCTATTATCTCACCCTTAAAGGATTAGTTTCATGACTCACTCCAGAAATACTAACAAAACAAGCAAAATCATACCATTACTGTTCCCTACCCTCAGCTTTGCTCAAGCGGCTACCCTCCAGCTAGAGTCTGCCTCTTTACCTGCCCAGCTCTCTGACATACCAGGTCAGAGATCACTTTCTACACCTGAAAGGCATACTGTGTACGAACAGCTAGTATTTTGTTTGCATACAAAACATTAGAATTACCTAGGCCAGTGGTTCTCAACCTTTCTAATGCTGAAACCCTTTTAATACAGTTCTTCATGCTGTGATGACCCCCAATCATAAAATTATTTTCATTGCTACTTCGTAACCGAAATTTTGATGCTGTTATGAATCATAATATAAATATCTGTATTTCTGATGGACTTAGATATGTGAAAGTGTTGTTCTACCTCCCAAATGGGCTGCAATCTACAGACTGAGAACCGCTGACATAGGAGCTTAATTACTTTTATTATTTGAGCCTGGGATTCACCAGGTAGTCCCCAGCAGCTAGCCTTGAACTCACAGAGATCGACCTGCCTCCGTCTCCCCAGTGTTGGGATCAAAGGTTTGTATCACCACAACCAGCTTATTATCACTTTTAAAATTATCTATCAGACTGTGATATTATTTAAAGCAACACTGCATCCTAATATTTCTACTCTAGAAAACATTAAATATTCAGATCAATGAATAAACAAATGGCTGGGCGGTGGTGGTGCACGCCTTTAATCCCAGCACTCGGGAGGCAGAGGCAGGTGGATCTCTGTGAGTTCGAGACCAGCCTGGTCTACAAGAGCTAGTTCCAGGACAGGCTCCAAAACCACAGAGAAACCCTGTCTCGGGAAAAAAAAAAAAAAAAATAATAATAATAATAATAAACAAATGAAAATAAAATATTAACTAGAAATAATCCCTGGCTCCACAGAATTTAAAAAAAAAGCCTCTGAATGCCACAAGTCATATATTTCCCCTGAGGTTTTTCGAAATAAGGTTTCTCTGTTTAACAGTTCTGAAACTCACTGTAAGTCAGTGTGTGCCATCACTACCTAGTATAAGTCACATTTTAATTTTGTATTATTATTGTAATATTAAGATATCCCAGTCAAAACTTCAATTTTCTTACACTGTATGAAAATCTCAAAGAACAAAATACTTATCTTAGAAAGTCTGAATTTCTGGGGCTAGAGACAAGGTTCAGGGGTTAAGAGCACTGGTTGTTCTTCCAGAGGTTCTGAGCTCAATTCCTAGCAATCACATGGTGGCACACAACCATCTATAGAGATCTGATGCCCTCTTCTGGCACGCAGGCATACATGCAGAGCACTCATACATAAAATATAAAAAAAAAAATAAAATAAAAATTTTTGAAGAAAGTTTGAATTTCCCCTGGGTCCATTAAAAAAGCACTGAGTCCCTTTGTTCATATAATTCAGCATACCAAAGGCTGCCTATATGGTATTAAAGTTATAGCTCTTGTTTATATAGTTCAAATAGAAAAGTCTATTATATATGAAAACATTCTAGCTAATTAGTTCCTTATTTTGGTAACTTTTCTTTTATATATATATAATATTCTGCCTGCATGTATCCCTGTGGGCCAGAAGAGGGTACCAGATCTCATAGATGGTTGTGAGCCACCATGTGGTTGCTGGGAATTGAACTCGGGACCTCTGGAAGAGCAGCCAGTGCTCTTATCCTCTGAGCCATCTCTCCAGCCCTGGTAACTTTTCTTATCTGAAATCGCATTGTCCTCTTCTCACACACAAAGTGTAATGTGCTGTGGTTACCTTCTCTAGGTCAGCAAGCTTCTCCTGCAGCTGTCTCTTCTCCAGCTCTACTTTTGCTAGCAAGGCTTTGCCAGTCTTCAGATCTTCTTCCAGCCCAGATATTCTACCTAAAAATTCAAACATTCTTTAAAGTAACATACTCAGCATGCATTCAATTAAGAATTATCTACCTCATATTTTAGAGTTGTTACTTGTGAGCAAGAGTTTTTTTTTGTTTGTTTGTTTTTGTTTTAAGATTTTATTTTGTATACAATGTTCTGCCTGCATGTACGCCTGCAGGCCAGAAGAGGGCACCAGGTGTCATGATGAGATGGTTGTGAGCCACCATGTGGTTGCTATGAATTGAACTCAGGACCTATGGCAGAGCAGCCGGTGCTCTTAACCTCTGAGCCATCTCTCCTGAGCAAGAGTTTTATAACCTATCAGAACAGTACTTTAAAAGCTAATTTAGCTAAAACTCAACTGACCATCCAAATTTAAAAAATACTATTTAAAAGTACATCTTTTACTCACAAAATTTTAATCAATATACTTTTAATGTTCTAATTTAATTTTGCAATTTTTATTTTAATTATGTGTCTGTGTTTGTGTCTGAGGATGAATTTGTGCATGTGAGTTTCATGTCCAAAGAGGCCAGAAGAAGGAGCTGGAATCTCTGAAGTTGGAGTTACAGGTAGTTGTGAGCCTCCCAGTAGAAGTGCTAAGAACTGAACTTAGCAATCAATAACTGCTTTTAAACAGCTAAGCTGTCTCTCTAGCCCCAGGCTCTAACTTTACTAACAGAAAACTACATTAAAAAAAACAAAAGCCAGGAGAGGTGGCCCACACCTTTAACCCCAAGTAGAGGCAGGCAGACAGATCTCTGAGTTTAAGGCCAGCAGAGCAAGTTCAAGGATACCTGGGTTTACACAGAGAAACCCTGTCTTGGAAAACAAAAAACAAGACAAACAACAAACCCAGGTTACTGCAATACATTATTCAATTAAAGTTATTTCAAAATCATGAATTATCAAAAAATCAAATCAAATGCAACCACTGCTTTATACCTTGTAAATCATGAATTATCTCTGATCCATGGGTCCGGTCCCTCCTTTCAGATTCTAGAGCTGATTGAAGATTGATAAATTCCTTTTCAAGCTTTAACTTGGCAGTCTCAAGTAGGCAGTTTTTATCTTGTAGATCTCTATTGTTAGACTCCAGCTGCTGAATCTGTTTGGAACTTTCTGCCTGGGTTTTTCTTAACCGTGCTGCAGTATCGGACTCTGTTCGTAGCAGAGCATTAGCTTCATCCAGCTGTTAGCCAATTCAAAAGCAAACAGATTACCACAGATGTAACATAATAAATAGCATAGAACATCAATTTATCAGCTTGTTACCAAACTACTTAAATAAAAATTCCAAGTATCATCCCCTTAAGTGTTAGAGCTAAGGGCTTAGCAACATTGCAATCAGCATTAACAGGCATGGATAAACTCAGCACTTTACACACAAACCAACCTACCTGTTTCTGGAGTTGATTGACTTTCTCAGTGGATATCTGAGAGCTCTGGTTCCTTTTCTTCAAATCTTCAAGTTGATCTTTTAAGCTGTTAACTATGAACAAAGCATTTTAGCAGCAAGCTTCAATATAACAAATACACACAATATTTTTCTTAAACATTTATTATTTTATATCACGAACCATCATTTTCCAAATTCCGTTTCTTGTCAGCTTCATGATCAGCTTTCCGTTGATATTCTGCATTTTTATGCTGAAGAAGGGCCTTTTCTCTTTCCAACTGTCTCAGTGCTGACTCTACATTTTTCCTAAAGGTAATCTGAAACGATTAACATTATTATCAAAAGGAAACAGGCAGAGAAAACAGATCAAAACCCATCAGTGATCTCAAAAGGCTATCACTGTTTTGTTAAAATTATAATGTTCCCATGTTTGCAAAATAGCATACTACAATGAAATAATCAGACCCTTGTACTGGTTGGGTTTGTGTGTTAACTTGACACAAGCAAGAGTCATCAGAAAGAAAGGAGTTTTAATTGAGAAAAATGCCTTCCTGAGATCCAGCTGTAAGGTATTTTCTCATTTAGTGATCACTGAGGGAAGACCAGTCCATGGTGGATGGTACCATCCCTGGGCAGGTGGTCCTGGCTTCTATAAGCGTGTAGGCTGAGAGGGCCAGGGGAAGTAAGCTAGTAAGGAGCACCTCCTCCAGGGTTTCTGCTCTGTTTGAGCTCCAGTCCTGATTTCCTTTGGGGATGCTCTGTAGCAACGCTAAAGTGTGAGCCAAATAAACCCTTTCCTCCCCAACTTGCTTTTCGTTTGTGGTGTTTTTGTCACAGGAATAGAAACCGTAACTAAGACAACCCTTAATACTTAATTTATTTTACTATTAACAGTCATGCTCTCTGAAACTTTCTATCACTAATGAACCATCACTATTTAATCCAACGAACCTAAAATGTTATTAATATCAAAACTTAAAAAAAAAACTTCCTGTTTTTAAAGCACACCAGCCATTTTAGTAATCATATAAAAGCAAGTTTTTAAAAATTTTAAAGTTAGTATGCAAAGTAATAGTTTCATTATGGCATTTACATACCTCAAACTTTTAAGAAAAAAAAAAACATGAACTACCCACATTAAATTAACTCAAACTGGCATAGCAAGTCACCCTGCAGTGATCTCCATCTTGTTCATTTACGACACAAGTAGGTTTTACTGATATGGATGGCAAGACCTCTGAGAACTCTGCAGCTAAGTGGGTATCAAAGATTTTTAGTGCCAAAAAATGTTAATAAAGTACAAGAAATTTTTACCTCTTCTTCTAGCTCCTTTGCCGTTTTCTCTAGGCGAGTATTAATAGATCTAAAGAATTTTAGAAAGAAGCAGTAAATAAAATAATTCTAGTTTATGGTAAAAGTACAGTCTATTAATTGAGAAAACATCTGTATAATTAATTTGCGCTTTTCACTTTCAGTGCTGTATTTAAACTTCAATTTTAAAACGCACTGCTTGGCACATACTTGCACTTCTGTTCCAGCTCCTCCTTAGCTTGCAACTCACTGCTAAGGTGTTCTTCTAGTGCATACAACTTTTTCTGAATCTGTCAAAAATATAAAATATAATAAATTATAAGCTTTGATCACAGAGATGAGCAGCTTAAAGAAAACAGCGATCCCTACTAGCCTTTCCACTTACTGAACTCTCTGTAAGAGCACAGGATTGGTACTGCTAGTGTGACTGGCTTAGAGGGAAAGCACCCTCACAGTACACATACAGGTATGAACACATTTACAGAAATAAACTCTTTTGTGATTTACTACACAGTGATAGGAACAATACTATGAAGGATTAAGGATTTAATGCATCTTGAGTAAATGATAGCTAATCCTCTATCAAATCCTTTTAGTTCACATTAGCTATTTTAAGACAAGTTAAAATGATAAAAACTACTAAATAACACATTTGAAATATCCCTTTAAAAATATTTACTATTACTCTTTAAGTGTACCACATCTGTAAAGGAGCTCTTGGAGGCCAGAAGATGGCATTGGATCCCTTCCAACTGAAGCTGCCATGTGGGTCCTGGGAATTTAACACAGGTCCTCTACATGAGCAATAAACACTCGTAACTACTGAGACATCTTCCAGCTCCAAAGAGCCTTTTCTTTGTTTTTTGAGACAGGATCTCAAATCTCAGGCAGGCTCTGAGTAGCTTGGAAATGCTATGTAGTCAAGCTGGAGTTCAGCTCACAGATCCACCTGCCTTACTTTTGAGTGACAGAATTAAAGGTATGTCCACTTGCGCCTTCCTTCCTTTTTTTCCCTTCCCTCCTGTTTTAAGGATTTAACTTTTTGAGATCCTATGGTACCTTAGATGCAATAAATACCAGGCACTTTACAAGTGTTGTTCCATTAGCAGGAACAAAATACATAAGACAATGTCTCCTACATGTGGCAGCACATGCCTTTAAACCACTCAGGAGGAAGATGAAGGAGCACTTCTTGGAGCTCAAGATCAGCCTACTCTACATATTGAGTTCCAGGCCTCAACACAGTAGTGTTATATCCACCCACCTTATTAACTGAAATTCAGAAAGGTGAATATTCAGGTCAAGAAAAAAATGATAACACAAGGCTTCTAATGAGTATGTTCTCTGGGATTTTTTTTTAAACATTTTTTTCATCTTAAAAACAACAAACAATCAAGAAACTCCTCTATTGTCCAAAACAAGTATAGGCTAAGAGCTGAGGAGATGGCTCAGTCAGTAAGCTGCTTACTGAACGAGCATGAGGATCTGACTCTGGATCCTAACATACATGGGAAAGGAAAGTCAAGGCATGTTTGTCTCTAGTACTGGAGAGGTTGAGGCAGGCAAAGGCCAATCTGGTCTAGAGGGTGAGCTCCAGGTCAGCCAAGGCAACAACCAACCAAATAAAACAAAACAACAAAATCAAGTCATGGATGCTTACTCCAGTACTGGGCTGGGGGGGGGGGGGTTGGAGGAAAGTGTGGTAAGGATAGGCGGCTCTTTGGGGTTGCTGGCCAGTCAGTCTGGCTTAATCTCTGAACTCCAGGTACATCGAGACCCTTTTCCAAAAATGGATGGATGGATGGATGGATGGATGGATGGATGGATGGATGGATGGATGGATGGACGGATACAAGAAAAGTATATAAAGGATTGAGGAAGATAGTGACTACTAGCCTCCACACAAGCGTATACATATAAACACATCCAATCATGTTCACATACACTAAACAGGTAAGTAAAGTCAACTATCTTTATCCTTTTTAGTGCATACACACCAAACAAACCATTTTGAAACAACTATTCTTTTTTTAAAGAAATGAGTTAATGAGTGAGTCAAGATAAGCACTTTTAACTGCTATAATACCCTAAACATACTATTACATGCCCTTGATAAATAAGAACAAAAAATTACATAATTCATTTTAAACAATAGATTTGTAAGAAAAATAATAAAAGGGTACTTGGTAGAGAAAAGGACGGCAAGTCTCTTGGGTAGACGCAGTACTCCAAATGGGAAGCAGACTATGACTAGATTAAAACATGAGCTTTTCTCCTTTTCAGTGTATTTGACAACGTACCTCCTGACTTTCCTATTCAGAAAAAAAAGAAAAAAACATTTCAATGCTTGTTATATTTTATAAAAGTTCATTAATGTATGTCATCCCAAAAATATTCAACAGGCTCTTCTACCTTTTGTTAAGTTTTAAGAAAAATTAGCACTGTAACTTAGACTTGTATGTGTATCAGTCACAAGATACTTTAACACTCCGATTAACTGTTCTTTATATAAATACACTAGCAAACAGGAACTCAAGATCTGTATCACTCTCCCACTTCCATGCCCCACTGCTTGATACACACACTTTCACAGCACTAAGATCATGACGTCTTCTACCTGCCATTACATCTGTTTATAAATTTATCATTCTTGCTACTAAATGAAGCTAGAAGCACATATTCACATAAAAGAATTACTTCAAAGTTGTGCTGAACACAGCACCTTACACCCAAAGAATGGTATCTCATAAGTCATAAAGTGAACTTCAAAAAAAAAATTAGTGGCATAATGAAACTAGTGATACGATGAGACGGACCAGCGGTTAAGAGTACTATTGACTGTCCTGCAGAGGATTTGGATTCAGTTCCCAGAATTCACTTGTAAGACTGTAACTCTATTTTCAGGGGCTCCGACCCCTCTCTTCTGGCCTCCACTAACAGTGTGTGCTCATAGTGAACAGACATAAATGCAGGCAAAACACTCATACACAAAAAATAAAATTTGTATTTGAAGACAATCAGTGGTTATGAGTATTTGAACACATACCTAAAGTAAATAACATAGTAAAAATGTATACATACTTCACTCTTCCTTGTTTGTATTGCATCGTTTTCTCTACAGGGTGGAGAGTCACTTAATAACCTGGAAAGACAGAAGGAAAGACTTTTTTGCATTCCACCTTAATTCATTGTGTCTTATATAAATGAACATTCTAGGTGCAGCACTTATTCTGCTGCTGGGCAGCCACACCTCTGCCTCTGCATAGAAGGTGCCCAGTCTGAGCTCTGTCAGGACTAGAGTCACAACACGGACCTCTTCATCCCACTTACATTTCTACAATGATTATATTCTATTGGGTTTTTTTGTTGTTTGGTTGGTTTGCTTTCGTTTTTGTTTTTTGAGTCAGGGTTTCTCTGTGTAGCTTTAGTGCCTGTTCTGGAACCAGCTCTTGTAGACCAGGCTGGCTTCGAATTCACAGAGATCCACCTGCCTCTGCCTCCCAAGTGCTGGAATTAAAGACATGCGCCACCACCGCCCAGCTAATATTGTTTCTTTTAAAAAGAAATATCTCTTCTCTTCTTATTTGCAAAGATAATATAAGAGCTCAATGTCGTAATTTATACATTATCTTCTAAAAAACTACTTATTATACTCATTTATTGTGTGTGCTCATGTGCACTAATGCCAGGTGATACATGAGAGGTCAGGGGACAATTTGTGGGAGTTGGTTCTCTCTTTCCACCATGTGAGTCAGCAGGCTTGGCAGCAAGTGCCTTAACTACTGAACCATCTTTCAGGTGTATTCTTCCCACCATCTATAAACATGAATAAGTTTTTTTTTAATCCCTGATACTCTTTTTGAAAAAAACATATAAACTTTTAAAAAAGATTTATTTATAATTATACAGTGTTCTGCATGCAGGCTAGAAGAGGGCACTGGATCTCATTATAGATGGTTGGTACCACCATGTGGTTACTGGGAATTGAACTAAGGACCTCTGAAAGAGCAGCCAGTACTCTTAACCTCTGAGCCATCTCTCCAGCCCAAAAAACATATATTCTTTAATTTTGTGTGTATAAGTATTTTGTCTAAATGTTTGTCTGTGCAACACATGTGTGCCTGGTGCCCACAGAGGTCAGAGAAGGTGCCCACAGAGGCCAGAAAAGGGCAGTGGATTCACAGAACTGGAATTACAGATGGTGATGAACTGCCATGTGGGTACGAAGAATCCAACCTGGATCCTCTGGAAGAGTAGTCAGTGCTCTAATGACTGAACCATCCCTCCAGTGCATTAGCCTTATTTTGTTCAGAATGTTAAAAAGTTTTAAAACATTATGACTAGGGAGGTGACCAACCCATCTTTATTTGCCTGAGCTTTCCTGGTTTTGTTATTTCATCCCAGGCAAAACCTCAAACCTGAGCAAACTGTGACAGTTGTAATTTTCATCATTACATGTGGGTGTACCAAGACGTTTCTCAAACACTTTTAACATTTGATTCCAATATTTAACAGTTTTCGGGGACTCCTGCTTGCTTACCAGTCTCAGCAGAACATCCACTGGAATAATCTTTTTAAAGGTAAATATCACATTCTACCTTTTTTTAAAAAAAAAAAATTCTGTGATTCTCTTATATCCTTCATGAGATAATAAACTCCAGCAAAATCAAGTATTTGTTCTTACTGCCTATCTTCAAAAGAATATAGGACAGCCTTACAATCATTTATAGATAAATAAAATGTAACATTCAAACATCAAATGATGAAATAAAATTAAAAATAATTTAGACAGTACATTAGGCAAAAACCTTACAGCTAGCCTATAATAATAATAAATTTTAATAAATAAATCACATACAAATTTTCTCTAAAGTATGTAAATCCTATAAAAGGTAGCTGATTTCCCACAAAAGCTTTAGGGATTGGAAAAGTCTCTACATCTCCTTTGTCGTCCTCGATGTCATCAAAGTTGCTGCTGTCTATGTCACTGCTGAGCTCAGGCACGACTGGAGCTGCCGCTGGGAGGAAAGGAAATATTATTCCACTCACAGCCAAAATAGAAGATCTACTAATTTTTTTATGATATATCATATTTTATACAAAGATCTACCAACCTATCTTCCATCTGCCATTTCATAGAAGTAACACATTGTAAGTAATTTATTACTCTATTCGATCAGCTTTAAATACAGGCTAATATATATCAAACAAGGAAGGTCTATTATATTATTCTAGGAGCTAAAATTTACAAGTAGCAAAACATACACATATTATTTCTATATATACACATACATGTATATTTCTACACTTTTTATGCAGAAATATTTCTCACTCATGAATCAACATTATATATACAAAATAAAAATAAATTACTATGTTTTATCAGAGTATGGTCTTTGTTTTGTTGGTTTGTTTGTTGTTTTTCAAGACAGGTTTTCTCTGTGGCTTTGGAGCCTGTCCCGGAACTAGCTCTTGTAGACCAGGCTGGCCTCGAACTCCCAGAGATTCGCCTGCCTCTGCCTCCCGAGTGCTGGGATTAAAGGTGTGTGCCACCACTGCCCGGCTTAGAGTATGGTCTTAACAAGTAACTATTAAGTTAGCAACTTAAGTACTCAAGTTAAAGGACTACATTCCATGACTGAGATCTACAAAATTGCTAAATAGGAGAAAATGCACACTAGTTTACTAGAAGAATGATGAACTCTTTACCTACAAATTTTGCCACAGGAAAAGATGATTTCTCAATTTAAGACACACTCTATCAAACATGTGCTATTTCAGAAGAGAAAATCAATTTGTAAGACTCAAACTGTAATAAAATAGAACACATAGATTGACTGACTTACTCTCTCTTATGTTTTCCCAATTCCACTGATCATTCTTAAAGAAAGGATGCTGTTTTATTTCTTCTATCCCATTTCTTCCAAGTCGTACCTCCCTAAACAATGTAGTTAAAGATAATATTATGAAAAATAAGAATATTAATTTTCCAATTTTCACCAAAGGATCATAAATTTAAACATTTTTACTAAAAGTTTCAGCTTAAATGTTTCTTTTTTTTTCTAATATTTATTTATTATGTATACAGCATTCTGTCTACATGTATGTCTGCACAGGCCAGAAGAGGGCACCAGACCTCATTACAGATGATTGTGAGCCACCATGTGGTTGCTAGGAATTGAACTCAGGACCTTTGGAAGAGCAGGCAATGCTCTTAACCGCATCTCTAAGATAGTGCATTTCCTTTAAGAGCAAAACGGAGGTTGGGGGCTGGAGAGATGGCTCAGAGGTTAAGAGCATTGCCTGCTCTTTCAAAGGTCCTGAGTTCAATTCCCAGCAACCACATGGTGGCTCACAACCGTCTGTAATGGGGTCTGGTGTCCTCTTCTGGCCTGCAGGCATACACACAGACAGAATATTGTATACATAATAAATAAATATTAAAAAAAAAGAGTAATATGGAATACTATGTAAGAGGATAAAATGTGACTTACATAAATTTTATCTTTCCAAAGCCCCCCAAAAGATTTCATTTACTAAATCATTTATCCATCTTTATAGACATGAGGAATAAGATACAATTAGATGACAATTAGGTCACATTCATAAGATGATGAAAGTAACCCAACAGCAAGCTTAAGGTGGGAGTGGGAGGACTAAACCATAATTAAACTACAGAGGTTGACTCGCATGTATGTATGTAAGACAAGCATACTTTCATTTGTGCAAATTGTAAAAGTAAAAGAATTTCTCCATAAAGAAACTCTGTGTATATTACCTGTCTGTTAAGAAGGCACAGATGAGATTCTTTGCATGCTTAGAAATTTCTGTATCTTCAGGAAAACATAGTGAATTTTTATGATCCATAATTTTGCTATAGGTTCCTACAAGTGAATCTGCATAAAATGGAGTGTCTCCTAAATTTTAAAGAAAGACAGCAATGAGTGGAATAAAGAATTCAAGTTAAATACTTTTCATATAATATCTAAGTATCTTAAGTTTAAATTCATCTTCTTTCATGAAAGAACAAATGGCTTTATATGCCAAGAATCACAGTGGAAATGAACAGATATATATACAAACACATTTAAAATGTAACCACACCGTGACCTTTTAGCCTTGAAAAAAATAAATTTGCCTCTGAGTTTCCTCTAATTGAAATATTGTATCTTGGGATCAAATGTAGTGGCACACACCTATATAATCCCAGCAATTGGGAGGCAGAAGCAGGCATCTTCCTGTGAGTTTAGGCTAGCCTGGTCTACATACTGAGTTCCAGGACAGCCAGGGCCACATAGTGATACCCTGTTTCAAAATATAAACAAAACCAAAACAAACAAAAAAGAAAGAACATATATTAAGACCCTAACTGAAAATAATTTTATAATTCATCTCAACTGTGATGACTTAAATCACACAGTGATTACAGGCACCTTTCATCCCAGCACTCCAGAGGAAGAGGCAGGTGAATCTTTTATGAATTTCAGGCCAACCTGGTCCACCTAAGAGGGTGTCTCAAAAGGAGAAAGAAGAAGGAAGAGGAGGAGGAAGATGAAGAATATGTATTTGTTTATGTGCTGAGTTCCAGGGAAGCCAAGTCTACAGAGAGAGATTGTGTCTCTAATAAACAAATGAAAGCCTGGAAAGATAAACAAATAGTAAACAAAATACAGTTTGCAATTCAATGGCATAACAAGATTACATAAATTAAAGAATGATCTTAGTTCTCCAAACCTATTGAAACAAATACTAAAATTTGCTTAAATATTTACTCAATCATTTAAAATACTTTACAATAAAAAGATTATTAAGACATCGTAGGGGCTAGAGAGATGGCTTAAGTCGTTAGAGCATGCAGAGTTTTTGCAAAGGGTCAAAATCAGTTCCCAGCACCCGTGTCAGGTGCTCAACACAAATTGTGTAACTCCAGCTCCAGGGGATTCACACACACACACACACACACACACACACACCACAGAGTAATCTAAAACAACTTTGTAAACTATTGGCGCTGGAGCAATAGTTGAACAGCTAAGAGCTTTTACTGCTAATTCTTCCGGAGTTTGGTTCTCAGCATTCATGCCTCAGTTGCCCACAACTCCAGGGATACATCAGAAGACTAAAGGAGGCCTACAAAAGCTGTAAATTTGTTCTTGCTCTAATAATGCCTTAATTTTAAAAAGATCTAGTGATAAGAAGCAGCACACCTGCAATCCCAGCATACAACAGGCTGAGGCAATGGATTTTGACTTTGAGGTCAGCATCAGCTATATGAAAATACTTAAGAATATAAAAGGATCTACTGTAGAAAACTTCCTAACAACATATAACATACTTTACACAGTGAACTTCTTTTCAATCATTCTGCCTATCTTATATCAGATTCTACTTTCTTTACTTATTTACTGGCATGTGTAGGCATGTAATGTGTAAGCATGCACATACATGCATAGGTCACATTCACAGGTGGAGGTCAAATCATAATTTGCAGGTATTGGTTCTCTTCTACCTGCACCTGAATCCTAAAGATCAAACTCAGATGGTCAAGCTCAGGAGCCAGTGCTTTTACCCGTTAAGCCATCTCACCAGCTCTACATCAGTGGTAATTCAGTTTTCAGAAATTCTGACCCCTCCCTTGAACAACACAATATTCTCCAATTCTCCAATTCTTGACTCAATTATAAGGTGTTAATATTGACTTACCCACTAGCATCTCAAAAAGGAAAACACCTACAGACCACCAATCACACTCTCGACCATAGTAGCCATCACCACCTTGTGATTTCAGAACCTCGGGTGATATATAATCAGGAGTTCCAACTGCTGTATCGCAATGCACCATGCCTGTCTGGGTAAACAGTAGAATTAAAATACAAAGCTAAACAATCAGTTGACGGTGAATACATACAGACAACTGATTTATTATCAGAGAGACAGTGACACTCATCACTTCCAATAGAACATCATGACCTGGCTTCAGGACTCAGGCAATACCACCAAAAGCACAGAAATGCCTGGATGAGGGAAACCAGAGTTAAGTTTTCATCCATGAGAAAAGGAAAAGACAGTGGACTCCCAAGACTATGAAAACCGACAATGTTTCTTGTTTATTTATTAAAGTAAGGGAGGTACAAAATGTGATCTTAATGACACAACATGGGGAAAACAAAAGAATCATTAAGAAAAAAGCAGCTTTGCTCCTTTGAAAAAAAGCAAAAACCCTTGACGATGGCAAAGTACCTCTCAGGTTGGACATGGTGTTAAGAAGTGATTCACAATTTATCAAGAGTAGACTGAAGAAATGTATTAAACATTTAAACTAAAAGACCATCAAGGCTTGGCGCTTCTTAGCTTTATGTATACTGGCATACTGTTTTCTTTCAAAATAAACATTTGAGGGGCTGGAGAGATGGCTCAGAGGTTAAGAGCACTGGCTGTTCTTCCTGAGGTCCTGAGTTCAATTCCCAGCACCCACATGGTGTCTCACAAACATCTGTAATGAGATCTAGCGCCCTCTTCTGGCCTGCAGTCATACATGAAAAACAGAACACTGTATACATAATAAATAAATCTTAAAAAAAAAATAAACATTTGAAAAGGGTACTTAATATTTTTAAACTGTATGATGGAGAAGTATTCAATTAAGTGGATATAGAATCAACATTTATGACAAGTCTCAGGCCTTGTTTAAAGAACTACTAAAAGGTAAAATGAGAAACCAAAACACTGACTCATTTACCTTCAGGGAGAATGGGAAAAGGGTGGTGGTGACAGGACACAAGCTACCCTGCCTTGACACACTTTACATAGTCAGAACTGTCACAACCAGAGGAAGCTTCACATAGTAAACAGTGAATGAAATACTGATGCTGCTCCCATAACCACAGTGAAAGGCAGGAGAAAAAAACAAATCCAAGGAGCTTTGGAAAACTAGCCATCTAGTTTTCTAGAAATCTTCAAGTCAAATATCAATGTTAGCAAATCTATTCATTTCAGTAGTGGGGTCTAGCAATTATAAAATATGAAGCAATTTTAACCGTACACTAGAGTTAAACAAGTAAAAAAGCAAAACAAAAAACTAGCTAATGAGAGCCAGAGTTGTACAGGAAAGAAGAAAACTATCCTCTCTGTGGTGTTAGATTTCAAGCAGAGATATCAATGTGGCTCTTGACATACTATCTATAGAGACAGAACATGTGGCTTGACACTGGGTGTCTGAGACCCATGCCTTCCAGCTCTGTCCACCAAGTCTGACACTTAACACTGGCTGTGTATGATCCATGCCTCCTAGCTCTACCCACTGACTAAATCTGAAAGCTATGTCACTTCAGGAGCAATGAGCCCATCTATCATCTATAGGTAAGTATGGATTCTCTAATAAAGGGAATCAGAGCCGGGCGGTGGTGGCGCACGCCTTTAATCCCAGTCTACAAGAGCTAGTTCCAGGACGGGCACCAAAACTACAGAGAAACCCTGTCTCGAAAAACCAAAAAAATAAAATAAAATAAAATAAAGGGAATCAGAGCTTCTTGAAATGCCTCTAGGGCTAAGGACAAACAAAACAGGCAAGTTTTTAATATTCTGTAGTATCAAAATCAAAGCAAATAAACTAAAAGGGGGACTACTGAAAGGACATGGAGCCAACCTAGGCAGCATTAATCAAGTAGCAATCTTTGAGTCAAGTTCACATGTGTAAATAGAAATGGCGTGGGTTCATAAGTCACATAAATAATTAAATAACACGAAATATCACAACGTTGGAGCTTCAAAGTATGTCAGGTGAGAGCAAGAAGAGTCGTATCTTAAGAGGTTTCACATCACAGGCTAAGAAGCTGGAACTTTAGTCAATTTGCTGTACCTACTGAAGAGGTCTGAGCTGGAGAACAAGGTTATTAGGCATTCATTTTCAATAGGTTATTCACAATTACTCTGATTGCAGGCTGGGGAGGTGGATAAAAGTGAGTGGTGTGCACAAGTGAGGACCTGAATTTGGATTCCTGGCAACCAAGTAAAGCCAGGCATGGCAGTATATGCCTGGAACTCCAGGCTAAAGAAGGAAGTATAGTGATAGAGACAGGAAGACCCCAGGGACTTACTTATTGGCCAGCTAGTCTTGCCAAAAACAGTGAGTTCCAGGTACAGTGAAAAGAGACCCTGTTTCAAAAAATAGAAACAATATGGAAGACTAGGGAGGTGGCTCTGTGAGTAGGAGCACTGTACATGATTGTAACCTCAGCATTGGAGGGAGGGGGGAAATGGGTGCAGATCCTGGGAGTTCACTGGCCGGCCAGCCTAGCTGAAATGGTGAACTCCAGTTCAGTGAGAGACCCTGTCTCAAGGTAATAAAGTAGCAAGTGATAGAAGACACCTGACCTCCAACACCATATGCATACACATACTCATATATGCATACACCTAAATAAAATATAATGGTGGAGAGAGAGAGGAAGACACCTGACATCCACTTCCAGCTTCCACTCATGTCCTCATGGGTAAGCAAACCTGCACACACATGCATATGCCACACATACACCCAAAAGTTACTTTAAATGTATTAAATGTTTACTAAATATATTTGAAGTTTTGTCATTGACAAATAAAAAAGAGTTTACTGAAAACTTAAAATTCATCAATCAGGGAACCAGCTACCAAGGCCACAGTGGTCCTGAGGAAGCAAGCTCCATGGGAGCAGGAGCCAGGAGCCAATCCAGTCCCGGGACACAGGCAGATCAGGACTGAACCAGCAACCTGGTCCAGAGACAGCAAATGCCACCGGAACAGGTACAGGGGAGTAAGCGCTGAGCAAGTGAGCCAGAGTCAGAAACCTCTGAGGGTCCGGATGTGAATCTGGAACCTTCAAAGGAGTAGACATAAGCCAGGACCCCTGTGGGTCTGGGTGTGAGTCTAGGACCTCCCAGGAACTAGGCCTGAGGCAGGACCTCTGTGGGTCTGGGCGTTGGTCTGGGACATCAAAGGGAATAGGCAGGAACCTGAAACCTCTGCAGGTCTGAGCATGAGTCTGGAACCTCTGAGGGAGTAAGCCTGAGTCAGGTCCTCTGCCGTTCTAGGCACATCCAAGCCTGGGAGCTCCAAGGCAGTAGACTAGAGCCAGAGACCTTTGAAGGACCAACTCCAAGCCATGGACTTCTGCAGGAGTGGATCCAGACCAGGATTTACAGAAACAGGTCAAAGCTGGTAACCTAGGCCAAAGTAGGCCTGAGACAGCAAACTCCAAGGGAGCGGAACAAAGCCCAGGAGCGCCGAGCTATCTCCAGTAATCAACAGGGTAACTAGAACTGACTATACCATGTGGAAAAACCATCTGAGCTTTGGATTCACTAGCACCTAGAAGATTAATCAACAGAATCTCAGACAGCCCCAACCACACCTATTAGAGGAAACAATCAAGTGGAAGACTTGTATAAGAACTTTAAATCTTTGAAGAAAGAAATTGAAGAAGACACCAGAAAGTGGAAAGATCTCCCATGCTCTTGGGTAGGCAGAATTAATATAGTAAAAATGGCGATCTTACCAAAAGCAATCTACAGATTCAATGCAATGCTCAGCAAAATCCCAGCAAAATTCTTCACAGACCTCGAAAGAACAGTACTCAACTTCAAATGGAAAAGCAAAACACTAAAGATAACCAAAATAATCCTGTACAATAAAAGAACTTATGGAGGCATCACAATCCCTGACTTCAATCTCTACTACAGAGCTACAGTACTGAAAACAACTTGGTATTGGCATAAAAACAGACAGGAGGACCAATGGAATCGAACTGAAGACCTGGATATTAATCCACACACCTTCGAACAGCTGATTTTTAACAAAGAAGAAAAAGATATCAAAAGGAAAAAAGAAAGCATATTTAACAAATGGTGCTGGCATAACTGGGTATCAACATGTAGAAGAACGAAAATAGACCCATATTTATCATCATTCACAAAACTCAAGTCCAAATGGATCAAAGACCTCAACATAAAGCCAGTCACACTGAACCTTATAGAAGAGAAAGTGGGAAGTACACTTGAACGCACTGGCACAGGGAACCACTTCCTAAATAGAACCCCAGCAGCACAGACACTGAGAGAAACTATTAATAAATACGACCTTCTAAAACTGAAAAGCTTCTGTAAAGCAAAGGACACAGTCAACAAGACAAAACAACAGCCTACAGAATGGGAAAAAACCTTCATTAACCCCATATCAGACAGCGATCTGATCTCCAAAATATACAAAGAACTCAAGAAACTGGACACCAAAAGATCACATAATCCAATTAAAAAAAAAATGGATTACAGACCTAAACAGACAACTCTCAACAGAAGAATCTAAAATGGCTGAAAGACACTTAAGGAAATGTTCAACATCCTTAGTCATCAGAGAAATGCAAATCAAAACAACTCTGAGATTTCATCTTACACCTGTAAGAACGGCCAAGATCAAAAACACTGATGATAACTTACGCTGGAGAGGTTGTGGGGGAAAAAGAAACACTTCTGCATTGCTGGGGGGAATGCAACCTGGGACAAACCCTTTGGATGTCAGTGTGGTGATTTCTCAGAAAATTAGGAAACAACCTTCCTCAAGACCCAGTAATACCACTTTTGGGTATAAATCCAAAGAATGCTCAATCGTGCCACAAGGACATGTGCTCAACTATGTTCATAGCAACATTGTTGGTCATAATCAGAACCTGAAAACAACCTAAATGACCCTCGATTGAAGAATGGATAAGGAAAATGTGGTACATTTACATAATGGAGTACTACAAGGAAAAAATGACAGCTTGAATTTTGCAGGAAAATGGATGGAGCTAGAAAACATTATTTTGAGTGAGGTAACCCAGACACAGAAAGACAATTATCACATGTACTCACTCATAGGTGGTTTTTAAACATAACGCAAAGAAAGCCAGTCTACAAACCACAATCCCAGAGAACTTAGACAACAATGAGGACACTAAGAGAGACTTACATAGATCTAATCTACATGGGAAGTAAAAAGACAAGATCTCCTGAGTAAATTGGGAGCATGGGGCCCTTGGGAGAGGGTTGAAAGGGGAAGGAGAGAGGCAGGGAGGGGAGCAGAGGAAAATGTAGAGCTCAATAAAAATCAATTAAAAAATTCAACAATCAGAAGTCTTGGGATATCTTGTAAACAATTAAAAATGCTTCTTATGAAGGTAGAAAAAATTTAAACAAAACTCTTAGATTACAAGTATTAAAAGGCCCTAGACTGACTTCATAGGCACCAGGCCTCCCAGTCCATTTGGAGAATTGGAACTGAGCACTGTTCCTACAAAGGTACACCTACCTCTTCCTGAGGCTCTGGACCAGCACAGCACAGGAGTCACCCATCCTTGTGTTCAGATGCAAACTTCCATCTGCCCTTAAATGCACAAACTTGCCTAGCTGGATTCCCATAGTTATTATTCCCATGGGTACTAATTATTTTATTATAGCTACACAGTTTTTTTTCTTCCTCTGTCACCCTTATTATTAACTGAGTGATTGATAAGTGGGGTGGGAGGCAAACACACAAGCAGACGATTTGCAGGAGTTGGTTTTCTCCTTTTACCATGTGAATCCCAAGAAATCATCTCAAGTTGTTAGGCTTGTTGGCAAGTGCCTTTAATAACTGATCCATCCCACTGGCCCAAGCCATGTAGTTTCTTAACAACATACTGGTATTGCTCCTAAAATGCAGCAAGTAATACCATTTTCATTTTTTAAAATGTACAATTTTGAGGAAAATAGAACTTTTCACAAACAAGAAGAAACATCAGATATTAAAAAACGGAAGTTAGCTCTTCTAGAGGGTCCAATTTCCATCATCCACATGGTAGCTTACAACCATTTTTCAATTCCAGAGGATCCAATGCCCTCTTCTGACCTCTTCATGCACCACGCTTTCTCTGACAAAATGTAAGGATCACTAAAAAATGATTTTACCATCTATGTCTATCTATACTATTGCCAGACTATAAAAACATGAAGGGGTACATAGTCTCTATCAATTTATCTTCTTTCTTAAACAATCTCTGAAACATAAAAGCCATTCTTTTAGATGCACATCACCAAGCCAGAAGCTAGATTTGACCACTGAGCTCTAGTCTGTCTCTGATATAGAAACAATAATAAAGGAAAGACCAAAAGTGATAGAGCCTCAAACCTGCAACAGCATTATTTATCTAACAATTACTAAAGCATCAAAAGTTCCGTAAAATTTTAAAAAAATCTGTGCCTAAGGACACGTGAGTGCTTGTATGATGTACTGGTGGTGCTAGGTGTTCTGAAGGCTGTCAAAACCATATCAAAGGTGAAATTCAGTCTCCTGGCAAGACAGATTACTTACTAGCTACAAGTCATCTTCTAGACAATCCTATTCCATTAGGAATTAACAGTACAGAGAAGGACTAAAATGTAAAATTACATAATCAAAATAAACCAGTATCATAATTAGCTATGAAGTTAATGTTATTGAGCCATTAGCTATCTAGTAGCAAAATACCACAATGAATGACGACTCCATATTTATTTATCCTGTACAGAAGAGGTAGGGGGAAGCAGTGAACCATTTCTTTCCTTATCTTATATCATCTTCTTTCTCAAAGGGGGAAAAGAAAAAAACAGAAATAATGATGGTAGAAATATCCCTGAATTTTGTGGTCCAATACTACCTACCTAGGCCATTACTTTGATTGTAACAGATTCTTGTCAACATTCTATGAAGAGATAAATGAACTGAGGAATGATTTACTCTAGTCAGTAAGTCACTAATAAAGTATTTTATATCTAGATGGTGGTTTTGTTTTGAAGTTGTTACACCATTATCAAAACTAAATTTATTTTCACTCAAAACCACAAAGTCCTTAATTGCAATTATTTGTTTCTTAAACAAACACACACAGAGCAGAAAACAAGGACTAGCAAGAAGGCTCAGCAGGTAAAGGTGTTTGCTGAACAAGCCTGGTGACCTGACCTTGTCTCCAGAAGCCATGTAATGGTGGAAGGAGAAAACTGACTCCACATAGTCGTCTTCTGACCTTCACATGCACAACATTGTATGTGTATATACATTCTCTCTCTTTCATACACACAAACACAATAAATATGAATGCATTTTGAAAACAAGCATTTGTTTACTGGCTTACTTACTTCATCCATTTTCATACACGTGCCAAAATCTGCTAATTTTAGATGTCCATGTTTATCCAAGAGCATGTTATCAGGCTTCACGTCCCTGTGGATTAAGCCCATGGAGTGTATTGCATCCAGTGCAAGCACTACTTCAGCAGTGTAAAACTTGGCCCATTTTTCAGGCACATCATAATTACTCATAAGGTTTACAAGGTCTCCACCTGGCATGTATTCCATCACCATGTACAGGTACCTGTCATCTTGAAAGGCACAAAAGAGCTGGAAAAGGGGAAGGAATAAAATTATACTAAAAACAAAGCCACAAACAAAACAAACCCTCAAATTATTACTTGTGAAAAACTGGAATACTTCATAACTAAAACAGAGTTAAATTTTTTTTTTGGGGGGGGGGGTTTCGAGACAGGGTTTCTCTGTAGCTTTGGTGCCGGTCCCGGAACTAGCTCTTGTAGACCAAGCTGGCCTCGAACTCCCAGAGATCCGCCTGCCTCTGCCTCCCAAGTGCTGGGATTAAAGGCGTGCGCCACCACTGCCCGGCTCAGAGTTAAAATTTTTGACACCTTTTACTTCTTGATCAGGCCCATTTAATAAAAAAACAATGGCAGGCCAATTTTACATGGGTGTTTTTCTAGAATATTTTCTATAAAATATTCATACGAATGTTTTCCTCTCACGGAAAACACATTTTTAAAAAGATATAATAAGAGCAAAGAAGATAATAGTTTTTGAAAACTAAACAAACTATTACTCATACCTTACACAGAAGAGAGCTGGGAGCAGGGGTAGCTTAGAAACATCTAACAGATACCAATTTAACAGAAATAAGGCCCATTTCAATGAAAAAAAACACATGAATAATCAGTAGCCACGCTTGGAAGAGAACTACTCCTCCTTTCTAACTAACTCCATCCCCTTATTCATGATAAGCAGTAAGCTGCATTGTCACCTGCTTCCAGGCTGCAGTGTGTTGCTACCAGCCCCCAGGAAGATAGAGTAACCGAAACTACAGAGAAAGGGTATCTGTACAGCACCCCTAGTTCCTCTCTGGAAGTAAGCAAACAGAAAAAGTAGCACCCAGCATTTAAGATATAAGAGCTAGCTAGCAATACACTTAAGTGATTGGCCAATCAGTGTTGTAATTAATATAATTTCTGTGTAATTATTTCAGGTCTGGGCGGCCGGAAAACTAAGGAGCAGCCTCCTTCTACAACCCAGAGATTATGTCAATCAAGAGCGCCTTTCTTTCTCAGTTGGAATCTACTTGGCAGAACTAAAGATCAAAAGATACCAAAAGACAGAATGGTTAACTAGAAAATGCCAATGAACACACTGATAGGGAAGCAATTTAGATTTAAAGCTAAAAATGGTATACTTTAATGCTCTCCTCTTTTCCCTTCTTCTTGAGACAAGGTTTCCTTATGTAGATCAAACAGAACTCAAACTTAGAAAGAATCCCCTCATGCAGCCTCCCAAGCACTGGGACGACAGCTGAGTCCACTCCACTAGCATGACTGTCATTCTTTACTCAAGCAAATTATCAAAGCTTGTAAGTTGCCACACAAAAAGATTAGTTTGAATCATACAGATCAGAATTTCTAAACAATGGCTTCATTTAGCCAAATAAAAACAAAAGGAGACTTAAGATTTAATCTCATTTCTAATTTTATTTTATGTGTTTGGCCTGCATGTATATAAGTGCACTACACGAGTGTGTCCAGTATTTTCGGAGGTTAAAAGAGTGTTGGATCCCTTGGAACTGGAGTTAGAGACATTTGTGAGGTGCCATGTATATGCTGGTCAAATCCAGGTCTGGAGGAGCAACCTGGCTCTTATCTCTACAGAACCCCTCAACATCATTTTTAAAAGCAGCACTAATCACCTACATGGCTGGAAAAAAAAAGAAAAACAAATCTCTGCCAGGTGGTAGGTGGTGCACACTGCTCAATTCTAGCACTCAGGGGGGCAGACAGAGGTGGGTCTCTGTGAGTTCTAGGTCAGTCTGGTCTACAAATGGAGTTCCGGGACAGCCAGAACTGTTACACAGAGAATCTCTGTCTTGAAAACAAACAAACAAAATAATCTCCACGCTCATTTAAGCTCTTTAGAGCACACATTGGAATGTGGGATCTTATTCAACACCCTTGCTCAAAATTGTAGATTTCGATGCTAGAATTAAACAAATATCAAGTCAATTCTCTAATTCATAGTTAGTTATGAGGTGGAATCAGGTGTACTAAAATTATATATTACAGAAAAATAGATAAAGGACTGTTGAATGTTTAAGATGTTTACTGTAGAAAGCTTTTCTCCCATTTAAGATAGACTGAGAATGTAACAGCATACTGGCTGATCACACCAAATCTATATAAGGCAATTAAGAAGGAAATGGTTTCCAGTAATAGTTCTTATAACCAATTTAAGTAATCACTACATACCACGGACTCTACAGATATACCACCAATGAACATTAAACAAGCATACTCAATCAGATCTAACCAAAAAATTGATTTTTACTATGTAAACAAAGCACAGAATGATTAACACATAAAACCCTCTTCTGAATAGACAATAAAAAAACAAATAAAACAAACAAACAAAAAAAACCCACAGACTTATAGAAGTTAGCATGCTTACCTGAACCACCCAAGGACTGTTCGCAAAGGCCATTATATCTCTTTCTTCCCAGAAAAAAGCAGAATCTGATCTTTTTATCATTTCAAACTTACTAAGAAGCTTCATTGCATAAACCTTCTGTGATGCCTTATGACGAACCTGTGGATTTTTAAAAAACCAAAAATGAGCAATATTTTAATTGACGAGGAGAATGCTGTTCCTGCAGTACTGTTAAGAACTAGCTTCAAGACAACTGACCCTTAGCCAAGTAAATGCATGTAAAACCATCTCAAAAACCAACCCCAAATCAAAAGTATAACATTTATGAGGAAGAACATTTATAAGTGGCAAATATTTCAGGAAACAGCATTTTAAATCTAGTCAAATAAGCAATAATCTCATTTCAGCTAAGTAAAGCTTAATCTATAAAGCTCCACTCCCTCAGTCAACCTAACCTTTTTTTTAAAAAAATAAGATACTATTTAACAGACAATTTCCAGGAAATGTTTACTTGGGGGGGGGGGACATTTCTTTTAGTCTGAAACGTGTGTGTGTACATCACTTATCTGAACATTAAGAATCTAATAGATTAGTTTGCAACCTGATTTTATGAACTCATTCTTATTTTTTCTTAGTATCCTATTTAAAAGATTTCTAAGAAAAACAACCAACAATATAGTTATTTGATCAATTCTTATTTTGTTTAATAAATTTTTTCAGAGTAAGAATGACATCTACTCATAACCACTATTAATTCCCAAAACATAGCAAAGTATATCACAAAGCCAAGAAATATACAGTCTAAAATATAACAGCTAACACAAACTAGATAATAATAACTGATATACAAAACTGAAATGCCTAAGGTTTATTCTTGCATGTATCTCTTTCCTACAGCAATTCTCAAATTGGTAAATGGCTGTTCCATCATTCAAGCTGCACAAGCTAAAAATTCCTTTGTCAGAAAATGATACAGTACAGCCTTTAACTTGTTTCTACATCCAGCCATGTCTGTTTATTCCCATTAATGCCAACTGAGTTCAAGATCGTTTACTCCAATTGCCAGGAAAATCTCAGTAGTTTTCCTCTTTTACATCCACTCAGTCTAATGAGCAACATAAACAAACAAATTCTGGCCACTCCTCAGCTTGCCTCTTTCAATATGAAGAGTCCTTTCCCCTGAGTTCAGTTCCTAACTTCCTTCAAACCCTAGTTCAAATACTACCTTCTCAGCAACACTAACTCTGATCAAGGTACTTGAGTCACTGATCCCCTCTCCTGCTAGTTGTCCCTAATTCATTCTTTCTGCCTTGTTTTGCTGTTTCACTTATTAATCTAACATTTTTAAAAAAACATAATTTGCCAGGTGGTGGCGATGAACACCTTTAAATCCCAGCACTTGGGAGGCAGAAGCAGAGGCAGGCAGATTTCTGTGAATTCAAGGCCACCTTGGTCTACAGAGCTGGTTCTAGGTCAGCCACAGCAACACAGAGAAACTATGTTTCAAAGAAAAAGAAAAAACAAAACGGAAAAATCTTATTGTCTTCTGTCTCTCAGCACCAGAATTTAATCCAATAGAAGATAAAATACCGTTACAAAGTATGTGCCAAGCACTATGTGTTTGATACATTGCCTCAATTTTTGTTTTAGTCCCAGTGGGCTATCCTTTGTACCTGTCAAAAAGGCAAACATAAGGCAGAGAATTCAAGCTGCCTGCGGACTGAATGAGATGCACTCTGCATCCAGAGTCTATACTGCTTTTATACCTGTAATCCCGCAATTAGCATAACCTGCCTCAAAGAGGTGGATTTCATGGTTTCATGCCCTCAATACACAAGCCCACCACAGTTCTTTCCCTCTGAGAAGCTCACCAGCTTCTGGTCTTAGGGCTGAAGGAAGAAGCTAAGAAAAGAAGCTCTTGACCACAGTGCTGACTAGCCTAGGGCCATTTCATAACTTAAACCTTGCCCTATGTTCTTGTTTATAGTTGAAGCACAATTATTGTCCTTTAGTCTCTCTAACAGAAGAATGAACCTTTCTTCTTTATATATTTTTCACTAGAAAATCCATCACTGTCCCTGACTCCACCTCTCACCCATGGACACTAGTTTCTTCTCCACTCAGCTGAATATGAATCTCCTCAAAGAGGCTTTCATTGACTACCCAATTAAATCAAGAACCTCAATGAAGGTCAGCAGTAAATATTTTCTTAAAAACTATAAAGGATTTCAGTACTGCCTCATAACTCCATTTGCTTTCTTCCTACAATCTGTTGGGTTTTTTTTTTTTCTTTCGATGCTTGTTACTTATTGCAGGCTCCCCAGTATGGACTTAGTAAGGACAGAGATTCTTTGTGCCTGTTTTGTCCCCTTCTAATGCCCAGTGATAAGTTCAATGCCAATGCTGGCAAAAATAAAACAGATTCTAAAATGATACCTGATGAGTGGATATATAAAAAATAATTCCTTGACTTTATGACTGACCGCCTAAAATTTCAGGATTTTGTTTTGTTTTTTGAGAAAAGTTCTCACTATACAGCCCTGGCTGATCTGGTACTTGCTTTGTAGACTGGGATAATCTTAAAGTTGGACATATACCTGCCTCTGCCTCATGAAGTGATGGGATTAAAGTGTATGCTACATATGCCAGTTGATTTTCCAGTTTTAAGGAAGATTCAATAGTAATATTCTAGCTAACTCTTGCTAAATATTATGTACATCTAGAATCATTTTTATTGATTAAAAGTGAAATAAATCAAAAGAATGCTCACATCTTTCCCAGAAGAAACTGGGAAGAAAACAGAATAATTTGCAAATTGAATACTATATAAATATAATAAAAATTAAAAAATTATAAATGTTGTATTTAATACAGAACATTTTTTCTCCTAACAAAACCAAGTAATTTTATTTGAGTGAATTTCAACAAATCTCTTATAAAATGACAATTCCTAGCACAATCAATATAAGCAATCATCACTTAAAATCATATCCTTCTGGTTATAATGGCACAGCAGGAACCAGCAAGCCCTCCCACTATAAACTACCATCAAATAGTATTAAGGCAACAGTTTCCACCAAAGCTTTGTAAAATGAGCAGCACATAATTAACTAACTCATTAAGTCTACAAACAGTTTAAAAACAACACCTCAATTGGTGTACAGCAATAGCTTCCTAAGCAGAGCATAGTGACACTGCTGAGTTGTGAGGAAGTGGCAAAGGGAGGCGGCTGGTGCACCAAGATTAGAAAGCAAAGAAATGAGGAGCTGGGTTCTGCTGGGTAGGTAAAGCACAGAAGTAACCTGAGAGAAAATATCCCAGGTTTACTAGAGCAACTATGACAGGTTTGATAGCAGGACAAAAACACAAGCAAACTGAAAAATACCTTGCAAATTTCCTGAGCATGCATGCAGCTGATACACCTTAGGAGTACAAACTATAATCAAACAAACAAAACAGTGGTTGTCAACCTTCCTTATGCTGTGACCCTTTAATATAGTTAGCCATGCTGTGGTGACCCTTGACCACACAATTATTTTCCTTACTACTTCATAACTATAATTTCTGTTAGTTACAAACTGTAATGTAAATATCTGATATGGGACCCCTGTGAAAGGGTCATCCAACCCCCAAAGGGTTGCAACCCACAGTTTGAGAAAGGCCTGTTCTACTACTACTTAACAAAACCTAACAGCAAATCCAACCATCAGAAGGGAGCAGTTTAGCTAGAGGTTGAGCTGAGCCCTACTCAGGAAAAAGGACTTGATAGCAACAATACTTGCTCTTTCCACACACCTACTCTGACAAAGTTTAAAACAGTCTGCACAAATTAATGATGACCAACCAGTAAGTCACTGAGCAAATCATCGGAATGAAAACCAACATTCTTCAAAGAAATTAACTCAAACCTCAAAAACTCTACCCCATGTCCATAAAATCTAGCCAATAACTTAAAACTTAGGAAGAGATAAAAAGGAAAGCATGACTTGTTATCAAGAAAAAAGCAGGGGGGCCGGGCGGTGGTGGCGCAGGCCTTTAATCCCAGCACTTGGGAGGCAGAGGCAGGCGGATCTCTGTGAGTTTGAGACCAGCCTGGTCTACAAGAGCTAGTTCCAGGACAGGCTCCAAAACCACAGAGAAACCCTGTCTCGAAAAAAACCAAAAAAAAAAAAAAAAAAAAAAAGAAAAAAGAAAAAAGCAGGGGCTGGAGAGATGGCTCAGAGGTTAAGAGCATTGCCTGCTCTTCCAAAGGTTCTGAGTTCAATTCCCAGCAACCACATGGTGGCTCACAACCATCTGTAATGGGGTCTGGTGCCCTCTTCTGGCCTGCAGGCATACACACAGACAGAATAAATAATAAATAAATAAATAAATATTTAAAAAAAAGAAAAAGAAAAAAGCAGTCAAAAGAAATGACTCCCAAAGGTGTTAGGTTAGCTTTAAGGTTTTTTTTTTAAATAAATTAAGCAAAAATAGCTCTCAGAAATATGCTTAAATAAAAAATGCATGTAATAGAAATATAAAAATAAATTAGAAAAATAAATACAGTAACAAATGAAAACTCAGAAAGTTTTAACAAACATTGATTTATAAATGAGAAATTCCAGCCAGGCACATACTTTTAATCCCAACACTTGAGAAGTAGAGGCAGGTAGATTCTTTGAGCTCAAGGCCAGCCTGGTCTACAGAGTTCCAGGAAAGCCAAGGCTACACAGAGAAACCATGTCTCAAAATATTAAAGAGAGAGTGAGAGAAATTCAGTGTTTCTGAACACAAGTAAATCTGAAAAATAAAGACAAAATGAGTAAATTAAAGAGATTGGACTCAGTGGCATCCAAGGTAATTTTAAGCTGTCTAAAATATATGTAAAAATATAAAAGACTAAATATACTCATTAATGAATTGTCAAAAAATTAAAAAGCAAGTATAAACTTATATGGTTTAGATATAAATCAGATAGGCTGAAGATTAAAGGCAAGGCAAGTTAATTTGTCCTGGAAAACAGCAAGAATAAAGTTATAATAGAAATGTAAATAGTTGCTATGGGACAATGGTTTTACCCTGTGAAGATTTGTTTCTTGTGCTTGTTTAATAAAATGATGATTGGCCAGTAGCCAGGCAGGAAGTATAGGAGGGGCAACTAGGCAAGAAGTAATGGGAGGGCAATAAGAACAAGAGAATTCTGGGAAGAGGAAAGAGTCAGTCTGCAGTCATCACCCAGATGCAGAGCAAGATGTAACTGCCTTGCTGAAAAAGGTACCAAGACACGTGACTAACACAGACAAGAATTATGGGCTAATATAAGTTATAAGAGTTAATAAGAAGCCTGAGCTAATAGGCCAATCAGTTTATAATTAAAGTAGACCTCTGTACATTTCTTTGGGACTGCATGGCTGCAGGACCAGGTGGGACAGAAACCTCAGTCAACAAATAGTGAAGCAGATTTACAGCAAAGGCAGTCTTTTATCTGAATAAAAAAGATAATACATCAAGACATAAGAGAGCCAGGAGTATTAGTACACACCTTTAAACCCCAGCACTCTAGAGGCAGAGTGATCTTTATGAGTTGCAGGCCAACCTGCACTACATACATATTGAGCCCCACACTAATGGGGGAAGAGGGACATAATTCAAAATGTGTGCATATTAAATATATGAACTTGGAAAATTCATGAAGCAAAAACTAACAGAACTAGAGAAAGAAAACTACAAATCGGGGCTGGAGAGATGGCTCAGTGGTTAAGAGCATTGCCTGCTCTTCCAAAGGTCCTGAGTTCAATTCCCAGCAACCACATGGTGGCTCACAACCATCTGTAATAAGGTCTGGTGCCCTCTTCTGGCCTGCAGGATACATGTAGACAAAATATTGTATACTAAATAAATAAATATAAAAAAAAAAAAAAAGAAAACTACAAATCTATTTTCAGCTGAAAAATTTAATACTCCATGTCAGTAATATGATAGAATATGTAAAATATTACTATATCATTTCTCCTTTTAAAATGTTTTGAAATTTGAAGTATTCTGAAATGCTATAACTGTACATAAAAAAGTTTAACTGCAATGAACCAACCATGTGATAACAATTACTGTAGCTTATATCTATCTTCTGTATCATGTGCTTAGGCTGTAATAATAATTCTTTACAAGATCTGCAGAGTGATATAAAATTTATAGAACACTGAAAATAAATGCACCAGAAAGTAATATGGAAACAAAGGGCAGAATTCAGGATTAAAGAATGACAGCTGTAAAGCTAGAAACACTACCACAGTGGACATTGCTTTCTAACCTGCTTGTGTTCAATCACCAGATTATCTTGAAGTAAAAAAAAAAACATAAAAAACTATGAACAAATTTTTAGAAGTTGCTAAGGCACTCTCTGCTACGCATATTTACATAATTTTTCAAGCCTTCATTTAGTCTAAAAACAAACTGAATTTTGAATGTTCTCTAACTTCATTAGAGAAAGCAACACAAAGAGCATTAAGAGTCAATTCACTTGCTATTTTTTTTTATTATTTATACTTAAGACCATGACATACACAATTCTGAGAATTTTGCTGCCTAGTAGAGCTAAGAACAGAGGCTAAAAGGGATCTATTAACTGGTGGAAAGTGGATAACCATTCATCTGAATAAAAAGGCTACACTATAGATGACTTCTAAGGTCATCTTTGGTTGGTGCAAGTTACTCTCCAGTTTACTAAAATCCTGCACGCTTTGGTGGTCTCACACATGTATACTGCCTGAACCTTTCAGCAGAATCATGACTTTACTATGAAGTGTCTAAAGGTTGGCACAATGCTGAACTGTTCACTTCAACAAATTCAATACATTGCTATCTCTATCCATGCAGTATTACAAGACCTGGAATGAACACATTAAAAATATTTTGACTCTCAGGCTGAATTTCATTTAAATTTTTGACTAGGACGATTGCTGGCTCACAGCACAGGATGGGGACCAGTAGCTTCTCATCTCTGACATAACTCACAGACATTAGTCTTATTCATGCCGAATGTCTACACCATACCTTTTAAATTCATTAGCAGTGATGTGACAAAGGAGCACAATAAAGTGCTGCTACTTTAGGAAAGCTGGTTTCCACTTATCTTCCTTTGAGGATGTCTCTGAGTTATTCTATCATAATTTCCCTCAGCATCTCTGTAGATTCCCCTTTATTCTCCAGCTCCTTTTCTATTCAATATAGATGGACAGATACACAAACAGTCAGACATAGTAGCTATTCATTATCACGCTGAACAGAATAATGTTTAAAAACATGGGTTCATATTAATCAAACCTGGGCAGAGAGAGATATTTATGAGCTAGATGGCCAATTTACTAAATTCGTCTACATTTCACAACAAAGACAAAATGAAAGATAATGACTATAAATTTAGCATACAGAATACAGTCAATAACAACATTAGTTAACTTTACCACGGACAAATGAAATAAGGCTCATTCTACCATGAACTGATGCATGTGTCCCATTATTAGTCTTAGAATTTAAAGGATAAAAATCACTTCTAACAGTTCTATTTGTTACAGAAAAGACTGTTAAATTCCTCATTTTTAATCTTAAAAATACATGAGTATAAAACACCATCCAACTGAGTGTATATGTATGTAGGAGGAACAAGCACACAAACACACACACACACACACACACTAAAGAAAAAGGATGGGAGGGCTGAAATACTAGCCATGGTTATACCCTAGCTGATGAAGTTTAAGAAATATATCTTAACTTAAAAGATAAAAGAAAAGAAGGGTCTTTTCTCCCCCTTATATGTTCTATAGTTAAGATGTATTTCTTTTTAAGACAGACAGACTTAAACAGGTGAGGCGCTCCTAAACGAAGCCAGAGAGCATGCTTAGGATATTCTTGGAACCCTGTGAACAATTCTGAAAAATCACTCTACCTGGGCACGTCAGTTGATGTTATCAAATTTATTTTTATTTTATTTTTAAAAAATAAAATCATATTTTATAAGAAAATCCATTGTGTATATTAGACTAGCCTGATATTAATGAAGCCTTCACTAAAGTGCAAGTAAAACAAATGTCCTCATGCTTTGTGTTATAGCAGACAAGACTGAATAGCAGATACAAGAATTATGAAAACATCAGAGGCAGAGAGATAAATTTTCCAGCTCAGAAATAACCTTATAAAGAGTAAAGGTCCAACTTTACATTTAAAAAAATCAAGAATCTGAGTTTACATGAAGAGTATTAGAAAAAAATCACACACACGCACATACATGCTGTGGAATATTATGTTAAGGTGTATCACATTTGTTTATGCTGTGGAATATTTGTTTAATGATGTAAAGATGTGTTCCATTCTTTTATGTTGCATTTAACTCTGTGAAGTTGTGTTACTTTGCCTGTCTAAAACATCTGATTGGTCTAATAAAAGAACTGAACTGAACAGTCAATAGCAAAGCAGGAGAAAGGATAGGTGGGGCTGGAGGCAGAAAGAATAAATAGAAGAAGAAGGAGGATTGGGAAGCAAGAGATCAAGGAATGAGAAAAGAAAGGGCCAGCCACCCAGCTACACAGCCAGACATGGAGTAAGAAGGAAAGAAGTTATATAGAAATAAGAGAAAGGAGGGAAAAGGTAGAAGAGATACATTAAGCTTGCTAGAAATTAGCCAAGTTAAGGCCGGATATTCATAAAATAGAATAAGCCTCCATGTGTATTTATTTGGGAGCTGGGTGGTGGGACCCCAAAAGAGCAAAAAGTAAAAAAGCAACCAATAACACATACACATGCATACAATGCAATAATGAGCAGACAATGGCTATATGGGAAGGGTTGTTCTCTTCTCTATGCTTCTCTAAGGATATTCTACATAAGTTGTGTACTTTACTAAAGAAAATAATATCCCCAGGTATGAATGAATCTTTTCAGATGAATAGTTATCTTGCAATTACTGGCAAGAAGGCCAAAATACTTGAAAGACACAGTTCTTTAAAACACACACACATAAGGAATCAAAATATCAACATATCAACTACGACCATAATATGATAAATAAAGCAACATTAATTAAAGCCACAGAGAAGAAATTCCGCCCTTATAGAAGATTAAACAAAAGAAATGGTAACTACCTAAGTTCTCTTTTAAAGTGAGCACTGAGACACAGAGTCAAACTGCAGGATGAAAAGGCATACAGGAAACAGAGCATGCTCTGAGCAGCTAGCCTAGAATGAATCTGAGAAAGGAGGCATTTAAAGATGCTTCTTTTTAATTATCTATGTATAAAGAAGCACTGAAGCGATTGCAGTACCTCCAGAGCCAGAAGAGAGCATCAGGTCTCCTGGAGCTGGAGTGACAGATGCTTGTGAGTCAAGGGGCATCCTCAGCTTCACACTCCACACTCTCACCTGCTAAGCATCTCTCCAGCCCCATAAATACTGGCATTTCAAGAGATCCTAGCAGGCCAGAATAAAGGAGTCACACTAATTTAGTCAACTAAGCATAAGGGGTCCATTGAGAGGTATCTGCATTAGTTACATCATATCTAGAATTGTCTTTCCTCAACATAGGGACAGGCAGAAAAACCAACTTGTAAGATATATATATATATATATAGCCCCTAAGCTTACTCAGTGTGCTCAAACCAGGGGTGGGAATAGACATGGTACCTAAGAATATAAGGGTATAAAAGTATGAGGAAATGTCTGCCAAATAGTACTATCAGTCCAGCTGAGCATACACAGAAGAATATGCAGACCATTTAATAAGCATGGTCTCGATAGTCTCCCCATGAGCATTTCGCAACTTGAGATCATTACTCCAGTGAAACATTGAGCAGAAGTGGAATAGAGAGCAGGTATTCATATGACTGAGTAATGGAAAAGTAGCTTTGAAAAGCAATGAATACCGAAAAAAGAAAAGTGTAGTCTAAAGTAGTATGAAGGCAGAAACTAAGATTTTCTTAAAAAAAAATAAACATAAGGGAGGAAGGAAAAGAGACATTAATTGTGACTCTATGCCTTAAGGGAAACAAGTGCCCTTTTAACTGTTGAAACATCTCTTCAGTCACTATTTTATTTTAATTATTATTACTGTGAGATGTTTTTTGGGGGGGGGGGTACCAGAGCACACATGTGTAGCACGAATAATAAAAACCCAGAGACAGATATTAGGGTTCAATTTGAAGACCAGAAAAGCAAAGCAGCCAAGCCACAAGAGAAGTCTTACTTCTACCAAGGCTGGGTGACTGCAGACTAAGCAGACTAAGTCTTTCTCTCCTCCCATTTTACATTCCCTCTAGCGCTGGGATTAAAAGTATATGACTCCCTAGTACTGGGATTAAAGGGGTGAGGTACCACCACCTGGATTTGTTTCTGCATTGATCTTGTGTAGCCCAGGGTGGCTTTGAACTCATAGATATTCAGCTGCCTCTGTCTCACAAATCCTAAGATTAAAGATGTGTGCCACCACTGCCTGACCTCTAGTGGCTTAGCTTTTTCCTTCTGATCTTTAGGCAAGCTTTATTTATTAAAACATAAACAAAATATCACTATATACATGCAGAGATAAGAAGGCAACTTCTTATAAGTTAAGAAGCCTCTCTGCTTCCATTTTTATACAAGTTCAAAGGACTGAATTTAGGTTACCAGCTTTATCTACTGAGCTATCTTGCAAGCCAGGCTTTTGTTTTTGTTTTTGCTTTTTCAAGACAGGGTTTCTCCTTGTAGCCCTTGCTGTCCTGGACTCACTCTGTAAACTATGCTAGCCTTGAACTCAAAGACCTACCTACCTCTGCCTCCCAAGTGCTGAGATTAAAGATTTGTGCTGCCACCAACACCACCAGGCTGCCAGGGAAGATTTTAACTGATACTTTTGCAAGTGTCAAATAATCTCAAATGTTTTTAATCATCGAAATAAAGAATACCAATAAGCTGGTTCCCAAACTTCACACGAACTGGTATAAAATTTCTGTTGTTTTTCAGGAAGCCTTGTATTGCCATGGTGGCCCCACAAAAATAATATACATATGCACATTTAAAACTCAGATAAGATCTGATTATTCAAAAATAAAACCCACTTAAATACCTGACAAGAAACCTGGCAATAGTCCCACTACGCAGAACCAGAACCACACTAAGAGACATGTATGTGCAATACAATATAGTACTTAAAAAAACATTCTAAAGTTAAGTTGTTACTAATGCTACTCCAAGATGAGAGAGCTTTAGCGTGGGTGACAGGAAACCAATGTCCTGTAGGCTAGAAACAGAAGTAGTCAACGACTCTTCTCCCACAGTACCAGAAATTAATTACACACAAAAATTTCTATTGAAGTTTTACTACTAAAGTCAAAGGCCCTTGATTCTTTTTTAACTATAATTTTTAAGTTTTTATGTGTATGGGTGTTTTGACTGCATGTATGTCTGTGCACCACATGTATGCAGTGCCCGCAGAGTCCAGAAGAGAGTGTCAGATACCAGGAACTAGAGTTATGAACAGTGTGCACCACCATTTAAGTGTTGCGAACCAAACCTGTATCCTCTGCAAGAGCAGCCAATGCTCTTAACTACTCAGCTATTTCTCCAACCTCCCCTCCCCAAGCCCCGATATTTTTTTTTAATTTTACATATATCAGTATTTTGCCTGCCGACATGTAAGTATGTATGTGAATCATATTTATGCAGTTCCTGTAGAGGTGAAGAGGGCATTGGATCCCTTGGAACTCAAGTTACAGACAGTTACTCGAGACCTCATGCAATGCTGGAAACTGAACCTGAGTCCTATGGAAGAGCAGCAAGTAATCATAATTGTTGAGCCATCTCTCCAGCCCTATACTGCTATTGACTCCAGAAACAATGCTCTTATATGCTATGGCATATCAGTGATATAACACAATTACCCTTAGAATGGAACTACTTATATAAATTAGTTAACATTGTCCTCTGTGGTAACCTAACCCCTATTTTCAACTTAACCAGAAAAAGATTTAATATGGAAAGAAAAATTTGTGCTATTATGAAGCTTCCTTCAATTAACTTGCAAAAACAAAACACATTACAAAGATGTGTTAAATTGGAATATTCTCCTCCCCCTATACCCACCATACTAATTTACTACATACAAATTAATCTTCAAAATAGAAGAAAGAAGGCCGGGCGGTGGTGGCGCACGCCTTTAATCCCAGCACTTGGGAGGCAGAGGCAGGTGGATCTCTGTGAGTTCGAGACCAGCCTGGTCTACAAGAGCTAGTTCCAGGACAGGCTCCAAAGCCACAGAGAAACCCTGTCTCGAAAAACCAAAAAAAAAAAAAAACAAAAAACAAAAAAAAAACAAAAAAAAACAGAAGAAAGAAACGCATCGATGTTTCCTTTACAATCTTACTTCTTTAAAGGAATCTGTCTAAGGTAATAAAAGCAAAGCCAAAGTAAATAAGATACAAGCTCTTGCGTCAGGCACCAGATTCATAGAATGTCGTTTTCATTTTTAAAAACACATGATTTTGGTTAACAGCAACAACAAAAATAAAATCTTATACCTACATATTCTTCTTCCATTCCTTTGACACACTTCATCATAATGACATTAGTAGGAACATGGTGTAGGAGGTCCTTCTATGTGTTGTTTTCATTGGTTGAATAAAGAAACGGCCTTGGCCTTTTGATAGGGCAGAACTTAGGTAGGCGGAGTAGACAGAACAGAATGCTGGGAGGAATAAGGGCAGAGCCAAGATGCCATGGATCTCCTGCCTGGGACGGACACCAGTTAGAATCTTGCTGGTAAGCCACAGTTATGTGGCAATGCACAGATTGATGGGAATGGGTTGAATTGGAATGTAGGAGGTTGGACAATGGGAGGTTGGAGCTGATGGGCCAGGCAGTGTTTAAATGAATACAGTTTCTGTGTGATTATTTCGGGGTTAGGCTAGCTGTGTGGCTGGGACAAAAAGCAGGCCCTTTTTCCTCCCTAAATAATTACTCTAACATTAAAACATGGGAAGTTGGGTCAAGACACGATGGCATGTACATTTAATCCCAGTACTCAGGAGTCAGAGGCATGCAGATCTCTGAGCTGGGAGGTCAACCTGGTCTACACAGAAAGATCTTGTCTTAAAACAAAACAAAGCATGACCAGTTTGACTAATAAATGTACCTCAGCTAATACATGTGCACTTGCCTAGCTTATGTATAGCCTTGAGCTAGATCCCCAACACAATGTAAAACAGAGCATGAGGATGCATGCCTGTAAGTACAGTACTTGGAAAATGGAAGATCAAAAGTTCAAGGTCATCAGCAACTACATACTGAATTCTAGGCCAGCCTAGAATGTAAGAGATCCTATCTAAAAAATACAAAACCAAAAAGCAAACAACTAAAAGAAAAACAAGGATAAGTCAAGATCTATTCAAAATCCAAGTCCAAATTCTAGTATCTCTTCCATAAGTAGAATAAATTATAAGTATGCAAAAAACAATATTTTTGTATAAATTGTGATTTAGCTCTATATATAAAATAAGCAATAAAATAAAAAAAAACAGCCCTTAGGAAGTACTCTAGGCAGCATGACTTAGTAATTCACTTAATCCACAGTAATTCCACAGTAACCCTCATAAAATAGGTGATCCTGTCTCTGTTCTCCAGGTCAGAACTTAGAGAAGAACTTACACTTAAAATGATCACTGTTTCTCATTGCCATCAAGAGGATAAAACACTGTAGGTTCAAAGAACAGAACTAGAATCTAAGAACAAACACTGGACCTCTCATGCTTAAGAATTCAAAACAGAATAACCATTATAATGCCTCATTTAATATAAATACACAATTTAATGTTAAGAGTTATAATATTTACACTTTTACCTCCAGAAATAGTTTCTTCATTGTGATATATGTGTATATATAAGATATATACATATCATACATACATATGTATATACACACACATACATATATATCATACTCACTGTATGGCTGGGCTGGCCTTGAAATCAGAGATTGGTCTGCCTCAATATCCTGAATGCTGGGTGGGATTAAAGACATTTGCCATCATGATCTTTCTTAATAATTATTACAGCTTTCATACAGTATAATGCCAGAGTATAATATAGTATAGTACTAATTTATAGGCAGATCACATGTGAAACCAAACTGGCATTATTCCAAATCATTGTGTTTTAAAGGTGGAATACTGTTAGTAACAGGCTACCTCTTTTGAAAGATGGAAGCACTGAGGCTCACAAGGATAGAATGACTTCATCAAAGACATAAAACTAATTCCTCAGCTGGGCATGGTGGTGCATGCCTTTAATCCCAGCACTCAAGAAGCAGAAGCAGGCAGATCTCTGTGAGTTTGAGGCCAGTCTGGTCTACAGAGTTGAGTTCCAGGATAGACAAAGATACACAGAGAAATCTTGTCTCAAAACAAACAAAAAAACAAAAACAAAACAAAAAAGGTAGTAAGAACCAAACAAATCCTTACCAACTGAACTTCACCAAAAGCACCTCTGCCAATAACTTTTACAACATCATAATCTTCTGCTTTCATCTGTAACCCTCTGATTTTTTTCACAATTTTCTCATCTATAATAGAAAGATCACCATATTTTAACAGCAATCATTAGAAATATTCAAAAATAGTTATAATATTTGTAGAAATTTTTACTTCTAGATTCTAGAATTTTCAACTGATCCTGTTAGTCTTTAAAGGATCCTATTTTAAAACTTTAAAATGTGGGAATCGGTGTAGTATGGTGACAGACTGCTTAGTTAACAAGTGAGGTCCTAGGTTCTATTCCCAGAATCGAAATAAATACTCTAAGAAGCATGCTATCTCTGCATCAAGGAACCAAAGCTCTGTGATTTGTTGGCACATGTCCATGAAGATCACTAACTGCTAAAGCTGTTCCGCTTCTCACCCCTCTGTATGCAAGAGACATCAAGGACCCAAGCAATCTTGATTCTTTATCAATCATGGCAGAAAGCAATCACAAAGTCAGGCATGTCACCCAGGACCAGGAGGCTAAACATAAGGACTATACATTTCAGGGCATCCTCGGTGTTATTACTAGATGTTATCTCAAAAGAGAAAAGGAAGGAATGAAATTACTTGTTATTCCAAATTTAGTAACGATGCTTTAAAAGGCAGCAATCATTTATTTCAAAAATATCAACTACTACAGTAACTATTAAATTGAAAAATACCCTAGTACTGACCATTCCAAAAGAAAGGATTTAGCTGCAAGAATAAAGAGGACGCACTAATTATTCTGAAACTCCCCCCCCCATTAGACATTTTTAGAATTTTAAGTTTTCTGTGTTATATATTTAAGAGTGTGGGTCTGTATGAGTGTGGTGCCCTCAGAAACCAGATGAGGGGTATCAGATTCCCTAGGAGTTAGTAACAGGTGGTTGTGAGCTGCCTGACCTGGGTGCTGGGAACTGAAGTCAAGTCCTTAATAGCTGGGCCATCTCCAGGACCCTTGGATTAACTTTTTCCTTTTTTTGGAGACTGCCTTGCTTTGTAGTCTAGGCTAGCCTTAAATGTGCAATAGTCCTCCTGCCTCAGCCTCCTGGATTGCTACATACAAGCATAATCCACCATGCCCAACTCACTTTGAGAATATATTTTCAGAATCTACTAATTTCAACATAATACTAACAAACATTAAGGATAACCATATATATATATATATATATATATATATATATGAGATACTAAGTGCTATTACATCATTTTTCCTTAACAAGACTTAATATACATAAATTACTGAAACAAAGCTTATCAAAGTCTTCTGGGTAAATAAAAGCAATGTTATAGAATTACAATAATTTAAAATTTTGCTTAGATCAAGCATAACCAAGAGTTATAGGGTTTTAACAATTTCTATAAATCTAATCTTTTAAATCTTATTTAATTTACATATTGTAACTTAGTTTAGCAAAGTTACTTTGAAAATACAAAATATTATTTTTAAATGAAACAAAAAGCACACTTAATACAAGCAAGTTCAATAAGCTAAGAAGAATGACCCCATAGGCTCATATAGTCTAATGTTTAGTCACCAGAGAGTGGCATTATTTCCAAGGATTAGAAGGATTAGGAGGTGTGGTCTTATTGGAGGAAACATGTCACTGGAGCTAGGCTTTGGGTTTCAAGTCCATGCTGGGCCCAATGTCCTTCTTTTGACCTGCAGATCAGGATGCAACTCTCAGCTACTGCTCCAGCATAATGTATGTCACCTGGCTTCCTGCCATAATGGACTAAATCTCTGAAACTGTAATCAAGAGATCTTTTGGTCATGGTATCTCTTCACAGTAATAGAATGGTGACTAGGTCATAGGTTAACAAAGTTAAGAGATATAAGTACCAAAACACATCTCATTTAAAGCTCAGCTATGTGTCCAAACATTAATAGTAAAAATAAATATACTTACATCTATTTAAGAAATTATCTATATTTTTATTTTTTCTCAAAGCAGGAAAATCCAAGTCAAGGACCAAGGAATTTAAGCCATCCTGTTAAAAAATAAAGGTAAAAAGCAAGTTTTTATAATTCTGAAGCATTCAAAAAGTCTTTAAATATTATATATGCTATTCCCACTGAGTAAATACGAACCCACATTGATATATTGTACTGACTCTCCATTCCCAACAGTTTGAACAAGTTTCCTAACCTGAGAATGTTAGCTGAGAAGCTGGGAATACACACAAAATCAGTAAAGTTTGTGAGTTTGATACTCAGTAAAGCAAAGAAAGATAAATGTAGCTTATAAATTTTTGCTCATTTAAAATAATTTTGTTTATTGCACATGGAAGGAGGGAAGGGAAGTACCAAAATAAATATGATGACATTGTTCTCCAGGTAAATGGATGGAACCAGAAAGAATCATACTAAGGAAACCCAGACCCAGGGTGACAAACACTGCATGTTTTCTCATTGGAGGCCCCTACTCCCAAATTTTCAGATGTGAACACATATCCTAGAACAAATGCAGATAGATGATTTAAGAGGCCAGCCTAGGCTTATATTGTTTCACAATAATGCCTGCTTTCTATTTCACCCAGAAAAATCTGCCCTTCAGGGTTTTGGGGTTTTTTTTTGGGGGGGGGGGTTCGAGACAGGGTTTCTCTGTGGTTTTGGAGCCTGTCCTGGAACTAGCTCTTGTAGACCAGGCTGGTCTCGAACTCACAGAGATCCGCCTGCCTCTGCCTCCCAAGTGCTGGGATTAAAGGTGTGTGCCACCACCGCCAGGGTTTTTTTTTTAAGTAAACACTTTGGGGGGGGGGGTATCAAATATCTGCCTCATCTTACCCCCACCAGCACATGCATACTTACCTTTTAAAAGGGGGGTGGATGCATAAGTATTATGGATGGATATGGATGGTTAAGGAGAATCTAATTCATACTTCTCTGCTCTACTTTACATTTGGCAGCTCATAACATTTTATTTGGAAAGGGAGGAAATTCCCACTATTAGAAAGCAATACAGGGTCTGGAGAGATGGCTCAACAGTTAAGAGCACTGACTGCTCTCCCAGAGAACCTGGGTTCAATTCCCAGTACCCACACTGCAGCTTACAACTGTCTTTAATTCTAGTTCCAGGGGACCTGACACTCTCACACAGAAATACACACAGACACACATAAAAATTAACCAATCTTTTTTTTTTTTTAAAAATGAGGTTTTTAAAAGGAAGCAATACTAAAGCCAAATAATATGTACAAATGTAGCTTTAGAAGTGCAGTTAGTAACCACTGCCACCTATAACTCCTGCTTACCATTCCTTCATTTCTGGCACTCCCCTGAGCAGGACTAAGGATTTCTTGTCCATCAAGTACATATTAGCAACTTATTAAACAAAATTATACATGTCAGGTAGTAGCAGTACAGGCCTTTAATTCCAGCACTCAGGAGGCAGAGTTGGGCCATCTCAAAGAAAAAAAAAATCAAGCCTTGAGCATTTAATCAAGGCTGCAAGTGCGGACATGTTTGTAATGTTGGGCACAACTGCCAAGAGACTTAGTGATCACAACTTTATTAATCACCATAAATTTTCTTACTCTTTTGGTTAAAAGTTTGATCCTATTCTAATTTCTCCAATATTCATGTGCATGGCTTTTCAGAACACATATTTTGGGGCTGACAGGACAGCAAGATGGGTAAAGGCATCTATCTACCACCAAGTCTGACAACCTGGTTCAGTCTCTGACTCCCACATGATAGGAAAGAGAATTCCCAAGATGTTCTCTGACTTCTTCTTGTGCACATACACCAACACCCACACATTAAAAACGAATCATCATCCAACAAGCCATTTAAGAACCCAGACAATGATGTTACTGTCCTGAATTGAATCAAGCATTGAACTAATTTTCATTAAATGTAATGATAATGATTTGGGAAATCTAGCTTTTCTGTTTTGCCCCATTTACATCAAAGGAGCAACTCTAAAAATTCAGACAGTGCCAGAAAACATCAGTTCTCCCAGTATTTTGCTTTGTTTTGACTGATATATATCAGAAACAATTGGTGGAAAATGCAGTTTTCTTGACATCATATGCCTTGGAAGGTGCTGAAGAATAAGAAATGAGAAGAGCAAGGAAACTGCACTGAGAGACTTACTAGACAGCTGGAGAAAAGCACTCACATGTTCTAAACTACCGTCAAATACATTCTGGCCACTGTTTTAACAGAAACAACCAAAGAAGACAAATGCATACTCAGCATCAAATTACTTCTTTAATACTAATACTAAAGAAAGCTTTTCTAAGAGTCGCCACGGCAGAGGTGGTTCTGTGGCTGAAATACAAAACTCTTGAACGCCACATACTTTTAAGATCTGTCCTCTATCAGAGAACACAGAAACTTAAAAACAGTGCTAAACATATTCAAAGAGCAAGTTTTTACAGCCAAGGCACAGAGCACTGTAATACAACATCTCACTAACACTAAAATTTTATAAAAATAAGGGTGTGAAAGTGTTAAGAAAATATTTTCAATCCTTTGTGGTGAGCTGAAAAACTACCACGAAAGCTTCTACTTTTATACAAAAGTTTTCAGGGTAATCTTTCACAACACACTTCAAAAAGTCATTGAACTTACAGATGAATTATATATTCTTCTATAAAAAGTTAAATTGCTCTAAATTTACTGAGTTTGCCTCACTATAACAAGTTATTAACAACAGTATCCTGGTGAATACTTTTAGTGAGAAGTCTAAGTAAGGACAACAGAAAACGACAAAAAACAATTTTAATGTTTTGAAAAGAAAGTAATGCTATAGAGGAAATATTATGAAAAGGGATGTCTGGAAATGTCACCAGGAATATGTGAGTACTGCTGAGTAACATGTTCTGCATCTTGGGATGAATAAACTATGTTAACTTGCATGCTTAAAATCTTTAAACTATATTCTGGGTTTGGAAAGATGGCCCAGCATCTGAGAGCACTAACTGCTCTTCCAGAGGACCCGGGTTCAATTCCCATTACCCACATGGCAGCTTACAGCTGTCTGTAGCTCATGTTCCAGGGATCTGGTGCCCTCATACAGACATAAGTGCAGGCAAAACACCAATGTATATGAAATAAAATTAAAATTAAAAAAGCAATCTTTAAACTATATGCTAAACCAGCTACAACTAAAAGCAGCTGCATTATTTTTGCTCGTTTACTTTGTTGCATCGCTGTTGCTGCTTACTGTTAGGTGCATGTACATGAACTACTGAAAAACAGTTTTAGAAGAATTAAATTCCACCTTTATACAGTAATGCCCTCTTTATCTCTGATGGGAGTGTTCTGCTGTGCACAGTGCCTAATGTTAACAAAGTCCCTCTAGTCTGTTACAGAGCATACACATGCACAAAGATACCTTGCCCTTGAGGGCAAGGGCACCAACTAGCTCCTTGTGGTGACAGAGGCAGCACAGTTGAGTGGATTAAAACATAAAATTGTATTATTAAAATACAAAAAATGCAGCTAATCTAGTTCATTTTTAAGATCTACCCTCTATCACCAGAGAAAGCAGAGGCTTACTAAGTCTCAACAACCACAAAAAAAGTTATTAGTTGGTGAACAGAATCAACAAATTTACTACCTGGTGTGTTGTGTGCCCTTCTGTTATGGAATATTATTCTAACTATGTAAAGGTGTGTTAACATTTGTTTCTGCTACTTTTGTTACCCATGCAATGACCTGTTACATTTGTTTGATTAAATAAAATTAACCTGGAGTCAGGAGGCTGAATCAGCAGCTAACTGACAGGAGGAACTAAGTGTAGGGAGGGTTCTTTAGTGGGAAACAGGAACAAGGAGAGGTTAGCTACTGCGCTAGCAGGATTTCACCTCAACCTTTGAATCCTGATCTACAGAAGGATAGAGATTTAGATAAAGTTTCCTTTAGAGGCCAGATGTCTCTGTTGTAAGGTATTGTTACATCCTTCTGGGGTCTTTGATGGCATTAAAAGACTAAATAGCTAGCTTTAGTTTTCCTTAGTTATGACAAAAAGTAAATCAGGTATAAAACTTTGGAATCACTAAGATAGATGATGGAGTATTGTAGTAGGAGGCCACTTGTTCGTCCCAGCCACACAGAACCAAAATAACCACACAGAAACTATTTTTTTTAAAACACTGCTTGGCCCATTAGCTCTAACTGCTTTTTTTTTTTTTAAAGATTTATTTATTTATTATGTATACAACATTCTGCCTGCATGTATGCCTGCACACCAGAAGAGGGCACCAGATTTCATCATAGATGGTTGTGAGCCACCATATGTTTGCTGGGAATTGAACTCAGGACCTCTGGAAGAGCAGCCAGTGCTCTTAACCTCTGAGCCATCTCTCCAGCCCCCTAGCTCTAACTTCTTATTGGCTAACTCTTACATCTTAATTTAACTCATTTCTATTCATCTGTGTATCGCTACATGGCTACGGCATACCAGCTAAAGTTCTGGCGTCTATCTCCGGCAGGGCTACATGAATTCTAACACTGCCCTTTCCTCTCTGAGCATTCAGTTTAGTTTTCCCCACCTACCTAAGTTCTGCCCTGCCATAGGTCGAAAGCAGTTTCTTTATTCATTAATGGTAATCACAACATACAGAGGGGAATCCCATGTCACCTCCCCTTTCCTGTGTAAATAAAAAAGGAAGGTTTTAATTTTAACATAGTAAAATTATATATAACAAAACAGATATCAAGCAAGAATTATAGTTCTTTTATCATAACTAAGGAAAACTGTAACTATAAATTCTTCAACTATATCAAAGACTCCAGAAGGATATAATATTTATTACAGGAAGCACATTGTAAGCAACTTCCACAACTCTAGAATTGACAGACATCTCACTGCCTGGACAGTCACCCAAAGTTCTTCTGTACCGTTAGGGCATTCATCTTCAGCCTACAGGCCCATAGTATCTGGCAGACTTTTCCAAGAAGCAGGAAATTTCAAAGACAGTTCTGCCTATATCAGCAGTTTGTCAGTCACTTTCTTCTGTGCCCTGCAGAATGTCTTGCAGACTCATGAAACAGGAACCCCGCAGGCTGTTTCTCACCTTTAGGCAAGTTCAGCAGTCATCTCTCTGTGGGTCCTGCATGTCCAGTTCATCAAGCAGTCCAGGCAAGTGCAGTTTCTTGCCCAAATGGCTAGCCAACTCCAGAAGGAGACTCTTCAATGCCCATCTTTCTCTTGAAGTAATTGGTGCTGCCAGGAGCAGATGTGTCTCATTGTCATGAAAAGTCCTAAATTCTTAAACATTTTAAATGCCATATTCTGAAGGTCTTTGAAAGTTTGAAGAATGTCTGTCCACCTGAAATATAGCTCTGTGCATCTAGAAAATCTAAGTAACATGACTATAAGCTTGACTATTATAGATGATTATCTATTAACCTATATTTCTTAATTATACATTAATTTCTAAATGAGCTGCACAAACACAATACCTTAATCAAGATCAGAAATACATATACACAGCATAACAAAACTGACCTTAAATTTGTATCAATAAACCAACCCATACCAATGAAAATCTCTATAGCAGAGTATTTTCTCTGAATTTGCTAAATACAAATGGATTGAATACTGTAAATGTAATTCTTACTTGAAAACTTTTTTTTGTATACTGTTTTACTAAGTTAAAGCTAACACTCTTCATTTTAGTTAGACAAAAATGGGGAAATATTGTAGAATATTGGTTTAAGATGTGTTACATTCATTTATGCTATGGAATATTTGTTAATGATGCAAAAATATGTCACATTCTTTTATGTTGCATTTGTTTAACTTTGTAAAGCTGTATTACTTTGCCTGTCTAATACACCTGATTGGTCTAATAAATTGCTGAACGGCCAACAGCTAAGCAGAAGAAACAGGCAGGGCTGGCATGCAGAGAAAATAAATAGGAGGAGAAATCTAAGAGAAGGGAGAAGAGGGAGGAGTGAGAAAAGGAGAAGAGGAGGACACTAGAGGCCAGCCACACAGTCAGCCATGGAGTAGGAAGGAAAGAAAGATGTATAGACTAAAGAGAGGTAAAAAGCCCAGAGCTAAAACATAGTTAAAGAGAAATGGGATAATTTAAGTTAGAAAAGCTGGCTAGGAACAAGTCAAACTAAGGCCAGGCATTCATAAGTAATAAGTCTCTCTGTATTTATTTGGGAGCTCAGTGGCAGGCTTCCAAAGAACAAAAGGGGGGGGGGGACCACTACATCTTTCATTTGTATTTTTACAAAAAACAAAAAAAGGAACAAAAACAAAACAAACAAAAAACAGAAAAACAAGAACTATGACAGTCCAGCCAGGAGCAAAGAAAATTCAAGTGAGAACCTGATTTTCAAAATCATTGCAATGAGGGCTGGAGAGATGGCTCAGTGGTTAAGAGCATTGCCTGCTCTACCAAAGATCATGAGTTCAATTCCCAGCAACCACATAATGGCTCACAACCATCTGTAATGAGGTCTGGTGCCCTCTTCTGGCCTGCAGACATACATACAGACAGACTATTGTATACATAATAAATAAATAAATAAATAAATAAATAAATAAATTTTTTTAAAAAGAATAAACAAAATCCTTGCAATGATATGAAGACAAACTTTAAAAACTGCAAAGTATTTTTTATTTAGTGAAAAATATTGATACATTAGTAAAATCAAGTAATATTTTAAATGGTTATTTGGAAATATACCTTTCATTTTAAAACTTTTATTTTATGTATAATGCACTATATAAATAACAAAACATCTATTTTCAAATATTTTAAAAAATTCCTTCCTAACAGGTCACAAGATTCGGACTCTATACAAGGAGTAGGTGTTTCTCCTTGTTCCCCAGTTCTCCATAACCATTCTTCTTCGTCCCTTCCTGAGAACTCAGCTTTGCATCAGATCACCTATGACTCACTACCATTTCTTAAGCTACCCACAACCCCCCAAGGCTCTCTAATCTCAGTCTCTATAATGCCCTTGTGCATTGTTACACTGTCCAAGACTAATCTTATAATTAAACACTCATTCCCATGATAACATCACCAATAACCACAACACCTCCATAATTTCAATTTTAAATACTTTGTCTCTACTTTAAGCATCATCTTATCTTTCTAGTGTATTCTAATGCAGTGGTTCTTAACATGTAGGTAACAACTCCTTTGAGGGTTGAATGACCCTTTTACAAGGGTCGCATATTAGATATCCTGCGTATCAGATACTTACATTACGATTTATAAAAATAGCAAAATTACAATTACGGAGTAGCTACAAAAAATTTATAATTTTGGAGTCATCACAAAATGAGGAACTGTATTAAAGGGTTACAGCATTAAAAAGGTTGAAAAGCACGGCTCTAAATGCCTCTCTCTTAGTCAGGGTTGTTACAGGGAGCGGGGCCCCTTGTTCCGGTCGCTCGGTTATCTTACGCCCAAAATAATCACACAGAAATTGTATTCATTAAAACACTGCTAGGCCATTAGCTCCAGCCTCCTATTGGCTAACTCTCACATCTTGATTTAACCCATTTCTATTAATCTGTGTTCACCATGAGGTCATGGCTTACTGGGAAAGATTTAGCATGTCTGGCCTGGCAGTTCCATGGCGGTTCTCTGACTCTGCTTTCTTCCTCCCAGAATTCAGTTCTGTGTTCTCCGCCTACCTAAGTTCTGCCGTATCAGGCCAAGCAGTTTCTTTATTGATTAACCAATGAAAGCAACACATAAACAGAAGGACTTCCTACATCACAGGGTTTTTATTGATACCATGACAATGGCAATCCTATAAGAAAACATTGGGGTGGCTTGTTCATAATTTTAGAGGTTCAGTCCATTATCATCATGGCCAGCAGACATGGTGCTGGCCACCTCTTGATCAGGCCACAGGAAATGACTGCAACACTGAGTAAACATTATGCCAAAGAGACTTCAAAGCCTGTCTCCACAGTAATATACTTCCTTCAACAAGTCGACAATTCCAATATTCCTTTGATCCAACAGCAACCTTCAATCCAGATTCTGTCTCTTCCTACTCTGCTTCATCCTCTTCCTTCCCATACTCTTCATAGAACGTAAACTCCACAGCCAATCATCACAATCACACCCTTCCACTTATGTCCCAGCTGGTCTCTCAATCCTACTATTCTGACTGACAACATTGATAGCCCAATTCTTTCGCTACTCAATTCTCATTCATATTCACTCATATATTTATTCTCTCTCTTTTGTTCCTTTCATTATTATTATATTAATATTAATTATAATATATTAATATTGTTATAATATATTACTCATTTTATAGTAGGAAAACAAAGGCTCTTGAAGCCACTTCCTACACAGCCATTACTCCCTTTATCTTTACAAGAAAACTGTTTGAAAGAAATATTTACAGTAGCTGTCTTTAGCTCTGGTGCTCCCATCAATTTAGGCCTCAATCCAATGAGTTCTACCCCCACCTACTACAATAACAGAACAGTTCAAGCTCATCAATGACCTACACACCATTCAGTGACCAGATCTGCTCACATCTGTGGTAGTCTCTGTGCAATTCTTGAGAAACTTTCTTCAGTTGGCTTTGATAAATACAAAAGGTTTTCTAGTATCTTTCTCATTGTCCTATCTGTCTCCTTCATTAGCTTTTTCCTGTGCTGGCTTCCTGCATTTTAAACCCACTTGCTCTATAGCATTCATTCTGTTTCATGTCTGCAAATGCCATCTGTGTGCTAATGGGTTCTAAATTCATTGTCTTTCCCATCAAAGAAAGAAAAAAAAAACCCCTCAAATCCATGACTAGTCTCTCAAACAACATCCAGAGCTATGTCCTATTTCTTCTCACTACAACCACATCTACTCAGTCTTACAGATCTCAATGAATAGCAATCCCACCCTTCCCAATACTCAGACCATTTGGGTATCAAGCTGGACCTCTTCTCTCTTAAGCTCAAATTTAACACACACAAATCCTGCTAGCATGGCTTTCAAAGTGAATCCGGAGCCCCTCCAGTTGCACCATCCCTACAAGTCACCATCACTTTGCAAGCTTGAGTTCTTGTAAACACCCACTACCAGGCTTTTTTGCGGTCTTGCCTTCCCCTCCTCTAAGATTACTTAACAAAATGCCAAGAATGCTTCTGTCACTCTGCTACTCAGAATATCCAGTATCTTCCTACTTCAATGTGAGTAAAGCACAAACTCCCAGTTATGAACTAACTTATCTATTACTTTTACTCATTCTGTCGCAGCCACACTGACCTTTTAAAAGTTTTAGAGTCACCAAGGGAGCCCCAAGCATGGAATGAGTAAAACTGGAATAGATAGGTAGATGATAGATAGACAGACAGACAACAACTAGGGGCTTATCAAGAAGGGATATGTGAGCAGCACCCATAGCCCTGTGGGGTTAAGAGACTGGCTCCATATGGAGAAACCAGACAAGTTAACCATAAAACAACAGGCGTCTACTTCACATCAGCAGCAGAAGTGCAAACACAGAAGAAGTGGTTGGAATAACAAACAGTACTGTAGTGAAACAGGGAGTCGATGTGAATTTGTGGATCTCAAGATCTAAAGACAGACATGGAAATGTGAACCCAGTTGTTGTGCAGGCCTGCTTCCTCTCTCCCTCATTCTCTCTACCCTACACCCTGGATCTACACCCAGATCTTTCCTCTGGATTTGGCTTTTTGAAGTAGAGGTTCTCAGTCTGTGGGTCACAACCCCTTTGGGGATTGAACAACCCTTACACAGTAGTCACCTAACACCATCCTGCATATCAGATATTTACAATGTGACTGATAACAGCATCAAAATTAAGGTTATGAAGTAGCAAAAAAAAATTTATGGCTAGGACTCACCATAAGAACTGTATTAAAAGGTCACAGCGTTAAGAAGGTTGACAACCTCTGGTTTAAAGGGTCTAGTTACAGAGATACTCCAACAGCCATGAGTCCATTTAGCATTCATCTTGGCTTTGAAATACTACTCCCAAAAAGGAGAAAGTCCTTAAGGAAATGGCTGATTACAAGGCTGAAGCAAGAAAATGACAAGATGATCCCATGGTATCTTTCACCAAAAAGAAAAGTATAGCAGTCATAAAATGGCATTATCTACTCACATGCACTGTATATTTTTAAAGTCAATATAGTTATAGAAAATTAAGGGAATTTTGAGTGAGGAACACATAAGACCATTCTTATTATTTCTGCAAGCTTTCTGAGGCTTTAAAATTACTTGACGCTTTTTTTTCCCCAAGACAGGGTTTATCTGTGTAACAGCCCTAGTTGTCCTAAAACTCATGCTGTAGACCAAGTTGGCCTCGAACTCACAGAGATCCGCCTGCCTTTGGGATTAAAGGTGTGTGCCACCATCACCTAGCTTACTTGAGGTATTTTTGAAGCTATGTTTTTAATTGAAATAAAATACCACTTTCCTCCCTCGGGCCCCCTCCAGTTACCTGCCTCAAGCCTCTTCCATGTACCCCCACACCGTTTCAGGTTTATAACAACATCATCATCATTATCATCATCACTATTATTATTGAGTGTATGTGTGTACAACTTGCTGTGTCTATTTTTGTTGCATATTTGCATATGGTTTCAGGGCTGACCACTTTGGATTGAAAACCAAAAGGGCGCTCATGCCTGGGAGAGGTTACCTGTCCTCCCGGTGGTTATCAGTTGCCTATAGTTCTTGTCTAGGGGTGGGGCCCCACAAAACCTTCTCCCTTCCATGTTAACGTGCTCACTGCAATTGCCACAGTTCTGGTCTTGTTTACGCAGCCATTTTTGGAGAGACTGTTTCACAGCAGACCTCATATTCTGGCTCTTAAGAATCATTTTGTTCCCTCTTCTATGCATAGTGACTGATGGTGATAATTCAAAGGGGGGCATGAAGGCTAGCATGGGATGAATGGCTTCTAGTGGAAAATCTGGGCTCTGACCAGAGCCAGTTAGTAAGTAAGCAGCTGCAGAAGCCAGTGTTTTATAATAGTAATGGAGGGTTACCCTCCCCCAGAATAAAATCTTACAGAAGAATACTAACTAATGAATGTACAGGAATAAATGAACTAGAAAACCGCCATCTGATAACAGCAAATTAAAAATTGGGAAAATTTCAATGGATTCTAAAACTAGTGAGTAAAAGTAAAATAAAAATACCTCCTCACAGCCGGGCGGTGGTGGCGCACGCCTTTAATCCCAGCAATCGGGAGGCAGAGGCAGGCGGATCTCTGTGAGTTCGAGACCAGCCTGGTCTACAAGAGCTAGTTCCAAGACAGGCTCCAAAACCACAGAGAAACCCTGTCTCGAAAAACCAAAAAAAAAAAAAAAAAAACCCTCCTCACAAAGTAACGGGGGCTAGAGAGAAGGCTCGGTATTAAGAGCATGTGCAGTTCTTGGCAGCTCACAACATACTCACTAATCACGAAAAAGAAAAACTGAGAGACAGCAGAGATTCTCTTTAAACAGTGGTCAGTGCTAACATCACCAACGATCACATCAAATACATAACCACCTAAAAGATTTGAAAACACAGCAACATTTCTGTGATATCAGCCAAAAATACCAGCAGGTTCTAATCAAAAGGAAACACTAGAAAACCCAAGTTCAGAGATAACAAGTTGTAATCTTCAAAACTCTGGAGAGCAGCAGCAAGGTCAAAAGAAAGGCTTCTCAGGGCTGTTCCAGATTTTAAAGACTTAGAGAGGCATGAAAATTAGATGAAATGCTTGATACTAGATCACCATCACTTTGAATCAAGATTACTTGGACAATAGTTAAAGGGGGTCTCTATGTAAAGGATGTACAAAAGTTATTTTCAATTGTTTCAAAATAAAAGAAAGGCCTTTAAAGTGGGTTATGCCAGGTATGTTCTCGGCTCAGACTGTAGACAAGCTATTTCCCTCCAGAGGACTCACACTGTATTGTATTTCCCAGTCAGATCTCTACTTTTCAAGATTTTACTTTCTAAACTTTAAACACTGTGTTTCTTGTCCTGGTCCTTCTTTCCCCTTACCTTATATACCAACTACTATAATATGGCTCCCATATTATATAAAAAATAAACTGGGGGGAAGGGAATGTTGATGTTTTGGTCATTGCAACAATTCCAAGACTCAATTTCCGAGTTAAGCTGGGGTGGAAGGAATAAATAGTAACTCATATTCTTGGGATATAAACTTAACACTCAATCACAAAATAGGTTCACTTTCTCAATAAAATGCAATGCACTATGAAACAGGTAAACTAACCCCACTGATGCTCTGGTATATCTTTTCTACAAAACTCTACAACAGGAATGAATGACCTAATAGTCTTGTTCCAAGGAGCTTAGTGAATAAGCCTATTTCCATGCGAAAGCTAGTGCTGAAGCCAGCTAACACAGCAAGAGAATACCAGCACCACATGAAATTCAGTATTAAAACACCAAATATGGCTAGGCATAGTAGTGCATTCCAGCTACTAGAAGGTTGAGGGAAAAATTAATGAACTCTTGAATCCAAATAAAGTTTTAAAAAGGAAACGGGGTATGATGGTACACTCTCTAATACCAGAAGGAGAGTCAAGAGGACTCAAAGCCAGCCTAGGCTACAAAGAGAATTTCAAGGCTAGACTGGGCTACATGAAAGTATACTAAAAACAAACAAATGAGTTGTGCAGAGAATGCAGCTCTGCGGCTTGGCTGGCATGTATGAACCCCTGGGTTCAATTCCCAGCACTAAAAAAAAATAAAATAAACAAGAATTAATTACATCAGACTTGATTACAAAATACAAGTACATGCAGGTAGAAATTCCTCGACAGAAAACAGGATAACACAGAATTTGCTAGGGAATGAAAGTGGTGTGAACCAAGAGATATGTATAAATAAGGTTTATATATTTCATTATCATATTGCCTGGGAAAACTACCAAAGTTATAATTAAAATAACCACAATGGTTTCAATTAGTTTTAGTATTATAACTAAATAATCTATATTTAATGCAGGGGGAATCCAAAAATTCTACGGCTTCTATTGGCTTCTATACACAAAGTAAAGCGTTCAAATCAGTAGCTTCATTTCACAAATGCTCATTTCTCATGGTCTGCCAGGTAATAATGCTGACCTTCATGTGCATAACTGTCAGAATCACAACAGAAAAAAAAATATCATAAGCCAGATAAGGGGGTGCACACCTGTAGACCTAGTTACCCAAGAATCTGAGACAGAAGAATTCATTTAGCACTTGAGTTCAAGGTCAGTTTGGGCAGCAGCACAATAAAATGGGGATGGGGTGGTAACAACTCTAAAGCAAAACAACTTTTTAAAATATAAAAAAAATTGTAAAAATCTGTATTTTTAAGAGTATAAGAATTAGAAAATCAAAATAACAAGTTTAGAGAAGTCAATAAAATAAAAAAAAGATGCATAATAAGCAAGACTGTGAGGAAGGGGATAAAATAATCATAAATAACAATCCCAAGCACAATAAGGAAATACACACATATACACACCCAACTTTCAAAAAGTAAATTCTAAAATGGTAAATTAAACCCCAATAATTACATCTGTTATGAATAGAAAAAGTAACCAATTAAAATAGGCGCAAACATCAAACAGAGCAGACTTTAAGAAAATAGATAAAAGAAAATGTCATAATATAATGACTCTACTTGAAGATGCTAAACACAGTTCCTAAATACATATGAGCAGAATTGATAGAAGCAAAGAAAAACAAACAAACAAAAACCTAATAAATGACAGACCCTTTCCTGGCCAAAGAAACAGTGTACAAAAGGAGCAAATGTAAGACAATAAAAATCATCAACAAACTTGATCTTCAAAAACTGTTAAACATATTTTAAGATTTATTTTTATTTTCTTATTTATGAGTGTGTATGCTAGTGTGTTGAATACATGGCATTTTTGTGGGGGTGCCTACAAAGGCCAGAAGTCTTTGTAGGATTCATGGGAGCCCCTAGAGCAGGTTACAGGTGGTTGGAAGCTGCCTGACATTGGTGCTGGAATCTGAAAAGTACTCTTATCCAATGAACCATCTCTTCAACCAAAATGGGGTTTTGTTGTTGTTTTGGGTTTTTTAAGGTTCATTTATTAATTATGTGTACAGCATCTGCCTACATGTATCCCTGAAGGCCAGAAGAGGGTACCAGATCTTATTACACGGTTGTGAGTCACCGTGTAGTTCCTGGGAATTGAACTCAGGACCTCTGGAAGAACAGTAAGTGCTCTTAACCCCTGAGCCATCACTCAGCCCTGTTGTTTTGTTTTATTTTTTAAGACAGTCTCACTATTTAGCCTTGGCTGGCCCAGAACTTGCCCTATAGACCAGAGTGCTCAACCTCAGAGATCTGCCTCCCTCTGCCTCTGTACAGGGAGTAAAAGTGCTCAGATTAAAAGCAACAGCTACCATACCTTGCCTTCCAGGTGTGTGTGTCTGTGTGTGTGTGTGTGTATTAATTTCATAGAACATGTACAACAGTAACTGGAGAAATGGCTCAGTGGTTAAGAGAACTTGCTACTCTTGCAGAGGACCTGATTTCAGTTCCATGTCTGGCAGTTTCATTACCTTCTGTAACTCCAGCTCCAAGGGATTCCACACACTCCTCTAGCCTCAGAGGGTATGTACGTACACACACACACACACACACGCACACGCATGCACGCACACGCACACGCAGCATAGACACATAAATACACATAGAGACAAGGACACAGTATAGAAAATGATCACACATCCTAGAGAAGCTAAATAAGAAAGTGAACCCAAAGAAAATCGTATAGTCATCCGCCTGGAGAGGGGAAGTAGACAAGATTGCAGGGCAAAAACTGGGAATTTGCGGGTGAGGTGGCATGGGGCAAAGGGGAAATGGGATGAGAAACATGAGAAGGGGAGGATGGGAGGAGCTCGGGGGATTGGAATGGTTGGGATATAGGAAGGGTGGATACGGGAGCAGCGAAGTATATATCCTAACTAAGGGAGCCATCTTAGGGTTGGCAAGAGACTTGACTCTAGAGGGGTTCGCAGGTGATCAGGGAGATGTCCCCAGCTGGTACCTTGGGCAACTGAGGAGAGGGAACCTGAAATGACCCTATCCTATACTGATGAGTATCTTACATATCACCTTAGAACCTTCATCTGGCGATGGATCGAGGTAGAGACAGAGACTCAATTTGGAGCAACGGTCTGAGCTCTTAAGGTCCAAATGAGGAGCAGAAGGAGGGAGAACATGAGCAAGGAAATCAGGACCACGAGGGATGCACCCACCCACTGTGACAGTGGAACTGATTTATTGGGAGCCCACCAAGGCCAGCTGGTCTGGGACTGAATAAGCATGGGTTGAAACTGGACTCTCTGAGCATGGCGGACAATGAAGGCTGATGAGAAGCCAAGGACAATGGCACTAGGTTTCGATCCTAATACATGAACTGGCTTTGTGGGAGCTTAGCCTGTTTAGACGCTCACCTTCCTGGACGTAGATAGAAGACCTTCGTCTTCCCGCAGGGCAGAGAATTTGGACTGCTCTTCAGTATCGAGAGGGAGGGGGAATGGTGTGGGGGGAGGAGAAGAGGAGTGGGGATAGGGGGAGGGGAGTGGGGGGAGGAGGCAATATTTGGGAGGAGGGGGAGGGAAATGGGAAACGGTGAGCAGGTGGAAATTTTAATTTAAAAAGAATAAAAAAAAAGAAAATGATCACGCGCTGAGTCACGAGTTTCAAATTTTAAAGGATTAGATATATAGCTTCCTTATAAAAGCAAAATGTAGCAAAAACAGTGGTAAAGAGCTGATTCTCTTATCTACATCATGTACTTTTACACACAGCACAACCCCAAGTTCAATGCTCTGTAACACAACACACTGACCTGCACTAATCATTTAACATACTTGGAACGAATGACATGCAGGTTTAGCTGCTACTGTATCCAAGGTTAATAATGCCATGTCTTTTGCCAGAATTGATAAAATGCTTCACTTACTTTTTACCCCCCAGTACAAGCTTTGACAAACAAATCCAACAATATGGATAAATTGAGGGAAAAAAACTATGCAAAATTGCACAAAAATATATGCTTTTAGAGTATGTTTTAATTTCTAAGAAATTCTAGAAGAAACATATTATGACAGAAAAGATTAAGTTGTTAGAGAACATGGGAGATTAGACTCACTGTAAAAGGTAATCAGGAAAATTTATAGAGTGAGAAAAGCATTGTATATCTTGGTTGTGCTGGTTAATTAATTAATTAATAAAAAAATGGTATATTGCTGAATGAATAAAACATTATGACAAATAAAAAAGCAAAACTGGCCACAAAAGCCTTTGCATTTCACTTTGCAACAGTGAATGTCTGTCATCTGATATCTCCTTACAGTAACTGTGATTTATGTGCTATCTACATGCCCTATAAAGAAAGCGATTCTACCTTTGCATGTACTGCCTTTTCTGTTACCATTATTCACTCAAACACAATATTTATTAAATGCACTGAAAATACTATTATGAATGATATAAAGTTTGATTTACTGGAAAGCACATTTGTGGGAACCAACACACTGTAATTTCCAACATACCACATATCATACTTACATGTGTAAAATGAGGTCTAATATCTGCTATACTTTACATACCATCAAATCTATTAAGTTTAAAATAATACAGGTGGAAAATATCATTCATTTTCCTTCCAAAGTTCCTTATAACAAATCACTGTTGAAATTAGCAGCATTCAGTCAACTCATAAAACATTATTTGTAAGCCAAGGAGTGGGAAAATTCAACACACACTGAACAGAATATGAGGTAAAACTGATTGTGAAATGACAAGATACCACACAAATAATGATTAAGAACATTAAAGGAATAACTATATTCCTTACATATGTAAAAGATATGGAACAAAAAGAGCAAGCCAAGTGATGATGTACGCACTTTTAATTCCAGCTCTTGGGAGGTATAGGCAGGGAGATCTCTGAGTTCAAGGCCAGCTTGGTCTACAGAGAGAGTTCTAGGACAGTCAGGGCTACGTAGAGAAACCCTGTCTCAAAAGACAAGCAAAAAGAGTAATGCAAATAGATGACTCGAAATAAACTAGACACAAAGGCAAATACTGAATGAGTCTATGTGAACAATTTGCGGAGAAGTATAGCAAAGGTTACAGTGCAGATAGGGAGTTGCTGCTTAATAGGTACTTCTATTTTATGTAATGAAAATTTAAAAATAGATCATGCTGATGGCTGCACAATACTATGAATGTGTTGTGCCATTGAATTGCACATTTAAAGTGACAGAAATGGAAAATTTTATGTCATGTGCATCTGACCACAATACATTTTTTTAAGTTCAAGAAACACTTAGAATGTCCAATACAAATATGTAATACAGGGTACAGAATACAGATCAAAATGTTAGAGACAAAAAAATACCATGTGTGAGACACACAGTACACTAGATGTGACTAAAAGAAGACTAGAGACTGAAAAAGACAAGGGAACCTATCACAGAGCAGCAAACAGAAGAAATCAGAGCTGAAGCACCATCTTTCAGTAATGTGCCAATTTGATCCCCACAAAGGAAGAGGAAAGTGGCACCTGCTGCTTGTTCTCCACACTTTTTAGGTAAAGTGTTTTCTTTTGGTGCAATCATGCGAATCTACCCAAAATAGGGCACTTAAGACGCAAGAATGGGCACTATTCAAAAAAGAATGCTCCAAAAATGTTATAAAACCAGAAATTACCTCCATGCTTATGAGAACCTAACAAGCTAATGTAATGTTTACATTGAGCATAGTAGGCACTCCAAGAGCTGACAGCTAAGTATGAAGGAAAACGATCAGAAAAGGGGAGAAGCTGGGTGGTGATGGTACACGCCTTAAATCCCAGCACAAGAGGCAAAGGCAGGCAGATCTCTGTGGGTCCGAAGACAGCCTGGTCTACAGAACAAGTTCCAGGGCAATCAGAACTACACAGAGAAATCCTGTCTCAAAAAACAAAAACAAAAAAAAAACCTGAATCTAAACGAAGTATCCATCTGCTCTGTCCAGAGAAACACACTTAAATTTTCCTAAATGTATGGGATGGGAAATTTATCATTTAAGTATTTTAGGTTAAGGAGTCCGTTAAGTCAAGCATTTTAGAATAAGTACTTCATCTGGTGAATAGAAAACTGTATGTAGGACTACAAAAATTGGAGCAACGACCATTGAAGAAAAAAATGATACAGAAATGGTAGGACAGTCATTTGAGCAGGAAAGGAGCAAGCAGGGCAGCAAGAGAGAAACATGAACTATGATTAGGAGGTGCACTAGCAGGACTGGACTTCTGGCTTGACCCACGAGAAATGATAGAAGAAATACTGAAACCAAAGAGGCAGATTTGCAAGAGGAGGGGAAGTAATATAACTGTGATCTAACCTATGACAGACTATAGTGAACCAAGTAGAGATGCCAGCAGATGAATGCATCTCAGTCTAAAGCACCAACCCAAGCATGCAGGTGAATAAAACATAAGTCATCAACACATAAACGATCAAGCACCTGCAAATACACAGAGCTGGATAAGTTATAGAAGTAATCGTGGGTTCTTTCTAAGGGCATTTGGTTACTTATTTTGTTTATGAGACATTTGGACATCATTAACAAAATTAGAAATGAGAACTAAGAGAAGTTAAAGTCAGTAAGTTTGTCAGCTAGAAAGAAAGAGAGATCCAAAGGACAGTTGAGGAATCTTTCTGATGATAGGCAGAGCATCGTGTGAAACAGAAGGAAAGGAAGAGCAAATGGTATTAAGAAGATAAACTGGTGTGTCAAGAGACAGGAAATTTAAGGGCTCTCTCTCTTCTTGATGACTTCTATTTTCCAGGAAACAGGAACATCATCTGTAGGGGAGACTTTGTTTCTAAGTTGAAAAAAAGTCCTAACAAGAATTACCCTAGGGCCTTGATAGTCTCAGGGACTGGAGTCCAAGAGTCTCAGTATTGCTAAGCCAGTTAGTTGTCTGACTGTTCTCCATCACTACTCAACAAACAACTTTTGTGTAGAGCTGAGACAAACAGAGCTGGAACCTACATTGAGCCAGATGTATATAGTAGAGATTCACTGGTGCAAGGAAACAAGAGTTATAAAAGATATTTGAATTGATAGACATTGCACACTTGCCTTCTAGTGAAGGAAGCATTTAGGGGTGTTCAGGCCTTACATCTCAGAAGTCTGAACAGTAAGTTAGTGAAAAAATAAAGAAGCTTAGAGCAGGACTGGGAGCATGATCTAAAACAGCAAAGTGGATTTCAGGTAATGGTGAGATCCAGAACAGATCATGGGATTCAGTGAGTGAATTAAGTAAAGAGAAAGACAGTGAGGGGTGATGGAATTAGGAGACAAAACTGAGTACTCTGTCCACGTAACCACTAAGTTCATACTAAAGAGCAGTGCCAAACACTTATGGCAAGCCTGTGAGCCAGATGCCTATAACTTTAACAAATAAAATACAGACAAGTCACCAACAACTGATAGCCGTGAGGAGAAGTACCAGATGTATGGCCCAGGTACATCAATCAGACCGAGTAGGAATTCCAAGAGAAAGATATCAAGGATGCTGCAATGAAACACGGAAAGAAGGAACATATACACACACTGAGAGCAGAAGCTGCAAGTTCTGCAAGAGGGCTCTCCCTTAAAAACACAGGTGCTTATGGCAATGGGAAAGGAGACATTTGGGAAAGAATTTAAAGAAACAAACAAATGTATCAACCCCAGAACAAAGAAGAAAAGACTTTGTTTTGGAAGGAAGAACAGTAAGGGAAAAGACTAACCACAGAAGAGTCTTACATATAAAACAGAAAGAAGCAACTATGAAATGAAGCTGGTGGTTCAGACAACAGGTCCCAAGAGCTCTCTGTAAAAGAAGACAGCACCTCAGCAATCAGCCAGTGCCTGGAACAATTGCAATTAGGAAAGGGTCTGTCTGTTTCCAGTGTGAAAAGAAAAGGGAAAAAAATTTCATTCTCTCTGTAAAGAGCCAAATTAAATTCAGATGATTCTGTTGGATAATGAACATGTGCTGGCAGGGATGGAGAGATGACTCAATGGTTGCTCTTCCAGAGGACCAGGGTTAGATTCCCAGAACCCACACGGTGGCTCACAAACATCTGTATGTAACTTCCAGTTCCAGAGTACCTAATGCTTTCTTCTGCCCTTCATGGACACCAGGCAGGCACAAGGTTCAGACATACATAAAAGCAAAGCACCTTCATATATGAAATAAAAATAAACAGAGGCCATCAAGTTTAGAGTCAATTCCCACACCTCCTTCCTATCCAGAGTGCCCCAGACTTTAACTGTGTAAATTAGGGTGTTTCAAATATTAATAAGTTTACATAGTAAATAGGAGATAAGAAAGAATGTTCTAAGGCTGGTGGGATGGCTCAATAGGTAAAGATCCTTGTGACACACAAAGTCTGATGACCTTAGTTCAACCCAGAGGGTGGAAAGAAAAAACGGATTCTCAGAAGTTGTTCTCTGGCCTCCAAACACGTGCTAGGGTTCATGTGCACCTTCAAGCACACGTGTGCACATGCATACGTGTACACACACATACACACAAAGTTAATAAATGCTCTTTTAAAAAACTACATGTTAAAACTATCTGGGAAAGCAGTCATCATTTTATATGCATGAGATCAAAAGGAAAATAATGCCTTATGGCTATTAAATGCAAACAGCAAGAGGGATGTGCCCCAATAGCACAGGCCACAGTAAAAAGGCTGGGGGTTTATTGTGGTAGTACGAATGTAACTGGCCCCACATGGAGTGGCACTATTGGAAGGTGTGGCCTTGAAGAGTAGGTGTGGTCTTGTTGGAGAAATTGTGTCACTGTCGATCTCACATATGCTCAAAATATCATGCAGTGTTACAAACCACTTTCTGTTGCCTTCTGATCAAGATGTAGCCAGCACCATGTCTGCCAGCATGCCACTATGCCCCCGCCATGATAATGGATGGAGCTTCTGAAACTGTAAGACTCCACCTCAAGAAAATGTTTTCCTTTGTAAGAGTTGTCATGGTCATGGTGGTGTCTCTTGAAAGCAATAGAAGCCCTAAGACAAGCATGTATTACTTCTGTAATTTTTTAAAATGTTATTTATTTTGCTTTTGAGGTTTTGTGAAATTAAACTGAATAAGCCTGTCCCTAAGAACACTTTGCCAAGAAGATGGCATACTCATAGCATCTTGAGAGACAAAACTTCCAACAACTCCCCACCTCGAAAAAAGGGGGGGAGTAAATTTTTAAAAATATAATATTCTATAACTTTTTCAGAAAAAACTATCATAAATAAATTTTGAGCTAGTTTCATTTTCTTGGCTCTAAATTTAGCTATTTTTTTTTTATCATCTGTTCTCCTATTATGGAAATGTCTTAAAAATGAAAAACAACTTGTTTTCTAGAAGACTCCAAACCTTATGACTTTAATCTTTTTTAAAAAAAAAACATATTTTCTTTATTATATTTTATTTTATTGATTTATTTTTGAGATAGGTCTTACTATGTAGTCCTGGATAGCCTGAAACTCTCAATGTGGACCAGGCTATAAAATTAGTTAAATATTTAGGGCTTTATTATTTGTTTATCTTTTGAGACAGCATCTCATACAGCTCAGCCAGATTTCAAACTTGCTACAGAGCCAAAAATGACTTTGAATTTCTCATCTTCCCACCTCTGTAGAGGTTCACCACCCTCTGCTGATTTTATGTGGTGCTGGGGTTTAAGCACTCTACCAAGTCAACTACATCCTCTGCACCAACCGTTAGGACTCTAAAGATTCTTTTACTATGCCACCTCAGCCCTTCATAAATACTAATTACACATTGGCCAGGTGTGTGTGCTGTTTTATTAGCCAGGATAACTCAAGTATTAAAGAAGAAATGCTGCCATTCTTCTACAAGTTATATAATTATTATCTCAAAACAATCAATAAACAGTCTGGAGATGGTTCAACTATCAAGAGCACTAACTATTCTTCCACAGGACACAGATTTGATGCCCAGCACCTACATGGCAACTCAGAGCTACCTTGTTCCAGGAGATGCAATATCCTCTTCTGAACTCCAAGGGTAGCAGGTACACATATGATACACAGACATAATTGCATACAAAATACTCACACACGTAAAAAAAAAATCAATAAACACAACTTTACAAATTTCTACAATATATTCTCAAATTTCTACAAGACAATATATACATATTCCTTAATAACCAAAAACCAAAGAGCCACCCAGCAGAAAACCTGATACTGAAAGCACTTGGAAGAGCCAGGTGGTAGTGGTCAATGCTTTGAATCCTAGCACTCGGGAGGCAGAGGCAGACAGATCTCCTGAATTTGAGGCCAGCCTGGTCTACAGAGCGAGTTCCAGAACAGGCAGGACTGTTGCAGAGAATCCCTGTCTCAAAATACTACACACACACACACACACACACACACACACAAAATGTCCTTGGAAGACTAAAAAACATGGGCTTTGTACAAGCTACTGATAAACTATTTTTTCTAATTTTCTATGGAGAAAATCATTTTATTGCTTTATTCATTTATTTTGGGTTTTGGTTTTTTGAGACAGCCCTGGCTATCCTAGAACTTCCTTTGTAGACAGAGATAACCTCCAACTCATAGTCACCTGCCTCTGCCTCACAAGGCATGAGTACCTATGCCTGGCTGAGAAAATAATTTCAAGCATACATTTAAAATTCTATGCTCAGTTCAGTATTGCTTGGCATAATCAATAACTTAAAAGCTGCTTTGTATGTAAAATTACAAAATTGTTTTAAAAATAGGGATTATATTTACACTTTATTCTTGTTTTCTTGTTGTTGTTTTGGTCTTTTGTGTGTTTGTTTTTTGAGACAGGTTTTCTTTGTGCAGTCCTGGCTGTCCTAGAACTTGCTCTGTAGACCAGGCTGGCCTGAACTCAGAGATCTGCCTGCCTCTGTGCCACCACAACAGAATATATGAATGCTTCTGTTTTTTTAAACACAGTAATAATCACAGAATAGACACAGAACACCTTGCATTAGAAGATATAATCTGAAGGAACATACATTCAACTTTAAATTTCTAGTTAAGTTTTCCTCATGAATTAAGCTGACTCCATAACTATGGTCACCACTATTTTCCACTTTCCTATTCATTAAATGTGAAATGTCAAAATGACGTAGTTTGGGCTGAGGCTATGGCCCAGTTAATGAAATACTTGCTTCATACAAAGAAAGCCCTGGCTCCAGTCTCTAGCACTGTATATATGGGACATGATGGCACAGGCCATAATCCCAAAACCTGGGGGAGGTAGAGGTGGGAAGAACAAAAGTTAAAGGTCACCCTTTGCATGCTGCAAGTTCAGGCCAGTCTGGGATACATGAAATTTTGTCTCAAGAAATAAGCAGAATGTTTAAAAAAAAAAAAAATCAGAAGTTCAAGATCATTCTCTGTCACATAACAAATGAAACATTGGAGGCCAATGAGATGACTTATCCAGTGAAGGCACTGGTCACCAACCCAAAGACCTGAGAGTTCTAACCCTGGGACCCACACAGTGGAAAGAAGAGAACCAACTCCCCAAATGCACTGTACCATGTATACACCTACACAGGTACACATACACACACACACACACAAATTAATGTAAGATTCTAACTTACTACAAATAAGTTTTTAAGCATACTGTTTTCAACCTAGGATAAAGTGTAATGTTAGTTTTTATTTCATGAACACTTTATCACAACATATTTCTTTTTATTTTTACATGTATACTCCCTTTATGAAAGCCCAGCAAATTAAGGGAGAGAAGGAGGAATAGGCAGAGAAGTGAGCTAGCCTTAATCAATCCAATTTGTATGGAGTCCTAAAAGTGTGATAAAGTGTGATGGCACTGGCATACTTGGATATGTCAGCATTTTCCACATACACAGTTCTATCTTCTAAAAAAATTTTAAGAATCTGTGTCTGATTTTTTTTCACTTAGTACAAGAAAAAAAATGCACAGTGCCTCTCATCTTCTTCCTGAAGACTACTTGCATCACTACTCTAAAAATGTTGCCTTAATGCAAAGTCCTGGCTACCTCAGTCCATCTACTTCAGGAGACCTGACAAAGGGATCTCCACAGGAGACTCTCCATAGAAGGATCCCCGACAGGGATGTCCACAGAAGGATTTCCACAGGGAAATCTCCACACTAGGATCCCCACAGGAGTATTGCCACAATTAATACTTTATGATTTTTGCAAGAATTTCAACATACCAAAATTTATTTTCAGTAGCTCTTGAAAGAATTAGCTCAAGACAACTATGCTAATATATCTTACATATTTAAGATATTATACCCCCCACAAACAAACCAAGGAGGTGTGGTACTCTTTTAAATACAGCACTTGGGAGGCAGAGGCTGAGTAGTAATCTCAAAGAAAAAAAAATACACTACAACCAAAAATAATTTTAATTTATCTTTAACATGAATTTAACATGAAAGAAAAATCTAAATAAAAAATTCTTTACTAAAATTTCCCTCTGGATCTTAATAAAACCAAGGGTTATATTTAACAAAAAAAAATGAAGCAATTACAATCATCTAAGCTAAAGCTAAAAGGGCAAACTGGAATTTCAATAAAAATGAGTGTGACTTCTAGACGAGAAATGCCTAAAGCAAAGGCAAAATCCTAAAGTCCTATGCAGACACAGAATCCTCAAATAAGGCAGTATCTGAGAAAAAACCTGTATCTTGAAAAGACCCCCAAAATGTACATATTATAACCCCACAAATCAGCATGCAATGCCACCTGTGAACAAGAACAGACACATTATCTGTAGACTAATCTGCAGTCTTCAATGCCAAAGACAGAACAATGCAATAGTTACAACATGGCAGTTACCATTCTACAGGAAACTAGCTACTAAAGTAACAAAAGAATTGGGCTTGTTGTTGTTTTGTTCTGTTTTTCAAGTAGGGTTTCTTTGTTTAACAGTCCTAGCTATACTAGAACTAGCTCTGTAGACCAGGCTAGCCTTGAACTCACAGAGGTCCATGTGTGAGTCTCTGCCTCCCCAGTACTGGGATTAAAGGCAAGTGCCAAAAGAACTGTTTTTAATCTTTATGTAGAAAAGGAAGGTATAGCACCCTAACTGAAGTCATGATCACCGAATGTTTATAAACTTATTTCTAACACAGTTTAAAATAAAATTAAAATGAACCCAAAACAGAACCAAAAGAGTACAAAGGCCATGCTTACCTCAGAGTCCTCAACATGTGTTATTTTAAAATAACTAAACAAAATATGGTAGTACATGCCTATAATCAATCTTAGCACTGGGGAGGCTAAGGAAGGATAAAAGACAATTTGGGGTCATCCTGGACTACAACGTGGAAACCCTGGAGGGGAGGGGAAAGGAGGAAAAGAGAAGGGAGGGGAGGAGAGCCCAACTAGTTGAGTCTACTGCCTGTACCTGAGTTTACACAGTTCAAAACGATTTATTCATTACTCAGAAGTAAAAGGTTCCATAATCCAAAATTTACAAAAAAACAAAACAAAAAATTTTCTTAGCATCTCTTTCCATAAAAACATCTTAAATATATTGATTCAAACTAGACCACATTCATGGTACACTAGTAAAATTCAAAAGAAAAAGCAAGCAAGACATGGTAGAACATACCCACTGTCCTGCCTAAACCAGGAGCTAAGGCCAGAGGATAACTTGAGCTTAGGAGCTAGCTCAAAGTCAACCTAGCCAACACAGGGAGATTTTTTTTTTTAAACAAAGAATACAACTGAAATCTGCTTGTTACCAGCAAAGTACACTACAAGTACTATCATTCACTGATGGAAAGAGTGAAGTTGTACAGCCATTTTAGAAAATATTGGCAGTTTTTCAAAACTTAAACATAAGCTACCACATAACTACAATTTCACTCCTTGGAATCTCTCCAAGAGAAATAAAAACATGTCCTCACATATTATAAATTCATAAACAAAATGCAATATATAGTTCATGCAATAACATTCAGCAATAATAAAGAACAAAATACTAACACATGCTACAATACAGATGAACCTCAAAACATTATGCTGGGGAAAGAAGCCAGATACAATATTTTTTGCTATGGTTTAAAAGAGAAATCCTCACAAGTGTGGATATTTGAACAACCCCAGGTGGTGGTGCTGTTTGGAGAAGCTGTAAAACTTTAGGAGTTGCAGCCTTGCTGGAGGAAGTATGTTACTGGGAGTAGGCTTTGAGAGTAAAAAGCCTCCTTCCCTCACTTCCAGTTTGTTCTGTTACTACCTGCTTGTGGTTGGGGATGTGAGCTTTCTCACCTTCCTGTTCCTGCTTCCATGCCTGCCCCTTACTGCTACACCTCCTTGCCATAATAGACCTTTATTCCCTGGGAGTGTAAGCCAAAATAAACTTTCTTCTACAAAGTTGCCTTGGCCACAGTGTTTTATCACAGCAGCAGAAAAATAACTAATGCACTCTATGATACCATTTATGTAGAATTTACAAAAAAAGACAAATTTATAGAAGCAGATCTAGAGATAGGCCTGGAGTAAGGACTGACTGAGAACCTACACAATAGAATTTTAGGGGTAAAGATAACATGTTGTGGTGACAGATTTATTAAATTACAAACTTAAAATGGATTAATTCATAGGCTAAACACTACACCTCAAAGAAGCTGAGGAGCCAGGCATAGTAACACATTATTTTATTCCCAGCACTCAGGAGGCACAGGCAGGTGGGCTTTCAAGGCCAGCCTGGTCTACATAGCAAGTGCCAGGACAGCCAGAGTTACATAATAGAGACCCTGTCCCAAACAAAACAAAACAAAACAAAAAAGCCTAATGAAAATAAAAAGCTAGTGAACAATCAGTGAGAGTTTGATTTCAGACCTGATTCTAAGAACAAAGAGATAGAAGCATGCACACCGTCTATACGAGCAAATTATATTCATATATCCAACGAATATTAGTAAGGATTTACAAGCAAATATAGTATTATATATTACTCCCTTTCTCTAACTGCACACTACCTGTGTGTGTATACATATATATGTATATTTGTACAATTCAAAATTCATTTCCATAAATACTTTAAATATAGCATAAACATTTACATTTATTAGAAAAACATTAAAACATTAGTTAAAAGTCAAATAAAAATGTTAGTAATCATGGAGTTGATAAAACGGCTCAGTATGTAAAAGTACAGCTGTCATGTCTGATACCCTGAGTTTAATCTCTTAGTAGAAGGAGAGATTCCCAAAAACTGTCCGCTGACTTTCTCGTGACATGTCCACATACATGAATGAATATGACATGTAATAAAAGTTCTTTTGAAATAAAAGTAAACAGAATGCTTACTGTCTGAAAGCTTTTTCTTGTAAGGACATCTAGATTTCTTTTTTCGGTTTTTTCAAAATAAGGTTTCTCTGTGTAAGCCCTGGCTGGGTGTCTCCCTAGTGCTAGAGGAGACATCTGGATTCTTGATCAAAATCTCTTACACCCTTGGAGACTTTTGTTTTCAATTTTGTTAATAAGCAAATATTACTACTAACAGCCAATATACTCTTTTAAGGATTAACCTGTAAGATACCACCAGCATTTCACCTGCTCTTGAACATGAAATGCTGACTAACATAGGAATCACCTGCCTCCACAGGGAGCTAGATGTGATTAACTAGAAAGAAGCTAGTGCAGGGGAACAGATGACACACAAATGATTAAGGGCTGTTCAACCCACATAGTGTTCACGTAAAACACAGAATAAAATTAGCTTTTATCTTTCTCTAGACAGTTTCAGAACAACTTAGAAAATGCCTATATTACAATTTACATTTCCTACAATATCAATTGTTCTAACTGACCAAATCTATCCTCTCAGTATACAGATGTTTGCCTATCTTCCTTCTTATGGATAGACTAGAGCCAAATGCAAAAACATACCAAAATGTTTACTTGGGGTCACTTCTAGAGGGAATACACCTCTAAAGATATCACTTCTATTACTTAACACTGAATTATTTTTTAATTCAACAAATAGCTAAAGAACATAACAGGGCCAGGCGGTGGTGGCGCATGCCTTTAATCCCAGCACTTGGGAGGCAGAGGCAGGTGGATCTCTGTGAGTTCGAGACCAGCCTGGTGTACAAGAGCTAGTTCCAGGACAGGTTCCAAAACCACAGAGAAACCCTGTCTCGAAAAACCAAAAAAAAAAAAAAAAAAAAGAACATAACAGGACGACAAAAAGCATCTATCTCCTAATAGTTTACATCCTATGCATTAAATAAAAATAAACTCACAAGTCAAGTGTTGTCCCCACGCCTATAGGCCCAAGCACTCAAGAGGCTAAGGTAGGAGATTCATGAGTTCAGGGACAGACTGGACTACAAAGGGTGTTCTAGACCAGTTGGCTACATGGTGAGCTCTTGTGTTCAACAATAATGAACAAGTAACAGAGAAGGCCAAGATGTATAAAAAAGACAATACTTTGTTACTACAAGAGTTCTTCACCTTCACCGGGTGGTGGTGGCGGCCTTTAATCCCAGCACTAGGGAGGCAGAGGTAGGCAGAGTTCTTCCAGTTCAAGGCCTGCCTGGTCTACAAGAGCTAGTTCCAGGACAGGCTCCAAAGCTACAGAGAAACCCTGTCTCGAAGAAACATGACCTAAGTATTAAAGCAGGCTTGCTTCTATCAAAAGAAGGCTCTTCTCATCTGTAGAGCTAAAAACTAACTTCAATAATAAAGTGTTAGAAACTAGTTCCCAATTTATAATCCCTTAAAAATAAATTTTCTATCACTTACATCATAACTAAAGTTGCCCAAAAATCTTTTCCAGAATAAAGTAAACTACGGCATTAAATAAAAAGTGATCAAGTGTAAAGCACTTTTGGTACCTGGAAAACAAGCCATAAAGTTCCCTTGAACTTAGAAATATTCTTCGAGAGTTGACACCAATGAACCAAAAAGCAGCACTAATATCCCAGAGAAAGAAGAGGAGAATAAATATGAGAATGGGGAGAACAGAACACTTTCCAAGAAGGTAAATGAAGTCATTTATAACCAGCCAACTGTAGCCCTGCCCAAGAACATCTACATTATGGAATCACACCTTGAAGGGGCAGGAAGCACAGATGCAAGGACAGCTCCCAGCTAGGATAAGGATAAAGAACAGGCAGCCACCATGACTTGACTGTAGCTTGCACATTAAGCACCACATAATAAACTAGTCCACTAATGGCAAGTGTCCTTTTGTGGGTTTTGTTTTTTACATGTACTGTGTATATGCATGTCATAGTGCACATGTAGAGATCAGAGGACAACTTGTGGGAGTCAATCAATCCTTTATCTTTATTATTGTTTTTCTTGAGTTATACATTTTTCTCCACTCTCCTCCCTTCTTTTTGTCTACCACGTAGGCTCCAGTGATCAAGCTCAAGGTAACTATGCTTGGCAGCAAGCACCAACTGAGCTATCCCACCAGCCCTCTAAATTCTCAGTGACAACTCATCAACTTTCTCTTCCCCAGCAACCCTCATCATAAACAGTACAGAATCATTTGACGTATAAGATGCATCCTGTCTTCCACGAAAAAGCTAAAAAGAAATGGGTTTTAAACAAAGCTTGATTAGACAACATAACCATGACTCAGGATTTGAAGACGTCTATTAAGAAAACACACTATATTAGTAAACTGATTTTTAGCAAAGATGCTAAAGCAAACCAGCAAAAAAGGAAAAACACTTTTCTCAAAAAAAAAAAGTGCTGAGAAAGTAGTGAGTTAACTAGATAGTTATGTGGAAGAAAAAAAGAAAATCTGCTTCAACCCTAACACTCACAACACACACACTAAACTTGGTGAAATATACCAGAGGCCTATATATAAAGGTGAAATCATGCAGTTTCTAAAATAAAAGCAAAAGAGGGTATTTCCATGTCATAGGGCTAGGCAACAATTACTTGGGCAGAAAAAGCAATAACCTTTTAAAATTGGTTAAAAACATACATACCACAGACTGAGAAGAAAGCATTGAAAAAACAAATTTCACAGCATTCCCTTTATACAAAAAAAATCATTTCTATATCTAGCACATAAAAAAACTGTACAATAACAGTCCAACTTTTCAAAAGAGCAGACATTCTAACAGATGATTCACATATAGTTATATATAAATAATATGTATGGTAGTCAAAAGGGATATGCAAATTACACCACAGGATTTTTTTTTCATGTTAGGGAAGATGTGGAAAAACTGGAATTCTCCCTAATGTGTTACTGACACAAGTGTAAAATAATGTAGCTATTTTAAAAAGATCTTGCCATTTCCTAAAAAGCAAATATACACATACCCTGTGACACAGCAATTCTACCACAATATCAACCCAAGAGAAATGAAGTTAAAACATGCCCTTACAAAGGCGTAGCACTAATTGCAAATTTTTTTAAAAGGCAGGATCTCCCTATATAGATGTAGTTGGCCTGGAACTCACTGGTTAGACCAGGCTGGCCTCAAAGTCATAGAGCTCTGCATGCTTCTGACTCCCAAATGCTGGGATTAAAGGCATTTATCATCATGCCCAGCTAATAATGTTTATTAAATTTATCTAGAATATTTACATTATTAATTTATATTTATATCACAATATTGTTAAATTTAAAATCTGTGTATTAATATTCATTACTGACTATAATACATTTTAATGTTCTATAATTATAAATGTAAAATTATAATATTATGTGTATGTAACATATATAAATTTATAATATTTATTAAAAACAAAACCAGAAGTAGACATGGTAGAACATACCTGTAACCCTAGCACTCAAGCAGCTGAAGCAGGAAAATCATAAATTAGAGCCCTGTCTAGGCTAATTAGCTAGACCCTTTCTCAAAAACAAAAAAAAAAAAAAATAGCCCATGCCAGTTAAAAGAAAATAGCTGAATGACTGTGATTTACATATAAAACAAAATATAATCTGGCAATAATGGGATAGCATGCTAATACACAAAATATCATGCATTAATCTCAAAACATCTGCTAAGGTAAAGAAGTCAGACACAGGCAGGAAAGCACTACTATACAATCTCACTTGTATCGTGTGCTACAAGAGATAATAGTAACAGTTCAAACAAAAAAATATCACACAAACATGGAGGGGAGAAAAATGTAATTTTAAAAACAAAAATAAAAAAGAATGGAATGTGAAGCTGGTCTAAAAGATACATGGGTTGGTACTAATGCTCCTTATTTTTAAAGATTTGAATTATGGGTACTTTTTTTTAAGAAAAAAAAAATCTATGTATAGTTAAGGTCTGTGCAAATTTAATCTTTTTTTCCTCCTTATTTTCGTTCTGCAGGCAGCTCAGGCTAGCCCTTCTCACCATGCAGCCTTGAACTCACAGTAGTCCTTCTGCTTCATCCTCTGGTGCTGGATTACAGTCATGCATCAGCTAAATTCTGATGTAATGAAACGCATGCTGAAATTTAAGTACCTAACTTAAATTTAGGCCTCTAACTTAAGTGGATGGGAACCCAGGACTGTAGTGATAAATGGGTAAAGAGATGATTGAGAAGATTTAGTATAAGAGAAATTGAGAAGATTTGGTACAGTGGTACATGGCTGTCCACTGTCAATTTTTACAACTCTATTCCCAACAGAAGTCTGTGGAAATTCTGTGTGGGTTCCAGGAGCCCATAACAGCAAAACATACAGAACTACCTAAATATCCTTTAAATAGGGTGGTACTGTGGAACAATCTTTGTACACTGTAAACATCTATTACTCTCAACCATTAATAAAGAGCTGACTGGTCTATAGCTGGGCAGAAAGAGATTGGGCAGGAAAGCCTAGACTAGGAGGACGCTGGGAAAGAGGGCGGAGTCTAGGGAGTCAAGAGAAAGGCACAGAGGAAGCAGATGTACATTCCAAGCCACATGGTAGAACACAGATAAAAATATTGGTTAAGCTGTATGAGCTAGTTAGTAACAAGCCTAAGCTACTAGCTGAGCATTTATAATTAATATTAAGTCTCTGTGTGGTTATCCTAAGCACTGTGATAAGTATTTTCATGGAGTTGTGGCTATTCACCTAGCATGTGTAAGAACTACCAAAAATAAAATTTCTGTAAAAATTTTCATATAGTTGGCAGGTACCAGTCCTAATAGGTGTTTTGGGCCCAACCAGATGGCTCAGCAGCTACAACTGGCAGGACAGATATGACCTGTGGTCCGACGAGAATTCTATCTACAGAGCGGAGCTACACTTTAACTTATTATGGCAATGAAAATGAATAAACCACAGGGAGGCAACTCTCAGAATCACACAACTAAAAACCCAAGTCAGAATGAGATGATGGTTCAGTGGTAGAGACCTTGACCAGCATGTGTGTTCTAGTTTCAATATCCTAGCACCCACCATAGAGCAGAAATGAAAACATAAAATTGATAACATCTTATGAAGTTTAAAAGACAAGCAAAGCCGGGCAGTGGTGGCGCACGCCTTTAATCCCAGCACTCGGGAGGCAGAGGCAGGCGGATCTCTGTGAGTTCGAGACCAGCCTGGTCTACAAGAGCTAGTTCCAGGACAGGCTCCAAAACCACAGAGAAACCCTGTCTCGAAAAACCAAAAAAAAAAAAAAAAAAAAAAAGCAAAATTAAGTAGGAGATACATATAAAGTGGTAATCTAAAACGTAAAACAGAGCTGTGGGAAAGAAAAAACAAGGCCTGAATCAAGCGACAACACTGCTAGAGGTGACTATAATGTAAGATGCTTCAAAATTCACATTTTTATGCTGTATCTGAAATACTGTCAAATTCAATAGGGAAAGCAAGATTCAGATTCTGAGCAAGGGTCGGCAAAAATAAAATATTCAGACTTTAACACTGACCGTTCTTTTGTGTCTGTGACAGGGTCGTAACATGTAGACCTACTGGCCTGGCACTTGTTATATAACCCAGACTGATCTCAAACTCACTACAATCCTCCTGCCTCAACTACCAGAATGCTGGGATTTCAAGCATGTACCATCACATGCAGCTTTGCACTATTCCTTGGAACTATTTAAGGGTATATATATACACACACACACACACAAACACAGGTATGTTTCCTTACTTTGTGTACACTACCAGCCTTACTCTGGGACCAAGATTCTTCAAACGAGAGATTTTTTTTTCTTCAAACTTTAAATAGTAATACAGTACATATGCTGTAAATTTCCTAGAACCTTCTTGGGGATATGACAGCATCCTGAAACCAAGATACTAGTATTTCTCCAGTGAAAGCTACTATCATTTACACTGAGTACAGTGCACAGACTCCAAACACTCTAAGAAAGGATTGAGTAAGAAGTTGCCATTAAAAAAAAATAAATTTTGGTAAAAATTTATTTTCAGAGTTGTTCATGTACCAAAATTATACATAAAGGATTATGGACTCAACTTGGTCTAAACAGTAAATTTCACACACCACTAAAGCCAATTAATTTTCTCTATGGTTTGGAAGTTTTAGGAAATGTAAGTTTTAAAGTAATTAATCTGTATATTATAAATGTCCACCTCTACTTCACAAATGAACATGTACAAAAAGCTTTTCATCTTTTATTCTATTTAATTTTTATTGCATCTTCACAATAGTCTCAGTCATTACTTGCAGGGAGGAGTAAACACTTGCAATTGTACTTGAATTGTGTGAGGAGCCAGCACTAAATGGAAAGATCCTAAGCACTGTGATAAGTATTTTCATGGAGTTGTGGCTATTCACCTAGCTTGTGTAAGAACTACCAAAAATAAAATTTCTGTAAATATTTTCATATAGTTGGTAGGTACCAGTCTTAATAGGTGTTTTGGGCCCAACCAGATGGCTCAGCAGCTACAGGCACTTGCTGCCAAGCCTGGCAGCTTTAGTTTGATTACTGGAATCCACATGGTGGATGGAGAGAACTGACTCCTACAGACAGTCCTCTAACCTCTGTGCCTATGCCGCGACACACAACGTCCCACGCAAAACCAGACAAATCGATAAATAAAATGTAAATTAATTTAATAGGTTAATAGGTATTTTGTTTTTCAACCCATTGAAATTGTAAATAAATGTTTGATCATCTTTACCCATTCACAAAAACCTAGGTACTACAGGCTACTTACTATGACTTCATACTCTCTGAAAGAACAAAATAAAATCCCAAAACACAAACCCTAAGACCTTTCTCCAGCACGTGTTAGTTAACTAAAATACAACAGGCAAGCAATGTGAGGGTCTCCGACAACACAAATTATTTACCCAAAGGTTTCAAACACTACAAATGAGTATCACTTAAGGTCCTCCCTTAAAATATTTCAACACTGACCTTCAAAAAAAGCTCAGTGGATAAAGTTACTTCTCATAAAGCCTTGACAACCCCATGACTTGAGTCTGGTCCCTAGAACCCACATAATAGAAGGAAAGAATTGACTCCCAAAAGTTGTCCTTTGACCTCCACACGGGTACCATAGCAGGGCACACATCGTCAAACTCACGCAAACTAAATGTTTTGTTTTGTTTTTAAAATTACAGAAGCAAATCTCTCTGAAAACTATTTTTATATAATATAAAGCAGCTCACAATCTGCAACTTCAAAAGAGTTGCTTATTTTGGAGCCAAATAAAGCAACTAGCCTCTGCAAAGAAACGAGATAATTTAGTCTGTACACTGATAGTGTCCTGGAATCCAGCCCTATATATGCACAGCAATGATTAGTACTTATGATGTCAAGCTCAAAATGAAAATGGCATGCATCTAAAACTGTGTAACAAGAATATCTGTAACAAAAATCATTTCCTATATCAAAGAAAACATAAAGCTAGCAAAAATGTGTCAAATGCACATAGGAGAAGTGAAATGAGTGTAAAGACATCATGTATCAGGCACTGGCTAACATTTTACATCTTATCGTGTGCAACTTTTCCTATGAATGGTTTGCCCAGTCTACTGAAAACGTTTTACAGAAAATTCTAGTATACTTCATCATCTCATGCCATTTTTAGCAATACAGAGCTTCCAATGGTGTTATATCTAAGCTTCTGAATATAGTAACCAAACTCCATGTTGCGTTTGTATCAGATTATTAAAGATATTTTTTCTAGGCTGGGTAATGGTGGCATATGCCTTTAACCCTAGCACTTGGGAGGCAGAGTTAGGTGTATCTTTGTGAGTTCAAAGCCAGCCTGGCCTACTGATAGAGTCCCAGGACACCAAAGCTACACAGAAAAACCCTGTCTCAAAAAAACAGATAGAGATAGAGACTGACTTTCCAGAATAAAACCAAAAGAAATGCAACGTTAAGTCAACAGTAATTGTGAAATATAGCTCATAGTACTTGCAAATCTTTAAAGTGATAACAGCTATTATTCCATGAACTTTTTTAAAAAAAATTATAAAAAATTATATTGTTTTAAAGACTAATTTATAGAGTTACAATTTGGAGAGATGAAAAGGTTGTGAGGATGAATGCCAGTGATGGTTGGCACAATGTCAATGTACTTAACATCACCCAACTGTGCACTTAGACATGGTTTAAATAGCAAATTTTACATATACTATTACCACAATGAAAATGTTACTTTGTTTTAGGTGTTTGATGAAACACCACAGCCATACCAACTTGAGAAGGAAAGAGTTTATTTAGCTCACACTGCCACACCACGGTTCATCATCAAAGAAATCAGAATAGGAACTCAAACAGGACAGAAATCTGGAGGTATGAGTTGATGCAGAGGCCATGGAGGGGAACTGCTTACTGGCTGGCTCCCCGTGGTTTGCTGAACCTGCTTTCTTATAGAACCCAGGACCACCATCCCAGGGATGGCACCACCCACAGTGGGCTGGACCCTCCCCCATCAATCACTAGTTAAGAAAATGCTCCACAACTGGATCCCATGGAGGCATTTTCTCAATTGAGGGTCCCTCCTTTCAGATGACTCTAGCTTGGGCCAAGCTGACATAAAACTAGGCAGCACATAATTCATTCTAGTATTGCATAATAAAATATACATAACTGATATGATATTATCACTTTAATGATGTTTCAACTTCTTTCCATGTACAATAGAGGCACCAGGCACCTCACTCCAAAGGTATAAAGAGCACATTTTTGACTTGGTAACACTTGGCACTCCAGAATCACACCTATACTGGTTCTCAATGGCATGTCATCAAGGAAGAACAGCAGTAAGCTTGCTGTCAAATGAGCATCTAGTTTCAACCTAACAGCAGTATGTCACCTTAACAAACATGGGTCTTGACTGTACTAGGTACTCAAGGAAGGAACTAAAATGTTCCTGACCACATGCAACAATTTAGGAAATATTTTAATTTAATTAAAACAAAATGGCCATGTCAACAGGTATAAACCTTAGTTTCAAACTCAAAATAACACTAATAATGATGAGTAACATCACTAACAAGAGATGAATATGAAATGGAAACCACTTCTATCTGGGATTGAGGATGAACCCGGTGAAAACTTGAGGTTTACAGATACTATTTTTAACTGAATTTTCTGGCCTAGGATCAAAGTTTTGCTAGCAAAATGCCAAAGTGAAAATGCTGGCAGTGACGCCTGAGAAGCTTTGTTTTATCTACAGAAAGGCTATGACCTCCATGCAACTAATCCTACTCTGAACCAAAGAATTCCAAAAAACTGTCCCGCAAGAACACACGAACCCTCTACCAAGCAAAAAAATAAATAAATAAAACTCTTCCCCACTCCCCGGCCCCGCCCCCCAGGCAAAATCTCTACATTCTACACATGCAACAGAAAGATACCCACTCTCTAGTCAGTTCCTGCACTGCGGCCAAACACGACTGAGTCACTACAAATGATTCCAGAAACCTCAAAGGACAACCAACGGCCTCAGAAGAAAAGTTAGTCGGTGGAAAGGGAGGAGGCAGTTTTTCATCAGTCACCAGGCTTCTCCTAGCTGGGTCCAGAACTGACATGCTTTCTGGCACACGCTGCCTATCACCCACCCTTCAGCTCGTCCTCCAAAGCTAATAACCTGAGTATCTTTTTCGACTCCTCCTCCTCGGGATACATGTTCACACCATTTTCCCCCCAGAAATGCATCTCTAGCTGCACACGAACCAAATTTGTTTGCCAAACATAATTGCTTCCCCCAAGACCAGAAGTATGCCAGCATTCTACGCGGCGTTTATTGGAAAACGTGTTGTTTTCTTAATCCAGTTCCAGCCTTCATCTATCTAGCAGCCTTCCCAAGGTTCTTAATTTGGATTTTGAGGGCTATGGGAAAGACAAGATGAACGGAGGAGATTTATTCCATCCTACAACTCAGACTCGTTTCTTGGCTTCGGAGTAACAATCTCCGGAAATTTAATTTACATAAATTCAAATGCACTAAATAGCTACTATGGCATGTCCAAGAGCAACTCAAAACGCGAACTTGAGCTGTGCGTTCCCAGATTCCTGACCAAGAGGACGGAGTGAGGGCAGCTCTTTGTCATGTACCCCAGGTGGCACTACCAACACGGAGAGAGCATCGGGTTTCTTTCTCCCTCGATTTCACCCTAGATCCCACGCTGCGTGACACTTTCAAACTGGCTCGTCTGGGGTAGGAAGCACAACCAATCCTCCACCTTTCCGTCCCAAACCGACTGGGTAGGCGGGAAGAAGCCCAGGGGTGTTTCCTCCCAGCGCGCTCCAAGAAAGGGGCGGCCGAGGTGACACCCGCTCCAGTGGGAGGTGGACCGGAGGATCCCAGGTGGGGTCTCCCAGCCCCCCGGGTAGCCGGAAGCTGGGCGGGTGAGCCAAGGAGGGGGGAACCAGTCAAGTCGGGGAGCTCCCTCCCAAGCCGGCACCTACCAGCAAGCTCTCCACGTTGATGGGCGAGCGAGGGTCTCGGATCAGCGCCTCCAGCTTCCTCTGGCGGCTCGCGCCCGCCCCGTCCCCCGGCGCGGCCTCAGGGGCGCCGGGCATTTTCCCCGTCGGCGGGGGCCGGCTCATGCCGCTTCGCCGGGCCTAGCGCCGCCCGCGGAACCTCCGCCCGGGCCCGCCGCGCGCCGCTGTCTGAGGAGCCGCCCGGCCCGGCCGGGAGCAGCGAGGCACACGGCGTCCCCGCCCCTCAGCCGCACGCGCGCCGCCCGGCCCGTAGCGAGCTCGCCAGGACCCGGCGGGCGGGAGCGGGAAGGGGCCCGCGCCGCGCCGCCCCGCCCTCGGGGCTCGGGCCGCTAGGGCCGCCGCCCGGCCGTCCGCATGTCGCCGCCGGCCGCCTCGCGCGCACACAAGCCCGCTCCCCTCACATACACACCCACACACACACAGTCCGCACCGCGGCCCTCCTCGGCCGCGCGCCGCCGCTACCCACAAGCCCCTCCGCCCGCGGCCGGCCGCGCGCGCCCCCGCCCCGCCCACCCGGGCGCGTCCCCGCAGCGCGCCCCGCCCCCTGGCCTCCGGCCCTGCCCCCTCCGCCGAGTAGCGCTCTACGCTGCCGAGCTTCTTTTCCGCTCTTCTCACCCCCGCCCCCCCCCAACCTCGGCCGGTCTCTCTTCCTCGTCTGGCCCGTTCCCGGGGTAGTGAGGCCGGATTCGTGGCAGCGCCGGCCCCCGTAGTCCCCGCCGCGTATCCCGTGTCGCCGGCCGGACCCTGCGGCCTAGCTGACGTCCTTGCCCCCCGCCCGCCGGGTACGCCTGACTCAGCGCGTAACTATGCAAGCCGCGCCGAACTCCGGCGCCCTGGGTCAGCGCCCTTTCCCGGGCCTGCTCGCCTTGGGCCGTGGCCTGGGGCTTCAGGGGGCGGTGAAGCCGCGCCCCTAGCCTGCGCTTAAAGTCTGGGACTTGCTCGATTTCTGAGTCCCCGGGCGGGGAGGCCTTAAGGAGTTGCTCCCGCCTCCGGGCACTGATCTTGGGCTTTCCCTTTGTGCCCTTCCCTGAGCGCGGTGTCCGCCTGGCTCTAGACCTTAGACCCTGGCCAGGCGAAGGGAACGAGAGGGCAATGGGGAAGCGCTTCTGCATTCACAGGGGCCTTGCTTTGGGGCTGAAAGAAGGGCTACTTCTCTGCATTCCTGCCCTCTCATTGCCCTCGAGCCATTGGTCAGATCTTCTCCGGGCGCAATCTGAAAACTATGTGCCAAGAGCTATAAAACTGTTCACAGAGCCCCTTTGACCCAGTAAGCCCATTTAAGGAAGTCCAAGTGTAAGGAAATGATCCAAAGAGGGGAGGACTTTGCGTGGAGATGTTTACAGCTGGGCTATTCAGAATGTTCCTAATGACCAAAGCCCTGGGAGTGGACTGAATCGTCCTGCAACTAACTGAATAATCCAAATAAACTCTGTCACATCAGGGAAGAATCCTGAAGGTATTTCAGGCAGGTTAAAAATGAAGGAAGAAAATGTACCGGAAGTTAAAAATACAAAGGGGGATCATGAACACTCTGAAATGAGTAACTAAACAAACGAAAACACACTTGTTCCTAAGTGGATGGGATTTTCCCCCCTTCTAAAGCTAAGGAGAGCGGTGGTGGCACAAGCCTTTAATCCCAGCACTGAGAGACAGAGACAGGCAGATCTCTGAGTTCGAGGCCCCCGGTCTACAGAGCGAGTTCCAGGTCAGCCAAGGCTACACAGAGAAACCCTGTCTGGAAAACAGCAACAAAAAGATGTTAAGAATTGTACTGAATTTCAAAACTTGAAAAACTATACTTATTGATGGGTCACTCTAAGAGAAGCTACAAGTGTAATGCCCCTAAATCCTGAGACTGTAAGGCTCGTGTAGGTGTCAAAGCTGTATCTGCAGATAGCCTCCAGCCTGGCTTTGTGAAAACCGGGCTTTACCACAGCATCATTCCAGGAACATCTCTTCTTTCTGTGTGAAGTCACTCTGACTTGAACTCAGGCAGGAAGAGGCCCTGGATGACTCAAGAGAGAGCCCTTTCTGTTGCAGATAATAGAACTGCCTCTGGTCAAAAAAAGTAGAACTTCAAGCCTGTAGGTGAATTTACTCATTCAAGCCTCCCCAGACCCAAAGCAGGAGGGTAGAGCCAGCTAACTGCTCCTCCCAATAATGCACTGGAGCAAAATAATTAGATATTCATGATTACAGAGCTTAAGAGGTCCTTTTCCTGGTGATAGTATAATAGGTTTTCAATAGGAACACTGTGATCTTTAGGTTACAAATTAAATTTTGAAATGACCAGCTATATGTTTTTATGGACTTTGGTGGAGTAGCATGGTATCCAACCTTGGGAACCTTGTTTTAAAAGAATGGTAGTAGCTAGGAGTGGTGGTGCATGTCTATAATCCCAGCACTCAGGAGGTGGAGGCAAGAAGATCAGGAGTTCAAGGCCATCTTTAGTTACTTAGCAAGTTCGAGGCCAGACAGGTATACTACCAGAGAGCCTATCTCAAAAAAAAAAAAAGAGAGAGAAAAAAAGAAAGAGAGAAAGAAAGAAAGAAAGAAAAGAAAAGAAAAGAAAAGAAAAGAAAAGAAAAAAGAAAAAATAAGTGGCTGGGTCAACAAGTGCTTATCTTGCAAACATAAGGACCAGAGTTCAATCCCCAACACCCATGTAAAAAGTCTCCTGCATACCTATAGTCTGGGTTCTGAGGAGGAAGACACAGCAAGATCCCTGAGGCTTGCTGGCCAGCCAGCCTAGCCAAATTGAGCTCCAGGTTCAGTGAGAGACCCTATCTCAAACAAATAAATAAGGGGTGAAGCAATTAAGAAAGACACACAGTGTCAATCTCTGACCTCCACATATACCAACACACACAATGTATATGTGTACATGAATATATGCATACACACAAAACACAAAAAAAGTAAATAAATAAAAGGAACAACAAGATGTACATACTTTATGGATAGCCATTAGGTAAGGAAGACCTGAGGGGGCTATTGGGATGAGTCAGAGGGTAAAGATGCTCACCAGCAAGCCTAGTGATCTCAGTCTACCTCAGGAACCAATTCCACAAAATTGTCCTCCGACCTCCACACATGCACCCACACACAGATATCGTGCATAGACACACACAATAATAAGTAATTTGTTTAAAGATATTTACCATTGCCCACCTGGAAGACAAGATTTGTTTCTTGATAAGTAGTAAACCATCCTCAGTTCGTCTCTCTTCTAATTAATTTTTGGTCAGCATGATCATTCTTATTTACAAAAGGAATACACATATGAAATCTAGCTAAAAGTTCAAACAAACCAGAAATACATAGACTATAACCTGAAATTTTGTCTTCTCGTGTTTACTCGCACGCTATTCTAAATTTTTATTTTATTTTATTAGACAAAATGTCACCTAGGAACCCAGACATCAATGAACTTACTATGTAGCCCAGGATAGCCTCTAGCTATCCTAACATCTATGCCCAGGAGTCCCTTCTAGACCTTCTGACACTTTGTGGTATTAATTAAAGGTCCAGGGATCTCTCTTTTTATCTATCAGAAAACCACATCCTTATTTCTAGTCATTTTGTTTTTAATCTTAAAAATTAATTGTGTTTTCCTTTCCACTAATTTCTAGTCTTTAACTTCAAGGATCTATTTCTTCCCAGGAGTAAATCCTCCTGCCTCAACCTCCCAAGTGCTAGAATTGCAAATGCAAACCATCATGTCTGGTTGACTCTTCTTTCACGTGCATGATGTTGTCACTTAAAATTTTTACATATTCTCATAGATAATTATTTGCATATATATATATGTATATATACACATATATATCTCCTTCATGTACATAGAATGGCACCATATCATAGTATTTTGCAACTTTATAATCCATGCCCCATTATTATGTCCTGGTACATGCCCACATGTGTAGACGGAGAAATCCTCATTTTCTCACTGCTGTACTCTATCCTACAATATGAGAATGCCATCCTATATTTGCTGCCTTCATTAGTATAACAGCTGAGGACAGTCTGTGGAGAACAACTGCCTGAGCTACCTGCCACTTCTAATGTCACCTGTGTGATCCCGAGTAAATTGCCTAACTTCTCTGTGTCTCAGGGTCCTGAGTGCTAGCCTTAAATAAATGTACTTTTGCCTTTGTGTGGAGATAGATGTGATGAGATTAGTTCCTGAAAGCAGACAACTTAACAAAGTGTCCTCCAAAGTCACAGCTACTGCAAAAAGGCTGTGGACTAGCAGCCAGACAGTGGTGGCACACACCTTTAATCCCAGCACTCCAGAGGCAGAGGCAGACAGATCTCTGAGTTTGAAGCCAACCTGGTCTACAGATACAGAGCTAGTTCCAGGATAGCCAAGGCTGTTACACCAAGAAACCCTGTCTCAAACAAACAAACAAACAAAAACAAAAAAGGCTGTGGGCTGGCAAAGAGCTAAGCAGGTAGAAGAGTTTGTCTTGAAAGTCTGACCACCTCCCAAGAACCAAGTCTACAGCACTGTCCTCTGACCTTCACCTGCGTGTCGTGGTATATGTAGGCACACGCACACACATATACACACACACACGTGCGCACACACATCAGTTCACGTTGTCAACCATCCTTTCACTTCTGCCAATATGGAGTATTATAAATGTTTTATAAATATTATAAGATTTATAAATATTATAAATTGTATCAATGAAGTAATCAACAGTAATGGTGTTTCCTTTTGCATTCTCTTCATTGCTACTGGCCATGAGTATTTTGGATGCCCACTTCTTCCAAATTTGTTTGTTTCCATTCCTTGTCAGCTTTGTCTCTTTCCTAGTGATTTGTAGAAGTTCCTTAGCGTTGAGAACGCTCCTCCTTGTTATAATATATCCTTAAAATACACGACATTTTGTGAAGCTTTTCTCCCAGCCTGTAGCTTCTCTTTCTGGGCTTGGGTATCTGTTGCCACACAAATATTTCTATTTTTCATATGGTCTAACCTGTGAGTACTTTTCTGTCTAGCTTCAAGATTTTGTGTCTAGGCTGGGGAAGGATTTCACATCCAGGTTTTAGATCACACAGAGTGTGGAGGTGATGGAGGAAGGTCATTGGTTAAAAAATAAAGAAACTGCTTGGTCCTCATAGGTTAGAACATAGGTGGGTGGAGTAAACAGAACAGAATGCTGGGAAGAAGAGGAAGTGAGCTCAGACTCCGTGCCTCTGCTCTCCAGGGCAGATGCGATGAAGCTCCGACCAAGGATGGACGTAGGCTAGAATCTTCCCAGTAAGTGCACCTTGGGGTGCTACACACATTATTAGAAATGGGCTAGTCCAGGTGCGAGAGTTAGCCGAGAAGAGGCTAGATATAATGGGCCAAGCAGTGTTTAAAAGAATACAGTTTGTGTGTTGTTATTTCGGGGCATAAGCTAGCCAGGCGACCAGGAGCTGGGGCGGCAGGAACACAGCCCGCAGTTCCTAGTACAGAATGGCCCCCAACGTGTGGACAACTGAATCCACAGAAAGCCTGAGAAAGCTTGGGAAAGAATAGAATAAAGCATGTTTTCTTAGTAGCAGCAGTTTCTCGGGTCTGCTCTGCTTGCTAGAGGCAAGCAAGCGCTCTCATCTAAGAGAGGCTTTCTGTCTCAGCTTTAGCTCTTAACCTTGCAGCTCTTAAGAGGTTCTGCCATGAAACACTTAAATGGTATTGATAAAAGCCGACTGAATGATTGTTTGTTTTCAGCAGTAGCAGGAAAAAAACCTGTGTTGTTTTAAAATACTGGCTTTCTGGGCCTTCCAGCCAGGGCAAACTCTGACTGTTTGAGGCAGGAGGGCCGACTACAGCGAGAGGACTTGAGTGTTGTCTGTTGCAGCTTGTTTGCTGGCAAGGACCTTGAAACGCCACAGAGTTGTGGTGATAAACATGGCTACAGCCGGTACCTCAGCCATGAGGCTGGAAAGCTAAGGAATGGGCTGGATCCAGCCATCAAAGCCACAGCTTTAAACCTACCCATATTGCTCAGTAATTTCAAGGCTTGTGTGGTCAGAAAAAGAGAGATATACAGTAAAAGAAAGATTCAAAGTCAAAGAAAATGTTTAAATGATTTACAGTGTGTTAAAAATATATGTAAGCTAAAAGTTAAAGTACTTAAAAGTAAAAAAAAAGGAAGAAAGAGAGTAGTTGGGTGTGGTAGTACACACCTTTAATCCCAACACTTAGGAGGCAGAGGGAGATTGACCTCTGTGACTTCAAGGTGTGGTAGCACATGCCTTTAATCCCAGTGCCTAAAAAGCAGAGACAAACAGATCTCTGTGAGTTCAAGGTGTAGTAGCATACACCTTTAATCCCAATGCCTGGGAGGCAGAGACAGGTGGATCTCTGAGAGGTCAAGGACAGCCTGGTCTACAGAGTTATTCTAGGTCAAAGATACAGAGAACCTGTCTCAAAAAGCAAAAAAATAAAAGTAAAAATAAACAAAATAGAGGTTAAAATAAAGCGCACAAAGATGGAAAATACACAGAAAATTTTGATACTGTATGTTATTATGCTCTGTTAAAATTGTTTGAATGCTGAGGAAGGAGCAACAGATGCTAAAAGATATTTGTTTATAAATGCTACTGAACTAATCCAACCTAGATATTTTGAAAATATCTTGACTTCAGAATTTGGATCTAAAGATATGATACTTTAGAAAAGAGATTCTTCTTTTGTTTTCACAGACGATGACACCCTGCGGATTGCTTCCATCCCAATATGGTATAATTAACCACGCCCTCCTGAAAGGTTGCTGTGAACACCTTCAAAAAATTACTTCACTCAATTGACGACTGAGATGAACCTAGCACACAGGTTATACCCTGAAATATCTGATTAACAGCGCCCTCATTCAGCAGGAAGCAGTTTGGAGAGAAATAACTACGTCCATATTTCCAAATATTGTTTATAAATGTTCTTTTACATTTAAAGGGGGGATATGATATGGGTATGAATAATTTGCATCGATAGGGATTTTGCTTTAGTGATTTAAATTCAAGGTCAATTTTGTTATATGTATATGTATTTCTGATATTGATTAAGGTATTGTGATTGTGTAGCTCATGTAAAAATGTTATGTATATAAGTTGTTAATGAATAGTTATCTATAATAGTCAAGTTTGTAGTCATGTTAGATTTTCTAGATGTACATAGATATATTTTAGATAGACATTCTTCATATCTTTCAAAGACTACGGAATATGCCGTTTAATGTTTTAATAACTTAGGAATTTTCATGATAATGAGACACGTCTGCTCCTGGCAGCACCAATCTACTTCAAGAAGAAGATGGGCATCGAAGAGGATCCTTATGGAGTTTGATAGACATTTGGGCAAGAAACTGCTCTTGCCTGAACTGTTGCATAAACTGGACACAAAGAACCCACAGGGAGAGGACTGCTGAACTTGCCTAAAGGTGAGATGATCTTTCGGGGTTCCTGATTCATGAAAGAGTCTGCGAGACATTCTGCAGGACACAACAGATAGTGACTGAACTGCCTTTGAATTTTCCTGCTTCATGGAAATGTCTGCTGGATACCATGGGCCTGTAGGCCAAAGATGGATGCCCCAACGGAACAGAGAAACTTTGGGTGACTGTCCAGGCAGCGAGATGTCTCTGTCATTTCTAGAGTTTGGAAGTTGCTTATTTCTTGTTTGCTTAGGTAATATTGTATCTTTCTGGAGTCTTTGATGAAGTTGAAGAATAGTTAGTTATAATTATAGTTTTCCTTTGTTATGATAAAAGATAAAGTAGATGTAAATATTGTAACTGTAATTCTTGCTTGATAACTGTTTTGTTATATGTAATTTTGCTGTTAAAGTTAAAGCCTTCCCCTTTTTTTTTTGTTTAAACAGAAAAAGGGGAAATGATGGAGGAAGGTCATTGGTTAAAAAATAAAGAAACTGCTTGGCCCTCATAGGTTAGAACATAGGTGGGTGGAGCAAACAGAACAGAATGCTGGGAGGAAGAGGAAGTGAGCTCAGACTCCATGCCTCTGCTCTCCAGGGCAGATGCGATGAAGCTCCGACCTAGGATGGACATAGGCTAGAATCTTCCCAGTAAGCACACCTTGGGGTGCTACACACATTATTAGAAATGGGCTAGTCCAGGTGCGAGAGTTAGCCGAGAAGAGGCTAGATATAATGGGCCAAGCAGTGTTTAAAAGAATACAGTTTGTGTGTTGTTATTTCAGGGCATAAGCTAGCCAGGCAACCAGGAGCTGGGGCGGCAGGAACACAGCCCGCAGCTCCTACTACATGGAGGTGCAAGAGGTTAGGAGGAGTCCACAGTTTTCTGTGATACGCAGGTCCTCCGAAATAAGCTTTTTCGAAGGTCTCCCTTGCTCCTCTCTAAGGTTCTGCCCTTCCTGTTGCACCCCAACTGTTCCTCCCTGCCACCCTTTTAACCCCTGAGTTTCAGGTATCCTGACTGCAAGAGAGTTAAGTAAGAATTTGCAAAGATATTTGTTCTAAGAATGAACAATGGGGAAATAAGACAGGCCCACGAGAGGCTAGGGCTTTATTACTAACTCTCCAGGATATCAACGCTCCACCCAACTCTGTCCTCCATCCCCACATCTCTACCCATTTTAAATGGTTCGTGCCAATCATTACTGTCTTCCCAGTCTGCCTGACGTTTCAGGCTCCAAAGTGAGCATCTAGGACTCTCCCTCTTTTGTTTACTGACAGGCCATGTTCTTATTTCTTGTGTTTTAATTTGAAAGATCTATCTGTTCCCCAGGAATTAACTCCCTTCAGCTGCAACTTTGCTCTCTCCATCCTACAAAGGGCTGTTCAAGAACTCACTTTTGTGTTTTGTGTGCGTTGATATGTCTCTTATAATTACTTGTTTAATAATAATAATTACCTCAAGGGTTTACCATATGTTAGACAGGGTGCTTCATAGAAATTATCTTAATTTCCAAAACTGCCTTTGCCAATGGTAATATCACTATGCCTATTTCTCAGGTGATGTCATAGAGACTGAGTTGTGTATTACCGGACTGAGTTATTGAGTGAGGGATGAATGGGTGGGTAGGTAGATGAAAACAATAAACTACCAGTGGTCCAGGCATTGCCAATAAAACACACAGCCTTTCCCACCGTGCTTCACACTGGAGCCTTCAAGTTGGAAACTGTCCTGTAGTGGGGATGCTCATGCCCCACCTAAAGCAGACTTAATAACAGAACAAAGGATTCAACTCTCAGTGCAAAGGGATCATTATTTTTGTAAACTCCCCTACTATAAAGGGTACAGGTTTAAAGCTTTATGAAATAGAGTTTCACCCTAAGTCTCATTCATGGTTCTGGCAATAACTCCCAACATGAATGAGAAAATCGCTGAAGCCCTCTGTGAGTCAGTGCCCTCATCCACAAAGCAGGACTAATGAAGCGTGACTGTTATTAAGGCTCCTTAAGATCTCCAGATGAAAGATACAGCACTCATCTGAGACAGCGTCTTCCCCAGCGTACTGTGAAATCACTCCCTGGCGAGAAGGGGCTGCTAGAGGCTCACATCTGTCCTTAGAGGGAAATGGCAGGTCACTCCGAAAACACAGACCTGTAGTGTTTGAGAATTAATCATGGTGTCAAGGAGTGTCTGGGGTCCTGGGAAGCTCAGCTTGTAGAGGAGTCCAGCCCTGCCACTTTGGCAGGAGATCTTGATGTCATTGCTGCCGATCCCTTTGTCGCCACGAGTGAGATAGCCACGGGTCCAGGATGTTTCGCGTGAGTTCAACTGCCCCCAACCCAACATCAGGGTGCCTGGGGTTGAGGAGGAAATCTTTTCCTGCCAGGAGTCACAGCCTCCGCTCCCTTTTCCTCTAGTCTTCCTAGCTTTTCCTCAAAGTGGAACAAATTTGCTTCTGCCCTCTCTGGCGAAGCTGATTTCCACAGACGGGACAGTTCCCTACATTCTTGTTTCACCTGTCAAACCCTTAGCCCTCCCTGCTACACACACCAAAGTCCCCCTTCCCACACCTGCCCCCGCTCCTCCCCCACTAACACCTCCTGTTCTTCTGACTTGGCTTCTCTGGGTTCTCAAATCCTCCTTCCCTGGAGCTTCTAAGCAGTTATGTAAGCAGATGCTCGGGTCCACAAGTGAGATCCTGGAGTGTCCTTTCTTCTAAGCAGAAGCCAGAGTCTCCTGGGTAACTAACGGGATTTCCAGGCTCGAACAAGAAATTAGACTAGGAAAACTGAATGGTAGAAAAAGCGGGGACATTTATTTTTTTTTGCTTGCTTTGGTTTTGGTTATTTTCGATACGAGGTTTCTCTGTGTCCTCTAGCTGTCCTGGAACTCACTCTGTAGGCCAGGCTGGGCCTCAAACTCACAGAGGTCCTCCCTCCCATCTCTGCCTCCCAAAAGCTGGGATTTAAAGGTGTGCACCACCGCTGCCCAGCGTCGGGGGTGGTTTCTGAAGAAGGAGTGCACTACTGAGGGTAGGATGATCAATGACACCTGTACAGGCCCACTGGCGTGGGACACTCAGGTCACTTGTACAGCATGTACCTTTTCTGCTTGTGCTGTGGTATGTAGGGCTTGATGAGGAGTTCAAGGGATGACGGAGAGACTTGGGGAGTGCTCTAATCTTTATCTCTTCAAACTGTGTTTTTTCCATAGGCTAATTTTAAAAAACATTATTTTTGTGTGCCTGGGTGTTTTGCTTAAATGTCTGTACTGTGTGTCAGTACTCTTAGAGGCCAGAAGAGGGCGTTGGATCCCCTGGATATAGACAGTTGTGAGCCACCATGTGGGTGCTGGGAATTGGACCCTGGTTCTCTAGAAGAGCAGCCAGCAGGGCTTTTACTTGTTGGACCATTGCTTCAGCCTCCATTCGCTAATTCTGGCCTTACCTTCTACTGCATTCTTCAGTCTCACTGTGTGCAGCTTTGCTGATGTTATTCTACCTCTGTTCCCCCTCCCCCTAGGTCCTCCCCAGTCTTCAGGACACAGACAGGGAAGTAGGAGGTAAATAAAAGGAAACATAATGTAATATGGATATATATATATATGAAATAAAAGTCATACATATACTAAAAGTAAAGACTAGAGAGACAGTTTGCCATTGTGTAGGGACAACGTAGCAGGTAAATGGAAAGGAGACCAAGAGACACAAATATAGAGAGAAAGACACACAGAAAAGAGACAGACAGATGCACACACACAGAAAGAGGAGAGACAGACACACAGAGAAAACACTACACATACACAAAAACACGCACACACTCACGCATGCATGCACGCACAGTGAGAAGTCTGTCCTCCCACAGCCTGTCTGGTTCCAGTTCTGGTTGTGTCCTCAGTCTGGCAGGGAGAGGAGAATGGCATTAGAATGGTCTGAGATGTCCCCCGTCTCCATCAGTGAAGAAGAGCAACCTTCACTCACTGTTGAAGTACAGTGGTCCCGGGTTACCCTATTAACCTTCCTATAAATACGCCGCAGCCACTGCTCCTCCAAAGCTGAGAGCCAGTGACCCTGACCTCTGAACACCCAGATTTCTTGTCAACATATCCACTGGCAGAGTTAGGCAGCTGTGGGCCACACAGCTGTGGGACACCCACTGGTTGCTTGCTGTCGCCAGCAGACCCTTCAAGTAAAGGCACTTCGAATCTCAGTGATTCTCTCCCTGCAATGCACGCGAGAGACATGCCTATGAAGGAAAGGGTTAACTGTTTTCATCAGCTTTGACATACAGCACTCAGAAGCAGCAGCCGGGACTTGGCAGGCCAGAGCTGAGAACTGCCAGCCAGAGACACCGGTCGAGGGCATTACGCCCACGGACACGACGCCAATCCCGCAGCTTTAAGAAACCCCAGGCCTCATGATGACCCCACTTACAGTCCTACAGGAAAGTGGCTGGGTGGTAAGCACACCAACACACCCTCCTAGTATCTCAGCAGGTGACGGCAGCAGCCTGGTTTAGCACAGGTCACTGTGGTCCCCTGGGTAGTTACTGATTAATTATCAACATGGCTCCAGTGTTTCTGTGCATAGAAGACCATGCCCGGCATTAGAGGAACTTTAAGGATAAGAAAGACAAGATCATGGTCTTTATGGTTTGGGATGGGCAGTGAGATACACAGACGTGGTTGCGAGTAGGTACGAGCTCAGAGTAGCTGCTGTCTGAAGAAGGACTAGTGAGCATAAAAACTCGAATCCATCCAAGTCACGTGGTACACTAGAAAGGCCCCACTGGGGGGTCTACAGGCAGAGTGAGTGAGCATCCCTCTGCATCCCAACTCCCCTGCAGTCTAGCTGAGAACATCACTGGGTATTCTATTTGCTTCAATACAATCTGTTCACCTGTTCTGTGTCCAGGATGACTTCCATGGTCTGTCTTCCTGAGCTCCTAGTGACCTGTCTTCTGGTTTGGCCCACTAAGGGGATTCCTTGGAAAGAGGCTAAGGAACAAGTTTCTTTGCCTGCATTCTGGCTTGTCTTCCGCTGCAATTCCGCTCTACCCACAGGCCCACTCCTTTCTCCTTGGGCCACCACACTGAATCCTCCCTTCCCAATAGGCTTCTCATCATTGCTGATGTCTGAGGGACTCAGCATTCCTTGTCTTCCTTTAGTCTTCCCCATATGGCTAAATATTCCAACATGGAAGCCACTTCTAGCCTGTAAGTCAATTCTACCCTCTCGTGGAACCCAACTCACAGAATAATTCCTGGACCAGGAGGAAATAAAATCATGACAACACTTGACATCTTTGCCTGCTTACTTGTTTTGTTCTGTTTAGACAGGGTCTTTGTGTAGGTAAAGTTTGCTGGAACTCAATAGGTAGCCCAAGCTGATTCTGAACTTTTGTTTTGTTTTGTTTTTTGAGACACGGTTCTCTGTGTAGCCCTAGTTCTCCTAGAACTCGCTCTGTAGACCAGGCTGGTTCCTTAGTCCTGGGATTACAATTAAAAGCCACCACCGTGTCTGCGGGAAGTTATTTTCCCGTTCTGTGTCTCTTGACCTTGAGAAAGTTAGCTTTTTGTTCGGGGTATCTCTTTCCTTGCCCATAAAACTGGGAGCAATCACCTGTAAAGGCCACCCACCGAGGACATATGGAGGGGACACTAAGGGTTCAAGAGAACCACGCAACAATTCCAATGAGAGAGGCCGAGGGCAACTGGGAGGGCGTCTTATAGGACAGACTGAAAAGTGGGCCCGGAGAAGCCATTTGGAATGAGTAAGAGAGGAAGGCAGAAAACTGCCAGTTACAGTGACCAGGAAGAAATGTGGCCAGAACCAAAGCTGCCTGTAAAGGAAGAAGCTGGGTTCCTAGGGTGAAGACACAGATGAAGAATCTTAATTCAGGCGGATGCACTGATGGTACAAAGAGCAGAGTCTGCCTCCTTCAAGCCCCAGAAGGCAGAAGAGCAGGAGGGCTCCTGTATCCCCTGCTTCCCCATTGACACACACTGGGCTCACTTCTCATGTCCCCGTGGCAGCTGTCTTCTTGCTATGTGATTTTGTTCTTTGCAGGTTTTTCTTCCCAGATTAGGAATGGGTAAAGATTTACCGGGTGAGGCAACCATTTGGTAAGGAGTATTTTGGGCACTATTTGAATCTTGGCAAAGTACTTGTTCCTGCCATTATTCTCATAAGCATTGCAAAGTCTGTTCATTTGCAGCAATGACAAAGGCAAGAAAGTAAGAGGAAAGTCAAGTTTTAAATTACTGCACAAATATACATGTAAAAATTTCATTGTTATTTAATTTTTAGCATGTGGGATTTTAGTTTTTCAACTTAACACAAGTTAAAGTTATCTGTGAGGAAGAACCGCAATTGAGAAAATGCCTTCATGCCTGGCACGGTGGCACATACTTTTCTTCCCAGTACTTAAGAGGCAGAGCTAGGTGGATCCCTGTGAATTTGAGGTCAGCCTCGTCTACATAGTGAGCTCAAGGACAATCAGAGCTACATAACTACATAGTGAGACCCTCTCTCAAAAGAAAGGAAGAAAGGAGGGAAGAGAAAATGCCCCTCTGAGTCGGGTAGCTAGTGGTGCACATGTTTAATCCCAGCAATCAAGGGACAGAGGCAGGTGGATCTCTGTGAGTTTGAGGCCAGCCTGTTCTACAGAGAGAGTTCCAAGAAGGCTCCAAACTACAGAGAAACACTGTCTTGAAAACCCAAAAGAAAAAAAAGAAAAGAAGAGAGAGAGAGAGGAAGGAAGGAAGGAAAAGAAAAGAAAATGCCCCTTTGCCAGATCGTTGGCAAGTCTGTAATGTATTTTTTGGGTTTTGGGTTTATTTTCTTTTTTTGTTTTGTTTTGATTTTGTTTGTTTGTTTATTGGTTGGTTGGTTGGTTGGTTTTTTAAGACAGTATTTCTCTGTATAACAGCTCTGGCTGTCCTGGAACTCACTCTGTAGACTAGGCTGGCTTTAAACCCACAGAGATCTGCCTGCCTCTGCCTTCCAAGTGCTGGGATCAAAGGCATGCAACACCATGCCTGGCAGTAGTGTATTTTTTTTTGATTAATAATTGATGTGGTTGGGCCCAGTCCACAGGGTTGGTGCCATTTCTGGGCAGGTGTTCCTGAGGTTTATAAGAAAGCATACTGAGTAAGTCATGGACAGCAAGGCAGTTCGCAATCCTCCAGCTTCCCGCCTTGAGTTCCTGTCCTGAATTTCCTTGGTGACAGAGCGTGACCTGAAAGTTGTAGGCTGAAACAAACCTTTTGTTCCCCAAGTTGCTTTATCACAGCAATAGAACCCTAACTAAGACATAGTGTATGTGTGTATACTTCGGGAGTCGGGGTGGGGGTGGCACACACCACAGTACACATGTGGAAGCCACAGAATACATGAGGACAGCTTGCAGGAGTCAGTTCCCCCCGTCTACCATGTAGGACCTGGAGACTGTACTCAGATCATTAGATTTGGCAGCAAGAGCCCTTCCCCACCAAACCATCTCATCAGAAAATGTTAACTGGCTTTGAACAAGAACAATAATTCTGTAGGATCTCAGGCAGGAAGTCATAAGCATGGAGAAAAATAGGTAAAACATTAACAGTACGAAGAATAAGGCAAGGCTGGAGAGATGGCTCAGCGGTTAAGAACACTGACTGCTCTTCCAGAGAACCTGGGTTCAATTCCCGGCACCCACATGGTGGCTTACAACTGTCTTAACTCCAGTTCCAGGGGATCTGACACCCTCACTCAGACACACACGCAGACAAAACGCCAATGCACATAAAAATAATAAAAAATAAAATCATTAAAGAAAAAAAGAATAGTAATGCAAAACCACTGTGAAGTCCAGAGAGCTGTTTGACAGAGATGTAGCTCACAATGTGAGCTTAGCTATGACATGACCCTCTCTTCTCAGGCCTCAGTTTCCTCATGTGTCAAATCATGGAATTGGTCCAGTCAGTGTCCTTCCGCGGTCACAGATCCTACTTCACAGCTTGAGGCCACAGGGAATTTGACCACTTCAGTTTGGCTCAGTTGTTCTCTGTCCCCCAGTAAGGCTTCTTGAGTACAGAAGCTGGTGGACCTAAGGCAGCTGCGCTCCAAGCTGGTGCTTTGGCTTGCTTTGGCCTGATATCAAAGACCCAAGGCCCACATAATGCAGCAGGCCTTCTTATTAGAGGACATTCGGGACGGTGCCAGCTTTGAATTGTTGTTTTTGACGGAAAGGACCTGAGGAGGTGGACCTGTCCTCCAGCCCTAAAATGCTACCGTACATCACATCTTGTCCCCCAGAATTGCTGTTCTGAGAGACACTCAAACTTCAAGCTCCTCCTCCAACCCAAGTATGGCCACTTGAACTCTGGCGAAAGCAACTTCTACCCCAGTCCCTACTTGTGTCCCAGAGCGCCAAGAAGCCCTACGGGGAAAAAATAATCCTTTAGGGTTTTGTTCAACTGTTTCTCTTTGGGACCCACTTCTCACAAACCAATAATACACACAAAGAGCCGTGGAAAGTGTGGCGTCTGAGCCGACAACTGCCAGAGGCCGCAGGAGGCCGAACCAAAGCAAAACCAAGCTAGCAAACAAACAAAAAACTTACAAGAGAACATTGATTGAAGGGCCCAGAGTCCTCTGAGCTACCCCCATCTCAGCTTCTGAAGACATTGCTACGTTGTGGACCAGCATGGATGTACAAAGACGTCCCCAGACTTCAGAAAACGCTTACTTCCTGCCATTTACCCATCTTAAAAACAAGCCAGTGCATAACAGTTCTTTGGGAGAACTTAAAAAAAAAAATGTGCATGATATCAAGGTTAAAATGACCCAGAAGATCTTCATGATCTCTGTCTCTTGCCAGAAAGTCTAGGCTCAGCTTAAATCGCAGCAACCCCATACTGCCGGCACCCCAGGCTGCTCTCCTTATGGTGTTTTGTTTTGTTTTGCCTCACCAATTGTCACCTGGTATATTAACTTAATGTTCAGTTTCTGTCCATGTCTTCTGCTGCTGAAAAATGTAAACTTCATGAGAAGGTTGTGTCTGTGTATTTTATTCACTGGTATATAGTTGGGAAACGATGCTCTGGGCATTGGTAAACTTCTATTCTTAAGTGAAGGGACTGATGAAAACATTTAGTTATGAGCAAGACATGTAAGTCTTTAAAGTCAAACTGGAAATACTAAGCACATGAGTTTTTGTTTTCTAGTGTTGGGGATCAAACCCATGTTCTTGGACATGCTATGCACAGATCTTTTGGGGCTGAGAATTTAGTTTAGCGAGTACCGTCTCACCGTGTGAGAAATCTTTGGTTGGTGCTTTTGTTTTGTTTGAGATAAGGTTTCACGTAGCTCAGGCTGATGGCCAAGGGTAACCTTGAACTTCTCTTGCTAGGATTATTGGCATGCACCAGCAGCAGTACAAAAATATTTTCATAAGCCATACTAATTTATTAGCAAATACCTTCCAGGGTCATGGTCTGCACAGAGTCTGTGTTTGGGGAATTTGCTTATTCTGTACACATTTGCAGTGTGTGTGTGTGTGTGTGTGTGTGTGTGTGTGTGTTTGCTGTATAATCATCTATATGCACATGTGTATGCAAGTGCACACAGAGGGGTGTCCTTCTTCATCACTCTCTGACTTACTCTTAAAGCAGGGTCTCTCACTGCATCTGGAGCATTGCCTTCTTTTTCAGCTAAGTTGGCTGTGGAGCTTCAGGGATTCTTCCAGTCCTGAAGTTAGAGCTGTGTGGCCACTGTCAGCTATTTACATGGATGCTGGGGGATCTGAACTCATGCCCTCCAGTGCCTTTACCTCCAGAGCCATCTCCCCAGCCCCACACTTGAATTTTTGAAAGCCCTAAAGTACCCAGTATTTCTCACGTAGTTGCAGACACGACTTCCACGCGCACAAACACTCAGACAAGGTGTTCGGGTTTCTCCTGGTAACCTGTTTTGGATCTTATCAGCTCTCTTATGTTAAGATTCAACAAGTCTGGTCTACTCCTCCTCCAGAAAGTTCTTAGAAGTAGGAAGCGATGATGATGATTAGAAATGCTAGTGTTTTCCCATGAGTGAGCCTAGAATCAATATTTAGCCAGCGTTCATTGTGTTGCTGGAGGCAGATAATACATCCTGGAAAGCGTGAGAGATACAGAGCCAGAAAATAGGAGTCATACCGGGGCGATTCATCCCCTAGGAACCTAGTGACTCTGATATGTGACACCACAAGTAGTTCCGATATCTGTCTGTCTGTCTTTCTTTTCCTTTTTTAAAAAATTTTTTTTACAAGATGCTGTTAACTCTAAAATACTACATCTTTCTTTCTTTCTTCCTTTCTTTCTTCTCTTTTTGTTGTTGTTGTTTGCCATGCCAAGGAACGGAACCCAGGGTCCTATGCCTGCTATCATTGGACCAACTCTCCAGGCCAGCGCTTTACAATTTTAAGTCGTCAACATTATTTTGTTGAGAAACAAAAAGTACATTATGTCACACCAAAAATAGGAGCAAGATTTCAATGACTCACAGCTCTTGAAATGCACGAGTATCAATCTTGATAGCTCAGCCAGCTCTACTGTTATGTAACTGACTGTGTGACCTTCTCAAGGGGACCTCAGTTTCATCTCATGCAAAACAAAACAAAACAAACAAAAAAAAAAAAAAACAAAAAAAAACCCCCCTCTTGTTTCAGTGTGCTGAATGATTTTTTTGACTGCGATCCAGACTTCCAGAGTCTGTGGGTCTAGAGCAGTCGAGCAGGACAGACGGCAATTCATCTTGAGTCTCACCAGGTAGGTCTCAGAGAGTGGAAATATGACCGTCCATGCACTCATTCACGAAACACAGAGAAGTGGGAGAGGGAAGACTTCAGGTAGGGTTCACACATGCAAGAAAACACTGTCTCAGAACCACCAATGATCAGGTGCAGGGGCTCCCTGGATGAACTCCTGCCTCTGTCTAGAAGAGACACACTCAGCTTCATAGAGATAACTAACTTTTCAGAAGGACCTTAGGGGCTAGATGGAATAAACCAGGCAGGGTCAGGAGCCAGGTGTGGGGTGAAGGATGGAAAAGAAGACGTGGGAAGGCTTGGAACCCTTTCTCTTGGCCAGACAGTAAGCAGGTTTTGGTGTGGTTTTGTGCACCTATTGCACGCTTGGCACTGAAGGTGAAAGGGGACAGGATCCAGTAGGGAGGGGTTAAGGAAAGCTAATTACACGCACTGGGATGCAGTGATGTGAATTCTGTTGTGTGAGCATCAATAGTCGTTAAAGGCACAGGCATGTGGAACTGTGGCATGACCCTCTGCATAAAATTCCGCACCTTCACCATTCAGACAGCTGACAGACCATGAGGCATGCTAATGGACACCACTAGCCAACCCCTGGGGACAACGTGCACTCTGGGGAAGGCCCTGTCTCTGAGTGAAGCACACCAGAGACGCACAGCAAAGGTGGGATTCCAGGGTCCCGAGTAGGAGAAACTGAATCTGGGGACAGTGTGCTCAAGGAAAAGCTCCCTAGGCAAGGGGATATTATAAGCTGATTCTGGGCTGCGTAGGAGCTGCCAGGTAGGTGCCCGGCACATAAATTACTCTAAGCAAAAGCACAGGCAAAGACCTGGAGGGCTTCCATGCCACTGTGGTATGGTGTGTAAGAGAATAAAGGAGAATGTAGACAGTGTTCTTTAGGAGCCTGTGGGAAAGAGCTTGGAATTCATCTCAGGGTACCATACTGGTAGGTTTAAAGCGGGGAGCCAATAAGAATAACGTTGTACTTTTTAATATACATAACACACACACACACACACACACATGCGCGCGCATGCACACACACGTAACTTCATCAGCTTGATGTACAAAAAAAGCCATTCTTCCTTAACACTCATATCTTAACCCAAGAGCTCCCCATTCACCCAGAGAAGAAGAGCTCATCTGAGGGCTGGAATATAGAGCTCAGAGCGATAGCATGAGGTCCTCGGTTCAATTCCCAGTACTGATGCGTGGAGGGACTGATATGCAAATCAGCAGTGCATGTCCTTGCTGCCACCTCTAAACATTATGAACTTGGCTGGGTCCTTTGAATCTGCCCCCTCCCCCCATCCCTGCCTTCTGCTGTCTCCAGGATGGTGGCAGCATTGCTGTTCCTAGGGCAGAGGCTCATTTTCTTCTCTGTGTGGAGACAATCTGGGCAGAGAGAAATACCAATTCCCTTCTCTCTAAATCACGGGAGCATCTTAGGGACCCTCTGGCTGCTTCACAGTTGCTAGGACAGGCCTATATCACTGTTGTCATCTCAGAGGAAGAGGGAGGTGCCCACATCCTGAGCCACCTTCAGGTGGTCTCCCGCAGCAATGAGACTGTAACTGTGACAAGGCTAGTGGGCCACCAGAATTCTTGAATTGTGGGTAAAGTCAATTATTTGAGCTCTTAGACTTTGTTGTTATTCTTGTTATTTGTTATTTGTTTTTTCTTGTTATTTTGTTTTTCACAGAGCTCTGCCTGCCTTGGCCTCCCTGAGATAGTTTTTTTTTTTTTTTTTAAGGTGGGCAATTAGAGCTATAAATTTCCTCATAGGACTGATTTTATTGTGTGCCAGAGGTTGTGTCGGGTTGTGTTTTCATTTTCTAGAGGGGATCCTGTCTGTCTGTCTGTCTCTCCACCCTTCAGTCGCACAGAAGAGGTTGGTGTTTATTGAAACATACAGCTAAGACACTATGTGGCCACTGCAGGCACTATAAGCCACAGACTGCCCAGAGCAGTCTTCTCTTACCTCTGTGTGAAGATGTGGTTCGTCCACAGCTGGCCCGGGGCTCTCTCCTTAAGAGGCTAGTGGTCACTGGAAATACCACTTCGTCGTCCTTGCACTGTGGTGATCTGGTGGTCTCAGTGGTTCCCTCCGTAAGAACCACACTGGACAGAACAAGGCAGGTCCTGGGCCCGCCTCTTCCTCCCTAAGGCCAACCTTATTTCCTGTCTAGGATCTTCCACCTTTTAGAACAAGCAAGCATGGAAACATGGCTTCCTCTAAGAGTGCAGGCGACCCCCAAACCTCAACAGCAGATTGATACTGCCATAGGGTAAGTGGGTGTACACACACAGAGAAAGGGCTGTGGGGCTGCTTGCTCTGGTTTTAACAGCAGTTTCTGGTGCTCAGGGGTTATATCATCACCATTGAACTTCAGTAGAGTAGCTGAGGTTTTATTTTGCTTTGTTTTCTTACCATGACTGTGTGTTGTGCTTTCAGAAAAGAATTTAAACCCTGGAATCACACAGCCTTGATTTGTCATGTGGCCTTGATGAGCCAATTGTCAATACCCTTGTTTATGAAATGGGAAGGAGGGGCTATTTCTCAGGGGTGTTCAGAAGTATTTAAATCCCTGGCTTTTTTTTTCTAATATTTTCATTACTAGTAATTGACCTAATTTCTCATACACATAAACAGCATGTATCATGTAGCCCACTGTGTGAGAGAGTCCTTTTTCCTCTTCTTCTGCTTTGACCCCACTCCGTCAGTCTGGCCTTCTGACCGCATGGCTTCCTGCCAGAGCCAGACGTACAGTGTGTCTCTGACAGCCACAGTGGCAACTAGAATGTACCCTGCACAGCAACACAACCAGAGATGTATCCTGCACAGCAACACAACCAGAGAATGTACCCTGCACAGCAACACAACCAGAGAATGTATCCTGCACAGCAACACAACCAGAGAATGTACCCTGCACAGCAACACAACCAGAGAATGTACCCTCCACAGTAACACAACCATAGGAGAAGTGGATGGGTGTGGAGCTTTAAGCACATACTCATAGATACATGAGACTTCCAGTCATTTTAAAAAGTGATTTTTTCATGCCTTCCTGAGTGGTAGTTTTGCTATTATTTAGAATAACAGCTATTCTTGCCACTATACCACCACTGCTGTATCTATGATTTTGCGGTTTGCTTGCTTGCTTGTTTGTTTTTTGAGAGAGAGTCTTTCTACATAGCCCTGACAGTTCTGGAACTCACTGTAGAAAAAGAGATGTGCCTGGCTCCACTTCCCGGTCCCGGGTGTGCCAACGCGCCTGGCCTGCTGCACCAATGGTTGGTATTGGTTTGCGGGTTTGTTTGCTTGTTTGTGTTCTGTTGTTTTTGAGACAGTCTCGTGACTTCTGGTCTTTCTGCCTACATCTCCAGAGTGCTGAGATTATAGGCGTGTGTCGCCATGCCCAGTTTACGCAGAGCTGGAGGCCAAACCCAGGACTTGGTGCATGATAAATAAACACCCCAATTGAGCTGTATCCCTAGCTCCATCCTGACTTTTTTGTTTGCTTGTTTTCTTTTGTTTTTCCAGACAGGGTTTCTCTGTGAGACAGTCCTGGCTGTCCTGGAACTCACTCTGTAGACCAGGTTGGCCTCGAAATCAAAGATCCACTTGCCGCTGTCTCCCAAGTGCTATGATTAAAGGAATACACTTTAACCTCCAGACTCCATCCTGACTTTCTTAACAATTTTGGGAATCCCATCCCAGACCCCTAACAAGCTTGATTTTTCATGATTATATAATATTCCAGAATTGGGAAACAATGTTTGGGTGGAGGTGTCACCCCAGTTCCTGACATCCATGTAGCCAGAGTCTGGAATGTTCAGGTGGAAGTTCCATCCCAAGTCCCCTCCCCTGGGAGTTGCCGAAGTCCAGACTCCACCCGAGAAAGTCTGCCAAACAATGACCCCTCCCCTGGGATGCTCAAGAGTACTTCCACAGGGTATTTAAACTACACCCCAGAGAACAAACACATGGTTTTCCAGTCTTCCTTCCACGGCTCCTCTCTGGGGAGTGGGGGGCTAGAAAGCGATCTGTGAGCATTGGTATTCATTAAACCTGGGCTTTTTTCTAATTTGGTCTGATTCAGATTATCACGTTGGCGGAGAGGCTTATCAGGGTACAGAAACTTTTCAGTAACATTTTCATCTGTTCCTATATGTGACTGTAGTCTAGTTTTTGCCCTTGGTAACAAAGCCAGAAATAATACTGGATGCACACACATTCACACAACCCCCTTGTCATCCTGATGATTGTCTTTTCTTCAGAAGTAGGAGTCTAGCGTGGGGCAGGTCTAGGCAGCCAGCAGCATGCCTTTTCTCCATCCATGGCATGCTGAGCTACACCTCACAATCCTGCTGTGTGCTGAGTGCTTAGTAAGTGTTGTGTAACAGCTGCTCAATAAAGCGTTATCTACTATTATCCTCGTTACTAGCTGGGGAGCAATATTTTGGAACGCTGAGTGGTTTATTAGAGACCTATTTAGATAAACTAATGTACCCCTGAGGACCCAGGTTATCTGCAATAACAGGACAACAACTGGCCTTTCCTTGTGTATACGAAGTCAAAAGGAAGCAGGACTTCGGTGGAAAATGAAAATAGGCCTGAGAGTCAGCATCCCCACTTCCTCTTACCTTGTAAATCTGTTTCCTCCTGGAAGCAGGAACTCACAAATCACAGGCTTTGCCAATATCACTGAAGATTGTTTTGCATTTTAAAAATTGTTATTAGCTTATTTGCATATCTGATTTGCAAACCCAAATGCTCATTCAAGACTTTTTCTGTCATAGAGAAAAAAACATTTGCAGCCTTTTTAGAGAGGGGCTCCCGGGTCCACATCTGCGTGTCTGGAGTGAAGGCTCTCCTTGATCTCCTCAGTGACTCTTGGTGACAGTCACCGAGGTTGTGCTTTCTGCAGAGAGAGCAAAATGAAGCCTTGGCAGGTTGTGGGCACAGATCTCCTGAGTAGTTTGACCCAACCGTAGAAAGCCTGACAAAAGTCTAACCCTGCCCCCACCGGAGTGAATTGGAGTCTTGTGAGTTGGCACGGGGCCAGATGGTAGGCCCTGGACGCTGCTGTGAACCCCAAATGTGAAGGGAAAAGACACTCCACACATAACGGTGAGGAAACAGGAAATTGAAATCTCACTGCTGCTTCTGCTTTTGTCTGGTCGCCAGTGAGCCCAGGCGAGCTGGGGATGCCTAAGGCTGGGTCTTTCCTTCCCAGAGCTGTCAATCTGGACACTGCATTAGTAAGGCCAGTTTCAGCTGCCTAGACCTTCCAGGCTGTCCTACAGTTCCTCCTGCTCGCTGTCCTTTAGAATCTCAGGGAAGATCTCTCACCTTATGGCTCCTACACGCTGGGTACCCTAAGGGGTCTGCTTTCCTAGTATGACCCTTGACCCACATTGCCCCTAAGTCAGCCTTTGTTGACATGCTGGGGATTTTCTCATTGTGACTAACTCCGGTCCTACCCACATGGGCTCAGGCCATGCTCTGGGCAGGAAATGCAGTATTATAGAGGTGGAGCCTAGGCTGGGTCTACCAGGCCAAGGTCTACAGAGCCAAGCTGATTCACATTTTAGTGCTGTTTTCTGGCTTAGCTTGCGCTATCGCAGCGGTTCTCAACCTGTGGGTGACAACACTTTGATGGTTCAAGGAATCTTTCACAGGGATCACATAATCACGTATCCTGCATAGCAGATACTGAGACCATTGCGAAAACATATTTACATTACTACATTTCATAACAGTAGCAAAATTACAGTTATGAAGTAGCAGCAAAAATAATTTTATGGTTGGGGGGTCATCACAGCATGAGGAACTGTATTAAAGGGTCACAGCATGAGGAAGCTTGAGAACCACTGCTCTATAGCCATCGTGTCTTCAAAGAGTTCTATCAGGTATGTCCATCCACATGGACCTCAGGTAGCCAAGGATAGCTCTGAATCCTGCCCAGTACAAAACTTACTAAAAATATTACGAGCTTCTTTTGTGATTTTCTTTTCCTCGTTGTTATCAGGCATGAACTTTGTAGATGACAACATGTGACCTGTTATCAAAGGGTTGGACACATCCCTTTAAGCATGATCGTTGTTGATAGCAGATCGCTAGGATCAATGCCAGATCTAGAGTTCAGACGTGTGGAAGGTAAGAATGGCAAGGCCTTGGAGCACGAGGTGGACTCCACCTCTCCCAGGAGCTCCAAGTCTGGGTTTGGATATCTGCATGTTCAGGAGAGAAATGTCTCCTTTCAAAGTTTGCTGGGCTAGTGCCCCAGGCAGGGAAGGAGGATAGGCTATCAGAATTCAGCAGAAAGGGACCTCCATCCCAAAGCTCAAGTTGGAGAGGGTATGTGACTCTGGCAACACCTTAGAGAGATGGAGAAACACAGGGAGCAATTGTGACCAAGGATCTACTATGTGTCAGTGTTAGTGACATGACTCATGGCCCATGGTGATTATTAGGACTGGGGTGGGGAAGGAGGAGGAAGGGTAGCATGCAGAGCAGAGAAATGGTATAGGTATAGTATTTACATGGTCGGTATGATTTGAGCTGTGGCTGTGTCTGCCTCACAAGTTTGGTGCTTTTGAGCCAAGCATGAGGGTACATGCCTGTAATCCCAGGACTGGGGAAGTAGGGGCAGGAAGATCAGAAATGGAGACCAGCCTCAGCTATACAGTGAGTCTAAGACTGTCCAAGGATCCACGAAACCCTCTTTATTTAAAAAATAAAAATCAGAGCCGGGCGATGGTGGCGCACGCCTTTAATCCCAGCACTCGGGAGGCAGAGGCAGGCGGATCTCTGTGAGTTCGAGACCAGCCTGGTCTACAGAGCTAGTTCCAGGACAGGCTCCAAAACCACAGAGAAACTCTGTCTCGAAAAACCAAAAAAAAAAAAAAAAAAAAAAAAAAAAAAAAATCAGATGCCTGTGTAGACAAAATATATTTTTCTCCAACAAAGGAGCAGATGTGATATGTGTGCATTCTACAACTAAGGAACAGGTTTCAAGGACTTTCTCCCCAGCTACAATGAGAGCTACAATGAGCCCTCTTCAAACACCTGCCATGGTGAAAGTTATGAAATAGGAAATTGACTGTGAGTCCCAATCTCACTTTATAGCCTTACGCTTGAGATCAGGAGTCATTCAGTGGCTCCTTGAAAAGCCACATTTCTCATAGTATATCTAAGAGTGGCAACAGGAGAGGATATTGTTCTTTTGCTTTCTTTTATTTCAACCTGTGCATATGTGTGTGTGGTATATGTATGTGGTGCTCTTACGCCGTGGCATATATGTGAAGATTAGAAGACCACAAAAACATCATGCAAAGTGAAAGGCTAAAGGGGAGCTGGGCTCGAAACAGTACCCAGAAGTCCTGCTTGAGAAGGTGATGGTTTAAGGGAGACCTAAGTAATGGGAGAACCCGCACTGGCACCATGGGCACAAAGGCCCATCGCCAAGCCCATCAGAACTTGTGTAATGAAGACAACAGAATGCCCCTGTCCCAGGGTTGTCCTGGAGCTAAATTGTTTAACGTATATAAGTCATCTGGCTCAGTGCCTGGCACATACTAGAGACAATAAACAGTTAGTCTCATCGTGGGACCCTCCCAGTCCTGTGCCCCATATTTCCGCCTTTCTCTGACTTTGACCCCAGGGAACCCCACCCTTGTAGCAAGTGCCAACTGTGGCCTCTTTGGCTCCCTGTACAAGCAGAGAGTTGGTAGCAGGGACTTTCCTGGTCCTGACTTCCCTAGGACATACCTTGATGGTGTTTGCAGCCTGAAGTTAGTGTCATGGGGACATAAAAGCCTTCCTGAATTGGAGACGTTGGGCATCTGGAACCCTTTAAGCGAGGGGTTTTCAACCTGTGAGTTGTGACGCATTTAGGGGTCAGATGACCCTTTCAAAGGGGTCACCTAAGACCATTGGAAAACACAGACATTTCTGTTATGATTCACAGTAGCAAAATTACAGTTATAAAGTAACAATGAAAATAATTTTATGGTTGGCGGGTCACCACACCATGAGGAACTGTACAAAGGGTTGCAGAGTTAGGAAGGTTGAGAAGCACTGCCTTACACAGAGCATACTGACACACAGCTGTGCTTTTTTGCCCACATCCGCCAAACCTCATGACCCACACAGACAGGTACCGAACCACTTGATGGAACTCCAGCCGGGGGACTGTGTAAGCAGAGAGAGGGCCATGCCACAAACTCAGTTTTCTTTTCATCACGATGTACCATGTTCCCCAACCACTCAAGAGAGGACAGAGGATGTATACGGATAGGGGTGTGTGTGTGTGTGTTTTCACTTGCAAGGGTGGACACCTGGTACATGTTGTCCTTTGCCAGCTACTGCACTGGGCCCAGCAGGCACCACTCCATTGACTTGTTCTAAGACCCGCAGAGCCTGAGAGAGACCCAGACCCATGAGAACTTGCATATTGCTGCCACAGAATCTGAGTCTGGGCATTCCTGGCTCCAGAGGCAGTGCCAGCAATGAGGTCATACCATTAACCTTTGGAACATAATCTGATCTATTAGCTGCCAGTCTGCCAAGGGGACAGTCAAATCAAAGGCTCAGCTTCCTCCTTATTCGCCCAAAGTTGCAAACAAGATACTGAAGCTAGAGCTAGCTGGCTCCAAATCTGTCATAGTGAAGCTATTCATTCCTGTGGGGTTTTTTGGTTTTTTTTTTTTGTTTTGTTTTTGTTTTTGTTTTTTTGGTTTTGTTTTGTTTTGTTTTGCTTTGCTTTGTTTTCTGTTGTCATCTCTGGGACATTTCTTACTTTCCTCTTCTGTGCCTGGCTGGGTGCTGAGTGTATGTCACCTACAGAAAGAAGGTTCCAAAACGCTACTGCTTGATCCCACTGTGCCACAGGTTTCTGGAAACTTCAACTCCCCCAGTTAAGCCAAGCATCCCTGGATCTTCTAAGGGCCCCTCTCTTGTTGTAGTTCTCTCTCCTCTGACCAAGTTGAGTCCTCTATTTGGCCTCCAGGTCTGGCTGGGCTATCACTGCCTCCCATTCTTTCGTCTTTGGGTTCTTGTGATTGGCCCTGACTCCTGGTGCCATATGGAACCATGTAAGAAGCTCTCCTTGACCTGTTTCCCACGGAACCGCGTCACACTCTCCATGGTAGCTGCAGCCTGGAGTCCAGTGCCTGAATGGCACAGGTCCTCAGCAATGATTCACTGGTCAACTAGAGTGAGTGAGATTGCCCTGCCAGACCTGCAGACACGCTTTCATGCAGACCTTTCTGAGCCCCACACCTCACTCCTCTGGCTCCTCTGGAATTTTCAGTTCACATCTTCCACTTCTCCATGTCCACTTTCTGTCCTGCCTGCTTCTGAGACTTCAGCATCTTCAGTGCTGGCTTCTCCCCTTGCCTCTTATCTCTGCCTTTGCGCGATGACTACTGTGTGGGTCAGATGTCTGGACCTGCAAGACACTGAATCACGGTTGGGGTGAGGTCCCAGGTGCAGGTGGGGGTTTGCCGACAACTCTCTACACACCTTCCCATTCTTGGAGAATTTCAAAGGCGAAAGAAATGAGATCCAGGGTCTGGAAAAATACAGCTGGTACAGAGGACAACTCAAGAATGAATTCCAGGGGCCTGAGAAATGGCTCAGAAGGTCAGGGCACTTCCTGCCAAGTCTGGTGGCATGAGTGAGTTTGATCTTCAGGACTCACATCGTGGAAGGAGAGGACATTCTTAAAAGTTGTCCTCTGACCTCCACACGTTCATTGTGGCAGAAACAGGTCAATACACACCGGTGAAAACACACAGACACACGAGAGAGAGAGAGAGAGAGAGAGAGAGAGAGAGAGAGAGAGAGAGAGAGAGGATAATGATAATTAAAAGAACAGCGTCAGCAGCAGCACATACCTTTGCTAAACGTCTCCTACGTACATACTCGTTGTTGAATGGTCACCATCTGTCATTTGATAATGGCCTTGTCATTTGTGTGTCATTGTATCATTTTATAGACTATGAAACTAAGATAAATGAGCTGTCCTATATATGAAAGAGTAAAATGTTCTACTATGAGGACTTTGTCTCATGTAGCCCAGCCTCACTGAAGCTAGCCTTAACTCTTGATGCCTCCTCTTGCCAAGTGCTGGGATTATAGGCATACATCACCACACCTGACTTTGAAACTGGACTTTACCACAGAACATCTACACAATGTCTTTACCATGATCTGGGTTGGGAGATGCCATCCTAAGCGTCTGTGTTCTTTTTCTCCCAGTCTGGCCCTCAGACAGTGAGCCAGGGAACGGGTCCCTCAGTGACATTACTCAGCAGTGAGAGCTGCTGGGAATACCTGTGTTTAGTTTAAATAGTGACTCAGATGTCCCATTCCTGAAATAGGTGACATATGCCCACACAAGCTGTAGTCCCCTTTTTGGACTGCCTGACATAAGCCCAAATTTTTTTTTTTTTTTTTTTCTGCAAGTGACAGGGCATGAAGCCACTGCAATGGGAATAGCTCTCTTCCTCCGCAGCCTCTTACCCAAAGGACATCAGGCCCCACAAACCAGTACGGAGATGAAGAGAAAATTACAATTCACTGTGACTAACTAGGAGGACAGCCCATGCGTGTGCATGTGTGCATGAGTGTTTATATCATGCAAACTGGGGAAAGCTCACCTGAGGAGATGCTCTTAGCTTTCTCAAACAGAAAGAACTAATACAGAAATGCCAGTTAGGGGCTGAGTATATTGTCCAGTGGCTTGATTCCCAGGATGACAAAACGTAAAACAAAGTGGCATGGGGGTTCCTGTTCTTTTCTTTCTGTTTTTTTATTGTGTGTATGCACATGTGGAGGTCAGAGAACAACTTTCAAGAGTTGGTTCTCTCCTTCTACCATGTGGGGCCTAAGGACTGAACTCAGGTCAGGCTTGGTGGAAGACACCTTTACCCACTGAGCCATCTTGCCTTTGTATTCAAGTGTGTGTGTGTGTGTGTGTGTGTGTGTTCACGTGCAAGTGTATGTGTATATGGATTCCTCAGGGACTCCACCTCATCTTGTTTTGAGGCAGGGTCTCTCATTGACCCAGAGATCCCCAGTTAGGCTGACCCTGTTTCTATCTCCCCAGTGCTGGATTACAAGGATGCACCACCAAGCGTGGCCTTTTTTTAAAATGTGGGTTCTGTGGGATCAAACTCGTTCCTCATGGTTGCAAAGCAAACACTTTACCAACGAGCTATCCCTGCTGCATGAACAGTGCGGGCTTTCTGTGTGGCCAGTGATAGCTAACCCAGCCCTAAACTCAGGACTGGGAGGGAACAGAGCTGGAAGGTGAGGACTCACACAGCATATTTGAGGCTCTGGCTTCCATCCCTAACTCCGCCATTTGAAAACAAAAAGATGTCAGTCTGGAGAGCTGTGTGCTTGCAGAGTGCTTTCCCTTTCCTTTTTTATCTCTGTGCTAGCTGTGGACTCCTTGACAGCTGCAGGCCTGAAAAAGGGGTCCCCCCCCCCCCCCCGCCGAGTAAACAAGCAGGACTTCACTCTTGATAGAACTGGGTGGAGCGTGTTTGAAAATGATTTGTTTTATAGTTAATCCTGGCCACTTCCTGCAGGCTTCTTTGACCAACACAATGTCTTTGGGGTTCACTCAGACACCATAGTGTGGTGACATTCCACCCATTTCAAATGAAGAAGATGCAACGTAGGGGAAAACTGGCCTGGATAAGCAGCCAGCCCTGCCCGGAGGCCCCAGCGGTTCCTCTGAGAACAAGGTCTGGCCCTCCCCTCACCCTGGTGGCCACTGGCCCAGGGGCCTGGGCCCCTTCCTGCAGATCTCTCTTGCTGAAGTGCTTCCTCTTGCAGGCTCACTGAGGGTACTGTGGCATTTCTGGAATGTCCTTCCTCCCAGCTCTGCTCTGCTCTCCCTTTAGCAGGAAGGCTGGGAAATAAAGAGGCTCATTTAAGCCTCCCAGGGCCAAGAGAGCACATCTCATAGCTAAGTATTTATGACTGTTACTGTTGCAGGGACAACCTGTGAATTGCCTGGCACCCCTCCATGGTGTGGAAGTGGAGTTGGCACCCTCTCTGCACTTGGCTGCACAGAGCTGCCCTGGGCAAGGCTGTACAGAGCTCACATCTCTTCCTGCAGCTATTGGGGGCTTCTCAGAGGGGCTCCAGAGGTAATTAGTTCCCAGGATCCCAAGGGGAATCTGAGGGCTATGGACGGACAACTAGTCTTCCCTGGAACAGAGGCATGTGTTACCATGGGAACACCCAAACACCGCAGCAGCTTGTGTGGAAGGCAACCGACCTTTCTAGACAACAGTGGCTCATCTGCCTCCCTGCCCCATTGCCTTTACTTGTGTGTGCATGCATTTGTCTGCAGGCAGAGGCCAGAGCAACCTCAGCGGTCGTTTGTCAAGCAATGTCCACCCTTCTCCCCCTCAGATAGTCTCTTATTGGCCTGGAGTTTGCCAAGTAGGCTAAGCTTACCAACCTGCAGACTCTGGGGGGTCTTCCTGTCTCTGTCTCTCCAGAATTGAGATTACAAGCATGAAATATAATGACTAGATTGTAGCATGATTAATAAAAACCCAGAGACAGAAACTGGAGTTCAACCGGAAGGTCATAAAAGCAAAACAGCCAACTACTGGCTCTTACTCCTACCTCAGTCTGAAATGGCAATCCTGCCTCCAGGAATCTCAGAATGAGACTGTGTGTGAGAGCTGTCTCCTCCTGTTTTATATTCCTCCCTAGGGCACTGCCCGGTTTCTATGACAAACTAGCATGGCTACTGGGATTAAAGGTGAGTGTCACCTCTGCCTGGTCTGTAAGACTGATCAGTGCGACTGTTTTACTCTCTGATCTTCAGGCAAGCTTTATTTATTAAAATACAAATGAAATGCCACTACACTAGATGATATCTATTATTGATTGATTGATTGTAGATTCTGGGGGATTGAACTCGGATCATCATGCTTGTATGGCAAGCACTTTACCAACTAAACTGTCTCCCAGCCCCTATTCCCTTTCTCAGAACTAGCTCTATCCACCACTCAGGTCTGCAGTGGAACACCCTCCCTCTCTCCTTTAGCAAACTGGACCAGAGATGGAGCCAAGCCTGCTCATCAGATGCTTGTTACCAACTTTTGATTTGTGATTTGTTTCTCTACTTCTTCCAGGCCCATGAGAAGGGATGCTAGTCAAGCCGGGCAGCTGAGTCAGCTAGATGTGAACAAGCCCCAGAAGCCTGTCTGCAGAGCACACAATAACCCCCCAGGCACCAGAGAAGTTCTGACAGCTTCCCTGTTTCTTGTTCAAGTCACTCTTGAGGCCCTTGGGTCCCTGATATGTGCTCTGCTATCTTTCTGAAACAGAACGTTCTCTTGGGGCTTAAGTTTATGTAACATAATACCCTATTAGAATTCTAAAAAGGAAAAAAAAATTTAATGAGAATTTCTAGAAACAGCTATGTGGAGAGACAAAGGAAGGTCACCGTGGGCCAGATCCTGAGTGGTCTCACGGTGACACTGAACACAAGCAAGCCTTGGCTCACACAGCCAATTCCCGCCCCCACCCCTGGTAGTCTGTAGAGCTTTGAGAATAGAGAGTCCATTTGCAGAATGGCTCAAGGATCTCTGAAAGGGAAGGGTTCCCTATGGCAGCCCACTCCTTCCCCTAATATTAAGAGACAGGATCAGCTATTGAGGACCAACTTGCCCAAACCAATGTCAGAGAAAGCCAGGCAAGACAGTTGCATCCCACAGAGAGACAGTGGTCTAGTGAGCTTTGTGTGAGCTTCTAGGAGTTCCCTGTGGGTGTCCGTATAACCAGGTGAGGACAGTGAGCTGGATGTCTCATTCTCCCAGCCTCATCTGCCCACACCACCAAACAGCTTTGGGGACTAGAAGAAGAAACCACTGGGTTTCATGAAGCAGAGTTTGTCTGCCTCCCAGCATCTGGCTTCCAGCTCTAAAGTGAACTCCCCATATCTACTAGTAGTAACCCGTTGTTAGCTTAGACTACTGCCTTCCTGTCCTCTTCCCTTCGATGTGAGACGTCGTGGCTGGGACCAAAAGAACTATGTTGAGCTGGGGCATGCTCAGTTGGGATTCAGAGCTGTTTTATTCAAAATATAGGGGTGTTGAGCACCGAGGGCTTTCAACTTCTGCCCACTCTGGAGGACCTGCCTTTAGTGAGACATCTCTGCACTTCTGGCAGAGCAGCAAGGATCTGGCATCTGCACCCAGGGAGTGTGGTAGAAAAAGTGATCTCTATTGGAATTCTGAATCTGTTCCAATGTGAGAGTTCTCTGGCCAACCTTTGAGACCTCAGGGCCAACCCCAACAGTCTCTGCAGCTGCGGCCCAAGACTGGCTGAAAACTATGTAGCTGAGGACTGAAAAGATTAGAAAAAGAAAGGCCAAGTGGGTACCTTCTGGGCCCTGCCAAGGTACGCCACTAAGAAAACATGCCGTACGCAACAGAGTTGGTGCAAGGGGTTTATTGGGGAGAGGAAGACGGAGGGGGAGAGTGAAAGAGCTAAAGACCTTGTCGGAGTGGGGACGTGGGAGAGGCAGGCAGGCAGGCAGACAGACAGACAGCAGAGACAAGAGGAAGAAGAGAGGCAGGAGAGGTAAGAGAGCGAGCCGTGCCCAGGGGACACTTTTAAGGGGAGCACATGTTGCATAGCCGAAGGTGGAAAGGCGGGGGTGGGGGTGGGGTCAGGGATATGTCATAACTGCTTCCGTGGCCCGGGCAGGCAGCTGCCAGGGCAGGAACTAACACTCTTCCCTTTTGTTTATTATAAAAAGGTGAGGAAACAGGAAGGGGTAGCTGGTGAGGTGGGAATGGAGTGCCATGTTCTCTAGACTGCTTCCTGTTGTCTGGGGCTGTCGACATCTTTGGGGTACCTGAGAGAGCTGAGATGCTGACTGTCACTCTCCCTTTTGAACTTCTTCTGATCTTCTTGCCTCCACCTTCTGAATGCTGGGATTATAGGTCTGCCATCAAGCCAAGTTTATAAGGCGCTGGGCTTTGCAAAAGTTAAGCGAGTGCTTTACCAGCTAGACTTTGTACAGAGATCCTGGGGCTGGGGATCTTAAAAGCATGTCCCCATTTCCTTGCCACCAGTGCCTGATGAGACCTTGGTCCCCGTCTCCACTGGCTCCAGTTCCCACTTAGGTCTTTATAAAACTGAAACCTTCCTTGTATTGGCCTGATGTAGAATTAGCTGTTTCCGTCAAAAAGATGGCTCAGGAAGGGGTGTGGTGGTGAGGGATTGCTGAATAGGTACAGCATTTCTTTACAGGACAATGAAAATTCTGGCATTATGGGCTGGGACAATGACTCAATGGGTCAAGGGCTTGTTGTACAAGAATGAGGACCGAGTTTGTGTCCCCAGGGCACACATAAAAGGTGGGTATGGTAGTGTATACTGAGAGAGTCAGGCAGAGAGAGTTGGCTGGCCTGCTAGCCCTGCTGAGATAGAGGCAAGATGCAGGAACACTAGAGATCCTGTCTAAGCTAAAGCTAGGTTGGAGAGCAATAAAAGATGCCTGAAGTTGACTTCTGACTTCCATACGACAGCTCAGGTGAGCACAGCAGCACGTAGATGTATGTATACACACATACACACTCACACACAAACACACACCCCCACCCCCATACTCTGACCTCCACACATAACAGCTCAGGTAAGCACACCAGCACGTAGGTGTATGTACACACTCACAGACAAACACACACCCCTCACCCCCATACTCTGGCATTGCCTAAAGTTGACCTCTGACCTCCACACATAACAGCTCAGCTAACCAGCTTGTAGGTGTTTTACACACACACCACACACCACACACACACACCACCACCACCACCACCACTATCTATCTCAACACTCTGGCATAAACAGTGATAGTTAACTCCATGAAGACTAAATGGTACTCTTGAGGAGGGTATAACTTACCTTACCTACATGTGTTTCATTTTGCATATTACCTATGAAAAGAAACAAACAATGGTGCCGGAATGGAGAAGAAACCCAGCAAACCTCGATAGACTGTGCTTTATCTCAGAGGTTCTGGCTCTGCGCAGGAAGCCTTTCCTTTGTTCAGAAGCTCAGGGTCTCTATTCAAGGGTCACCAGGAAACTGGGAAAGCTGTGGGTCGGATTTGCAAAGGAATGGAGAGATCAAAGCAGAAACCGATGTCAGAGACAGGGGTGGGGGCAGAGGTGGGGTGGGGAGTAGGGGTGAGGGGTGTTTGCCCTTGTTAAGCCCTTCTCCCCATCAGTTGTCTCCATCTGTGGGACTCCAATCTGGGCGGGGGCACACACACCCTGTTCCTGCCTTCCTTGCCTGAGAAGAATCAGGACCTTGCATTTCTTGAGAGTGCCAACTGTAGCTAGCTGGCCATTGCAGCTCATTTATCTTAGAAGGCCATGTTTGAAAAACCCTTTGGAAAAATAGTCCAGTCTCTGAGACTTTCTATTCCCATCCTGGGGGTAATCCATGGCTTCCAGAGCCTTCCCTGGTCCAGGAACCTCTTCTACCTTTTCAGTTTTCCTTCCCCTTGATCCCTTTGGCCAAAGCTCGGTAGTAGTCTCTGAATGCGCCATCTTTGCCCACACTTTGAATTGTTCGTGACCAGGAGAACACTGAAGGAAATGAGAGCTTTTGGCAAGGTAGGAAAAATGTGGCCCGTTGAAAGGCATATTCCTTTTCTGGTTAGGCGCCTCGCCACTGACTGCCCTGGAGAACTCTATGTCCCCCTGCTTTGCTGCTGCGTCACAAACATGACCCATTTAAACTGTGCTCAGGGTCGGAAGCCAGAGAGGCCTTATGCCTGCGTAGGCGTCATCTCAGGGGTCAGGTGTTTGATGTGTCCTGTGTTGAAACGTCCCCCACCCTCCCTCTCTCATTATTATTATTTTGCCTGTTAAACAGACAGAACTCATCAAAGACTAGAACTCTGCAGGAGACTCTGGGTCTGGTGATAAGATACAAACATTTCTCTTTCCAGCACCTCCTGAGCTCTCGGTCATATATCTATGGCTGTCATTCTCCTGCTCACAAAAATAAATCCGAGCAGTGTTAAGCTGTACTTCCTCCCTTGTTTTTTTTTTTTTTTCAAGTCTGTGTCTGAAATAACTGTGTTTGTTGTAGCAGCACGTGGTTACATTGTCTGTTGTGACAGATGGCCCCTTCCCCAAAGTGGCCATTGCACCTTGTGAGAATGTCATCCTCAGGCCTCTAATGGGGGAGAGTCTCTCTGTGGCCTAGGAGAGGTGCCATCCAGGCCGTCCTGAACAATAGGAGCCGGGGAAGGTTGCAAAATTAAACTGACTTCAATAAATAGATCTGTTAACCACTCAGCTCTGGGCAAGCCGTGTACCCCTTGGCTTACGTTTTTGGGGTGAAGACTAAGATAATATATGATCAGCCCTTTAATGAATGGTGATTCATTGTTACAAGCCTCTTTGCCTTGGCAGCCAGCTAGGTAGTTCTTGCCTATGCCCAAGGCCTGCTCTCTCTTACCAGTCACTACCTCCTATCATGATTTCATATATGGTTTACAGAGGGAAGTCCAGGGAGGTGGCCCCATCCCGTATCCTGCCTGAATATACTTCCTGAGCCAGGCCATGGACTCCTCCTATCGTCCTCTGTTCAATAAATGGCACACAAGTGTGTGCTCAGCCATGAGGCTTCATGATGCTGTGGGAATAGAAGACACAGCGGGGTTGTGGAAATAGTCAGTACAGGAGATGCTCAATTAGTACAGAGCTCTCCGTGTAAGCCGGAGGACCTGAGTTTGGATTCTAAGGACCCATGTAAGAAAGCCGGATGCCTTAGCGTGCACCTAGAATCCCAGAACTAGGATAGTGAAAAGCAAGAGGATTCCTGAGGCTTTCTGGCCAGCTACCCTAGCCTCAGTGAACTCCAGGTTCAGTGAGAGACTATATCTCAAAAAATAAGGTGTAGAGTGATTGAAGAAGACACCCAGTGTTGACCATGTTGACCTCTGGCCTCTACCTACAAACATGTAAACATGCACTCCCTGACCCCAAAGACATATTCTTTGTCTTCATATATATATAAAATCCCCACAGGACATGACAGACCCAACAGATCTATGTATTCTGTGAGTTTAATAATACCATGAGTTAGAGGAACCATCTGAAAAGTTCTACACGAGGGAAGTTCTCTAGAGGTAGACCAGTTGTCCTCATGTATGGCCAGTTTTCGCTATGCCAGGGGCCAACTGAAACTGACCTCTGTGAGAGAAGAGAGGCACAAGATGGAGGCTGGAAGATACCATCCTAAGGTGGAGTCCCCAGGCTGTGAGGATATAGTGAACGTCACAAAGAAGAGCTCAGAGTGAAGGTGTAGAATACAACAAAAGGCAGACCAGGTGGGAAGTGACATCTGCATCAAAGGTAGCTGTGAGGTAGGTTGCGGGAAGACCCAACTTTGTTCCTATTTTGGTCTGCTCTGGTACAGTGGCATAAGTCTGAAGTTACACAGTGGGATTTACAGGAGAGTCACGCCATCCACAGTGCAAAGGGAGACACTCAGGAATTGACTGGGAGGGACCTATTTCACAGAAGGAGGAAGAGCAAACACCTGAGAAAGCCAGCTGCAGACAGAAAGAGTCAGCCTTAACTCCTCTATAGGTATAGTCGAGGGTCACGTGTTCTGAGAAGGGTCTTTGGCTCTGACATTTTAGAGCCCTGCAATCCTTACCACTGATTATTCTAAAGGGATCTCAAGTTTGGGTCTGCATTTCCTAGCAGCTAAGAAGAAGGGAGTTGCAAACTTTTCTTTGTCTGACAAAAGAATGCATACAAATCGATTCGCAAGAGCTCTGGCATTTTCCTGGAATGAAGCATCTGCCAAAACTTCCTCTGAGTGTCCCTGTAAAAAGAACACTGGGTAATGGAACGGCCAGTGGCTTCCATCACGGTATTGCAAAAGAGTCACAGATGCTGGCTGTCCAAACTGGCCATGCTGTTTGGCATTTCCTAAGAGGCAGAGGCCATGGGGAAGAACGCAGCTCAAGGGCAGTGCTCCTGCTTGTGTTTTCCCTGGACGCTGAAGACAAGTAGAGAAGAGCGCACCCAAATCCTTGCCTTGCCCACATGGCCAGACCTCAGCAGTCCTTGAGGGTCTCTTCTTGTCACAGTCCATCAGTGACCTGAGGATGGCTTGTGTTTCTTCTTAAGAAGACAGTCAACTATTTATGATATATACATGTGAATATACACATGCTATATATATGTATATACGCACAAATGTATACATATATGTATATACACATGCTGTATATGTATATATGGATATATGTAGTATATATGTACATATGCATATATTTGGATTCAAGGGATTGAACTTAGGTGAGCAGACTTATGTGGCAAGAACTTTTGCCCACCGAGGCATCTTGCTGGCCAATTTTTATGAGTAAAACAGTGTTGTAGAAAATCTGAACTTTGGAATAATTGGGGGAAGGTGTATGAGGACTGAGGAAGGATGGTACACCCGGATACAAGCAGCAGCATCTTGTAGGCTGGGGCTCAGCTGGAATAAAAGGGGATGAAGGCCAGGCAGAGTCTTCGCACCCTTTCTTTGATTCCTACCCCCCATGATGTCATTGGGACTTCTCCATTGGGCCGAACGCTCTAAAATGTGACAAAATGACTTTTTCCTCCTCTGAGCTGTCAGCCCCATGGCCGCAGCTATGTAAGAGGAATGACTACAACATGATATTTTTACATGTATACACCTGAGTGCGAGCATGCGTTCGTTCTCTACGTCTTCCTTCTCTACTGGCCCTTCCTTTCTTTCTCTTGGTTTCATGTATATGTGTGTGAGTGTGTGCATGCGCACGTGTGTGATGATCAGACAACTTTATGGGAGCGTGTTCTTATCATCCACCTTGCTATTGAAGGGCCCCTCCTCCCAGGTCTCAGAAGGAGTAAACCTGCTGTACTGAAGACCATCTTAGACCTTCTGCCCCCAGAGCCCTAAGGAAGGACATTTCTGACTTTGTTTTTTTGTTGTTGTTTTTTCATGTCCCCCCCCCCCAGATGTTCTCATTCATCCTAGGTCGACTCTAGAGCTGAGAATGCTCCTCGAATATCTGGTCCTTCTACTTTTACCCCCTGAGCGCAGGGATGGCAGCTGTGTACTACTGCATCCAGTTTATGAGGTGCTGGTGATTGAGCCCAGAGTTTCCCGGATGCTAGGCAAGCACTCTACCAATGAGTTACAGTCACAGTCTGTAACCCTTCTGTCATGAAACTGCCCCAATTTATGGGATTTGGGCAAAAGCAGACTCACTACCTCCACTCTGTCTTTTCACTTAATTTTTTTTCGAGACAGGGTTTCTCTGTGTAGCCCTGGCTGCCCTGGAACAAGCTCTGTAGACCAGGCTGGCCTTGAACAGGCCAGATCTGCCTGTCTCTGCTGTCCAAGTTCTGGGATTGAAGGTATGTGCCACCACTACTCAGTTTTTTTTTTTTAAAGATTTATTTATTTATTATGTATACAACATTCTGCCTTGATGTATGCCTGCACGCCAAAGGAGGGAGCCAGATCTCAGTACAGATGGTTGTGAGCCACCATGTGGTTGCTGGGAATTGAACTCAGGACCTCTGGAAGAGCAACCAGTGCTCTTAACCTCTGAGCCATCTCTCCAGCCCACCACTACTCAGTTTTATATTTTTAAAATAAGCTTTATTTTATTTTTATTTGTGAATATTCTGTGCATTTACCATGTGCATGCAGTTGCCCTGGGAGGCCAGGACAGGACGTGGATTCCTCTGGAGTTGTAATTACAGGTTGCTGTCAGCTGCTTGACATGGTGTTCGGAACTGAATTTGAGTCCTCTGAAAGAGTAGCACATGCTTGCAACCAATGAGCCATCTCTTTAGGCTCCAAAATTATTGATTAATTATTTTTTTATTTGTTTATTGAGACAGGGTTTCTCTCTGTAACACTCCTGGCTGTCCTGGAACTCGCTCTGTAGACCAGGCTGGCCTCGAACTCACAGAGATCCGCCTACCTCTGCCTCCCAAGTGTTGGGATTAAAAGTGTGTGCTGCCACCGCCCATTCCAAAATTTATTTTTATAATTGCATGAGTGTGCGTGCGCGTAAGTTCCTGCTGCCTGCCTGTCTGTGTGGGATTACACGTGGAGTGTAGGCGCCTGTGGAAGGTAAAAGAGGGCACTGTCTGTTTTGGAGCATGTTTTGCAGACAATTATGAGCCACCCGACTTGAATGTGGATACTGCAAACCAAACATGGGTACGTATTGGGTACTGAACCCAGGTTCTTTGGAGGAGAAACATGTACTTTTAACTGCTGATCTATCTCTCCATTCCCTGCCTCTGCACCTTTCATTCCCCATCCCCATCTCTCCTCATCATTCGCAAATCTGTAAAAGCCTGGGTCAGTGAGTGAGGACACATGCTTGTTGTCTGAGCTGGTGCTGCTGCTGAGCACAGTCAGATGTGTTCTTCTCCCAGTTTAAAGAGAGCTCAGAAAAGTGAATGTGAATGTGGGGCTCTTGCCTGCAACCCCAATCCTGAGGAGGCAAATACAGGACCATCATAACTTCGAAGGCTTGGGCTACCCAGTGAGCTCCAGGCTAGCCTAGGCTGTAATACTCTGTCTCTCAGAAAACCACAGGGCCAATGAGGCAACTCATCAGATACAGGAACTTGCTGCCAGGCCTGATGACCCGAGTTTGATCACCAAATCCCATATACTGGGAGGAAACATCCACCTTCTGCAAGCTGTCCTCTAGACAGTGACATGGCTGTCCAGCATTTGCCTCCAGAGAGCTGAGATCACAAGCAAGAGCTACTATGTTCACCTTCACTGTTCTGAAGTCTTTTTTTTTTTGTGAGCTAGGAGAAAACACACACACACTTTAAAATAGAAAAGAAAAAGTCCCTTTCCCAAAACAAACAAATGAACAAAGACCTTGAAAAAGCAAAAAACAAAACCAAAAAAACTCAATAACTAAGTAAATAAAATAAAACAAATTAGTGCAGTGGGCTGAGTCTTCCCTCCTTCACAGATGGCCTGTGCTGCCTTGACAAGCTGTAGACCTTCTCTGGCCTTCAGTTTCCTGCCTGAGCTGTGGAGCAAAACTGTGGCTTGGAATCTTTCAGCAAATCTGTTTATAACAGCGTTTTTAGGTTACCAGGAATAAAAATATTCGGCTTCCTCCCACTTTCAGCAAACTTGGGTGGCAAAGATGACTTCAATTCCCCCAATTATGAGCGCTGCTGAGGGCTGGTCTTCCCTTAAGACAGCTTTAATTGTTTCTCTCTCTCTCTCTCTCTCTCTCTCTCTCTCTCTCTCTCTCTCTCTCTTTCTCTCTCTCTCTCACACACACACACACACACACACACACACACACACATACACGTCTGTGTGTGGCCAGGGTCTCTTGGAAAGACTGTGTCTAGACAGACCTTGGCAAAATCTGAACCAGAGCCCAGAGCCTACCCAGAAACTAAGATCCATCACACATGGGGCCACTATGGTCTGGGACTTAGTGTCTAGCCTTCATTAGGCCATAACAAACAGAGTTAATGGCCATCTGATCAGAACAATAACTTTACAGAATCTACTGCGGCTGAGTGTTTATCAGGGAAGGCAAACAGCTAACATTCTCTGCATCCTGCTTCTCTATCAAGGGCAGTGCCAGTTACATGGGTTAACTTTCAGGGTCTCATGATTTAACTTTGGCTGTAGACCAGGCTGGCCTTGAACTCACAGAGATCCACCTGCCTCTGTTGATCTCCACCTGGCAACGTGGATTAAGTTTTAAATCTCATGTCTGCCCTGTAAGGTAAATAGCACAGTGATCATTTTCAGATTTGGCTCCGAGAGGCTTAGATACTTTATCAAGGTTACGCTGTCAGGAAGCCTAAAGTCAAACGTAGGCCTTTTAATTTCTAGACTAGCATTCTTGCCTGAGTTTCTGTTTTGGTTTATTTATTTATTTTGTTTCAGTCACCTAGGCAATTTCAGAGACCGTCTGACCCTGAACTCCTACTCTTCTGAAGGCTGGATCACCATTGCACAACGGATCAAGACCTGCCCTGTGTTCAAATGTCAGATCACCTCTGAGGACAGGACAGTTGGCACGGTGGTTGGGCAAAGGACTTTACTGCCACAAGTGGACTCGGAGCATTAAAAGACAAATGTCGGCACATTAGACCTTTAAAGAGTTTATGAGAGCCTTCAGTAATCCACACACAGGGCAGCGCCCAGCTGCAGGTGCTCTGCCCAGGGGTGTAGGCAAAACTTTTATAAGGTAGTTGCAAGACAAAGAGAAGATCTGATTGGTTCAGCTGAGAAGGGAGGTGGGCTGGTGCTCTCTGATTGGCAGAGCTTACGAAACATTTTATCCTCTGCTTGGAGTCGGGTTTCTTTGTTTCCATAGGAACGAGGCCCAGCAGCTGCCTCAGCCTGATGAACTCCCATCTATGATTTTTAACAAGAGGGCGAATGGCTGCGTTCCAGCACTGACTGCTATGCTAAGCATTTGGCTTCCTTTTGCTCTCTGTGACTGCTGGCTGCTCTGATTTCTTAGGAGAAATCTTGGTGGACAGACTTCCCAAGCTACTGGGAGGTCTGCTGCCTTTTCCAGGATTTGCCTCAGTGGCAGAGAGCTTGCTAGTCCAAAGTCATAATGCTTTGGGGTGACCTGCACTCATGATGGGGAAGGTAAAACCGTGTGGCCAGATGATTAGACAAAGTGAAGGTCATCTCAGCTCCTGGTCACCTGTTGTTGGGCCTCACCTTCTCTATGAGCTCGGTCCTTCTTCCACCATGCTCCTCCCCAAGGCAGTTCCCTGGCCCGAATAAGCATCTTGCCTGTGAACTAACAGTAGGAACTCCCATCTCCTCCTTCTCCCCCAGGACATAGTCCTTTTGAGCCTGGAAAGGTGGCTTTGTACCCCTAGGCTCCCCCCATCTCCAAATCACTCCACCCCTGGCATGGCTCTGGCTTCTGACTGTGCTGCCATCTTGTCCTTCTCCTGATGGCTTCTGAGTCACAGCCCTAGGGCTGGTGTGGACGGGTGGCTGATGCTCCGAGACAGTCCCAAGACCCTGAGACCTTCTCATTGATGATGTGGACTGTCCATCAAGCATCTTCTAGCATTTAAGAAAGCACAGGAACTTATTTAATCTAAAGACCTCATCACATAGGCAGTATGAGTTTGTGGCTTTAGCTTCCCAAGGGTGGCCTGCCCCTGAAGGACGTGGACGGAGTCCTGAGTGAATGTGTGTTGTTGACATGGCTTAGGGACTGACCAGATTGGAGCGGTGGGGGATGAAGAAACGAAAGGCACACATATAGAAATGGTGTGGGAGGTCCTTCTGTCTATGTGTTGCTTTTATTGGTTAATGAATAAAGAAACTGCCTTGGCCTGTTGATAGGGCAGAACTTAGGTAGGTGGGGAAAACTAAATGGCATGCTGGGAGAAAGGAGGCAGAGTCAGAGAGAAGCCATGGAGCAGCGGGAGATAGATGGTGGGATCTTTACCCAGTAAGCCACAGTCACGTGGCGATATACAGATTAATAGAAATGGGTTAGATTAATATAAGTGTTAGCCAATAAGAAGCTAGAGCCAATGGGCCAGCAGTGATTTAATTAATACAGTTTCTGTGTGATTATTTTGGGTCTAAGCTAGCTGGGTGGCCGGGAAGAAGAAGCAGCCTCCATCCAACACAGAAAAGTTGGGACTGTATGTGCCCTAGCCTCGGATGGAGACACACCATTAGTAGCCTGGAAACTGAGGGACCTCGGTATTCTGAATCTGAATAGAGGAGGTGTTGGCTATAGCTGAATGAGAAGGCAGGCCTAGCTAATCGCACTCTGTGTGTATGCATGTGTGTGTGTGGGGGGGGGGAGGAAAGTCAGGTAGTAGTTACCCAGGAGGAGGAAACTGCAGTTGCTAGTTTTGTATACTGTCAATATCACATACGGACTAGGGGCGGACTTTGCCATTCTCACGGATCCGAGCTGTTGGGATCCTTGACATGACCATACCCGTGTGGACAATACATGTACACTCGGAACTTCATCTGCTCCCTACGTGTACCTCAAGAGGCATAAACTTACCTGGCATCAAAGCTCAGAAAGAACTACACGGTAGTTGCCGAGACTCCTGAAAACTGGTGTTGTCAGCTGTGGGGAGTGGCTATGTAAATTCTGCTTCTTCAAGAGCACTCAGCATCTTTCCTGCCCTTGTTCTACCTCTGTGTCGAAAGGAAATACATCAGTTAGGACCCTACTGGGTCTCTGTCCTGTTATTCACTTATTTAATACCCGGCCTCATGTAGCCCAGGCTGGTTTTGAATTAACTGTGTAGCCAAGGCTGACCTTGAATTCATGACCTTGCTTCTTTCGCTTCTCAGGTGTTGGTATGTTAGACTCATGTGGTACCGGAGATCAGATAGGATTCGTGCATGTTCCTCAAGCATTCTACCGACTGATCCACAGGCCTCATCACTCTGTCCTGGGATTCTGCATCTGTGTATTAGTTATCATGTATGTGTGGGCTCTAGCTTCATTCTGCTGCCATGACAAATCCCATGACCAAAAGCCACCTGGGAAGGAAAGGGTGCTTTCTGCTTACTGCTCCAGGTCACAGTGCAGCCCTGAAGGAAGTCAGGCCAGGACCTCAGGCAGAGACTTGCAGCAGAAAGCACAGAGGAAGGCTACTTTTATTTATTTATTTAATACACAGCCTAGGATCATTCTACATCAATTAATAATCAAGATAATCCCCCTAGACATGTCCACAGACTAGCTTCAAACTCATAGAGGTCTTTCTGCCTCTACCTCTCTGCCTCTGGATTGCTGGGACTAAAGATGTGTTGGGATTAAAGATGATGTATAAATACATACATGTTATAATATATTTCATATTATCTTATGCTATCATATAATATATCACATATCTTTTTACGCCATCATATCAATAACATAATATTATCATGATAATACATATATATTATTAGCCATATATATTATCTCTTAACTGCACAAATCTGTGGAGAAATTTATATATTATAAATTTCATAATATATAAAATTATGTCATAAGAAATTTATATATCAGACTGGGTGGTGATGGCTCACACTTTTAATCCCAGCATTTGGGAGACAGAGGCAGGTGGATCTCTGTGAGTTTGAGGACAGCCTCATCTACAGAGCAAGTTCCAGGACAGCCAGGGTTACACAAAGAAACCCTGTCTCAAAAAACAAAAACAAAACAAACAAAAAAAAATTTTATATATCAGAAAAGTGATACTTGGGAGGTTTACTCACCCAAAGTCACACTGCTAGAATGTAGCAGAATTTAGGATTGTATTCTAAGCACCAGGTTGGTCTCCAGGCTGTTTGTCTTCTCAGGATGATGCCTTACTTTCTAAGCAAAATAGATGGCAGAACAAAGCCATGGCAATTCATATATTGTATGATTCAAGAAGGCCACAAAAGACTCATAATGGCCAAGCCACTCAGGAACACAGCAGGTTACCTGATAATCTTCGGGCAGACTAGATTGTGGTCTAAACAGATAATCAGTAGTTGATAGGTTGGGAGACGTCACTGGATAAGACCACTCCTCTGTTATTGTACTTGCTGTATGCAAGGCCTCTACTGTGAACTTGAGACTTAGGGTGCAAAGCATGGGTTGTATGGGAAAGGAGCAGGTGTAGAAGTTCTGCCTGGAGGGGTGTCTCTGAGGGTTAAGGAACGGAGACAAAGGCGTCCCACTCAGGCAAGCAAGACCGCAGTGTGAGGGTCATGGTATGTTGCAAGAAGAACATTGAGAGCCTGGATAGATGGTTCAGTGGCTGAGAGCACCGGCTGCTCTTCCAGAGGACCCACATTAGATTCCCGATACCCACGTGATGGCTCACAACTATCTATAACTCCAATTCCAATGAATCTTGTACCCTCTTTTGGCACCTGTGAGCACAGACTGGGCATACATATGGTGAGCAGACATACATGCAGGCAAAACATTCATACATATAAAATTAATTTTAAAAAAAAGGAGGATGAGGAGAAGAGGAGGATGAGGAAGAAGAAGGTTGGATCTTCAGTCCCAGTGCTTAGCATCCAGCTCCAATACCAGATCTTGACCAGCAAGATTCAGCATGACCCCCCTGGCCCCTGACCCCCAGCCTCCTTGTTTCTTGGATGGTTTCACAAAATCTGATTTGCCCCTCCTCTGCATCACAGCAATAATGGTAGTGGCTGTGTGGTAATCATGGTACTGAGCTTTACCGTGGCTGCCGCATACCCAGTTCTGTGTTGCCATTTCTCACCATCCAACTCAATCACTTCTATTGTTATAGAATAATAATAGATGTTATAGATGAGAAACAAAATAATGAAATGATGTGCTCCAAATTGTCTTTCTGATCCTAGAGTCCAGACGGAACAGAACACCGGCCCTCTGTCCCAGTAGCACACGTCTTTATTGCCACCTGGTCTCTGTGGTGAAGGAGCTGGGATGGGGGAGGGATCTTTTAAGCCCAACTGCTTCTACCTTCCCACTGTTGCCAAGGAAACCACCACTCCTGTGTCGTTGTCATGGAAATGATCCAACCTCTCTCTTCTTCTCACCTTCACCATGGAGACAGCCAACCTGGAAGCCCTGTCTTTGAGTGGGAGGAGGTGGAGCCTCCAACCCCCCCATCCCCCCCCACACACACACGGTGCTGGAAATTCCCACCGAGTGGAGGAATGCAGCCTTGTTCTTGGGGCTGCACTAAAGTGCATTGTCAAAGGCAGGATGTCCCCGGGAATGCAGGTTGGAATTATTTTCAGAATTCATCCTTAAGTCAGCTATTGTCTACGCCAAGGGAAATCCCCAGATGCCTATGTGTCACAAACGCCGAAGGTGCAACCCGCGGGACTTCTTTTTATCTAGCGCTGTGTCCAGGATGACAATGGGTTACCCCTCCCCTCACCCCCTTAAGCAGCCCATGCTTCAAACCGTCTACCTAAGTGGCTCTCAGGCCTTCAGATGTCCGGCTACTGAAGTTGTAGAAGAAAACATTAGGTTCCTATCTTATTTATTATTATTCTTTAAGACATGGTCTCGTGTAGCCCAAGCTGGCCTTGAACTCATCATGAAGCGAAGAATGACCTTGAACTTCTGATCCTCCTGCCCTTATTTCCTAAATGCTGGAGTGCCACTGTGCCTAGTATTTGCAGTGCTGGGGGACAGATCCGGAGCCTCATGCATACAAGGCAAGCACTCCAGCCCCCCCAGCCCCCCCCAGCTCCCCAGTCCCCCAGCCCCCCCGCCCCCAGTCCAGACCTTTATCCCGAGAGATACCAGACAAAACTTCTAAGATCACTTTTAGTCTCCTACAGCAGAATGATGGGATGGCAGTGAGTATGCCTGATAAAATCAGACTCCTGACTCAGGACGTGTGGCTATGGGGACAGGGCACACTGGGCTATCCCTAAGCCCGCTCTTTCAGAAGCGAAGCTGGGTTAACAACAGTGTCTATCTCTTAAGGTTCTTATAGTGGTAAATAAGACACACTGCACAGTGTCCACCCAGCACACGGCGACACTCAACAACTGTGGGCCAGTATTGTCATGGTCCCCATCACTTCAGAAAGAGGGAGATCTTAACCATATCAATGAAACAAGATACAACCTTAGCCAAGATGGTGACTCTCAAGTTGTATACCGTTCATTTTGGGAAAAAAAGCGACTGTAATATCCCCACTGATTTTTTTGTTTGTTTGTTTTTTCGAGACAGGGTTTCTCCATAGCTTTTTGGTTCCTGTCCTGGAACTAGCTCTTCTAGACCAGGCTGGCCTTGAACTCACAGAGATCCGCCTGCCTCTGCCTCCCGAGTGCTGGGATTAAAGGCGTGCGCCACCACAGCCCAGCCACTGATGTGATGTTTAAAGATATCTTTTTATCTAACATGTCTGTGTATTTAATTATTTTCATGTTATTTTATGTGTATGGGTGTTTTGCCTGCACGTATGTCTGTACACCTTGGGCATGGCCATGGAGGCCAGGAGAAGACTTCAAATCTCCAGGAACTGAAGTTACAGATGATTGATTGTAAACCCCCAATGGGGTCTGGGAACCAAACCTTGGTCGTCTGGAAGAGCAAAAAGTACTCTTATCTGCTGACTCATCTTTCCAGTCCCTGGTTATAGTTTAAATATGTGTGTGTGTATGTATGTGGGTATGTGCAAGTGTACGCTGCTACCTTTGGAGGCCAGAGGAGGGCATCAGGTCCCTGGAGCTGGAGTTACAGGGGATTGTTGGCCACCTGATGCGGATGCTGGGAAGTGAACTCGGGTCTTCTACAAGAACAGTTATGTGTATTTAGCCGCTGAGCCATCTCTCCAGCCCCTTGCCCACATTTTCATCTTGTCAATACTTTACCAGAGACAACCTTTACAACTCACACCCTCCAGTGACATTTAGGTACTCTTTGTTCTCAGAGGCAATGCTTTAATGATTTTACTTTATTATTTTAAAAATATATTTTGTTGCCGGGCGGTGGTGGCGCACGCCTTTAATCCCAGCACTCGGGAGGCAGAGGCAGGCGGATCTCTGTGAGTTCGAGGCCAGCCTGGTCTACAAGAGCTAGTTCCAGGACAGGCTCCAAAGCCACAGAGAAACCCTGTCTCGAAAAAACCAAAAATATATATATATATATATATATATATATATATATTTTGTTAGCTGGATTAGGGATTGACTCTGTGGGGTTACGCAGGATAGGCAAGGCTTCTGTGATTGATTCTCAAGAGCCCTGATTAACAAAAGGAGTGTCCGTAGGCCCAAGGCCAAAGATGAGTGGTCGGTCAGGCTGTTTGGCAGCAATCCTGAAACCGGGTGTGGTCTTGGCTATACACAGCTAAGCCATTTCTTTGCAAAGCAGCGCTATTTCAGGAGCCCAAAAGTACAGGCATGAAATCCTTCCATATCTGTCCTTGCCCCTCTTGATCATGTGATCAAGCGGTTTGGAAGCCACACCAGTGTTTGTATGAGGTCCAGGGTCCTGAGTACACCTGTCTTGCACTCTTGAAGAAGCTGGCTGCTTGTGTCTCTTGGCTCGGGTTTGTGTTTCTCCATCCCCACCTCCCTGTGTGGGCTGTAGCAAAGCTGGATGCTCTTGACAGAGGCTCACTCCTGAGGCCTCTTTCTCACCAGAGCCCTTCTGGCTTTCCCTGTGGGAACTTGGAGAGTTGGAGTGAATGAAGGGTCCATACACAGACTGGCAAGTTGAAGCCTGGAGATAGCAGAATCTAGCAGAAAACAACCCAGACTCAGAGTGGGTGAGGAACTTCACCCCGGTCCTTGATTTGTTTGTAAAACCAGGGCGATCCATTCTGCCTCCCAAAATCACAACAAGTTTTCAGGAGTGGATCCAGGTTTAGTAGGGCCCAATGTTTAGCCCTTTAAGAGAAAGATGAGTTGCCCAGCGGTGGTGGCACACGCCTTTAATCCCAGCACTTGGGAGGCAGAGGCAGGTGGATCTCTGTGAGTCTGAGGCCAGCCTGGTCTACAAGAGCTAGTTCCAGGACAGGCTCCAAAGCTACTCTGAGAAACCCTGTCTCAAGAGAGAGGGGGAAAGGGAGGGGGAGGGGAGAGGAAGGGGAGGGGAGAGGAAGGGGGAGGGGAGGGGGAGGGGAGGGTTGGGGAGGAAGGGGGAGGGGAGGAGAGGGGAAAGGGGAGGGGGAGGGGAGAGGGGAGAAGAAGGGGAGGGGAGGGGAAGAGGAGAGGAAAGGAAGAGGGAAGGGGGAGGGGGAAGGGGAGAGAGGGGGGAGAGGGAGAGGAAGAGAGGAGGGCTGGAGAGATGGCTCAGCTGTTAATTGCACTGATTGCTCTTCCAGAGGACCCAGGTTCAATTCCAATATCCACATGGCAGCTCACAACTGTCTGTAACTCAAGTTCCAGCGGTTCCAACACCCTCATAGAGACATGAAGGTCAAACACCAATGCACATATTTTTTAAAAAAAGATTTTTTGGGGGAAGGGTGCTGGCCTTGCACATACTAGGCAAGTAAATACTCTACCACTAGGTTCCATCCCGATCCTGACAGGAATATTTGCTTAGGGTATTCAACAACAAATACAGCATAAAGAGAAAATCTGGTGTCAGTGAGATGGCTCACCAGGCAAGCCTGGGGACTTGAGCTCGATCCCTGGAACCCACAGAAAGTCAGATATGGCGGCTCCTATCTATAATCCCTGCACTCCTACTGTGAGACTGGACGAGGAGGCAGGAGGACCTCTTAGCAACTCTCAGGTCATCCAGCCCGGAGTACCCAGAGCAGCGGAAAGACTACTCGAGATCCTCCCTCAGAAACAAGGTGGGGGCGGGAACTGACTCCCGAAGGTTTTCCTCTGACCCCAATGTACACTCTAATCTGACACAATAGTAAATACGAAAATAATAAAAACAGAAAACCTAGAAAACACTACAAATATCACAAAATCTAAAATAAACTGTGTTTATAACTCTCTTGCATGATTATTTTTAAAAATAGCTTTCAGGTGATGATGATAATTATTATTGTTATTATTGAGACAAGATGCGCGCACACACATACACACACACACACACATACACTTATATATATATTTCCCTGACTGGTCTGGAATTTTCTATGTAGACCAGCCTCAGACTCACAGAAATCCCCCTGTTAACTGCCTCCTGAGTGCTGGGATTACAGGTATGTGCCAATATCAGGCTATTATTATTATTATTTATGTGTGTATGCTCACTGTGTTTCAGAGCCTACAGAGGCCAGATGAAGACATTGGATCCCCTAGAACTGACCTTACAGGCAGTTATGAACCGCTCTGTGTAGGTGCAGGGAATTGATCCTGAGTCTTCTGAAAAAGCAGCAAGTAATTTTAACATCTGAGCCATCTCTCCAGCACCCTTACTTCTGCCTACATTTCTGATCTGATGCTTATAGCCAATAGACTCTTCATATGGCAATGATACAGTAAAATTAATTTAGACAATTAAGTAAATTCAGTTTCTTCATCAGTATGGTTGGTTGAAATTTGTTTTTTATTATCTGTAATTATGAGGGTTTGGCTTGTTTATTTATTTATATATTTAGAGACAGGGTCTCAGGTATACCACGCTGGCCTCAAAACCTTTGACCTCGAACTTCTAATGGTTCACTTTCCACTTCACACACGGTAAGATTATAGGCACGCGCCACCCTGCTTAGTTTATAGGGTTCTAGAAATTGAACCCAGGCTTTCCTGGATGCTGAGCAAGCACTCTACCAGCTGAGTCACATCCCAGACCTTGGGGTTTTGGTTGTTTCTTTTTGGTTTTGTTTTTTATTTTTTATTTTTCCTGAGACAGGGTTTCTTTGTGTAGTCTTGACTGTCCTAGAACTAGCTTTGTAGACCATGCTGGCCTTAAACTCACAGAGATTTGCCTGCCTCTGTCTCTCGAGCGCTGCCTTTCTTTTTGTTTTTGAGATAGGATCTTACTATGTAGCCTTGGCAAATTTGACAAGTGTGGGCTTGTTTGTTTTCTGTTTGGTGGGTCTGGAGATGGGAACAAGAGACTTGAAGACGCCAGGTGCTCTGCCATTGAACTACTCTCATTCCCCTCCCCCCATATCTCTGAGTTTTTGTTTTTTTTGTTTTGGCTGTTGCTTTGTTTTGTTTTTTGTGGGTTTGCTTGTTTGTTTTGTTTTTTGGCTTTTGCAACAGAGTTTTTCTGTGAAACAGTCCTGGTTGTTCTGGAACTTACTCTGTATGTAGACCAGGCTGGCCTCGAACTCACAGAGCTCCGTCTGCCTCAGAGTCTTGATTACGTGTATGAGGAACAAATTTTCTGGTTACAGTTTGAATTTGTTTTCATCATTGGGAGACTCCTCCATGGCCATCTGACTTGTCGCTTGCTTTAGATGCCACTTCAGTCATCTCAGGGTGACATCTAAGTCCTGCACAGCCTGTATACCTGGTGAGAGGGCGTGAAAGAGCTCAGAAAGGTTCGTAGAAGCCCTTCTTTCTGTAGGACGGCTAGGGATAGCTGAAGTAATTTTGAAACCATCACTACATCCTACAGACCAGAAGGAAATGAATCCCGAGGCTCACTCCTAACATTTTCAGGAATTTAAATGTTTTTAAAATATATTTTTATTATTTTTAAATCTATGTGTAAGTGTGTGCAGGTGCTTGTGTAGGTCAACAGTGTCAGATCTCCTCCAGGCTGAGTTACAGGCAGTTCCAAGCTGCCTGATGTGGGTGCTGGGAATTGAACTCAGATCCTCTAGAAAAGCAGTACATACTCTTAACCACTGAGCCATCTCTGCAGCCTGAGTTTAAATGTCTAAAATAAACACTTTGAAAGTCATCAGTCAAGCGAAGACACTGTTACATAATGTTCCATCCACCTACCTTGACACCCTGAAAGGCCAGATTCAAATTTAGAATTCTCGGAATCCTCAGAATTTCCTGCGAGGAAGTTGTCAAATGAGAAAGCTGGCTTCTCCCTGTGGCTCTCTGTTGCCTCCTTCTCTTGCAGCGAACATCACATTTGCACCCTCAAGGGGGGCCTCGTATACTCTGGGTCTGAGATCTAACTACAGTTCGTTCTCTCGCTGGCCCCTCTGTCAGGTCACAGGGTTTGCACACCAGAATGTGAGCTAGTCTCTGGGACAAGATTGAGCAACGGCCCCCATGGAACCCTGTTAACAGCTGGCACCCTTGATGTCACTGCTAAGGAATCCCAGATCACGTGACCATGGTATCGTGTCGTGGCCTTTGAGAACCAGGTGCTAGAGCAGAGGGAAGGCTGCAAGGGGGTTGTTTCCCTGGCGAGTAATATTTGTGAAGGGCCAAGAGGTCAGTAAACGTCTCCAGATAGCCAAGCTGGTGTGACACCTGCCAAGGGCTGAAGGCAGAAGGCAGACATGATTGCAACAGCTCCCTACTGCCATGCAGATCCTGTGAACTAATGCATGGCCAGCCCAGCAGGCAGCTGCAGAGCACAGACTGCCTGTTTGGAGAGTCCTGCCGCGGCAGAAGAGTCTCTCCAGTTCAGTCACTGCTAGACCACTCGGAAGTTGCTGCAGGGAACCACAGGAACCTCAGCCTCGGTCTCCCGACTGTGTTCCTTGTGGCAGAGCAGCAAGCTCTCAGTCCACAAAGGTGAGGAGAGCTTAGTGAGTGGGGGTGATGTGGTTTATCCACCCAAGTTTCTGCCTCTGCGGCCATCTGTTTGTGTGTTTCTAATGCCAGTTTCCGGGCTCATTCTGCAATGGGGGAGCTATTTTACCTACTTGGTTATTTAATAGCCTTTCATGATTAATGTTTCCTGATTAGTAACACAAGATACAAACACCTAGGTTCTCTGTGTCCATTTGCATATGCTCCAGCTATGAATATGTCCCTTTTCCATACCCGCTGCCCGCTGTCTCCATCCTTCTATATCACACACACACACCCCACACACACACCCTGAGAGAAAGAGAGAGAGAGAGAGAGCGCATGCCTAGGACGAAGCCTAGGGTCATTAATGGCCCTTCCACGGGTGTTATTGTAAGGCAACCGTCCTGCAGCTTCAGCTTGCAGCCACAGGCAAAGCCAACCTATTTGCAAATCAAGTTCAGGATCTTCCTCATCCTTCAGTCAGTCTGCTGGGACTCCCGCTCTTCTCCACGCCAATGGCCAATGGATGGCCATAGAGATGATGCAATGAGGGAGGCATGCTGGCATAACTGTGGGCATGTCATGTCATATTAGTTACTTTCATTGTGGTGGTAATAAAATGCCCGAGAAAAGCAACTTAAGGAAGGAAGTGCTTATTTTGATTCACAGTTGGAGGATGTAGTCCATCATGGTGGGAAAGGCAGTTGGTCACTCTGCGTCATCCACAGTCAGGAAGCAGAGAGAGATGAACGCTGTGCCAGCCCACTTTCTTCCTTTTATGCAGTCTGGGGCCCTAGTCCACGAAATGCTCCAATCTGCAATAGGTCTTCTTACTACGGCCAATCAAGTCCCAAAACTCCTTCCTGCATATGCCCAGATGTTTGTATCCTCGCTGATTCTAGACCCTGCTATGGGATAATGCTTTTTTTTTTTTTTTTTTTTTTTTTGGTTTTTCGATTCAGGGTTTCTCTGTAGCTTTGGAGCCTGTCCTGGAACTCCCTTTGTAGATCAGGCTGGTCTCGAACTCACAGAGATCCGCCTGCCTCTGCCTCCCAAGTGCTGGGATTAAAGGCGTGCGCCACCACCGCCCGGCTGGGATAATTCTTTTGTACACTATCAAGATTTGTCACTTGCATTGGTTTAATAAAATGCTGATTGGTCAACAGTCAGGCAGGACGTATAGGTGGGTCAACTAAACTAGGAGAATTCTGGGAAGAGGAAGGGCAGAGACGCAGTCACAAGCCAGTTGCAGAGGAAGCAAAATGAGAATGCCTTACTGAGAAAGGTACTAAGTTACATTAATTTAAGTTGTAAGAGCTAGTTAGTAATAAGCTTGAGCAATAGGCCAAACAGTTTATAATTAATATGTTTCTGTGTTTATTTGGGACTGAATGGCTGTGAGACCGAGAGGGACAGAAACTTCTGTCTACGAGATCCATTCATGCTGATGGCATTAATCATCACATACAGGTTTGTGGATACCAGTTCAAACAACCTTCCTGACGCATCTCTCTCAGCTCAGGGATGCCTTGTTCCTTTCCATCACCTGGCTAAATAACCAGATCATGGGGTATTCCATGGATAACATTTTGCTTCCTACCAGGGCCCAGTAACACAGCAGGAGCTATCTGGCAAAAGGTATGCATTCTCTGTCCCACTAACACCTCCATTACTACAGGGTTGGCTCATTTACACAGTGCAAGCAGGAGGGTTGATCTGCAGCCTGAATCTGCTACAGACCCTGTCCTACCCCAGGCCACCTAAAGCTAGCAGCCTTCCATGTCACCTTGAATCATATTCCTAGCTGTGGGGTCCAGGAGGCCTGAGGACATCGTGATTCCTTGGTGGTGGGAGCTATAACAAGTAACAATTATGACTTTCTTTGGAGAAGCTCCCCAGCATGCTCCTGGCCACTGCTCCCAAAAGAACTTTATTGATATCCTGGTTTCTAAATCTTCACGAGCATATATGCATTATTCAGTCCTCCAGGCTACATACCCTTTCCTCATCCTGGCAAATTTGAAAGATCCATCAGTGCAATGGATCAGTGATACGTTGGGGCACATACCTGTAATCCCAGTACCTGGGAGGGTGAGCAGGAGGACTGTCTGTGTTTGAGGTCCGCCAGGGCTTCTTATGGACTTCCAGGCCAGCCTGGGCTGCACAGTGAGAGACCCTGTCTCAAAAACAAAACAAAACAAAACAAAACAAAACAAACAAATGAAACAGTCAAATGAAACAGGTCAACAAGATGCTCTGTGGCCCTTCTGATCCAGATTCCCCTCTCTGTATTATGACCGAGATTACGAGAGCCAGATTGGTATGAAAAAGAATGCACTCATTAGATCAAAGGCCACCTGCTTGAGCCATGATATAGGATCTTGCAAAGCCACTGTGGGGGTCATGTTTAGCAGGTTCCTTCTGGCTTCTGCAGGGCCCAGATCAGACAGTTAAATGGAGACACAATAAATCAGCCTAGAGTTACTTAAGGGTACACATGGAACATTCTTACCCCATCCCTGGGATGGGTGCTGCTTTTATTTGATACTCCCTTGGCTGAGGCTCAGGATGGAGACTAGATCAAAGGCTTTCTTGTTGGGTTTTTACCTACTCTGATTGCTTTTACCCCATAGGGCACCAACCTGTTTATGAGTTTCTTCAAGGCCAGTCACATCACTTGGCACCTTTCTTCTTCTGTGCCCCCTTCGCTCTTTTTTGAGAGCCTGAGTCACTACCCTACACCTACAGTGGCACTGTCCTCTACTGTGCCCACCGCCACCGGCCCGTGCACCATTCCCACCTTCATGACACTATGGGCAGCAGACAAATGAATTCCTTAGAGGACCAGAAGAGAAGGGAGTCTAGCGGGGTCATGAAGTAAGGCAGGCCATTATGACTTTGACCCAGTGACAAGAATCTAGATGACAACAAAGACACCTTGGGAGATGCTGGTGTTGAAGTGGATATGAAAGCAAGAGTTGACTCTACCCCGTGGACGCCCGGTGAACCCACCTGAAATCCCTGGGAAAACAGCGTTCACGGTGTCACTGGCAAAACCGCAGTGGATGGAGGCACTGAGTTGAATTCCCCGGTCCCACCCAAAACAACGTAAAACAAACCAAACCAAAACACTTTTAATATGTGGATGGAGATAAGGTTTCTACCACTCACCAATGTGGAGGTTCAATATAGAAATGAAATAAAATTCTAGAAAAATAAGGCTTTGTTTTGCCATAGTTGGGCAGCTGAGATTGTGTAGCCCACGGCACAGGATGGGGGCAAAGGTGACAGGAAACCACCGTGTAAACTCCCTGGTGTGGTCTCTGCCATGAAATAAGCTCATGCTAGATCATTGTTGGATACCTTCCATTTCCTCTGGTCTGCTCCACACGCTTACTTACGCACAGGCTTCTGGCTGTGGGAAGCTGACCTCACTGACTCAATGCAACTGGCTTCCAGTTGCTTTTGGCCAATGGGAGGCACCAGCAGGAAGTGGGAGGGGTGAGAGGAAGGAAACCCTTTCTTGCCCTTCTCCCAGCTCTCTCCTAGTGGCTCTGTCCTACCAGCAGAGTTCTCAACAGTTCTGGTAGACCCTGCCCTCCCTTTTGGCTCCTGCAGGCACGTGGGTGGCAAGGGCTTTTTCTTGTTTCTTCTGGCTGACCCGTCACTATCCCTGCATGGATGCCCTTAACCCTAGCCACACTTTTGTAAAGAGTCCCTTTATGGCTCTCCTGGACATGATGGTAATGGTATTGGTCGTGGGACAAGTTTTCATACTTAAGAAGTCCATGTCATTATTTGGGAGTTGGTGGTACAGAGAAAGTCTGACTACACTCAAAAGTCATAGGAGTTTCTCTTTCTTTTTCTACTTTCTAAACATATTTTAAATTTTTATTTAGTTTTATTTTATGTGCATTGGTGTTTTGTCTGCATGCCTGTCTATATGAGCATGTCAGATCCCCTGGAACAGGAGTTATAGACAGTTGTGAGCTGCTATGAGGGTGCTGGGAATTGAACTCTGGTCCTCTGGTTAAGATGCTCTTAACCACTGAGCCATCTCTCCAGCACTCCTTTCCTACTTATGAGGAGACCTAGACATTGGCAACCTGGGACTATGGCAGATACTCAGGAATGTGTGGCCTTTGGTTTCGTGGTGGCTCATCCCTGGAATCCACCAAGTAGCAGCGATGGGAAGAAAGAGGCCCTGAGGAAAAAAGTCATGAATTCAGTCAGGTTCGTTCCTTTTTAAAGGTTCCCCTAAGGGCATCACTGGCCCGTTTGAGCAACATGGATACTGTGATTGGCCAGTATCGTCAGTTTGACAGGATCTAGAATTGCTTGGGTGACAGGTCTCTGGGAAGCTCTGTTAAGTATTAGCTTGGTTGTGCTAATTGAGATTGGAAGATTTGCCCACTGTGGCTGGCACCAAACTTTGCCAGATCCTGGCCTGTGTAAATAGAGAAAGAGAACTGAGCAGTAGCGGGCATTCATCACTCTCGGCTTCCTGTTGTGAATGTGATATGAACCAGGTGCTTTAAAATCCTGCTTCCCAGACTGCCCTGTGAGTCAGAGAAAAAGCCTTTTCTCCCTTAAGTTGGTTTGTCAGTTTTCTATGGCAGAGACAGGGAGACCAAGACAAACGTGTATGGTCCGGCTTAGAAATCTAACCCCTCATTAATGACACAACACCACAGGAAAGTCTCCAGATAGGGTTGACATTTCCAGTGTGGGCCACTGCACACCGGGGAATGCCTGAATCAACTAGAATCAGACACATCATATCCAGCAGTGGGGTTAGCCCTGGGAAGCTGTGTGGGGTTTGGAGTGGGGGAAGCAGAGGAAAGAAACAGAGGTAGAACAAGAGCGTGGGGATGCTGGGAAAGTTCTGGAACTGCCTGCCTATTTGTGGTGGTCACTAGATGGGTCATAAAGATTCCCCAAAGCCTTCTCTCTTGAGAACCTCCGGGCCGAGCTTCCCTTTCTGTCTGTCTCACTCTCTTCTCAGGACTCCTGCCACCGACTTAAGTTATGGGAAAAGGAGCATGGGACTAAGGCCTTCCGGAAGCTTCCAAATTTAAACCAACCCCACAAACATGAGACAGAACTGCCTATAGAGAATTGTATTATAGCCAGCTGCCAGAGTATATATTTATCTGCCTGAGATCCTCATCTCTTTTTAAAGAAAAAGCCACACACTTGAGGGAAAAAATAAAAGTGGGAAAAAAATGTACTATTGAACAAATATTCAGGATGGTTGCTCAGAATGTATAAAATGATGAGCTGAGTTGAATTCAAAATAAAAACAAAAAAAAACCTGCCTGTGGTGAACTGTCAGCTGGCTATTTTGGGGGTCTGGATCCAGGGCCCCCGCCAAGTGAGTTCACATAGTCTCACTGTTTTTCCATTTCTATTTATAATTCTGTACACATTCATACACAAAAAATGCAGGGGACATTGGACTTAGCTTTAAAATGACTAGAATGTTCTGAATGTATCAGGTTCCAGCACGTGGGAGCCTTTTTGTTGCCTGTGATCAGCCTCCTTTACTGGAGAAGGGATTAATCATGTGTGGGGGTGGGGTAACAGGATCCTTTGGGAATTTGGAAGTATGTAAACAACTCTTTTTTATTTCCTTTTTAAAATGTCACTCAGGGCTGGAGAGATGGATCATTCGGTGAAGTGTTTGCTTTGCAATCACGAAGACCTGAGTTCAATACCAGAGCCCACATAAAAAAAACCCCGGGGCATGATGCCAGAGACAGAGACAGGGAGATCCCTAGGTTCATTGGGATGCAATCAGCAAGTTCCTGGCAGTGAGAAACTGTTCTGAAAACCCACGTCAGACAGCGTCTGAGGAATGACATCTGCGGTTGACCTCTGGCCTTCACTTGTATGAACACACATGTGCACTTGGCCTTATCTTGCCACATCATGTACCTGAATACACACACACACACACACACACACACATACAATGTGATTTACTCTAACAAAACTTGATTGGACAGCAGCCGTATGGAAGGTCCATTTGAAGCCTAGATGTGATGACAAAGGCTTTGTTCCCAAAGGACTGACAGTCTCGTGAGCAAGGTACAGATGCTAAAACAAAATACCTGACAAGGACAATCAGGGTCTTAGCAGAGCAGCTGGCTCAAGGAGAGGGTGTGGTCAAGATGGACGCTCAGATGGCACATCTCCACATCCTGTTTATTCAGGGACCACTTGGTTCTAGAGAAGGTGGTTCTCCCTCTTGGCTGGCTTGGATGTTCAGAGAGCTCTGTCCCTTCCGATGGCAGCTGCTTGATTCAAAAGTGACTGTACCTTCCAAGTGGGACTAATGGAGGTGAAGATCAAGGTCTCTGAGCTGTGGGTGGGGAGAGAGGCTGCTGAAACAGGCCAGGGCATTTGTTAACAAGGCAAAAGAGCTGCCAAGGTTCTGCCGGCAAACTGCAGAGTGTGAGCGAAGACACAGAAACTAGTCCCTGAACCATCAGATGGTTCCTTGCCTAACTTTTCTGATTCTTGTTCTTTTTTTTTTTTGGCCACGAGTCAAGAAATCCCCCAATTGTTTGAGTTGGTTCTTTTAGTACTTCTAGCCCAAAGCACCTTTGCTCATGTTGATGGTTAACATTATTAACTTGACAGGATCTAGAATCACCCGGGAGATGGGGCTCTGGGTATGTCTGGGAGATAATTCCTAGATGGGATTAGTTGAAGTGGAGAGATGAATATGGGCAATACCATTTTATGGGCTGGGGGGCCAGACCGCATAAAAAAGAAAAGGCCAGCTCTTGTGAAATGATGACATAAACGCTCCAAGGTGCGGTTAAAGAGACTTTTGTTATAGACATGAGAGAGAGTACAGACAGGCATCTGGAAGTCCAAAGCAGGGAGAGAAAGGAGTAGACCAAACAAGGCCAGCAGGTTGAACCGAGTCATGAGAAGAGAGGCGAGGGAAGGGAAGATAAGAGAGAGAACAGAGAGGAGAATGGGCCAAGAGAGGGGACCAAGCGCCAAGAGAGTGAATGATCAAAACAGCAGGGTTTTATAGGATGGAAAGCTCGGGGAAGGGAAGCCCAGGAGCTGGAGTTTAGGGTAGGGGGCGGGGAGGAGTGAGACGTGCTGAGAGGAGCCACTGGCACTGAGTGTCACTTTGGTATGCTAACAAGCACCTCCAGGAGCTGCTTGTCCCTATGAATGGGACACAGCTAAGCACCAGCGTTCATCTCTCTCCATTTCCTGACTGTGGAGAGTGTGACCCAGTGGCTTCACGCTCCTGTCTCTATGACGGTACCCTTCAACCATAAGGCCAAATGAACCCTCCCTGGCTTAAGTTGCTTTCGTCAGGAATGCCATAGCAGCCATGAGAAAGGGAACCCAACACAGTGGTGTGAGATGGAGTCAAGGATACTTCCTCTAGAAGGTGGTGTGGTACCTAAAACCCGAAGATGAGTAGGGTGTGGGTCAGAGAAATAAGGACAGGGATGTCCCTGAGGCCGAAGCTTACTGAGCTTAGCTGGAAAGATCGGGCTGGGTCAGGTCAGGGGGAGTAATGGAGGATACCCAGGGAACGTGGTACTGAGTGTGTGTCTGTAGGGTGCAATTGGTGTTGATCCTTTTACCTCAGACCCCTCCTCAGGTCCCAAAGATTCATTCTGTGTGTAAGTATTTGCTGTACAGAGGTCTGCGGGTCAAGATGGGGCTCAACTGTAAGACAAAGCCAGGAGGAGGTTCAGGTGAGAATTAAGTTAGTGTCTCGGGACTATCATAATAAATTACCGCAAATTAATTAGTTTAAAACAAACATTTACAGCTGGGCAGGGGTGGTCATGCCTTTAATCCCAGCACTTGGGTGGCAGAGGTAGGTGGATCTCTGAGTTGAGGCCAGCCTGGTCTACAGAGTGAGTTGCAGGATAGCCAGGGCTACACAGAGAAACCCTGTCTGGAAAAACCAAAGCAACAGAAACAACAACAAAAACCCAAACATTTTGTTCTCTCACAGATCTGGGAGACAGGCATGGAAAACCATGCTCGGTGCTCAGAAGGCTGAGGCAGGGTGAGTCAGAGTACCAGGCTAGCCTGGACTACGTAGTAAGACTCTGCTTCAAAATAAAAGTTTTAAAGGGCCAAGAATGTGTCTCGGTAGAAGCACGCTTATCTAGCTTGTGTGAGGCTGTGAGCAGCACCCCAACATTAGGGAGGAGCAATAGTTAACATTGTCCACATTATTTGGACAGGTGTTTTATCTGCATGTATATATGTGTACCATGCACATGTGTGGTAGCTGAGGAGGCCAAAAGAAGGCACCAGATCTCCTGGAACTGGAGTCGCAGGTGGTTGAGAGCTACCACATGGGTGCTCAGACTCGAACCCAGATCCTCTGAAAGAGCAGCCAGTGCTCTTAACTGCTGAACTATCTCTCCAGTCCCTCTACCTTAGTTTTTTGAGACCCAGCCTCCTACTTAATCTGGAACTTCTCAATGATTTCCAGGGGTCCTCCTGCTGTCTCTGGCTTTTATGTGGATGCTCAGGATCTGACCTCAGGGCATCATGTTCGTTGTGGGCGTCCCTGAAGTCCTGAGACGCACTGCACCGTCTTCATGAGAAGACCTAAGGTGCAGAGGACTTTGAAAGAAGTACTGGGTCACAGCTTCTCCATCGAGTTTGGGCTTTGAACTTGACATTTGAACTTGGTAAGGCTTTGAAAGTGAGGAAGACGAGGCATGAGGAAGGGAGGCAGGACCACTTCTCTTTGTGGATAAGGATCAAAGTGAAGCAGGCTGCTTTGGGGGGGATGGGGCAGAGCTAGACACAGGGGTGCGTTTTTTAAAACACCCAACTCACATTTTCTTCTCTTTTGTTGGCATAGAAGGAAAAATATCAAAGACAGCATAGAAGTTCAGCAAACTACCTTAGTGTCTGGCTAGCTAGGAAAGCCAAGTTAAAGCCGACGTAGAGAAGCTTGCTGCGCAGTACATCCGAAGCCCTGAAATAGACCCCTGAATTTCCACTATTTTTAGCAGTGTAGTGTGGGGAAAAGAACTGAACCAAGAGGAGACTAGTGTGGTGCCTTCTGGGGTGAGCGACGGCCTGGCAGTGGTGGGGCACATGAAAAAGAAAAGGTTTGGAAGGGAGACACGGTTCAATTTGTCAGTCTAAGCAAATTAGTGACTCAGCTGTTGAACAGGGCCCAGGAGAAAGCCTTTCAGATGAGTCACATAGATTATCCATTCTCCAGATGCAAATCTAGCTTTGCAACTCAAAAGCCTGAACCCTTGGGACCTGATTTCTGTTTGAGATAGGCTTTTTAGTCCAGGCTGACACCTATCTCCCTGTGTAGCTGTGGATAACCTTGGACCTCAGGCAAAAGGAGGAAGTAGACTCAGTGGGCCCGGAAAGTAGTCCCAAGAGGTTTGAGAATGGATTTCATATACTCTACAGTGTTAAGGTCGGAAAATGCCCATCATTTCGTAAGGACTCTGTGAAGAAAAGAAAATGGCTTAAGCCAAAATGGCACACATTTCTCTACATCTAGGGCTTCCCTTAAAAGGCTGTGCGGAAAGGGCTGGAGAAACAACTCAGGGGTTTAGAGCACTTGTTCTTGCCGAGGACCCAGGACTGATACCCAGCACCCACAGGGATGCTCATAACCACCTGCAACTCCAGTTCCAGGGAATCCTCCCCCCTCTTCTGGTCTCCTCAGGTACCAGGATTGCACACGATGCACAGACATATGGGCAGGCAAAACATTTGTTTACATAAAATAAAATAAATAAAGATCCCCTGGAGAATGATTCTAGAATCTTCCTTGATGCTCAAGTCTCTTTTTACCAGCTGGCTTACGATTCACTTATACACTCCAACCATTCTTCTATATACTTTATACCATGTCTGTTAGGAATATTTCCTAACTGAGCTCTCTGATGACGCAAAAATACCCAATTAAGCCAAAGCCAAATCAAAACAAGACGAATTAAGAAATATCCAGGTTTAATGGGAGATCTGCACTCTCGGGTGGCCCCGAGGGGGAAACAGGGAAGCCGCAGAAAAGCGACCCCCGGGGGAGGAAGAAAGGGAGACCTCGTGTTCTTCTTTTGGGGGATCACTTAAGTACCCTGGGGAGTGGTCCTGACCCCACCCCCAGGGAGGGGTCAGGACTGGTCTGCTGGGATTTGAAGTCCAGACCAGGCCTGGGGGCTGAGATAGATGCCAGGGACTGGGGCCTAGGCTCCCAGCCTAACATTCCAGACTCTTTGGCTATAGGGGTGACAGAAAATTGGAATGGTAATTATGACAAACACTTAGGCTCTCTTGAGAACAAAGGGTGTAGACTCAAATCCGGCTACTTCCTGCGGGCACGGGGCGGTGTGGGGAAAGGGAGAGCCAGGTGTCCACATTTAGCGAGAGGTGTGGCTGGAAAGGCATGATGAACTGTCATCCCAGAGAAAGCAGGCACCTGTTCCTTGTGGGAGATGACAAGGCAGGTGTCTAGAAAAAAAATTATTATTTTTTTTTTAAATATTTATTTATTCATTTATTATGTATACAGTATTCTGTCTGTCTGTGTCTGCGGGCCAGAAGAGGGCACCAAACCCCATTACAGATGGTTGTGAGCCACCATGTGGTTGCTGGGAATTGAACTCATGACCTTTGGAAGAGCAGGCAATGCTCTTAACCACTGAGCCATCTCTCCAGCCCCCTAGAAAAAAAATTATTATTGATAAAGATGAGTGTGCCAAAATGAGGAGCAGGTAGGCCCTTCATTGTGGCATCCTGGAAAACCGGAGGGTGGAAGGTCCTGTCTGCTGGACAGACCAAGTGTCTTGAGTAGGTGCCTGCTTGAGCCTGGAGAGATGGTACCACGATGGATGTCCCAAAAGCTTGGCAGCCGAGGGTTTGGTGAGGATTACCGTGTGAGGTCCTGTCCATTGAGGTTCAAGAGTCCTAGGAGTTAGCTGTTTAAGGAGTACTCTGTCCTCTGGGGAGAGCGGGGCAGGTTTAGGGGCATTAGGATCCACTGGTGTGGGGGCAGGGAGACAACTGTCAGCATGGGAACGGAGAAGGGACCTTAAAAGGGAGAAAGGTAGGGTAGGTACCCTGCCAGTGGAGGAGTTTGGACTGGGAGGTGATGGTTAAGGAAAAAGGGCCTGCCATAAAGCAGCTCAAAAGGGCTCAGGCCTGTAGGGGAACGTGGGGTGGCCCTGAGTCAGGGCAATGGGGAGAAGGGAGGGCCAAGATAACCTGAGTTCAATGGAGAGCTTTGTTAGCTGTTGCTTGATGAGCGCATTGGCCTTCTCTACCTTTCCTGAGGATTGTGGGTGGTAGGGGGTGTGGAATTTCCAGGAGAAGTTGAGAGCCTCTGACCGAGCTCCATGACCCTGGAAGTGAAGGCTGGCCCATTGTCCGTCTGGATGGTTTGTGGGACACCAAACCGAGGAATGATGTGGTCTAGGAGTACTTGAGCCACCGCATCCGTTGTTTCCCTGGAGACCGGAAACGCTTCTATCCATCCTGTAAAAGTGTCCACAAGAGTTAAGAGATAACAAAGTTTTTTATGAGTAGGCATATGGGTGAAATCAACCTGCCAGTCCTCGCCCGGTTGGTGTCCGCGAAGCTGGTGTAGAGACCGGCGTATGTGGAGAGCCCCTTGTGGGTTGGCCTGGGCACACGTCTGACAGGAAGAGTGAACCTGTAAAATACAATCTCAGAGATAAGTGGGGTCAAAAAGGGGCTCCAAGAAGTGGAACAAAGCTTTAGGGTCTATATGTAAGGTCTGGTGGATGTCTGAAATGAGGAAGGATGAGACGGTTATTTAAAGAGAACCATCCATCCTTTGTTTTTGTTGTCCCCCGTTTTATAAGCTCGTCCCTCTCTTTAGGTTGGTAACAGGGCTGATAGGAGGGAGTTAAGAACAAAATATGTTCGGTGGAGTCCGAGGAGCTGGAGGCCAGCCCCCGGGCTACCGAGTCAGTCTTGGCATTGCCCAAGGCTATTGCATCCCCGGAGGATTGATGTCCCTACAGTGAATAATGGCTACTTCTGTGGGAAGCTGGAGGGCCTCCAAAAGGTTGGCTATAAGGGGTCCATTAACTACAGGAGTGCCCTTGGTAGTGAGGAAGCCCCTTTCCTTCCAGAGTGTAGAATGAGTATGTGCTATCAAGAAGGCATATTTAGAGTCAGTGTAGATATTAGCTCGTTGGCCCTTGGCTATTTGGAGTGCCCTGGTCAAGGCAACTAATTCAGCCTTTTGAGAGGAGGTTCCCATCGGCAGGCGGGTTGCTTCAACTATGTCAGTGGAAGTGACCACTGCATACGCTGCCTGGCGGTTTCCTGATTTGTCTGTAAGGGAACTTCCATCTACAGAGTAAGTTGGGGATCTTAAGTGGCTGGTCTGGTTTCCTGATTTGTCTGTAAGGGAACTTCCATCTACAGAGTAAGTTGGGGATCTTAAGTGGCTGGTCTAGGAGACCGGGCCGGGGTGAGGCTAAAGCCTCTACAGTCTCTGGGCACGCGTGAGAGGAGGTACCAGAGGGAGAGGGAACAGGGAGGAGAGTCGCAGGGTTTAGGGCAGGACTGGAAGCCAAAGTAATTTGGGGGTTTTCTAGAAACAGGAAGTGGAAAGTCTGGACTCGTGAAGGCTCAAGGAGGGAGAGAGAGGAATATCTCAAAAGGTTTGAGAGGCGATGGGTGGAATATACCGCGATTTGCCCAGACAAGGCCATCTTGAGTGCCTCCCGAGTGAGTTCAGCTGCCGCCGCCAGGGCTCTTAGGCATGGTTGCCATCCACAGACAGTGACATCTAGCTGTTTGGGTAAAAAAGCAACTGCCCGATTTGAAGGCCCAGTCTGTTGGGTTAGCACTCCTGTGACCACTCCTGACCTCTCATCTGTATAGACATGGTAAGGCTTTGTGGGGTCTGGAAGAGCAAGCGCAGGGGCCATTAGAAGGGCATCCCGCAGTAGAGAGAAGTGGCGATGGCCGGGTGGGTGAGAGGTCCCGTGGGCGTCTCCTTAGCTGCCTGGTACAGTGGCTTGGTTGTAATGGAAAAGTTAGGAATCCAATGGCGAAAGAACCCCAACAAACACAAAAATGAGAGGATCTGAGCCCCTGTGGCCATAAATCTCATAATGCCTGGACCCTGTCAGAGGTGAGGGTCTTAGACCCTGGGCTAAGTTGAACACCCAAATATACCACTGTAGGAGAGCGTAGCTGAGTCTTGTCTGGTGAAACTCGATATCCCAGGGATCCTAGGAAGTTTAGGAGTGCAGAGGTGGCCTGTTGGGACAGGGACAATGAAGGACTGCAGAGAAGTAGGTCGTCCACACACTGGAAGAGCGTGCTGGAACCTGCATCAAAGTTTGAGAGATCTCGAGCCAGAGCTTGGCCAAAGAAATGGGGGTTGTCTCGAAAACCTTGAGGGAGAACAGTCCATGTAAGCTGTCGGGAGGACGGGAGGACGGGTAATCAGGGTCCTCCCAGGTGAAGGCAAAGAGGAAGTATGAGTCAGGGTGTAAAGGGACAGTAAAGAAGGCATCTTTTAGGTCTAGTACTGTAAAGTAGGAGGTGGTAGGGGGAACGTTAGACAGGAGATTGTAAGGGTTGTTAACTACTGGGTGAACTGGAATGAGGCGAAGGTCTTTAACTAGGCGGTAAGCGCCAGAGGGTTTTCGTACAGGAAGAATTGGAGTGTTGCAAGGTGAGTTGGTAGGAATTAAAAGTCCTTGAGACAGGAGATAGGCTTAAGGCCTCGGCGGTGGGTTTCACAAATGGGAAACTGGGGTCTGGAAGGGAAGGATGAAGGGTCTTTAAGGCGAACTAGCACCGGCTGGTGATGAGTAGCAATTACAGGAGTAGAGGTGTCCCATACCTGGGGATTTACTGGGTAAGGGAGAGTAGGAACAGGACAGCCTGAGGTGGGAACCTGAGAAGCTGTTAAAGTGAGGAGGAAGTGTGACTCTGGAGAGTGTGGGGGGGCTAAAGTGAGTGTAGCCCTGAAGCGGCTAAGGATCTCTCTACCCAGCAGGGGTGCTGGACAAGTAGGTATCACTAAGAAAGAATGGGAGAAAAATTGTCCTGCAAGAATACAGGGCAATGGCAGAGTTTTAAGTGGGGAGGAACGTGTCCCGTCTACCCCCATAACCGAGATTGGTGAGGGAAACGTAAGGCCCGAGTGAGAAGTTAGAAAAGGATAGGTAGCTCCCGTGTCCAAGAAGAAACTAATGGACTTACCCACTACCTGTAGCATGACCCTAGGCTCGGAGAGGACTACGGGATAAACCAAGTCAGGGCATCGTCAGTCCTCTGCAAGGCTGAGAAGTTCAAGAGCTGGAACCGTTTCACTTGCCGATGGTGATGCTGGACCCCCATGTCGCGGCATAGAGGACAAGCCCGCACGGGGGCATTGTGATTTCTAGTGTCCAGGTTGTTGGCAGATATAGCACAACCTCGGAGTAGGTGTAGTGCAATATCGTGCCGTGTGACCATTTAAGCCACATTTGAAGCAGTTTGCCTGTGAGGGTGACTTAGCCTGGGCTCCACCAGGGTAGAGCTTCGTGTTTGACTTCCCTTGTTCCCCTTCCTGAGACCTTAGGGCGGCTGCCAAGGCCTGGGCCTGTAGGTTAGCTGCCTGCTGTAGCCTTGTCTGTCGGGAAGACTCGGCTGATTCCTCTCTCGGGCATTAAAAACTTTAAAGGCCATTTTAACCAATTCCCGTATAGGAGTTTGGGGACCATCCTCAACCTTTCTTAGCTTTTTTCTAATATCTGGTGCTGCCTGAGAAATAAAATGGGTGGCCAAGACCGTGGCTCCTGCTGGGGAAGCTGGATCTAACCTGGTATATTGGACCATGGTCTCTTGTAACCGATTTAAGAAAACGGCTGGATTTTCATCTGTTAACTGTGTAATCTCTTGGAGTTTGTCAAAATTAACTACTTTTTCCGAGACCATTTCCATACCCTGAAGGAGGCAACGGACCATGATGTCCCGCCTCTGCCGTCTGCTTTGGCCGGGTTGGTAGTCCCAGTTTGGTTCTGTGGCTGGCACAGCCACTTCTCCCACAGGGACTGTGCTGTCTATCAAATGGGTCTGGTCTGCATACTGCCTGGCTGCTGCCTGAATTCTACTTCGCTCCTCAGGAGTGAGGGTAGAAGCTTGGATGACGTAATAGTCATGCCAGGTAAGATTGTAGGTCTGGGACAAATAACGAAACTCCTTGATATAAGCAGAAGGGTTAGTGGAAAAGGAACCTAATCGCTTTTCTATCTGAGAGAGATCTGGAAGAGAAAAAGGAACATGAACTTTCATAATGCCATGAGCTCCCGCCACCTCCCTCCCGGAGTGGGCAAAGAAGGGCGGAGTCATGGTAGGATCTGGTATGGGAAGAGATTGAAGAGGATTGGGAGGGGCTAGCCCAGTGTGCAGAGGGAGTAGGAGAAGGTGGGTGGGGTAAAGGTGGACCTCCAACCTCTGGATTAAGAAGGGAGGGGGTAGGTGAGGAAGGGAAGGAATGTGGAGGGGTTTGGGTAGTATGGGCTTGAGGGAGTGGAGGAGGGGCCAGCGCCTCTGGCTGCATGGTCCAACTGGAGTTGTCGAGGTCCCAGTTTTCAGATGACCGGGAATTTGGAGGCATTGTAGCCTTAGCGACCAAGATCGGTGCTGCGAGGCACTGGCTACTGAGGGAAGGGCGGGAGGGCAGAGCCCAAAACCCGTGGACATATGTAAGCTCTGTCCATTTTTCCTTACGACGACAAAAATTTTCTAGGTCCCGGAGGACAATAAGTTCAAGGCTCCCCACTGGTGGCCAACGTGTCCCATTATCAAGGTCGTATTGAGGCCAAAGTTTAGAACGCAGGGAAATTAGCCGTTCGGGACAGATCGTGTCAGTTAAGCCCAATTTAAAAAGATTTTGTAAAAGGCATCCTAGGGGAGTCAGCGGGTTTGGTTTTGAACTGCAAGTACCCATTTTAGAGTCTGCCCACCTATATGACCTAAGTCCACCTTAGTGCGTCCACCAAAATGGCTCTTAAGTCCAAAAGGGGTTGTGGGACCTTGGTGGCTGCAAGTGGCCTGAGGGCAGGTATTCCCATGAGGAACTTAATTCACCTGGTCATTCCTCCCCTCGAGCATTTTCACTGGTGTAAGAACACTAGACGTTTGCTCCTCTGCTGTCATAAACACAGTGACCATAAGCAACTTGGGAGGGAAGGGTTTATTTCAACTAACAGGTTGCCCAGCACTGAGAGAAGCTAAGGCAAGGGTTCAAGGCAGGAACTGGCGGCAGGAGTCGATGCAGAGGCCACGGAGGGGAGCTGCTTACTGGCTGGCTCCCATGGCTTGCTCAAACTTGCTTTCTTCTAGAACCCAGGACCCTCAGCCCAAGGATGACACCACTCACTCTGGGCTGGACTCTCCCCAATCAATCACTAGTCAAGAAAATGCCTTCCAGGCTTGCCTGCAGCCGGAGATTATGGAGGCATTTTCTTAATTGAGGTTCCCTCCTTTCAAATGGATTCATCTTGAGTCAAGTTGAAGTAAAACTAGCCATCTCAGCAGGGCACACGTCAGCTGTTCACCTCATGGGGACCATATCCAACAAAATCATGGCCCCAGGAACCTCCTCCCCAAATCAAACTCTACCTCTTAATGTTCCTTCTCTCCTCAACAATGCCATGAAATTACGAATCAATCTATGGGTTAATCTACTGATGAAATCAGAGCCCCCAGGATTCAGTGACTTCCCAAAGTCCATCAGTTGGCAGCCAAGACTTTAACATAGAGAGAGCCCCTGGGGGGCATTGTAGATCCAAGCCAGGACTCCCAGCTCCAGAATTGTAAATAATAGGCCAGGAGGACAATTGACACTTCCTTTTGTATTTGGAGACCTAAATAGGAAAAACTACATTGTATAGTATGTGGTGCTCATTTGCATGAGGCAAAGTTCTGGGCTTCTCAGCAAGCCCAGGTTCCAGGTGGGGTTGAGAGCTGACTTGTGCTCTTCCAGGAAGAGGCTTGACATTATTTCTTTAACATTTAAATAATTTGGCGCCACCCCCTTGACCATGCCCTTAGACAAGGTTGAAAAAGAAGACGTCTAGATCTGTCCGTGAAGTACAAGTGGTCCCAGAGTTAGAGAAAGTCCTGACTTACACAAACTGCGTAAACCCAATTTGATCATTTGAGATTTCAAGTCTTAAGAATCATTGAATTTTGGGTGCATGTCTTTAATCCCAGGACTCAGGAGGCAGAGGCAGGCGGATCTCTGTGAGTTCGAGACCAGCCTGGTCTACAGAGTTCCAGGACAGCTATGGCTACACAGAGAAACCTTGTCTCGAAAAAGAAGAAGGAGAAGGAGAAGGAGAAGGAGAAGGAGAAGGAGAAGGAGAAGGAGAAGGAGAAGGAGAAGGAGAAGGAGAAGGAGAAGGAGAAGGAGAAGAAGAAGAAGAAGAAGAAGAAGAAGAAGAAGAAGAAGAAGAAGAAGAAGAAGAAGAAGAAGAAGAAGAAGAAGGAAGAATCTTTGAATTTGATTTTCTTAGGAGCAAGAAAACATCTTGACTGATTAAAAAAAATTAGTGACCTCTTTAATCCACTCCACTTGAAAAAATAGCCATTTCTGGACTTGGATTTGCTGAGGGGATCCAGAACAGATGCTTGCCATCAGCACCCCTACAGGGCTCATTCCTTTCTGGACATCCCTAGAGGTCCACTGTGAAAAGGATTCTGGAGAGACTTTAATCGTAATTTGCAGAAGAAATGCTGTGGTTGCATAGAGGTCACCCACCACTTTGCTGGGGACTGCCAGTCCTGGGGATGTACAAGTGATCCACCACTTTGCTGGGGACTGCCAGTCCTGGGGATGTACAAGTGACCCACCACTCTGCTGGGGACTGACAGCCCTGATAATGTACGAAAGTTACCCACCATTCTGCTGGGGATCGCCAGCCCGGGGAATGTACAAGGTCTGAGGTTGCACATCAGTACGTCTATGCTCATGGTGCAAGGGAACCAAGAGTCAAGTGGGGACTCCAAAGGCCTCACAGCCCATGCTGGCTAGTGTGTCAGCTCGACAAGGATGACCTAGAATGACCGGGACATGGTCTCTGAACATGCCTGTGGGTGGTTATTTTTATTATGTTAATTTGTATGAGAAGAGCCATCTTAACTGTGGATAAGACCATCCCCTGGGCAGGGGGGATCCTGAACTGTATAGAAAGGAGAAAATTAGGTGAGCACTTGCAAGAATTGGCTGGTTTCGAACTCACAGAGATCCACCTGCCTCTGCCTCCTGAGTGTTGTGGTTAAAGGTGTGTGCCACCACGTCCAGCTCTCTCCAGTTTTCTGATGTGGGTTCAATATGACAGGTGCTTCGAGCTCCTGCTGCTCTGCTGTCCCCACCAGGGAGGATTATACCTCAGTCTGTGATCTACAATAAACCCTTTCTCCCTTCAGCTCTGCTTTGCCGGCCTCACCAGGGTGGATAATACCTCAGTGGTCTGCGACCTACAAAGAACTTTTTCCCCTTAAGTTGCTTTACCACAGCAACAGGAAAGGGAACCAAGACACAGTGCATTCCCGGCATGAAAACATTATAAACATATGATTCCCCTCTCCGCTGTGAGCTGTGCAGCCCTTTGCTCAACTCATTCCAGTTAAAATGACCTCCACACAAGCCCTGCACCAAAAACACTGGTGTCCTCGCCACTGCCCATCTAATAAATTCTGCAGTGCCCCATTATTGGCTTTTTTTTAAAAATTTTTTTGCTGTTGTTCTGTTTTGTTTTCTTACATCTATTTATTTATTTGTGTGTGTGTGTGTGTGTGTGTGTACTAGTACCATGTTGCACATGTTGAGGCCAGAGGATATGGTTTGAAAGAAAATGGTCTCTGAAAGAGAAGCACTATTAGGAGGTGAGGCTTTGTTGGAGTAGGTGTGGCCTTGTTGGAGGAAATATTTCACTGTAGGGGTGAGTTTTGAGGTCTCCTATGCTCAAGCTATTCCCAGTTTGGAACAAACTTCTTCAGCAGCCTATGAATCAAGATGCAGAACTCTCAGCTTCTCCAGCACCATGTTTGCCTGCATGCTGCCATGTCCCACTATGGATAATGGGTTAAACCTCTGAAACTGTATGCCAGTCCCAATGAAATGTTTTTCTTTATGAGAGTTGCTGCGGTCATGATGTCTCTTCACAGCCATAGAGACCCTAAATAAGACCGTGGAAACTTGAGGGTTCCCCCTTCTATCATGTGGGTTCTGGGGGTCAAACTCAGTTTGTCAGGCTTGGCAGTAAACGCCTTTAACTGCTGAGCCACCTCACTGGCCTGGTTTACCCCGGGTCCTGTATGCTAGCTTGTTAACACACCCACTCACCCATTCAATAAACATCGTGACAGACATGGCGGTGTGGTGCAATCTCTACATAACAGACATTGTTTTAGGCTTTCCAGATGAAGCAAGAGACCAAGGCAGACTGAGACTGTATCTCCACGGAGCTTAAGGAGCAGGGGTGATGAGACACAAAGCAAGTCCGATACAGGGCTATCTCTTCAGTCCCGTAAAACAAAGTTTTCAAAAGTGAAAAGTTTGGGGTAGTACTTGCTCCACAAGTATAAGGATTTCAGTTCAGTCCCTTACACCATGCAGAAGTCAGGTACAGTCTCCACTGGTAATCTCAGTACAGAGAAGGTAGGGACAGGGAGATGAGTTCAGGGCTCTTGCAAGCTAGCTAACACAGCTGGAGCCCTGGCTCAGTGGGACACTCTCTCACAATACAAAGTGGAGAGCATCCTGAGGAACAATTCCTGAGGTCCTCCTGTGGTTTCAACACGGATGCCCACACACGTGCATAAGTGAGTAACACACTGATATAGTGTGTGTGTATGTATGTATATCCCAAAGTCATTAAAGCAAAATAATATTGATTTTAGAATTTTGCACTTGGTGTTTTTAATATTTCCATTTATACAACAACACAAATGAAAACAGCACACATTTCATGTAAAACAGAATTTGGCTCTACACTGGAGCATTTTAGTTTTTCTTTTATATGTTCAGCTCATCTGTTTGAACGCTGACGGCAGGAATTCTGACAATGTTTGTCTAGCCCAGGTTGTGGTTAGATGAGGGTGTAGCACATGACCCTCACAGGAAAGGGAGGGCCATTAGGAAACAGAAGCTATCCCTTTCAGATTTGTGCATCGTGTGTAGCGGTGATAGAAATGTCTAGAAGAGAGTTCTGATATCATTGCCAGGTTGTAGCTGCACAAACATATGTCAAACAAGCTGTTTTTTAGGAGACAGCTCATCCCTTTGTGTCACTGTGCACAGCGAGCTACTAAAGATACCGCAGGGCTCAGTGCTGACGTCAAGCGGATAGGAGACGCTCCGCAGCTGATTGCTCTGAGTCCCAAATTGGAAACAGGAGCTTGCCCACAGAAGATGGTCCAGCTCCCCTTGACAAACGAATCCTCAAATGCTCCTCACGGTCACTTGTTTGAAAAAGCTCAAATGACCCTTCGTTATCCCAGATGCTGTGTTAGGTGGTTTCTCAGAGAACAACAAAAACCAAGAACAAGACCCTGCCTCCTGATAAGGGACATGATCAAGAGGAACCTTTCCCAGTGCTGGCCCCAAAGAACCAAGTACAAAAGGGACAGGCGGGTCTGTGCTGACACAGAGATGATGGTTCCCAAGACAGGGGCCACATTTTCAGGAAAGTTATTTTTAGGACAGAATGTAATAAATGACATACACTCAGCATGCCCTCTGGGACTCATGTTAATTTCTGCCTTCTTTAGCCTTTGCCCCAATTTCTCTAGCTTTTAAAAAACAAAACTGTACTGTGTATTTTCAGAAGGTTCTGAGAATGCTACTCGAGATGCTGTCAAGTATTGAGGGAAAAATGCCAATTTCATGATGACTCTGTACCCCTTTGGTGGCAGATTCTTATTTTTCCTTGTGATGTTGGGGATTAAGCCTAAGACCCTCCCACCCCCGTGGTAGTTCGAATGTAATTAGCCCCGCATAATCCCATATTTCATAGGGAGTGGCCTATTAGGAGGTGTGGCTTTGTTGGAGTGGGTGTGGCCTTGTTGGAGGAAGTATGTCACTGTGAAGGCGGGCTTTGAGGTTTCCTATTCTCAGGATACGGCCCAGGGTGTCAGGTGACTTCCTGTTGCCTCTGAGTCACTATGTAAGGACTCTCAGCTCCAGCGCCACATCTGCCTGCATGCAGCCATGCTTCCCACCATGATCATTGACTGGACCTCTGAAATTGTAAGCCAGCCCTCAATTAAATCTTTTCTTTATAATAGTTGCCATGGTTAGAGTGTCTCTTCACAGCAATAGTAAACCCTAACTAAGATCCCCCCGGCCCCATGAGCCCTTGGCCCTGTGGCAGATTAGTTTCTGTGAGTTGCTCAAAATACCAGAAATCAAATATCCCAGTTGAGCATTAAAAGGAACATTTCCAGTTCCTGAGATCAAGATGTAAAGCAGCCATTCTCAACCTGTAGGTGGTGACCATAAGAAAACACATATTCTGATGGTCTTAGGAACTGAGACTCTTCTCAGGAGCAAAATTACAGTTATGAAGTAGCAACGAAAATAAATACATGGGTAGGGGGATCCTAAGACCATCGAAAATATGTGTTTATGATGGTCACAACCCACAGGCTGAGAACTGCTGGGGTAGACAGTTATTCCAGGAGGGCTGGAGAGATAGCTCAGCACTTCAGAGTGCTTGCTGTGTGCTCACAAAGAGGAGACTTTAGAGAGGCAGGCGGACCTCTATGAGTTCAAGCTCAGTCTGGTCTACAACAGCTAGTTCCAGGACAGGCAACAAAGTTACACAAAGAAACCCGGTCTCAAAATACAACACAAAAGACTAGACTTTGGATTCCAGTCTCAGGACCAAGGTAACCAGATGGGAGTCTCACAAACGCCTATAATCCAAGTTCCAAAGGGGCAGAAGTGTGAGGAGTTTGGGGGCTTCTTGGCTTCCAGCGTTAGCAAGGAAAATGTGAGCCCCAGGTTTAGGGAGAGACCTTGCCTCAAAGAAATATGTGAGCCGGGCGGTGGTGGCGCATGCCTTTAATCCCAGCACTCGGGAGGCAGAGGCAGGTGGATCTCTGGGAGTTCGAGGCCAGCCTGGTCTACAGAGCTAGTTTCGGGACAGGCACCAAAGCTACAAAGAAACCCTGTCTTGAAAAATAAAAAAAAAAAAAAAAAAAAAATATATATATATGTGTGTGTGTGTGTGTATGTGTGTGTGTGTGTGTGTGGGCAGTGATAAGGACACCCAATGCCTTCTGCTGGCATCTGTGTATACACACAGGTACTTGTGCAATGCATCCCTCCCACATCTGTATACACACACTCAGGCATACACACACACACACACATACACACAATCTTGCTGTTGAGATGATTCAGCTATTAAGGCCCCTGCCACCAAGCCTGACAAACTGAATTCAATCCCCAGAACCCAAATGATAAAAAGAGAACAAACTCTCACAAGTTGTCCTCTGGCACATTTTACACAACAGAGCACAACACAGACAAATAAACAAATGGAAAATAGAGCTCTCAAGAGTTTTTCTTCTATCTATCTATCTATCTATCTATCTATCTATCTATCTATCTATCTATCTATCTACATACCTATCATCATCATTATCATCATCTACCTACAAATTACATATTTAATCTTCCTGAACACTTGACATGAACTGTCAGGAGTTTAGAGAGACAATACAATGACGTTATGAGTGACATTAAAAACCAAACTTAGAAAGCAGCCCTGGAGTGAGGCGCACCTCTTCTTATCACAAGCCCCCACCATCCTCTGTGTATTCATTCTTACTGGTTTGAGGATGAGTGTGGTCACTGGTCAGTGAAATGGGCTAGAGAGATAAAGTTCGTCCTAACTCGTGAGGGATGTCTGAAAAGCAAGACTTCTCCTATGGTGTTAAAGCCTCAAATGACATAGCCTGACCAGAGGTCACCTTCGGGTTCAAAGGGCGCGTGGGCTGCTCGTGCATCACTGCCTGCTTGGAGGTCCTCGCTGTGGCTTTGTCTTCCCCAACCACGGAGCTCTGGGTAACACTTTGTTCACGCTCCAGAGCCTCGGCCTCTCCTTTCCTACAATGAGGACAGTAGTGCTTACCTGCCAAAGTGGGAAGATGGACTCCTGCCTACTCAGTGGCTGTCGCAGAACAGGGCACTGATCCACGTGGGTGGTGGCTGTAAGTAGATACAGCTTTAGCAGCTGTGGAATGTACAATGGTGCTGCAGTCTGAAACGGCCACTAATACCTGTCCAAACAGGATGTGTTACCTCGAGCCAGCTTTCCTTCTTATGCCTTTCTCTTTGCGGTGCAGAAGAACCCATCGCCTCATGCATGCTGGGTAAGCACGGTCTCAGCAAGCTCCAAACCCAGCCCTAGTTTAACTTTCTCCATCCGAATCTGCCTGGGCCACGGAGAAGCAGCGCAACCAAGACTTGGTTCTAGGTGATTATAAATTTGTTTTGAAGACTGACAAATAGATTTTCTAAGTTGGCTGTGAAACGGAGCCTGCCTGCAGACAGCGGGGCAGTGTGAGTGTATTTTTGGCTGATGGGAGCAGATCTGGAAGACTTTTGTCACGTTCTGAACATGGTATTTGGCTCCTTCTGGAAACTTTCAGCATCACGTCAGAGTCAAGGCATTTGTTCCCATTCATTAGCTCTGTGATTGAATAAGCCATTACATGGTTCAATGCAAATGCATTTAACGAGGCTCGGCAGAGCAGCGTTTTAATATTCCTTTGAAGACAGATTTTTTTCTTCCACTAGGAGCAAACAACATTTCATTTATCCTAATATCATCACCTCGGTCAACCAGAAGTTATTTAGGAAATAGCCAGGGCATATGTCACTTTATAAAATAGGGAAATTGAATGTCTGACTCTAAGCACTGTTGAGTGCTGGCTGCCCCAGCTGCTCTCCAGGGCTCTGAAGTTCTGGATCCCTGGTCTTTCCAAGCTTGTGGTTAAAGAGAAGACAGAAGCAAATCCTCGTTTACAAAGGGAATCCGAAAGCTTAGTAATCAGCTTCTGATCATCTTCTACTCATAATCTCCGGCTAGCCCACTGTAATCAGCAGTCAAACAAGTGTGGAAAAGGCTGGAGGGGCAGCTGGGAATGGAGGAATGTAGATGCAGGATGCTGACCCTGAATGGCGAACATGTTCATCTCCATAAATGGTATCTTCATCAACGATGTTGTCGTGTGCAATGGGAAGAGGTCATGAGCTGGGCTGATAGAAGCAATGATTGTATTTATGTATATATACATATACACATATACACACACGAACACATGTGTAAATATGCATTCACTATTGACTGATCTCTTCTCCTCTTCGTCTCTATCTCTTCCTTCTTTTTTTTCTTTCTTTTGAGACAGGGTCTCACATATCTTAGGCTGGGCTTGAACTAACCATGCAGCCCAGGATGACCTTGGACTTTTTAGTAGGCGTGTGTAGTGTGTTGGACGAATGAAGCATGAGCGCAGGTATAGGCAAGCACCACAAGAACATGAGTGGAGGCCAGATGACAACCTTGGCTCTAGGTTGCTCTTAGCCTTCCCCGTTTTAGTGGAGGTCAGTCGACAATCTTGGCTCTAGGTTGCTCTTTGCCTTTTCCGTTTGAGGCAGGGTTTTTTCTGCTGTGCCGCACTGTGCATGGCGGGTCTTCTGGCCTGCAGGTTGCTGGGGAGTCTCCTGACTCTGGTTCTCATCTTGCTGTAGGCACCCTGGGGTGATGGATGTACACCGTGCCCTCTCTATGATGTGGGTTCTGGGGATCTGAGCTCTGAACAAGTCTCTGGCCCAACCATCACACTTTGATCCTTTTGTCTTGGTCTCTCACGCTCTGGGATGACAGAGAGGCTCCACCATACCGCTTATGTGGTGTCAAGGATCAAACCTAGGGCACCGTGAATGTTAGGAAGGAGTTCAGTGGTGCTACAGCCCCCATTTCCTGAAAAAATACCTTTTTACACTGTCTTTTCCTCAGCTCTTTTGATGCTTCTACTTTGGAATCCACACTACCTATAAAATCCATCCAACTTATTTATGTGTTATTTATTTCTTTATGTATTGTTGTGTCAGCCTTTGTCACACATGTGTATCGTGGTGCACACGTGGAGGCCAGAGAACAACTTAAGCGTCAGTTCTCTCTCTACCATGTGGGGCCTGGGTTGTCACACTTGGCAGCAAGTGACCTTCCCCACTGAACCTTCTCTCTGGAGCCAGGTTGTATTTAGTCAAAAAAAAAAAAAAAAAAGAAAAAAAAAAGAAAAATAGAAAACACAGTCGCTACACGTGAAATTGACGGACATGACCGTTTTAAAGATCAATCATTATATACCAGGTCCTTGTGAGAGTAAGAAGAACAATGTCTGGAGGGGAGATGTAAAGACCCACGGGGCTGAGAACCTGAAAGAGATGAGAGAACCTGCTGGGGGATGGTGGCACACACCTCTGATCCCAGCCCTCGGGACTCAGGGGCAGGTGGATCTCCAAATTCAAAGCCAGCCTGGTCAACAGAGTGAGTTCTAGGACAGCCAAGGCTACACAGAGAAACCCTGTCTGGAAAAACCAAATGAAGAAAACCTTCAGTTTTTCTTTCTTCTTTCTTTCTTTCTTTCTTTCTTTCTTTCTTTCTTTCTTTCTTCCTTCCTTCCTTCCTTCCTTCCTTCCTTCCTTCCTTCCTTCCTTTCTTCTTTCTTTCTTTTCTGTTTAAGTCTTTATTTTTCTGGAATTTAGAGTCACAGGTAGTTTTGAGAACGAATATGGAAAGAACCTATTACTGTCTACCTAACTTCCTCACTGGGGACAGTCAGAAAATCCCAGGCCGGATGCTGACTGTGCAGCAGCTGAAACAGGATGTTCCCATCACCATGAAGGTTCAGTGCTGCTCATCCCAAAACAGCCAGTTTCCCATGCCTCTTCCTCTCGTCCCAGAGCCCTGGCACAGTAGAGCCCTGGCACAGCAGAGCCCTGGCACCACAGAGCATTGTGAATCCATAATTATGATCTTTCAAGAATGTTACATAGCTCAGCAAAGTGGTTCCATGCCTGTCATTTCGACATTTGAGAGGCTGAGGCAGGAGGATTGCCTTTTAGTTTAGGGTCAGCCTGAGCTATTTAGTTAGTGGTGAGGTGGTTCAGCAGGTGAAGGTGCTTGTTACACAGGCCTGGTGACCTGAGTCCAATTCGTGAACCCTCAGAGTTGTCCCCCGGTCTCCATACCCACCCATGTCCATATGCAAGCATCATTTTCCCCTACATGCAATAATAAACAAACCCAAGCAAGCAAAAGAAACACATCACTGCTGTGTTACGACACTTGAAATGACAGCAAGTGAAGACAATTTACATGTGTTCCAGAGCCTGTCATGCATGAGGTGACTACCACAGAGTTCCCGGCTTCTTCTCTTCTACCCCTATTCCCATGGCGGATGCCACTTCGCTACATCGAGAATGTGACCTGGAGCAGAGCTCAGAAAACTGTGTGCTTGTTAGCATAAGAGAAGCAGAGACACACTCAAAGGAAGCTGGCTAACTCCCAGGGAGAACAGAACCCAATAAAAAGATGCCTGAGACAATCTTTGGGCTTCAAACACAATTCTTGTCTTTATGGATAAATTAGCCATAAGCGACACCAGACACTTAGAAGTCATTCCACATACCTCTGAGAAAACCTGAAGTCAACCCCTCCCTCTAGTAATCTTCTATTCTTTAGATTTCCGCATCCTAGTTTAGCCCTCCAGCTGCCCTCGGGCCAGCCACACAAGCACAGAATGTCAGAATACCAGTCTGATGTAGGGTGGACGGTTGTTTGGCTTCTACCTACACAACATGATAGGTGCTAGGCTTCCTGACTGGAATGCTACATAAAAAAAAAAAAAAATGCCCAGGCACACTTCCCAGCCCCTAACCGCATGGCCACTGCATTTGTGTGCCCCGTGGTTCCACGTTGAAACATGTCCAGTTTAAAGACTGGTGGATCTGTGCTCTTGGCACAGAGGTTCAGGACAGTGTGGACAGCTGAAGGTGCCACCTTTGCAGACACCACTGCCAGGAAGCCCAGTGTGCAGGGAAGGAGAGTGTGGTTTGAGGGCGTGTGGGCAGGCCTGCCGAGAATTGGGAGATTAAGGAACCTTATACGGCATGGCCGAGGCGTGTACCAATTGTCACAGAGGGGCCACATTCTGGAAGAGAAGGTACACATTTGTCAGTTAGGGTCATACGACAAAACATACCATGGGAACAGGATCTCTGAGAAACAATGCATGTCTATGTCAATTAGGACTCAGAAGTCCATTTAGGAGTCCAGAATGAGAACTGCAAAGGCATTTTATCATTGAAATCAATCATTTCTATTTGTAAGATGAGTCTATGGCAGTGAGCCAGGGACAGAGCCGACTGCCACTCCATGGAGTGATCATGAGTGGGAAGGGAATGCCAAATATTTTCTACTGTCTCTCACGTCCAAGTTCACCCTTTTACTTCCTGACCCATGGCCCTGGGGCTGGGGCTCTGCAAATCACACCCCTATAGTTCCCTTGCTGACTGATGGTGGGAGACTGCCTGGCAGTGGTGGACTAGAAGGCACGTGGAGGAGCTCTTTCCAGTCCCAGCTCTCATCAGCCTTCCTGCGGCAACAGAAGAGAACAGCTTCTTCTCCAGATTCTCCTGGAAGCCAGTAGAAGTGATGCTGTCCCTTGGAAGTGCCAGAATGGACTGTGGTCCCCTTAGTGACAAGCACATTAGACATGTCAGAAGCCATTAAAGACTCAAGCACCAACTATATGAAGGAGACTCTTTTCTCAGCAGAAGTCCAAGGGCTTATGTGGCTTCTACTCCGAGTTTAGGGCCAGCATGGTGGAGACTCCTCTGACATCTGGGTTATGATGTCCTTGCTGCAGCCACTTCTGGATTTGTGTTAACTCCATGTCCCTTTTGGCTACCACAGCCCTCCAGCTTCTGAGCAATTCATTTCTTGTATCAACTTGCCTCTGTGGTTTCCTGTGGAGGGAGACTGTACTTGGTACCAAGGATGGGTTGATCTACAGCCCTGTAGTGCATACGTGTTTTACTAAAACATCTAAGGAAGACAATGCTTCCTGTTCGACAGGGCCAGTGTCATGAACCGATCCGACAGTCGAAGTCTCTGTGCAGTAGGTTGTGGAAGACAGCAAATGCTCACAGCACGTGTTTTCTTTCTCATCGCTCTCCTAACATACCCCGCAAAGCAATTTCAGGGAAAAAATGGTTGATTTTGGTTTAGTTTCCTGAGGGTTATGGTCTACAATAGAGCAGGTGGGGGAGGCATGAAAGCAGGAGCAGAAGCTGGCTGGACACATTACATCCGCAATCCACAGAGTGAATAGTAAGGCTGGGTATGAATTCCACAAGGGTCATTTTTAGTGACCAGTAATCTCCTCCAGCAAGGCTCCACCACCCAGGCCTCACCACCTTCCCAAACAGTACCACTAGTTGGAGGAAGGTGTTCAAACATGAGAGCCTATGGGAAATACTTCATAGTCAAGTAACTACAGCAGTATACTGCCTGTGTGCCCACGTGCATGCATGTGTGTATTCATACATGTTCAGGTGCACTTGTATGTGTGCACTGTGGAGGGCAGAGGTCAGCTCTGGGTGGCATGTCTCAAGTGCCGTCCACCTTTTTTTTTTTTTTTTTTTTTTTTTTTTGGTGTTTTCGAGACAGGGTTTCTCTGTGGTTTTGGAGCCTGTCCTGGAACTAGCTCTTGTAGACCAGGCTGGTCTCGAACTCACAGAGATCTGCCTGTCTCTGCCTCCCAAGTGCTGGGATTAAAGGCGTGCACCACCACCGCCGAGCCCAATATTCTGTATGTATGCCTGCAGGTCAGAAGAGGGCACCAGACCCCAATACAGATGGCTGTTAGCCACCATGTGGTTGCTGGGAATTGAACTCAGGACCTTTGGAAGAGCAGGTAATGCTCTTAACCTCTGAGTCATCTCTCCAGCCCTGCCGTCCACCTTATTTTTGAAATCATGTCTTTCACTGGCTTGGAAGCTGCTGAGCAATCTAAGCCAGCAAGCCTCAGGAACCCCATCTCCGCCTCCCCAGCAATAGGATTACGAGGGCTTACCACTATATCTAGCCTTTTTATATGGGTACTGGGGACCAAACTCAAGTCTTCATGCTTGCAAGAAGCTGATCTATCTTATCAGCCTAGAGTCTGATACTCACTCAATTTCCCCTGCCCCCTCTGTGCGTGTGCATGTGTACGTGTACGTACGTGTGTGTGTGTGTGTGTAGGCTACAGGACAACCAATGGTGTTGAACCTCAGGAGCTGTCTGCCTTGTTTTCTGAGACAGGATCTTCCACTGGCTAGGGGCTCACTGATTGACAGCTGGCTAGTGAGTCCTGGGGATCCCATCACAAGGCTTTTTACATGGGTGCTAAGAATCAAATAAAAAAATGGCCTATGCTTACATATCAATTCTCTCATTAAACAAGCTGGTACCTGAAAATGCCTCTCGAAAATCCATACTAAAGCTGGGCACACCCTTAATCCCAGCACAGGAGAGGCAGAGGCATGTGGATCTCTGAGTGAGTTCGAGGCCAGTCTGGTCTATAAAATTAGTTCCAGGACAGCCAAAACTACACAGAGAAACCCTGTCTCGAGAAACAAAAGAAAAGAAAATCCATGCTAAGCAGGGCATAGTGGTGCATTTCTCTAATCCCAGCACGCGGGAGGCAGAGGCGGGCAGATCTGTGAGTTCGAGGCCAGCCTGGTCTACAGTCAGCTCCAGGACTGCCAGGGCTACAGAGAGAAACTGTCTTGAAAAACAAAAAAAACCCATTTTTCTAGCAGTATCTACTCAGGTAAAAAAAAATACTGTTTGGATGACTAATTCTTCACTAGATGGCAATCACCACAGTCTTGGGTTGGGCTCCACTCATACTACCCAAGGGCAACTGGATTCTGTCGCATTACTAAGCGACTACTGTTTCAGTCCTGTTGAACAGAGGCGACTGACAACAGTCCTGAGTTTGTCAAGGGATTTATTTCAACTCTGGCTTAATGGGGACGCTCTGTCCGGATTATCCTCTCACTCTGGGCTGCAGAAAGCTGCTGTCCCCGTACACATGCTAGTTAAGATGGGTTAGAGAATATTGCAGCTAAAAATCTGACACATTTTTTTGCCCAAACGTGGGGACTGAGAGAGGACTGGCAGAACGGCCAGATTCCACGCAGGCATTCAGACGTCGAGGTCAACTGTGGCTCCTGTGTCTGCTGGACGTGTGGCTTGGAAGCTGTAACTGCCTCACAGTCAACTGGCTGAAGCTAGCTGCAGACCCCTAGTCTCCAGAAGGGGAGAACCGGGGCTTGCTAACTTTTCTCATGAGCATTCCATCCCGATCTATCCCTCCCTTCTTCAGGAGCAAAGCTCCTGGTTAGCCTGGCACGTGGCTAAGCCCACCTCAAGATCTCATTCTAAGTCTGTGGTTATGATGTGGTCAGTGCCGTCAGTGTGAGCCTGCAGAAGGGCCCTCTGGTAGTTTAAATGTAATTTTCCTCTATGAGCTCATAGGGAGTGACACTATCAGGAGGTGTGGCTTTGGTGGAGTAGGTGTGGCCTCGTTGGAGGAAGTGTGTCACTGTGAGGACTTTGAGCTTTCCTATGCTCAAGATACCACCCAGAGTCACAAGCCTCTTATCGGGTTGGAGAGATGGCTCAGCAGTTAAGAGCACTGGCTGATCTTCCAGAGGACCTGGGTTCAATTCCCAGCACCCATATGGTAGCTCATAACCGTCTATAACTCCTATTTCAGGGGCTCTGACACCCTCACACAGACATACATGCAGGCAAAACAGCAATGTACATAAAATACAAATTATTAATTAAAAGTAGCCTGCATGCATGCCATCATGCTTCTGGCCATGATGATAATGGACTGAACCTTTGAGCTGTAAGTGAGCCACCTCATAAGAGTTGCCATGGTCATGGTGTCTCTTCACAGAAATAAAAACCCCATACAAGGCCAAAGGAGCAACATCTCGTGTCTTCGCCTTTCCTATTGGCCAGTATGTACGAGGGCTGGGTGTCCTTGGACTCTGGTATGACCCTGGTAGCTGAAGACAAGCCTGATGTCACCTGGGAGGAGGCCTGAAGGGAGTGAATTTCCCACTCTGGATTCCACACGTTCATCTTGTTTCAGGCACTTTGTTGGAGATTTTTGTTGTTAGCAGCTGTATTTAGTCCTTACTGGTAGTGTGGAGCTCCAATGCTGTAAGAGCCTTTCCCCAGGAAATTCTTTCTTTCCCTCTTCCATGTGCAATGTCAACTGCTCAGCACAGAAACCTGAGATGGGTCAAGATCTCATCACTAAGACAGCTGTGGCGGCACCCACCTTTAATCTTAGCACTTGGGAAGCAGAGGCAGGCGGATCTCTGTTAGCTTGAGGTCAGCTTGGCCTATATAACAAATTCCAGAATAGCCAGGGCTACATAGAGAGACACAAACAATCTCATTACTGATGGAGGTGTCTGGGGACAAGGTTATCATCAGTGAACTGGACAGGGTACCTGCCTGTTACCTTAACTTGGGCTTCTTGACCTCAACCCCACTGACACTCTGAACTGGGTAAATCCGCTGCCTAGGTTTATCATGTGACATCCCTGTCGTCACAGGTGTCAGCAGTACCCTAGTTATGCCCCAAAAGCATTCTAGATTTTGCTGGATGTCTAATAACTAACTGTAGCTGTACCTGCCCTCCACAGGAGAATTTTTTAAAATGTGTGCACGTGTTGTATAGTGTATGTGAAGGTCAGAGGTTGATACTGGGTGTCCCCCTTGTGTTGTGGAAAATTATTTAAAGATGCGTTACTTTTGTTTATGCTCTGGAACACTTGTTTAACGTTGTAAAGGTGTGTTGCTTTTGTTTATGCTGCATTTGTTTAATTCCGTGAAGCTGTGATTCTTTGCCTAAAACGTTTGATGGTCTAATAAAGAGCGAATGCAGGAAGCAAGGATAGGTGGGGCTGGCAGGCAGAGAGAAAAATAGAAGGAGAAATTTGGAGAGAGAAGTAGAAGCAAGGGTACAAGGAGAGGATGACACCAGGGGCCAGTCAGTCATGGAGTAAGAAGGAAAGAAAGAAGCCCAGAGGGAAAAGATAGAAGGGCTAATTTAAAGAGAAGCTGGCTAGCAACAAGCCAAGCTAAGGCTGAACATTGAGCAGTACTAATAAGACTGTGTTATTTGGAGAGCTGGGTGGTGGGTCCCCTAAAAAAGGACAAAGAGTAAAGAGCAAAAAACAACCAACGGCACCCTTGGGCACATTCCATTTTATTTTTGATAGTGTCTTTCTCTGAACACGGAGCTCCATGTGGCTAGGCAGTTGGCCAATGAACTCCCGGGTTCTCTTCCTTTCTCCCCAGTGCTGGTGTGACAGGGATGTGCCCGATGCCCAGCCTTCCATGTGGGTGCTGGTGATCCAAGCTTAGGTCCTCAGACCTTGTGCAGCAAGCACATCACTAACTAGCCCGCTTCCTCAAGACAACAGTGCATACTTCCCTAGGCACCAAGTTCTCCAAGATTGAGCCCAAGTGATAGGACCCTTGATATTTGGTTCCTTTTCCAGACTGATAGGGAAGCCAAGCCCTTTTCTTGTGACTGTGTCTGAAGCAGGGAGGCAGGAACAATACCAAACATTCTTCACAGAGACCTGACACTGGAGTTCTCTCTTCCGACGTTCCCTTCTCCTGCTATACATCTTGGTACAGAGAGCCACTTCCCTAAGGTGGCTGTGAACACTTGCTTGGAGACACTTCACAGAAATAGCTAATAAAGAAGAACGAAGCCACTGTTCCTCGTGGCGAACTGGAGAAAGGCGGGAGCATGCGCATGCATGCGGACACTCAGGCACGTACCTCCGTAGGTCTAGACTCAGGAGTCCACTGGAGCGCAGAAGGGGTGGCCCAGGCACTAGGAGTAGAGTGGGTAGCATCCTCATGGGGAAGAGTGAGGGAAAGGCCTGGAAACTAACCTGCATTGGACCCCATTCCATCAGTTCTAAAAGGAGGAGGCCAAACAGCAGACTGAGCTATGGAGATACTTCATTTAGACACATTTACAACTTAGAGAGGTTCTCTTCCACAGGGTTTCATGTGTGCCAAACTTCACGCAGTCTGCCAGTCCCATGGCTCGGAAACCTTTGCTTCCCTTTGCTAATGATCCCTTTGAATCCGGGACACTGCCCACAGCTTTCCCTCCTCTCGTTATCCTTTCTTCTGTGCTCTCCGACCCGCCCGCTCCTGGAACCCTCTTCTGGCAGTAGGTGCCCTCACCAGATGAGCCCCTTCCCTCTCCTGTTTAACAGGCACACACGAACCATCTGCCAGTGCACTCTACAGAGCTCAGCTCTTCCCAGGGCCCGGGGCCACTACACACAGATGCCAGAACTTTCCCTTCCATCAAATGTGTCGACAGTGTAACTGTTACCCACTTTGCTGTTCCTCTTGTGCTTCCTGTCTCGCCCAATCATTCCACTAAGGAAGTGGAGTAGCTTCTAAGCTAGCAGCTCTCAACCTGTAGGTCATGACGCCTATGGGAATAGAACAACTCTTCCACAGGGGGTTGCCTAAGGCCATCAGAAAACACAGATATTTATTATTTGTTATTGCAATTCATAACAGTAGCAAAATTACAGTTATGAGGTAGCAATGAAAATAACTGAACTGAACTGAAATGGTTGATGGTTGGGGGTCACCACAAGAGGAACTATATTAAAGGGTCGCAACGTTAGGGAGGTTGAGAACTGTGTGCTAAATCCTTTGGCTAATTTCAAACGACAACATTTTATACATAAGAAAGGAAGGGACATCTGGAGGCCAAACATACTGATTACCAGTACTTTCTAGGAATCTGAAAATACACCAGCAGAGGATACATTCATTGGCTTACTCCTTTCTGCCTATTGATGCGGCCAAGAAAGCATCACTGAAGGCTCTCATTTCCCTGCCGTCAAGGAACAGCTGTGGAAGCTCTTCATTGGAGGGCTGAGCTTCAAAACAACCGACGAGAGTCTCGAAACAATTGAGAGGCTGAGGAGCTATTTTGAGAAATGAGGAACACTCACAGGCTGTGTGGTTACGGTTACCCAAACACCAAGAGATCCTGGGCCTTTGGGATTGTTACACACACAACTGTAGAGGAAGTGGATGCCACTGTGAATCCAAGACCCCGTAAGGTGGCTGCAAGAGTTGTGCAACCTAAGAGAGCTGTGTCAAGAGAGGATTCCCAGAGACCAGGTGCCCACTTAACCATGAAGATCTTTGCTGGTGGTTATCAAGGAGACACGGAAGAACATCACCCGTGAGATTATTTTGAGCAGTATGGGAAAATTGAAGCGATCGAAGTCATGACCGACAGAGGCAGTGGAAAAAAGAGGTTTTGCTTTTGTCACCTTTGAGGACCATGACTCTGTGGTCAAGACTGTTACTCAGAAATGCCATAGTGTGCATGGGCACAGCCGTGAGGTAAGAAAAGCCCTATCCAAGCAGGAGATGGCTAGTGCTTCGTCCAGCCAAAGAGGTCCAAGTGTTTCGAGAAGCCTTGGTGGTGGTCGTGGAGACGGTTTTGGCAGCAATGAGAGTTTTGGTTGAGGGGGAAACGTCAGTGGTTGTGATGGCTTTGGTGGCAGCTGTGGTGGTGGAGGGTATGGTGGCAGTGGGATGGCTGTAATGGATTTGGTAATGATGGAAGCAGTTTTGGTGGTGGGGGAAGCTACAATGATTTTGGCAATTACAACAATCAGTCTTCAGTTTTTGGACCAATGAAAGGAGACTTTGGAGGCAGAAGCTCTGGCCTTTATGGTGGCGGAGGCCAGTGCTTTGCTAAACCACAAAACCAAGGTGGCTCTGGTGGTTGCAGCAGCAGCAGCAGCAGCCATGGCAGTGGCAGGATGTTCTAATTACAGTCAGGAGACAAAGCTTAGCAGGAGAGGAGAGCCAGAGAAGTGACAGGGAAGCTACAGGTCACAACAGATTTGTGAACTCAGCCAAGCACAGTGGTGGCAGGGCCTGGCTGCTACAAAGAAGCCATGTTTTAGACAATACTCATGTGTATGGGCAAAACAACTCCAGGGCTGTATTTGTGGCTAATTGTACAACAGGCTATTTTAGTTTCTGTTCTGAGGAAAGTGTCAAGCATTCCAACAAAGGATTTTACTGTAGACTTTTTTACTCATGCTGTTGATTGCTAAATGTAACAGTCTGATCATGAGGCTGAATAAATGTCTTAAAAACATATATACCAGCAGAGACTGTGTGAATCAAAAGCACCAGGCAGGAATATCTTTTTAATACTTTAATTTTGGATTCCCTACTTGAATTTTTTTGTATACATGGTCATCATTTCAAGTTGCTTCCAATTTTTTGTAAAAAGAGATCTAACATACCAATGATGCTCCCCAGACCCTGAGACAAGCCAGGTCCCAGGGGCCGCATGCCACACTCACCCGCTCACTAGTTCGCTAGACGTCTACTGGGCACTTGTTCCGGACTAGGTGCGGTGCGAGGTGCTGAGCACGACTACGAAAAGGTTTCTCACGGAGCTCACAGTCTAGTGGTAAGTTACTGAGTAAACTGAGGCACAGAGAGGTAAATGACTTACCCACTGAGGTAGAAGTAGCTAGGTGCTTGGGAAGGCGGGATGAGAGCTGGAGCGGGGCAGGGTACAATGAATGCAGGGGAGGGAAGCCCCTCTGACAGAGGAGCCAGACTGCACACACAAACACTATAAAATCTGCTCGCAGAAAGAGTGATAATGCTTTCCCTTTCACCAGGACCAGGTTCACCCTGGGGTGAACTGACCCGTTGCTGAGGGCATTCCTTTATGTGCCCCCAACACTTCGAGGCACGCCACCATTCTACTGGGACACAGTGACTCTGCAGGCAGCTTAAAATCAAGAAGTATCTGACTCCCATAATAGTCCTGGGAGCTGTATTAAAATACTTTAAGTATGTGGACCTAAATGCACAGTGTATCTGTGGAACTCCTACGTGGAAAACTTTAGAAAACTCAACTCACCCCATCCAGAGGGTTCTAATAAGTTATCGATACTGAAGTAGAGATTTGTCTGTCATTTTTCCCTATATACATTATTTTGGTTGTTCTAGGTTAGAGGTGTCATCAGACATATTTCATAAGCAATCTCAACATGATACAGATATGTACAAAGGCGCCACATTTGGCCCTGTGTGTACACCTCACCAGTGCACGACACCTAAGGGCGAATGTGAGCCAGTGTAAGGCAATTCTTCTCAGAAGCTGACAATGTCCATCAGGGAAGGGCAGAGTCCACGACCAGCTGGCCGTTTGTCTGTCCTTGAGACATTCTTTGTGATAAAATGATTTCAGGAGGCAGAGGTCCGTCTCACTGACAAGAGGCAGTGAAGAGTTATCGAAAGCTAATTCTGAACGTGGAAACCATCCAGGAACCTAAGCAGGAAGCTACTCAAGAACACTACTGGCCTTCAACGCTGCTATGAATCTAGAATGGGAGAACCAGCGCGCTCCACGGAGACTTATTGCTGAGGATCAAACCAGGACATACTCCGTCCACACAGGAGGCCCTTCATCACTGTGCACTGCTATCGGTCGCCCACTCCGAGCGGCTTTCACTGAGGAGGCCTGTCTTCTGAAACGAGACACAAAGACACGGAGTGAAGGCCGTGAAGGAGCTGGACGCACTGTTCAACAGTTGAAAGAAATGAAGCTGTCTGGTCAAGAACCTTCTCTCACACAGAATTCTCTTTTGGAATGATCTTTTCAGGCTCATAGGACAAACGGGAACTCCAGCCTGTAGCTGGGAAGCACCTGCCGAGAGCGCAGACAGCTTTCTCTGGCAAGAGTCTACCAGCTGGTGCCCCCACAAATTGACTCTCACTATGGAGCTGACTTGTAATTTGGATCTGCCCGCTTCAGCATCCCCTAAGCTGGGGTTACAGGAGTGTACTGATTCCTTACGGAGAGGCCAGAGAGATGGCTCGGCAGTGGAGAGAGAGCTCCACCGCTCCTCTCAAGGACCAGGGCTCTTTTTCCCGCACCCACACCTGCTGGCTCCCAAGTGCCTGTGACTCCAGCTCCATGAGATGCAATACCACTGGCCTCCAAGGGTGCCCCTCATGTGCACAAACAGTGCCTGTAATTCCAGCTCCAGGGGACCAATGCCTTTGGCACTCATGTGCACAAACAGTGCCTGTAATTCCAGCTCCAGGGGATCTAATTCCTTTGGCACTCATGTGCACATACCCACATGCAAACATAGACATAGTTAAAAAAAAAAATCATGAAAAACCTTAAAGATATGTATTCAAGTTATCTATAAAGTTTCTCTAATCACAAAATTGGAATGTTTACCTTTCTCTGGGCATTCTCGATGTTTGCTTTTAGATGGAGAGGCCCCTGCTCCATCGGCTGTTTTACCACTTGTGTGGTTCTGTTCTACTTCACACAAATATACATCAATGGGTCCTTTGGTGCTCCTGATATGTACTGTGATAGAGTCCTAGCAGGAGACACAGAGACTGTCAAGGTGAGCACTGGTACCCAGTAGTCACAGGTTTTCAATGAACTTCAATTCTTAGTTTCCTTCCCACCGTGCATTTGAGAAAATCATGTTTTCGACTGTTACTACATTCTACACTAGTGGCCAATTTGCAGGAAAGACCTCTTAACCATGCAAGCAGCCAGCAGTCTTGGAGCTGCTATTAGAAGGACAGCCGAGTCCTCAGGAACCCCCTCCCCTTCTCCGGCGACAGGGAGCTCTGGAGTTCCCCATTGTATTGCACAAGAAGGTGTCGGGGTTTCCAAACTAGTGCAGAGGTACTGAGCTCCCAGGAAGGCGAGTCTTCAGTTAAAAGATGTAAGAGGAAAAGATGAAACATCAGACACAAAGAAAGGAACTAGATTAAATGACGATTATCCTCTGCTTCAGTTTTATTTACCCAGGAGCAAATACCAATGGCTTTCCCATAAGAAATTAAAAAAGTGGTTGAGTACATTTAGAGGCATTTTCGTACAATTCCTCATCTTTCCCAATGGGAGCTGGCCTGGCTCTCCTCAAGTCCACCCTTCCCACACCCACATGGATGGGCCAGTCAAGACAGCACCGTTGCTCTAGCTCCTCCCCTTTCTGGGATCTCATTCAAGCAAGCTGGTGAGATTCTGCTTCTCAGAGAGACTTGGACCCTCTATGTCCTTCCTGGTACTAGGTAGGAGAGACAGGCCAACCACCTTTGTGCTCTGTGGCTGGAAAGCCAGGGTGGGTCTGGTTTAAACAGAAACCTTTTATCATTAGACAATGCATGGGAACAATGTTGTTCCCCAAACTCCACTAGCCACGAAGTCATTCCGTAAAGGGGATTCCTGGGGAACTAAGAGAAGGTCGCAGGGTGTGCTCCACTGGGTGGTGGCAGCACACACCTTTAACCTCAGCACTCGGGAGGCAAAGACAGCCTGTGAGTTTGAGGACAGCCTGGTCTACATAGTGAGTTCCTGAACAGGTTCCGAAGCTATAGAGAAACCATGCCTCAAAAACAAAACAAAAAACAAAAACAAAAAACAAAAACAAAAAACAGAGTGTGTGCTCCTTCTGCAGAGGATTAGCGCTTGGATGTAGCACCCATGTCAGGGTGATCACAGGCACCTGTGATTCCAGCTCCAGGAGAGCCACTGCTAAGGCTTCGGGGCATCCGCACTGATGTGCGCATACCCATACCCATGTTTTCAAAACATTTTAAAAAGTGGACAGAGGAGATGACTTCTTAGGCTATGCTGTCTGTCACAACTATTTAACTCTACCACGGTGGCATGAAAGCAGATGGGTGATATCTGAACAGGTGGCCTTGTTCCAACAAAACTATTTACAAGGACAAGTAGGAAGCCAGAGCGAGTTGAAGGCCACAGTGCAAGCCCTATACTAGGTGCACAGTCCCCACTAGAGCCATACATAGTCTACTGATCCAGGATACTGCCGAGAACAGCCAGCCTGGAGGACATCAATCACAGAGCTCTAAATGGGACTGGGAGTGCACAGAGGTTCAGAGCGATTTAGCAATTCTGGCCAAGCAGCTCAGAGCACTAGGAGACCAAACCCCACTAAGTCCTGTGGACTGGATTACCACGCCCCAAATAAAAGCTGTTCTGCAAGATCAGTGGTTATTTAAAGAGCTGAGCATTTGTGGAAATAACTCCTCCCGAAAACATTACTCGGACACTGTCTCAATTCAAATCCGACTAGGGAACGTCACCAAGTCACAGTTTGAATGAGACTGAGGGAAAAGTGAGTGCTCCTTTGTGACTGATGACACACTGTCAGATAAGTGGTGGTGGAAATAATCCTTACGTATGTGACGGCTGCCTATGAGCAGCATGGAGGCTACCCAGCCATCAGAATGCCGAGGGCCACTGGCTTTGGTTTGGACTCCGTCCTCATCAAGTGGCCTTCTGGGGACAATTACTCTCAACACGAACCTTCCTGACGTACCTGGCAGCAGACAGGAAGGCTGGCCTTACACAGGCTCTACACCCGTGACTTGGTGTCTAGCTCATTCTCAGTCTTTGGTGAGCTGGTAGGTAGCAAGCTAGTTCCCTGGAGCTCCGGCCGTACCAGCCATTGCTTCTGGAACCTGAAGACTAAGGCCAATGGAGCGGTTTCTTTTGCAGTCTGACAGCGGCAGCATGGCTGACAGCACTTGCCAGCCAAACTCCGTCCTACGCCTGGTCCTGCTGGTCACTGTGTGGGTTCCCGAAGCACACCTGCTCCTCTGTGCTTGGCTCTCTCACCTCACTCACGGTTAAACTGACAGGTACACAGCTTGACAAGGACACAGATGACAAGCGACTGTAGCGGTCACAGACCTGGAAGCTAACCCACCTCCCTCTTTTACTCCTTGCAGTGCAGCGCTACCTACTTCTCTGGGAGCCGGAACGTCCAGTCGGGTTTCCTCCGGAGCCTTCACTGCAATGACAATCTGTTCGTGGAAGGCTTGGATGCTGTGGATGTCCTGATAGGTGACATACGCTAGTGTGAAAGCTGGTCAAGGATCTGACAAGATGGACAGGATACCACCCCTAGCTCCGCCCGTTTTTTTTTTAAAATATTTATTTATTTATTATGTATACAATATTCTGTCTGTGTGTATGCCTGTAGGCCAGAAGAGGGCACCAGACCTCATTACAGATGGTTGTGAGCCACCATGTGGTTGCTGGGAATTGAACTCAGGACCTTGGAAGAGCAGTCAGTGCTCTTAACCGCTGAGCCATCTCTCTAGCCGCCCGTCCTCCCCCCCCCCCCGGTTTTTTTTTTTCCGAGACAGGGTTTCTCTGTGGTTTTGGAGCCTGCCCTGGAACTAGCTCTTGTAGACCAGGCTGGTCTCGAACTCACAGAGATCCGCCTGCCTCTGCCTCCCAGGTGCTGGGATTAAAGGCGTGCGCCACCACTGCCTGGCCCGCTTTTTTTTTTTTTTTTTTGAGGCAAAGACTCACTATTTACTTCTGGCTGGCCTGGAACTTGTTATATAGACAGGGCTAGCCTTGCACTCAGAGACCTGCCTTTCTCTGACTCCCAAGGGCTGGAAATAAAGGCGTGCTAGTGCACACATGGGAGGATCACCTCTTACAGGAATACGGGTACTAGAATAGCTTGGCTTTTATGGGATACAAACTTACAATGAAGGGAAACAGTTCAAAGAAAAGCCAAAACTTCACGGTAACTTTATTTCAAAAAGAATCCTTGGGGCTGGAGAGGTGGCTCAGTGGTTAAGAGCACTGGCTGCTCTTGTAGAGGACCCAGGTTCAATTCCCAGCACTCACATGGTGGCTCACAACCCTATCTCCAGTTCCAAGAGATCTGAAGCTATCTTTTCATTTCCTTGGGCCTCCAGGTACACAAGGAGTGCACATACATACATGCAAACGGAACATTCATATAAGTAAAATATAATAAATAACCCCCCCCAGAAAAAAATTAAGATTTTTATGGTGTTTTATAATATTTATAACAAAGAATTATTTTAAACCAAATACTGACTGGAGCAATTTGTGGAGAAAGATACGACAAAGCCCAAATACTGAATGTAGACACAACTCACAAAGGTAATAATCCCCTTGGGGTGGAGTACTGGGTGGATGTTCCAAATCCCCAGTAGTCAGGAGCCAAAACTAAACCCTATACATAGCATGCACTTCCCTACATACACTCTTCATACACGCTTCTACAGTGAGGTTCAATTTATAAATTAGGCGCACGCCTTTAATCCCAGCACTCGGAAGGCAGAGGCATGCGGATCTCTGTGACACCAAGGCCAGCCTGGTCTACAGAGCGAGTTCCTGGACTGGCTCCATAGCTACTGAGAAACCCTGTCTCGAAAAACCAAAAAAACAAAAAACAAACAAACAAGAAACCCCCCCCCAATCCCAAAACCCAAAAAACCTCCAAACAAACCAATAATAATAGTGCATTTACAACACACTGAAAGTTTTTACTTCTAGAATTTTCACTTAATATTTTTTAGATCATACCTGATTGTAGGCAACAGACATTACAGAAGGCAGAACCACAGAAAAGAGGAAAGCAGTATGTTCAAATTCCCACCTACGCTACAGTCAGTGTGAACTCATTCACTGTTAAGAGCCTAGCGTTCGCTCTTACTATGGGAACTTGAGAAGAAAGCATTCAGGGTTCAGGTAAGAAACCTCCAGAAGGCAGAAAAACAGTCTACAAAATAGTAAGACCCCAGAGAGCCAGTTCCCGGCGTGATCACACACCCGCGGCCTTTAAGCGCCTCTCTGTCACTCCGTGCCTTCAACTCCTCCTGCGAGGCTGCCAGATACTCTGCGCTCCCTCAGCCCAGTTGCTCTGGTTTTCTTCCTTTTAGACTAGAGTCTCTGTGTGGCTGTTGCGTTGGGAGCCTTGGCTTTGATTTTCTAAGATCTGTCCTGTGGTAATAGGATTTGACTGCTGGGAAGAGAGGAGGGAGCAGTATTACTGACACTCATAGAAGGCACTGAGAGTCACAGCCAGCAGGATGGTCTGGGAGCCCAGCAGGGGCAGGCTCCCAGGCCCAGGCCCTCCCAGCTCCTGCTCCACAAGGCTTCCGCATGCAGTGATGAGCGCAGACACAACTTCAGTAGCATAGTCTGCTTCAGGAAGAAACTAGTTCACAGATTAGGGAAAACCTGATTTTCACAATAGCTGATAAACAATTTACTATCCAGGATTACAAAAAAACCCAAAAAACACAACAAAACCCAACCAACCAAACAAACAAATACTCCTTAATTTTAAGAAGCCACGACAAACTGGGTATGTCCCTGCCAACGGCCGTCATGCAGACTTGGCCCAGGAGCACAGAGAGTCTACACCAACATGAATTGCTCATGTGTATTCAAGCCATAGCACTGTACTTATGTTTACTCTAACTTTTAAGGGCCTAATTTTATATCCCGAATAAGAAAATTTACCCCCAAACTCTCCCTCAGACATCCTATCTACACTGGAAGCAGAAACTCTACAAAGGCTTGGATGGAAGGATATCTTTCGTTTTCTTTGTCGTCAGTTAATTCCAACAGCTGCTGAGCGCAATCTTTAATCAACTCGTCCAAGGCGTCTTCCATGGCCGACAGGTCCGAGAGCTCGGCCTGGAGCTTCTTCTGCTGGGGTGCGGCTCCGAAGTTCTTCAGGTCGGATCCTCTACAGAAGGAAACAGACATACGGTCATCAGCAGGGGCCAGGAGGGAAGCGGGCTGCCTGTGGCGGGGAGCAGGCTAAGGGAGAGCGTCTGTATTTCCTTTAACACCATCTATGTGGTTATGGCCATCCTCCTCCTTTTCTTGGGCCGGTTTCTCTAAATATAGCCTTGGCTGGCCTCAAGCACAGAAAACCACCTGCCTCTGTCTCCTGAGTCTGGGATTAAAGGTTCAGAATGGCTGACACAGTTCTCATCAAATGTGCCTGCATTCTGTCCTAAACCAGTGTCCTTCAACTTTTCCTCAACCATTCCATTCCTTAGCCATCTGAAGACCTTTGGGTTTTACACTGCCTATTGTATCTCTAATGTACTCCAATGCCGGAATTCTTTTCCTAAGTATACAGCTTTTTTTTCTGTGCACACACAGCTCTGTCTGTGTCTTAGCTTCAGGCTTCCTTTCTACGAGACCCTTCCCAGTCATGTCAACTCTTTAGCAACTGCCTTTTGGCCATGGAGTCTGTGTTTACCCTCAGGGCAGTGTCAGCTCACCTGCACCACCGCCATGCAGTGAACCTGCTAAGAAGGCTAACGCCTGCTCCTCTCCAGAAAAAAACCAGTCCAACCCAGGAAGGGGCTGGGTTTCTGGCTGTGTATTCTACTGCCCCATGGGAATCATGTCTTCTGTTATTAATTTCACACTAAGAAAATACATTTTTAAAATTTCCTCTTTTATCAGATGTTTCATTATTGGCATCTTATAGGGAAAATTAATTAACCACCTTATGCCGTTTAACTTTTCCACACCATCTGAATGATATTCTTCTACACCTAATGTTCCCGTTTAGACCTAAGTAGTCACTTACATTTAAGTACACTGAGACAAGAAAACCTCAGTCTTTGCCTAAGAAGAATCATAAAAGCCTCATTCTCTATTCCCGAACACTGCTGCAGCTGGACAGGGCTAAATGATAAGGGGAAAGAACAGGAATGATGGACGTAAACTCACATCCACCGAATGTGGTTCTTGGACTTCTTTTCCACCAGCTCGATTCCATCCAGGACATTGGTGATGTCATAGACGCGCCGTTTTCGGACTCCCAGTTTTGTGGCAACCTTGTTTAAGTCAAGAATGCCCCCGGGGGCAGATCTGACGAGATCCATGAACTTGCGAGTCAAGTACACCAGCGACACATCAAAACGGGGCCTTTTCACTTTCAGAGCCTCTGCAAACGAGAGCATGGTACGTGAACCGACAATGTTAGCCCTCTCGGACAGCTGCTTAGTCCCTTAGGACGGAGAAGACGGCAACAGAGACCCACGCTAGCTCCTATGGCAATCGTTCTCTAACTGGATGAAAGGCAAATCGGCCTCGGCTGTTCTGAGCAAAGGCAGCAGGTTCCCTTAAAGGCTGGAATGAGTTTCCTCTAGTAACTATTTTCGCAAGTTTCATATCCCTTCAAGAAATTTCTGTAATCATCTCTGCTTCTCAGGAATAGGATTACAAATGATTAGAGAATCAAAAGCTTCATTTCATACATATAATCTGACAACACACGTTTGTGTGTCAATATACAGTTGGTATTCTTTCTTCTTTGGGGCACATTGAGGTGTGGGCCCGGCTTCACAGGTGCCAGACAAGCACATTACTGCCGAGCAACATTCTCAGGTCACAGGTATAGTTTCTCTTAATGTTAAAAATATCTACTTATTTTAGGGGCTGGAGATGGCTCAGAGGTTAAGAGCACTGACTGCTCTTCCAGAGGTCTTGAGTTCAATTCCCAGCAACCACATGGTGGCTCACAACCATCTGTAATGGGGTCTGGTGCCCTCTTCTGGCCTGCAGGCATGGAGGCTGAACACTGTGTACATCATAAATAAATAAATAAAAATTAAAAAAATATATATCTACTTATTTTATGTATATGAGTGCTTTGCCTGCATGTGTGTGCACGTGTGTATGTCTAGTGCCCACTGAGGTCAGAAAAAGGCATGGGATCCCCTGGAACTGGAGCTGCAGTGGCTGTGAGCCACTATGGAGGTGCCGGGGTTCCCTGGTAGAGTAACAAGTGCTCCTAACTACTGAGCCATCTCTCAAGGCGAATGGTTTTTAGTATGATTTTTTAAAATCGAGATCGTGATGTATGAGCAAATGTACTTCATTCATTATTCTTTCCCCTTTTCCTTTGATTTTTTTCAAGACAGGGTTTCTCTGTGTGGTCCTGGCTATCCTGAAACTCGCTCTGTAGATCAGGCAGGCCTCAAACTCAGAGATCTGTTTCTGCCTCCTGAGTGCTGGGATTAAAGGTGTACACACCATGCCAAGATGTACTTCATTATTTTTAAAAGCTGCATATTTAACTCCATGCAGAACCTGTTGAGTTATCACGGTACTTGGGAACAGGATATCAAATGATGTTTATGAGACAAGCCAGGGTTCATTATTCTCATTTTACACTCACTCACTGGCTAGACATTTATTGGGTACGTTTTAGTCCTATTAGTGTAGGTTAAGCACATTCCGAGGGTGTCAGCCATTTTATAAAGAACAAATCTAACGGAACATCTCTGCTGGGGGACAGCTCCCCCACCAAGAGAACTGCATGGACCCGATAAGGAGATCTGCTATAAACAGTGGTATGCTGAGTGGTATTCAAAGCCACTTGAGAACAAGAAGCGCCATCTTTACTGGAGTGGAGAACGGACTGGGTGCTCACAGAGGATGCTAGGAACAGCACAGGAGGATGATGCACAGTGCTCCCCACTCCAAGGAGGGACAAAGTGGCATCTGAGAAGTGGGCTCATAGTGGGGTTCACAATGGATGATAATCCACAGCTGTATTTTGAAGCTTAGTCACTCGAGTATAGATGCCATAATCAGCTGGTGTGGGACAGTGGAAAGAAACACCTCAAGGGTCAAGCTGACCCAGCTTGCTGACCAGCCACAGGGGAGACGGTGGCAGACACTGAGGGAAACAAAGGACATTCTGTAGGATCTACATCTGGGCGTCTGTAAATGAAAAAGGTCCCTGTGGCAGGAACCAAATCAGGAGGAAATCAATGACGGGGCCATCGATCACAAAGATCATCCGATACCCTAGACATGAACCTATGACAGAGTAAAGCCAGGAAGAGTGAAGGGGCCACAAGAAACCACGTGGATAGGAGGGGAAGGTGACATGTACAGGGAATGTCACTGCACCCCAACTCAGTCATGGAGGTACCCTTCACTATCATTTCACTTCGGTTCTACAACCTTGTGCACGCTCAAAACCAACCGCGTTCCTAGGTAGTGGCAGGGGTGCACACCTCTAACCCCAGCACTCGGGAAGCAGAGGCTGGTAGAAAAACAAAACAAAAAACCCCAAACTAAAAACCAAACAAACAAAAATCTGGCCCGTGTGACACTCCTCAAACCTACGCAGGAGTCGACTTACTTCGCATGGACACATACTGCACGTTTTCCTCTAGGTTAATCCTTATTTTTGACGGCTGGAAAAAAAGAAAACACAAAAAACAAACTTAGCATTTTATAAACAGCAATGCAAATGAATTACTATCGTTCTACGATACTCATCTGTTCCCCCATCCTCCCTTGAGACAGGTTTCTCTGTGTAGCCCTGGCTGTCCTGGAACTCATTCTGTAGACCAGGGTGGCCTCGAACTCAGAGATCTGCCTGCCTCTGCCTCCTGAGTGCTGGCATTAAAGGTGGACCACCTTTAACGTGGACCACCATGCCAGGCCACGATAGTTTTTTTTTTTTTTTTTTAATTTTCTTTTCCACCCGAAGTAATGAGAGCGAGAGAAAATGAATCCTCACAAACTACAGCTGGTGCAGTTTGTCAGGTGACGAGAATCACATGCAGAGGCTCTGTAGCCCTGTGGGGCTTGGGGTCATGTCCTAACCATCATTCTTTCCGTCTTTTCACCTGGTGCGTGACTCCCTCTCTAAGGGCCCGCCCAGGCTCAGGCCTCTCAGTGTGGATGAAGGCAGGCGGGTGGGAGACAGGGTACTTAGGTGGGAACAAGTCCTGACAGACACGCCTATACTGACCGCAGCAGGTGCTGGGGAGAAGACGGTAAAGAATGACAGTTGGGACATGACTCCAAGCAGTACACACTATGGAGAGATAAAAATACTATTCCCTGCCTGGGTACATGCTATGGCCACACGGGAGTGGTCCAGGTTTGTACCTGAAGAGATGGCCAAGCACATCAAGACCATGCCAAAGTCTTGTTTTAACCAGCAGAGACCCAACAAAGACTTCTGAACAAGACCACAACACAATCTCATTCTCGGTCTAAGAAATGTGGCACGGAAGGGACAGCAAGCTGGCTAAAGGTAGGGTGGGCCAGCCAGAGCCCAGGTGGGCTAGGGGTGGGGCAGCCAGAGCCCAGGCAGGCAACCCCGAAGTTGACACTTCTATGGGCAGGGACTAACTCAACACTGCCGGCAATGACATCCGACGTGAGAGCTCTGAAGCAGACCTGGGAAATTCGACCATAGGGAAATATGACCAACTGTCATTGCTATTTTTACATAGAGCCTTCTCCAAACACAGTATGAGACAGGGGCTGGCTACTGAAGCAAGGGTCCTCTTCTCCTTCTTACACTTACGTATTTTGTGCATGTATGTGTCGTGGTGTACATGTGGAGGCCAGAGGACAACTCTGTGGTGTCAGTCAGTGCTCTCCTTCCACCATGCGGTTCTCGGTTGGGGTTTGAATCCAGGCTGCCAGGTTTGGCAGCAAATACCATAACCTACTGTGCTATCTTGCTGGCCTGCAAGGCTTTTTGAGAAGGGGGTCTCTTACATAGCCCAGACTAGCCTCAAAACTCAACCTGTCCCTAAGGATGGCTTTAAATTTCTGATCGTCTTGCTTTCATCTCTTGAGTGCCAGGATGGGAGGTATGTACCCCAATGCCCGTTCATTTGGTCCTGGGATTGAACTGGGGTTCTTCCACGCATGCTAAGTAAGTCTACCAACTGAGCCACGCACTCCCGCCTCATAGCAAGGTTCTAGAATTGAGTAACAAGTCCAGCCTCCTAACACTGATGTGAAAAGCGTGTCAACAAGTATTCAGAAGTGTTACTATGCACTCATAGCTGCCTGCTGCAGAAGCTGCCTTTCTTAACCCAGAGATACAGGGTCAAGCCCTGTACACAGACTGCCTACCTATCGGCTGCCCGTTTCCTTTAGAGGGCCAGCGATTCTGCTTTCGCAGGTTGGTACAGGGACAGCATTCCAATGAGACATATGAAAGGAAGTCCTTCTCCTGCTCCATACTCTGCAATAAACGTAGATACATTGTATACTGCCTGCAGTGACACAGGAAACAGGTTCCCACCCCACCATTGGCTTTCTTCCCTTGTATGAAATCCCTCCTGTTTCTCAAACAGCTTCTTGTTATTACGCTCTGGCTCTTCTAGAACTCCCTATGTAACTCAGGCTGTTTTTAAATATGCCATCCTTCTGCTACAGCCTCCTGAGTGCTAGGACCACATAAGTGTGCTCACCATGCCTGCACAATACTCTGCAGAGCCACCAACCCACCTTGCTGCCACATGGATAGAGGGCAGAAGCCCTCCACACCCTAGTAGACACGATTAGAGACCTCAGGACTTTCAGAGAACACTCAGCAATGGCCTTGATGAGGGAGTTACACATTTGGTGTGTTCCAAACTACTTCCCTGATGCTCCGTTCCCACGTTTAAAAACCTCTGTGTGGGCTGGAGAGATGGCTCAGAGGTTAAGAGCACTGGCTGATCTTCCGGAGGTCCTGAGTTTAATTCCCAGCAACCACATGGTGGCTCCCAACCATCTGTAATGAGATCTGGTGCCCTCTTCTGGCGTGCAGGGATACATGCAGACAGGACACTGTGTACATGATAATCTTAAAAAAAAGAACACACCTCTGTGTCACATCTGGAAACACACATGAAAGCATTACCATCCCCTGGCCCCATCCCCCTTATATAAGGATTAAGCAGCTTCGGAATCTTCTGGGTTTGGAGGATTGGGGTAAGAATGGGGACAGGATCTCAGTGTATAGCCCAGGTTGGTCTGGAACTCGCTATGCAGCCCCGGCAGGCCTTTAACTCATCACCCTTCTGCCTGTCTCCCAAGGACCGGCACGACAGAGCATGGCCACCACGCCTGGCTAGCTTTAAAGGTGGATGAGAAAAATGAAAGGTGACTTGTAGAGACTAACGTCTGAGGCACTGTCTCCAAAATGGTTAGTTCTCTCTATGCAGAGGTTTCTCTGGACCAGCTCCCGGCGTGGGAATATTCCATGAGCTCAGGGAACACTGATCTTTCCCAGGTGACCGCATTAATGTCATCCACCCAGATCGTCCTTATTTGCTAATGAGCAAACAAACTTCACCTCCTTCTGGTGCTATTTTCTCCCTGCTCCAGAGCCCACACCAGGTTTAAGTCACTCATCCTGGCAACCAGCACCCAGCAAGACACAGAACCGTTGGGCGCAATGGCTTATTAAGCTTTGGCATTGTTGTAGTCGAGTAAAAAATACTGACATGTTAAGTCACTATTTTACAGGCAAGAAAATACAGAGTCTCCACTTGATTAACTTCTTGCTTAATGTTTTTGTGCGCGGCCAGAGCTTCACGATAGCATAAAATGAGCGGAAAGACCCAAGCTCTGCAGAGGATGGAGCAGTGAGCACAGAATGGTCTGGGGGCTAAGGAAGGGGTAAAGACACTTGTCTAAAGACAAGTTACCCGTGAAGCTTGACTTCAGACACGCTGGTGACAATACGGAAATGTATACACGGGTGTCAGCTTGAGAAAAACGAGGCCTGGACAGAGTACGGAACCACAGAAGAATAATGTAAGAAAGAAAAATCTGCAGCTAGATTATATTAAGAGGTTTCGACCCTGTCCTGGGAGCACCAGGGAATCACAACGAATTCCTCTGGGCAAATGAGATCAGAAACACGCTTTCATGAGATCATCGGTTACGGGTGAAGTTCACATCAACAGTGAGGGGAGCAAGAGAGGCAGGAAATCGGTCAGGATGGCACTGTGGTGCCAGATAGTATGTGACGGGAGGAGAGGTAGCTCTACTGACGTTAATTGAGAGACTTGCGGGGAGGGGCCAATTCTGGAAAAGAAAAAAAGACAACAGCAATGTCTAGAGTGCTGGATTGGGGAGCAGGGTCGGTATGCCACCACTGGGGTGGGATGTGAGAAAGAGAATGCTTTCCTAGGTAAGAAGGGGACCATAAATCTGGCTCTGGATGTAAGAGTTTGAAATCTGCAGCTGGAGAGATGGTTCAGCAGTTAAAGCGCTTGCTGCTCTTCCAGAGGGCTGAGTTCAGGTCCCAGCATCCACATATCAACTCAAAACCTTTTGCTAGAGCTGGGTGGTGGTGGCGCACGCCTTTAATTCCAGCACTTGGGAGGCAGAGGTAGGCGGATCTCTGTGAGTTCGAGACCAGCCTGGACCAGCCTGGTCTACAAGAGCTAGTTCCAGGACAGGCTCCAAAGCCACAGAGAAACCCTGTCTCGAAAAACCAAAAAAAAAAAAAAAAATCTTTTGCTAACTTCAACTCCCTCTTCATAACATCCACACAGACATATTTTTCTTAAGTTTTAGATCTAAGTAAGGACATCTAACATATAGTTGGACAGCTCTGGGGAAGATGTATGGATTTGGGAGTTACCTTGATGCTACTGAAATCACCAGCTTGGATTAGAATATCTAAGACTTCAGAGGACAGTATCTTCTGATGAAGTATGAAAAGTTAAGTGTTGGGGGCTGGAGAGATGGCTCAGAGAGGTTAAGAGCATTGCCTGCTCTTCCAAACGTCCTGAGTTCAATTCCCGGCAACCACATGGTAGCTCACAACTATCTGTAATGAAGTCTGGTGCCCTCTTCTGGACTTCAGGAATACACACCGACAGAATATTGTATACATAATAAATAAGCATTTAAAAAAAAAGAAAGAAAAAGAAAAGTTAAGTGTTGTTTTGCCAGTGTGAGCATTTAGAGGGGCTTTAGGAAATCCTCAAGAAAACACCACGGTTACAGGCCAAAAGTCAGGAATATTACAGGCCACTACATGAACAGAGGGTAGAGAACCCTGAATGGCACCCACATGTCTGAAAAGGGAAGAGAAGGGGACAAGGGGCCCCCACAGTGGCTGTCAAAAACACAGCAGAGCCGGGCGGTGGTGGCGCATGCCTTTAATCTCAGCACTCGGGAGGCAGAGGCAGGCGGATTTCTGGGAGTTCGAGGCCAGCCTGGTCTACAAGAGCTAGTTCCAGGACGGGCACCAAAGCTATAGAGAAACCCTGTCTCGAAAAACCAAACCAAACCCAACCAAACAAAACAAAAACAAAAAACAAAACAAAACAAAAAAAAACACAGTAGAGAATTCTCAGCCAAGAGTGAGTGGTTAGTTGTTACACAAGATAAGGTGTGAAATCAATACTAGAATTGACAAAAACCGACAGAGGTCTTATTTAGAACCTTACAGAGTGCTTAAGACTGGGTGGGAATGCAAGAGCAAGTGGATACCGAGCAGAAATCACTGTTTTAAAGAAGGGAAAGAAATTAGGGGAAAGGCTGTCACCTGCAGTCATTCCGAGATTCCTCCAGCTTCCTCATTACCTAGCCACAAGCCAGCCACACAACATCAGAACAAGTCTGTTCTGACAAACTCTAAGAATAACAATCTCAAGGCTAGTGTGAGCAGACAATGCTCATCAACTAGCTGGCACGGGACTGGCCAGAACGGCTTGGATATTGCTTGTCTTGGAGAGAAAACAGCGAACAGGAGAAGCGGACAAAGGACGGACCCAGCAGGGGCCCCGAGAACCGTGGGAAGCCAGGAATGGAGGGAATTGCCGCTCTTTCATTGCCCCTGTCAAACAGCACAGATGGGAGGGCGGGCGAGATCGCTCAGTTCGGGGAAGGCACTTGCCACCAAGCTTTACAAACTCAACCTGAGTTCCAGCCTGCAAACCACAAAGGTTTGGAAGCAAAGGATAGACTTCCCCAAGTTGCCTCGTGGAATCCACGCTCCCGCCCGCCCACCCACAAAGTAAGTAATGCAATAGAAATATGTAAAAAGCAGAGGGCGGTCCGCGGATGGGGAGCTGCAGGAAGAGCCCCGGGGCACCCAACCGACAAGGGTGCAGAGGGCCGGACGCAAAGAGCGCGCCCCGCAGCACGTGACTCCCGGTGGTCCTGGCCCGCGCTCACCAGTAGGCTCTCCACGTTGATGGGGTCCCGGCACCGGCGACGCACCGTCTCCTGCGCCGGATCCACCAGCAGGCTGGGCAGTCTCCGCGCCGGCCGCTGCTGACTCATGCTGCCCCGCGCCCCTCGCGCCCCACGCTCCCTCCCGCCTTCCCGGGCGGCTCGGCGCGCGCGATTCCGGCTCCGCGGCCCCTTTGGGCGCCGCGTCCGGTCGCCCGCTCCACCCACGGAGTACCTCGGCTCCACCCACGGAGCGCCGCGGTCCCACTCGCCCACCGATGCGCTTACGCGCGGAGGGGACCAGGGTGACCGCGGAGGAGCTCAGGTTCCCGGGCCGGCCATCTTCCCGCATGCGCAGTGCGCTGGCCCTTGCACATGCGCACCGCCTTCCGTGGAGCTCTCCCGCGCACACTGGTCCTCGCCGGCTGCTGGCGGCCCGGCATCCCGGAGAATGGATCCTCGGAGGGGATGGAGAGGGAGAAGAAAGAGGCGGAGTAGGGATTCCGGGGGACCGGAACGGGCGTTCCCGAATCCCCTACCCGTGGACTGTACCTTCTCAGCGCCCAGGAACATTGGGTGTGACTGTCGGGCTCCCACTATGCATCAAATGATGCTTAGCACATGCTCTTAAACAAGCCACCCTGGAGGGGCCGGAAGGCGCATGCTTCTAAGCCCAGTACCATAGAGGCTGATACGGGGAGATCATGTGCTTGAATTCGAAGCTCGCTGTGGTAGACTTTGTCTCAAAACCAGAGTTCCCCCTCCCCCACACCTTTTCATTTGCTGAATCAGCTTTTGATTCCTTATTGTGTCAGGTATTGGACTGGGCTCAAGAAGATACTGTTTTGAATATGACAGACTGGATCTCAAATTTCAGTGAAGGAGACAGACAAAACATTTTAACTGGGGGCTGGAGAGATGTCTCTGTTTTTAAGACCACTGTCTGTCTTTCCAGAGGACCCTAGCTCAATTCTTATAACCCACGTGGTGGCTTATAACCATCTGTTAACTCTGGGCTCAGGGGATCTAATGCCCTCTTCTAGTCTCCACAGACACCGGGCACACACATGGTATACAGATTTACATGCAGGCAAAACACCTATGCATACAAAAACTAAGCTTAAAAAATTTACCTGTAGTGGTAAGACATGTTTTCAAATCAGAATGTCTTATGCCAGGTGCTAAAACCTTTTTGTGCCTTAGTTTCTCAATTTGTCAAGTGGGGAGTTCCTATTGCATAAAGTTGCTGTGGGGGTCAAACAACTTAATGGATAATTTACTTAAAAAGAGATGGGTACCTTTTTGTTTGCTTGAGACAGGGTCTCTCTATATATTTCTGGCCATCCTGGAGCTCCCTGGAACTCAGAGATCCTCCTGCCTCTGCCTCCTAAGTGCTGGGATTAAAGGCAAGCACCAACACACCTGGCAAGACATGTATACTTTAAAAAAGATTTATTCATTTTTTAATTTTATTCAAAATAATTTACTTTTATTTTATGTGCATTGGTGTTGTGTCTGCAAGCATGTCTGTGTGAGGATGTCAGGTGTCCTGGAACTGGATCTTCAGACAGTTGTGAGCCTTTATGTGGGTGCTGGAATTTGAACCTGGGTCCTCTGGAAGAACAATCAGTGCTCTTAACCACTGAGCCACCTCTCCAGCCCCTATTCACTTATTTTTATGTGTATGTGTGTGTGTGCGTGTGTGTGTGTGTGTGTGTGCACATGAGTGCAATGTCCATAGAGACTTGAGGCTTCAGTTTCCCCAGAGCTGGAGTTGAAAATGATTGTGAGCCTCTGTTCATGGGTGCTCTGGCCCTCTCAGAAGGGCAGAAAGTGCTCTTAACTGCAGAGCCATGTCTCCAGCTCCTGTAAAAGGGTAGCACACCGTGGAAATTCTGGGCTGGAGGGAAGTGCCTGAGCCTCTGGAGTGAGACCTGGGACTTCATGAGGGCAGAAAGGGCCAAATAAAGCCTTTCTTCTCCAAGTTGCGTTTGGTCACGGTGTTTCATCACAGCAACGGTGACCTTGACTAAGTTACAATTGGATGCACTCAATAAGCAGGTGTGTTGTAATGGACATAATGTCCTTTGGAAACAGGGAAGGTGAATGATGCTTAGAGTGACAAAGCAGTCACCCACACCGGCAGTGTTTATAGCCTTTGTGTTTTATTCAAGCCTTTTTTCTTGTAGCTGCTGTTATAATTAGAGAGGTGCTTAAATGTTGCTTCATGTACAGAGTTGTTTCTGTGCACACAGAGAATCTTCTTATTCAAACCTGTGTATCAATCCTCCTCCTTCTCCTTCTCCCTTTCCTCCCATCCTGCTCTCACTCTTCCCCTTCTTCCTGTTCATCTTCCCCTCCCCTTGTCTGTTGGGAGGTGTGTGACAAAATTTTAAGTGTGGTATTTTAAGGTGTGTGACTTTTGTTTATGCTGCATTTGTTTAACTCTGTAAAGTTGTGGTTCCTTGCCTGTCTAAAACACCTGATGGTCTAATAAAGAGCTGACTGGCCAATAGCAAGACAGGAGCAATGATAGGCAGGGCTGGCAGGCAGAGAGAATAAATAGAAGGAGAAACAAGGAAGAAGGAGCAAGAGAACAAGGAGAGGAGGACATGAGGGACCAGCCACCCAGCCACACAGCAGGCCATGGAGAAAGAACTAAAGAAATGTATACAGAAATAGAGAAAGATAAAAGCCCAGAGGCAAAAGGTAGTCAGGATAATTTTTTTAAAAGCTGGCAAGAAACAAGCCAAGCTAAGGCCAGCATTCATAACTAAGAATAAGCCTCTGTGTGTGATTTATTTGGAAACTGGGTGACACCCAGTGAAGAATAAAATTTCACACAACATTTTGATGTACCAAGTTGGGGCTCAAATATCCATCTAGAGCCTGAGAAAACTGGGGGAAAAAGGATACAGCTCCTTTAAGTGGTGCTGATGTTCAGCAGACAGGATAGAAACTAGAACTAACAAGGTAAGTAAAAACCGCATGTGGCAACACAGGTACCGGCTTTCACAGCTAGGAAAGTTTAATGTAGTTCTTGGCAAGCTCGAGAGTGGGCGGAATCAGCCTATGGAGAATGCGGAAGATCCAGGTGTAGCTTAACAGTCTAAAATGTGCTTGTGTGGGGCTGGAGAGATGGCTCAGTGGTTAAGAGCATTGCCTGCTCTTCCAAAGGTCCTGAGTTCAATTCCCAGCAACCACATAGTGGCTCACAACCATCCGTAATAAGGTCTGGTGCCCTCTTCTGGCCTGCAGGCATACACACAGATAGACTATTGTATACATAATAAATAATAAATAAATATTTTTAAAAAATAAAATGTGCTTGTGTGGTCAAAAAAGACTAGAGATACACAGTAAAAGAGTTTTCAGATAGGCCGGGCGGTGGTGGCGAACACCTTTAATCCCAGCACTCGGGAGGCAGAGGCAGGTGGATCTCTGTGAGTTCGAGGCCAGCCTGGTCTACAAGAGCTAGTTCCAGGACAGGCACCAAAGCTACACTACAGAGAAACCCTGTCTCGAAAAACAAAACAAAACAAAACAAAAAAACAAAAAAAACAAAAAAAGAGTTTCAGATATAAAAAAACCTCTAAATAAGTTCCAGTGTGTTTTACAATGTGCATAGAATTAAGAAAGAAAATGGCTATGGGCAGTTATAGAAAGAAATAGTTTTAAAAATTAGTAAAGTCTTTAAAGAGACAGTAAAAGTGATATAAAAGAAAAAAGCCACACAAAGATGGGAAATACACAAAGAGTCTGAATCCTGTATGCACTTGTGTTGATTTTGAATTTTTCGATTGCTGAGAAGCTAAGGGCAGCTGCTAAGAGACCTGGACCTGAAAGCGGGACTGTGCAATAAGCCAGGCTAGATATTTAAAGAATGCCTTAACTTTAAAAAAGACAAAAAATGTATTTGACGAATGAGAATCAAAAATGCTTTGGAGGGGTGCCCCCTCTGCTCCCCCCCCAAACAAGAGATTGTGGATTCGTTCCAGGTTGATTTGGATCTGGTTTGATCAGGGGAGACCTACTGAATCTTGACAGGTGATATCTATCAACAAGGGTTACTGCTGGTCTTCCCAGGACTTGACAGGTGATGTCTATCAACAAAGGTTATAACTGACCTTCCCAGGACTTGACAGGTGATATGTATCAACAAATGTTATAACTGGTCTTCCCAGGACTTGACAGGTGATGTCTATCAACAAAGGTTAATGCTGGTCTTCCCAGGACTTGGCCGTTATCTCAATTTTACCTCTGGGACCCTAAAGATGCCTTGACCCACATTCAGCAGAAAGCAGTCTAGAGAACACAATGTCCACATTCCCAAGAGTGGGTTGTGGGAGGCTTTTGGTTATTTTGTGGGTCATGGATGTTTGTTGTAATTTAGGGGAATATAGGAATATAGGAAAAATAGGTAACCACAGATATTTTGCCTTGGCATGGATTTTGGTATATGGATACAAATTCAAAGTCAATTTTGTTACATTGTATATATGTTTTTACCCTTGTTTAAAGGACTTTTGTATATTGATACAAATTTAATGTAATTTTTTGTTACAACACATTGTATATATGTTTCTACTCTTGTTTAAAGGATTTTTACATATTGATACAAATTTAAGGTTATTTTTGTTACAACATATTGTATGTATGTTTCTGTTCTTGTTTAAGGTATTGTACCTATGCAGATCATTTAAAAATGTAAGGCAAAATTCTAGTTTTTTGAAAATTATTTATTATGAACTATTTAGGATAATCAAGAAACACAGGTCAGTAGTTAGTGATCTATGACAATCAAATTTGTAAACATGCTAGGTATGTTTTCCAGATCATATAGAGATACACTTTAAATAGATAGGTGGTCTTTAAACCTTTCAAAGACCGACAAAACATTTAAAATGTTTTGCTAATTTTGGCTTTTTCATGACAATGAGACACATCTGCTCCTGCAGCACCAATTTACTTCAGAGATGATGGACGCTGAAGAAACTCCTTATGGTATTTGCTTTCAATGTGGCAAGGCTAGCCATTTGAGCAAGAAGCTGCTCTTGCCTGGACCTCTTGACAGTATGCTCTGTAAACCTGGACAATCAGGACCCACAGGAAAGTGACTGCTGAATTTTACCAAGACAAGGTGGGATGGTCCTTCAGGATTCCTGCTTCACAGAAGAAACTGCCAGACATTCTGCAGGATGCAGAAGAAAGTGGCTGACAAACTTTCTTTTTTTTTGTTTTTTTTTGTTTTTTTTTGGTTTTTCGAGACAGGGTTTCTCTGTGGTTTTGGAGCCTGTCCTGGAACTAGCTCTTGTAGACCAGGCTGGTCTCGAACTCACAGAGATCCGCCTGCCTCTACCTCCCAAGTGCTGGGATTAAAGGCGTGCGCCACCACCGCCCGGCTGACAAACTTTCAATGTAGGTGGGATATTCTTTCAAATTTCCTGCTTCATTGAGAAGTCTTCCAGATACTATGGGCCTCTAGGCTGAAGATGGATGCCCCAACATTGCAAAGGAACTTTGGGGACTATCCAGGCAGTCAGATGTCTCTGTCCTTTCTAAGGAGTTTGGAAGTCATTTGCAATATACTTTTGTTTATTTAAATAATATATCCTTCTAGTGTCTTTGATGGAGTTGAAAACTAGATAGTTATAGTTGCACTTTTTCTTAGATATGATAGAAAGTAAGTTAGGTACAAAACTTTAGATTCTTTAAGATAGGATAGATAATGGAATATTTTCTTTAAATTTACCAGACACAAATGAATTGGAATTCAGTACATTGTGAATGTAATCTTTACGTGATCATTGTTTTTATTGTATACATAACTGTCTTACTATACTCAAGTTAAAATTTTTCATTTTTTTAAAAAGAAAAAAGAGGAAATGTTGAGTAATATTATTTTAGGGTGTGTTGCTTTCGTTTATGCTGCATTTATTTAACTCTGTGAAGCTGTGATTCTTTGGCTGTCTAAAACACTTGATGGTCTATAAATAAAGAGCTGAATAACCAGTAGTGAGGCAGGAACAACAATAGGCAGGGCTGGCAGGCACAGAATATTAATAGAGAAAGAAACAAAGAAGAAAGAGCAAGAGAACAAGGACAGGAGGACATGAAGGACCGGCCACTCAGCTACACAGCAGGCCACGGAGCAAGAAGTAAAGAAAGGTATACAGAAATAGAGAAAGATAAAAGCCCAGAGGCAAAAGGTAATCAAGATAATTTAAGAAAAGCTGGCAAGAAACAACCCAAGCTATGACCAGGCATTCGTGTGTGTGATTTATTTGGGAGCTGGGTGGTGCTCTCCCAAAAGCCAAAAGAGTAAAACTTCACACAATACTCATCCCCCCTTCTTGCCTCCTCCCTTCTTGCTCCCTCTCCTCCCCTTCTTCTTGTTCCTCTTCCCCTTCCTCCTCCTCTCCCTCTTCCCCCTCTTTCCTTTTATTCCCTTCCTCCATTCCTGTCCCCCCTCTTCCCCCGCCTCTTCTTGTTTCTTTCCCTCTCCCTTCCTCCTCCCCTCTTTCCTTTCATCCTGTTCCTTCTGTTCCTGCTACTTCTCCCCCCTCTTCATCTTTAAACAAGGTCTTACCTTATAACCCAGATGGGCCTTGAACTCAGTGTGTAGCTCAGGCTAGTCTTGAGCTTCCTGTGTAGTCCAGGTTGCTCTGGAATTTGTAATCCCCACGGCTCAGCCCAGAGTGGTTTTTATGGAAGTGCAATTCTGCAGTCTGATTTTGAAGGAATGTCTTGTTAGAGTCGAGTTAATTTTTTTCTGTTCCATTTGCTCTAGTTTGTTTGGTGATCTGTTGATTGCTAAAGTGCTTCTTTTAACTGCTAATCTTCTGCACCCTGCCTCTGAGATCTATGTTGGCTTTGCCTCTGATTCTTTCACAGGAGCTGTTCATCGAATGCACCTTGCTGCGGACCTACCGTACTCAATGAGTGCACCGTCAAGTTCTTTGGCTTGCCACCAGGTGGAGCAATGTCACCTTAAGAGTCCACCCCCCCCCCCCGCCCTCCCGTGTGTGTGTGTGTGTGTGTGTGTGTGTGTGTGTGTGTGTTGGAATGGGCTATATCCCTTGAAAGGTGGAGTGGAGGAGATTCGGTTAGATTCGGACTTCAAGTTTGAAATGAGGAATTGCCACGTCAGACCACTGGTACACTATTTGTAATAGAGACTCAACGTTTGCCAGACTGGCCTTCAAACATGCTGTGGAACCCAGGACGGTGTGCACCACTCATCTGGTTTAATACAGTGCTGGGGACTGAACTCAGCATTTTCTGCATGCTGGACAAGCACTATAAACTGAGATACATCCCCAGCCCCAGACTTATTATCAATAAAGGTGGAGTTTAGAATTATTATCTCTTGCTAATAAATTACCATATGAAGAAACAAATCAAAGTTTGCTGTGTCCCTTCCCCCAACACAGTCATAACAATAGCTTAGAATGTGGCCTTCTTTAGAGAGGGGATATTTACAATGAATTTACATAAAATGAGGTTCTTAGTTTGGAACCCAATCCAATGTGTCTAGTATCACTACAGGAATAAATTGGGCCACAGAGGGGCATGGAGGAAAGACTTTGTAAAGAAACATAGGAAGAGGAGAGCCAACAAGAAGGGCTTGTACAGTTTTTTTTTTTTTCTGAAAGTTTAGAGAAGGCCCTAACCTGCTCATACTTTGACTTGAGATCTTTTTCATCCTTGCCTGTGAGTTAGTAAGTCTGGGGTTCCTTTGTGGCAGCCTTAATGGTTATTCACCCTTACATCTTGGGATCATTTAAGGAAACTGGATGTAAGCATTTCCCTATAGGGGGAGGCACACACTCACCCTAGGGAGTGCCACTTGACTACATAAACGGGGTACAATTATATCAGAGAACAAACATCAAGGACCCTCAAGTCATTTAAAAGCCTTCTTTGTATAGAAACAAGAGGCAGGAGACTTGTACATGATCCTAAACTGCTTGACAGGCACAAGTGGGGGTTCCAAAAGCTGCATCCATTTGCATGCCAGCTCCAACTGCTTAAATAACTGCCACAACTCGAAATGAATGGATGCTGTATTTTCACTTAGTTTTAAAAGGCTATTTACTTACTTGGTGCGTGTGCATCCAGCTAGACAAATACACAAAGATACTAGAGAATGGATTTGTCTTTGGCAAAGTGGTGTGAAAACACGTGTATGGCACAGAGTTAGATGTTCGAGAGGGGCGGGGCATGCAGGAAACACAAGCTAAAGGAGAGCGTGTCTGTGATCAAGTGGAGAAACGTGTGAGTCACAAGGTCCATGGGGAGGGCCCGGGTGGGTGGAAAGACATACCATGGAGAGTCACAGGTGTATGTGGGAAAGACCCACATGTGCTTTACACATTTACAGATGTACATGTGTGTAGGGATGGAGCCACACATGAATAGCCTCGTAAGAAAGGAATGCACGGGACGATGGGCATGAATGGGGCAGAGAGGAATGTGTGTGTGAGTGACAGTGAATGTGTGTGACTGAAAGGATAATGCTGGGCAAAGGGACAAAGGTGCCCAGAAGCCATGTCTAATTGCCTGGCTGACCTCACGGCCTCTAGGGAAAAGACCTCAAATCACTGAATGGGCTCGGAGACTGACAGTTCCTTAGCAAGTTTGAGGTCAGCCACCACAGGTTTTGGTTTGGCCCCATTCTTGTCAATAATAAAACGTTTTAAATCAGGTTGATCCGATTCATTTAAGAATATATTTTGAAACTACTTCTTTTTCTATTCTCAAGTTTTGGCTCAAGTTCAATAAAGACATAAAATCAGTTGGTCAGGTTCAGTTCCAGGAAAAAGCAATCAAAAGTGTTTCTCTTTGTGCTGGTGTTTAAGTTAATGAACTCGGAACAGGGAGATGGTTCATTAGGCTACAAAACAATCAACGCCTTTTCTAGTGAGCCCCACTTTGTTTCCTAATTACTGCCTAATTGGTATGAGCCTATGCATTCCTAAATTTCATTACAGATTTTCAAAGTTAGCATTCAGTGTTTCCCCCAAAGTCATTAAAAAAGCATTGAAGGTTTGCAGGAAGCATCCATGCGTTTATGTGTGCAGGGAATTGCTGGGTACACACAGATAAAAAGGCACAGAGGAAGAAATGTATGCGAGCATAGGGATGAGAGAGGAACCTGTGTGAGGGGGTGCTTCCCCCCACTTAGTGCAACACCGTGGTCATATTAAGTTTAATGTTGAGCCCAATTGTACTTTGGTCTTTGTTGAAAGTGGTTGTCTTGCTGGGCGGTGGTGGCGCACGCCTTTAATCCCAGCACTTGGGAGGCAGAGGCAGGCGGATCTCTGGGAGTTCGAGGCCAGCTTGGTCTACAAGAGCTAGTTCCGGGACAGGCACCAAAGCTACAGAGAAACCCTGCTATTTATTATTTGTTTGTTTGTTTTGTAGCATTGGGGCTAGAACCCAGGGCCCACCAAGTACTCCTCATGCAAGTGTCTTCCACTAAATGACATCCCAGCCTCTTTCAAAGTTTTAAGGGGTACACTGTAAATACTTATAAGAGGACTTGGCCTCAATTATGCTGGGGAAACTTTAAATACTCCTTGCCTTTATAAAAAGTTTGCCGACTTTTAGCCTGTATTTTGTGTGGCAGATGAGCAGCCAAACTGTAAGGATGCTTTCAGGCAAATAACTCTCCCATGATCCCAGGGATCATGTTGTCTTATTAAACACAGGTACATATGCCCACAGACACACACAGCCACAGGCACCCCCCCACACACAGACACACAGGTAGACACAGACACACCCCCACAGACCCACACACCTACAGACACACACATACACAGACACCCCCTACAGACACACATACATAGACACACACACACAAACACACACACAGACATGAAAACAATAGCGGAAGGAAGAAGATGATGAGAGAATATTGGCATGGGGGAGTATGATTAAAGCACATTGTATATGTATGTGCATATAAAACTTTATATATATTTTAAAAGCAACTTCAGTTTCTAACCCAAACTACGAAGTAAACATGTTGGTTGCTATTAATGCAACAGTAACTCTGTAATTCAAGAATGTTCACTTCTGCCTTGTTTACACTCTTGCAAGCTAATCAACTTAAATGTCCATCAACAGAAGAATGGAAACAAAGTTGTCCCAGGCTCCTGACAGGGAGTATTACTCAGCACTTCCAATGTAAGCCCAGGTGAATCTCCAGAACATTCTCATAAGCAGAGCAGAACAAAAAGTCTAGGTTACAAATGAAGGGGTGGGATTTCACACGGAGAGCACTATGCTGACAAAGTCTGTCTCCCTTACCACAGCCGTGTAAGTCCCTTTCGGTGCAGTACAGAAGGCTAGGTGGGGAGGCAAGAAAATGTTTTCTTTTCTTGATCTGCAGTTTTACTTAGCCCAGGCTGGCCTCAAACTCAATGTAACCAGTGATGACTTTGAACTTCTGATTCTCTGTTCCCCATTTCCTGGAGGGCTGGCTTTACAGTCATGGGCCACCATGCCTGGCTTATGCTCATGCAGTGCTGGAGAACTCGCTGCATCCTAGGCAAGGTTACTTAGACTCCCAACTTCTTGAAATACTTTTATTACAGAAACATCTGTATCCAGTTAGGCTTGGCTGGGTCTTAGGCACAGGACAGGGTTCTTCACGTAACTGTCCCTAGTCTGGCCTGTGCTTGAAATATATTTCCTAATTAGAAAAGGAGTGGTGCCAATGCCATTGTGAAAATGGAGAAGAGGAGCATCCGTCAGCCTGCCCACTTTTGCAGGAGACTGACCCTTATTCTCCCATTGTCTTCCTCTCCTAGCCAAACCAGCTCTGTTTTTCTAGGACCCTGGCCCAAGCCATCTGCTCTGGTACTTTTAAAAAACTCTCTTTCTCTCTCTCTCTCTCTCTCTCTCTCTCTCTCTCTCTCTCTCTCTCTCTCTCTCTCTCTCTCTCTCTCTCATCTGTGTGAGTGCACGTGTGTTGCAGAGGTCAGAGGACAACTTGTGGGAGCTCCTGGATCCAACAGAAGGTTCAGGTTTTGGCTGCGAGCTCCTGTCCCCACTGAGCTACCTCATCACCCCTCCTGGAGTTCTTGAATGGCAGAAGGGGATAAGGCTCTGGGTACGTCCTGGGCGAGTTCTGAAAACACAGAACTTCCCAGAAAGGGATGGTGGCGGCAGAGGAGATGATGAGGACGGTCCTGGGTCCCTTCTGTTGTTTGATTTGCCCCACCTCCTCTGCGAGCCGCTTGTGACCACCTCTGCGCCGGCAGAAGGTCTGCCGTGGCAATCAGGTTTGTTCCTTCCTTCCCGCGCTCATCTTTCTGACCCACGCTCGCATCTGGGGAAGTTCGGTTTCCACCCGCAGTGTTCAGGGTCCCAGAATCTTCATCTGTTGGTCTTAGGTAGGTTCCTTACTGCAGGGGGCTCACTAACCTCCACTGTCGGGAATGCGAGTCCCTTACCTCTGTCCTCTTGAACTGCCAAGGGTGCTGTCCTGCGGTCCACGGACACGCCCAGCGTCGGGTGGAGCCGTCTGGGGGAGGGGGTCTTGCTCCCTAGCGCGTCCCCACACCCTACCTCCTCCTCGGGCTACTGTGGCCAAGCAACAATTGACCTCTGTCCCTGGAGGCTTCCGACTTCCGCGCGCGGACCCCTCCCGAGCTTGCGAACCCTGTGAGATTCCCAAGGAGGCTGCGGGTGAGTGCAGCTGAGGCAGAACAGGGCGGGCGCGACTCCCGCAGGGTTGGTCAGTCCCCTCCTGCGCCCGCACCTGGGTAAAGCCGCCGCCCCAGCTCAGGTCGCTCCACAAGCACGGCCGCCCGCAAGACCCGGACGGGAGGACTCCGCGACTCCGCTGCTCCGGGCTTTACGCAGCTCCGGCTCGGGCAGCGCGGGCTCCGAGGACCCCGGGCGAGGACAAAGGGCGCGAGGTGAGGGTGGCCGCGGGGAGAGGGGCGAGCGCAAAGGGCTGTGGGAGGTGTGTGTGTGTGTGTGTGTGTCCGTGTGTGTGTCTGTGAGTGAGAGAGACAGCCAGCCAGAGCCAAAGCCAAAGCGCTCCTGGCACATGGTGAAAGCTCCTGCTGCTTAGGTAAGAACTTTAGGAAGAAAGACAGCGCTGCTCCGGGTTGTGTGTTCCGTGGTTCTGTGTTAGGGAGCCTGTTTGCACCCCGAGGTGGCATCCGCGTCTTCTGCAGTACTGGGACGTGGGAGAAACGCGACTTTTCCCCAGAGTGGCCATGGGAACCTGTGAAAGGCTGGTGGCAGTGGTGGTCATTGGTTGAGGAGTTTTGGTTACTGGATCCCAGCAGAGAGCTTGAAACAAAGGCTACTGGCCTGAAGTCCAAGAATGTGTGGTGTGTGTGTGTGTGGTGTGTGTGCTGTGTGTGTGTGTTTGTGTGTGTTTGTGCGCGCCCGCCGGCCAGGTCGCCAGTGATCAAGGGTGGCGGTGAGGCCAGGAGACCCTCCAGGCAGAAAGACACTGGGCCATTTTGCTGTCATAGCTCATTGAATCCCTCCTCCTGAGGAGCAGCCAAAAGAAATTGCCTACTTTATAGACTGAAGTTTTTCTTGAATCAACTTTTATTATAGAGTCAAGTGCTGCCTCGGGGCTTGAAAATTTTTTTTTATTAGCCCTTTAAAAAACGATCAATGTGTAAATTTAACCTAAAAAAAAAAAAAGCTCATTTAGTCGCACCAAGGACACTCTTTTGCCTTTAATGCCGAGTGTTCCACAAGAGAATTCCGAACTTAGTCTTGTGCCTACGTCTAGGTTTGCAGTGCTTGGTGGAATTACATTGCTGGGAGTTTTTAACAGGACGTTTGCTTCAGTCTCGGCAACTTTACAGGATGCCTTTCTCGAAGAAGCACTGATTCCGAGTGCTTGCTCAGAAGTTTGCTCCTCTTCTTAAATCAGCAAGCAAGCTAGATTTAAATGTAAAACACCTTTATGGGCAGGGGCTGTGTCTGTGGGTCGTCCTCCCCACCCCATTCCTAACTCCAGTTCATTTAAAGTTTGCAATGTGATCTGTGACATTTTGGTTCTCTTGTAACATTTGTACAAGGCATTCCGTTCCTTCTCATTCTGGTACTCATATTCTTTATGGAGTTAGGAGTCGTTTTGATCTGAAACTGGCATCCCATTTTGGCCCTTCTTGTCATTGAAGGTGATTTACGTGGTTTGTGGCTTAAAATGTTTTAAACCTGGGACAACAGTGGCAATCTTTGACTGGTAGGTATTGCATTGTATCTGTCCCCTTGTTTAGTAATTTTAACCAGATGTTGTAATCTTCTAGACCAGCTAAGGTTTCTGTGCATTGATTGCGTTTCCATTTAGGAAACGCCTGATGGAGTCTCCCTGACCTTGCCCGTGCTCCATCTGGCCCTACCGATTCACTTGACATTAGAAGTTTCCTTTAACTCTGTCCAGTTTGGAGCTTCAGCATTTGAAATATGTAGAGGTTCTGAGGCAGCCTCCAAGCAGAACCAACAACAAGTCAGAAAATCCAAAAGGGAAGTGTGACAGAGAGGGCGAGTCCCCTGCCCACTGCCCCACACCCAAGTTTGAAGATCAGAAGCCGCAGGACCAGGGGTTGACAGCAAGGCTGTTTATGAACGGTCCTTTGCAGGAGAAGAGAGTTTGCTTTGGCGCACCTCACCTTTCCCCTTCCAGTTTGGTGCTCCAGATGTGGTGAGGATTCCGTTAGAGCTTTCATGGAAGCGATGGAGTTGAGATGGGGCAGCTCTTCTAGACGGTCTGTGGATGTCTAATCGTGCCCAAAACACCCCAGGCAGTTAATCCTGTCAGTCAGATATTGCTTAATGGATAATTTTGGCTTTTGGTTCAGTTTCTAGATATGGTGATACATTGCAGTACTTTAAGGCTAGTTATAGTAAAAAATATAGCAGGAGAAGGCTATGGCGGAAGTAATGCACAATTGTGACCTCAACTTTAAGAACGCGCAGGGGAGCTGGGCGTGGTGGCACATGCCTTTAATTCCAGCACTCTGGAGGCAGAGACAGATGAATTTCTGACTTTGAGGCTAGCCTGGTCTATAGAACAAGCTCTAGGCTAGCCAAGGCTACACAGAGAAACCCTGTCTCAAAAAAAAACCAAAAAAAGCAAAGGAGTTAGAAAAAAAGCATAAGAATTAAAAGCAAACCAGAAATTATAATTATGATCCATATTTTATTTTCTTGGCATAAAAATGAGTTTCTGATTGTTTCTAAAAGTTTTTTTTTTTTTTAAATTGAGACAGGGTCTCATTGTGTATCTATGACTGCCTTGGAACCACTCTGGAGACCAGGCTGACCTTGACGTGATCTGACCTTCACTGATCCATCTGCCTCTGCCTCCAGAGTACTGGAATTAAAGGCCTATGTAACTATGCCAAGAAGTTGGTCAGAATTACGAGATATTCAATTTATGTCATTTTGTATCTGGTTTCTCTACATAATGATTATGAGTATTGAGTATCTTATTTTAGATAATGATTGCATATTGTGTAGACAAATTATAATTGATCCATATATTTTGGTTTTTCGAGACTGGGTTTCCCTGCGTAACAGACCGAGCTGCCCTAAAACTCGCTCTGTAGACCAGGCTGGCCTCGAACTCTGCCTGCCTCTGCCTCCCGAGTGCTGGGATTAAAGGCTTGTACCACCATGCCTGGCTTAATCTAACCATTTCTATAGCAATTTCCTACACTTGTGTTCTTTTGACATTCTTTCCTTAGTGAGAAAACACCCCTGACTGATGGTAATGGTGTATCTCAAACTTCCTTAAGAGGTAGCAAAAGATATTTGACTTCTAGGACAAGAGGTGAAATGAATAAAGCCTGGCTTAAACTCTCTTGGTCTCTGAAGAAATTATCTAGTTTTTTTAAAGCCAGCTTTGAGGTCATTTAGCCATCCCTAGGATACGATTTGCATTGTATTTATGCTGCCAAATTAAGGGTTTTGGGAGACAGAAATTTGTGTCTTAATTTTGTTTACTAGGGTATGGTTTGACATACATGTATGTATAATGTTTTTGTTCTGTTTTCTTTTGAGTGGAAGAGATATATTTTAGTGTGTGTGAAAACCCAGCTCTCTTGGAAACATTCAGTGTAAATCTTTTTAAAAACAAGATTTAAATATGTGTGTATATTTAAATATGTGTATGCATGTAAGTGCCGTTACCTATAGATGCCAGGAGAGGGCATTGTATCCCACAGAGCTGGAGCTACTGGTGGTTGTGAGCGACTTGATGTGGACGCTGGGAGCAGAAGTCAGGAACTCAAGAGCATCGTGTTTCTAGTTGCTGAAATTCTCTCTGCTCCCCCCGCTCCAGGATTAATCTTGATGCAGTTGATTCTCGTGACTCTTCGTTATGGGAAATTACAAAGCTAGATCAGTGTGCCCTGATGAGCAGAAAGAGGTAGATTGGACCTGGGGTTGTGTAACAGAATGGCCCAGGTCCTGGAGTCAGGGAACCTGTTTTACCATTCACTGTGACCTTGAGGGAACTGGTTCTTCTCTCTGGACACTTGTTCCCGTTTGTCCCTTAAGGAAGTTGACCTAGGTCACCTACAAGCTTCCTTCTGACTTTAACTTTGTTTGTAAGCTTTGACTTTTTCATTGACTGTGATGCCTCATAAATTGTAGTGCCTGGGTCAGCATTACAAAATGTGTGTTCTTGGGTCCCCACTTAGACCTACTCAGAAACTCTTTGACTTCAGGTGTCTCGGATTACAGTCAGGTTTAAAAAACATTACTCCATGAATATAGCCAACATAGCTATGACTGTAAAGGAATAAGACCAGGGCTGGGAAGGTAGCTCAACCACTAAAGTGCTTGCCTTGCATGAGAACCTAGGTTCGATCCCTGGACCCTCCTGAACAGGGTGCATTTTCCTCCCTTCCAGGCCTGGAAGCCCATAAGGTGAATGCATAGGGCATTACTGACTGTGGAATGACAAGGGTTGGGGGTGGCATTCATCATTCAGGAACTCTGAGAACTGACATGTTCTTGACTTGTAAGGATTTGGGAAAGAAATTGTGAGATACAATATTTCTGAATAGGAGTCTACACAGGCGATTTCATGCAAAGTTAAAAGACTGAGTTCTCCCGTGGTGACACTTCCATTTGCAGTGACTTTAATTTGGCAACCCCCTTCCTCTAACCCAGTGTTTCCTCACCCTTTCTAATGCCATGACCCTGTAAGACAGCTCCTCATGTTATTTTCATTGCTACTTCATAATTGTAATTTTGCTACTGTTATGAATTGTAATGTAAATCTCTGATATTTCTGGTCGTCTTAGGCAACTCCTGTGAAAAGGTCGTTCGACCTCACCAAAGGGGTCTTGATTGACAGGTTGGGAACCACTGCTCTAGGACACCCACGAGAAACACCGAGGAAGCACAAGTCACTGTGGTTACCCCACTGTCCATTACAATGGCTGGCCCATAGTAGGTGCTCAGTAAATACTTGCTAAGTGAATGGGTGTTCATTCTTCTTGGAACTTCTGGAACACTGGCAGAAACCATTAAAAAGGAATTAAAGGTTTACCTCTGTGTGAATCAAAATTGCCATTCAGTTTAGTGTTGTGTTGGGGGATTTGAGCCCGTGGAAGCGAGAAGGGGATGCTGGATTCTCTGGATCTGGAGTCATGGTGAGCTGCCTGATGCAGGCACTGGGAAATGAGGAGCAGCAGGTGCCCTTCCGAGCCATTGCTCCAGCCCTTGAAGCAGGCTCTTGTGTGTGGCGATGTCGTAGACCCTGGGAGGAAGCATAGCCGTGACCAGATGCTTGTCCTGTGGGAGTAGTTCATTTCCTCACGACGTCTTCACTGCGTGGCCTCCTGACTTAAAGCTGACTTACACTGATTATAAGTCACCTCTTCTTGAGCACCAGTGGTATGAGGAACTACTTTGGGACTCACCATAGGCTTTACAACCTGGCAAAGCTGGGGTTACTGTTCGTATTTTACAGGGGAGCAGGCTTCCGTACCTTGTTAAGGAAAAGTAGAATCTCAATAAAGACTTTTGCAAGGAGAAAAGGGTTGCCCCTCACCCCAAGACCACCAAGATCTTTCTACATCGGGCTGTATCATTCAGCTCTTTTTTGTGTGCACCGAATATCGTATTTTACATTTGTTTATTTATTGGTGTGCACACACTTGACACGGCACCCATGTGGGGGTCAGAGTGCAACTTGTGGGAGTTGGTTCTCTCCTTCTACCACGTGGATCCTGGTTGACAGGCTTGGCAGCAAGCACCTTTACCCAGTGAACCACTTTGCGGGTTACACAGTGAATATGTTTTAAAAAAATATTTTAAAAAATATTCTACATCCCATAGTTTATCATATTTTACATCCCATCGTTTAATGTACACAATTAATTAAAAAAATACATACTGAGTTGTGCAGCTTTTCCACTGTTCGGTTCCGAGCATTTTTATCGCCCTTGGAGGAACCAAGGACCCATTAGCTGTGATATGGGCTGCCACCTTTCCCAAGCCAGGCCGTGCACCTCTGTGTTGGCATCTGCTCCTGTACTGGGATTCTTTAGATAATTGCCTGGGAGAGACAAATGCTTACTCTCAGGAGAGGGTAGAGTCCACGCTGAGTTGGGCTCCACTGAAGCGTAGTTGGAGGGTGTTGCGTGAAGGCAGGAGTAGCTGCTGGCTTTCAAGAATGGATTTGCAGAAGTCAATATAAGAGAGAATAAAAGGGTAGAAGTTTGGTTCAGTAAAAATGGTTTTTGAGGATGTGGAGACGACTCAGCGGTTAAGAGCACTGGCTGTTCTTCCAGAAGACCCTGGTTCAATTCCCCGCACTCACACATAGCAACTCACACTGTAACTTCACTTCCAGGGGATTCGACACCCTCATACAGACACACATGCAGGCAAAATATCAATGCGCCTAAAAATAAAAATAAACGCATCAGTAACAAAATGGTTTGCTACAGGAGAGGCCCCGGAGTCCAGCCTCAATGGCTCACGTCCCAGTTTGTGGAAGGGAACTGCCCTGTAAGACAGTACTGCCAGATGCCTCTGGACTCCTCCAGGGTAGTCCTGCTGAGTGGCCTCTCCTGAGGGGTGGTGGTAGCCAGGGAACAGTACTTTATCTCTGGGGGCAGGGACCAGTTTGAGCACAGACACTGCAGGGGTGAGGGATAACAGAAACTCAGACAGCAGGAGCCCAGCTACTGAAAGCACCTCAGGAAGCAGCCTCCCCACTGTCACCAGGATTGATGACAGGTGGTGGCCTAGGTCGGAGTGGGGGCCTCCAGAAATTATGATCACGTAGACTTACTTGTCTGCCAAGACATCTTGAAGAGGCACCCCAAACCTCTAATTCTCTACTTGGTTATAAATTGCGTAGAGTACACACGGAATAAATGACATTTGAAAATGCATGTCACTGGGCCTGATGGAACATGCCCGTTTGAGCATTCTGGAAGCAGAGGCAGGAGGATTGCAGCAAGTTTGAGGCCAATCTTGCCTACAGTGTGAGATCCTATCTCAAAAATTTTAAAAAGGCCTAATAAAGATAATAAAAATAAAATTAATTGTAGTTTGTTTCTTTTCTCCTACTAAATATTCTTATATTTTTGTATGCTCATGGATGTGTGTGTGTGTGTGTGTGTCTGTGTGACTTCCTTCATCACTTTCTACTTTGTTTTTTGAGACAAAAAGTCTCTCGTTGAACTTCGGGGCTTGCTATTTTGGGGCTCGCTATTTGGTTAGACTGGCTGGCAGTTGAGCCCCAGGGATCTTCCGTCTCTGCCCCCCAACACAGCTGTATCCGCTGGTGGTGATTGTTTTAACTTGTGTGCTCGGAGATTGAACTCAGGTCCTCGGGCTTGCATGCAAGCACCTTACCCTCCAAGCTGTCTCCTTAGCTCTCTTGAGCTGCTTGTTATGATGCAGAAATTCAAAGTTTCCGCTTATTTGAACACCGATTTTACTGTCCGGAAATGACACGTTGTCCCTTATTAGATGGACATAACTGAGCCAGGATATCATTTGCTTTCAATTCTGTCTATCATTTTTTTTTTTTTTAAATTTTTTAGATAGGGTCTTTCTATGTGGCTTCTCTGTTCTGGAATGCACTTTGTAGACCCATGTTGGTTTTGACCTCACATGGATCCACCTGCTTCTGCCTCCTGCGTGCTGGGATTAATGGTGTTTGTGGTCACGCGTTCCTGCGCGTGCACCCGCCGCCGCCGCCGCCGCCGCCACCACCACCACTACTATACACTGCTTGATAGCTGTTTTGGCTTTCAAGTACTAGGGCTAGAACTACAGGAGTGCCATCCCCTTTGGCTTTCTCTTGGGGAAAGCGGTTGGGGGCAGGAGGAGGTGTGGAGGTCAGAGGGACAGCTTGTGGGAGTTCTTTTTCCACTTCACTTTGGGGATAGATTGAACTCATGTTATCAGGCTTCAGGACAGGCATTTACTTCCTGAGCCGTCTACCCGCCCCTCTCTCCGCCCCTCTCTCCGCCCCTCTCTCCACCCCTCTCTCCGCCCCTCTACCCGCTTCTTTCGGGGGGGCCCCGTCCTCTCACTGGCCTTCCCAGATCAGAACTTGTCACAAGATGACCAATTGTCTAGGACAGACCCTCCAAGCGTCCCTCTTAGGTGAGGAGGGTTGGCAGTATGTGATCCTGTGCAGGTCTCTACAATAGGATTTCCCCTGAAGATGGTTCCACCCTGAAGGGACACGATGACCTCAGATTCTCTCCCACAGAAATTTCTGGCCTTCCACTCAGTCAGGTACTACCTACTCATGGCCTGTAGGCAAACCTGTGAAGCATTCACTCGATTAATGATTGATGTGGGAGATTTCAGCTCAGGGCCATCCCTGGACTGGTGGTCCTGTGTTCTATAAGAAAGCAGGCTGAGCAAGCCATGGGGAGCAAGCCAGTAAGCAGCACCCTCCATGGCCTCTGTATCAGCTCCTGCCTCCAGGTTCCTGTCCTGCTTGAGTTCCTGCCCTGACTTCCTTCAATGCTGGACTACAATGAGGAAGTGTAAGCCAAACAAGCCCTCTCCTCCCTGACTTGCTTTTGGTCATGGATTTTATCATAGCAATAGTAACCCAAGTAGGATAATATCTAAGGTCACAATTGCTGGGTTTTATGTTAGGTGCATGCTTAATTTTTTTGTGCATAGGTGTTTGGTCTGCACGTGTGTTTGGTCTGCATGTTTGTGCGCCACATTGATGTCGGGGGCCTGCAGAGGCCAGAGGAGAATATCAGATGCTTTGGAACTGGAGTTATAGACGGTTGTGAGTCACCATGTGGGCACTGGGACTTGAACCTCGTTCCTCTGGGAGAACAGCCAGTGCTCTTAACTGCTGAACCATCTTTCCAGCCCCTGCATGGTTAGTTTTATGAAACATTGTGAAGCAGTTTCCCAGAGTGACTATGCCCCTTTATCCTCCCATGGCTAGGGCACAGGGTTCTGATTTCTCAGCATCTTTGTCAGTATTTGATATTATTACTACTTTTTATTTAATCATCCTGTAAGGTATGTGGTGGTATTTTATTGTGATTTTGAAATATTTATCACTGAGTCATGATAGTACATGCCTTTAATCCAAGGAGACAGAGGCAGGTGGATGTCTGTGAGTTCCAGGACAGCCAGAACTACACAGAGAAACCCTGTTTCAAAAAAAAGACAAAACAAAACAAGAAGATTTGTTTTTATTCATGTGTGTGTGCCATGCATGTGACGGTGGGGAAGCCAAAAGAGGGCATTGGATTCCCTGGAGCTGGAGGTACAGGTAGATTGTGAGCTGCTGAATTTGAGGTGCTGGGGGAAAAACTTCGTTTCTGGGGAAAAGCCACAAGCGCTCTGCACCGCTGAGCTGCCAGACGGAGCTGTAGCACTGGCCCACTCTTGCTTTGTTCTCTTAAGTACTGTTTCCCCCAGGTTCTCTGCTGTCTGTTGGTTCTTTCTGTTTAGTAAGGTGTCTCTCCACAACTTTGGCCCATTTTCTGACCGGGCTATTGTGCGTGCCTCACTCTACCCTCTGCCGCAGTTGGACTGTGTTTTTTTTTTTTTTTTTAATATTTATTTATTTAGTATACAATATATGCCTTCAGGCCAGAAGAGGGCACCAGACCTCATTATAGATGGTTGTGAGCCACCATGTGGTTGCTGGGAATTGAACTCAGGACCTTTGGAATAGCAGGCAATTCTCTTAACCACTGAGCCATCTCTCCAGCCCTGGACTGTGTTTTGTGAATGTCTTCCTGCTGCGGTTTGCTTCCTCATTTTAGCAGGCTTTTTTTTTTGCAGAGCAGAACTTTTTAATTTTAATGAAGTCTAGTGTATGAGCTGTGTGTCCACTTGTATATGTATGTCTGTGTGTCTGTATGTCTCTTTGTGTTTGTGTCTCTGTGTGTATCTGCGTGTTTCTCTGTGTGTGCCTGGGCATTATGCTTTTGATGTCATATTAAAAAACTCTTTGGCTAGCTCTAGATCATGAAGACATTCTGTTCTCTAAAGCATTGTTTTCTGGTTGTGTGCTGGGAGCCGCTGGGAGTCAGCTGTTGTAGACAGCGTCGGGGTTTAGGTCCAGGTTCACTTCTTGTTCAGTTGTTCCAGTACCGTTTGCTGGAAAGGCTTCCTGTCCTCTGCTGACTTGTTCATGAGCCAGTTTCTTTGAAGATTATCCGGGTTGGTGCTTTTTGAGCTGGAGATGTAGCTGAATCTGTAGAGCACGGAGTTCCCTCCCCAGCATAAACTCCATGTGTGATGTATACCTGTAATCTCAGCACTCTGGAGGTGGAGGCAGGGGATCCACAGTTCAAGGGCATCTTGGGCTACATAGAGAATTTGGGGCCAGCCTGGTCTACCTGAGACCTTGTCCAAAAAAAAAAAAAAAAAAAAAGAAAAAGAAAAATTATAAAAGACAAAGTTGGTAGTGTTTATGAATATTACCATAAACACAGCTCATCAGCTTTGGGATGCTGTGAGTTAAGACTGTGTTCTAGTTAAGTGGAGATATGAGTCAGGGCAGGCAACTTGGCTGGGCTGATGGTGTCTGGCACCCTGGACTGAACTGGGGCACCCTGACCTGTAGGGTGAAGTTAACCCTGTAGTTGGCATGAGCATGACCTGCCTGGGCTCCTTCAAGGGCTAGCTTGCCTAGCTTGCCTAAATTGCTGGCCAATTTTATCTATCAGCTCCTGTTGGACCTCCCCACCCACGGAAAAGGTGTTGGTTTAGAAGCCTGGGTAGACAATAAGTGAAACTTAAATACAGTCTGGGAATGTGAATTTCTATTTGTTACAATTACTAACAATGTTTAAAAATGCTCTAATACACAGATGTGTTCACTGGAGAAGTAAAATAAAAAGTGAAATTATATGCAAAATGTCTCTGGAATTTCCTTGCCTAAAAAAATTCTCATGAGCCCCAAATTATTGCTCATTTTGGAAGAAATTATCTTTTTTGGGGGTCAATTCCCTCCCAAACTCCTTTCTCAGTCCAGCTGAGTGATGGAAATGCAAAGCTAGTTTGGAAACAAAAATTCTCTCAATGGCTGAATCTGGCAAGAATTTTCAACATGGCTGGCCATGCCGCTGAATGAGGCCTTTGTGTGTGGGGGCAGAGGTCACTCTAGAGAGCCCAGTAGTATTAAAAGGTGGGGAGCCTGGAGTCCGGCTGTGGCCAGAGCTGGGAGAATGAGCTTTTGTTTCCCCTCGTCCCAGTGGTGGCTGAGGACATCAAAGGCATGTCTACATACTGTTATCTGCCCTGTCCCTTGCCCTGCCTGCACAAGGGGGTCTCCCTATGGGGAGCCAGGGTGAGGGCGCCCCCGAGCTAACAGCCAGTGTTAATTGTGAGTAGGGATTGATCAATGACATTAGCATTAGCCATTTCATCCGTTTCTCTGTTTTGTTCAGAGGAAAATGCATGGATTTCCTTATCTGATTAAAAGATTAAGAAGTATTCTCTTCAGATTCAAGGATTATGGGTGCTGGTGGCAGAAAATTCATAGATAGAAAAGAATACAAAACAATAAATGAATTCCTTCCCCCTAGAGATAAGCACTGTCAGCATGAAGAATCTTTCTTTACAGTTGTGTGTGTGTGTGTGCGAGCGTTCCACAGCAGGTCAGAGGACAGTCTGCCACAGTCTGTCTTTCTGCCATGTGAGCCCAGGGATAGAATACAGGTAGTCACAATTAGCAGCAAGTGCTTTTACCCTTTGAATCATCTTGCTGGTCCCGTTCCCTGCCATTGTTGTTGTTGTTTTGTTTTGTTTTCTTGAGATAGAGTCTCATTGTGAAGCCCTGGCTGGCCTGGAACCCACTGTGCAGACCAGGCTGGCCCAGAATTCACAGAGATCTGCCTGCCTCTGTCTTTGACATGATTTCTTTAGATTATGATAATTTGGCTTTGAACAAGTTGAAGTTGTATTGTTGCCCTCTCTGGTTTAGCCAAATATTTTTATTATATAGTAAATAAATACTGTTAAAAAATTATAAAATTACAGGTGTTTCATATAGAAACTGTTCAAGGTATCATTGAGGTAACAGACGGTTACTTATTTGATAAAATGATGCCCTGGGTGGCGTGGAGTTCAATCAAGGTGTACACAGTGACTTCCAGGCCAGCCAGGGCTGCATGGGGAGATCCTGACTTATAAAAACAAAACAATGGCAAAGTGATCTGTGTTTTGATTGATGAACAAGAACTGGGAACATTTTGTCTTAAGACTTGTGTGCAGAGCAGTGACCCCTTCTGGGGAGAGCTGAAGAACAGCAAATTGAAACAGAGAGGAATGATGGTTGCCACACTGTGATGTCAATACGAGTGGGAGACATAGGCGTGGTGAAGGTGGCTCAGGAGATGCCACCACGTGACTTGGATATCTGCAGGGCTGTGGTCTTCAGTCAGGCAGTGATGGGCTCGCGTGTACTGACCGCATTGCGTTTATGTTTACCTTACTTCTCGCCCAGATCCCCAAAGGCAAGAATTAGGCCACATCACCTGGGAACTCACCAGACCTGACCTGAGGATTATGGCCTCCTGGAACTGGCCAAGGAGCACATTCGACTCAGTTATATGATAGCATATAATTAACTGCGCTTGCTGCAGGCTTTGCATCTCTTCCCGCATGTCAGGAGACCTTTGACTCACAACAGGGCTGCTGGGGAGCTGACAGGCAGACAGCTACAGTTGGCCTTGGGGAGATTCTCGAGTGTGAAGGCCCTTCGTCTGTCCCTGTTTCTGGGCAGTAACAAAGAGTTTATCAAGAGAGAATATGCACTGATATTCTATTTTATAGTATGCCTTGTAGGACAATGACTTTGAGATGTGTCCAGCCACCACAACAAGTGCCAGCTTCTTGCTGTGTTTGGTGCTTTTTCAGGAGCCACACGCTTGGCATTCCTCTTTCATCTATGCAGCCAAACTGACTCTTGCTAGAGCCTGGGTGTGATGGTGCCAATAACTTCTTCTCCTTCTCTCTTCTCCCCTTCTCTTTTCTTCTCTTCTTTCCTTTTCTCTCCTGTCCTCTTCTTCCTCTTCCTCCTCCTCTTCTTCAAGATTCATTTTTAATTATGTGTATGTGTGTATCTGTGGATGGATATGTTCACTTGTATGCAGGTGGCTGAGGAGGTCAGAAGAGGGCGTCAGGTCCCCCGGAGCTGGAGTTACAGATGATTGAAGGCCACCCACTGTAGGTGATTAGAACTGAACTCAGGTCCTCTGAAGAGCAACGAATGTTCCTAACTGCCAAGCCACCTCTCTAGCCCCCTAGACATCTCAAGTTTACAGAATCAGCATAATTTTGTGCCTTCTTTAGTTCGTGTATTTGTAATTTATTAACTTATTTAAGTAAAGACAATAATTACAAACGTGGCAAAGGCATACTTACTGTCCACAGATACAGTACTGTGTGTTTTCTATGCATCCGTCTTTTGATATTTTATCTGTGACACTTAGTGTATTGAGTGAACACACAACTGGTTATGGTGAACGTCTGTGATCTAAGTTCTCTTATCTCTGGTCCATTCCCGAGGAATGGCAGTTTAGAGAGCCTAGGGACAAAGCATATTGCTTGGAAGGGACCCGGTTGGTATTTTAAACTGTAAGCCAGAGGGCCTCCAGTCTGTGCTGGTGCCACTGGGCTGTCTGGCTTCTGGAGGGATGTTCCTCAAAGGCTTTGTACGTGGTTGTCAGCTTTTGAGAAGTGATTGGCACCTGACTGCTTTCTGGCCTGATACATGGATTAACCCCTTGATGGGTTCCTAATACAATGATACTTTTGTAAGATGCTGCAAATTTGGGAGGTGTGCTCAATGGGAGACTTGGTCATTGGGAGGTGTGGTCATTGCGAGGCCTGGTCATTGGGAAGACCTACTCATTGGGGGTGTGTGGTCGTTGAGAGACATAGTCACTGGGAATCTTGGGTCATCGGGGGCATGGTTGTTGAGAGACAGTCACTGGGAGAAGGTCCTTGATGGTATGCTGTCGGATAGGACATTCTCTGTTTCTCGCTGCGTCATGTGAACTGATCTGTACCTCTGTGCTCTCCCGGGAATGATGGGTGAAGCTTCTGTGAGCTGAAACAAATCTTTGCTCTCCTTTAAGTCTTAGGCAGGAGGACCATGAGATCAAGGCTAGCCTGGGCTACATAATGAGACTTTGTCTCAAAAAAAAAAAAAAAAAGAAAGAAAGAAAGAAAGAAAGAAATTCTAAAATCTTCATAATATGTAAGAGTTCAGAGAAAGGTGAACGTACCAAGACCCCAGTTGATTACAGAATTAAAGCTAGAAGGCTGACTCTGCCACTGTGGGTAGTGCCATCCCTGGGCTGGTGGTCCTGGGCTCTATAAGAAAGCAGGCTGAGCACGTCATGGGGAGCAAGCCAGTAAGCAGAACCCCTCCATGGCCTCTGCATCAGCTCCTGCCTCCGGGTTCTTGCCCTGCTTGAGTTCCTGCCCTAACTTCCTTTGATGGTGAACAATAATGTCAAGGTGTAAGCTGAAATAAATCTTTTCCTGCCCAGCTTGCTTTTGGCCCTGGTGTTCCATTGCACCTTAGAAAACCTAACTAAGACGCTTCTCCTCTTGGAATTATAGATACATAACCATTAACCATGGCAGACATCCCTGGGCATAGAATCTCTCTCTCTCTCTCTCTCTCTCTCTCTCTCTCTCTCTCCCTCTCTCTCTCCCTTTTTTAATTTTTGTTTTTTGTTCCCTCAGAACTTTCAGCATCAAGATTTGCCCATAGTCTTCAGTCTTTTTCCCTCCTGAGACAGAGAGTGGCCTCAGGTATCTCAGGTTGGCCTTGAACTTGCAATATAGCCGAGGATGCCTTTGAACTCTTTACCCTCCTGCCTCCATCTCCCAAGTTCTGATATTACACACATGAGCACTCTTGTCATCTGGTGCTGGAGGCGAAACCCAGGCAAGTCTCCACCATTGTTGTAAAAACAAAGTGTTTATGTTCCTTTAAATGCAGTGAAAGACTATGCACATCTTGATACAAAATAACACAATAATCAATCATCCATTTAACCAAGAAATTTAGAAAGAGTTGTAATCCTTCCCTATATACGGGTTTGACTAAATGGGCGTATTACTTCTCTTGCTGTGGTACAGTGAGCTGTCAAAAGCAACCGAGGGAAGGTGAGACTTCCTCTGGCTCCAAAGGCAAGGCTACAGTCCATCATGGCTGGAGAGTCACAGCTGTAGGAGCCCGAGCCAGCAGATTACACCGCGCCCTCAGTCAGGAAGCAGAGGGTGACGACTGTTTATATTTGTGCCATTCCCTGGGCTGGCAGGATCCCAGTCCAGGTACGGTAGCTTGAATGAGAAACACTGCCCCCGGCCCCTGGTATTTGATGTTTGGACCCAGTTGGTGAAACTGTCCAGAATTTATGGAACCTTGCTGGAGGAAGCATGGCTTTAGGAGTTTATGCTCTCAGCCCGTCTCCAGTTGATTCTCTCTGCTTCATGTTTGTGGTTGGAGATGGGATATTTCTGCTCTGGCCACCTGCTGCCATGTCTTCCCTGCTGTTATGGACTCTCTCTCTCTCTCTCTCTCTCTCTCTCTGGACCTGTAAGCCAAACTAAGCAACCAAGTTGCCTTGGTCCTGGTGTTTTACTACCACAGCAAAAAAGCAAATTTACTAGGGGATGGTGCTGCTCACAGTGGGGTGATCTTCTCCCTTCGGTTAACCCTATCAGATGAATTCCCTCCCAGGTGATTCTGGACCTCATCAGTCCAACAGTTGAGATGAACATCACTATAGATAGGTATTGTAATAAACTTTGGTATTTTTCTAGTAATGAAACACAGTAACAATGTTAGCCGAGCTGCAAAAATGACTTTTTTGTGTGTGACTGCTTTCTGGTTTGATAAGACATCTTATAGCTGGTATCAAGAAACCAAAGCAGAATAGCATAACATGTGTAACAGTACACTTCTGTGTAATGGGTATTATTCTCATATTGGAATCTCCCGGATTGAGGGTCCCACCTTGCTTCTCAGAGTCCCTGTGCCTCTCTGGCGGTCTTGGGTGGCCCTCTGTGCTGGGGGTGTATTGTGGTGATGAAACTTGTTCCTTAGTTGTCACTATTGTTGCCACAGTGGCTTTGGAGTGGGTGCAGAAAAGACAGTTTTCTTTTTTCCCTGTGCTGTAGCTAGGGAGTCTCGGCCTTTCTGAACTCTTCCCCTGATTTCCCTAAGACTGGGCTGTATTGCTTTCCGGTACCCTGTTGGAAAGGCCTCAGGAAGGAACCTTCCTGAGCAGAAGCCTCTTATTAGATGGGATTCTTTTCAGAGGTCTGGAGACATTAGGAACTCATATCTGTATGGGAGATCAGCAGCCTTCAGAATGTAGAAGGCAGAGAAGTGTCCCTCCTCCCTGAGTTCCTCCTGCAGCATTCCAATCCCTGTCCCCAGCTTGACCCTTGGCTAGTCCCAGCACCAGACAGTCCTTCTTAAGGATTATTGGCAGTTGGAATTTACATTTCCTCAAGGAGAGCCCCCAACTCCTTAGGACTAAGGGCTTGACTTTATGCCTTACCCTTTCCTCTGCACCCCTCCATCTGGGGGACACGAGTCTGGCATTGGCCTGTTCACCAGAGCCTGCTCTTTCCACTCACACATATGCAGCGGCGGCTCTTGGGTAGCATGGTCTCTGCCTCCTACTCCTGACCTTCCGCTGGTCCTCACCCATAGAAGATGTTTTCCCAGCCTTCCCACATCTCCCCTTGCTTCTCCCTGCTGTATGGCAGCTGCCCGAACAAGAACACTCACAACCCTTTCAAGAACATACAGTCATTTTCCGGGACAGCATAGTCTAAACTCAAATTTAGAAGGAAAGAAAACAAAGCATTCTTTTAAAGCCAACATAAATGATAGAGATTTGTCGAAGATGATTCTTTTTTCTGTTTTCACCATTCCCATTTCTTGCCAGACTAGACTCTCTAACATTACTCTATGTCTCTCCTGCCCACCTCCACGTGTGTGTGTATGTGTGTGTGTGTTGCAGGGATGCCGGCATGAGTGCACGCCTGTAGGAGGTCAGAGGACGGTCTTAGGCATTGATCTCCACCTTCCCTATTGCTTTGCAGCCCTGGTATAGCGGTGAATGCCTGAAATTCCAGACTGGGTAGGTAGAGGTAGGTGGGTTAGATGTTTAAGGCCATCCTCAGCTTTTGAGAGCCTAGGAGGTCAGTCTGGGCTACGTGACACCGACATCTTGTATTAAACCAACAATGCACCCTGCCCCCAAGAATCCAAGGCCAGTGAGTTGACTCAGAGGCTAAAGGCACTTGCTACCCAGCCTGATGACTTGGGCTCATTTCACAGGACCTACTTGGTGGGAGGAGACAATAGACTTATAAGAAGTCCTTGGATGTCTGCATTTGTGCTGGAATACCTGCACCCTCCCCATACACACACTAAATAAGATACATGTGAGAAAAATAATTGAAAAACCTATGTCTTGGAAGCTAGTGTGATGGTATTGAGTGGGACCTTCAGGGATTGAATAGATCATGAATATGATTGGCAGTTTTTAAAAAGAGACCCCGATCCAGCAAGCAGGGGCTGTTTTTAAATCAGAGACCTAGCTCTCATCCAACACTGGTGGATTGGTCTTTGATGGCGGACTTCCGGCTTCTAGCAGGTGAGAAGTGAGTCGCGTTGTCTGAGGTGCCCTGCTATAGCGGCCTCTGTGGACTAGAGCAGTCACCTGTCCCCACAGATGGTTCCTTGCTGTACACTTAGCCCAGCTGTTGCAATCAAGACCCAACTAGGTCCAGGCACGAGTCTTAATTTGTTGTTTGAGATAAGGTCTCTCTTTGTAGTTCTAGCAGGCCTGGAACTCACTCTGTAGACCTGGCTAGCCTCACATTCTCAGAGGTCTGCGTGCCTCTGCCTCTTAATTATTTATTTTTATTTTGTATGCATGGGTGTTTTGCCTATTGGTGTCAGGTACCCTAGAACTGGAATTACAGATGGTTGTGAGCTACCATGTGGGTTCTGGGAATTGAACCCAGGTCCTCTGGAAGAATAGTCAGTGCTGTTAACCACTGAGCCATCTCTCCAGACCTGTACCTCTACCTCTTGAAGGAAGGCTGGTATTAAAGGAGTGAGCCACCACACCTTGCTCTATTTTTTTTTATTATTGTTTTTGGTGTATGTGTGTTCCTGTTTGTGTGCACACATGTGCATGCAGATATGTGTGACCATGTGTGCATGTGCAACTGGTGACCAGAGGCAGATGGCAGGTGTTTTCTTCAATCATCCCCACCTTACTTTGAGGACAGGGTCTCTATCGAGTCTGCACTTTGCCGACTTAGTTAGATTGCTCAACAAGCTCCCAGGATCCTCCTGTTCATCTCTCTAGTTCTGGGCACAGAAACAGGGTGGGTCTTTGCCAAGCAGAGATTACAGGCACTGCGCATGTGCCTGGCTTGGTGCTGCTGAGGTGAAGAGGTCCTTATTCTTTCTGAGCAAGTTCTTTACTCACTCAGCGGTCTCCCTAGCTCCAGGCACTGGCTTTATCAGGAAGTTACGTAAGCTTCTTTAGTGGCACATTTTCCTTGACATTTCTTTGTTGAAAAACACCAGGTCATTGCTCCCTTGGAATTACTGGGCTCTGAACTATTGTGTACCTTTGTTCATGTTTATTAGAGAACACTAATTAGATATAGAAGCTTGAGCAGGTTCAGGTGCAGTATTGGGAAGGTAGAGAGATGTGTGATTGATGGGCTTATATTATATGATGCTTTGTGTCAGCCTGCCTACCTCAGAGATACTTAGATAGGCCAGTGATTTGAATATGACATTCTGATTTATTTTTATTTTATTTTTGGGTTTTTGTGATGGGGTTTCTCTGTGTAACAGTCCTGGCTGTCCCGGAACTTGCTTTGTAGACCAGGCTAGCCTTGAAGTCACTGTGATCCACCTGCCTCTGTCTCCTGGGTGCTGAGATTAAAGGTGTGCGCCACTACCTCTGGGCTGCCATTCTGATTTTTACGTTTAAAATTTCTCCACCAAGCCAGGCCTAGTGTCACAAGGCCGATGATTCCAGCTGCTCAGAAGGCTGAGGCAGGAGGATCACAAGTTTGAGACCTGCCAGGGCTACATAGTGAATTCAAGTTCATCTTGGGCATCTAATTGAGTTCCTGTCTCAAAAATTTAAAAGTTAAAAAAAAAGAGAAGGAAATAAAGATCTGAGGTATAGCTTCATTGGTAGAATGCGTGCCCAGCCGGTATGGGAGATGTTTAATTCCTAACACTACAGCATTCAATCAACTCTTTATCTGCCTTTCCCCACGGGACGAAGCCACAGTCAGGTCACTGATTTCAGAGACTGGACTGACGACATCCTGGCTTATAATGCCTTCCTCATTTATTTATTTTTTGGGGATGGGGGCTCACATGCCACAGTGTGAACGTGGAGGTCGAGCTCAACTAGCAGAAGTCTGTTCAGCCCACCACGTAATTTCCAGGGTCTGAAAGTAGGTCACGAGACTTGGGGAAACGCCCTTCCCCACAGAGGCGTCTTACCTGCTCCGCCCTTTCTCATTCAGTATAAAGGGCTTTTTCTGAGGTCCATCAGGGCAAGGCAGAAGTAGTGCCTGGTTTCTTTTCTAGAACAATCTGCGCATGATGGCTGGTGTCTGTGTTGGTTGCTGCTGGTGATAGTTTGTCAGTAGCATGACCAATGTTTTGATTCAATATATCCATTGTGCTCAGTCTTGCAAAGTAATGACGCTTTTTGGTGTTTAACTTGCCCACCAGGGGCCAGGGGCTCAAATTTTTGCAAAAGCACAGAAGTAAGGGGCTGGGGCTCTCTTGCCAAGCAGAGAATACAGCTTTCCCTAGTGCAGTGGTTCTCAACTTGTGAGCTGTGACCCCAACTTTTAGGGTTGAACAACCCTTTCACAGGGGTCTCATATCAGATACCCTGTATATCAGGTATTTACATTACAATTAATAACAATAGCAAAATTACAGTTATGAAGTAGTAACGAAATAATTTTATGGTCGGGAGTCACCACACATGAGAAACTTCATTAAAGGGTCATAACCTAAGGAAGGTTGAGAACCACTGCCTTAGTAAATAGCCAGCTATGGGCAGCCAGGAGTTGATGGAACAGCATTAGAAGGTCACGTTGTCCATTTCCCAGAAGGCCTTTTTTCTAGAGGTCGTGGCATTTCTGACATTGTGCAACCTCCCCCATTTTATAACCAGAGAGCTGAGACACAGAACCCTTGAGGTTCCCCCCTCAAACCTGAGGAGTCAATAAAGACAACTGGGCAAACAAACCGTGGCCTTGGGTTCCCGGGAGTCAATAAGGCAGTGAGAATGGAGTGGGGGAGAGCATTCCAGGGATCGGAGACTTCGGTAAACTCCCTCAGAGAACACAGGGGTGAATTCAGAGAAGGCTGCCTCCAACCAAGCACGGCCCTGTGGGGGGATCCAGGCTCCAGCCACGGGCAGCTTTGAGAACTGGGGCGTCTCCATGACAAAGAATCAGCCTGGAGATCTGAAGGTGACTGTGAGAGAGAGAGACAGCTGAGGGGCTTGCACAGGGAGCCGCTCTGACTTCCTACATCCTCAAGCCGCTGAGAAGGTAGAGTTCCCAGGAGTCTTTGCCACCTTAAGTAGCAAGAGGAAGACTTCAGGTCTCATATGTCAGGTTCCTGCAAGACTCAGTTGTGCCTGGCACGGGGAAGGTGCTCTGTGACCCGCCTCATTTTTACTGAATTATCATTTAAAATGTGTAGGCTAAGATAGTCAGGTCTTTCAGCTACAGGGCAGCAAGGGAGGAGGCCCCCGTGGGTCAGAAACTACCTCAGCTGCCTATAACACACCCATGGCCTGGGGGAGTCGATAAGCAGAGTTTCTCTGTCTTTGAGCTGGATGGAATTTTTTTTTAAAGGTTTTGGAGGGCCAATAGTTTTTCTGTTTGTAGTTCCAGTGTAAGGGTAAGCATCCAGGGCAGGCTTTCAGACAATGCCCCGCTTGATCCTGCCATTTCCCTTCTTTTTCAATGTTCCTAGGGGCTTGTTAGAGTCCCCAGATCGTCTTGGAGGGATGTGTCTTGGTCTCAGGTGTAAAGAAGGACCCTGTTTACCTTCTGAGATTGCAGTTGGAGATGGAGGCTGGGGTCTGCGGGAAGTTCTCAGTGTGTCCCGAGCTACCTTCAAGGTCTTTGACACCCATTTTACTCTGATAGCTGCTGAGACCACAGGGACTCTGTCAGTCATGCTTCAAGGCCATGTTCTCCAGGCAGCCTTCCCAGATCTCCTTTGATGATAGGACTCTGTCGTGTAGCTGGGGGTTTCTTCTGACTCCCATATATTTCAATGAACAAGAACATCCCATTTCCCGGCCATTTTAGATCATTGCTAGTTCTCATTCCTGCCTTTTTTTTTTTTTTTTAATTTTTTTAAAATGTAAGAACAGTGGCTTCCTTGTAATGATTCATATCTATTTCATGATGGGTGTTCATGCTGTACTTTCCTAGGGTTGATCTTTTGTATATCAAATCTTGCATGTTGATTGAGAACATCCTGGCTTCCTATTTGTAGGAATAGCCTCCATTATATGGGGGGTCAATCATACTGATGACCTCAATATAACCTATGTTTCATTTAAACAGTGATGCATGCAGGTTCCCTCCCTCCCTCCCTCCCTCTGTGCCCCCTTTCCCCCCTCCCTCTTTCCCTTCCTTTCAGAAATCCTGCATCCCAGACTGGCCTTGGATTTGCTATGTAGCTCAGAAGGATCTTGAACTTCTGACCTTCCTGCCTCTACAGTTTGGTGCTGGAGTTACCCATGTACACCATTATGCCCAGTTTTATGCCGACTGGACCTCCAACCCAGGGCTTCATGCCTATTAGACAAGCACTCTGTCCACTGAGCTACACCCCTAGCTTCCTGGCCAGCAATTTCAAGTGCTGAGTTGAGCTTCAGACCCGTGGAGCTGAATGTAGCTCATCCCTAAGGAGCTCACACCTTAAAGGGGGGGTGACAGTATGAGTGGGATAGAGCAGGGGAGTCCTTTTGACTGGGAGACTGGGCCAGATGAGATGGAGTTGGATCTATATGCCGGAAGGCAGTGGGAAATAAATGATGTCCCTAAACCCAGGGAGTGGGATATAGGCTTAGATTAACGCAGAAGTCAAGGGTATGTGTAGAAGACACCGAAGTTGGCCGGGCGGTGGTGGCGCACGCCTTTAATCCCAGCACTCGGGAGGCAGAGGCAGGCGGATCTCTGTGAGTTTGAGGCCAGCCTGGTCTACAAGAGCTAGTTCCAGGACAGGAACCAAAAGCTATGGAGAAACCCTGTCTCGAAAAATCAAAAAAAAAAAAAAGAAGAAGAAGACACCGAAGTTGTTTGTTCGCGTGCAATTCTCATAGCATCTTTGTTTATTTGGAGACAGGGTCTCAGGATGTTTCCTTGGCTTGCCTGGGACTCACTATGTAAACCAGGCTGACCCAAAACTCATAGAGATCTGCTTGTGTCTTCCTTGGTGTGTGCCATCACGTCCAAATTTGGAATGTATTTCCTTATAGAGCCAGGGTCTTATGGTGTCCCTGAAGACTTTGGACAGGGCTGTTCTATTGGCATCTCACTGTGCAGAGAACTCAGGGTCAGAGAAAACCATTTCTCCAAGTCAGAGACTTCCTTGTTAAACTTGGATTTCAGCATTTGAGAGACGGTGACTCCAAATCCTGCATCCTTCCCATTACTGCGTCCCTTTGTCAGCCACCGTGACCGTGTCATGTATTGCTGCTGCTGCTTGTCACTGTGATGTTTGTGAATGTTGATGCTTCTTGGCTGTTGTTGGGGGAAGAGAAGAAAAGGAAGATGGACACTGGCTGCAGAAGGCTCTTCAGTGGGGACGAACTGGAGATTGCAATAGCCAAAGGAATGTCTCTGAGGGCTCAGGAAAGCACACAACTCCAATGACCAAAGGGCGCCTGCACATTCTTTGTTACTCAACCTGTGCAATTTCTCTGTGTGCTGAGTCCTTTGCCCCCTCTTCCTCCATGCCGTATCGCTTTCCACACATTCATTTATTGGTGGCATTTTTCCTTGTTAGGCTGTGAGTGCCTCTGAAGTTGAATGTAGGTACCATCCTGCACCCCCCGGGGCTCACACTGCTGGGCACATGATTGACACTCGGGGATCATTTGCTGAGCCCATTCTTCCACCCTCCCACCTGCTCATCCAGCCATCTGTCTACCTATCCACCCACTGTCCATCCATCCATCCTCCGTCCGTCCGTCTGACTGTCCGTCCATCCGTCCATTCATCCAGGCTGCTAGCCAGCCAGCCAGCCACTCACCCACATGCCACTCACTTTTTGAATAGGATAGAGTACGAGGAGTGACATTGTAAGGTAACAGATCAAATCCGATACAGACAGTGCTCATGAAGAGTCTAGGGGTGAGGGGAAAACCTTGTGAATACGAAAGAGCGAATGAACGGAATGATTGAAGACATTGTTTGCTCCATACCTGAGATGTTTCAAGAAGGAATCATGGTTTTAAGTTTACTTTCTGTCCTCAATGGTATCGCTGTGAGTAAGGCAGCTCCTGCCCTGGTCCTGTTCCCACTATGCCCTCCCCTGGAGGTGGTGGCAACACCATCTGCCTTGCCTCAGCTGGAATCTCAGTGAGACATGTGGTCTTCGGTGGGGGCCTGGGTATGAAGGGAGGGCAGGGGGTACTGACCTGGTGGCTTCCAGGTGGCCTTGTCTCCATCTCCTCTTGTGTCTCCCAGGAGGGATTCTGTGTGAAAGGACCAGGCAGATGTTCTGGGGCCAGAGTGATCACTCACTAGCCCTTCTCTGGGGACAGGAGGTGACAGAACGCGTCTCTGAGAGCAAAGGCAGAGCGCTTTGATATTATGCTTGATCCAAGCCACTAGGAGTTTGTGACTCATTCAGACTCATGGAGGCAGAGGAATTCTTTCCCCTTCCCTGAGCTCTGTGAAGGAGAGGCCCACATGGTGCTGCCCACTAAGGTTGATTTAGCCACACAAGATGTTGCATGCTTTGGAATGCAGCTAGGAAAAGCCTCACCAGGGCCCAGTGTTTCATTTTCAAAGGGGCTTTGCAAATTTGGATCTGGCATTGAATTGGAAATGTTGTGAACAGCCTAGCAATGTGAATAAATATGGTCAGAGGTTTGCACCAGCTCTCTGGCGTGGACTCGGACTTCCAACTTCCCTCTGAGGGTCCCCAGAACATCACAGACAAGTAATTGCCAAGTGTTTGGGATTGCCAGTGTGTGTGTGTGTGTGTGTGTGTGTGTTGGGGTTGCTTGGAGAAGTAGTCTTCTCTCTCTGTCCTCATGACCCGTGTGGCGTGGGTCCTCGGTTGGGCTGTTATAATGGCCTCCTCACAGGGTTCCAACTTGGCTCATAGTAGCACAAATCTGGTCTTGTCCTGCAGGGTCCTCAAACTCTGCTGTGGTTTCTTTTGGGAGTGGGAGAAGTGGAGGGGTGAGAGAGGAGCTAAGAACTCACTTTCCCACCCCCTACCCAAATTCCAGCCTTGTAAACACCTTTCCTGCTGAGATGGTATGGGAGGGCCAAATGTACTTGCTAATGCTCCCTTCCCAGGGACTTGGGGATTTAGTAAGGCCCAGGTCCCAGGTCTTGGAAGAGTTCCTCTGGAGATAGATGACTTCCTGTGGCAGAGGAAAGTATGGCTACCCTCTTGCAGAGACAGGGTCCTCCTCCTCCTTGTAGCAGAGGGCCCATTCTGCTATACCTATTAGATCAAGTCCAAGTTCCTTCATGTGCACCATCCCTGACTGTGTTTCTAATGTCCTTCTCCGCCCGTGTGTATAGATGGTGCAGGCAGTGGGTCCAGGGTTACCTGGGTGAGGTTGTGGGGATAGAATGGGGTCACACTGAGGTGGCTGCTGCTACAAGGCCAGGTTTGCCTCACCCTTGATCTCCGGGCAAAGGCAGCCTAAGGCTCTTTGAGGTCATCCAGTCTGCCACTATCCGAATGTGTCGTGCCTTCCTCATGCCTTCCTGTTCCCTTGCCGCAACCTGCTGCGTGGGCTGCCTTTTGTACTACTGCCTCCTAGCTGGCTCAGGTGCCTTTGCTTATGCAGAGCCAGGGCAGTATTTGGAGGTGAGTGAAGGAAGTTAGCTACTCAGAGCAGGCTGCAGACATGAGGAGTGAGCGCCTGAAGGACTTGGAAGGACAATTCCCAAGGGCAGGCTGACACAGGAAGCTGGAAGCTGCGCAAGGTGAAACATCACTATGCTGGGACTTAGCCTTCAGGATTCCTTTATCTCTCTTTCTTTATCTCCCTTCCCCCAGTCCCGTTGGTACCCAGTCCTCGTCCTCCTCACCCACTGTTCAACTCTCACTGTCTAGACCTGTCCCCTGCGTGCGCTGATCCTTCCTTCTGCAGATGTTGAGAGCATAAAGCAGCTACCTTAAGGATAGTGATGTTGCGAGCATAGAGCGACTACCTCGAGCATAGAGCGGCTCCTTCGAGCATAGAGTGGCTCCCTCAAGGATGGTGATGTTGAGAACATAGGGTGACTACTTCAAGCATGGTGATGTTGAGAGCATGGAACGGCTACCTCAAGGATGGTGATGTTGAAAGTATATAGCAGCTACCTCAAGGATGGTGTCTAGGTTCCTCTCCCGAATTGTAGAATTTGGTTCAAGTGTGCCATGACAGGTATTTGCAACAGTTTTTCTCCTACTGACACTTGGGCCACCCTTGGCCCTCCGGATGCTCACACCTTTACAAAGACCATGGAATGGCAGGTCAGTGCTCACTCTGTGTGATTGACATGACTTCTGGGCATCTGCATTGGGCCACATGGAGATGTCCTGATGCCTCAGATTCTGTATCTATTCTCTGACGCTCTCCAGTTGCTTGGGGAGACAGCTATAAGTCCTCAGCGGAGGTCTGTGTGGGCCATGAGAGTGCTTTCATTTTCCTTGTGTGATGGGAAGGGGCAGACTGGCTCACTGTGGGCCACAGGACCCTTCCTGCTGCTCAGACCTGCAGCCGTAGGAACTGGGCAGTAGAGGGTCGAGGGGACAGCGTATCTCACTGGAAGGCTGGCCTGGGTCCTTGGCATGGGGGCTTGTGAGACGGGGTCCTGTGCTCTCAGAGCCTGTGGCTTTGTTGGTTGCATTTCTCTGGCAGGGGGATTTGGCCCAGTGATGTCTTGAAGGTCACTGCATCCCATTGCCTCTTCCTACTTCTCTCAACTTCAGACTGAGTGCAAAGGGAGAGTCCCATGTTGTGGAATCAGCAAAGGGTTTACTAAGGCATGTCCAGTTGTCACAGATTGGGGGGCCTGGACAATGGTCATCTAGCCTTTCTTAGTTCTAGAGATGGGAAGCCCCAGTGAAGTTGTTATCCAGGACCCGTCCCTCTGTAGGTGCTAGGGACACGTCCCTCTGTAGGTGCTAGGGACACGTCCCTCTGTAGGTGCTAGGGACACGTCCCTCTGTAGGTGCTAGGACACGTCCCTCTGTAGGTGCTAGGGACACGCCCCTCTGTAGGTGCTAGGGACACGCCCCTCTGTAGGTGCTAGGGACACGTCCCTCTGTAGGTGCTAGGGACACGTCCCTCTGTAGGTGCTAGGGATATACAAGCTCCTAGCCTTTCTCCTGGCTTCCAAGCTTACTTGGCCATGGGAGTATTAATATGTTCTCTCCTTCTCTGTACAAGTTTCCTTTTAGGTTCTGGAGAGGTGACTCAGCTGTGAAGAGCATTTTCTGCTCTTCTGGAGGACCCGGGTTCAATTCCCAAAACCTGGGTAGCTCATAACCACTTATAACTCCAGCTCCAGGGGATCCATTGCCCTCTTCTGGATCTAAAATCACACACACCCTTTCATGTATATACATTACATATGTATGTATATTTCATTAAAATTTATATTATATATAATTTAAAATTTAAGAACTCATTGCCCTTTTATTAAGGTTACCAGTCATATTGGCTCAAGATGGAGTGGCATTTTAAGAGTGAGGGAAGGCCGGGCGGTGGTGGCGCACACCTTTAATCCCAGCACTTGGGAGGCAGAGGCAGGCAGATCTCTATGAGTTCGAGGCCAACCTGGTCTACAAGAGCTAGTTCCAGGACAGGCTCGGAAGCTACAGAGAAACCCTGTCTTGAAAAACCAAAACAAACAAACAAACAAAAAATAGAGAGGGAAGCAGAGGGGAAGGGCCATCCCCTCGAAATCTGATGGCCTTCTTTCACATTGTTTGCTCAGGAGTTCATTTTACCTGGTTAGAAGTTTGGTTCCTGGGGGACTTTTAAACTTGGGGACTTTCAGGGTAGGTACTACTTTAGATCTCTGACCTTGATCTGCCTGCTGCCCTTCCCATCTGGCCTCTCTAAATGACCCTTTGGCTCTTTGTGTCTCTGTAATCAGTGGGGGTTGGAAATTCGCCTGATCGATGGGAGAAGCCGCTTTGCTGCTATGCCCTTTGAGACAGACCGGCTCTGTCGATCAAGTGGAGAGAGAATAACGCGGAGTTCCTGCCGGTGAGAGTAATCTCCACTCTGGCAGTCTCAGGGGAGTTAGGAGGGAAGACCATTGTGTGCGTGCCTGAGAGTGTTGGGTGTTCAGTGGGTTTGTCTGCAATTTTGAGGGTCCCTGTCCTCTTGGGGGTGCCATGGCTACTGTCACATACATCTCATGTCAAACCAAGGCGGTGCGTAGATAAAATAGTGTGGGATCATTTACTATGACTTCCTGACGAATTGTATGGAAGTGAACATAAATAAGCTAGCCCACTGTTAAGTCTGCCGCCTCTCTCCTCCAGCTTCTTATTCACATAAAAAAATCTGTGTGTTAATGTTAGTTTTCTGGCAAAAGTTATGACTTGGTTCAGTGAGTGAATATTTTCTTTCCCAAACTTATGATCTTTGCAGATGTTTTTTCTACTTGCTTTTGGGTTTAGAAATACCCAAAAGGTCATGGCTCCCTGCAGATTCTTATAAAGTATCTGTCATTCATGCCGTGCGAACCTTTTGGACATTTGTGAAGTATGCTTTTGTAAGTGGTTGTTCCTTGACATTTCGATTGTGTACCATGTTTCCGTGTGACTGACAGCAGAGCAGATAATGAAGGGTTCGTAATCCACCAAGCTTTTGGTTCCGTGTCCATTTTGCCTGCCGGTTTCTTTGTCTGTAACCACGTGATAAAGTAGCCACTGTGCCCACTACAGCCATAAAGTGTGTGACATTTATATTTACACAGAGATTTTTTTATCCTGACCAGTGTGTATGTGCGTGTGTGTGCGTGTGTGTGTGTGTGTGTAGTTCAGAGAGCTCCTTCTCTCCCTTCTATCATGCAGGCCCCAAGCATTGGACTTGGGTTGGCAGGCTTGGTGGCAAACGCCTCTGCCTGCTTAGCCATTTTGCTAGCTGCTAGTCTCATCTTTTTGATGACAGGTCTTTGAAAATGTTTTGCCAGGATTTGATTGTCACACCTCCTTTTGCCCACACTAGCCATGTTACATACAACAGGTCTATATCTATGCCTGGTGGAGCTAGAGAAGCCAGGAGGGTAGACAAGCTTTGTCAGTTCCCAGTTTGGAGAGTCCAGCCTTATCACGACATATTATTTGTATAATTAGATGTTGTTGGTTTTTTTGAGGACATAGTTTTTCACTGGTCTGGGCTCACTGGCCCCTGTAACTGGAGGTTTCTTTCCTGCCCGCCAGTTCCTGAGTAACCACTCTGAAGCTTAGTATTAATTATAAACTGTTTGGCTTTTTTCTTCTTTTTTTTTTCTTTTTTTCCCTCCATTTGGCTTATTAGCTCAGGCTTAATAAACCAGCTCTTACAACTTAGCCCATCTCTATTATTCTATATTTTACCATGAGGCTCATGACCTGTTATTTCACATCTTGCTTCCCTGGCGGTTGTTGGCATCTCCCCGACTCCGCCTTCTCTCTCTCTCTGTATCTTTGTTTCTACTTCCTGCCTAGCTATGTTTTGCCTGTCCATTGACGGAAATGGCTTTATTGATCAACCAATAAAAGCAACATGTATACAAAAGCCTCCTGCTAGGCTACTTGTTCAGCTTGCTCCAGGGATCCACCAGTCTCTACCTCCCCAGTGCTGGGGTTAGGAGTGCACAGCATCCTGTCTGGCTTTTTTTATGTGAGTCCTGGAGATTGAACACAGGTACTCAGGCTTGCAATGCTTGCATGATAAGAACTCTGCCCACGGAGCTTCTCCTCACCCTATAATTAGACTTTTAAATCAACTTCTATCTGCTAACATTCATTCTAATGGGAAAAAGCACTGTGATGGACAGCAGCAAAGTACTTCTGGCAATACATGCTTCTTCTTCTTCTTCTTCTTCTTCTTCTTCTTCTTCTTCTTCTTCTTCTTCTTCCATTTTTTTAAAAAATTTATGTAATTTTTATTTTATTTGCATTGGTGTCGGATCCCCTGGAAACTGGAGTTTCAGTTGTGAGCTTTCATGTGGTTGCTGGGAATTGAACCTGGGTCCTCAGGAAGAGCAGCCAGCGCTCTTAACTGCTGAGCCATCTCTCCAGTCCACAGTCCATGCTTTCTAAGCCTCTGTATTTGGAAAGACTCACGAAGCTCAGCTCTGCTGGATCCTCATGGCTGTTAGTTATGACCCTGACTGTGCCTGCTTTCATGGAACATACCGTGACCCCGAACCCTGTGACATATAAAATGGTGTGACATTTGCATCTGCCACGCCCTCTTATGTACGTTAAATCACCTTTAGATTCAACAGACCACAGTCTATGTAAACATGATATGGATACTTTCATGTATGTTGTTTGGGGCACAATGGCCAGGAAACCATATCTTCACATGCTGAGCATAGACACCAAATTTCTGTGGCTGTTTTCCATGTTAGGATAACGGGATCATGGACACAGAGCCTGTGGGTACAGAGAACTCACTGTACTGGCATTTGTAGAAGACCCAGTGCACGATTGGGGGACTCTTAACAAGAATGTAGAGTACACAATCCCCAAACTCCTGCAACCTTGGCATTAAAGGGGACAGTGGCTCTTACAACCCTGACAGGTGTGGTCCAGCTCCGGCTAGGGCAGGCTCATGTCTGTGAGCTCATCTCCTCTGCTTGGTAAAATTGTACTCATGTTAGTGCCCAGAAGGTCATGGGCACACAGACCTGGGGGTGCTCTTGCCCCAGGTTATATGAACTGTATGAACTCAGCGGTAGTTTGTGTGTGTGTGTACATGCATGCAGGGGCCAAAGGATGACATCCAGTGTCCTGTGTTCCTTTGAGACAGTATCTCTCGCTGAACCTGAGTTAGGATGGTGAGTAGTAAGATCCAGGGATCCTCTAATCTCTGCCTCACCTACCCCCCATGCTGGGGTCACAGGTGTGGGTGACCCTAACTGGCTTTTATGCCGAGGATCTGAACTGAGGTCCTCTGAGCCATCCTCTCAAGCCTTCAGGTAGTGTTTTTACTACCGAGTTGTCATGTGTAGAAGAACTGAGGACTACAGCCTATAGATGATGATGCCCAACAGTGAAAAAGAATCCAGCTGTTTGGAGCCCCCCTTCCTACGCAGGCATGAGATAGCATTTTTCACCCTTACTGTCCTACCAGGGTTCACAAAATGCCCCCTACCCCCACCCCCAATTGTGTCCGAAATCTCTCAACTAGGAAAAAGTATGCGTGGTGACCATTCTGGGAACTGAAGCCAGGGCCTTATGCATGCAGTCCAGAGCTCTACTGCTGAGATATATATCTTAAGCCCTAGATTCTGTGATTCAATATTACTTTTGTTTTGGAAGCTAGCTGCTGTTGGTCTTGGTAAAAGGACCAGAGAAAATCCGTTGTCTGGAACATCAGCACAGATACAGGTTTCTGAAATGTTGCCTTCCTTCCAGTACAGTCAATGGGCCACCTTTCCTCCCTCAGAGGTCTGCGTGGTCCCTCCCTCACCATCCCTGAGCTCTGAGGATGTTTTGGATAGATGCCTGCTGTGATAAGCAGATGTCCAATGCTGCAATTCAAACTGAAACCAGAAAGGCGGGAAGAAGGACCAGCCCGGGTGTTTTCATACAGACCAATCTCCTTCTCACTTCTTCTCCCAGAATATTTCTAGTGTAGAGTCATAGGAAATATCACTTTCTGACTAGTCACAGGAGGCCTTTAACTGTTTCTTTGTGCCCCCGTCCTTGCTCCTGCCGTGCTCAGCAGCCCATATGGCTCATGGTTTAGATATCTCCAGAAGTCGTCACTGACTAGCCCATCTAGATGGGCTTGGAGTGCCCAACACAGAATGGCGCCGACTTGGAGTGGTTCAGATCCTCCTTACCCACATACCAGGATAAGTCTTTTCTTAAGAACCAGCTAGGCTAAGCCCAGGAACTCCCTTTTCACAGGAAAGGGGTAAATATTTTTTATTCATTTTTGTGGTGCTGGAAATTGAACCCAGGGATTCATGTTTGCCAGCTAGATCGTGACCACCAAGCTATGTAGTTGCCCATACAGATACATGCATGCCAGCAAACACTGTTTTTAAAATTGTGTGCGGAGCATCTGGACAGCTAGTTCAGTCAGTAAAATGCTTGCCTTGCAAGCATGAGGACCTGAATTTGATTCCCCAAATCCACATTTTCAAGGCTAGGCATGAGTGTGTGAGTTTATAACTCCTTACTGGGGAGGCAAAGACAAGTATATCTTTAGGGCTTAAGGGCTAGCCTACTTGATGAGCCGCAGGCCAGTGAGGGAGCCTGTCTAAAAAAAGGTGGCTGGCTCCTGGGGCTAATACCTGAGGTTGACTCTGGCATGTACACACACACACATGCACACACACACACGCACACACATGCACACACATGCACGTTCATGCACACACATGTACACACGTGCACGCACACATGCACGCACACATGCACACACACACACACGCACATATTCTGAATAATGAAATAGTTGGAACCCAGCTGTAAACTTCACCTTGCCCCTCTCCCAAGCCCTAACCTGAGTTCTTAGTTGAGCTGGTGGGAGATGAGGAGAGGACATGGACCTACTTGGTGAAGCATGGAAGGAAAGATCTAGAAGCAGGCTCTAACGGGTAGGCTGGGGCTGCTTCCAGTCAGCTCAGACCTAAAAGGTACACCAGTGTTACCTAGAGACCACAGGCATGAGGTGCCATGACAGGCAGAGGGCTCTGAGGCTCTGGAGGGCAAAGCCAAAGTCAGAGTAACCAATTAGCCTGTTTCCCAGGAATACCCGAGGCTGAAGCGGGCTCTACCTGAGCTCTGGTCTGAACAGAATGGAGGCAGGGTCGTGTCCAAGTCTCTCAAGATGGAACTGGACAAGAGAAGATGGGGAGACCATGGTTTGGGAGCACGACAGAGTCATATCATACCTCCTGCTTGGGTGACCTTGGGAGAGCGCTCATACTTTTTCTCCTCTTTGCCTCCTTGGAATATGTGAAGATGAAGGGAAGTGATGTGTGTCACCCAGGTAGGGGTGTCCTTTAGGGACTGTCTGTGTGCTATGCTCCTGGACAGGAAAGAGCCACCTCTGCAGGCTCACAGACTGTCCTCACCCACAGTACTTCGGTCTGTCTGAACGTCCTCTTCTCCCAGAAGGTCAGCATGACCTCCTAGTCTGGGACGGGTTTGGCCCTGGTTTGTTTGGTCTTATCGTAGCTTCTCACGCCGTGCTTTCCAAAACCCATCACTCATCTCCCCCATCCTGGGCTGAACGGATGCTGGGCTCCAAGGCTGCGTGCGGCAGACAACTCTGCCCACTCCTCCATCTCCTTGTCAAAGAGCCCAGACTTATTAGCATAGCCAAGTGCCTAGCTGAACACTTGATTTCCCAGGGCCCTTGGGAGCTGAGGGCAACTGTGAGGCTTCTGATCAGTGTGCCCCCAGCAGAAGCCCGCTGGGTGGGGCTTTTGGAAAAGCAGTTTGTTTCCTGGTGTGGAGGTTTTGTTGCTTTTATCCTTCGCCTGTATTCCTCCTCCTGATCTAGACTGGGATGCCATTTCCTCCCTCCTAGTGGCAGAAGGAGCTTTGGTCTTGGAAATCACCGAGGACAGACCTTGGAGGTCAAGCTGCCAGAGTTGAGTTCTTGTTCCATGTCACCTCGCCTGACTGCCCACAAGGGAGTTCTTCCCTCCGCTCGCACTGATGCGACACTAACAATTTAACGTCTTTACTCCACAGTTCAGCAAGTATGTAGGCTGTGTCCTTGTTTCATGCGGGTTTCTTTTTAGAATGATGGCCTCTCCTGAGTTCTGAGAGCCTTTGGTTAGGACCCACAAAACAAACCTGCACTCATGCAGCCGTCTGCCTCTCGAGATGAGATAAAATCCCTGCTCTCGGGCCGGTCCCATCCAGGGGCTTCATGACATTGAAAGAGTCTTGTGAAACTTGAGCCCCAGAGTGGTCCTCAGGCCTCAGTGAACAGCATGTCTCTTCGAGTATCAGAGTCCCTGGTCTTGTGGGATGACAGAAACAGAACAGGAGGTACTGGTGATATTGATGATCCAAGGAAACGGGCAAGCTCTTCCAGGAGGATGTGTCACCCGTCCTAGTACAGGCCACCACCTGTATTGTTTTATTAATATAGCATACCAAACTGCTGTGGAGTCTGCCAGCCCCTCATGCTCTTAACTTCCCTTCCCATCAGCTTGGAGGAAGGTTTCTATTTTCTGCAAATGGCCATGTGTAGCAGACTTTCTTGGACTGCCAACCAACTCCCAAATCAAGACAGACTTCTTATCAATTATGAATGCTTGGCCTTGGCTTATGCTTGTCCCACAGGCTTTTATAACTTACTTTAACCTGTTTCTCTCCATCTATGTTTTGCCTCGGGGCTTTTTACCTTTCTTTCATTCTGTAAGTGCTGCTTTCCTGCTTCCTCCTTGCCTGGCTGGCCTTGGGCTTTCCCCTCTCTTCCTCATCTTCACTTAGTTTCTTCTCTTTCTTCTCCTACTTATCATCCCTGCCCGCCAGCCACTCCTGTCCCCCTACTGCCTACCTATTGGCTATTCAGATTTTGTTTTTATTAGACCAATCAGGTGCCTTAGGCAGGCACAGCACTACATCTTTTCACTGCTAAACAAATGCATTGGAAACCAATGTACCACATCTTTAAATAGTTAATGTCCCGCAAAGCCATGGGAGGGACACACAGAATCTCCAGATGGGTTGTTGTGGGTTGTAAAATCGATTATTTAACCAGGTATCTAATGCAGGGGAGCCGTACACGGAGGCTGTGTTGGACATGTCTGGACCTGGCTGTGTATGTTAGGGAAGGGTCTTGAATTAAAAATTTTGCTTCTGTGTTACAGAAATCCCAGTGGGCACTGTTCTGATGCAGGCTTGTAACTTTCTTGTATCAGCTCCAAATTCACACACTCAAAAATTCATTATGGTAGAACACTTCTGTTCTTTCTTTTCCTTTCTTCCTTCCTTTCTTCCTTCCTTTCTTCCTTCCTTCCTTCCTTCCTTCCTTCTTCTTTTTTTTTTTGAGACAAAGTTTCTCCGTGTAGCCCTGACTGTCCTGTGAACTCACTCTGTAGATCAGGCTGACCTCGAACTCAGAGATCCACCCACCTCTGCTTCCCCAGGGCTGGGATTAAAGGTCTGCACCACCACGTCTGGTCAGAACACTCCGACTTCATTCAAAAAGGGGCAGGCCTCCCATGGGAGTTAACAAAGCGTGGTTCATTAAGTTGAGGCAGGGCCAAGCTCCTTTCACTGCATCAAGGTTAGGGGAGACAACTCAACATCAGGAATGGGTTTCCAAAAGGCAGCTCAAGTAGGTGTCACATATCTTAAATAATCCCAGCACTTGGGAGGCAGAGGCAGGCTGTGAGTTCGAGGCCAGCCTGATCTACAGCGTGAGTTCCAGTAGAGCCAGGGCTACACAGTATGAACTTGTTTTGAGAAAACAAAACAAACCAAAACTAACCAAAAACCTGTGTGTGTGCATGCACGTGTGTGTGTGTGTGTGTGTGTGCATGTGTGTGTACATGTAAACTCCCCCTCCTATACAGTAATGTTGAAATTCCCATTAGCCAAGATCTGCAAAATCTGCCTTATTTGAAAGTGATGGGAAGGAATTGTGGAAAAAAAATATAAAGAAGTTGAGGAATTTGCATTAAACTTGTGAGGATGGAGGAGAATCCCTCATCCATCCCCTCAGAGGAAAGAACCTACAAACCAGCAAAAAGAAAAGGGAGAGAACCAGGCAGGGACTGAGCCAGAGTATGACTGAGGCATTAATATTCATAGATCTGTAAAGAGCAATTCAAGGGATGATTTGGGAGTGTAGAAAGAGACAGAGAGAAACAGATAATTTAGAAGCATGCAAGATGTTGGGTTTCATCTGCTAGGAAGGGAGAGCAAATTAGACCGGCTTGGTGGGGCTGGGGGAAGGAGGCTGGAGCTCAGAGGGTGGAGTGCCAGCATATATGAAGCCCTGGGCCTGAATCCTAGCACTCTATGGTGCATGCCTGTAATTCTAGTACTTGGGAGGTGGAAGCATAGTAAGTTCAAGGCCATCCTCAGGCGACATAGCAAATTGGAGGCTAGTCTAGGATATGTAAGACCCTATCTCAAAAACAACATAACCCTTCCCCCCCAAAACAAAAAATCCTATCATAATCAGCTACAATTTCACATGTTATCAGCATACAACAGTGAGAAAAGTTGTCAAGGGTGGATAAAGATGGAGGGCACCTAGAGCATGATTGGACTGATGGCAGGAGTGTAAGCTGGTCCAGCGCTATCCTTTTGGGGATGCCATCTGTATAGCCTACACAACTCCATAGTTGTGCGCCAACCTGTGTTTGTAACGGGGGGGGGGGGATTTGAGAACATTTCTCTGAGGGTCGTTTGCAGTAACTCCTGAACAAGCAAGCCTTGGAAATAGCTCTACTAGCCACTAGCCGTTCTTTGGGAGAATAAATTGTACACAGCCTTGGTGGCCAGGGTCTTAGAGACAGAGGCATCATCGTGGGGGAACCTGAGGGCTTTGTATAAAGCTAAAAGCCGGTCTTAGGAAATGTGCACAGCACACGGGCACTCTTGTGGGCTGCGGGAGTGGGACACTGAATAGCATGTTGCAGAGGTGAAGCTGAAAAGGAAATTGGAGCCGGTACTTCCTGCCAGGGAAGTGGTACTTCCTGCTGGGGAGGTGGTTCAGCAAGCAAAAGTGTATGCTGTGTGAGCCTGCATGAGTCTGAGACCATATAAAAACCCAGAGGTAAACTGGGCGGTGCTGGTGTACGCTTTTAATCCCAGCACCCGGGAGGAGGGAGGCAGGCGGATCTCTGTGAGTTCGAGGCCAGCCTGGTCTACAGAGTGGGTTCCAGGACAGGCTCCAAAGCTACAGAGAATAACTCTTGTCTTGAAAAACAAAACAAAACAAACAAGTAAATGAAGCCAGATGTCATGTTGTCCACCTTCAACCCCAGCACTCCTTCTTCTGTGAGGTGGAAGGCAGAGACAGGAGGATTTACTGGTGGGAACTTGTGGACAGGTTAGGAGTACATGGCATGCAGAGGTTGACTTGAGCCAACCCCTGAGAGCTACCCTCTGACTGCCACAGGACTTGATCCCCAGGCTGCTGTGATTCCCACACACCTCTCTCTACCAAGTGATAATTGTGTTTTAAAAGGAAAGAGGGGGTATTTTCAGCTCCCGCTCAGATCTACTGAGTCGGAATTCTAACAAGACCCCTCAGGCATCCTTACATATATTAAAGTTGACCTTCGTAAATATCAGGAAAATTTCGAGCTAATCATGAAGTGAGGGTTTGCAGCACGCTTAAATAAAAACCCAGAGACAGATATTGTAGTTCAAGCTGAAGGTCAGAAAAGGAAAACAGCCAGCCTCTGGCTCTTACCTCTACCTCAGTCCAAAATGGCATCCTGTCTCCAGGAATCTCAGAATGAGACTGTGAGTGAGAGCTGTCTCCTCCCGTTTTATGTTCTTCTCTAGGGCTGGGATTAAAACCGTGCACCACTACAGCCCAGTTTCTATGCAAACTAGCATGGCTACTGGGATTAAAGGTGTGTGTCACCTCTGCCTGGTCTGTAAGGCTGACCAGTGGGGCTGTTTTACTCTCTGACCTTCAGGCAAGCTTTATTTATTAAAATACAAATGAAATGTTACTACAAGGGTTATCTTGAAAACTATATGAAGCATAAGAAGAAAAACAAGGGACAAATAAGACATAAAATTCAGGCCAGGCATGATGGGGCACAACTTTAACCCTAGCCCTGGGGAGGCAGAGGCAGGCGCATCTCTGTGAGTTCGAGGCCAGCCTGGTCTACAGAGTGAGCTCTAGGACAGCCAGGGCTACACAGAAATAACCTGTCTCAAATTAAAAATGACAACAATAACAAAAACATAAAATTCAGATTCTTGATTACTTGGGAAGATTGACCAGGTAAAGAATGGGAAAGCTTTTGAGGGATAATGAGGGTGCTTGTTTTGAAATTGCTGGTGGGGACCAGAGCTGGATGCCGGGTCACTGAGTCCCCTTTGCAGAGTCAGTGTATTACAAATATTATAAAAAATTACAAATAGTCCTCTGTTTACATCTATTTAAATCAAGTGCACACTGTTCTTCAAGACAAAGAGTTTAGAGGGCTGGGGAGACGGCTCAGTAGCTGAGGAGCTTGTTGGGTAGACACGAAGACACAAGTTTGATTCCCCACATCCACATCAATGCCAGGTGTGCTGGTCCATGCCTGTAACCCCAGCACTGGAGAGTTATAGACAGCAGGATTCCCAGGGGCATTCACTGGCCCCGGAGTCTCGCTGAATCGGTGAGCTCTAGGTTCATTGAGAGCCTTGTCTTAAAAAATAAGGTGGGAAGTGACTGAGGAAGACATCCAACATTGACCTCTGACCTCCATGTGCACTTGTGAATGTATAAATATACAGGTGCACACACAGGAACATGTATGCACACAGAGAGAAGAAAGGAAGGAAGGGGTTAGTGACAGCTACCTGGAGGATAAAGAACTGAGGTTAACTTGGAAAGGTCAGGGAGCTTGATGTCTGTGGAGTAAAGGCTGCCCTAGCTGTCCTGGATCGGAGATGCTATGTGCCAGGCTATCCATCTGGCCTGTGACTGTCAACTAGGAGAGGCATTACCCAGGTGGGTGGGCTAGTGAGACGGGTCAGCAGATTTCCCTGGTTGCTTCTTACTGACTCGAGGACAGCTCACATGATGCCCTGTTCCGAAATATTATTTTAAGATGTGTTACATTTGTTTATGTTGTGGAACGCTTATTTAATGGTGCAAAGATGTGTTGCATTCTTTTCTGTTGCATTTGTTTAACTCTGTGAAGCTGTGTTCCTTTGCCTGTCGAAAATGCCTGATGGTCTAATAAAGAGCTGAACTGCTGATAGCCAGGCAGGAGCGAGGGTAGGTGGGGCTGGGGTGGGGCTGGCGGGCAGAGAGGATAAATAGGAGGAGGAATCTGGGCACCCAAGATGGGGAGCGAGAAAGGGAGGAGAGGAGGACATCAGGGGCCAACTGCCCGGCTACACAGTAAGCCACAGAGTAAGAAGAAAAGAAAGGTATATGGAATAGAGAGAGATAAAAGCCTAGAGGCCAAAGGTAGATGAGACAATTAAAGTTTTAAAAAGCTGGTTCCCAAGCTTTTTAAACAAGCCAAGCTAAAGCCGGGCATTCATAACAAAGAATAAGTCTCCATATGATTATTTGGGATCTGGGTGGCAGGCGCCCCCAAAGAACAAAGAGCCAAAAAAGTAGAAGAGTGAAATAAACAACAACCAACACCAGTGCCCTGAGTCTCCTGTGCCACAATGATCTCCCTGTGACTGTGCATTCAATATATAAAAAACTGTGAACAGGAACAGAGAGATTGCCCAATGGTTAGAGCACTGGCTGCTCTTTCAGAGGACCAGGGTTTGGTTCCCAGCACCGGCATAGGTGACCTACAGTCACCTATGATTCCAGTTCCAGGGGCTCTAACACTTTCCTCTGCACTCCGCATACATCAAGCATGCATGTGGTACACATACATACATACATACATACACACACATACATACATACATATATGTAGGCAAAACACATAAATAGAAAAAAATCTAAAAATTTTCATGTGATCATATGCATAAGCAAAACAAGTAGAGTTAGAGAACACAGATTAGGAAGAAAGAAAACATGCCCGTAATCTTGCTTCCCCAAGCACCCCTATTCCCATTTTATTGTATTTCCTTCCAGCTCTTCTATATCTCCATGGAGGAGAAAGCATGGTAGTACTTAGAAGCGGGAACATCAGGTGTTTAAGGTCAATTTTGCCACATGATGAGTTTGAGGCCAGCCTGGGCTAATGAGACATGTGTCTAAAAACAAATAAATGAATACAATTTTATAAAGCGCTAAAGATGTGAATGCCGTGGCTTCCCTCCCGAAGTGTGCGCTCTCCGCTATTACTATTTCATGCATTTTGCATGCATTTAAATGCACCTCCTTAAATGCAGAAAAGTCAGCTTTGGTAATGAGCTAACACTAGCAAGAATAATGTGGAAAATGTTAATTATTATTATTATTTTGTGGAAAGTTTTGGCAAGGATCTGATATTCAGGGTTATTAATTCTTCTTTTTCCTCCCCTTATTGCCTGCCTCTAGGAGAACCTTCTCAGAAATACTCATGGTACTTGTGTGTGTCCCATGTTGGGTAGGGGGTAAGATCTCTTGCAAGTAATTCTGTTAGTAAGAGAAAAGAAATTTAACTAGGCAGTGTTGGTGCATGTCTTTATTTCCAGCACTCAGGAGACCGGGGCAGGCAGATCTCTGAGTTCGAGGTCAGCCCCGTCTACATAGTGAGTTCCAGGACAGCCAGGACTGTCACAGAGAGAAACCCTGTCTCGAAAACCTAAAAGAAAAAACAAAAAAGAAAGAAAGAAAGAATTAAAGAAAGAAACAAAGAAAGAAAAAAGAAAGAAAAATTCTGTCATTGAAGAAGTGTGTGTGTGTCCCTGAAAATTACAGTCATGGTCAACTGTAGCCAGAAACACAGAAGTGTTCATGGTTTCCTTGACTAGGACCTGCATCTCAAGGGCAGAGTTCGTAAAGTTATTGCTTTGAGCAAAAGCCTCGGAATACTTATCTCTTCATAAGCTTTTAGTTTTTGTTGGAAGATCCACCACAAACTGTATGGTGTCGGGGGGGGGGGTTCGCGGGAAACAACAACAAAACAAAGCTGTGGCAGCTGGGTCATTCTGACCTAGAACCGCCAGGAATGCTTCTAATTGCGGCAGCTTGCAGTGATGAGTTGATTCAGCCAGCCCTGCCTCCTAGGTGGTGAGAGTTCCTAATCTGGCTCATTGTTTGGCCGCCAGGCGTACTTGCCCTAACCTGTCTGGATCTGTGGGAGGAGGCAGTCAGTCCACCTCCTCGGCAGTGAGTTGTGAGCCTGCTTTCCCGTGTGGGTGGGTGCAGAGGGTGTTCTGCGTAGCGACGCTGGAGAGCTGGTGGGACAAGGGTGTGACTTAGTCATCTCATGACAGACAGCTTCCTCGCAATTGGCCTTTTCTGAGAGTCTAAGACATACCAGGCTATTCGAAGGCTCCTTAGGGTCTCCCTCTCTTTCAGAACTTTTCAACTCACTGATCTTCTAAGGGTGTTGTAGGACTCATGTTGCTGAGGAGATGAAGATTCTGGGAGCTGTCACTCGTCCCCACTATATAGCCGGTACCCCTAAGTGTTTGAACAAGTGAGTGAGGAATGAATTGCAATGCCAGGGGAAGAAAAAGACCTGGCAGAGAGAGACTGACTGAAATGGACCCAAAGAATGGGTCCCAACAATTCCCAGGTCTCCAGTGATCCATCCCTCCCACACTCAGTTCTCAAGTTCCAGGTTCAAAGGAGATGGGGTGGGGGATTCAATAGGTAAACAGACCAATAACACAAGACAGATGAGGAAATGTGCTTGTGGCCAATGGAGAGATTTATAATCTTCCTTTTAAACAAGTGCTGGAGAGATGGCTCCGTGGTAAGAGCAATGACTTCTCTTGCTGAAGACCCAGGTTTGATTCCCAGCACCTATATGGTGGCTCACAAGTATCTGTACCTCCAGTTCCAGGGGATCCAACCCCTTCTTCTGGCCTCCATGGGCACCAGGCAGATGCACAGAGTGCACAGACATACATGTAGGCAAGATACTCACACACTTTATAAAATGAATAAACCTTTCAGGAAAGGACAAACACTGACGGTAACCACTACTAAGTACGTCATTTTACTTAATCCCTGTAGAGGCACCCAAGAGAGCATCACTCACTCCGTGTTCTGCCAAGGAGGCGGGAGGTTAGAGAGGCACGGGCTCTGCCATGGGTCACAAGGTATCAGCGGGGGAGGAGGCTGGGATTGGAACCCAAGCACAGATGTTCCAAAGCTTCGCTGGAGATTCTACTTTCCTGTAAACCGATGCTGGAGATGGATTTTTCACGGCGAGCTTTGACTTTATTTTGTATTCAGTGGAGGAAAGAGACCAAATGACATGGAGTGTCAGAACTTTCTTTTGTAGAACCTAATCTCCAAGTATTGGTCCTACCCCAAGAAGAGATTCAGTGTAGAAAGACAAGCAGATGGGGAAAGTTTCTGGGTTAGATTTGGGTGTGTGGGGTGGAACGCGTATGGAGACATTTTTTAAACCAGCACCAGCATGCTGTGTATTTTGATTCATTCCTTGCTTTTCACATAGATCCATAAATCAGAAACCTAACTTATTTTTTGTTTGTTTTTCTGAGGGTCTCGTGTCTTTCAGGCTGGCTTTGAACTCACTCTGTAGCATCAAAAATGATCCTGAACTTCTCACTATAGGCACATTAGCATACTTGGTTTGTATGTGCTGGGGCTCGTGCCCAGGGCGTTGTGCATGTCAGGCGAGCATGCTACTTTTATCTTGTATGCAAGAATACAGATATACTTCCTTATGCTAAGAGGGGGGTAAAAAGGATACAGATATATAGTCATTTGTGCTATAATACAATGTGTGTGTTCATCGGGATGGGTTTAAAGACCCAGTGCTCAAACACTTAATCAGTGGTACACTTTAAAAAGAGATAAAATCCTAATAAAAAGGTCACATGTCTTACACATGTGCAAGTAGTTAAGAAATATATATACCCTGCAATAAATACTGAATGATTACCTTGAAGGGCACAGGTACTTCGTGCTGGTTGGAGCACCTGGTGGGTACTGAAGTGTCTGGATGCGTGCATTGTTTTTCTGTGTTCCTATGTAGCCCAATCCAGCCAGATGCCATTTAGATCCACTTGCCTTAGTATGTCTGGGAGAGGATGCCACACCTAAGCATACACACATGCAACTGGAGAGGTGTTCCATTTGCTGCAAACATGTCAATATGGTCATGCAAATCAGAAGTTCTGGAGCAATCATGGCAGCAGGCCTGACTGTGTGGGCTACACCGAATAAGACCTAAAAGTCTTGCTGACCTCGAGTGTGGGAAGTGGATGACTTTGTTCCCGACCTCTCCCATGCGCTACCTTGTCTACACTGGGTTCTTCCACAAGGACCCAGATGAGCTGTCCCGCCTCCTCTGGGGCCCTCCGAGAATATTTCTGGCAGTCCTTTCATGCAAGGATTGTGTAGGAAGCAGAATCTAACCCCTGACCCCTCTGAAGACTAACTGTAAGTTTTGTTACAGTTACAAATTCTTGCCGTGTCCTGGGTTTTCTGATTCTGCAAAGTCTCTTCTTTAGCTTCTGGGTGTTTCTTTTCTGTTTCTTTCCCTCAGAATGCTGGGCAACTGTTGTAGCTTTCAGTGGTTAGCAATGAGGGCAGTTACTCTGGGGACCCAGGACAGAATCTAGGAGGCCTTTGGGGGCAGGTTTGTTCCCAGGGGTTGCCTGGATTGGCCAGATGATGACCCTGCTAAGCGTCTAGGAGGGCGGTGTAGTTTCCTGGGAGTTTGGCATGTGGCCTTAGGAGTAGGTTCCAGATACCTGGTAGATTGTTTTAGAGAGTCCCACTCCTGAAAGCCCACTTGCTGCAGGCAGCCCTGGGTACCTCAGTGTGCTTCACCCACTGAAGCGAAATGTGTACTCCCTGGCGTCTGGGAGTTCAGTAAACCTGAAATTCTCTCACTATCTGTCTGTTTTCCTTAAAATTTATGACTCAAAGTAACTCCATCCATTTAAAGCTTAAAATCAAACAAACATAATTATATATATATATATACATACATATACATACATACATATATACATATACATATATGCATACACACATATATTTGTTTGGTATGATGGTCCATGACTCTGTGAGTTCTACATAATAAGTTCCAGGCCAGTCAGGGCTGCTGAGTGAAACCTTGTCTCAAAAAGAATTTATTGTAATTCATCAGTGTGTGTGTGTGTGTGTGTGTGTGTGCATGTATGTGTGTGTGTGTTGGAGGGCTTTGCATACATGCCACAGCAGCCACATGAAAAGTCAGCAGGCAAATTGCTGGAGTTGGTTCTCTCCTCGTACCATGTGGGTCCCGGGGACTGAACTCAGGTCATGAGGCCTGGCAGCAATCACCTTTACCTCCTGAGCTATCCCATAGGCACCGAAACTAGAATTTTTAAAAAGTGATGATTTCAGGAGGAGTCAGGAGTGGTGTGTGTGGAGGTAGAAATTCGTTGTCATGATAAGTTTCTGTTTGTTCATCTCTTCCAGTTGGCTGAATTTCTAGAGAAAAAAAGGACGCCTCTCTCTGCTTTTGGATCCTGGCACGTTGCCCCTAGGATGTCAGTGGATCGAGTTATATATAAATGAAAGGTAAACAATGAATTCGTGGATTAAATTGCATTGAATGAGGTCTTGGTGCTTTTATCCTAGACATTCTGAAATTCGTGAACTCAAGGGAAGTGGCCAAACACAGTTGAGCTAGAAGGGAAAATTAGGGCCCTAATTATGTGTTTTCATAAGCCCCCACAAGAGGCTGCATCAGGTTTGGGGTACAACGTTTACTTTGTCTTCTTAACTTCCTGGCTGTGTCCAATAAATTTGTAGGCTTTCAATAGTTTGCATAAGTGTGGGTCTTTGAAGTGTTCATGTGTTTGGTTGTAGCTCTGAGCTCCTTATCCTCCCTTTCTCCTTTCCCTTCTCCTTCTCTTTCTTTCCTAATGAAAGGGCAGTCATTTCAAGTAAGTTCCTCCGAATATCCTTCAAATGCCCTTTGTTGTGGGCGGTTATAGCTCAGGGGCCAAGTACATATATATATTTCCCCCAAGACAGGGCTTCTCTGTCATGTATAACAGTCCTGGTCATCTTAGAACATTCTTTCTTTGTACATCAGGTTGACCTTGAACTCACAGAGATCCACCTGCCTCTGACTTCTGAGTTCTGGGATTAAAAGCATACATCACCACCACCCAGTGCACAGATATTTTTTATTTTCCCAGACAGACGTGTGATGGCATGGATGGACACATCTATACTCTGTTCTCTTGCAGATCCCTCCATGTTAGGAGAGACAACCAAGCATCCAGACTAATTGTTCTGAGAAATCGGTGTAAGTGTAGCAGCCTATACTGGGAGCAATAGGGCTGTGAAGGAAGAAGGGAGCTGGGAGGATTCTGTTCAGGGCTGGAAGCAGGTCCACCACACTGTGGAAGAGATGCTTGGCTGGGTATTGAAGAATGAATAGGAGTTTGTGTTATGAGTAGTGAGGAAAGGCTTTACAGCAGAGGGGAACACATAGCTAGGCAGGTGTGTGTGTGTGTGTGCGCGCGCGTGCGCGCGCGTGCGTGAGCGTGTCTCCCATCTTCAGGTAGCATCTGATGGATGCTGGGAGGTGGTAGCCCCCTGTGTGCACCTGGGAAGCTCTGAGTCCTAAAGCGATCTGGAAACCGCTCAGGGACACATTTTGCGAAACTCAGGGCGTATTTACTTGTTGATGGCCGTTATCACAGTCTCTGGAGCATTCTGTTGAATAAACAGAGACTTCTCCCTGTCTCTGGAAGGTCATCACTTCTAGTTTTGGTGGTCAGGAGGGAAAAACAAGAGCTGATGTGGTCACAGCTGGTGTGATGGCTGTGCCTGTGACCTTAGTGTTCTGTTTATGTGGAAGGGGGTTTTTCAGGGCAGGACAGCACATGGCATGGAGAAGGGAGGGACCGACATTTAAAGCTGGAGGACAAGCCACGCCACACCCTCAGCAACACTGCATGATGGGGAAGGGAAGGCTCTCTCTTGCCATCCTCCCCCAGGAGCCCCTCCTTCAAGTCCCCTGAACCATGCCTGCCACATGTCTATTTGTCAGCGAGGGAAAAGCACGGCTAGCTCAAAGTCCCATCATTCAGACCTAAAGAAGACAAAACCTGCTTTGCTATGTTTTTTCTTAATGCTAACTTAGACCAGGTTAAAAAGTTAACAGATTGGGGTGAACGTGAGAGACACTCGAAGGCGCTTGAGGCGGCTGCAGTGCGTTTTCCATCAGTCCCTTTCTGATTGCTGCATGTTCACAGGCTGAGCGCTTAGCCACGACTGCTGTGGCTGTGACCCTGTGGTGTCCCTGCTGCAGATACTCTGTGCACAGAGACTTACTGAATCCACGTAGTCCCCTCCAAAAGGGCGAATTTTTTCATTCTGCTTTCCAGATTTGGGAAACTGAGGCGTGGGAATGGTGGCTTGCTCATGGTTGAACATCGAGTAAGGAAGGGTAGAAACCCAGCCCTGGACCTGGAGCACATGACATACAAACTGATGGTTAATTGTGCTGGTGTTACCGCCGATGCTACAGTGAGCAGAACATATTTTAGTATGTGTCTAAACACATACATAATAATTGAAAGCATACACTATACAGCAATGAAAATTTTACATCATATATAATCTATAGATTATATATGCAAACATATTATATATAATATATTATTATATATCTATCTGTGGCCCATGCATGTGTAGATGCTCACCGAGGTCAAAAGAGGGCGTTGGATTCCCAGGAACTATGGCAGTTGAAAGCTACTGTGTGCTATTGCTACCCACAATAGCAGTGTTAAATCTTTTTTGTTTCCCTCTCTCTCTCCTCTCCTTTCCTCCCTCCCTCCTTTCCGTCCTTGCATTCTTGTATGGGGACTGAACTCATGGCTTTTAGGCAAGCTCTCCATCCTCAGCCTGTAAATCATTCTCTTGCTGAATGTTACAGCCTAAGAGGGTCTGTGTTATTTGAAATGCCTTTGTGTGTAGCTTTCATCATATGTGGGTGTTGTAGGTTACCTTATGTATTCCTCCTCCTTGGACGTTTCTTTAGCTACCACTTTCCACAGTTACCAACAGTGCTCTGACAGAAAGGCCACAGGTGCATCCTGTATGTGATGATCCTTCTCCATCCTCCCCTGAAGGAGAGTGAGGGCAGAAGCCCCAGGAAGTTGCTTCAGGGTTCCTGAACATTGTCAAGCAGGACCACCAGGGGGCGCTGCTCCCCAGCCGCCAGAGAGTGTGTGACTGTGGTCTGGATGCCACTTTTCCTAGGAGCCGCTGCACAGGCAGGGGTGGGGGTAATGGGGGTATGAAGGTGGGTGGTGGGTGCCTTAATTCCATCCTGTGTTGCCTGGTACTTTTGGGAGTGGCACTCAGAAACATCTAGGAACTGCCTTTGCTGACTTGAGCAATAACAAGAATAATTCTACCTTTTAGACTTTGTCATAGAGGTAAATGGTGTTGAAATTCTCAAGTTGTATTCAAGTAAGTCACCATCATAGGGAAATAGAGATTAAAATTGTCTACTGCAAATAGAGTTGTATCTCGCTTCCCTTCTTCCCTGTTTTAGTTAGGATTTGCTCGAGAGTCCTGAATTCATAAAAGAAATGTATAGAATGTAGAGAGGGCTCTGGATTCCAGCTGGGGTTTTGTCAAAGATTTGTATTGCAGTAGAAACAAATGCTGCAAACGACAGAGTTGAAATCTGCCCTTAGGGCCAGGGGGTGGCTCAGTGGATAAAGGCATTTACAGTACAAGCCTGGCGACCTGAGCTCAGATGTGAAACGTATGTGGCTTGTCTCCAGACCGCCACACATATGTGCACATGTATACAGCCACGCCTACACAAAATTAAATAACTAAAAATAAAATCTATGCCTCTCGCGGATCTCAAGGGAGCTCCAGGTGTAGGGTATACCCCGTGATCAGGAGGTGGTGACTTTTAGGGATCCGGGTTGCCTCTGGTTCACGCCGGGCTGCGTGCACTGCATTGTCTGCTCACTGCCCCACACAGCGCAGCTCGGGTCCCCACCCTTTGCTTTCCGCACAAACGTGCTTGGTTTTGTACTCCCAAGTACAGAAACTTCCACATTGTTGAAAAAGGACCAGTTGGACCGCCTGCGGGTAGACAGCAGCATTGTCATGTACCTGCGGGAGAGCACTGTGACCCGTGTGAGCGCTTCAGTTCTGAGAACGTTGACCCAGCGGGAGCGGGGCAGATGGAGCTCCTGGAACAGCCACTGCCAATTCCCTTTTCTGTGGGGAGGGGTGGCAGCCATGGTGTGACTGCAGATATTAGTTCCGATACCATCAAGCGTCAGGGATCTGGAGCTGTGGTGTCAGGTCCACACCCCCCACCCCCGGGCTCCCTGCTGTGCACCAGCGTGGAGCAGAGCCGCCCCACACCCTCTGGTCCTGCATCCTGTTCTCTAACGCAGATCAAAGGCGTGGGTTGAGGGAGGCAGGGAGCCACTGAGAGCTTCCCGCCCTTATGGGGATTTGCAACCTGCCCTTAGCTGGTTGGCTTAGGGGCTGCCTGCGGTGACCAGCTTTCTGTAAGGTATGGTAGATCTGACTTTGGGGTTGAAGAGGTCTGTGTCGCCTTTGCTTATTTATGACAGTATTGGCTGGGATAAGTGTATTAGCTGCAGAATATTAGCCTTTTGTAAGATGCAAGATCCATAACCAAAGGGAAGCTCACTCAGTTATGCACTTGGTGCTGTTTGCTGTGGTGCCTAAGGAGGACGCAGATGATTCATTTCGCACAAGGTGGTTACAGAAGCCACAGTTCCTGCTATTACAAAGGGCAGACTAAGGAAGCTTCAGACACTTCTCTTTGGAGTCCACTTTGCTGGCTCTGGAGAGGGGGCTTTCCAAGTGACGTCTCCTCCGACTTTGTGCTTCCATTCACCGCTGGCCAGGGCCAGAAAGCGCAGCATACCTCTTTGTCATTCTTTTGGAGAGCCCTCGAAGATCTCCAAACAATCACCCCCAACCTTCTGAGAACAGACGTCTGCAGAAGGTATAGCAAGGCAGGGGAGTTTCCTCACAGGCTGGGCAGGCTCAGGGGATGAGGGGCTTGTAGCTTGGTCACCAGCCACCTTCCCAGTCCCCCACCTTCCTCCCTCCACAACACCTGGTGGAGTTCATAGTTCCTGCAAGACAGATCAGGGAATCTCCATTCGAATGCCCGCGTTTCCTGCCAGCGGAGCCACCAAAGAGTTTATGGGATGCAATTCTGCGGTTTAGTGCCTTTATTGCCATATCATATATTCAGGGCTTGCTTCGGCTCTCGTGTGGGAGCCACCAAGCCTGGTGGGATGCCTGGGAGGGAAGAGCATGTCATATTCAGAAGGCATCGCTTTGTTCTGTCCTGTTCTAAATTCTGGGCTCAGAGGGTAAAAGGCTCTTACTGCCAAGCCTGACGGTCTGAGTTTGGTCCACCAGACCCACATGGTAGAAGGAGCAAACCAATTTCTGTGTTGCATAAACAGGCATGTGAGTATGTATGTGTTCACAGACATGCTTGCCCATGTACACAAACTTCAGGCTCATTGGACACAGACCGTCCTATCATTGTGTGTAGGATTGTTCTAGTGAGAATTTGTTCAAAAGTTAGAAGGTAGAGTAAGAGTTCATGCTAGCTAGTGTAGGCCAATGTAGTGAGACTTTGGGTGGTTTGTGGGCCCCGTGGCTGCCTCTGTCACTCTCATCTATGGTACTGGAAGGTAGACAGAGATTCTGGGGGATATGTCTCCAGAAAGAGCTAGAACTCAGAGAGAGGCCCGAGGAGTGTTTGGGCTGCATTCAGAACAGACAGGGCAGGTGGAAGGTTGAGAGGAGGGGCCAGTGAGGAGCCGTGCATGGGGCCTGAACCGGGAGCCTGGCCTTTCTTCTCAAGATGTGGGGAGATGAGACAGTGGTGGGGGTCATGGGACTGGGCCCCTGGAGGCCCCGTGAAGGGAGCTTTGCAGGGTCGGGTGAGGATGTTTCAGGGCAGCATTGCGACCTGTCCATGCTTTCTTAGCTCGAGGTGGAATGATCATGGAAGCATTGGACTCTTGGGTCAAACTGTGATCTTGAGGGAGGGGAAAAAGGGGAGAGAGAATGGTCTTTGCTTCTCACAGGGCAGGCGGAGGTCATACCAGAAGCATTTGTGGTTTGAGACACACCAGCTTTGTGAACTTGGGCTTTGAGATTTTCTCTCTCTCTCTCTCTTTTTTTAAATTAATATTTTATGTCTTTGTGTTCTACATGTACACCTGCAGGCCGGAAGAGGGCCTCAGATCTCATTACAGATGGCTGTGAGAGACACCTGGTAGCTGGGAATTGAACTCAGGACCTCTGGAAGAGCAGCCAGTGTTCTTAACCGCTGACCCATCTCTCCAGCCCGGGCTTTGAGACTCTTGAAGCCAGATGTACTGTCTCTAGGAGCCTGGGGTGGTCTGGGTGGTGGACAAAGGACCCTTCTCCATAGGAAGCTATTTCAGGCTCAGAGGGAGAGGGGGGCAGAAGTGAGGGGATGGGGACAGGAAATTTTTTTGCTGCTTTCTGCAGCTGTTTGTTGGGGAGCTGGTAGACATGGATAGGTCTCTGTGGCTTTTGGGAGAATAAACCCAGGTCCGTGTGAAGATGCAGGCAGCTCACTGGGGTGGGGGAGCAGCGTCAGCTTCTGGCTGAGGCCTTAACTGAGGGAAGGAACAGTGGCTGAGCAGGCTTTGCTCTGGCAGGAGAAATGACAGGTGCACAACTTGTTCCCTGTTTCTCATAGGAAAATTCCTCTTGGCTACAACTGGAACCAAGAGCAGGAAGGTCTTTGGTAAATACCTGAGGGAGAAAAGCCAGCTGGAAGACATTTTAGATTGTAACGGGGTGGGGGGTGGATCCTGGGGACCCAAATCATAAACCCAACTGTGCTTATCTGTCGCGGGCTGCTTCTGAGCACTGTTAGACAATCTCACACTCCATCCTCCAGACCTCACTGTCTGCCCCCTTCGCTCCTGCCTCCCCTGAGTAGCTGGTATCTAGGGTCTTCAGTATCCCAGTACCCTGGGACATAAAAAGAACAAATACAAGTATCTATTCATGTGTGTCTCTATAGCATATTTACTGACCCATACAGTTAACACACGGGCTAAAGTGTCATTTTATAGTTATACTATAAAACATACATTTTATGCTCTAAAATTAGAAATTTTATACTGTAAAATGGTGAGCTGGCTCAGTTGGTAAAGCGCTTGCTATGGAAGCGTGAAGACCTGAGTTTGGATGCCTGGGACCCACTTAAAAAGCTGGGTGCTATGCCACCCTCTGTCATCCTGGCACTGGGGAGGCAGAGACAAGAGAATCTCTGTAGTTCAATAGTCTGCTGGTCTTGCTGAGTTGTTGGGCTTCAGGTTCGGGGAGAGACCCTGATTCAAAACAAAGATGGAGCGTGAGAGGCAGATACTCAACACCGAGTGCTCGCCCTACAAATGTACTCAAGGCATGTATCGTTTGGATATGCTGGAAAGTGATGGATGTGAAGAAATAAAATGGCTAAACTGAAGTTTTATGTGTTTGTGCATCTTTTGTCGCTGTGATGGATAGGTTCTGTGATGGAGACCATGTGTGCTCTCTCTGGAGGTTCCAGCAGCAGAGAGGGGCCTTATTCTCTGAATAGTTACAGAATTTTCTTGTCACTCAATGGAGAGGTTGCCCACCCAGGGGCTACCTAGCTTTGTTGGGCATGCTTGCTTAGGTTCTTTAGAACAGTGTCCTAGCAGGTATACCCTACCTTTTGACATAGCGACATGATATTGTCTTCTACAGAGTTTGTGCTGCAGATCCACACTGAGTTCTAGAAAAGGCAACAAATGTCTCACAGTGGTTTAAGTAAGTCTACAGTTTGTTCTGGGTCACATCCATAGCTCTCACTGGTTGCACATAGCCCACGGGCTGTGGATTAGCACACTAGAAGTTGGATGGAATGTCATAGCCTTCTATAAAATCGGGCAGTGTCGTGTGACTACTAGAAAAGGTCCTAGAAGGAAATGGTTATGCATAGATTTAGCCACAAACACGAGGGCGCCTGAAACGCTTCTAGTCTCCATTTAAACTAGTGAGGGTTCATTTTCCCAGAGGAGACGTGTGATGGCGTGCATGTGCAGGCAGAGACCGGCTTGTGAGAGTTGATTTTGCTCCTTCCACCATATTGGGTTCCAGGGAGCAGATTCAGATCATCAGGCTTAGTGGCAAACACTTTGACCTGCTGAGCCCTCTTGCTGACCCAAGGAACCATTTCTTTCTTGGGGTGGGGGGGTTTACCTCTTTATTTCCATAGGATGCCTTTTGCCACAGCGTTTCGTTTGTCCAGACCATCTTTTCATTTTTACTGCAGAATATGAGAATTTAGCTTTCTTATATATCCTGTAACAATTATTTATCTTTCTATACACACACCCTGAACACACACACACGTATCCAACACCCTATCAACATTAACATGTTTACACATACTTGAATTCGCGCATCCGATACACAGTGACACGCACATATCCAGACAGACTGCATGTACTCAGACTCACACATGTACAAAACAGGTGCTCATTCCTCCCTTCCCTTTACCTTGTAAACTGGGTGAGTCCATACTCCCCACAGACCTGTGGTCTGTGAAAATCAACACTCCCACCTGTTCATCTCCCTGCAAGTACTGTTTCTTTTCTAGACTTTAAATTCTTATGAATCTAGTCTCATATTTTGGTAGAGCTGGAAAAACTTCCATTGAGATGTAATACACCACACAGTCCAGTCTGTCACCTTGGGACATCCTTCCCAGAGCCCTGTTGTCCCCTGTTGCCACACAACTCCATTCCTGTTGTTGTTGGCGCCTGTGAGCCCCTTTACTGTCTCATGGTTGGGTTCCCTTTTTGGAGGTTCTGTGTCTGCACATTTGCTTGTGACCTCCAATTTCTAGTAGCTTCTAGAAGCCTTGAACTTCTAAAAATGTATTCTCGCTTCTTTTCTTTGGATCTTGAGTTTGATTGGGTATAAAAGTCTAGGTAGGAAAGTTCCCTTGAAATTCCAGAGCATTCTGTTATTATTTCAAGTGTCCAGTGTTGCTGCCGGGACATCAGAGCCATAACGGTCTCTTCAAATCTAGACTGTGACTCTTCTCTCCTCTCTTTTCCTCGTTGTTAGTAATCTCCTAATATTTCATGGTCATATACCTTGGTTTGTATATTTTTTCTTTTATCATGCTGGGTACTCATAGGGTCCTTTCAATCTAGAATCTTCTAGGTGATTCCTTGAGGGCCATCCCTCTTTCTTCCCTTTGCTCCTCCTCCTGAAACTCCTAGGGAGTTCACAGATTAGTGTCAAATTTTCTTTCTTTTTCCTTCCAACCTCAAAGAGCATCATCTAGCATGTCAGCAGGATAAAGACCCTAAAAGAAAACATGAAAGTATTTTCCTTTGGCATTTGCCAGGACTTTCCTCACCAAGGAAAGTATGAATATTCTTAGTGACTTTATGAAATGTTTTATAGTAACTGTGGCCAGGTGTAGTTCGTTTTCCTCTCATCTTGGAAACAATATGACAGGACAATGACATGGTGAATTTAATGTTAGTATTGTTTCAGTATGTAATAATTAAATAATTTAAGTGTTGTTATCTTTTCTATTCCTTGATTTTTTTCCTTCCTTTCTTCCTTCCTTCCTTCCTTCCTTCCTTCCTTCCTTCCTTCCTTCCTTCCTTCCTTCCTTTTTTTCTTTTGTTTTGGACAGGGTTTCTCTGTATAGCTCTGGTTGTTTGGAAATCTCTCTGTAGACCAGGATGGTTTTGAACTCACTACTTCTGCCTCCTGAGTGCTGGGATTAAAGGCATGTGCCACCATTGCCTGTCCCTGTCTTCTGATTTCTTAGCTTCAACTTTGTTTTCAGGCTCTTCTTCTAGAGCTTAGATTTTCATACTTAAGCAATCTAGAAGACTTTACTCTTGGTTTCTGCATATACATGTTTTGCAGCATTTTGCTCTTGTGTTAAGTACAGTGTTCTTAATTTGAGAATACTAACTGTGGGGTATTTACTCTTTCTGACATTTTCTTCTTTGTCCTTTGGCTGTTACTTTTGTCTTGAGTCTTGAGGATAAAGGATTTCTCATCAGCCTTTGTGATGGCCCTGCCCATTTCTCTCTCTCTCCGTCTCATCTAGACTGCTGTATCGGTTGTCATTTACCATGTGTGATCTGAAATTCAAATTCTTTAAACACAAGAATGCTATGATTTAGCTAGAAATGAACGGTCATGCCGCAAGTACTCTGCTAAGCATTTCCAGACACTACTGCTTTTATACTGGTTAGTGACTGATCAGCTTATCCAAGCCCTCACTTTCGAGCTAAGCTTGTGAGGCAAGTTCTTTACTATGTCCCAGGATAGTGTTCTGATGTGGCTGCTACTCTGCCTGACAGAGTTTTCGGCTGGGAGGGCCTTTTGATGCCTCCACCAGGCACTGAGCAGAGATTATAAATTGCATTTATTTACTGTGTGTGCACGTGTGTGCGCGTGCACATATGTGTGCCTGTGCGCATGTATGTACCATGGTACTCACATGGGCAGAGGACAACTTGTGGGAGTTGGTTCTCTCCTTCCACCATGTGATTCAAGTCATCAGGGTTTACAGACAGTGCCTTTTCCCACTGAGCCATCTGGCCTGCCCCATTGAGCAGTTTTTAATGCTAGTGTTTGATCTTGAGGTAGGCTCTTTGGTCTGAACCTTTGGTTCTCACGGTCAAGTGGAGGATTCTGACAAGGCCCACATGCTTTCCTCGGGCCACCCCAACCCTTCCTCAGCTGGCAGGGGAGACGTCATGGCCATGATCTGTCTATAAGGAAAGTGTCCACACAGCTAGATTGTGGTCCAGTAGAGAAAACAAAAAGAACCCTGACATTTAGTGACACCCTCCATGCTGCTCTTCCAGTTTTATCTACCAGGGTGTCCTCATTACTGTGATGTCAACAGCGCCTGCAGATAGGGGTGGTGTACATTTTCTCTATCGCTATCCGCTTGTAGATAGGAAAACTTCAGTGTTTGCCTAGGGTTGTAAGATAAAGTTTTCTTTCTTTTTAATTTATTTTATTTTATGTGGGTGGGTGTTTTGCCTGCAGGTATGTCTGTGCACCACATGGGTGCCTGAGGCTAGAAGAGGATATTAGATCTCCTAGAACTGGAATGATAGCCGGTTGTGAGCTGCCTTGTGGGCGCTAGAGATCAAATCCGGGTCCCCTAGAAGAGCAGCCAGTGCTCTTAACCACTGGGTCATCCCCGTCTTTTTTCTTTTTTTCTAAATATTTATTTTTATTTATTATTATCATTGGTGTGTGTTTGTATGATGTATATGTGCATGCATACGTGTGTGCAGTGACATGGGTGTGGAGGTCAGAGGACAGCTTGTAGGAATGAGTTCTCTCTTCCACCTTGGAGTTTGGGGAGTGAACTTAAGTCTTCAGGCTTGGCTGGTAAGCACTTTCACCCGGGGATCACCTTGCCACTCCAGCCCTTTAAAATGAAGAATATATATATATATATATATATATATATATATATATATAATATATATATATATATATATATATATATATATATAGAGAGAGAGAGAGAGAGAGAGAGAGAGAGAGATTTATAAAGGTCAAATAGGATCTAGGAACTAACTGGCATTTCACTTAGAAGATACACAAATGTTTTTTTTTTTGAGACAGAATTTCTCTGTGTAGCCCTGCTGGCGATGAACTCAGCACCATTTATAAATATCTATAAAATCTTGTGCACAGGAAAATCTAGCAGGACAAACGTCAACAGAAACCGTGTCTCAGCAATCGGATGCAAGAACTCTTTCATCCCAGTGAACATTCACTACAGTTTAAACTTTCTGTGGCATTTTATGTACTTTTAAAAGCAGAATTAAAGCGTAAAATTGAGCAGTTGTGTCCATAGCATAAGAACGAAAGCTATGAATTCGCAGAAAACCATTATTTATTTATTTATTTATTTATTTATTCATTTATTGAGCAAAGTTCCACTATGTAGCCCTGGCTGTCCTGGATTTCACTGTGTAGGCCAGGTTGGCCTTGAACTCACAGAGATCCACCTGCCTCTGCCTCCTGAAGTGCTAGGGTTAAAAGCTTAAGTCACTGGCCCCTGATCCAAAATTTTAAAAATATACATATTCTTTTATAATTATACACATATATGTATGAACACACACAAACACACACATATATATGTATATGATGCTCTTTGATCAAATTCCATTATCTTTTCTAAGCTCCTCCTCCCCCTAAAGTCTTTCTTCTTCCCAGGTTCTCTCCTACTTTTGTGTCGTGTGTGTGTGTGTGTTTGTGTGTGTGTGTGTGTGTGAGGGAGAGAGAGAGAGACAGAGAGACAGAGAGAGAGAGAGAGGCCCACTGCATGCAATCATGGTTGTCTGTATAAACATGGGTGTGGGGTTATTTGCTGAGTGGGGGCAGTGTACCAGTGACTCCATCACTGTGGAATGTGACTAAAGCGACCGACCTTAGTCTTCAACTCCATTAGACCTTTGAAAAGCAGTGGAATTTGCAGTCCTGCTTGAGAACATTAAATCTAAAAACATGTACTTATGTGTGTGTATGTGCACACGTCATGTATACACAGACATTAGAGGACAACTTGAGGGAGTTGGTTTTCTCTTTCCACCACGTGGGTCCTGGGACTCGAACTTAAGTCCTTAGGCTTGGTGGCTGTCCTCGTTACCCACTGAGCTATCTCGCTGGCCCCCTGAGAAAATTTTTAGATTTTATGCTTCTCATGTAGTAAAAGCAGCTGGTTGGTTTTACTTCCACACCATTGATCAGATGGATCGATTATTTCTGAGCCACGAATCCAGATGTTTTGTGCATGAATTAGTTTGCTGTGCTTGATGAGAACCATTATTCTGGTCAGAATTGCATGCCACGAATGTTGCTGTTTGCCTTGCTCTCCGGTGTCCCGTGTCTCTGCTAAACATACAGACGTTTGCGTTGTTTTGGCAATAAGCGTCGCCGCCGTGTAAGGACACCGTGACGCTTCGCTTTATGCATGCCTATCTTGAGGTTTGTTATCAAGTTATGTCTTTCACTCAGAGGAGCTTTCATTCTATGTTAAAGACTTAGAACAAAGCAAAAATTAATTTTAGAAAAAAATTTTAATATGCCCGTTTAATATATATGTTCAAACATGTATGACATATCTATTGATTATATCCACCCTCTTTCCCCTCCCAATCCTATTCTTTCAACAGGGGCTCCCTCAGGCTTTGCACCTCCAGTGTTAATTCATAACTAGTAAAATAAACAATGGAATGCTCATCCCCAGGCTACCATTCCTTGGGATTAGGGGAAAAGCCTGGAGCCTGGAGCATGGCCCCTGAGGAGGATCTGTCTCCTCTTCCCTTTGGCTGGTCTCTTCACCGTAGGTATCAATCAGCCTGGGCTCTGGGTGCCAGTCTGGCGCCCCCAGGCAAATGGATAGGGTTGTGGGCAGGTATGGGTTGCAAGGCTTTGAGACGGCGTGCTACTAGGAAGCTCCTCCTGTTGCCTGACTGTTCAGACAAAGATGCTTCACAAGTAGGAGGCATTGGGGATGTTATTGATGGTGGCAGCTTAGGTGGGCCGCCTTGAATTGAGAACTACATCAGCCCCCTCCCCCCCCCCCCCAAGGATGAATCAACCTTCTCATGAATATCTCAAAGTCTGAGACAGGTAAAATGTAACGACAACAAACCAAAGCAGTTGGTGAACAGGAGGCCAAGACCCCATCAGTTATCTTTGGGGTGCCAGTTTCTGACCTCTCCACTCCGGAGCACTTTCCCTTTGTTGGGGTGAGGTCATTTCCCTGGCTGCAGCGAGCTGGGGATGGGCCTGTGGGCGGTAATTATTGTAGGCAGGCAGGAAGTGGTTAATAGGTTCCTTTGAGCTGGAAGAGGAGGGTTGTTGTCCCCTGCAATAGAGGCAGGGAAAACCACACACCACACCATTCATTTCCCTCTCAGGTGGGCACTGGAACTTCTTCAATCCCACAGTGATGTCTTAGAGGCTTATCTGCCACCACGGAGCAAGGAACAAGAGAATTTACCGAGTATGTCTTAAGACCAAGAATGAAGGGTCAGATTTTGCTGAGCTGTGGCGCCGAGGTTCCAACTACTGTGTGTGTGTGTGTGTGTTTATAGACGTAAGCCAGGAACTGCTGTCCACGGCTGCTGCTCTTGGCATCTGGTGTTATTCTGTGAGTTCTAAATTATTTTAAAGTTTCACAGTATATGAGACAAGAAACGCTCCAGGACATACATACAAGAAAGGAATGACTTGACCTTTTCCTTACATCCCTCACACATGTGCATTCTCTTCTGTGTGCAGTATTCATGTAAACTCCTCAGGCGACGGTCAGAAAGAGACCTTTAAGGTGGTTAAAAAGTAGAGCGTCTAAAGACTAGCCTTGATTAGAATTTAGTTGTCAGTATAAGACACCTCCCCCAACCATTTTGATTATTTAGAAATTAAACACTCTTTGATAAGCATTGGTGCAAAGACAGAGGGAACCAAAACGGAGGACTTAAGCTGTCCAGGAAAAAAAAATGAGAAGCTGGACTGAGTGGTGCATACCTGTCATCCCAGCCATCAGGAAGGATCGAGAGTTCAAGGTCATCCTTGGTTGCATAACAAGCTTGAGGGGAGCCTGGGCTACTCGAGACCTTGTGTCCGTGTGTGTGTGTGTGTGTGTGTGTGTGTGTGTGTGCCTGTGTGTTTGTGTGTCTCTGTGTGTATTGAAAGGGAGGGAGAAGAGATTGGCTGACTGAATTTATGGTTAATTTACATGCCAAAGCAAAGACATGGCCAAAGGACAGGTGGTCTTACATGTCCCTATTGTTGAAGTCACATGAACAAGTAATTATTTTAGAGGAATCGGGAGGAATGCGACAGATAAAATGGAAGGAATTGGGAAGAAGAAACTATAAACCCAAAGCTAACATTAATGCAAGAGCCAAGAAATAGAAACCATCAGGAGGGTGTTGGGCATTGAATGCTTGCTCTTGGAAAGGACCAATGATAGAAATTTAACTCTGAGCAAAAAGCAGAGAACTGGAAACTGGGTTTCCAGTCAGCGGGATGCCATGCAATCATTGAAGCAATTTTAAAAGCCTGTGGAAGAGGGCTGAGGGACGTGTGTGTGTCAAGGGAAGTAATTATGATTGTAACTGTGGATATAGTCCCCGTGCTTCCCACCCAAAGTTCTGAAGGGAATTTAGTTTGCAAAAGCAGATCAAAATATCACAGTGGCGAGGCTGGTCCAGGAGTCAGTGGTAGAGTTCTTAGCCGTCGAGAGGCTGTGAGTTTGATCCTTAAGACATTAAACAAAACCCAAATGAATCCCAATGGCAGCTCTGCTGTTTCATGACATTGTGCATTTAGATCCTGGAGTTACTATGCTAAGTGGAAGAAGCTGTGGGCAGAAGGCTTTCTGTCTGGTGCTTCCATCCACACAGCAGATAGAACAAGGAAACCTGCAGCGACAGAGAAGAGACTCATTGTTGCAGGATTGGGGAGTGACAGCTCGAAGACTTCTCTCTGGGGATGATGGACATGCCAGGCCAATCATGTCACAGTTGCACAAAAATGGTGACTATTAAAAACCCATGAGTTGTCTACGTCTCTGTGCAAATTAGTTATGAAGTTGTTATCGATAAAATGAGAATGATAGTCGCGGTGTGGGATGCTGGGGTTGTTGTGTGTTACTTATCTGATAGACTTTTAATAAGCGAAAGTATAGTCTAAAGCAGTGGTTCTCAGCCTTGCTAGTGCTGCTAATGCCCTAAACAGTTCCTCATGTTGTGGGGACCTCCAACCGTACAATTATTTCATTGCTACTTCTTACCTGTAATTTTGCTACTGTTATGAATCACAGTGTAAATATGTCTGTGTTTTCTGATGGTCTTAGACAGCCCTGGGGGAAGGGTCATTGGACCCCAAAGGGATTGCAGTGCACAGGGTGAGAATCCTTAAGAACCCTTTGGACTCTAAAGGGAGCATTTTAACATCCAGCCTTTTACCAGGAGCAGAAGCAATGGAATCCGCTAACCCTGCCTTTGGGCGTGTGTGCCTCCTCTAATCCTAAAGCCTGGGCTTGTGCTCTGATGCTGTCCTATGTGGATGGCCGTTTGTGGAAAAGGTTATGTCATTTGCCCGGGGACCCGAGGAGGCAGGATCCTATCTCTGGGAAAATCAGGAAAGCCCGAGAAGCTCTTCCTGGTGGAATATTCGTCGAGACAGGCGGTGGGCTCTGTGAGTGCAGAATCAATGGGGGTTGTTACTTATATAACTTCCTGTAATTGCCTGGCAGTAGCTGCGGAGAGCCGCCCTCTCCTGTCTGGGGCTGAGCAGAGGCTGCAACCCTTTCCTCCTTGCTGCTCCGTTTACCTCCACGTCGGGCTTTGTGTGGAGGCAGCCCTTCTCGGAAGAACTGAGATGCCATTTTAACCAGAAGCCTCCATCCTCTTCTTTGTGCTGTGGAGATGGGCAATTCCTATGCTGGACAGCTAAAGAGCACGCGGTTTGAAGAGGTCCTCCACAACTCCATCGAGGCTTCCCTGCGCTCCAATACCCTAGTGCCCCGGCCCATCTTCTCCCAGCTGTATTTGGAGGCTGAGCAGCAGCTGTCCTCCTTAGAAGGTAAGAACCACGCAGTTCTTCGTGTGTGTTTTATTATGAGCAGCGTAAGCCTGGCGTTCTTTCTCTCTGTCTCTCTTTTTTCTCCATTCAGAAAATCTAGAGTCTAGCAAAAAGGAATGCAAGTTGCTCACAGATTTTTATTTGTTCAAAAGTAAGTTCAGGCCAGAGAATACAACAAAAAATATTAATCTCGGACTCGTAGGAGGCAGGGAGAGTGCGGTGTGCTAGACCCTCCTGAACTTGTTATTTATGCTCTGATTTGATGGTGTTTGAGCTTTGGTGAGGAAGGGTTTTTAATATGTTTGACCCTCAGCTGTGTATTTTCTCTTCTTTTCCACCTGTGAGTCACAGTCTTATCTTTGCAAAATAGTTGAGATGTTGTGTCGCTGTGTGGCAACAGGTGCAAGAACCCTCTAGAAACTTAAAAAAAAATAAAGAGTAAGCTTTATGAATTTTGCATGTACCAAAAGTTAAAATACAGGTATGGGGATGACCTGGGAATTTCCTTGATCTGGAAGATAAAGTGTTTGAGTGTAGATGGCTAAGAGCACTGACTGCTCTTCCAGATACCCCAGGTTCGATTCCCAGCACCCACATGGCAGCTCACAACTGTAACTTCAGGATCCAATACTCACACACAGACATACATGCAAGGAAAACACCAGTGCACAAAAAATAAAGATAAACGAGTAAAAAGTGTGCAAGTGTATGTTCTCATGTCAACTAAGCCTGCCGCAATCTGCAGGATGGAACTGTTTTAGAATTTTTCTTTTGTTTGTAAGTTCATGCTTTTTGCTTAAAATTACATACAAACATCAGTAGTTTCTGAAGTAGGAAAGGTCTCGGTTTTAAAGTAAAAAAACAAAACAAAACAAATGGTTGAACAAGAAAGAAAAAAATGTCTACCAGGTTTGCACTGCATTTGGCTCCTTGAGCTGTGTGTGGTGCCTGTCTTGAAGTAACTCTGCCTAGTGTCTGGAAGCCTGCAAACCCTTATTTTGCGGAGTGGATAGTGTGAGTCATTCTGGTATCCTTAGTAAATTAACCTTGCAAATAGTACAGATAAAGGCCTAGCCAACCTGGGTCTAGGTCCAAGAGAAACTAGATTTGCCTAGCACTATCAATTAGGAAAACATGAAATTCTCTAATAGTCATTAAGAGAGTGCCAATATTTTACGGCGTTGTGCCACTGTGACTTCTCCAGGAGACTCTTTAATGGGTCCCAGTTTTGACCAGCCAACAGACCTCTGTGAACTAGGCATTTCAGGGTCATCCTTAACTGATTCCTGGGTCGACAAGCCTTGCCAATGGTCATTTAAAACCAGCAGTCATGATGATAATTTAGAATACTCGAGTAATCTCCTCAAATCTACGGTCTGCTCATTTGCTAACGCTGAGGCCTGCGGTGATTTGGAGCTGCATTTTCAGCACTGGCTGTCAACTCTGGACTAGGACAGCCGAGGTTGGGGATAGGAGTGGGGATGTGGGGGTGTGGGAGAGGGGAATGTGAACACAGCTGCTCACATGGGAAGGGAACTGAGAACAGCGGAAAGTTCTTGGGGGCTCCCCAGTTGCCTTCTCCCACTGTTGAGGATCTCCCTAGGCTGCCCACCTTCTAGTTGGGAGGTCACATTTTCTCGGGGTCTCCTCTTGAATGATGGGCACTTGGTATTTCCCAGTGATCCCCACCTGACCCCCGCCCTGCCTGTGCTGGCCCGGACCCAGGAATTCTGTGTGCTAGTGTAAGCTCTACCTCTGAGCTTTATCTCTGTCCCCAGGGAGAACGTGGCTCGGGAATTTGATTCCTCCGGGTTCTGAGTGTTCCACGATCCTTGCCAGCTGACGGTGGAACTGCTCAGCCTTTGAGTTCCTGTGCCAACTTGGCCCAGCCCCTCTGCATTTCTCCTTTCTTCTCAGCAAACAATCCAGAACCATCTCCTGGGATTTTGTTTGTCCAGTGCAGAAGTCAGCCTGAGGGGTCGGTGGGAGAAGGGAGACCTTTGGGTTTGTTAAATGTCACCATAAACCAAGCACTAAGCTTGGGCTATATCTTCTGCTTCATAAACCTTGGAGCAGACAGGCATTTGGGGGCCCCATCTTGTTTTGTCTGTCTGTCGGGGTTTCTTATCTGATGGTTGGCCTTCCTCAGATAATACCATTGTTGATGATGCTTATGACCGGGGTGCTGGGACACTAAACTCCCGGGGATCTGGTAACTTTTTATGTATTTGTGGGGGTAATTTAGCAGGGACCTTATTATAGCTTTGTTCTTTGAATTGGGGCTCTTACCCACTACCCATTTTAGGGGAAAAATCCTTTTGCACAGTATTGACTTTTTAAGAGAAAGACCAATAAAACCGATGGCTGCATCAGCTGTAGGCATCATAAATTTACTATTTAAACAGAATGCTGGTCAATTCCTATAGTCCTACCTGCCCAGAATGCCCATGAGGTGTGTCTCATGGCAAGAGAAGAGACTTGCTTGTAAACACCAGAGTGAATAGCCTCATGTGCCTGTTGTCAGGGGCGCAATGGGGTCCTTCAATTTGTGGTTTTTATTGCTGTGCTAACCCCTCAACCCTGATGGTTTTGTCTAAGGCCACTTTAAGACTCTAACCCTGCCAGGAGACCTCCGTAAACACGTCTGTTTAGTCTGCTCAGGGGGCTTCTGCTGGATGAGGAGCCCATCAAAGTCCAGAAAACCTACCACAGGCCTTTGACCTTTAACCCTGCCTGCAGTTTGAGCCCTCTGAGGCATAAGACTCTCTTCTCTTGTTTCTTTCTAAGTGTGTCGGAATGTCTGTCTGTTGGGCTCTGCAGAATAACGCACAGCCTGGTCCCCTTGAACTCAGGGCTGATCCGTGGCTCCGGCTCTGCAGACGTTCGTTTTAGCTGTTGGGGATCTTGCAGGAATGTCCAGTCCAAGGCTAGTGTCCGTGCCATTCTCTGGGTTCCTGCAGAGCTAGATCAGAGCCCCATGTGGACTGTGCCATCTGCTCTGGTGCTGGTGCCTGGAGTCTGGCGGGGCTCAGAGACCTGCCCGAGGGACCAAACTGTGCCTACCTTAATCTCAGGAAGGCGCCAAGGGGCTGAGCTTCTGGGCTCATTTCTTCCACCCTGCCTGTTTACCTTTCCATGATTTTCCTGCCACTTGGTGTTTGTCCTCAGCACCCACAAGGTCCAGGGCACCAAGGAAGGTTGAGAGTTGTTAGTTCCTCCTCAAGATCTTGGCTCCAGTCAAGTTATGGTCCCAGTAGCTTGTACAGTTAAATCATAGGTAGAAAATTGGGTGCCACTTGGAAGTGCCACATTTTCTAGAACATCACAGCTCGCAGCAACCTAGGGCTTACCTTGTAACCAACTCATTTTGCACAGAGAGGTTAACTGACTGCCCTGTGGCCACACAGGTAGCAGCAATCTAAGTACTGAAACTTGGCTTGCTAGAGTTGAAATGTGCACATACGTGTGTATGTGTGTGTGTGTGTGTGTGCTTGTGTGTTTGTATTTCCAGCAATGAATATATGCATTCTTTGGATGAACACTAATGTATTGCTCAGCAGCTCCCTTATGCAAAATTTAGGCAGTGCATGCTACTTCGGTTTGCCAGAACACTAGGGGCCCCTGCAGGCCCACAGGGGCTGTTGAACAGCCATGGGTTGGTGACCCGCCCCCCACCCCAGGTTTCTTATTTGTAATAGGAACTCCATGTTTCAATGTCTCACAGAAATGCTTTTGGAATGCCTACTGTGCCGTGTTCGGTCCTTGTCTAGCTACTGTATCCACAGCAACCCCCCCCCCCACACACACACCTGGGCAGACCTAGGCAGCTGCCGGGGCTAGGAGAGAAGTGAACTTGTGCCTGAGTCTGTGTGGGCCTTGGTCTTGGGGAGTCACCGTCCCTGAGAGACCCTTGGCATTTCCTTCCAGTACAGAAGGATCAGAATGCCCAACTTCCGAGTGTCCCTAAGGACCAATGACGACAGAGCAGAGTTCATCCTAGAGAGGTGCAGGGCTCCTTTGTTTGATGAGTTCCCCAGGCCCCTGACCTCCATGAGCTTATAGCTCCAAGTGGAGGGAAAGGCCCCGATGGAGACTCCCAAGGCCCCACCGCAGCTTCCTTACAAACCAACCCTCTTCTCTCCCATGTCCAGGCGGTGGACGAGCGGACAACGAGGAAGAAGAGGATGAAGGAGAAGGGGGCTTAGAACCCAGTAGTCCTTCGAATGCCTACCAGCTGCCCCCTCCTCCTGAAGGCTGTTGCACCACAGATGGTAAGAGACTGAACCCCCATTCAGGATCTGCAGCTCGGTCATAACCCTCCTTGTCCCCTGAGATGTGAGCTGGGCCTGTGTCCGTACACAGGCTACAGGAGGCTGAGAGTCAGCCACTAGGCCACTACAGGCAGCCTCAGCTGTAAGGATGGCATGGGGTCCAATAGTCATTGTTTTGGGTCCATTGTTTGAAAATCAGAATATATTTTTCTTATTCAAGTTGACTATGCTATGTACTTGATTTGGGATGGGTGAGGAATGACCTTTTATGCCTGTCAGTTCTTGTCTGTGAAGTGAAGGTATCTGCATTGTCTGGGAATCGGAGCAGTTCTTGGTGACAAAAAGCAGAGGCAAGGCATGCTGGGTACAGCAATGTCTCAGCGCAGTGGCGAGAGCTTATGCTGTGCACCTGAGGAGGCCTGCGGGTTCCCTGAGCCACGACCTGTCCATCACTACGATAGTAATCAGCCATTAATTTATTGAGCCCGTGTTCTGGAAGTTCAGAGATTAGAGATGAGAACTTGCAGGCGCTATCTGGGGAGACAGATACTTTGTGTCCCCTTTATGGATGGTAAGCTTGACAACATGGGAGCTGAGGGCAGCTCCAAAGGCAGGCAAGGTTTCAGAGATGCTCCCTGGAGAAGTGAGTCCTTCCTCTGGGTTTTAGAGGATTGGGAGGCCTTAGATAGGATGCTATCGAGGTTTGGGGAGGCCTGGAAACTACAGAGGAAGCAGTGTTGCAAAGGCTTATGGGGTGAGACGCATATTGGGGGAGCTGCAGGTGGCTGAACACGACATTAGTGCAGGACTTGCGAGCAGTGACAGCATGAGACTGGAAGATGATCAGGGTCGTTGCCAATGCTGTCTGCACTCTGAGGCCTGAACTTGACCTCTGCCCTTGACCCTGAGTGCCAGCCGATGTTACTGGGACAAAGAAGTCAGTACAGCTGTGAGACAGTCCCCAGAGAGGGATGGATGGTGAGAATGGTGAAGGGTGGCAGGGTCCCACGGTTGGCTCCTGGGATGCAGTGTGGATCTTGCCTCTTTCTCTTGGTTGACAGTGCAGAAAGCCTGGGATCTTAGCTCACCTTTATCTCGAACAGCAGTTCTCAACCTGGGGGTCACAATGCCTTTGTGGGGGTGGGGGGGTGGTAAATGATCTTTTCATCAGGGTTACCTAAGACCATTGGAAAAACACAGATATTTATATTAGTAAAATTTCAGTTATGGAGTAGCATTGAAAATAACTCTCATTGAGGAGAGTTAAAGGTTTGCAGTGCCAGGGAGGTTGAGAACCATGAGCTAGAACAAGACTGTGCAGAAAGCCTCATGAACCCCAGCCATTTCTCTCTAGTTTCCCTTTTCTCGGATAATTCTGGGAACTTATTTCCCACATAGGAAATACATTTAAAAGTTTACAATACAAAGGTCCAAAGGGTGTAGATGAACCTCAAGTTCCCACAGGGGAAGCTGAGGAGGCCCTGCTCTTGCCCTCCTCCTGAAGATAGCCATTCTGCAGCCCCATAAAGCGTAGTATGTAAAAGATGAGACAACCCTTACCCTCTGATGGTTTTGTCTCGTCTCAGATGTAGTTAACATCAAACCCTAACCCAGAGGTAAGGTGGTGTTTGGTGCTCCTTGGTTTTGGAATGTTTCAGGACAGTGTGTGAGCCCTGTCTACCCTTTCTAGGCTTCTGCCAGGCTGGGAAGGATCTTCGTCTTGTCTCCATTTCCCAAGAACCCATCGAGGTCCCCGCAGGCTTCCTCCTCGTTGGGGCCAAGTCTCCCAGCCTGCCCGACCACCTCCTGGTGTGTGCAGTGGACAAGAGGTTCTTGCCTGACGACAACGGCCACAATGCTCTGCTTGGTGAGTTCTCGCTTTCATTTCTTTGTGGCTGTCTGCTTGGTGGTGGGGCCGGATGAGGAGGCCTTAGCTGCTGGAGACAGACTGCTTTGATGTTTGATGTCCTACACCTGCTTGTTTGTTTGCTTGTTTGTTTTTTGTGTATTTCTTTATGGAATGGAAGGAAAAAAATGGGAATTATTTATAAGCATGACTGGTTGGGACTAGGGAGATGTTTGGTTGGTAAAGTGTTATCGAGTATCAAGTTTGATCTTTTAGCAGCCATGAAAAATTTCAGGTCTGATGGCCGTGTTTATCAAAACCCCACTTCCTGGGCAGCCAGTTGAGCTGAGTTATCAAGCCCAAGGATATTTGAAAAAAAACAAAAAACAAAAAAACAGCTTAGGAATGACAGCTGTGGTTGACTGCTGGCCTTCATACACACAGATAGACACACACACATATACATTCACATGCCTACACATATAAATGTTTTAAAAAATGACTGATTGCTTCCCTCTAAAAAGCTCAACACTTAATTTTTTTTTTTTTTTTTTTTTTGTAGTTTGCTATTCAAACCTTCGTTTGTCTGTCGGGATGAGAAAGGGCTTGTAAACCCTGGGCCAGGTACTTTCAGAAACTAGCAGGCAGGGGCCCTGAGAGTGAGGCTGTGTGTGTGTGTGGTGTGTGTGTCTGTCCCTGCTACAAGGTGGTCACATCCGAGTGATTGCCAGATCTTCTTTCTACAGTCTTCTGCTTTGATTTACGGCTCCCCCTGGAGAGGTGGTGTCTGTCACAATTCTGTAGGGGAGCTTAGACTTGTTCATGAACTTGTTTTAAGTCCTGAGAATAAAGAAGACATCAGGGGTCCAAGTTCAAGCCTTTCAGTCTCCAGGTTCTCCCCTTACACACTGCTTTGCTGTGGTCAGGTATCAGTCGGGGTCGCTTTCCCTCCTGGCTGTGGGAACCTGCCCATGGTCTTTCACGTCATCACTGGCCTGCTAAGATCCTGATGACTCATTGTGACGTTGAGGCCGTGCCTGACCTTCTCTCACTCAGAGGACATTATTATGGTCTTACTGTGTACCACACTCCCTTCCTGTGTGGCAACATCAAGGAAGAGGCCAGCTAGAATGGAGAGCCCAGAAGTCTGAATAGGGTTGGTTTGTTGTTTACCCGCAAACCGCCATGTGGCCTCCCATACCCCCTCCATCCTTGCAGTAGAGAGGGATTTGAATACATGTTATGGCTTTGGGCAGTTTGTTCTTGGATTTAGCCAGTTACCTCTTTGGAGGACTGGGTAGCGGATGACTTGGCAGTGGTCCATTTCCACATGGAGTCTTGCCACCGTACAAGAGAGGATTCCTGGTCCAAACTCGTCTGTATTCTCCATGGGTTTCAGCCCTTTAAATATCCAGTTTTGTTCCCTTATGTCCCAAAACTGGGTGGGAAAACTCACTGCAGAGGAAGGGCTTCAGGGACTGGGATGGGAGAGAGTGGGAATCGGGAAGAAAAGGAATAATTCCCAGACTGTGTGTGTGTTGCGGGGGGGTCGAGTGGGGGGGGAGTGTCAAACTGTGTGTAAACTGTGAGAGAAGGCAGATAAATGTTCCCAGGACGGGCAGCATGTCTTGGGGGAAGTGGTTCCTAAGGCAGGTCTGCACACTTATTGAGATCTGCTCTTTAAGAATAATACTGGAAAATTAGCCAAGAAGCCAGCCGAAGCCCTACAGCTGTGCTGAGCTTTCTCCCTGGGTTCATGGGGTTTGCTCACTGGGTGCACGTAGTACCCGTATTAACTGTGGTGCCTCAAGTGGCTGTCTTTTGATCTGTGGGTGGGGTGGGATGAGATGGGATGGGACGAGAGAGGGGGGCTTGTCTGAATTCCACCTCTTTGTGACTATAAGGGAATTGACGGGGCAGTAAATCAGGGAGGTTCTGCCTCTTGAGCCCCGGAGACAGGAATCTCCCAGCTCTTTCTGCTCCAACTCTTACGAGTCTGGCCCCTCCTAGAGTGCCCAGGAAGAAACATTGTTAATTGCTGGCAGAAAGCCATCCAGAAAGAGGAACAAGGGCTGCCTGGAAATAGCCTGTTCTTTCTCCTTTGAACAAAAGTTTATGCTCTCAGCTTGGACACTTAACACTGTTTAGGTTTTCCTGCTATTAACCCGGGTGGCTGCCTAGGACAAGGTGGTCTCCGCAGCTCCTGCAGTAACCAGGTTCAGCCTAATTTAGTGATCCATAAAACTGGACCTGTGGCTCATCCCCTAAGGAAGCAGAGCCTTTAGGAATATTGTTCTAGCAACTTTGAAGCTGCTGGGGGATTTTGTCTGCGAAAATTGGAAGGTTACAGATGTAGGCGTGTTCTTCAGCTTTGGCTGCCGTTGCCAATCATTAATCTAAGTTGGTCAGTCCCTTAGCCATCAGAGAAGAAAAGGTCTCTCTTCCTAGCATTCTCATTTCTTATGAGAAAATGAATTTGTGGTTTAGCTGGCAGGCAAGTTATCTACACATTGATGGAATATGTAAGGACAAGCCGAAGGCTGGTGTTTATGTACACCTGGGAAATCACAGGCAAACAGACAGAGCTTGGTCTGTGGGGTCCATAGTGTCGATAGAAAACAACTACGCCAGCAAATCTTATACCTCATCTTATGGGGGCACTGCACCCTCAGAAAGTGACCAGGGTGTTACCACGGACCGTTGGTGATGAAAGGGTGTTTTAGTGGTAGCAAGGTTCTGACAAATTAGTAAGAATATTCTAGTTGGAAAATAGTAATAACGGTGGTCGAGGAGACACACAAGAGTAAATCTTATTTACTGAAGGCTCATGTGCCTGGAACTATCCCAGAGAGTTTGAAATAACAAATGAAGTAGAGACACTGTAATCTACCGTTCATAGGTGACATTCAGAGGGTCCCCCACGCAGCAGCTAGGAGTACTTTAACTCAGGTGATGTAGCACTGGTTTAGGGAACCATGGTATGGACACTTGGAGAGATGTGTGAAGGTGGCCTTCATTTGGATCCTGCAGGACAGAAGCTGGGAAGCTACCTTTGACCTTAAGACATAGAGGGGGAAGAGCCCAGAAGCCCACCGTGTCGTTGTCTTCAGTGGTTCCTTGTGTGGGGTGCAGGTGCAGCAAGCCCCATGCTGTGTGATTCCTGTCTTTTCTCCCTTCCAGGCTGATCTGGAATCAAATTCCATCAGCCACGTGCTTCATCTGAAATTATTTCCACATGTATCTGTCTCTATAAGACAAGGACAATTTTCTGGAAAGCCAGTGTCATTATCCTATCTAAAAAGTTTGAGCAGTCTTTAGTATTGTTATGTACTTAGTAGTGAGTTCAGATTTCACTATATACTCTCTTTTTTTTTTAAGTTGGTTTATTAAATTCAAGACCCAATCCAAGTTCTCTTAAAGTGCTTGGTTGATTCATTTCTTCTCTTTTGCATTTTTAATATGTATGTATGTTTCGAGACACAGTCTCGTGTATTCCAGACTGGCTTCAAAAATACTACATAGCCTCCACCTTGAACTTCTGGTCCTCCTTTCCCATTGCCCTGTGCTGGGATACAGGTGCGCAGCCCTATGCCTGGTTTTAATGTAAGGTTGGGATCAAACCCAATGCATCATACACAGCGAGCAGACACTTCACCTCGTGAGGTGCAGCCTCAACTCTTGCCTTTTGAAAATGATGTGTCCCTTTGTTTTCTCCCTTCCAAGGTATACTTTTAAGAAATATTGGTGGTGTCATGAATGGGCAAATAGGGGCTGCAGAGAAGGCTCAGTAATTAATAGGGCTTGCTGCTCTTCCAAAGGACCTGAGTTCAGTTCCTAGTACCCACTGCAGGGTCAGGAGATTCAGTATCCTCTAATGGTCTGTGTGGGTACCTGAATACATAAGACACCCCCGCCTCCCACACACATGTATGCATAAACATAAACAAAAACAAGAAATAAATCTTCAAAAGGTAAGGCAGTTATTGTGTTTTAGAAAACTTTCTTGGGGGTCCCATGCATTACTGATTTTTATCAAAAAGGAAACCAAGGCAAGAGTGAGTTTTGAGCTGAATACAGGACTTAAGATAACAGTCCTCCACATTGTACCCCAACAGGCCTGTGTCTCATCTGGTGTCTAACTGACTCAGCTTTGCTTGAGTCTTCCACCCAAGTAGGGTGTTTCCACACAGGGCTGGGATTTGTCTCGAACTTCAAGGAGAGACTCAGAAATTGTTGCCCCCGCCTTTGAGGAATTCACATCCACAAACAGGGATGTGACAACGGATGCGAGGTTTGCAGCTGCTCATACCCCCCCACCCCGTGGGGCTATCCAAGAGCTCTTCTGTAGATGGCAGTCCATTAGGAAAAGTCACATGTTACGGCTTCCAGCACATTCGTGAGGCTTGGGAGATGGAGACCCCCTCTCTGCAAAGGAAGGAATCCCGGAAACAAGTCTAGACATCCCCACCCCGCCCTGCCTCCCCTCCCCTCAGAGTCATAACGCTGTGTGCTTAGACACCACCCACCACGTCCAAAGGAACACATGGTGAGAGCTTCCAGGAAGAATCATGTCGCTTCAGACCTGGAAGGCAATTACAGCTTTTATTTCTGTCTTCTGTGACTGGGCAGAGAACAGAAAGAGACCAGAAGAGAACAGAACCCAGGACAGTTACTTCTTATCTCTTGCCGCCTGCACTCTCCTCTTTCCCACTTAGTCCAAGAGGAACAAGAGAGGACACCATGCTCTGAGTCTGGGATGGGTCAGATAACTAGGAGACACCTTAACCCTTGTAGTGTCCCCATGGGGAGGTTTTGTGGAGATGACACAGCAGAGTAAGGAAAGCGAGGCTCAGCACCTCCCAGCACCCCAGGCCATGGTGCCTTGATCCCCTCACCTGCAAGCTGGAGACTTTACGGATTATTGTATGGGGTTCATGAGATTCAAATGGGGCGGTGGGCATTGGTAACATGAAAGGCTTTGCACGCACAACTTACCATCGACGGCTGTGCAATAAGCATTAGCTCCCATCACATTTGCAGACGGTGATGATGAAGCTCAGAGACAAGTCGTAGCCTGCCTGATAGACACGCGTCAGGACCTGCTGACTCTGTGTTCTTGTTTACTTGCTGCAGGGAGAGGTGGTCAGGGACCACTTGCCCACAGGAGGGCATGCTTCATTCACACAGTGGCCTGCAAGTGCAGTATCCATGCGGGCATGCAATCCTTACATAGATGGCCCTCTAGTTGCCACACTAGATCCAAGGGGTGATCCCGGGGTGCTGAGTTGGTTAGAGGAGGGGTTATTTGTGCTGACCACTTTTGGTGGTGTGGTAGCCATCCAGGAGTCTGAATCATTAGTCCAGAGATCTCATTTTCTGATGACTTTGTTGTTGTTGGTTTTTTTTTAGACTTCTAAGTCCTGAGGTCGGTTCCCAAAAGGAATGGTTCCGTGATGTAATCTTTCTTGAAAGTGTCTGTTGCCCTTTAATAAATTTCCTGAAGTTTTAGGATGACATCATCTGCACCAACTAGGTCCCGTGCTCTCACCCTGGCTTCTTTGCTCATCCCCCAGCTGCCTCTCAGAACAGCTATGTCCCCTTTGAAACAGCTATGTCCTCAGCTGGAAGGTTTTACTATTGCAAGGGACCAGTCTGCCTGCTGGACCCAATTGTCCACTGTGCGACTGGGCCAGGAGTCACCAGGGACTGCTCCACATGGCTGTAGCCACCTCCCTGCTGGGCATGGTTGCTGACACCATGACCTTGAAGTTCCTATGCCTTGCTCAGCATCGTTTCTCTACTCAGGTTTAGAATTTCTTCTCAGGAATCCTAGACATTTTTGTTGTGTTGTATTCTTAGGTGCCAGTTGGGCTGTGTGTGTTCCTAGATTAGAGGCCAGTGAATAAGTAGAAGTGTTTATTATTAATTAATTAATAGGTTAATCATCCCCCTCTTTCTTACCCTCTTGGCCACGGAATCACATGGTGCTCTCAGTCAGCACACATATGCGTACACAGATACAGCCCGACATGTATGCAGTCACACCAGAGCATGGCCATTTGGGAGGACAAGACATGCATCTGCCTGATGCTGAGCAGTTTCCAGGACTCTAAGAAAGTTGCGCGTAGGAGCCTGGGGAAGTGCCCGCCCCCAGTCTCCCCTCTTGAGTCCGGGAGCTGAGTACTGAGGAAGGGCTGGACCTGGGTAGGGGGCTTGTGGAGGAGAAACTGAGGCAGGGGCAGGGCAGGGGTAGTTGGAGTAGGTGGGTTAAGAGGCACCTCGTTTTAGTGAGGAGAAGATGAAGCTAGGGATGGATGGAAGATTCCACAGCCTTTCGTGCCTGTGGGATCTGCACTTCATCCTTGGGTTGTGGTTAAATCCCACCCTTTGTGTCTCTGTTTCTTCGGATTGCACAAGAATGCTCTGCTTCCCACCGTGACTGACAATGGGGTCAGTTAAGCAGAGCAAGTGCCCTGTGCACTTGACAACGAACAGTACAACGTCCTGGTACTGTGTGCACATCGGCTTTCCGCCAAGCCCCATTCAGCATTGCCCATGTCCGTGCTGCCTTACCTGTCCACACCGGTGTGGCATGAGTACCTGTCCACACCGGTGTGGCATGAGTTGGATCTGAATGGCCACGTCACCTGTACCTATCCCAGCCCAGCCAAAGTCTTTCCTTGTTTCTAAGGCCTTTTATAGAATATTAAAATGCTTAAGACATGTGCAGATTGGAGATTTTGAGCAGTGTGGAGTCTTCTCTAGGGCGATGTCTTTAACTTTCATGTCACCTACTGGTCTTCTTCCGAATATGAGCCAGAATTCCCAGGGACAGCCTGTGTATGAGCAGTGCTTAAGCAGAGACATGTGACTTTTATGGCCTCACACCAAATGAGCCCATCAGGCAGAGAGCTCGATAAAGAAAGTAAATTTGGCTCAGCCTCAGGACCTCCCTTGACCCAGGACGTTGGACTCCTAGGAACCAGGCCTGCTATTGGCAGAGCAAGGTTGTCGTGGGATGGCTGACACTCAGGAGCAGTGGTCAGGTGGAAGGCCACCTTGTTAGGTCTCTCTTGTACTAACCAAGGCCTGTGGCTGGTTCCGTTGGAGGGACTTTGTGCTTTGTAGAGACCCCTCCAAATGCACGCTCTGCATGTCTATGGCTCATACGAGGAGCTTTCTTATCCCCTCTCAGATGGCTATCTAGGGCTGCAAGCTGGCAGAGAGGCCCATCTAGCCTATCGCAGCAGGAGGATGCCCTACCCTGACACAGCCATGTTTCCATGGCTCCACTCTGCTGGCTGCTAAACTTTGGGTCTCACTCCCAGGGCCCCCACTATGCATCTGATATTTTTTGATCTGCCTGACTGGCTGAGCTGGCCTTTAAAGTGAGCTCCACGCATGGCTCTTTATCTGCTGCTTCTCAGCACTGGGTTTTATTATGACATCTTCCTGCATGTCTATCTTTGTGTTTTGTTCATGTTTGCCCCAGCTACCCTTCCTAGTCCCCCTCCTATCACCCTCATTAGTTCCCTTCCTCCTCAGAATGTTACCTCTTTATTATATATATCCAAAGCAATGTATAACATGTGTATAAATATATATCATGTATTTCACATATACTCATATAAAAATCCGGATTTGAATATCATAAAAATATAATATTTTGTCTTTTTTCCCCAATTATCCTCGCTTATTCCTCTCTCCAGCTCTTTTGAAGCCCCATGTATACATATATATACCCACCCACCAACACACATACACATACATATATGTTTAAAATGAGAGAAAAACATGTATTGTTTGTCTTTCTGACTCTGTCTGGCTTGTTCCACTTAACATAATGATCTCTAACTCCATTCATTTTTTTTCCCTTCAAATGATACAATTGTGTTCTTCATTGTTGCTGGATAAAATTCCACTGTATGTGTGGTGTGTAGACTACATTCACGTACATGGAATTTTTGACACACACACACACACCGCCCCAAGAGGGCGAAATCTCCCACACTTGCCCAGACTCACCTCTGTGCCTCAGTCCCTTTGTTCCCATTTGAGTTAAGGCAGTCTTGACTCCTCGGCCTGATTACCATGCCGGTGGCAGTCTCTGGGTGACTGACAGTATGGGGGTGCAAACGTCAGAGTCCTGATGAGCTGTAGCTGTTGGAAGGGGAGTTGAAAGGGAAGCAGAGAGGCTCATGGCTTGCTCCCTGCTGCCTAGGTTTCTCTGGGAACTGTGTTGGCTGTGGGAAGAAAGGCTTCTGCTACTTCACCGAGTTCTCCAACCACATCAACCTGAAGCTGAGCACACAGCCCAAGAAACAGAAGCACCTCAAGTACTATTTGGTCCGGAACGCACAGGGAGCACTGACCAAAGGACCATTGATTTGCTGGAAAGGCTCAGGTGTGGTGGGGGGGGGGCTTGAATCTGGAGGGGTGGGAGTGGGGAGCTGGGAGTGCACCCCCAGTGAGCATTGTAGGGCTAGGAGGGGAGGGGTCAGGGACGTCTGTACAGTGGTACAGGCTGTAGCAGGAGAGCAAGCCCTTGGCCCTGAAGATGCTCCTTGGTGTCACTTGTATTTGAACAGACTCATTGCAAACACTAGCCGAGGGCCACCTGGTGCTGAGCCTCTTTTTGGTGGGTATAAGGGACAGTGGTTTTTATTCCCAGGGGACATTTACCACTGCTAAGGGATGTTTTTGGTCATAGTATCTAGAGGTTGCTCCTGGCACCTAGACTAATGCTAAAAGCCCTGCAATCCTCATCAAGAGGCTAGGATCCCCTACAGTGTCACTGGGATGAGGCTGAGAAAGCTGGGTTTGAACAATACCACACCATCACCGCCTTCCGCATCCCTGAACTCGGCTAGTTGTGACCAAAGAGAGCAGCTCTGGGGTCTGGTCCCCAGGGGTGAGCTGGGCTCTGGCTTTACCAGGAAAAGGCTGCACGGTGGCTGTCCTCAGTCTCGTCTGTAGCTCTCCCATATGCTGAGGGGAGAAGCTAGGACACTGGCTGTTCTGAAGCCTGCCTGGAGTGGTAGAGTGTGTCTGAGAAGGAGCTTTCCAGAAATGTCCAGAAGAGCTGTCCTTCTGTCCCCCACTTTTCTGCATTTTCTGGAATGTTTCACACAGGTTCTTTATGTGGAAGGAGGATCTCTCAGTTTTGAGTGACTGACTCTGAGTGCTGTTCCTCGATTCCCCTCCCCCCTTCCCCTCTCTTTTCCTCTTCCTCCTTTATTGTACGCAATGACTATTCAGTAAGTCCCTACCGTGCACTACTCAGTCCTAGGCCCCATGGATGAAGCTGACCTTCACTGTGGGTCCAGTTCTCTATCCAGCTCACAGACTAGAGCCGCTGCTGGGGGAAGGACTTATAAATAAAAGAGGATGGTGCAGGAGAGGAGGGAGGTGCTGAGTGGTCCTGTGTCTCGGGGCGTCACCATCACCCGTGTCTCCTTGGATGTTAAGCACAGGGCTCAGATAGCTCAGTTGCATAAAGTGTCTTTTTTGTTGTTGTTTTTTTTTTCGAGACAGGGTTTCTCTGTAGCTTTGGAGCCTGTCCTGGAACTAGCTCTTGTAGACCAGGCTGGCCTCGAACTCACAGAGATCCGCCTGCCTCTGCCTCCCTTGTGCTGGGATTAAAGGCGTGCGCCACCACCGCCCGGCTAAAGAGTATTTCTTGTTCCCCCCAAGGGACACTCTTATTCTGTCTGCGGATAGAGTCACCCTTTGGCAGGGAACTGTTTATGGAACAAGGCACCTCTGCCCTGTAACACACTGAAACAGATTAGCATGGCATTGGCATTCTTTATAGACTCATGTGTCCCACGGTCCTGTAGACAATTCCACTCTAGGAAGTCATTGGATAAGGGCCAAGTAGATTTCATTACTACGTTCTTCTTTCTTCTTCCTCCTTTTCTTCCTGGTCGCCATCATATCATCATCGTCATCATCATCATCGTCATCATCATCATCTCCTCTTCCTCCTCCTCCTTCCCCTCTTCCTCCTCCTCCTTCTCCTTTCTCTATTTTCTCCTCCTCCTTCTTCTTCTTTGGTTTTTTTGAGAGTGATTTTTTTTTTTGTAGCACTGGCTGTCCTGGAACTAGCTCTTGTAGACCAGGTTGGCCTCGAACTCATAGAGATCCACCTGCCTCTGCCTCCCAAGTGCTGGGATTAAAGGCGTGTGCTGCCACTACCACCACCCAACTTCATGTGTCCTTCTTGCCTCTGTTAGAGTTCAGAAGCCGGCAGAACTCCACCAACACCTGTCCCAGTTCTCTGTTCCCACCGCTGGACAGCTCGGGGTCTCTGGCTGCCTTCCCCAGTGATCCTGTTCCTGGGACAAACCCCAACATCGCAGTGGGAGCTCAACAGGCAGGTGAGACTAGTGAGTGGTGTCCCAGGTGCTAAAGCCAGGCCCCTGGAGTTGGCATTCTTCAAAATAAATAAAGGTCACACTTTGAGTGTTGTTGCTCGATGTCATCTTGTAAGTTTTACTTGGTGTGTTGTCCTAGGTCATTTTGAGTTTGTGAGTTTTAGCAAAGTGTACACATTGTCTTTCATTTGGAAAACTTGCCTGCTCTCCTGTTGGATAAGGAATGTGATCTCCCCCAGTGTTGGGATCCTGCTTCAGAGTCATTCTGCCTCCCCCAGTCACAACACAGAGTTCAGGGGATGACAAGTATCAGGTCAACATTCCAAGGGGATTTCTAGGAGGGGCGGAGGTTAGATTCTTGTCCTTTATCCTGCGTTGAGTGTGCCTACCCTGGACATGTATCTTACTCACTAAAGCTGTGAACCAGTGGGGTGTTTGGAAAATTGAGGTTCCATGGGGGTTGAGGCTTGCCCAGGACCTCACAGGGAGGAGTTGAGGGAGGCAAGTTTGTATACAGGTATTTCTGTTTCACATGCCTGGCCTTGAGCCACACAGACGAAGCCTGTAAGTGTGGTTGCCGTTGTCTGGAGATATCGGCCTTCCTGAGGACTCTGGAAGGCCATTGGTGGTTTTCATCCTTCCTGCCCAGAGAGTCAGTGTGGCACATTGCCCTGTGAGTGAAGCCAGTGTCCTGGGCTCTGCAGACCCAGCAATCATTCTCACTGGGACACGCTGTCCTTCAGGGGCTCTAGGCTCCTTTTGACAAGCTGGCCTCTGTCCTCTTCCTCCAACAGTGTCCTGACTCTTCTCTTCCTTTGCCACTGTGGACTGAGGAAACCGCTGTTTTGTGTCTAAGCACCCAGTTAGACACCAGCGTTTCTAGTTTTTGCTGAATGGTGCAATTCACTTAATTCCTGAAACTTAACTCTGTTTGCCCGTGTGTAGACTTGGAGGTGTGGGGTGTCCTTTTCAGTCTAGTTCACAGGGTAGTTATAAGAATTAAATAAGGTTATAGTAACGGCAGCCCCTTAAGGGACTTGTTCCATGCCCTGGACGTCTACCCACCTATATCCTTCACACGGTAGCTCTGCCACTTGCCGTCATGACTCCCATTTTATGGAGGGGACATTGAAATTTGGAGAGATATAGTATGTGTTTCAGGTCACATAACTTTTAAGTAATGGGACTGTGGTTCAGACACAGACTGGATAGTCCCAGAATCACATTCCACCTGTCACATGGGCCACTGCCTTGACAGGGAAGTTTCATGAAAACCTTCCTACGATTCCAGCCAACGAAGGCCTCCTTATGGGACCAGAGTTCATGGTTGCCTTCAGAATTATTCTCAAGACTTAAGGAACCTGAACCCTATAAGTAGCCCAGACCTTGTCATCAACCAACCTGCCATGCTTCCCTGCAGCGTTTTGATATAAAACTGAATTCCAGAAGTGGAGGAAGGTAGGAAGCAAACAGAATCAACCATCTCAGATATGGGGCTGCAGGTTAGGAAATTCGGCCAACTTGCACCCCAAGACCTTCCCTTACCCACACTAGACCCTCTGGAGTGAAAACAGAAGGTTCATGGTATTTGTGTGTTCATATTCATATGTATCTGTCTGTTCCCATGCTCATGTGTGAGCAGGAATATTTATGTCTTTCTAAATGTGTGTACATGTATTTGTGTATATTGGTTCCTTGTACATTTGGGTATTTATTAAGTATGTTTCTGTGCACTTGTTGTTTATGTAGGGGAACGTGCATATGTTCCTGTATGCATACCTGTGCATACATGTACATGCATGTGAAATCGGAAATGAGTTTGCATTCATATGTGCACATTTATGTCCACATGGGCAAGAATGTGCACAAGGTGTACACATGTTTCTATAAGCACACATGCATGCATGTGGTTTTAGGAGTATGTGCACAAATGTGCACATGTGAATGCACGTGTATCTTTGTTTGCGTGTGGCAGAATCACCATGTCAGAAACCTGCTTTCCTGATAGAACTCATCAGAGCTAGTTTGTCTGCCTGGTTCCAGTGCAGCCTGTGCTCTGACCACTTTCCCATGCTTTCTGCTTTCAGGTCTGGCCTCTGATCACCCCTCAGTGACCACAGCAACAGGTCCCACTGTCTTCAATGGCAAAGACTCCCCCAAACAGCCACAGCTGGCAAAGAGTAGCCTGTCTGCCGTGCCTCGTCCCTCAGCCTTAGGTAGTGCCGCTGGTCCTGGAGGTGCTAGGGCCCTTCTTTACTCTGGACCTGGGCCAGAGGGGATATGGGTACAGGACTGGGGACATGGAGGCTCCAGAGTCTAATGTGTTGGTGAGCATCAGGGTGGATGTCACATGTCCTCAGGTCTGTGCCTGGGCCATGCTATGGGAGAGTCATGTGTGCTGAGGGGCAGAGAGGGTTTTGTGCTGGTAGCAGGTAGCCTCTCTTGATGCAGGTTTTGGGAAGATTGGGAGTGGTGGGGGAAGGTGGATGTCAGGGCAGATAAATATGAATCCAGAGCCCAGCTCTGTCTTGTAAGGCAGTGGATCTTACAGCCTTCTTCAGCGGTCCCTCCTTGGGTGTAGATCTTGCAGCCTTCTTCAGCGGTCCCTTCTTGGGGGTAAGAATGCCTCTCTGAGGACAGGATGAGGATCCCCAGCTGCTGTGCACATCTAGGAGCTCACAGGCTATTGATATCAGTGTCAGCCCACCACAGGAGCTTGTCTGCCCATTTAACACCTGGGGGAGGTAATGGGGGCGTCAGCAGGCGTGATAATTGAGTTTTGGAGGGAAGGAAGGGGCAAAGAGACTTGGGGACTGCATTCAAACTCCCAGTCTCGTGCTCTCCCACCTTGCTATTCTTAAGAATGTTCTAGAAAGTCTTGTTTGCTCTCCTTCCCTTCCTGCCTTGTCACCTGGCTCCCATGCCCCATGTCCACCTGAACTGGAACCTAGGGTCTGAGACATTAAATTGGAAAGGTCCTTAGAGAATGTCCATCCTGGGGATGGAGTTGTAGCTCATGGATAGAGTGTGTTTTCCTGGGTTTTATTTTCAACATCGTGGAAGAGAGACAGGTCCAGAGAGGCACCCTGGACTGGAATACAACTCCATTGTAGCAGAAGGTTTCTCTGACCCAAATCTGTCAGCTGCAGAGCCATTTGCTGAAGGAGTAGCCCTCATGAATCTAAGACTCTCCAGTCCTGACTAACTTTCATGTTCTGGAATTTTTATCATTCCTCAGCCTCCCCTCAAGACTCCCGCCTTCCTCCTGTGGCTGTTCCTTCTCTAGAACGGATGCAGGGCAGCCGCACGGTTGAAGAGCGGCCCTTGGCCATAAGGACAGGAAGCCCCTTGCTGTCCATAGCTTCTTCCCCGAGCTTAGCTCTGTGGACATGTAGTCTTCACCTCATACAACAACACAGCAGATCCTCTCAGCCTGGGGCCCTGAGATCCACAGAGGGTTGGATTCAGGACTGGACTAGAACTTTCCAAGCCTACTTTGTGGGTGTGTGTGGAATGGAGACCTTTAAGTTTCCTGCCGGGATCTCAAAGGCCTTCTAGAATTTAGCTCGTTGATGCTCATTCATTCTTCCTCTAACTGTTCACTTCCGTGGTGGCTTCACCATGATGTCCACACTCTGCCCAGCCTCAGGGCGCTCACCCTACCTGTTAGCTGGCTTTCTAGAGCTCAACTCAGGCCAGACGGTCCCTTGCAGTCCCTAGCATCTGGCTGTGGTAGAACCCAACAGAGGGAAGGACTGAGTCAGAGACGCTGGCTGACCTGGGTTGCCGCAGAGTTGAGCATAGGCATGTGTCAGAGCTACCAAGTCTTTCGCTGTCAGTGTTGGAAACTGCTTCCAACTAAGTTAGGCCTACTCGCCGCTCTCAGTGAAACACTGCCCCCTAATGGAGAATGGGAAAGAGGGGCTGGTGCTCCCAGATGGAGGGGACAGGTGGCTAAAAGTCCTGCAGACTCCTCAGAAAATGCCAGGTAGGGTTATCTCTGGAGACAGAAATAATCGTCTCACGCTGACATCAGTGGCTGTTTCTGGTGATGTTTTGAGATCACTTACTGCTGGCTTAGAGCCCGGTAGAGACGTTTCTGGTTGACCCCTGTAGATCTCCCCTGCATCCTCAGCTCCAGCCCTACCCTCTTGTAGTTGGGGACCACGCCCTAGAGGAACCAGGTCCTGTCTCTGAGAGCTCTTCCTCTGCTCCTGCGGCCAGTGTTAGACGAACTGGTGTAGAGATGACAGTCCCCCCTGCCTCTGAGGGCAAAGAAGCCTGCAGGTTTGAAAGCACTCTGTAAAGTCAAGGACTTCATGTCCTTTCAGCTCTGTGTCTGTTTGGTTTTGATTTTATTCCACTTTGGTCAGTCTAAGGGTAAGAAGTTATCTGAGGAGACTCAACAGCAGTCATTCTCAAAGTGCTGCTGCTTTAGAATAACCTGGGCACTCGTGACAAGGTGCATGATCTTCCTGTCACTTCAGGGGCCCCGAGTGGTGGCTTTAGGCAGAGCCAGGTCTGTGTGTATTCTCTGCATAGGCTGAGGGAGACATCGCCCTTGGCCCTGAGAGCTCTCATCATCCACGAGCCCCGGGTATCGGGAGGCCTCATTCCACACATGCTGAGCTTCTTGAGGTCCTCAGAACAGGCTTGTGTTCAGACAGACAGGTTTTCATTTGCTTGTCTGTGTTTAAAGGCAGGCTCTCACTGTGTATCCCTGGCTGGCCTAGAACTTGCTGTGTAGACCAGGCTAGCCTTGAGCTCGACAGAAATCTGCTTGTTTTGCCTTCCGGGTGCTGGGATTAAAGGCATGTACCCCCCCCCCCCCCCCGCCCTCCCGCTTGGCTAGGTAGTTTTAAAAGTGTTCAGATGTGTTTAAAGTATGACAGGGTTGAGATGGGACCTCTGGACAGCTGAACACTTGTGTCCAGAGTTTTAAAAAAATAAGGTAGCCAATTCTTGGTACTAATTTATGAACAGTTTTCCGTCACGAGCCTGTTGACATCCAGAGTGGGCAGGGATGACTCACAAGCAGCAGCAGGTCCAGCTTCTGCTCTTGCTTTTTAATGAAATTAGTTTTCCAGCTTGGGGCAGTGTGAAATTAGCTTTCCATTTGGGCGAGGGTGGGGTTGGAGGGCAGGAAGTTGTTGTGCATGTGGATCAGTACTGCCCTCAAGTGGCAAAACTGTGCTGGTACATTGAACCTTTACTGGGCTGGTAATGTTGATACTGGCCGGAGAGGCAGTTTACGGAGCCCAAACCCCTAAGTGTTTCATTTAAGTATTTTACATGCATCTCTCTTCCTCTGGTTAAGCCACTTTCTCAGTAGATTTTTACTATTATTTTGACTATTTTAAAAACCAAGGAGCTCAGACTTAAAGAGATGCTGCTTAAACACAACTTTGGAGTAAACATTTATAAAAATTGACAGGATGTCTCCTGTCTAGATCCATAGAGCTGAAATTTTAAAAATTACCAAGGGTTGGGGGATGTAGCTCAGTGGGAGAACATCTGCCTAACACGCACAAGGTCCTGGATTTGAGCCCCAGCTCTGTCAATGTAACAAAACAAAACAGTTCTGTTCTCCAAATCATGGGAGAGTTTTATTGACACCAGTTCCCAATGGTGGCCTAACCCACACTCTGAATATTGTCTAGGTATCTTGCCAAACTCTGGGCCTCCCAAAAAACGACACAAAGGTTGGTCCCCAGAGTCTAAATCAACCACGGACAGTGGCTTCCCTCAGGGTGGTGGCAACAGAACTAAGCAAGGTAAGTGGCTAGGGTCTTGCTCAAACCCCAGAATTGGGTGGCTTGGCCTGCGAGTAGCATGTATGCATGTGTGCACGCAGATAAGTGAGGGAGTTCTGGGCAGCCGACTCTGGCGTAGCAGAGAGACAAGCAACCTCTCTACCACGCTGTGGCCTGTGTGTCAAAAAAGACTATGTCTCTTGGTGGGGAAAGGTGGGGCTGGGTGAGCCCACAAGTCTTATGAGTGGGGAGATGGGTCAGGCGGTAGTTTTTGTACGGTGGCTGGGGATCGGGTTGGCTGGGGAAAGATCGCCTCTTTTGCTGTGTTTTACTGATGAGCTGGTTGTGTTCCTAGAAGGTACCAGCGTACCCTGTGTGCCCCAGCCTGGCTTGGTGGGACCGGCTTCAGTCACCTTCCCAGTGGTGGCATCCGGTGAACCAGTGTCTGTCCCAGACAACTTGCTGAAGATCTGCAAGGCCAAGCCGGTGATATTTAAAGGCAAGTACAGCTGTGCCCCCAGCTGGGGAGGCAGGGAAGCCTGCAAGGAATCCCACACAAAACTGTGACCTCGTCTCAGTCCAGCTCCAAAGGAATCCCCCTGAGCCAATTCAAAAGTTCTTCAGGGCAAGAGAACGAAGTGGGCCCAGTCTCTAGACTGCTGAGAATGGCAGAGCGTATTGGTTTGTTCCAGCAGACATGTCGTGACTCCATCCTCTGCTCCTTTCCTTCATTCTCTGTTTCACAGAACCCGGGCTTTAATTACCCAGCTAGTGCAGAGCACCAAGGCCTGGTGGGGAATGGACAAAGCCCCCCATGGCTTGTTCCCTTTTCATCCAAAGCCGTACCCTCTGACTTTGGGCCGAGACAGCTATGGTCACTGCTACAGAAGCCTTGAGTAAGATTTGATTTGGTCTCCTCTGTGGTGGCTCATGTGTGTTGCCTGGAGGTCGCCTTGTGGCTCAACTGAAGAAATCCTTTTGCGGTAGCTGGAGGCTTTCAAATGGGAAACTGTGTGCAGGGTAAGCTGGCAGTGCCTGAGGAGAACGGTGCTCAGGACCATATAGATCCAATTCCTTGATTGGGGAGATGGCAGGAAAATGACAGAAAAAGTACTGGCATGGTAGAAGGGCTTCAGGGCCCCATGGAAGATCTGCACCCTCTTTTCTGAATCGTGTGAGAGAGGCTGAGAATACAGAGTTGGGGCAGGTAGCGAGACTCGGAGGTGGACACCAGCATCCGCACTGACCAAGACCCTCACAGAGGGAACCCTGCACACCCGCATCTCACACTGAGCCATCCTAGAGGTCAGGTCCTCTGCTCAGGTGTGCTCATTGCCCTACGCCCGCCACTCCCAGGCTTCCAGGTCCAGCCAGCAGCTCTGTAGCACAGCTCTCATCTGGTTCTCAGGGCAGCTCGCAGGACCCCTTGCATGACAAGCATGACATCCCTTTTGTTAAGGCATTGCCCCTTGTAAGCCAGCACATATGTGGACAATGCTGTCTCCTTGTGGTCCCTGGTCCCCTACCCTAGCGTCTTGAGGGGAGTGAGCAGAGATGCGAACTCACAGGTCTGAGTCTGGAGCTGCTGGTGGGACCAGCACGTGTCTTAGCAAATCGGTCCTACTCAAGCACGAGAAACATTTTCTCTCAAGACGTGGCCCACGGAGCCCTACATGACGCCTGTGCATAGCTACGCACGGGGAGATTTGGTGTCATTTTGGTGACAAAGGGAACGTTCGTTCACATCATGCCCTCACTGTTTGGCATCTTCCCATTGTGCAAAGGCTTTGGGAAGGTCAAGTTCTTGCTTAGGGTCATGCGGCTAATGATGGTAAAGAGGGATCAGACCCTTGCTCGGGCCGTCCTACCCCAGGAGCTGCCGTCAGAAGGGTTCTAGATACACTCCAGCGTCACTCAGTGTCTTTCCCTTTCTAGAGTCATGGGGTCTAGACACTGAGGTGTTTGGTTAACTCTGCTCACTATAGGACCTGGTGTGTGTGTGTGTGTGTGTGTGTGTGTGTGTGTGTGTGTGTAAGGCTTGGCCTTGGGGAAAACAAGGTCTGGTCAACAGTCCCCACTGCTATGTGCACCCCGCCATTTCAAGGACATTGCTCTTTGGTTTTGGGTAAACTTCTTTTGTTTGGCCTTGAACTTGATCAACTGCAAAATAAGGGACTGGACAAAATGAACAAGCAAATGCCCTGGCTGGATATGAGTGATGACATTTTAATCCTAGGTCCCAGAAGGCAGAGCAGGTGTACTAGGTCATCAAGGACCATAGGAGGTCTGACATTTCTCAGAAACGGGATCTAAGAACTCCCCTGGCTCTTAGGGGATCCACAGTGGTACTCCACCCAGGCTGAGTACAAGACTATAGCATGATTAATAAAACCCCCAGATATTGGGGTTCAATCTGAAGGTCCGAAAAGCAAAACAGCCAACCACTGGCTCTTACCTCTACCTCAGTCTGAAATGGCGATCCTGCCTCCAGGAATCTCAGAAAGAGACTGTGTGTGAGAGCTGTCTCCTCCCATCTTATATTCCTCTCTAGGGCTGGGATTAAAGTTGTACACCACAGCCACCTGATTTCTATGGTAGACTAGTGTGGTTTCTGAGATTAAAGGTGTGTGTCACCACTGCCCGGTCTGTATGGCTGACCAGTGAGGCTGTTTTACTCTTTGATCTTCAGGGAAGCTTTATTTATTAAAATACGAATGAAATATCACTCCCTAAGACCAGTTGCCAAGCGGCCGCTTTCTTCTTCCCTAGGCCACGGGAACTTCCCGTACCTCTGCGGAAACCTGAATGATGTGGTCATCAGCCCCCTGCTGTATACTTGCTACCAGAACTCCCAGTCGCTGTCCAGGGCCTACGAGCAGCACGGTGCCTCCACCATGCAGCCCATATCTGAGGAGACGCAACTGTTGCTGACTGTCTACTACCTCGTCCAGCTGGGTGAGCCTAGGTCCAGCTGTGGGCTAGGGATGGATCTTACCGGGAGGGCCAGCTAGACTCAGGAGGCCAGGGAGGGATCTGAAGACCAGGTTAGCCCTAACCTTTCCAGGGAGGGGGTCCACAAACAGAAGGGTGTAATCAACAAGGGTGATTCAGAGACCAGTCACTCACCTGCCCGTCTAAGTGCAAAGATGCGGGCCATATTCAGGCAACACGCTGACCTTTCATAGGCTGAGCCTGACACAAGGGCACAGGTGATGAAGCCAACATTGTGCTCTCAGGGAGAGTCAGCTCAACTGGAGAAGAGACGCAAGAGGCAGGAGAGAACTTGATGAGGTGTGGGCATGTGGGGTCTACTTAGGGACATCAAGAAAGGCCTGTGAGTAGAGACTTGACTGCCAGAAGGAGCAGCCTTGGAAAGAGCTGAGAAGAGAGTACAGGTCAGGCTGGGTGTGGGTGGGAGCCCCAATTGGGGTATGGGTGGGTGGGAGCACAGTTGGGGGCTGACTGTGGGTACGAGGGAGCACGGTGAGCTGTGTGTGTGTAGCAAAAAAGTGAGCAGTGGAGAGTAGTGAAACAATTGTTGGCTACTTCTAGTTGCGTTGCTCTCAAGGCCAACTGCCCTCTGGAAAGAGAGCTCTTGAATCTCATAGAGGCTGAGGCCAACGGTAGAGATTTAGGGAATGTGAGCTTGAGAATAGTCTGTGTGGAAGTGTCCAGCCAGCTGTGAACCACTGTGAGCAGCCGTGGGTGGGCAGTGAGGAGCTCAGGTTTGACCCTTGATACCGAGGTAGTCAGTGGGTGAGGAGGATCAGGACAGAACCATGGGATAGTGAAGGTTGTGGAAGGCAGACCCAGCATCAGGTTTCTCTGAGGCTCCTTCCCAAGACCCATGTGAGTCGATTGATTGGCACAGATCCACCCAGGATCCAGCCCCACCCTGTCTTTGTCACCTTCTTCCCCATCACAAACCTCTGGCCTCTTGGTCTCCAGGTCTGTGGGAACTGTTGACCAAACCACATCTCCTTGTTCCCTGGAGCTCACCGACCGTTTCTAGTCCTGCCCGATTGACATTTATCCCTAGGTCTGGTGGCTGCCAGGCTTCCACTCCCATCTTCCCACTCTGCCCCAGTTGCTACTTCTTGTGCAGTGTTATTCATGCCAGAGCATCGTGGACTTGCAGCTTCTGTTTGAAGCACTCTGGTCTAGGACATCCATGAACCTGGACCCTTCTTGCCATTTGAGTTTTGACCCATACACTATCTCCTCAAAGGAACCTTGTTATACCCGGGACAGCTCCCCACACCAGAGCCCCCTGGTCTGTATCTAGTTTCCTTTGTTTCTAGAGCAATGTCACTCCAGGAGCAACCGTGGCTGCTGTGTTTCTATGAGCGCCTCCTCCAGGTTGGGATGTGTGCTGCAGGACCAAGAACATCAGTCTGTTGCTTTATGTGTGGGTGCAGTCTCTGCAGGGCCAGCTTGGTGCTCACTAGGGGTGTGTGTGTGTGGGGGGGGGTGATTAGGTTGATACAGAGGCCACTGAAGGAAACGGTGTCAAAGTCACAGGCCGAGCACCCATCAGTGTGGCTAGGGACACTGGTAATTGATTGTGGGTTCGCCACATGGAAGGCTGGCTGCCTTGATGGAGGATATGGAAGCAGAGGCAGTGACAAAAGCTGTATAAAAGCAGATCAGAGAGAATGGAGACCAGGATACAAATGTAGGAAGTCTAGCCCACCTCTAAGGGAGCTCTGCCTGGAGGTGATGCTTTTAGAGAGATAAGGGCTCAAAGGAGAGTTCTTAGAGACAAGGGGTATAACAGCCAACCTGCCGATTCTAATTTGATCACACACTTCAAATAACTAGCCATAATCCGGAGGCATCTAATAATAAAATAAAGAAAACGGGGCCCATGGGATAGCCCAAGGGGATAAAGGTGCTTGCTTTCAAGCCTGAAGATGAGTTTGATACCTGGAAACTACATGGTGGAAGGAGAAACCTGACTCCTGCCTGTTGCATTTTGACTTGCTCCTATGTTCTATAGCACAGACAAGAAATAAGTGGAAAAGCAAACGAAGCTCTAAGCCCACCTAATCACACTCCTGCACAACCCTAAGTGGCTGCTACAAGCTGTCTTTTACAGATTGCGGAGTTGTGATAGGCTTGGCCAACCTTTTGACGTTTGTCACCCAGCATTGCCACCTAAAGAATTCATACTTGAGAACGGTGAATTCAGAGTTTTTCAAATGGCAAAAGTACCTTGGTGTTTTAAGAAAGTTTACATTCGGGCTGGAAAGATGGCTCAGCGGTTAAGAGCATTGCCTGCTCTTCCAAAGGTCCTGAGTATTCCAAAAGTCAATTCCCAGCAACCACATGGTGGCTCACAACCATCTGTAATGAGGTCCGATGCCCTCTTCTGGCCTTCAGGCATACACACAGAAAGAATATTGTATACATAACCAATAAATAAATATTTTAAGAAAAAAAAGTTTACATTCATGTTGGGCTGAGCTCATAGCTGTCCTGTGGGCAGGGCAGCGAAGGTCCCATAGTTGGGGAAAGCAGGCTGGAAGTCTGAGAACCTCCCCTCCAGCTTCTCAAAGGAAATGTTCAGCTAGAGCACCCAGATAATTCACAAAAGAAAATACAGGGACTTTTGAAAGATGTCTGATCTCGTTAGTTGCTGAAGAGAGACACATGAGCAATGGAACACGTCATTTTTCTCAGTACCCAAGAGATGGTACCCATTGATGCTGCGAGTGCTGACTAGAACTGTCACACCCATCACATTGGGGAAAGCTGACTTTTGAGAATTCAAGCCCAGGCTTTCAATTTCTGTGATAAACACCACAGCCAAAAGCAACATGGGGGAGGAAAGGGTTTATTTCAGCTTACAGTTTCATGTTACAGGACAGGGACTGATGGAAAGGCCATGGAGGAGTGCTGCTTACTGGCTTGCTCAGTTGGCTTTCCTGCACCATCCAGGGTCACCTGCTTAGTGGTAGCACCACCCACAGTGTGCGGAGTCTTCCCACATTCGCCATCATGGAAAAGCAAGCAGGTTTGCCTGGCAGTCAGGGCCAGTCTGGCAATCCTATTTTCTCAGTAGAGGTTTCTTCTTCCCAGAGGACTCTAGCTTGTGTTGTGTTGAAATAAAACTATTCAGCATGCCTAGGAAGTAACACAGTATCCTAAAGGCATGCACTTCAGATGTACCTACAGAGGAATTCCTTGAAGAAATACAGAAATATGCAGTAGCAACCAGGATGACCAAATGGCCCCTCCAAGAGAATAATTTACACACCCATCGGTAGAACTGTGCAGGGAGACCATAAGATATGGAAACCTGATTGTAGGGTTGATGGTAAAGAAGCAAGTTGAGTACCCACAATCCTTACGGTAGATGGAGAGAAAGAGAGTATTTTGTTTTTCTTTGTGGTTCTTTTGAGATGGCGGGTTGCTGGCTGACTTCATTTTATGTTCTTCTCTGTTCTCCAATCACTATTTCAGGCTGTGTGATTTTAAGCATGCCCACGTCGTCTCAGCTGCCCATAGCATTGGTGGCAAGCTGCCTGTGCCCCTGACAAGCAGGCACTGACGTCATCTCTTGCCACCATGTCTTGCAGCTGCTGATCAGGTGCCTCTGATGGAGGACCTGGAGCAGATCTTCCTGCGCTCCTGGCGTGAATCACATCTGACGGAGATCAGGCAGTACCAGCAGGCGCCTCCACAGCCCTTCCCACCAGCCCCTAACACTGCAGCCCCTGTGACTTCTGCACAGCTGCCCTGGCTGGCAGGACTGGCTGCCAGCTCTTGCAATGACAGCGTGCATGTCATTGAGTGCACTTACTCCCTGGCCGAGGGTCTCTCCGAGATGTTCCGGCTGCTCATCGAGGGTAAACTCTCTAAGACCATCTACGTGGTCATCATCTGCGCCTGCAGGAATGCTGCCATCGACTCCTGCATCGCCGTCACTGGTGAGTCCTGGCTGTCTCTTGGGGAAGCCATGCTATGGATGGATTACCCAGCCTCTCACCTTGGTGGACCCCCCTCTTTTGTTTTGGGGGCTTCATGTTGCAGGGCAGTTAGTACCTTAGCCTGTGTTGGTGGCTTTAGAAGGGAGTCTTGGTCTCAGCTGCTCAACCCTGGAAACATTAGTTACAGACATTCTGGCCATCAGTAGCTAAGTTAGCAATGACCATTTGGCCTCTGGAGAGACTGGGCCCAGCTTTGCAGTCTGAATTGCCCTGGCTATACAGTTTGGCTTTAAGAAGTCACATCTCCACCACTCTGACCCCCAGTTATTTAGGGATCAGACTAAGATAAGAAACAATGATCCACTTTGTGGGTTAAAGTATTAAAAATTTCCCTGAAAGCCTGCTGTGTGTGGCCATTGCTCCTGTGGCTGAGATTCAGGATGAAATGTTGGAGGGAGTTTCCTTGATAAGGTAAGCACCAAGCACACAGGCTCTGGGTGGCTTTTTTTGTTTTGATTGAATTTATTTCTATGTTATGTGCATTGGTGTTTTGCCTGCATGAATGTCTGAGTGAGGATGTCAGATCCCCTGGAACTGGAGTTGGATTCAGTTGTGAGCCATTGCCATGTGGGTGCTGGGAACTGAACCCAGGTCCTCTGGAAGAGCACCCAGTGGTCTTGACCATTGAGCTATCTCCAGCCCCCTTATGGGAACCTTTAATGTTCCCAAATGATATATATTTTCAACCTGAAGTTTTTGTATGCCTTTTAATTAAAAGCACATCTTGTTCCTATGCAGCCTCTCAATGACCACTTAAACCCAAAGTTACTGTTGTTTATGAATTTTTAATTATTTTCTGGATTTGGGTCTCACCATCTTTAATAAGCCCATTCCTTTGTACATGTGTGTCTGGCACTGTTGCCTGTGTTCTGTGAGGCCAACACAGCTGTTAGCCACTGGGGACCAATGAGGATGGTAGGTCTGGCAAGGTTAGGGGACTCGTCTGTGCCACACAGCTGGCATAGGCAGAGGCAGGCCCGAGGGGTTTCTCTAAGTGCTTTTGACCATCTCAGTCCTTTGTTTTATCCCCCTTCAGCCAGGATGTTGCAGGGGTAGGTCGGGTAGGAACCTTGTTGTCTGAGAACTCACAGTGATTCTATACTGAGGACCCAGCAATGGTTACCTTTTGTCTTCCAGGGAAATACCAAGCTCGGATTCTTTCCGAAAGCCTCCTCAGCCCTGCGGAGTACCAGAGAGAAGTCCACTATGAGCTGGTCACGGGCAAAGTGGACTCCCTGGGAGCCTTCTTTAGCAGCCTCTGCCCAGGTAAGCTTGTGAGAGGCAGGTTCAAGTGCACACACTGAGAAGAAGCGCTTGTGTGGGGCGGGGAGATTGCTGGGGTGCCCTCTTGCCTGGGATCTGCTGCAGCCGAGCCTTTCTCCCTGAGCCCCCACTCCTGTGCACTGACACCGCTCCTGCCTCCTTCCTATTGCAGCTTTTTGGCTGTCTGTCTGTCTTCCTGCTCTCGCTGTAGAGGTCCAGGGTTGGAGAAGAGTTTTGTGCTCTCTGTCTGTCAGTCTGTCTGTCTGTCTGTATCTTCATTTTTGAGACCTAGGCCTCAGGGGTGTAGCACACCCACCTCGTCTTCTCAGGTGCTGGAATTAGACTGGGTCCTAGCACACGGCTCTCCCTGTATTTAGAACCCTTTTCTCCCTCTATCTTTGTGGTCTATTCAGCCACTCAGATTCCCCTCCTCTCTACAGCTTCTGGTCCCTCAGGACTCATTTAATGCACTCCAAAAAAAGTTAGGGACCAATCTTTGCCTGGAAAGGCACAAAGTCCCTCCGCCTCTGACCTCAAGTAGTCTATTTCTGTTTCCTCCCACCACCCATGACACCACAGTGTGAGCCCCCTCATGGATACAGTTCTGCTTAGAAGCCCAAGCCTTCTCCACACATTACTTCAGGCCAAGACCAGACACAGTAGCTGGTCCAGAGAGGTCTGCCGAATTTCTCTGAGATGCAAAACCCACTTCTGTTCTCTGTTTTGGGCAGAGGGTGACATTGACATTTTGCTGGACAAATTTCACCAGGAAAATCAAGGCCATGTCTCGTCCTCATTCACTGCTTCCTCTACCAAGAAAACAGCCGCGCTGGATGCCAGTGGGGTTCCCGTGTGCACAAGTGAGTGGCGGGGAGGGGCACAGACCTGCACAGTGAGTGGCAGAGGGAGAGGATGCAGTGGGCACCGGCCAGAGGGAGTGGCTGCTGCATCGGGAATGCTGGCTCCACTGTGCGTGGGTGTGCGCAGTGAGCGTCGGCTGGAGTGTGCGCAGGCGCGGACAGAGAGGCCCAGAGCGGGTGGTCAGACTCAGGTGTGTTCATCACCTAAGGAGAAAACCTGCAGGGATGGGTCTGGAGTCTGCAGCATCTGTCCAGAAGTTTTGAGACTTTAAAGTTCCCGTGGTGCACGTAGAAGGCTTAAAATAGCCCTATTTGATGTGAGGTCGCCCACTCCTGACATTCCTTTCATGCCGATTTCTTTTCTCTCAGCTCACTGTTGTAGTTGCTCATTCAGAGGAGGGTTTAAGGAGCTGTGACCATTTCTCTCCCTTCCGTGGAGCGCGGTGCCCCTTCCCGCGTCTAGCGTCAGCAGGGAGAGTTTACCACTACTTTTGTTGCCTGAGTGCTTGCTTCAGACTTTTGAGGAAGGAGGAGGCACGTGAGGGCTGCCCCAGGGTCTGACTGAGAGCGTGCATGCCCTTGATGACTATGAGTGCCTCTTTTTTCTATATGCCTGTGTGTGCTAGGCCTCCCTTCTTGCACATCTCTCTAGCTGAGGGTGGTAGCTGCCTGCTGTGCTCATCTGGGATCCCTCTGGGCTCTGGCTGCAGGTTACCGTCTGGAGCCACCGGGCGTCAGGCCCTTTCAGCTGGCAGTGGCACAGAAGCTCCTCTCGCACGTATGCTCAATCGCAGATTCCAGCACCCAAAATCTGGACTTGGGGTCCTTCGAGAAGGTGGACTTTCTCATTTGCATTCCACCATCAGAAGTGACCTATCAGCAGACCGTGTTCCATGTCTGGCATTCAGGTAGGGGGGCCTTTCAAGGAGGAGGTGTGAGGTCTGAGGGAGGAGCTTTGAGGCCCAGGGGTGAAGCTTTGAGGTGTGGGGGAGGAGGTGTGAGGCCTGAGGAAGGAGCTTTAAAGCCTGGAGGAGGAGCTTTGGGTTCAGGGGAGGAGCTTTGAGATTCAGGGGAGGAGCTTTAAAGCCTGGAGGAGGAGCTTTGGGTTCAGGGGAGGAGCTTTGAGGCCCAGGGGAAGAGCTTTGGGTTCATGGGAGGAGCTTTGGGTTCAGGGGAGGAGCTTTGAGACTTAGGAGAGGAGCTTTGGGTTCAGAGGCGGGGCTTTGAGTTCAGGGGCGGAGCTTTGAAGCCCAAGGGAAGACCTTTGCTCTATCCTTTTGGTTGTCTTAGTCACTGTTCTATTGCTGTGAAGAGATGCCACGACCATGGCAACACTCACAAAGGAAAACATTTAATTGGGGTGGCCTACAGTTTCAGAGGTTTAGTCCGTTATCATCATGGTGGGAAGCATGGCGGCATGCTGGCAGACATGGGGCTGGGGAAGGAGCTGAGAGTGGAGGAGCTACATCTTGATCCTGCAGGCAGCAGGGAGTGGTTTGAGACCCTGGGTGTGGCTTCAGCATAGAGGAGACCTCAAAACCTTTCCCCCACAGTGAGACATTTTCTCCAATGAGGACACACCTACTCTAACAAGGCTGCGCTTTCTAATAGTACTGCTCCCTGTGATCTTATGGGGGTCAGGTACACTCAAACTACCACACACAAGGGTGTTGTTGCCATGCTTCATTGTGTGGTAGATGGAGCAAGTATCACTGCCACCTATTTATTAGAGACCATAGAATATGTCCAAAGGCAGTGATTTTTCTCAAGACTAAAGATAGAACCAGTTGGCTTTTTGCTCTTTCTGTGACTGGCTGCTGTTAACGGGCATTCATATAGCGTATCTTACCTCCTCAGTGGCCTGACATCGGGCCTGTGACTTGAACCTGAGATGGTTTTGTTAGGAGCTTGGGCCTTTCCCATCTCTTAATCTTACCCCTTTGAGAGCTGCTGGTTTAGGTGCCCAGCTCTCTGAGCCCATGTTATCCCCACTGCACGCGTTCCTGCTGCTCCTCTCTCCAATCAGGGCTGGCCCACGTTGTGTTGGTGGTGAGTGAACCCAGGAGCTCCTGAGGTGTTCTGCTGTGTTGCAGGGGTTCTGCTGGAGCTGGGCCTGGAAAAAGAGCCTGTGACCAAGCAGAGGGCGGAGCAACACGTTCTGAAACTAGACACGGAGGCCCAGGCAAGATTTAAGGCCTTTCTGCAAAACTCCTTCCAGAACCCACACACGCTCTTTGTCCTCATCCACGACCACGCCCACTGGGATCTAGTGAGGTCAGACCTCCTGGTCTGTGACGGTGACTTGTTTCTCCTTGGGGATGAGGGCGCCAGTCTTGAGCAAGTCCTGGGAGTTGGTGTTTACGAGCAGAGGCTGTGGGCAGTTTTCAGTATCGTAGGGCGTGGCATCTCTGAGGTCCCTCGGTACAATCTCCGAGGGCTAAGGGCTGAGGGCCACAGAAGGGGGGAGCATCGGGTAGAGTGGGGAGCCAGATTGGAGGTGTTGGTGGGAGAGCCAGGCTTGGAGCCATGACTCCTGAGTACAGTGTGAGGCTGTTGGGTGAAGTCCTCTCTGCTGGAACTCTGTCCTGCTCAGGACCATGAGTGGTGGCTGGGTCGGCCCGTCCTGAAGGACAGATACTTTAAATCTCACCCTAGATGTGTGTGAGGTTGGTCACTTGGAGATTGCTGGGAGCCATCTCCCTCCAGAGGTTGGCCTTGGAGCTGACCAGCTAGATGCTGCCTCTAGTGGAGGTGAGAAAGTTTGTTCCCGGACCAGGTCAGCGAACAAGACTTTGATTGGCACCGACTGTAGCTGTTTAAGCTTGTCAGGACCAGAACGGGTTTACAAATCTAGAGTGTGCGTGTGGGTTTGGAGGAATGGAGCATCCTGCAATGGTAGAGGCTATTTTCTTTTGGTTCTTCATTTTGTCTCAGGTAGCTGCCTGAAGACAAAATTCATTCAGAAGATGAAGCACTGATTAGATTTAGGAGAGTGCCAGCCATTATCTTACAAAGAAAATGTGGGCTGGGCCTGGCTGCTAAAACCCCAAGATCCAGAATGCTTCCCATTTCTTTAATGTTGTCTTCTGAAAAAATGTAGAATTTGCTCTTTTATATTATCTTTGAGTCATCTCAAGTCAGTAGGACTTTATTTGATCTCGTAGGTTTTGTCATTACTACTACTACTACTATTATTATTTTATTCAAGGCAAGGCCTGGTCTCATGTCGCCTAAGCTGCCCTTGAACTCAGTACATCACCAAGGATGATGCATTTCCAATCTTCGTACCTCCACTTGCCAAGTGCTGAGGTCCCAAGTGTGCACCACCATGCCCTGTTTTATGTGGTGCTGAGAATCGAACCCAGGGCTCTGTGCATGCTGGGCAAGCAAGCCAACATCCTCTGCCAAGTTAGGAGGACAAGAGGAGGCTCATCTGGCCCCCGAGTCTCCTTCCTTCCTCACTCACATCCCCATCAGGTTTTTTGACTGAGAATAAGATTGGGTATGAATCATTGTTCTAGAGTAGACACACGGTGTCACACAAAGAGTCCACCGTAGTTTCTTTCCTGATAGTTTTCCTGTGTGTACTGAATGCTAATTGAGCCCCCGGCAAATCCCAGCTCTTATCACCTCTTGTTTTTCTAGCCATGGACAGGGCTATAAGCTTCAATTATAGGTGAAATTGGGGAACCAAGTTAGACTCTTAATCAGGTGCCTTACCCTTGTAAAATCATCACACAGAGTTAGTGATTCCATTTAACGTTTCTCTTCTCTTCTCTCTCTCAGCAGTGCTGTTCATAACATCTACTCCCAAAGTGACCCCTCTGTGGGATTAGTGGACAGATTGCTCAACTGCAGGGAGGTGAAAGAAGCACCCAACATCGTGACCCTTCACGTGACCTCTTTCCCATATGCGCTACAGACCCAGCACACCCTCATCAGCCCCTACAATGAGATCCACTGGCCCGTCTCCTATAGTAACGTGAGTGATGTTGGGCCATGGTCTAACCTGTCTGCTTAGATTCTGAGATGCTGGCTTTAGTCGAAGGTCCTGTCCAGTTGGGAATGAGTGGGCTCCAGATCCTTGGATCTTTGGTTTGGCCTGGGGTTAGGTTTCTTGGCTTTTTGGAGAAATATCGGAAGCCTAGCCCTGGGTGGTCCCATCTTAAATGTATAGGCAATATAGTTGGTTTGACATCTTCCCCGGGAACTGAAGTCCCAGGTCTCAGAACAACATTCTGAGTGATTGTCCTCCTGACACCAGATGAAGATGCTGAAGATGGAGCCCTGGGAGACAGTAGAGGTTTGGGCTCCCCATGGATGGCTTGGTGTGCAGCCACATTCAAGGCATCTTCAGACCAAACTCACCCCCTCCCCCGGGAGATTTGTTTCAGCCGCCATCTGTCCTCATTTATGAAAGTAGAACCCCCACAGATCTGGTGATTTGAGAATTCTGCATGGCTGGATTCCAGATGTGTAGGACTAAGCACCCTAGCATTCTGTACGTCTTCAGAATGCTTCAGCCATCCCAAGAGCTCCTAAGAATACGGATGTCTGGCTTCCATCCCGTGACATCAGAATCAATATTTCTGTGGCACTTACCATGGGCCCTACTCTGAGTGCTCTATAGCCATGAATTTATGCAAAAGGACCAGAGGATGTTCTGATTTACATATGGAAAAATGAGAAGGTGGGGGCGAGCCAGTTGCATAGGACCACTCTTGGGAGGTAACCCTGGGACAGGCTCCCCTTAGCCCTGGTGCATAGCCACTCCGCTGTTTGAGAGCAGAGTTCACACCTTTGCATTTTGGACAACCTCTCCTGGCTTTGCTCAGCTCAGGTTAAAGGAATTTCTGCACTAATTTGGAAATCATTTTATGTGGATCCAAGATTCATCAGATGAGTTTGAGTTCATCCCTTCATCGCCCCCAACCGTGAAGGTCTTGAGGCCAAATGAATGGGAAGCTTGACTGCTGGGAACACACCATCTTTGTTCCTTGCTCTAGGCCCAGAATGAGGACTGCAAAGAACCACCCGCAGAACCACAGCATCAACACTGTTCAAAATGCCAGTCACACAGTCCAGAGGCCTGGCCTGTGACCCCTAACCTGCCCTGTGAATGTGACGTCTGAGTGACCGATGCTCTTGTGTTTTAGGGTGTGGACCTGTATCATGAAAATAAGAAATACTTTGGGCTCTCAGAGTTTATTGACTCCACCCTGTCAGGGCACAGCCTCCCCTTGCTCCGATATGACAGCTCCTTTGAGGCCATGGTCACTGCCTTAGGAAAAAGGTATGTTTCTCCTCAAAGTTACTAGACACACTTGCTAGCATCAAGTGTAAGTGGAAAGTGGGAGTCTTTGAATGTTCCAGGGAGCTCCAGGAAGGGTGTTCACTTCCCTCCCTCCCTGGTGTCTCAGTCCCTCCATCTTCTGCATTTGAAGCACCTTGGGTTAGCGGCATTTCTATCACACGGCTACTTGAGAACATTGTAAACTTTACCTGCGGTGTCTGTTTTGTTCCTGTTGACCTGGACTTTTATTCTGGGATACAGTTAAGTCCCTGAGAAGCAGTTAAAGACTTCCAGGTCTTTCCTGTAAGTTTTTTGGACAGCTGAAGAATGGTAGTTCATCTCATGCTCCATACCTCATCGCCCACAAGTAAAGCAAAGCCCTCTAAAGGTCTTGACAACACTCCACAGTTCGCAGGGTTTCCATGTGGATTGCGAGGATGGTGACTATTTTAACCACGTGTGAGCCCCAGCAAGGAAAGTGTTTGTGGTGCACATGTAAGGGCCTGAGTCTGGATCCCCAGCACCCACGTAAAACGCCTGGGAGAGCAGTGTGCGTTTGTACTTCTACTAGTGTGGGGAAGTACAAGAAAATCGTCACCGAGATCTGCTGCCTAACCAATCTGGCCTATCGGGGAGTTCTAGGTTTAGTGAGAGACCCTGTGGCAGAGAAGTCACGACAGTATGAGGGAGCTGGCTCCTTTACAGCTACAGTCAAGAAGAAGAAGAAGAGAGAGAGAGAGAGAGAGAGAGAGAGAGAGAGAGAGAGAGAGAGAGAGGAAGAAGGAGGAGGAGGAGAAGGAGGAGGAGAGGAGAGAGGGAGAGAGAGAAGAGAGAGAGGAGAGAGAGAGAGAGGAGAGAGAGAGAGAGAGAGAGAGAGAGAGAGAGAGAGAAATGCTGCTTTCCCCTTTTTAACTGAATCTGCGACTCCAGCCTATGAGTTGGTGCCACCCCCATTCAGGATGCCTCTTCTCTGTCACCTAAACCTCTGTGAAAACACGCCCATACACAAGCACACTCATAGACATATGGAGGGCTGTGTCTTGGGGATGACTTTAAATCTTGTTGAGTTGATAATGAAGATTGACCATCACTCTGGCTTCTGGGATGAAGTGCCTGAGCTAATGACAAACTAGGTAGGCATGTCTCTCATGCCTCATACTGGAAAATACACAAGTATAGTGGCTACAACAAGCCTGTGCTTTTTGTCTCCCTCCCAGCTGGGAAAACCCAAGGCATTTCTGTACTGGTTTTGGAAGTCCCCAGCAGCTAACCCTTGCAGGTTTCCATCGATTCTGTAACTTGGGAGTTGCCTGTGTCTTGGGTGGCAAGCATGGCCAGTCCTGGGGTCATGGGCATGGTCTCTTTGTGTTCCTTGTAGGTTCCCCCGCCTGCACAGCGCGGTGATCAGGACCTTTGTTCTTGTGCAGCACTATGCGGCCGCCATGATGGCTGTGAGCGGCATCCCACAGATGAAGAACCATACTTCAGTGGAGACGCTGGAGATCACCCAGAACCTCCTCAACTCTCCGAAGCAGTGCCCCTGTGGCCACGGGCTCATGGTCCTACTGCGCGTTCCCTGTTCGCCCCTGGCAGCTGTGGCCTATGAGCGGCTGGCCCATGTGCGGGCACGGTTGGCTCTGGAGGAACACTTTGAGATCATCCTGGGCCACCCCAGCTCCAGCATCACTGTGGGCAAGCACTTTGTGAAACAGCTCAAGGTAGGTGTTGTGCTCGGGGCAGAGGGCTATAGAGGGCTATTCACCAAAGGATGGCAAGAGGGGGCGTGGCAACAGGCCCTTGGCACCTACCCTCCCCACCCCTCCACCTCCTCTGCTGCTTTCCTACGACCCTGTGTCCCCCAGCACAGCCTGCAGTACCAGTCCTCTGATAAGAAGCATGTGCTTTTTTTCTCTTCCCGAGGCACCTTTCTCTTCCTTTGCTTTAGCTGATGCTTATTCTCTGATAATTCAGCTCAACTACTTTCCCTTTTAGGAGTATCGTATTCCATACTTGGGGGCCTCTATTCCTGTCCCAGTGGTAAAGAAGGGATAGATCTAGGTCCCTCAAAGCTGAGTACAGTACCTGGTCTCTTGTAGGCTCTTATTAAGATACACAGGTGACAGAAAATGTAAAAGGGACAGAGAAAATTGGGAGCCTAGGCTGTTTGGATGCTCACCTTACTAGACCTGGAAGGAGATGGGAGATCCTTGGACTTCCCACAAGACAGGGAACCCTGACTGCTCTTCGGGCTGCTGAGGGAGAGGGAGTTGATTGGGGGAGGGTGAGGGTAATGGGAGGCGGTGGTGGGGAGGAGGCAGAAATCTATAATAAATAAATAAATAAATGAAAGGCTAATTGGAAAGCCTAGAGGAAGGACGTAGTATCTATCACTGAAGAATCCAGGGAGAGATGTCAGGGACAGCTGGAGCCACCCGCTGTCTTCCTGAGTATCGGCCACAGGGTATCCTCACACACCCGTCCCCTGGGAGATAGACAGGAACAGAACAGCTGAAAGCACAGTGACTCATGACATGCTTATATGCAGAATAAAATCCTTCCCTTGTATTACAAGATGGGTTGTGAGGGCCGCCAACTAGTGGACAGACATCAGGGTGTTCTAGAGCCAGGATGGTTAGGAAGTGGCCCGTGTTAAGTATGGATTGCACATTGCATGTCTAGTTAGTATGTTTTTTACACTGTTTATTGTGTATGCGCATGTACACATGTCGCAGAATGCATGTAGAGGCCAGAAGATAACTTTTGAGAGTTGGTTCTTCCCTTCTATTGAGTGGGTTCAGGGGATTGAACTCAGGTCATAAGACTCTGTGGCAAGTACTTTTACAATTGAGCCATCTCACCAGCACCAATTAGTGCATTTAATCCACAGTGGAGCCGTTGGGTCCTCTCGTCTTTCAGACAGGAAAAACCTGAGCTTCGCTGAAGCTCGGTAACAGCCCCAGGAAGTAGCAACCCTGAGAGTCAGGCCTCACTTCTGCAGCTTGCCTTCCTTCTCCCATCTGCAGATGTGGCAGAAGATCGAGGATGCGGAATGGAGGCCCCAGACCTACTTGGAGTTAGAGGGCCTGCCCTGTATCCTCATTTTCAGTGGGATGGACCCTCATGGGGAGTCACTGCCCCGGTAAGTTGGGAATCAGGGCCCCTGAGGTCCTGAGGGATGGGGAGGGGAGGAGGACACCCCAGCCCCAGGTGCAGGGTTTCCTACCCCTAGTCGGCATGGATGCTATATTTGGGCTCGTTTTCCAGGGTGAGGTGTCTGAGGTGTGAGCAGTATTAGCTGTTTCTCAGAGGACACCATTGTGTGGGGTAGAGGTTTGGAAAATCTGCAGTTCAGACTGAGGGGAAATGAACTCGGCTGGGGAGATGTCTCTGGTAGAGAAGACAGTGCCATGAGGATGATGACCAGAGCTGGAGCCAGTGTTACTGGTACCTGGACCATGTGGGGTCTGGTGTAGGAGGGCCTCATGATGCCATTCGGAGGGAGTAGGTTGTTAAGTACAAAGAGTAGGTGCCACCTTTCTCAGTTACTGTTCTATTGCCGCAGAGAGACACCATGACCAAAGCAACATATAGAAGAAAGTGTTTAATTAGGGGCATGCTTACACTTTCAGAGAGCTAACCCTTGATGGCCATGGTGGGAAGTCCGAGAGCTAACCCTTGATGGCCATGGTGGGAAGTCCGAGAGCTAACCCTTGATGGCCATGGGAAGTCCGAGAGCTAACCCTTGATGGCCATGGTGGGAAGTCAGAGAGCTAACCCTTGATGGCCATGGTGGGAAGTGTGGCGACAGGCAGGCAGGCATGGTGCTGAGCAGTAGCTGAGAGCTTACATCTGATCTGTAAGTTGGAGGGAGAGAGTGAGTGAGACTGAGCCTGGCCCAATCCACACTGACACATCTCCTCCAGCGAGCCACACCTCCTGATCTCTCCTAAAGAGTCCACCACTGGGAAAGAAACTTTTAAGTGTATGAGCCTCTGGGGGCCATATTAAACCACCACATTTCCCTACCTGTGTGTTTCTGCAGTCACCACAGACACATGTCCATTGAGTGACTCCCTGGGATCTTTAGCTACACACAGGCACTTGGGATGGAAAGTCACTTGTCCTCCTACAAGGCGTGACTACACAGAAGTGACTGACTCCATTGCTGTAATATTCCTAGCTTGCAGCACAACACACGAGCACATTAAGTGTGGCTCGCTCAACTGAATATCTAGTTAGCAATTCAGTCTACAACAGTACATGTAGGTACTTATGAATATTCAGCCTTATTTTTTTTTTCTGAGACAGTTTCCTCTGTAGCCCTGGTTGTCCTGGAACTTGCTCTGTAGATCAGGCTGGCCTCGAGCACACAGAGATCCACCTGTCTCTACTTCCCGAGCTCTGGGATTAAAGTCATGCGCCATCACTGCCTGACTCAGCCTCATCTTTAAATGGGAAAAAACCCAGAGCCTCTAAGAAGCTGCACACCTCGTCAGTTTCCAGCCCTGGGAAGCAGTGATGCTGAGGTTCAGCTCTCACTTTTGCCCAATCCGAAAATTCGTGGTATCCTGATTACATGCCCCACAGGAGTAGATCCCTGGTAGGTGCCCTCAGAGACATAGCAAGAACCTGACTTTGGTGCTCTGCGCTCGCCGTGGGGTTCTCCATGCATTGGAGCCCCGTGGACTACGGTCTAACGAGGAAGGCAGGTGTGGCACCATGGCTCTGTCCACTGGCAGTAGAACCTCCTGGAGGAAGGCATGCGACAGATGAAAACTTTCTGTTCTCCCCAGGTCTCTGAGATACTGTGACCTACGTCTAATCAATTCCTCCTGCCTGGTGAGGACAGCCCTGGAGCAGGAACTGGGCCTGGCTGCCTACTTTGTGAGCAACGATGTCCCCTTGGAAAAGGGGGCCAAGAACGAGGTCTTGGAGAGTGATGGGGAGAAGTTAAGCAGTACGGATGAAGATGAGGAGGCAGGGGTGGAAGGTGAGGGGGGCTGACTGCACCTCCGTGTTGTGTCCTCTCACCCTCCTGGGCCATCCTTTAAACATCAACATTCAGATTCTGCCTTTCTTTCCTTCTCTGTCATTCTGGTGTGGGAAGACGGGAATTCCTGTAGGTTCTTCTAAGATCTAGAATTCTTAAAGAATAGGAAGGAAATGGTGATGTCCTAGGGTTCAAGCTTATGGTTTTGTTTTCAGTGAAAATAGATTCACTTCCCCATCCCCTTTGTTGGAAATCCGCTCACCTGGCATTAAACTGAACATCAGTGAAGTTTATGAGGGCAGGCCAGCATCTCTTGTAGACTCCAAGAGTCTGATGCCATATTTTTAATATGACACGCAAATAAGAGCAATATCTGGCTGTAATCCATAGTGCAACAGGAAAGTAGAAACTAATAATATAAATATGCCATGCATTGGTGGTACAGAGGGTAAAGAGAGAAGTGTAAATTCCTCTTATTTCTCTGTCTGCTGACTGGGTAACACAAGGCAAGAGTGCCGTAGCCTGGCTGCAGCTTATCCTGTGAGGTGGCAAAGCCTGCTCACCAGGATCTTCTGTGTGGCAACTAATTTAGCATGACTTTGACCATGGCATTAAATGTTGTTTGTCTATGGTGTGGCTAGACTCACTGGCCTGTCCTGACCCACCCCATTCTAGTCTCCTAACTCCTTTGTGAGCTTATTCTAGCTAAGGGAGGTCTGTGCATGCATGTGTGCGTGTGTGTGTGTGTGTAAGGTACAGGACTTAAATGGCAGCAGGTGGATGAAGGAGCGAGAGAAGAAACAGGCAAAGAGGCATGATGTCTTCACGACTTCTGAATGGCCGGCTGTGAGGTCAGGGATGGTGATTCCTCTGTGTCTGCAGGGTGTTTTGATGCAGGCTCTACCTCAGAGAAGAGGAGCCCCATGAAGAGGGAGCGCTCCCACTCCCATGACTCAGCATCTTCCTCCCTCTCTTCCAAAGCATCTGGTGAGTTCCCACTTGGGACATCATACATGGGGCTGCCTCCCAGGTCAGAAACTGGGAAGAACATCCAGGGCCGTGCTGATCCCAGGCTTACGGTCAGGACCCAGGGCCATGCTGTTCCTGACTTCTGGTCAGGACATGGAGAACAGACTCACAAGAATAGCCTAGAACTGAACTTGACATCTGAGACCTTGAAGCCAGGATAGGACTTTCGGGTCCAGCTGTTGCTGCTGGGACGAGAGGACTAGTCTACCCCTGGCTGCAGTGTAGGTCTTAGTGCCCTGGCCATGTGGCGGTGCCACTTCTGATGACCCTTCATGGACCCCTGCCTAAGGAGTCTTGTCCAGAGAAGTGAACCTAGGAGGGTTCATGGGAGAAGCAATAACAAGAGCCCATGATGCCTGTACCCAGGAGGAGAGACTGTGAATAAAGGCTCCTGTGGGCACCAGTCCCAAGGGGGCCTTGGTCTCTGGGCTCCGCCAAGACCCCATAGCCAGGAATTAGCATTACCTGTCTTAAAGTATGCATCAAACTGGGCATTCATTATAATCTGGGAGTTGGAAGTCCTTCACCCGTCTCACACGTAGGATAGATTTAGGACAGTTGTTCACCAAAGGTTCCAGAGAACCTCCGTGGAAATCATGTTCCTGGGGAGGGAATAGTCCAGGTTGAGAAGCTCAAGGGAATACAAGGTTGTGTGGGATTCTCTGGAGCCTCGCTGAGCTTGTGGTCACGTGTGTGGAGAGCTCAGGGCCCATCAGGAAATTGGGTTTACAATCCAGGAGTGAGAACAGGCCCTGTGGGTGTGGTCTACCCCACAGATACACATGCCCTTTTGACATCAGCCTGGCACTCTGTGACTGAAGGAAGGTCTGGTTTGTGGAGGAGAGGTTGGCCAAATGTATGCCCACCAACTTTGCCTTAAATCCTCCCAGCATTCCTGGGGCAGGCACAGGAGCAGCGGTGAATCTGTGCCTGGTTCTTCCCTGGGTACCTCCTACCATATTCCCCTCTCTTGCAGGCTCAGTGCTCTATGGTGAGTCCCTGGCTCAGCTCTCAGGACCTCCACAGGGAGAGCCTGCCAGGTCACCTCCACCTTGTGGCCCTGCAGAAGAGGGCAGGACCCCTGGGGAGATACCGCGGCTCCGAGGGAGTCAGGGACCTACGGTCGTCAGCAGGCACAGCCCTGGGCTGGCCCCACAACCCGATTCCAGCCTCAGGACTGGCCAGAGGAGCCTGCAGGTGCCAGCCGCCCCATCCTCCCAGCTGTCCTCCTCCTCGGGCTCATCGTCCACATGTGCCGTGCCCACTGCCAATGTACTAGTCCTCCAGGCCTCGCAGTGCTCCATGGCCAAGGCCTGCCGGCAGCCACCCATCGTCTTCCTGCCCAAGCTTGTGTATGACATGCTCGTGTCCACAGACAGCAGCGGCCTGCCCAAGTCTGCCTCCCTCCTGCCTTCCCCCTCCGTCATGTGGACCAGCTCCTTCCGGCCCCTGCTGAGCAAGATGATGACATCAACTGAACAGTCCCTCTACTACCGGCAGTGGACAGTACCCAGGCCTAGCCACATGGACTATGGCAACCGAGCCGAAGGCCGTGTGGACAGCTTCCACCCCCGCAGGCTGCTGCTCAGTGGGCCACCTCAGGTGAGTGCTGTGCCTGCTGCCCCTGGACAGGCCAGGCTTCCAGAGTTGCCTTTGGTTTTGCTGCCTGAGTGTCCGCTTGTTGGCTTTGTGCTCCTTCTACGGATGGCCTCGCTTCCTTTCTGTCGGCGTGATAGGCTACCCTGACAGAGGGTTTGGTTTCACTCAGCATTCCAGGTTATAGTTCATCATAGCAGGGAAGTCAAGATGGCAAGAGCTTCAAGGCAGCGAGTCCCATCCCACCCACAGTCACGGGCATAGACATGTGCGCACGCGTGCCTAGTGCTGGGCACGATGTCGTCACTCTTCAGCAATTCAGGACCCAGACCCAGGGAATCATGACGCCCTCTTCAGGCTGTGCCTTCCCATATCAAATAACATACTTAGGGCCGGGCAGTGGTGGCACACGCCTTTAATACCTGTACTCGGAAGGCAGAGACAGGTGAATCCCTGTGAGTTCGAGGTCAGCCTGGTCTACAGGAACTAGTTCTAGGACAGCTAAAACTGTTACACCGGGGAAACTCTGTTTTCAAAAACTTTAATAAAAGAAATACTAGGATAATCCCTCAAAGGTGCAGGCATAGGCCAACCTGATCTAGACGACCTTCATTAAGACTCTCTTCCCAGCCGAGTGTGATGGCGCACGCTGGGAGGCAGAGGCAGTGGCTCGATCTGATCCGTGAGTTCAAGGTCAGCCTGGTCTACATAGTGAGTTCCAGGACAGTCAGGGCTACCACCTAGCGAGACTTTGTCTCCAACAACAACAGCAAAAGACTCTTCCCAGTGTAGTGTCAAGTTGACAACTAAAATTAGCCATCACAGTGAAGACTCACTCTTTCTGATGGCCTGGAGTAGGCAGGTGGATGGGAAGGGTGGTTTCGTCTTCCATCCCTTGCTAGGTCCCTAGTTTTCTCCTCTATGTGTGCAGGGTATAGGGATGGCGTCGGGCATAGTCCTACCTTCACCCTCGTGGACAGTCTTTGAATATTTCATCAATTGGAAACGAAGTGACAGTTTGCATTGGAGAGTTTTGGTGGACAGTTAATGGGGCTCAGGGGTCTTTGTTTCCTGGATTCCGCTCATTCTCAGCTCACTATATATCCAGCGTAGACCACTTTATTTGATAAATTCACAGGGAACAGAACTGGGAGATGGCTCAGTTGGTGAGGTCTTCACTGTGTAAACACAATGTTCATGCCTTCAGCACCCACTGAAAAGCTGGGTGTGGCCTACACACTTATCCCAGTGCCAGGGATATACAAACAGGAGGACCCCTGGGGCTCACTGGCCAGCTAGGAGAGCTGCATTAGTGAGCTCCCAGCTCAGTAAGAGACTGTGTTAAAGAAAATAAGATGGGGGAGTATTGGAGGAGGGGGTGCTTGTTGGTTCCCGGCTGCCTGGCTAGCTTAGACCCTAAATGATCACACAGAAACTGTATTAATTAAATCACTGCTTGGTCCATTAGATCTAGCTTCTTATTGGCTAACTCTTATATATTAATTTAACCCATTTCTATTAATCTGTGTATCGCCACGTAGCTGTGGCTTATTGGTTAAAGTTCCAGCATCTGTCTCTGGCAGGGCTACATGGTGTTTCTGACTCTGTCCTTCTTTCTCCCAGCATTCAGTTCTATCTTCCCCGCTTACCTAAGTTCTGCCCTGCTATAGGTCCAAAGCAGTTTCTTTATTCACTAATGGTAATCACAGCATACAGAGGGAAATCCCACATCAGGGAGGCAATTGAGGAAGACCTCAATATTGACCTCTTGTCTTCATGCACACTTGCACACTCACACATACACAGACACACACACAGAACCCCAAGGGTCTGGGTGTCACCTGTGGTGGGCATGGGAGGAGGAGGGTGGCAAGATCTTTAGAACTGGTTAAAGACTGAAAGGAGACCCGGGGTCCAAGTGCCTGGAACCACATTTTGTTCAAATGTCTCCTGATTTGATCTTACCTGTATAGAGGTGTAGGTGCTTAGAGAATTGCCTTGCTCCTAGGAGAGCGCACTGATGGCTCTGTATGTCTCATGATCATGTACCATGGACTCAGTACCATGTACTGTCATTCCACTAGCAAGCTCATCTCCAGGAATCCACCCTGAGAAATGTAAATGCACAAAATGCATGTAAGCTCACTCGTGGTAATATTGTTTATAGTGATGAGAAATGACCCAGAATGAAAGTCCCCTGGCTAACTGTTTAGCTGACTACACACATATGGGGATAAACATATCCTAGAATTCAGCCACAAACATTTTAAGAGGTCTCTTCGTTTCGACATTGAGATTTCTTTAAGAATCCTAACTTGTGAATAGCATGCCCCCCACATAATGTCATATTAATTAGCAAAGAAATCATTGTATGTGTGAGTATGTCTTGAGGGATCTTGGGAAGGCTAGCTCCTAACACACTGTCTTTAGCCGGGAGGCAGCATCAGTGGCGGTCTACTTCTCAATCTGTATTTTTTCTCTCATTGTCTAAAATGACTATACATTACTTTTTCTAATTAAAAAAATCATAAAAGTGGAGTTGGAGTGGTGGATCTCTTGGCATTGTCATACAAGCATAAGGACCTGAGCTCAGTGCCCCAGCACCCACATAAAAATATCCAAGCATGGGGTTTCCTACTTGTAATCACAGTACTGGGGAGATGGAGACAGGAGGGTGCCTGGGCCAGCATCGCTCAATTAGCAAGTTCTAGGTCAATGAAGAGACTCTACATCAAAAAACAAGGTGGATGGGGGATGAAGAGTGGCACCCAAGGTTGATCTCTGGCTTTTACATGCGCGCACACACACACACACACACACACACACACACACACACATACAAATGCATACATTAACACACATAAAAAGTAGAGAAAGGAACAGGTTTTCTAAGAGCCCCCACATGTCTGCACCCACACAAAGCTGGATCTTACAGCTGTAGCGCTTTTACTCATTTAATAGATGAGAAACAGGGTACTGGATTATTAATAAAATAAGCGCATTGCAATGTGTCCATTGATCATTGGTCCTTTTTCAGTAATTTTATTTTAAATTTGTGTGTGTATGCTCATGTATGTGTATATATTCATGTATGTATGTGCTCATGCTTGTGAGTATATGTGTGTGTATGTTCATGTATATGCACGCATGTGTGTGTATGTATTCATTCATGTGTGTGTATGCTTGTGCTTGCTTGTGTGAGTATGGGTATGTTTGTGTGTGTGTATGTTCATGTATATGCTTGTGTGAGTGCACACATCCTTCCTGCCCCTGGGCTCTGATTCCAGTGTCTTCACAGATAGGGAAGACGGGTGCCTACCTGCAGTTCCTCAGTATCTTGTCCAGGATGCTGATTCGACTGACAGAAGTGGATGTTTACGATGAAGAAGAGATCAATACCAGTGAGTTGTGTTTTGTGAGCCCTGGGCTCGGGCAAGTACTCACCAACCGTTGTCAGTGGCCTGGTGACTCTATCTCTCCCTTTCAGGATGGGCTCTCAGGTTCACAGTTTGACTCGTCCCAAGGGCCTTTTCTTTCTTGTTGTCTGTTTTCCTCAAAGATACAGTCAAGAACTTCATAGAGGCCGGGCGGTGGTGGCGCACGCCTTTAATCCCAGCACTTGGGAGGCAGAGGCAGGCGGATCTCTGTGAGTTTGAGACCAGCCTGGTCTACAAGAGCTGGTTCCAGGACAGGCTCCGAAAAAACCACAGAGAAACCCTGTCTCGAAAAACCAAAGGGAAAAAAAAAAAGAACTTCATAGAAATAGAGTTGCTAACACGAAAGCAATTCATGCCTGTTGAGTTCTTTCTGTGTGTCAAGCACTGTGATAGATACCATCCTCATTTGCTCTTCAGTACAGCCCTGTGAGCTGGGATATCAGCCTCTCACGTGGGAAGCCCAGCTGGACAGAAGGAGGTGTCTGGGTTTGCTGTTTTGAGTAAGGCACGCGTCTCTCTGCACATGCCCTGTGCTAACTGTAAGGCCTACTCTGTTTCCTCCTCACCTCCTGCCCAGCAGTTCATGGTCTTGGCCTGGTGAGTGAATCTATGTCCTTGTGTAAGGGGAACTGACCGCCATGCAGAGGTCACCAGCTACCCACTTTGCCATCAGAGCAACTCCTGCGAGCACTTTCTGAGGTTGAACTTGATCAAGAGAAGCTTTGAACCCAGGACTCCCATCCAGCCCTGTGCTGTTCCGTGGCCTTGTGGTTTCTGTGGTTTCCTCACAGCAGGAGCTTGAATCTCTGTCATCTTGCTTTCTTGGATAGATCAGTGATAAAGACAGCATTTTAATGCACTTTGTCAAATCTGAAAGGCCAAATCCTAACTATTCTATTGGTTCAGGTTTTTTTTATTTTTTTTCTCGTAAAGCAGGAATACCTTCTGTATCACAGAGTATGAAATTCCTATTAAAGCTCTCGTAAGTTCTGCTCTCCTTCCTCCTTGAATACATATCCACTGCCCGGATATAGGCTATAGACTTAAATAAGCATCTATAACTTTCTCTATATTATATATTGACCATCATACGTGATATCAATATATCATGAAATTGGAGTTGGGTCCACTAGACTTTTTGACTGGCTGTTTAGGCAGCGAAACTTGATGAGCAACAGAAGGCTATACGTAGCTTAGTGTCAGAGGCTGCTGGCAAGTATAAGATGTGATTTATGCTGCTGTGTCACCGACCTCTGCAGTACTCTTTAGTGTGAAGTGACAGCAGCTGAGTTACTATGGCTGGGGTGACTTAGATGATATAATAAGGAAGAAACCTACACAGGCACCACAAGGACAAAGAGCTGGGGCTGTGCATGAAGTAGGTGTTGATAGAAGGCAGCGTGAGCTCAGAGCTCAGGACTCTGGAGGGTTGAAAGCCAGTACGCAAGGGCAGAGAGCAGACCTGTGTCTACAGGACACAGAGTGAAGGCTGTTCACTTGGGTGGGGACAGATCTCAGTGCATGACCTCGTTCTGTTTGAGCCAACCTGAAGTACGACTATGTCAGCAGCTTTCTAGATACAGTAGGGATCCCCAGGAAGCCATAGATGAATGATGATTCAGCTCCATGCACCATCCTTGGGCACAGTTGAAGAGCACATCCTCACATCTGGTTTTTCATGCATCCATTTTTCCACCAATCCCATAGGCCTCCCGGAGGAATCAGATTGGCATTACCTCCAGCTCACTGACCCTTGGCCAGACCTGGAACTCTTAAAGAAGATGCCTTTTGATTACATCATTCATGACCCGAAGTATGAAGATGCCAGTCTGATTTGTTCACATCACCAGAGCATCAAGAGTGAAGGTCAGGGACTGGGGAGAAAGCTCATTCCATAACGTGCTTGCTGTCCACACATGAAGACCTGAGCTCACATTCCTCAGCATCCATGTAAAAAGATGAGCATAGGAATACACATCTGTAGGTGGGGGAATCAGTAGAGACAGGTGGATCTCACGGGCTTGCTGACCAGCCAGTATAGCCAATCGGTGATCTCCAGAGTCTGTCAAGAACTTATCTCAAAAAAAAAAAAAAAAAAAAAGAGCTCTTGAGGAAGATATCTGGTCAACCTCTAGTTTCCAAATGTACCTATGTGGGCATGTGGATACATAGGTCTCTCTCTCTCTCTCTTTCACACACACACACACACACACACACACACACACACACACACTCATGCACATGCAGGAGGGCAGACTTGGCCAGTGAAGTAAGATGTCTTACTTCACTCTTGCCCAAAGTACATAGGCTCAATTGCTTCTTATGTATTAGTAAATGTCAGCTGGGTTGATATGCATCCTGTTAGGGATGCTCTTTGGTAGTAACTGAGTGATTTTCCAGAACCTGGGTTAGCACTGAGACTGCCCATTGCCAGTAGAACGAAAGAAGTACCACAAAACCCATGAGACCCCCATAGACTTATGGTCAGGATCTGTTGAAAGCTTGGTTAATGGAAGGTAAAAGATGATAATTTCTATTTATGAATTTGTCACCAAATGGGTGCATATGTTCCTCTGTCCTCAGCCTCTTTTTTTTCCTCCCCAGGGATGCTGACTTCTATGTTCTGTGAGGGCAGCCTCAATCAACCCTGTTGGGAGTGACCTGTGGGATTATTAGTGTAGCCTGAAAAAATTTGATAAATGTCATGTTAGGGAAAACAGTTTACCTATAACGTGGGTGTGGTAGTGTGCATCTGTAATCCTAGCACGTTGTAGACTGGGGCAGGACGATCAAGAGTTGGGGGTTAGCCTGGCTTACATAGTGAGACCTTGTCTCCAAGGAGATAAAAGGTACTTGCTGGCCTCACTCCCTGTCACTGACAGGAGGGGTGGGGGTGTCCCTTCCTATAGATAGCCCTAATGAAGGACCAATGTTACAGTCTTCTACCAGGTTCCTTGAAGAAACTGGGGACCACACATGCTGTTAATTTATTTCCTAGTCATGGAAACCTTCCTTCAAAGTGTTTATGAAGCGTTTTTAGGTCCACAAGTATGATGCCATGCAGTCTGAGTTCTCCTGTATTAGTACCCCATTGAGATGCTGACCTCCTGTGACCAGGGCCTAGGGACACGAGAAACAGGGCTACTTATTGTGACCAGTGCATTCATTTGAGTTTGGCATTCAGGGGTGAGGTGTTTGCTCTGGGCTGAGACTGCTTAACTCCAGGAATATCTTTGCAGACAGAGGGACTTCCCGGAAGCCGGAGGACCTGTATGTGCGGCGTCAGACAGCACGTATGAGACTATCCAAGTATGCAGCATACAACACATACCACCACTGTGAACAGTGCCACCAGTACATGGGCTTCCACCCCCACTACCAGGTAGGCTTCAGGCATTGGCTGGCTCTCTGGCTGCTCCCAGCAGCTCCTGCTGGTGCCACATCACAGCCCATGTGTCTATTTCCCTGTGGCCCCTTGATAATGTTCTAGGGTGGGAGAAGAGAGTTTCAGAAGCCCTTGCTTCATGGGTTGCATGCCTGCCAGGCGGCCCTCATAGGTCATGACATATTGTTGACTCTACAAAACAGTCCCTGTGGTCATCCAGATATTAGTAGCTAAGACTAAGGGTGTCATTCCTATCAAGCTCTAGAGAATCCAAAAGTTACTTCAATGCTAGGGACACTCGCTGAGCGCTTACTAGAAGGACCTGAGAATGCAGATGCAAATCAACCTTGTTTCCATCCTTAGGGTTCATGATTTGAAAGGGAGATGAGCAAGATTTCAGAACAGCATGAGGCAGGAAGGAGAATGATATGGTTGTGGCACAGAAATCAGATAGATACGGAAGGGGTCTGAATTATTGGGCACCTACTGTATGCCAGCCACTTACTCATCTCTCTCTTATGTACCAGCTCTTCCTGTTATGAATGAAGAGATGAATTAAAACTCCCTGGCCATGGCTCTGGCTGTCTCAGGCTGACTGATTATCAGGGCACCGTGTTACAAACTACACCTGTAGTTCATTCAGGGTTCCCCGGCTGGAAAAGCATTCTATTTTGGCTCTTGGTGGATTCCCACCGGAGCCTTGTCATCGTCGGTTTACAAATGAGCATCGGTTGAGCATCCCTCATCGGACATCTGAAGTCATCACTAACTCGATGCTCAACACAGATTTCAGAGCCTTTGGGATTTGAGACTGTGAATGCCCAGCTAGAAAAGTCCTTAGAAATGTCACAAGGTCTGAAAAAAAAATCCTAAATCTGTAGGATCCTTGGAGTCAAACATTTCAGATCCGGGATTATTGACCTTTGCAATTCAGGTGGGGTAGAGAAAGGACTTTTGAAGGGCCGGTAGGAATTTGCTGAGGAGCCAAAGCCAGCGAAAGGAATAGCATGTCCCAAAGAGGGAGTGCAGAGTCTGGGGATGAGAACTGATCTCAGTTGGCTGTGGCCAGAACACAGAATGGAAGATGTGGGTGTCCTGAAGAGGCAGCCAGGAGGGTGGGTGGAGAGAGGGTCTCAGGAGGCCCTGGGCACCCAGAAGCAGGTGGGCTTCTTCAGAGAACTCGGTAGGACAGCTTGCAGTGTAGATGGGCTCCCCCAGCTTCCTGGTCTTTGCAGAGGACCCGAACTGGCTATTAATAAACACGTAGATTCTAGTATTTTAGATTTAAGAGTTTCATCTTAATTCAGACCCAAGCAGGGAGGCAGGAGGACATGGAGGGCTGGAGCAGACAGGAACCAGGCACACCTGCTCATGACAGGGAACTGAAGGCTGTGGTCCTGCTGGAAATGCCCAAGACAAGGACTTGATTGCCCTTTGTTTTGTTTATGAAGGGAAATGGCATCCAGTGACTTTAATATAGACTGGCCTTTGGCTTGTCCGTCCCAGGCATAGCAGCTGCTTTTTTTTTTAGCACTTTTCTATAGATGACATTAGAAAGTATTTTTAACCAGATCAAAATAGTAACACTACTCCTGCCCCATAAGTGAAGGCCAATTTCTCAACCCTGAACATGGGGTTTTTGTTTCAAGAATTCAAAACAAAACAAAAAAATGTGAGCTATTTCCTTTTTGTTTTTTTTTTTAAAATAAGTCCCAACATATCACTGGATTTTATTTTATGTTTTTTCACCACCAGGATATAGTTTATTGGGACAGAAGGGTTTATATTTTCTTTACATTGACTGCTGTAGCATCTATTAGATGCTAAACTGTTGAAGGCATTCAAAATTGTAACCATTTATTCCAAAACTATGCTCTAAACTTGTTATCTAACATGTTTCCAACTTAATATATTGGGAATTTTCCTACCTAAATATGTTATAGTCTCCCAGACAACAAATGTCTACATTTCTCTAAATGTAGAAAATTCACAAAAATGACAAAATATAAAACCAATTTCTCCATGTTTGTGTGCTCATTGACAACTAGAATATCCCATGCCTGTGGCAAAACTGTTTTCTTGACTTTTAAAATGGGATGTACTGGAAAGGACTCATGAGCTGTAAGCACTACTCAGAACATTAGCTTACAACAGTGGACTGTTGCTCTATACAGGAGAAACGGTGTTTCTCCTTCTCTTCATTAGTGGAAGCCCAGAGCACATGAGGCAGGAAGCAGAAACACCTGGGTTTAGGTGGTGGGGATGCTCTGGGCCTGTGTTCATGAGGCACACAGATCTGGGGATAGTCAAATAAGAGCATGCTTGGGGCAAGGGGACCTGGATCCTGTCTGGTGAGGGATGCAAGAGCACCAGCCAGCTGCTGGCATCTGATTCCGGCCCCAAAAGCATCTCTGCTCCTCCTCTCCTTTTGCCTCCCTAGAGTCCTCTTTTATTATTATTTTAAATTCATCTTCTCATGACTACCTTTACTGCCTAGTCCCACAGGTCTAATCCCCTTGCTTTCCAGAAGGCTCTATGGCTCTGTCAGAGCCCTAGCGGGAACAGAAGAAAGCGTGTGCTGGTGTGGCGGCTGCTACCTCCCTTGCAGCTCCTGTGTAGCTCAGATGAGGGCAGGAAAGGCAGAGCTCAGCAGGATCCAAGAGGCTGCCCAGTTAAGAACAGAGCTAGGGCTAGGGGTCATTCCTGGAAAGGAGGACATACAAACAGTGTGTGTAGGAGGAAAGTGAGGTTAGCCTAAGGGACGGGATTGAACCTGCGACCTCTGGATCCATACAGACCTTTGTGTCCATAGTAACCATGCCTCCTAGGAATGCCATCCTCCCCAGGATTGTTAGTGACAAACCAAAGGGGACCAAATGGCACCTAACACAAGGCTGAGTGTATTACGACATTCAAGGTTGTGTGGCTATTATTGTTCCGCTGTATACCAGCTCTCATGACACCTACAACAGAAAATGCCCTCTTAGAATGAAAACTAAAAACTGGGCTTCATAGTACAGGCTTATTATCCTAGTGATGGAAGTGACCAAGGCAGGAAAATCACAAGTTCAAGGCCTACCAGGACAACTTAGACACTAACTCAAAACGCTGAAGATGGCTTAGGGCTGTAATTTAGTGGTATTTGTCTAATAGATGTGAGACCTAGGTTTAATACACAATAGTTTAAAAGAAGGATCTGGGGTACACTGACCAGTCAGCTTGTTAACTTTGCAAATTCCAGGCCAATGAAAGAGCTTGTCTCAAAAATAAGTGTAGACAGTACTGGAAGAAAGACACCCAAGACTGTCCTATGGTCTCACATGTGTGTGTGCACATGCATGTGTATACACCCCCCCACACACACACACACCATGAGATCTTCATGAATGATTTATTTTCTGACCCAGAATGGCCTCTAGGTCAAATCTCAGGGCAGAAAGGCTTAGTAATAGAAGCTACAGGACTGGGTAAGCACGATTGGGATTCAGGATGAAGCTAGCTCCGGCCCTGTGAGGGTGGCCTTGGTTGTGCTCACCCAACAGCCAGATCTGAGCACCTATGCTCTCTTCTGTGATGCTCTCACACTGTCGGGCAGGGGTGGGTGTGAGCTGGGTGTCATCATGGCCAGGCTGGGCCTGGGTTCTTTGGGGACGTAAGTCGGACGTCGGACTCTGATGATAAGCTCTGTCCTTTCCCCTCACATCTCAGCTCTATGAGTCCACCCTGCACGCCTTTGCCTTCTCTTACTCCATGCTAGGAGAGGAGATCCAACTCCACTTCATCATCCCCAAGTCCAAGGAGCACCACTTTGTGTTCAGCCAACCTGGAGGTCAACTGGAGAGCATGCGTTTGCCCCTCGTCACAGACAAGGTACTGGCTTGGAGATCCAGTGGGAGTTGGGGGTGTAGACACATAGGTGCCCGGCCAGTCAAGGGTGTTTGGAGCAGGTTATACAAACACTATGTTGACTGAACCTAGGGGACGCTGGTGAAGATGTGGGCTTGGAAGTCACTTACACTCGAGCCTTGCTGTAGTACTTGCTAATTATGCCAGTTGACCCTTAACAGTGCTGAGCCCCACTTTCCTTACTTGCAAGGGTGGACAGTAACAATTCATTTTAAAAAGCTTTCTGATGGGCTGGAGATGGGGCCCAGTTGTTAGAGTTCTTGCCTAACACACACAAAGCCCTGGATTCCCCAGTACTGCACGAACTGGGTGTGGTGACTTGTTCTGTGATCCTGACACTGGGGAAGTAGAGGCAGGAAGATCAATATTTCAAGGCTGTGTAGGCATTCAAGTCCAGCCTGGGCTATATGAGATCTCATGTCAGAAACAGCCACAGCGTTTGCTGTAAGCATCACTTAGAATAATCAACACGAGGTGACTGCAGCACCTGGAACACACCATGCGCTGGTGAGATGTTCACCCCCCCACTACCACCACCACTTGTTAATGTTCTGTCATGGAACGTTTGGCTAGGCTGAGGTAGGAGAAATAGGAGAAAGATCCCAAGACTCCTTTAGGTCCTGTCCCTAATGTCCACAAAGACTAACTCGTAGTCTGTGTGTTTTCTGTCTTGTCTTCTGTCTACATGTCATTTGGGGGAGACTGTTCCCCAGTATCTCACCGTTTCTTCCCTTGTCCTCACCATCTCTCCCCTTATAGATGACCCGTATAGTGTTCCTTACTTCCCATGTCTACCTGACAGCCTCAGGGTTGACTGGATGTCATTTACCAGCCCTCATCAGCAGACAGGAGTGGAGGACATTGCTCCTCCTCCTTGGGAGCACCAGCTGTCAGTCAAGCTGGACTCGACCTTGGGGACCTAGCAGTCTGTTGACAATGAAGCAGATCTCTGTACAGCACCAGAGAGGTCTTGGTTACTTAGATGCCTGGGGACCCTGGAATCTGGTGTTGTCGTGGCCCTTTTGTAGGTGTACCAGGAGAGGTTGTTCATACTCAGTTCACTTTCCCATCCTCCCAGTCATAGCCCACAAGCATCAATCGTGTATGTAGTGGGTGCTTTGTGGAATTCATAGGCAACACAAGCCCCTGCTCAGTCAGAGGTTCTCATCAAGCAAAGAACCAAAGGAAGAGTTATTGGCGTGAGACATTACCACTTGCAAATACTGATATCTAGGCTGTGTAGGATGTCCATGACCACAGTGAAGGGAGTGATTGGACATACAGGAATAGCACCTGCCAAGACCAGATTCCAGTATGTGAGAGCGATGGATTTGTGTAGATGGAAGTTTCTGTCCCACCCAGTCCACAGCCGTTCAGTCTCAAAGAAACACACAGAGGCTTATATTAATTATTATAAACTGTTTGGCCTATTAGCTCAGGCTTATTACTAACTAGCTCTTTCAACTTTAATTAACCCATAATTCTTGTCTATGTTTAGCCACATGGCTTGGTACCTTTTCTCAGTGAGGCATTCGCATCTTGCTCCCTCTACATCTGCCTTTCCTCTTCCCTGAATTCTCTTTGTCCAGTTGCCCTGCCTATACTTCCTGCCTGGCTACTGGCCAATCAGTATTTTATCAAACTGTTATGAGTGAACAAATCTTTACAGTGTACAAGAGCATTATTTCCCAGATTCCAGTAAGAGACGGTGATGGATTTGGTTAGTTGGTGGATGCCGATTAGGTTATTGCATAACACCCAGGCTTCTCATTCCAAGGCCTGATGATAAGTGGCACTTTGATGGATGCTTGCTCTGAATTTGATCAAGCTCACTCTTGTGTCTGGGTTAGCTGTCATTGGCTTATAGTAGTCAGCTGGAGGACATGTGTCTAGAGCGGCCTCACAGAGCTCTGCTTCTCTGCCTTGTAAAGCCCCGAGCACCAGCAGGCTAGCCCAGACTTAATTGTGGGCACATTCCGAAAGGGTGCACTCTGCAAGGCCATGCTCTGAAGGGGGACAGCATCATTTCCCCCACATCTTACTGGCTATGGCTAATCAAAGTGCTCTCTCTGAGATCAGAAATGATGGTATCTTTCCATGGAAGATATGAGACGGGGCAAAGAGTCCTTATGCCTGCATTTATGCATGCCCTCCCTCACTATCCCACTACTTTGCAGAACCACGAACACATCAAGAGCCCAACCTTCACCCCGACAACGGGCCGCCATGAGCATGGACTCTTTAATCTGTACCATGCGATGGATGGGGCCAACCATCTGCACGTGCTGGTGGTCAAGGAGTACGAAATGGCCATTTATAAGAAATACTGGCCCAACCATATCATGCTTGTACTCCCAAGCATCTTCAACAGCGCCGGAGTTGGTAGGTGACTTTGACATATATGACCAGGTATGCTTTTTGTGAATGAAGACTCGGGAGAATGTTTTACAGAAGGAAAGTACTGAACGGTTGACATTACATTCTTTGCTTGTGGAATGGAAAAAGCTGCTCTGATGTGTTTGATTGTGTGTGTGTACTTGCTGTGCTAGTGAATGTGCACGTGTGTGTGCAACCTTGGTGTCACTTCCCCAAAGGAGTCCACTTTGGTTTCAAAAACTAGGTCTCTTGTTGCCTAGAGCGCAATGGTTTGACAAAGTTGGGTAGATGTGTGAACCCCAGATATTCGTTGGTCTCTGTCTTCCCAGTGCTGGGATTATACACACAGACCACTATACCCAGCTTTATAAAATTCATGGATCCTGGGGCTCAAAAACAGGTCTTTGTGCTTGCAAGACAAATTCTTTACCAACTGAGATATCTCCTAGCCCGTGTTAGGATTTTCTTATAAATAACCCTTAAACAATTGTTTGGTTATTTATTCAACTTATTTTCTCAGCTGTTAAAAAAAAAAGAATACATGTATGTATAAACTACAGAGGGGTCTTTCCTTGCTGGTGGTCAGTGGTCATTGGAAGGGGGATATGTAGTATTGGTTCTGGTGGGTCTGGTGTGGGCTCTCTGTCTTGGCCGTGAGGATGCAAGGTTGAACATTGAGTCAGGTCACTTGGCCACCACAGGGGCTGCCCACTTCCTGATCAAAGAGCTGTGCTACCACAACCTAGAGCTGGAGAGGAACCGGCAGGAGGAGCTGGGGGTCAAGCCCCAGGACATCTGGCCATTCATCGTCATTTCCGATGATTCCTGTGTGATGTGGAACGTGGCCGACGTGGACTGTGCGGGAGAACGGAGCAGGTGAGGTGCTCTGGGCGTACTCTTCCCTTCATCCAGAGAACCACGCCGGACAGCGACGGGCAGTGCCCTCTCAGCCTGGAGGACCATAGTGTGCCTCTCGTGACAGAAAGCCAGGGTTGTGGATGTAGCAAAAGTGGACCCATTGTCCAAGTCCTGATTCTTTCAATTTAAAAAAAAATCATTAATGAGATACATGATACAGAATGCAAGGGCTGGGAAGGTGGCTCTGCAGTGAGGAATACTTGGCTGCAGAATCGTGAGGATGGAATTCAGATCCTAGAACCCACGTAACAAGACACATTTAGCAAATGTCTTTAACTCCTCCTCTAAAGGCTCATATGCCTCCACGTATGCACATGTATATGCACCCAAACACACACATACATATATGCACGTGTACATAAAATCTTTAAAAATGAAAATGACATATATACTTAGTGTGATACATACATACATACAAAATCAAAGTATAATATGTATACAATCTTTTTCACATGTCAAACATACCCAGTTAGCTGACCCCCTCCCCCTGCCATCAATAAATGGACATTGCTAGTCTCCCAAGATGCTCCTTGTGTTGTGCTCTAGCCCTGATCCTCTCAGAACCCTTTACTCTTGGCATTAATTTCTGCTTGTGTCTTTCGACATGCAGCTAAAACTTTGGGGATTCTAGGTTTCTCATTTTGAAGGGTATCAATCTTTAGGTTAGCGTTCATTGTAGAGATGGACCACACCATTGTCTGTATGTAGGCTCCATACGTGGGACATGATTATATTCTGCACCTCAAAGTCAGAATAAATATGAAGTACGTTCCAGGATACCGTCTGACTTGTGATTGGATGGCTCTGGGTTCTGTCCGTATCAGACCTGTCCAGCACACACCAGGCAGTTAGGAAGCCATGCTCTAGCTGACTTGGCATCTCTCCTCCAAACAGGGAGTTTTCCTGGTCTGAGAGGAATGTCTCTCTGAAGTACGTCATGCAGCACATTGAGGCCTCCCCCAACATCACACACTATGCCCTGATCGGCATGCGGAAGTGGACCAGCAAGACAAGGGGCCGCGAGGTGCAGGAGCCTTTCTCCCGATGCCACGTGCACGACTTCATCATCCTCAATGTGGATTTGACCCAGAATGTGCAGTACAACCAGAACCGGTGAGCACGGGGTTCTGGGGCGGGGGCTGACCTCAGTACCTGTAGCCCTGAGCCCTGTACAGGATGCAGATTCTCCTCTGTTCTACCTGCGCTGCACTGTTGCTGTGGCCAAAAACAATGTAACAGAAGCAACTTGAGGGATGAAAGGCTTATTTGATGGGGAATTTGACAGTTAAGTCCAGCGGGAGGGGAAGGCATGGTGGCAGGGGTGTGAGGCAGCCAGTCACATCTCCACTGTCAGGACACACAGAGAGATGAGTAAAGATGCTCAGCTCCCTTTCTCCTTTGAACATAGTATGGTACCCCAGCCCACGAATGGTGCTGCCCACATACAGGGTGGATCCTCCCATCCCAATGAACCCACTCTAGAAATTCCCCCAGAGATACACCTATGTTGATTCTAAAGCCTGTCAGATTGACAGTCAGGATTACTCCCCACAGCCGCTGAAGCAGCGACTCTGCCCACAGCACTGGGGGTCCTTGTGTGCCGTATAATTGTCCTGAATTCTGACGGAGTCATTCAACTCCATCCCTTCATAGATGCTTTCCCTAGTGAGTTACCTTGTGCTGGGTGTTCCCTTCCCTTAGGCTTCCTCGACAAATAAGTCTCTATTTTAGTCATATTACCCTCTGTCTTAGTCACTGTTCTGGTGCTGTGAAGAGACACCATGGCCACAGCCACTCTCTTAAAAGAAAACGTTTCATTGGGGCTGGCTTACAGTTTCAGAGGTGTGGTCCATTATCAACATGGCAGTCCAAGGCAGCATGCGGGCTGACCTGGCGCTGGAGGGGTCATTGGGAGTTCTACATCTAGATCCTCAGGCAGGAGAGAGAGAGAGAGAGAGAGAGAGACAGAGAGAGAGAAACAGAGAGAGAGAGAGAGAGAGAGAGAGAGAGAAAGGCCTGGTTTGAACATTTGAAACCCTAAAGCCTACGCTCCAGTGACACACTTCCTCCAACAAGGCCACACCCACTCCAACAAGACCACACCTCCTAATCCCTCTCAGGTAGTGCTACTCCCTAGTGACCAAGCATTCAAATCCATGAGCCTACCACACCGTCAAAGAAAACTGTAGAGTGATTTGAATGACTTGCTTTCCAACCACAGAAGTCTGTTGACTGCGCATCCTGTATGCCAGGCAGTGGGCCACTTCGGGATGTGAGGTTGGAAGCTAGATTGGCTTCCTGCTGGAGCCCAGAGTCACCCATTTACTTGCCCTGCAGAACAGGCAATGATTTCTCTCTGAACCTGTTTGCCTCAGCTTTAAAAGAATACCCAATATTTTTTATACTCTGGGCTGTGGCTGTTTCTTTTTTTAACAGTTTAGTGGAGGCCCTGGGAACGTAGCTTGCCTAGCACATTTGAAGGCCTGGACTTGGTCCCCAGCAGCACATAAATTATATACAACCCTAGCCCTTGGGAGGTGAAGGCAGGAGGACCAGAAGTTTGAGGTCATCCTTGGTGCATAGTAAATTCAAAGTTAGCCTGGGCTTCATGAGACCCTGTCTCAAAGAACAACAAACAAATCAACGTACAGTGGAATTGCATCTGTGTGGTGCAATTCCTCATGGTGTCTGCACTCACATCCAAGTCCTTGTGTATCTGGTGTTCCCAGCACACGCAGCCTTTCTGGGTCCAGTGCTGCTATTCCTTGCCCTCCACTTTGCCTCTCATTCCCCACCAGAATGAGACTTTGAGGCAGGAGTCAGGTCCAGTTCCTCCTCATGGCAGTGTAGGGGGTGCAGGGACAAGTTCATTTTCCTTGCTGGGAAGAATCGAAAGGTGGTAAAGCACCATCCTTGGGAATCCTGGAGAATCCTGAGCACCATTATATAATACTGAGGAAATCAGTGCTCCCTCCTTGCGGTTCTTAGTCTCATTCATACAGAGTGTTTAGGAGCAGATGCAAGCGGAGGCTCAGGGACAGTGACCAGACTTGAATGCTTGAGGCCAGGCGAGCTGTAAAACTCAGAGGATGGAGAAGAGCTGGTGTGAAGACTGCCACCTCGAGGCAGGCAGTCGCGCTGCAGGCAGCAAAGAGCCAAAGGGTGTGTTAGGTAGTTTAAAAGTGTGTGTGCACGCGCACACACACACACACACACACACACACATACACATACACACACACACAGAGCATACTTAGGCCCTGGCCTGACCAACATCCAAAAGAGAAGAACAGAAGCAAGAAGAATAGTTTTGTCTTTCTGAAACATGAAAAAAGCAGGCAGACCCAGCTGAACCTCACAGTAGCTCACAGGGACTGAATTAGGGGCCTGGAATTCTGAGAGGGAGAAGAACATTTTCTCAACGTGAACCCACCTTCCTTGGGGTGGTCCCCTCAGCAGATCAGAACACCCCTCTCCCCCATTAACTCTAAAGGGAGGAGACAAGGGTATGTCTCTGACTTGCGGGTTTAACATTTGTAGCCCCCTAATGAGTATCTGGGGGCCCGGGAAATGTGCCCAGTCAGACCCACTCCTCCTTTGACTCCATGCAGGTTTACGTGTGATGATGTAGATTTCAACCTTCGCGTGCACAGTGCAGGCCTCCTGCTCTGCCGGTTCAACCGCTTCAGCGTCATGAAGAAGCAGATCGCAGTGGGCGGGCACAGGTCCTTCCATATCACATCCAAGGTGAGCGTGGTAGCACTGACAGTAGGTGCTCAGGCCACACCCAGGTGGCCCTGGTATCAAAGCTGAAAGCGGGAGCCTGGGGATGGAGGGTGGTGCCTCGTCTTTTAAGGGAGTCAGAGGATTGGACACTTGGTGCCAAGCCTTGGGGACTAATCTCTACTCTTTGACATTAAATGACACCCAGGGAATTGCTGCTTAGTGCAAGATCACCAAGCAAACCATTCTTGTGCACTCCTTCGCTCCCCATCCAGGCAGGGTACAGGGTTCTAGGTTTTTCTTCACACCATCGGGTAGCACTTGGCTAAAGAACTGTTGGCGTCATACACAAGGCTAGCCAGCTTCGTGGCCATGTTTGTCTGCCCATGAGCCGGGGTCTAGTGGGACAGATGTCACTCTACTCCAGCTGTCCTAACTGAGCAGACCCATCCATTTAAGAAAAAGCAAATCAGATATCCTCCAGAAAGCCAGATAGACTGGCCAACCCCTGCCTGATGGTCCCTCTGATTCTTGTTTACGTCTTGGATCTTGTCCTGATGTGTGACATCAGGATGTCCTTTCCTGGTGTCTGTCTTTTCCTAGTCTCCACCAGCTCCTTGCAGAGTGACCTAACCTGAGCTGGAGCACTCCTGGATCCCACACCGGTTCCACACAGCCAGCCCACTGGCAGGGCCAAAGCTTTCTTAGTGAACCAAAGCCCGGCTCAGAGTAGCAGGCCTTTCAACTATGAGGCCTGCTCAACCCGAACTTGAGAACCAATGACTAAGCCACCGTGATGTTTTAAAAAATGGAGTGTTGAACATGTTTGATGTGGGGACCACCAAGATCTTCCTACCAAAGATCCTGATGTGCCTTTTAATTCACTTTTATGTCCCCATTGTAATTTTTAAGTTCTTGGGTTGAATTTTCTTTTTCGCACGTGTATATGTGTGTGTGTGTGTGTGTGTGTGTGGTGTATGTATGTGCGTGTGTGTGTGAGTGTGTTTGTGTGTGGTATATGTATGTGTGTGTATGTGCGCGCACATGTGTGTGTGAGTGTGGTGTGTGTTTGTGTGTGTGTGGTGTGTGTGTGGTGTATGTATGTGCGTGTGTGTGTATGAGTGTGTATGAGTGTGTTTGTGTGTGGTGTATGTATGTGTGTGTGTATGCACAGTGCACATACACAGGTCAGAAGACAAACGTGAAGTTGGTTCTCTCCTTCGCTCACGCAATCTTAGGGATAAAACTCAAGTCAGACTTGGCGAGCGCCCTTGCTCACTGACCCAGCCCTAGTGCTTATTTGCTTTTTTAAGATTTTTATCCCAGCTTGAACATAATCTTATTTGCACTTTGGTTAAATATAATTTTTTTAAACTTTTCATGTGAGCGAAATCACTCATTTCTATTTATTTTGTTAGATATAAACCAGCATTTGGTCGTCGGTCCCTTTTCCTGCAGACATGTGGGCTTGCAGCTGTGGAGGAGACAGACTTAGGGCAGCCCCCCACTGTTAGTAGCACCATGGAGCCGCAGGAAATGTTGCAGGGTGACCCAGTGTAACAGCTGGGTGGCGAGGAGTCCATGGATGCCCCCCAGGAGGAAGCCTCAAGAACCAGGAAGAGTGGCAGGAAATAGATGGCAACTTCTAGACTTTGCTGTTAAGACTGATAAGAAGCCAAAGTCCTGAGAACTATACAGTCGAACTTAGCTCAGATAACAACCCCGTTTCCATGACACCAGTTCACTAGATTAGCTAGATTTATGTCCTCAAAGGGAGAATGACTATTGGAAAAGCTTAAGGGAAAAAGATTTCTTTTGGCTTCCAGGTGGATTTTGGTCCACCAAAGTGGGGGTGGGTGGCAGGCAGAGTGGAGGACTCAGCCTATGGTGGCAGGACTGTGTGATGGAGCTCTGTATGGGGTAGTGGACCATGATGTAGAATCAGGGGAACGAGGGGCCGGGCTGGAACAGCCTTTAAAGGCCCACCCCCAGGACCTACTCCCATCAGCTAGCTTCTACTTCCTGAAGCTTCTGCAGCCTTCCCAAACACCACCACCACCACCAGGCAGGGAACAAGTCCTCAAGAGCTTGGGTATTTCAGAGTGAAGCCGTAGCAGAAGCGCTCATGATTTCCGGCAGAGGTTCTGATTTCAGGTTCATTTCCATTACTGAGCAGCCTCTGGTGCAGCAAGGGAACCGTGCTGTGGTAGAGCATGGACCTTGTGAGTGATGGCTAGGCAGTAAAGTGGAAGAGCTGTGGAGAGGATGCAAAAGGATTTGGGGGTCAGGGAGGAGCTGACGACTTCTAGATCAGTGGTTCTCAACCTTCCTAATGCGGTGACCCTTTAATACAGTTCTTCATGCTGTGGTGACCCCCAACCATAAAAGTATTTTCGTTGCTACTTTGTGACTGTAATCTTGCTACTGTTGTGAAGTGTAATGTAAATATTTTTGGAGAAAGAGGTTTGCCAAGGGGGTCATGACCCACAGGCTGAGAACCATTGCTCTAGGTACTCTAGTTGCTTTTATGGCTCAGGCTCCATGGGAGAGTTTCCAAGGCCTGCGTGTGCTTTTATTTTCTTTGGATCAATTTTCTCCATGGAATGATTAATGTGTGCAAATCAATGTGATCTCATTAGTCGGTTTTCACAGGCTTTCTTTGGTGATGGTGGTGGTGGTGGTGTGAGTGTGTGTGTGTGTGCGTGCGTGCGTGTGTGTATGCATACACGCTCACATGCATGTAAATGTGTGTTTGCATGCTTGCACATGGAGGTGGCTGTTGGATCTCTTGTACTATTTCTGTTCACCTTACCTGTTGAGAGGCCATCTGTCACTGAACCCAGAACTCATTAGTCGGCTGGACTGGTTGGCCAGTGAGCTACAGGGATGCAGCCTGACCTTCCCTCTCCCAGCCCTGGGGTTACGGATACACGTGACCATGTCTGGCGTTCACATGGGTGCCAGGGTTCTGAGCTCAGGCATCATGCTTGTGCTCCTGTATTTTACCCGAGACATCTGAGTGGCCTGAGGCCTGTCCCTCTTCCTGGCAGGTATCCGACAGCTCTGTGGCCATTGTGCCGTCCCAGTACATCTGTGCCCCAGACAGTAAGCACACGTTCCTGGCGGCTCCTGCTCAGCTCCTACTGGAAAAGTTCCTCCAGTACCACAGCCACCGCTTCTTCCCGCTGTCCCTGAAGAACCACAGCCACCCCGTGTTGTCTGTGGACTGCTACCTTAACCTAGGACCTCAGGTAACTTGGCTTGGAATCCACAGAACAGGTCGCCCAGTACCACGATCTTGAATCGTAATTACAGTGTCTCTCAGGTATCTATGGAGATCAGTCCGCGGCTCCATGGGTACTGGGAGTTCACATGCGCTCATGTCCCTTGTGTTAGCATTGCTCACATAACCCTCCTATACACTTGGATTTACCTCTAGGTGGCTTACACCCATTGCAGTGTAGGTGCTATGAACATAACTGAACTACATTGCTCAAAGAAACAAAGACCCAGAAGTCTGCACACTCAATACAGATTCAGTTCTCCAGGTATTTTAGACCTGTGGTTGATAGCATCTGTGGGTATGGATATGTTGACTGGGGTTTCTGTCCCACTAGGTCCCACAGCTAGTTAGTCTCAAATAAACACACACAGGTCTACATTAATTATAAACTGGTTGGCCTAGTAGCTCAGGCTTCTTATTAATTAATTCTTACATCTTATATTACCCATAATTCTCGTCTGTGTTAGTCACGTGGCTCGGTACCTTTTTCGGCAAGGCAGTTACATCTTGCATCCTCTGCGGCTGGATCATGACTGCAGACTGAGCTTTCCTCTTTCCAGAATTCTCATTGCCCCACGTATACTTCCTGCCTGGCTACTGGCCAATCAGCGTTTTATTAAAAATAATACAAGTGACAGGATAAAAGACCATTGTCCCACAGCATGGATGGAGCCTGTAGATACTGAGGCCAGGCTGTGCTCAGGCCTTTACCTCAGATGCTCACCCATACTTGACCTCTGCCAAAACCGAGGCAGAGGGCACCGTGTTAGTTTGTCAAACAGAACTGGGGTATCAAACCCAGTTCTGATGGCAAGGCATTACTGATTCACAAATCAATTTATGAATCGGAACAAACTTCTTAGAACTGACTTTTTTAAAGGATCTGATTTGGCGATATCATGACTAACTCTTCCCCAAGCTCCACCTTGAGTTTGCCCCAGCACGTCTTATGTGCTGGCTATTAGTCCCAAGTGTGACTGAGTAGTACTTCCTGGAAGGTGACACTCCTGACTCCTTCTTTTCCAGATTTCTGTTTGTTATGTGAGTTCCAGGCCCCACTCCCTAAACATCAGCTGCTCTGGCGTGGCATTCAGTGGGCTCCTGCTGTACCTCTGTGACTCCTTCGTGGGGGCCAGCTTCTTGAAGAAGTTTCATTTTTTGAAAGGTAATGCTCCTAGCCCGGACCTCAGTTTGATTGGCCACTGTCACCCTGCGTCTCCGATGACAGGACATTGGCCTCAACTCTCAGAGTAGTAGAAAGCTGGGACTGAATTCCCAGGGACCATTCAGTAGAGAAAAGACTCCCCTGTCTTTTTCATGAATGGCAGGCATTTCTCATTTCTCTGTTCCTTATCCCTCTCAGTCCTTTATGTTGGTTCCCGGGGCCCCTTAGAGGCTTCTGTGCGGTACAAAGCACCACATCCTCCATTGTCTCCAGTCTTTCTCCTTTTCTTGTTAGTAGCTGAATCTGGAAACACCCTGTAAACAGGCACTTGTCTGCCTATGGCTCCAGGCTTGCTCTAGTTCCTTGCTGGCGTTGCTTGTACCTTGCCTGTTTTCCTTGCTCTTATTCATTTAAGTAGCAAGAATAGGGCCAAACCTCTTACCTCGGGAACAGTGTTTAACAGGCTTGTCCAGCTTGCAGTCTGGGGGCCCCAATGTGCCCCAGGTTAGCTAAGAATGTGACTCCCCCAAATGGTAAACTTACTTAAAACATCCAGGCCCAAAGGGATGACCGAACACAGGTGGAGAGGGAGGAGAAAAGACTGTGAACAAAGCCCGGCAGATGGGTGGTTTGCTGCAGGCTGGGAGCGATGCAGATGGAGAATTTCTATGGCGGGGCATGTGGCATAGGTGCGAGCTGCCCAGGGCCCACATGAGTGAGAAATGGTTGACCTGAGATAAGTAGTGGCCTGAGAGTCCAGGGCTGGAGCTGAGATGGTTTGACCTGGCAAAGCCGCCATCTCTGCTCCCCTTCATCCCTGTTCTGTTCATCTATTCTGCCCGCTACACTGTCTTCCCAGCAAGCCTGCCTAATCCCTACCACTGTCTGTGATGTTGAGATTAGGAATCACTTAGACAGGAGCAGAGGCCACGGGGCACCTGGCTCTTCCACCCAGCCACTTGGTTATTGCGAGTGGGATCTCAGAGGCCACGGGGTGCCTGGCTCTTCCACCCAGCCACTTGGTTATTGCGAGTGGGATCCCAGAGGCCACGGGGTGCCTGGCTCTTCCACCCAGCCACTTGGTTATTGCGAGTGGGATCCCAGAGGCCATGGGGTGGCTGGCTCTTCCACCCAGCCACTTGGTTATTGCGAGTGGGATCCCAGAGGCCACGGGGTGCCTGGCTCTTCCACCCAGCCACTTGGTTATTGCGAGTGGGATCCCAGAGGCCACGGGGTGCCTGGCACTTCCACCGAGCTGTTGGCTATTGAGAGTGGGTACTTTGGAAGGACTCAACCCCTTTGTCTTCATGCCTCTGTCATTGCCCTCTCAAGGAGCCACCTTGTGTGTGATCTGCCAAGACCGGAACTCACTCCGCCAGACCGTGGTCCGCCTGGAGTTGGAGGATGAATGGCAGTTCCGGCTGCGGGATGAGTTCCAGACAGCCAACGCCAAGGAAGACAGGCCACTCTTTTTCCTCACTGGACGACATATCTGAGGGGGCAGGGCTGGAAGAACTCCTGAGAGTGTGGGGTCGTCAGGACCCACCTGCCGCTGAGGCTGGTGAAGGTTTCAGACCAAAGGCTATATGAACTTGGTCATGCACAGACTCTTGTGACACATGTCACAATGTCCTGTGCAGATAATGACTTAAAGCTACAGCCACGAGTCCTTGATGGCAAGAAAACTGAAGACTGAGCCAGTCCACATGCCCTGGGCTATCTTGAAGTTTGTTTTATGAAGAATGAAATTTGAACTCTGCTGTCATTTATATTCTTCCACGGACAAACTTGACCTGCTCTAGAGAATCCTGGGTCGTCTTGTCACAGTGCCTGTGACTATGATTTCACATAGTAGGTTTCCCATGACTCCCTCTAGAGCAATATTCCAAAGGAACATTTTAACTGTAAAGGCCGGAGACTAGACAAAAGGAATAAGAATTATTTAACCATCTCCAAGTTTTCTTTGCAGAAGCTAGCCCAAAGGCATCCAGTTTAATATGATAAAATGAATTGCTTTACTTTAGAAAAAAAGGGACTCTTAAAATAATACAGGGTAAATACCCTACCTCTTAGAAAGGGCAAAGTGGAAAAGAAGTTTTCTTACAAACCAAAGGACTTTAGGGAGGGAATTAGGATTGTCGCAGTGGACTGAGGATTTACCTTCCGAAGGAAAGAGGACCAAATTGCTTACATGATAAAAAATAATGAAAGCCAAAGTTATGTACAAGACAGTGAAGAGGGCCGGAGCGACGGCTCAGCATTGTAAGTGTGCTTGCTGTCCAGTCGTGAGGACTGGAGCTGGGAGCCCAGCACATAGAGGGCAAGCCACGCGTTCTGCAAATGCCTGTAATTCCAGCTCAGAGGGACCCAATGCTCTCCTCTGACCTCTGTGTGTGCTCAGGCCTGTGTGCATGTGCGCGCACACACACACACAGAGGGGAGAGAGAGAGAGAGAGAGAGAGAGAGAGAGAGAGAGAGAGAGAGAGAGAGAGAGAGAATCTTAAATCCCAACAAACCAGTTAAGGACCAGATTTATTTTTTGAAGTTTACTTTTCAGTGAGACAGCCTGAGCTTTCTTATTCATCTTAGTTCATTTAGAGAGAGAATCTCTGGCCTGCCCAGAGAAAGTGGGACTAGAGAGAAGCAAGCAGACGTGTGTTTCCCCTGCTGGCGGGCGTTTAGATCAACGCCTTAGGATGCCCCCTGGCGGCCGGTCTCTGTGTACACTTTATATTACTTCTTGAATGACTGTTCTCATTTGAAAGATGAACATTATGATGCAAAGAGCGCAAGCCGTGACAAGAACCAGAAGCACCACTGTCCAGCTCCCTCCAGACAACAGTGCTTTAGGAGTGACCTAAATGGGAAAACTAAGGTTGCTGAAAACGTAATCAAAACACAATCCTTGGGCCCATTAGAGGTGGACAGCACTGTGCATGGTGACGGTCCAAGGAGAAACCTGTTCAAGTTGATGCCAAAGATTTACTGCCAACCTTTTTCCCCCATGAAAAAAAAAATACACAAGTATAAAATATTTAGATCAATGTTTATAAAACAATCACTTTGTGAATGTCGTGATTCCTGATTTGGAACAAAACCGATGGTCTCTAGTTTAGTTCGTCTCCTGTAAATAGCCATTCCCTAAGCCATTCCCCCTGTTTTATTAGTTAATTTAAACTAACACTCTCGACTGCTCCAGTCTTATAAATAAAACATATAAGGCACTTCTGGTTTGTACGGTGGGTTCAGATGATAATGTTTCGAGGAGACAGAGTTTAGCCAGTGTTTTCCTGGGACTGCCTGCTTCAGATCTCATAGCAAGACAGTATACTTTGGGAAAGAAAATAAGAACTGTGCCACAGAGGGCTGGAGAGATCGCTCAGTGAGTGCAATATTTGCCGTGCAAGCATGGGGACCCAAGTTCGGAACCCCAGGACTCAGGTAAAGCTGGGTGCACACATCCTGCAGTGACATGGGAGATGGGAACAGAACCCCTGAAGCTCCTGGCTGACGTCCATAGTAGGGACAATGGAAGACCCTGTCTCAAGGTGGAAGGTGAGGATTGACTGTGTTAGTTATTTCGCCTTTGCTATGATAGAAAACAAAACACAAAGCAAATAAGGGCAGGAGTTCTTAACTATGGGTCGAGAACCCTGGGGCGGGGTTGACCAACCCTTTCACAGGGGTCCCGTATCAGCTAACCTGAATATTGGATATTTACATTATGACTTATGACAGTAGCAAAATTACAGTTATGAAGTAGCAACAAAAATAATTTTATGGGGGGGGGAATAAAAAAATAATTTTATGGTTGGGGGTCACCACAACCTGAGGGGCTGTACTGGAGGGACCACAGCATGAAGAAGGATGAGAGCCCCTGAATTAGAGAAAAGAAAGCATATTCAGCTTCCACAGTCACCCGAAGTGTGTAGGGAAGGCAGCTGAACAAGATACGGAAACAGGAACTGCAGAAATTAACACAGTAAAGACCCAGAAAAAAAAATACCGTTAATGCCAGAGAGTGGGAGGAGAGGGAAGCTGTGTGGAGCTGTGTGGAGATGTGTGGAGCTGTATGGAGATGTGTGGAGCTGTGTGGAGATGTGTGGAGCTGTGTGGAGCTGTGTGGAGATGTGTGGAGCTGTGTGGAGCTGTGTGGAGATGTGTGGAGATGTGTGGAGCTGTGTGGAGCTGTGTGGAGATGTGTGGAGATGTGTGGAGATGTGTGGAGCTGTGTGGAGCTGTGTGGAGATGTGTGGAGCTGTGTGGAGATGTGTGGAGCTGTGTGGAGATGTGTGGAGCTGTGTGGAGCTGTGTGGAGATGTGTGGAGATGTGTGGAGCTGTGTGGAGATGTGTGGAGCTGTGTGGAGATGTGTGGAGCTGTGTGGAGATGTGTGGAGATGTGTGGAGATGTGTGGAGATGTGTAGAGTGAACCGGATCTCACTGAGCAACTTTAAACAAGGTTAAAACCAGAAAAAAGGTGAGATGACAATGTTCATCCAAAACATAAAGCTCAGCTACAGGTCTAGAATAACACTTCCTCTGTTGGCGGTTACTGGGAGAAACAGTGGCCACAAGGCTTTGCAGACGCGGGGACACTGCTACGAGCTAGATACAGCAGGAAATGTCAGCAATACAAATGGCTGATGATGCCTAGTGACAGTTGTGGAGAAAACTGATTTTCCTTTTTCTAGCCCGACAGAGCAGCTGGGCTCCTGGAGTAGAGAGAGTAGAGAATGCTAAGCTATATGTAGCATCTCCTCTCCTGCAAATACCGTAAACGAGGTTAGGGCTCTGACAGTGGGAAAGGGAAAATCAGGAGGCAGGGAGAAACTAGAAGGTGGTGTTTATAACATGCCCATCAGGGAGAGGAAACGTCGGAAGCTGGTGCTCTCTGATCCACAGGACCTGCCCCCGAAGTCTGATTGACACAGGTGATCTCTTGGGCGATGGAACATTCTTAGCTTGCTCTTGTTTTTCCTGCTCACTGCAGCTTAGTGTTTGCCTTTAGACAATGCTTCTGAAACCTGTGTGAGACTCCAGGATGTGGCTGTGTTAGGAGGGAGGTCCCAAGAAATGGAAGGAGCCAGGACCACAAACAGCCATCTTCCTCCTCTTGATGGTGTTCTACGACAAGAACCTATAACCCAGGACACGCCCACCCTGACCCCCACCCCCAGCCTGGGTTAAGCTTCTGAGATCTCAGAATTCACTTGCTGTTTGGACAGAGCCTAATTGTTGGGTTACAGTTTCTGTGGTCTCACAGATTCAGTTCTGATTGTTTGCTCCCATATCAAGCTTCTCGTGAAGTCGAGAAACTTTGTGTATTGCCTGCTCTGCTTGTTGCTATGGAAAAGACCCAACAGAAGCCACTTAAGGAAGGCAGGGTTTACAGGGCTCATGGTTTGAAGGTGTGGGCTATGGTGGAGAAGGTGTGGTGGCAGATGCAGGAAGCGGCTGGTCACATGACATTCGCAGTCAGGAAGCAGAGAGAGATGAATGACAGTGCTCAGCCAGCACCTCTCTTTCCTTTCAGTATGGAACCCCAGCCCCTAGAATGCTGTCATTCGTATTTAGGGTGGATAGTCTGGCCTCACCTAATCCAGCCTAGGAACCTCCTCACAGATGCGCCTAGAATTTGACAATGTTAACCATGTGATTCTAGCTCCTACCAGGTTGGTAGCGTTGACCATCCTGCTGCGGCTCACTGACTGACTGTCCTTGGCTTTTCACACTCAAGGAGGTAGTTTATAACCATAGCTCTCTAGCTGTGGAACTGTGGGGGCCGTGGAGCCTGCCTCCCGGGAAGCTGCCCACCTTTGCATTGTTTCTGTAGAATTACCTTCCCAGTCCTCGTGAAGGCCAGACCGGTCACCATCCTGCTTCCTCGTTATCAAGTGCTCCTGGCCCTTGATAATCTTCTCTGTTACACTTCTGCCTCTCCTGTCTCCTTTCTCTCGAAAGACTCAATGCCGGTTTTAACGTCCTTAATATGACCTCGTATTTCCTTGGCAATTGGAGTACTTTTTAAAATTTCTTGAGTTTTCTGCCCAGACATCTGTTTTGCCAGTGTCTGTCTATTTGGTTGTCTTGGACTCCTCAAGGCAAGAGAGATGAGATCCCTGTTTGGGACCTGCCAATTTTATGCGCCAGGCAAATAAAGTGTGTTCATTTCCACATATTTAATGGAATACATATTTATTACTTTCCATTTATATAACACTTCCCCACCCCTGTTCTACGTGCTTGGCAAATCTTAACTTCTCCTCCTGCATAGAAAAAGTCACACAAGGAGGCACAGTATAGGTCAGTCTTGCACCCCAGCCCGGACTTGATCTGTCCACATCTGTCTGCCTCTCAGCCTTGCACCCCAGCCTTGATCTCTGTCCACATCTGTCTGGCTCTAAGTCTTGCACCCCAGCCTGGACTTGATCTCTGTCCACATCTGTCTGCCTCTCTGGCCTGGGCTTTCCTTAGAGTTGGTTCATCTTTCAATCGCTTTTCAAGGGTTATCCAGAACATGGAGAACAACTTTAATCCCAGCACTCTGATGGCAGAGGCAGGCAGATCTCTGAGTTTGAGGCCAGCCTGGTCTACAGAATGAGTTCCAGGACAGCTAGAGTTACACAAGGAAAACCTGTCTCAAAAAAAATAATAATAATAATACTTATACTTGTGTGGAATTTTGTGATTTTTTTTTGTAAAAGGAAGTTTCATGTGTTCAGTAATGCCCCTTCTTGTGTTTCACAGATTTTCCTATCATTTCTCATATTAAAATGCCCAGAAAGGCTGAGGATGTAGCTCTGATGGTTTCGCTTGCCCAGCATGCACAAGTCCCTGGCTTTATTCCCCAGTGCTGCAAAAACAAGCAAGCAAACAAACATTTCAGTAGATCAGGCGCAGAAAGACAAGCACCACTATGTTCTGTTGTACATGGAAGCTGAAGAAAGTCACCCAGAATGTGAAGAAGTCATGTCCAGAGGCTGGAAAAAATGAGGGTGGGGAAGGCAGAATGGAAAGGGGTTGATGGTGCCCCCAACTCACAGGAGAACAAGGGGATGGCTGTAATCAATACAATCACATAAAATGTGTTCTAGAGATCTAGAACAGAGAAGCCCGAAGTCTGAAAACAAACAATGATGGAGGGGAGTGCTAATTACCCCAAATTGACCACTGTATGCTGTATAAATGGTTGAAATATCACAGCAGGGGCTGGAGAGACACCCCAGTGGTTATGAGCACATGCTGCTCTTCTTGGGGACCCAGGTTTAACACTGCATGGCTAGTCATAACTGTTTATAGCTCCCATTCCGGGAGATGATGCCCTCTTCTGGAATCTTTGGGTATTGCACTCACATAGTGCGCATACGACTCTCACATACGCATAGGAAAAGAATCATTGTACCAAACTCCATTAATCTGTGTCATTATTATTATTATTATTATTAATAAAAATACAGGTCATTTTAAAACTTCCTACCAAGTCCCTGCTCTTCTCTCTCAGAAAATCTTGTGGTTTCTTATTATTACCACTGTTCTTCCATGCCTCCCAGGTCTTGTTTCTCTCTTTTCCTCTCCTCTTACTGAAGAGCTTCCAAGTGTATCACCGAACCATGACTCCATGTCCTTGCTGTATGCTCCTCCATCATCATCTTGCTTCCAAGATCTTTTGGTCCCAACTTCTTTCTTTGTAATGCTTCATGCACCCTGCTTCCTTGTGAAGTATGGCAGCTGTGTCACCAACAATTCTAACCACAATCACCTTCGGGAGTGTGTTCCAGCCCATTTGCAGCATGCTCTGCACCCTTCCCCAGGCTCCTGTGCCCGGGGTCATTCTTTGGAGTCATGGATTAAAGAATAGTCTGACCAGTTCACTTTCTCTAATTGGCAAAGCTTGCCCTTGACTTTGCTCTTTGTTTGGAAGACTGTACCTCTTTCCTAGGGGCAGGGCTGGTTGCTACACACTCCTCCTGGTCTCTTTTCTAGGCAGGATTGAAATCTGCTCTTTTGGGTTAATATTCCTACCAGTTTCTCTCTGAACTCTCCTAAAGAAGGAAAAAACTAGGAGGTACAGACCAGGGGTAGAGATGCCACGAGAAAATCTCCCATCTACACTCTAGCACCAAGAAACCAAAGAGCCCCAACTTCTTCTGATTTTTATTTGTTTTGGTTTGGAAATAGGGCTTCACTATGTAGCTCTAGTCAGCCTTGAATTTACTAGGCTGGCTATGAATTTACAGTAATCCCCCTGTCTCTGCCTCTGGGAGTTGGGATTATATGTACCATCATGCCTGTTTAATATGATGCTGGGGACCAAACCCAGGCTTCCTGCATGCTGGGTAAAGCACTCTACCAACTGAAACCTTCCACTTATTCTGAACTGGAAGACTTAGCTTGCTATATCGGTAATGAAGCATGTGCCAACTATTAGTTAAAAAATCTTTAGTAGCTGTGGAGTTAGTGAGGTTCTAAGGCTTTTAGTCTCCACCACATGGTTTTTCCTGATGTCTTGAGTTCTTCCCGTTCTACAGACATTCTGATAGGAGAGGTGGTGTCATAGACTCTTGGCCACATGTCATTTTGTACAGAAGCCACACTCAAGTGTCTCTGACAGTTCCAACACAACCAACTGTTATATGTCCAGTTTCTTCACTTAGGGAGCACTCCAAGAGCCAGAAGAATCCTTGCCAGGATACGTGGCTGGTTGAGACCCTTAATTATCTTAAGCCAGGATAAGTTATTCTCCAGGATAAGTCCTGGAGGCCTCGGGTTCAAATCTAACCAGCTAGAATACCCTTAAACCCCAATATAATGCTCCAAACCAAACACAAATTTCACCATTACCTGAGTTCAACTCAGCTTGAGTCACCAGGGGCCTGGGGCTCCACGTATATGCTTGATGGGTCTTCATGAGTAAGTGACATGAGCATACATGGTGACCCAGAATTCTCTAGCTTAGTGGTTCACAACTTTCCTAAGGCTGCAACCCTTTAATACGATCCCTCACGTTATGGTGACCCCCAACCATAAAATTATTTTCGTTGTTACTTCATAAAATTATTTTCGTTGTTACTTCATAACTGTAATTTTGCTACTGTTATGAATTGTAATGTAAGCACCTGATATGCAGGACCTGTGAAAGGGTCATTTGATTTCCCCAAAAAGGTCATGACCCACCAGTTGAGAACCACTGCTCTAGCTCCTGACTTTAGAGCTTCATTCTCTGTTTCTCGTCATCTGGGCTCGCACATGCCTTTCTGATATGTGTGGTCCCTAAAGAGAAAAGCTACCCAAATGCTTTCAGCAGTGTAGAGAATATTACGATGAGAGATGAGAAATACTGGAGACTTGGAGTTTGTAAGAGTAGGTAAGTTGGGGTTCTTACAGCATCCTATCTTGGGGTTGGGAGAGCAACAACAGAAGCCAGGATCCTTGGACTCAGGTCTCCAGGACATGTGTTAGCCAAAGAGTAAATCCCAAGGTCAGCAAACACCACTGAGTCTTGGCTAGCCATTATGCCATCCTATTAATGCAGCAGTACTCTGAAGTAGATGTCATTGGGACCATTTTAACAAAGAGACTAAGTGACCTAAGACTGCACTGGTGTTAGGTGAGGAAAGAGTAGACCTTCGAGCAGAGTAACATCCCTGTCAACATTCGGCAGCTTCCCATCTTAACCTACTGCCGCCACTGTCACAGAGTGGAAGGTACTGTCGGCTTCTCTCGCTCTGTATTGGATAAATGTATTGATTCCATATCTTTTCACTGGAAGCCCACTTGGGCTGCATATTGGACATGAGTCTATAACAAACACGAGTCGGTACCAAACCCACTGGATTTTACACCTTTTGCGAAGTACCTGGGGATCCGAGTTTATTAATCTCTTTTCATTCAGAAATTTGCACTGAAATCATTCGACCTGTCTTCAGCTTCTACAGACAGCTTTTATTTGAGGGAGGACCATGAACCAAGGCAGCCTCCAGCAACAACTGATCTCATTTCTTTTTCAATCTGCTTGTCTGGGCAGATGTCCCAACTCAGAAAAGATTAGCATCTTAATGGGCAAAGCAGTTGGAAAGGCCAGTGCTGATTTTTAAAAGCCTTCATGCCTAGGGAAGAAACAAGGATCCTGTGAGTGAATTTGTCATTCCCCGAATACACTGCCCCAGTTTCTCTCTTCATTAAACTCTGGCAAGCTCTTGTATTCTTTCTGGGGACTGGGGTCATGCTTGTGCCTGTCCCTGTTCAACAGAAACCTTTATCCAGAGGTGCAGGCCTGCCTGCCCTCCCAGGTGGGGGTTTTTGTGATCTTCAAAAGAGGTATTGGGCCCCACAATGACATATTGGTACTAACCCTCAACACCTCAGGATTCTGGCCTCATTTGGAAATGGGTCCTTACTATGTAAACTGGCTAAGATTACACTAGAGCCGCCCTTCTCAACCTCTGGGTTGTGACCCCTTTCACAGGGGTCACCCAAGACCGTCGGAAAACACAGATATTTACAGTATGATTCATAATAGTAACAAAATTACAGCTACGAAGTAGCAATGAAAATAATTTTATAGTTGGGGGTCACCACAACATGAGGAACTGTATTAATGGGTTTGAGCATTAGGGAAGGTTGAGAACCACTGTCCTAGAGTGAAGGTAGCCCTGAGTGGCATGCCCCCTGAGAAACACAAGCATACCAAGATCATGGGACAAGGAGGTGCAGGCTGGAGTGAGAGATCTTCGAGCATAGAGCATCAAGGATTGTCTTGCCAGAAACTGAAGAAGCAAGATGATGGGGTGGGGGGTGCTGGTTTAGTTTGTTTTTCTGTTGCTCTGGTAAATACTGATCTAAAGCAACTTAGAGAGGAAAGGGTTTGTTTGGCTTACACTTCCAGTTCATTACCCATCCTTTGTGTTCTCAGATATGCCCAAGCTACACCCATGGAGGCAGACCGCTTCCTGTTGCCTTCAAGTCAAGATGTAGGACTCTTGACTACTTCTCCAACACCGTATCTGCCTGCACACCATGCCACACCATGGTGATAATGAACTAAACCTCTGAACTGTGAGTGAGCCATCCCAATTAAATGTTTTCCTGTAGTGAAGAGGCGAGCAGGCCTGCTTTTCGTCCCACCCAGGCTCTGCATGGCTAGCTTTACACCCGAAATAACAACACACAAATTGTATTCTTTTAAACACTGCCTGGCCTGTTAGTTCTAGCCTCTTCTTGGCTAACTCTTGTAACTTGCTTAACCCATTTCTAATAATCTGTGTAGCACCATGAGGTGGTGGCTTACCGGGAAGTATTCTAGCCTATGTCCATCTTGGGCCGGAGCTTCATTGCGTCTGCCTCACTGCCTTCTACCCAGCATCCTGTTCTGTTTACTCCTCCTACCTAATTTTCTGTCCTATCAAAGGGGCAAGGCAGTTTCTTTATTAACCAATGAAAGTAACACATAGACAGATGACCCTCCTCCATCACTTTCCTTTTTAAGAGTTTCTGTGGTCGTAGTGTCTCTTCACAGAAATCCTAACACAAGTCAGGTGGTGGTGGTGCACATCTTTAATCCTGGTGCTCAGGAGATAGAGGCAAGCAGATCTTTGTGAGTTCAAGACTAGCCTGGTATACAGAATGACTTCCAGGAGAGGTTCCAAAGTTATACAGAGAAACCTTGGGAAAAAAATTAAGAAATCCTAAAACAATTACCATAATCCATTCTTTTTAAACATGCATGGGTGTGGTGGTGGCATACACTTGGAATCCTAGTGCCAGGGAGACAGTGACAGGACACGTGGACTCTATTCAGCTAGTCTAACATGTTTGGCGAATTCAAGTCCTAGAAGAGACAGTGTCTCAAAAACAAGGTGGATGCTTGTGGTGGTTTGAATGAAAATGGCCTTCATGGGGAGTGGCACTATTTAAAAGGATTGGGACATATGACCTTGTTGGAGGAAGTGTGTCACTGGTGGGTGGGTTTTGAGGTTTCAAATGCTCGAGTCAGGCCCAGTGTCTCTCTCTTCCTGCTGCCTGCTGATCCAGATGTAGAACTCTCAGCTCCCTCTCCAGTACCATGTCTGCCTGCAGGCCACCATGCTTCCCTTCGTGATGATAATGAACTAAACCTCTGAACTGTAAGCCAGCCCCAATTAAATGTTGTCCTTTATAAGAGTTGCCATGATCATGGTGTCTCTTCACAGCAATAGAAACCCTATCTAAGACAATGGTTGATCTCTGGCCTCCACATACATGAGCACCTGGACACACAAGACCACATAAGATACACAAACATGAATGTGCATACACATGTGTGTTCACACGCACATGCCGAAACACACGCACACATATATACATACAGAGAGAGAGAAAAAAAAAAGATTAGCACCAGCTAAATTTATTGAGTATTGGCTATGTACCAGGCCTGGCACTGGACACCTTCATCACTAGGCAACGGTTCCTATTTAACTCGGTAGCACAGGTGGGAAGCTGAGGGTAGTGGGTGTTATGTGGCTTGCCTGCAGTAGGCACTGCTCAATGACTGAGCTGGGTCAGGAGGTCCACCTGGATTGTTAGTGATGGCGTGGCTTGTCTGATGGGCATGTCCCAGGCAGTCATTGTTATTCTCTTCATACTTGTATTTCACCCAGGCTGGGGTTTCTTGGTGATCCCCAAAGCCGGAAACTGTATGTACTAGGGGGTGACTCTGGGGCTTCTTGGGGTAAGGGCACCAGGGAGTGCTGTTCACCACACGGAGAGCTGAGGGATTCCAGGAAGAGCTTCCTGAAGGAGGAAGACACAGCGTTGTAGAGGACTGGGGTCACTGCCGAGCTGACGTAGAAGAGCGTGTTGGTCGCCATGTAGAAGTAGTGATAGAAATTGTAGAGTGTGCTGAAAGGGAAACCCAGGGGTCTAGTTAGAGATTGTCACCTCCTCACAGTGCCTGCGAGTCCTGCTGTAGAGTTCCTGTCCCTCCTCCATAGTGCTGGGTCAGCAAGGAAGGTCTTTCGGACACTCGGTGCGGAGAGTTCAAATTCCTATCGCTGCCATTCCCTGGTGCAGTTCAGCCAGGCTCTGTGGTGATAATCCCTGCTTATGATTACTGACCACCTATGCGGCAGATGGCTCCCCTGATGACAGAGGCTATCTGCCGAGGTCAGTGAAATGCTGGGAACCCTGCGCTTTGTAGTATGGTCGAGGAGATGTGGCGTTACTCACAAGGGAAGTTTTTGTTTAGTTTTTCAGAAGTCGTGTTCCCTGTAGCAGAACTCCTCGGCAGTGGTAAGGGCTTGGCATATGCTCCTTGTGATGTCTGAATGTAATTGACCCTCCTAGGCTCATAGGAATTAGCACTATTAGGAGCTGTGGCTTTGTTGCAATACATACGGCCTTGTTGGCCTGCGGGGGTGGGCTTTGAGGTCTCATATCTGCTCAGGCCATGCCCAGTGCCCCAGTTCACTTCCTGTCACCTGCAGATAAAGATGGAGCTCTCTTTATCACTCTCACTTCCTCTCCAGCACTATGTCTACCTGCACACCGCCATGCCTCCAAACACGATGATAACGAACTAAACTTCTGAACTGTAAGCTAACCCCAATTAAGTGTTTTTCTTTATAAGAGTCGCCATGGTCCTGGTGTCTTCATAGCAACAGAAACCGTAACTTAGACAGGGCTTTGTGGTTGCTAGGCAATAACTCTACCAGCTGAGCTGTATTTCTAACCCATGATTTTTCTCTTCTCTAACTTTAATAAAAGAGGGTTCACATCCTATTCTCCACACAGTTTTTATTAGATCGCGAAACTATGTTGTGTCTTTCTCTTTCTCCTTGTAATAAACATGGCCTTTACCTCCCTTCCTGGGCTGCGAGCATTGGTTTGTTCTGGTGTCAAGATGCTCATAACCCAACTATCCATGATGCCTGTCATACCTATGGTCTTACCAGGTCAGGGATGTTTTCAGAGGGTGCCCTGATCCTGACAGGCATGAAATAAGCCTCTTACTCCAGTCCTTGGGAGACTGAGGCAGGAGGATTGCTGTGCTTGGCTACTAGGAGAATACTAGGTCAGTTGAGGCAGTATAGCAAGACTTGGTCTGAAGACAAATGAACAGTGCTGGAGAGATGGCTCAGCAGTTAAGAGCACTGACTGTTCTTCCTGAGGCCCCGGGTTCAGTTCCCAGCACCCACATGGCAACTCACAAGTGTTTGTAACTCCAGCTCCAGGGTATCCAGTACCCTTACACAAATATATATGCAGGCTAAAACACCAATGCACATGAAATAAAATAATTTAAAAACAAACAAAAGACCCCCACAATGCCTTGTTCCCCACCTCCAGATGGAAGGTTTTTGAGATCCTGAGCAGGACCAAATAGACTATAGGTCAGAAATCCAGAAAACTTGGCAGCTGAGGATCCATTGCCTGGCTCCAAGCCAGCCCAACAGTCCCTTCTCAGTGACCAGATAGCCTCAGTCCACTTACTCAGTCCACCCGTCATCAGGGATGTAGCAGTACATGAGCCTGCGGACATGGTACGGCAGCCAGCAGATGACATACACAGCCACAATGGCTCCTGCAGGACAGTGGGAGAGAGAGAGAGGACATAGCAGACAGAAAGTAAACACGTTCTCAGTTACATCATCGTCCATGGAGGAAGGTGCCCAAGGTGACAGCAGCAATTCCTGTGACCTCTTCCTGGAGCCAAAGGATGGGAAGAGAACTTTAAGTTATTGGATATGAACTTGCCCTGTCCTTGGACACAACATGCTTCCAGAATCTTCCATCAACTACTGGAATACACTCCCAACTCATAGCGAGATAGTCCCACCTGTGTGCCTGGGCAACATACTGCAAGTGCCTTTTGTGCCCTGCAAAGCTCATCCCAGAACTCCTCCTGGCTGGACGGATGGTGGTACCATCATCAGGCTAGAGACCAGAACATTCTTAGGTTTTTATCCTTCCTCACTTCGCTTTCAGTGGGCTCTTTCCCAGCAACTGTCCACTCTAGCTCTTCCTTGTCTCCGTTATTGCCACCTGTGAAAGTCCTCCCCACTGGACTCTAACAACTTTTCCTCGTCCTCTCATGAGCAGCCACTCACGTATAACCCAGTGTGGGCCCCACAGCAGCAGCAGCAGCAGCAGCAGCAGTAGCAGCGGCGGCACTGACTAGTATCCTGGTCCAAATACAGAATCATCATCATGCCACTTAAGACCTCGTGGGTTGGAAACTCTTGGCTGGGCCGTCCCATATCATTGCCGTACACTCTGAAGTTTGGGGGTGCTATTTCGTCCATATGCTAAGAAAATGTGAAGGGAATGGATCTGCTAGATGTTGGCTCTTGGAACTTCTGCCCAGCAGCTGTAGACTGAAGCCTGATGCATGCTGGAACACACTCCCAACTTAGGGCTAGCTATTCCCACCCGGCTGACTTTGTGCCAATCATCGCCTCACTGTGCACTCAGCTCTTAACATCTTTTCCCACGAGACTGTGATGTTGCAGAGAGCACAGGCCTATCTCATCGGATCCTTCCAGAATTCTGCTAGGGCCCAGATTTCAACTAGGGCATGATGGTTGCATGGAGAGATCCTGTTTTCCTGTGCCTTTTAAAGTGTCCCTTACAAGGCCAGATTGTTCCTGATCATTACCAAAGGCAGGCAAGTAAACAGATGGGGTAGAGAGGAAATGGGGTTTGGGGACCCAGCCAGTCTGAGCGTCCACAATCGCCAGACTGAAGTCCTCCACTGGCGCTCCGCCTGGTCTTGTCACACACACCCACTTTCTGAGACAGAGCCAGGTCTCTGCCTGTGTCCTGGGTAAGCTACTCTCTGGACAGATCTGTGCTTTCATTTAGAACTCCACTTCTTTCTTTTAATGACCCCATTGTGTTTGTGAGGGAATGCTATGGATGAACGTCCAGCGCCTCCAAGGTACAGGGCAAAGGAGATCTAGAGAAGGACAGTGGCTTGCCGAGCTCATCCCGCTAGGGACCGATAGAGGCAGCCCTGGTTCCCCAGGCTCCTCTCCCTCAGGGGAGTGTTGTGATGGAGTACTTAACTGAGAACCTGGGCGCTGTGCTGGAGGCTGCGGATCTGGCTGGTATCTTTGTGTCTCAGCAGGCTGGCTTGGATCCCCAGGGATAGGGTCTTTCTCCACGCGATGACACCCAGGAGGCCTTCCTCACTCAAAAGCTCCAGGCGGCTGGGGATCGAGTTGACTGGGGTGGAGGCTGATGGTACGTGGGAGTAGAGGGCCATCAGGTGGTTGACAGTGACCCCGTTCAGGAAGGCGGTGAGTGCCAAGGGAAGCACGAAGGACACCAGTACATTCACCTGTGAAGGTAATGCCAAGCGTTACGGGGGCAGTGCCTGCGGCTCTGGCCATCAGGTTGGCTCTGAACTCAGAATCTGCATCAGCAGAAGCGGGGACAGAAAGGCCTGGAAGGTAAAGCTAAGGAAAGGCTCAGAACTGTGCCGCCACAGTACAAGCCCAAGGCCACAGAGAACCCATTCTTCCCTGTGGATAGGAGGCAGAAAAGAGAGACATCATTAGATGCTCAACCTCCTCAGTCACTGTCTTCAGGCCTCTGAGTGCCCCAGCCTACTCTGCAGTCTTTCTGTTCAATCAGGATCTTCAAACGGCTCCCATTGACTGGTTACCTTTATTTTAAAACCACAGTCCATAAGCGAGGTCATGGCAGTGCACACCTTTAATCCCAGCACTCGGGAGGAAGAGGCAGGTGGATTTCTGTGAGTTCGAGGCCAGCCCGCTCCACAGAACAAGTTCCAGGAAAGCCAGGGCTATAGAGAAAAACTCTGTCTCGAAAAACAAATAAACAAAAAAGTAGCATTTTATGGGCTGGAGAGATGGTTCAGTGGTTCAGAACACTTGCTGCTCTGACAGAGGACCAGAGTTCTGTTCCCAACATCCATGTTGGGCAGGTCACAACAACCTGTAATTCCGGCTTTAGGAAGTCTGATGTCTTCTTCTGGCCTCTGCAGGTACCTGCACTCATTGTGGACAAACCCTTACACGCAGACATAGACATGTGATTAAAAAATAAAAGGAATCCATTTTTAAAATCACAGTCTTGGAGGTTAGCACACAGAAGGCTGTGGCAAGCGGAGGCTCAGTCTGTCCAGGAAGAGCAGCTACAGTAACATCCAGAGCCATGCGACAAAACGGAATCCAAAGCCAAGTGGGACCTCCAGAGATACTGGGGGCAAAGACAGCAGAGGGGTGGCCTGTGGGTCCTCTCTCCCCACTCGTTCTCCCAGTGATTGTTCCAGAGGCCACATGGGCAGCTCCTGAGGGCTCCACCCACCACTCGTATGTTTATGGGGAGACTTCAAAGGCTGCGCAGTGATCCAGGCTAGATGCTTCGGTGAGAAGGAAAACTGGAGAACAACCCTCTAGAGTATAAGTGGGGACAGAAAGTTGGGGGACACGGGCTGAGGACCTGCTGTGCGGTATCCCTACACTCTCACAGGGTCACGTTTAATGCTCTCATGATACTGGTGCCATGATTTTGGCATTCAGGCAAACTCGGGCATGTGAACACTGCCCATGGACAGGTAAACATCCCTTTCTGAATTAGGACCAAAGCAGGGACAAAGAACAGAAGAAAGTCCTCCTGGGAGCCAGCACACCCTTCATTCTGACTTAGGGTGCCATTGCTCCCCGCCATCCTTGTCCCGAGTCCTTCTGTAGGCTGAAGTTTCTTCTTGTGTCTGCATGGCTTGCAGCAGCATCTTGACCAGAACACCCCGCCGCTTCCCTCCATCCCTTCCCTCCCCTATAGTGGCTGAACTCAGTGCTAGAAATGGACACAATGTTTTAAATGCCAAACTCTTCTTAAAAGCAAATCCATCCAAACAGACCATTATCGGCATTTGCTTCTCTTCTCTCCTGGAGGGAAAGTTGGACCAGATAGGGATGAAGCAGCCCCATAGAACTCGGTTTAACATGGGCACAGTTTAACAATTGGCCCCTCTCATGCTTCCTCCCCATCCCTCTTCGGTGAAAAGGAAGGTCACATGTGTCCTCTCTCCCTACCCACCCCAGCTGACACACACAGGGTGGTGAAGAGGAACAGAGGGAACCTTATGTCAGGGGCTGCAGCCTTGTACTGAGGCAGAAGAATAGGGTGGGGAGAGAAAGAAACCAATAACAGAGAAAGGCAAATAATCCTTACCCATGGCTACAGGTAAGAGACAGAGCATGTCCATGGATTACAAATGCAGAAGAAGGCAGGTGCTATGCAATTGACCCATAAAAGGTTGCCACCACTCCACTCTCCTGGTTGAGTGACCTTGAGCTTCTAACCCTTCTCCCTTGCTCTATGTCCACTTCAATCCTGGAAGTGCTCCCCTCCCATAAACCTGTGAGTGTGCCCCTGGTCCAACTCTTTGTTCTGGGCCACAAGGACCTGAACATCTCAGCAGTTCCCCCCAGATTACAGTCTACACCTGGCCAGCAATGCAGTGCAGAGGGATGATGGTCCAGCTGTCTGTGCAGCCCTCGAATCCCACATGTGTCCTGTGCACTGGATGGCATCCTTTGCATGCTCTTGGGTAGTGAAGGGATGCTGGCCACAGCGTGTTTGGTCCTTTGGATGTCTGGGAAGGATGCTGGAGTGGCTGTGTTGGTGTCTCTCACTACACCAGTGTGTGTTCCGCTCAGGCTCATTTGAACAGTGAAGAGAAAACTCAGAGGGCCCTGGTTACAAGGACCACTGGACCAAGTACTTGGGAAGGTAAGACTTGCTTTCAAAAAAAGCACTGCAAATTGCTGTGAGTGGATCACAGACTAGGGGAGGGGGCAGGAGAGGAGAGGTCTTGGGAGCCTTCCCCTTTTGGACAGAGGCAAAAATATAGCTCACTTCTGGGGTTAAGAAGGGTTGGGGAGGGAGGGAGCAAAGAAAGACTTATTGAACTAAATGCCAGAGAGAGAGAGGCCAGGCAGAACTAGGGAAAATAGCGGTGCGAGGTGCGAGGTGCGAGGGGCAGGGCAGGGGGGTTCTCACGGGACAGGAGGGGGCAGGAAGTGAGGCCAGAAACCTCATCAGCTCCCAGAAGACAGGAACAGAAAAACGTCCCCCTCGATTTCTGAGAGGCCCACTCCAGAGCCACATGGTTTGGAGTGGAATAGGTGCAGAGTCTAATGGGACAAAAATGTGCATTTCACGGGCTCACCTTATGGTTCCTTAAAAAAAAAAAAGGTGTGTGTGTGTAGGACAGAGGACAACTTTAGGGAGTAGGTTCTCCCCTTCAACTGTGGGTCCCCCTTACCTGGATGAAGACCTGGAGTGTGGCACGGCTCACCATTACCGTGCACACACGCGAGGCGGGCTCGGGCTCCCCATTGGCCCCCTCCACTTCGTGCTTCTGTCCCATGATCACCGCCATGGGCAGGGCAAGGCCCAGTGAGGTGACCCAAACCAGGGACAGCAGGTGACGGGTGCGGCGCGGAGTGAGCAGGCGGCGGGCACGCAGCGGCTGGCACACAGCCAGGCAGCGCTCTGCGCTCAGGCTGGCTACGCTCAGCACCGTGGCATAGGCACATAGCTCCCGCACGAAGTAGTAGCCACGACAGCCCAGATCGCCGAAGACCCAGGGGTAGTGGGACCACACGAAGTTGTAGAGTTCCATGGGAACGCTGACCAGTAGCAGCAACAGCGCCGACAGCGCCAGGCTGAACACGTGATAGCGCAGGCGTCCGGGGCGACCCGCCCGTGCCTTCAGCACCACGTGCACGGACAGCGCATTGCCCGCTGTGCCCAGCGCGAAGATGAGCGAGTAGAGCGCGGTGAACAATACCTTGGCCCAGAGGCGCGTGTCCACGCCCAGCCGTGCGTCCAGGCTCAACCCTGCACTGGGGCTGGGCCTTGGGGGCCGCGGGCTGCTGGTCTCCATCACTGTCTCGGGGTGGCCTGCGCTCCCTCCCTCTCACTGCCCAGAGCCTGGGCTAGTTGCCCGGTGAACCTCCTTCCTGGGAACCTCCAGAGCTGGGAGGACACGCCCCTGAAGGGAGTTCCAGAGTAGCATCAGACTTGAAATCCTCTTCCACTCGGCTCTATCCAGAAAAGTATGTGTTGATGGAAAAAGGGGGTTATTTGTGGGGGTATGCCTGAATAGCATCACTGATCAGCTGTGTGACTCATGGGCAAGTTTTTAAACCCCTCTGTGCCCTTTCCCATTTTCAATTTTAAAATACCACCCGTGATGCAGAATTTCTCCGCGGATCAAAAGAGTGGCTTGGCACACAGATGTCCAAGCTACGGTATGAACAGACAGACAGAGAGACATGGAGTTTGAGCTTTGTTCCTCTCTCTGTTGTCATCTCTGTGAGCAGTCAGAAAGAGACCAGGGAAGGCTTGGCCAGCCTCTGGCAACTTTGCCAACCTAATAAGGTGGCCGGTGCCCAGACCCTCCTGGTCTCATTCTGTCCCACTCCTTGAGGATCTCACTTCAATGTGTGCTAAGCCTGTTTAAAAATGTTTTACTCGGCTCATTTTTAAGCCCATGGAGAAAAGAGAACTTTGGAGTTGGAAGACTTCTAGAGGCCTCGTATCTCCTGGGAACAGAATTAGATCAACACCCTGGCCTCCTGATATTTTTTGTTTTGTTTTGTTTTGTTGTTTTTTTTTCTATCACAGGTTTTATGGCCCAGTGACAATCAGTGCAATCTTCCTCTGGATATACAACCATAGCCACAATGAAACTGAGATAATACAAATTTACTTTTCATTCTGCTCCTACACGGGAAAGTTTTCGAGACTGGGAAAGAGATAAGGAACAATTCCATGGCTTTAGTTAAATCAGAAATGATAGGACCCACTAGCATATAAGGCCTGACTTCTGAGTGTGTGGTTTGTCATCTTTTTGGGGATCCCTGATTAAGAGCCGAGTTAGTGCTCCTGTTGACATCTTGAAATTCTTTGAAATTTTGGAATAAAGGGTTCTCTTAACTTTCTTGGCCCTGGGCCCTGCAAAGGATGGGCCTCCTTCTCACTGGAAATCAGAGCAGCCCACAGGAAGGAGACTAAGCAAAATAGGCCAGGCTGCCTGTGGCTGGAGAACTAAGAAACAAGAATTCACGTTTGTCAGGGTTCACACGGCCATGTTGCCCACATTTTAAAAAGTTATTTAAATTTTTGTTTCGTTTTGTTTTAGAAGAAGGGTTTTCAGCCTGATGTAATGTTGAACTCACCTTCAATCCCAGTTCTCAGGAGGCAGAGGCAGGTGGATCTCTGAGAGTTCGGGGTCAGCCCAGTCTGCAGAGCAAGTTCTAGGATAGCCAGAGCTACATATTAAAACCTTGTCTCAGAAACAACATCATACCCACCACCACCACTAAGAGAATTTTCACCGTGGAGAGCACAGACTTGGGGCTGGACCACAGTTGGCTGCAAGCCTGGTGCGAGTCCTGGGAGCAAGCCCGGGTCCTCTGTGGGGAGAGTCTGCCATCTCCAGCCCCTTGTCTGGGGTTCTTATCCCATTGGGCTAGAACGCTGAGCAGATGGGAGAGAGGAAGGCAGCAGAGAGAGTGAGGGTAGGGGAGGGATGGGGAGATTTCCTCTGGATGCACACTACAAGGACAAAGGTGGAGAGGACAGCCAAGCTGGGTGTGCTGCGGCAGTGAGGTGGTGTGACAGACGAGGAGCTTCGCAAACGGTGGGAGATAGCGGGACCTCATCTTCCTATTTTGAAGGCAGCTGAGTAGCAGCCTGCATCCTACCTGCAACCTCAATTACTGCTCAATGTGGCAGAATCCATAAGAACTCCGTGTGAGGGGGCACGCAGGGATTCCAGTACTGAGTAAGTGAACCGCCTACCTCCTTACCTAGGCTCAGCCCATTGCTTCCCCTCCTTTCTCCTTAACCCAAATGTGTCAATGTCTCTGGTTTGCTGTCCAGATTACTCACCTCTTCTGTCACTTGTCTCACCTTTATCCTTGTAAACGGGACCTTTTCAGGGACCTAGCTTGAATGTCCCATAGGCTTGTGACTGGTACCTTGACTAACACTAACGTAGTGCTCATACATGTGTGAGTGCATGAACACATGTGTGTGTGTGTATGAAGTTGTGGGTAGATGTGATCGTGAATGTGTGCACGGCTGTGTATAATAATGCATATGTAATTATATGTACAAACACACACATGCATGCAAATGATGTTTTAAGGATCCTGAGTGGAAATAGGCAACAGGCGTCTAATGCAAAGCCATCTACTTTGGCTCCCTGAAATTACAGCATGGTTGAATTCCATTCTCAGGTCAGCATCGGGGTTGGCTTCCTCATGTTTGCCCTCTAGCTGGAACTTTAGGTTTGTCTGATGTCACTATGGGTAGGTGATTGGGTAATAAAGGCACTAACCCAATCAGTAGGCTAGCCCTTTCTTAGTCACTGTTCTGTTGCTGTGAAGAGTCCCATGACCCTGGAAACCTTATAAAAGAAAGCATTTAATTGGGGGTTGGCTTACAGTTTCAGAGGATCAGTCAGGTGTTATCATGGGGGTGAGCATGGTGACAAGTGTGGAACTGGAACAATGGCTGAGAGCTACATCCTGATCCAGAAGCAGAGAGAGAAAGAGAGAGACAGAGACAGAGAGAGACAGAGACAGAGAGAGACAGAGAGAGACACACAGAGAGAGACAGAGAGACAGAACAGAGAGACTGGGTTTAGCAGGGTCTTTTGAAACCTCAAAGCCCACCCCTAGAGACACACTACCTCCAACAAGGCCACACCTCTTAATCCTTCTAATACTTTCAAATAGTGCTACTCCTTGGTGACTAAGCATTTAAATAAACGAGCCTGTGGGGGGCATCCTTATTCCAACCACCATGTCCATTGAAGAGTTCAAAGCTGAATGAAATGTGACCCAGTGGGAAAGAGCATCTCTGGGGCATGCCCTTGTGACCTCATTGTTTTTAAAGATATTCTAAAGGATATAGTTTATTTAATACAGAAGTGCTTTCAAAAGTTACTTTCTTTAAGGATCTGTGAGACATTTTTATCTCTTCAGACATCTCGTGTCACACTGGGAAAACAAGTTTAAACTGAGCAGACCTGAGCTGTAACCTCAGCTACACAATGCAGTTAGTTCTCTGGTTGCCCTAGCAAGCCATGAACTTCGAGGTACCCAGACTGATTCACTTAAAATGGGCAAGTCAGTCCACGTGTTGTGCAGTTCCTTTGGGTTAGGCACAAAATATATAAACTGAGTAAGTATTGCATAGATGAATATATAGAAATTTGAGAAGACAAAAAGAAAGGAAAATTAGTGAAACATGCTGAACTTTTCTACACAAAACACTTTTCTTGGAAATTCCCTGAGAGTGACCATCACAACTTACTCCATCATTATTGAAATAGCTACTTCTTTTGGGACCATCAACAATAGTGCAATTCACGTGAAACCAAAGAGAGCACTATGCCTCTTTGGCCCCTGAGATGATAGTTATGAGTTGTATGGACACAAATAGGAAAACGGAATTATAGACACAGTGATGTAGTTCCCTCTTTTACGTCTCTCTGTTTCCTGTCCAACATCAGATGAGTATCTTGGGTGCACCTTGACCTCACTGCCATGATGCTTTGCCTGCATAGACCCAGAGACAATGGAACCAGCTAACCACGGGCTGAGTCTGTGAGTCATAGTAAGCTTGTCTTCCTACACCATTTTTAAGCTTTATTTTATGTGTAGAGGTATTTTGCCTGAATGTATGTCTGGGTACCATGAGCATGCCTGTGTAGGTCAGAAGAGGACATCGGATTCCCTTGGAACTGGAGATGGTTGTTAGCCACCGTGTAGGTGCTAGAAATTAAGCTTAGGTCCTCTGCAGGAACTAGTGCTCCTGAGTCACGTCCTCAGGCCCCTCTTCCTCACTATTTCTCTGAAGTACTTTGCCACAGGGATGCAAGGCCAACCTACACAATCCCGTAGGTTTATCACTGACGACTGTCTTCCACAGAAGCACTGGTGTGGGATTCCAGTGCCCTACCCAGTGCACTGAGAGTTCAGAACTCATCCTGTCCTGGGTGCAAAAAGATGAACGTACTGAAAAAGTAACACCCGTTCTTAGGACAGTGAAAGAAACCAGGTCAAGGGTCAAATCACCACCGACATCATAGCTGGAGAGATGGGTAAGCAGACACAGAGAAGGACAACATTCCAGGGCAGAAACCCAAACCAACCCTTCCTCCTTTAATTTGCTCCCATTAGGTACATTGTCATGGCAACAATGAAAGTAACAAATATCTTGGATTTGCTCAGTACAAACACAAGCACATCTTGATAGGATATTTATTGTTAATGTCTATATTAAACAAAACGAACATGGCTTAACCCATCGAAGCTGCCAACTAACTACACTTCTACTACGAGGACCTGTCGAGTGACTCAGATCAAACACTACATGTAATTGTCACCCATGAAATACTTCTGAATTTGGAAACAGGCTTTGAAAAGTTTGTGTGTCAGTTTCTGTTTTACGACGTCGAATGGGGATTAAGTCTGGACCTCATCCCGAGAGGCTGCTGTGGTGGTTATGATGTGAGGCATAAATAGCAGACAACCCCTGGGGACAATATGTGTAAGGAGAGCTTGTGGCTCCCAGAATGACCTCAGTCATGCCAGCTCCAAGCTCTGACCTCAAGGGTCAGAAGGAGAAAAGCATTCTGGGATGGAGGAGAGGCCTTGGCCGTTGTGTTAGGAAGAAAGCACGAGAAAGGTGAAATCATGGCAGCAAAGGATCTGAGCGCTTATGGGCAGATGTGGATATGATTGCCAGGAGAACAGTGGCATCCTGTGGGCTCCTGACAGCTGGGATCTGCAAGGGATGTCTCTTCAGGTCCTGGCCTGATCACTGAGAGAGGTGGGGGAACTTCCATGTGCTATTATAAGACGTTAGAGCCTACAGCAACTGATGATGTCAAAAATAAGCCTGAGCTTTTTAGGGCTGAGGACAGAGAGCCTGTCCTGAGGGGTCCCAGTGCTGGTGGGATGGTGAGACAGAGTCTCACCGATAACAGCCCTCCTTGGCACATTCTAACTGTCAAATAAGGGTCACTCTTGCCCAGTGAGCATGAGGACTCGAGTTTAATCTCTAACACCCATGCGAGGAAGCAAAGTGCAATGGCATACACTTGCAATCCCAGGGCTGTGGAGCTGGGCTAAGAGGGTCCCTGAAGGCTTCCAGCTAGCCCACTCGGCCCACTTGCTGAGCTTCAGGCAGTGAGAGACCCTGTCTCCGAAAAATGGTGGCTGGTGTCTGAGGAATGACACTAGACATTTTCCTCTGGCTTCCACACATGTGTGTACTTGTGTACCCTATAGACATGTGCCCACATAAACATGCACACACACACACATACACACACACATCCTGTTTCTGCAACTCCACCATGGTGTCCCTAATGCCAAAGTTGCTGTGGAGAAAAAGAATTGTCCTGTTTCTATTTTCCAGGGGTTACAATGTACAAGGATCATAACGAGACCTTTCTGATGTGGCCTCAAGACTCCCCAAGACCTCTCGAAAGAATTTTTTTTCAGGATCCCATTAAGTTGCTGGACTGGCTTGATTTGAGCTCACTGCAGCTCAGGTTGATTTTGAACTAGTGATCTTCTTGCCATGGTCTCTCGATTACAGGTCTGTGCCACTGTACACGTGTGTGGGAGGGACTGTTTTGATCCTCGTTTTCCCAGATGGGAAAAAGAAGACTGTTGGAGGTGGAGCAAATGTCCCTAGGTCCTGGCAGCTTCTAGGGGCAGCGTTCAAGAGCTGGCCTGCTTCCAGCTGTGGCTTCCCCCATCCTGTGCTGAACTTCTGCTGAACTGAACCCAAACTTTGAGCTCACCCATGGTCACTTCCCTGTCCTTGGTGTCATGTCCAACCAGTGCATGTTCCCAGCTGTCTGACCCCGCAGTGAGAAACACACCACCGAGCACTTTGTCTCTTCTAGAACGCTGCCAGCGTGTGTGAAAACTTATGGGCTAGGCTTGGCGCGCCAGGACAGTGGCTAAGACGCAGCCCACTGTGCCTTCCTTACGGTGCAGTGTGTCTAAACACGTATGCTACATGCGTGGTGGGGTGCTTCCATCAGGCCAGTGCTGAACCAGACAGGTACAGCGCCGCACAATCTTATCACCTGTCACTCATGAGGTTCTTAAAATATCTTGACAGGGTGAACTAAAAATAGTAAGGGCCTTGGTGACCCAGACTGGTGGAAATGTCCTGGGACATTGACATTTTCTCTCTTGCACCTAAGGACCTTTCAGGGCATTCGGGTGTGGGCACTAGTCTGTGTCAAAGTGGGGGGGTTGCCTGTTCTGAGCTGTGCACACCCATCCTCCCCAGAGTAAGGAAGGCAGAGGGTGTCCCCGCTGAGTGGCTGGGTGGTTCGTGTCAGAGCTCAGTGTGGTGAGCACCACACTGACCTTAGAGAAGCCAGCCCTGTTTCTGAACTCGCCTGTCCTGCTTCGCCACTGAGGCAGCTCTTCAAGCTTGTTTTCTGTGTGGGATCTTACAGGGGCGCTGTGTGAATCCTACACAGTCGTGTGCAAGACTGGGGAGCAGAGCAAAAGGGGAGGGGGTAAGCACAGGGTAAACTGAGGCAGGCTGCAGTTTCTGCTACTCACTGTCCTTTGCTGACTCTTTTTTCTTTTTCTTTTCTTTTCTTTTTTTTTGTTTTTTTATTTGTTTGTTTTTTCAAGTCATGGTGTCTCTGTGTAATAGCCCTGGCTGAACTCAGTTTGTAGACCAGGCTGGCCTTGAACTCAGAGTTTCTCCTGCCTCTTCCTCTGAAGTGTTGGGATTAAAGATGTGTCTTTTGTCTTTTTATTAGCATATTTTAATTGCACACGATAGTAGATTTCATTATGATACTTTTATACATGTGTGTCATTCACCTGGGTTGTATTCACCCCAGTTATCCTCGTCATCCCTCCCAATGACTCCCTCCTCTTCCCAATGACCCTCCCTTCTGTTTTCCTACTACTCAATGAGTTTTGTTGGGATTGTTTGCAGGAGCGTGGCTACCTTGCTATGAATACACCATTGAAGAAATTATCTCCCCCTTCCCCAGCAACCAATAACTGCCTATCAATTCTGGGGGGGGGGGGGAGCTCGTAAGCTCCTTCCCCATGCCCTCACTTTCTCCTGCTTTTACATTCCTTCTGCCCCTTTGCCTGTGATGTCTCAGGAGTCTTAGGTTAATACAGTTGTCCTGCTTATGGCTGGGCTTTCTTGTTCATTCCTTCTTACCGTTCTGACCAGTTATGAGTCTCTGCATTGACAACTGCCCACTGCAAAGAGAAGCGTCTCTGTCCAAACCTGGGTGTAAATGTAATTATTTAGAAGGAATAGCTTTTCATGCTAGGGTCTATGGCCTCCCCTTCTGTGGGCTTTTGACTAGACTTACAGGAACAGATGTGAATTCCTTCCCGTGGAGTGGGCTTCAAATCCTATCAGACAGAAATTGATTACCTCCATAACAGCCATGGCATTACACACCACTGCACGTCTTGCCTGACCAGTCAAAAGTGTTGCATGCAGAGTCCCCAGCTAAGTAAGACAGTTTGATAGCATTCCCCACCCCCAGCAGCCTACATGACACTGTCCTCACTATGAGGCCTAGTTAGCAGTGGGGAGGCATCCTGCTCAGTTCCAGCTTCGTATTTCTATGTCTTTTGACGTGGCATGTGGTTGCCTTGGCAATAGCCATCTTGGCAGCAATAGCTTCTAGTTCAGCTGGGCAATCAACCCTTCACTGACTTGTTCCTCTCCGTTTTCCCTCACCCATCAATGCACTCAGGGACAATATTCTGAAGCCTCTTTCCTTGTCTCTGCTCTATAGGTGCCCTGCCTCTCATGTGGCCTCTCACCCCAGCCGTGCCCAGAATCGGTCTTGCTAAGCCTCCCTCCTGGCAACTTCAGGCCACCTGAGCCCAACAGAATCCAGGACATGTGGGAATTTAAGAATCAGCTTAAGGGCTCTGTCCCTTAAGTCACCTGGTCTGCTCTGTAACTTCCTACTTCTTGACTCAAGGCCAGCTCTTGAAGCTTCTCCTTCCTGGGTGTAACATTCTGTAATTGGTGGGAAACCACATTCGATCATGCAGCCTCCATGCTTAGCATAGTTCCCACGGTGTCTAAGACCATCGCAAACCCAAGCTTTTGAAGGATGCCTGGAACTGAGTAGAACAGTGGTAACGAAGGGTGCAGGGACCCAACTCAGTGTGCTGCATAGCCATGTGGGAAACGCAGCCCTGCTGCTGAACCCCTGTCTCTTGGCTTTAACAACCCAGAGAGCAACTTCTCTCCAATTTGGTGGAAAACCTGTAGAATATGAATGCATGGACCACTGCCACTGTGTTGTGTAATCTTTTGTGTATATGGTGTGTGTGTGTGTGTGTGTGTGCATGTGTGTGAGAATGCTGGTGCATGTATGCTGTAGCATGGAGGTGAGAGGCCAACCAATTGCTTGGGTTAGTCCTCACCTTCTGCCTCGCTGAGAAAGTCTCTCGTTTTGCCTGTGTGTCTCAGGCTAGCTGCCAACAAGACCCTGGGATTCTCCTGTTCCCTGCCTCCCATTTCTCGTAGGTACACCACGAGGATTACAGATGGCACCAACTTCTCGTGGGCCCTAGGGATTCACACTCAGGTTCTTGTGCTCACACAGTGTGCTGGCTGGTTCTATGTCAACTGAACACAAGCGAAAATCATCTGAGAGGAGGGAATCTCAGTTAAGAAAATGCTTCAACAAAACCAAGTTGTAGGCAAGCCTGTAGGGCATTTTCTTATTTAGTGATTGATGGGAGAGGGTCCAGCCCATGGTAGGTGGTGCCATCCCTGGATTGGTGGTCCTGGGTTCTAAAAGAAAGCAGTCTGAGCAAGCATGGGGAGCAAACCAGTAAGCAGCACCCCTCCACGGCTTCTGCATCAGCTCCTGCCTCCAGGTTCTTTTCCTCCTCAACTTGCTTTTGGACATGGTATTTTACCAGAGCAATAGAAACTTACTAAGATACACAGCAAGCAATTTTATTCACCGAGTCGTCTCCCCGACTGTGGACATCAGTCTCTTGAAAGCGCCATTGGCTGCACTCAGTCAGGAAGGGGCCTGATGGGTGGCCTCTCTGCCAGTGCTTCCTCTCATCAGATTCCTCTGGGAATCCCATGTGGGTTTCAATCTCCAGTCTGTCTTAGGACTTGTCAGCTTTGGAGGTTGCTCCGTTTCTCGTTCTTACTCCTGAGCTAAGTCTCACGGGCAGGAGTGGACGTGGTGGATCTGAAGCACCCTGATATGCCAGCTGGCCCTCCTCTGTTGCCTCACACAAACTGGTCAGAAACTGGCATTTTCTGGTATCTTTGCATCCTGGCTCTTGTTTGTCAGCCAGTCCCCAGGTGGGAAAGGATTTGCAATTCAACACCCTGCTCTTTGCTGGGGCCTTGTGACTTGGCCCAAGCTCAGTAAAGGGAAGCAGTTTTGCCTACTCCGGTGTGCCAGGCCCAGCCTCCAGCTCCTGAGCTGGTGTCCCGGAGGGTCATTTCTCTCCAATCTCTGCAGGGTCTAGCCATGGCAGAACAGGATCGGATCTGCAGCTCCAAGTGGGAGCCGCCCCAGGACAAGAACTCTGTGGATTCGGCATGGTCGTGGGTAAGGCTGCATGTGGCTGCTGGTAGAACCGACCTCTGCCTCCAGGCTCAGCAGTGCATTGCTGTGTCTAGAGGATCCTTGGGAGGGTCTCCCTTCACAGTATCCAGCCAAGTGACCTGCGAGCTCCCACCCCAGGGCTCTCACGGAGGCTTCTCTAGAAGCTGTTGGCAATGACTCAGGGCTTAAAACCTGGTTTCTTTGCCCTGGATGGAAAATGCTCGGGGTGTGCTTTGACCAAGGGTGTTCTCAGGTCCCTGCCTCCTCAGGGAGGAAGGTGGAAGCAGGAGAATGCCTTGCGTCTGGCCTGGTCATTTACCGCACCATATTTGACGTGGTCTCCTAGGACTCTGAAGCTCTCGGTTCTTCTGGCTTGCCTGTTTCAGACCCCATTCAAAGTCCAGGAAAAGGGGAGGTTGTTCAGATGTGGTATGTTCACTGAAGACCCCCAAACCCAAAGTGGGGAGCTGAGATCACCCCAAGTAGCACTGAGTATTGAGGATAGGACTGGGGCTAAAATTCGGGCCTCACTGTTCCTGAAAAGGCCAGTAGGTTTGGGTGCAGGTTATACCCCTGACCCACATGCTACTATGTCGGGACCCTGAATGCAGGGACTGGACCACCAGCAGAGAGGGCTCTGAGAGTACAGAGCATGTGCTATTCTGCATCCTCAGGAAGATGCCTTCTGGATGCTGGTGGTGCAGAGCCCCTGGCACCTGGCAGTTCATCTTCAGGGAGGGTGGTCCACGAGGGGATGCTGTAGAGGGATAGGCTGCAGGGCGGGTGGTCCACGAGGGGATGCTGTAGAGGGATAGGCTGCAGGGCGGGTGGTCCACGAGGGGATGCTGTGGAGGGATAGGCTGCAGGGCAGTGATGGGAACCCAAGTGGGGGTGGTTCTGGATTCTGCTCCTAGTCTGTCCCCATTCATCACTTAGCTCCACAGGCAGATATTTCCCGAAAGGACCCATGCTTGTGAAAGTGTTATCGCAGGCCTAGCCCTGGGGACAGGAGTGACACGACCCATTGAGAATGCCCCTCTGGTGAATCACAGTCACAATCTGATTAAGTGAGCTGTTTTGGGGTTAGTCGGGGATTAATGTAGCTTTTTTTCCACCTTTAAGTCCAGAATGTCACTTAAATGTAGCAGCCATCCTCACCTGAATGAGTTGAGATGTAAATTCCTCTTCCTTTGTGGGCGGTGCTGGATGCCCACCAGATGCATTGGTGTCCACCACGACTGACTCTCTGGTGTCCTGAGGTACAGGCTTCACTGTCATGTGTTGATTGAGGCCAGCCTAGGTAGCAGGCATCTAAGGAAGCTGACGGTGAATCTGGGACCGGTGTAGACTCTGTCTGCCCCCCAAGTCAATGCCCATTGACTCTGTAACCTGAGGAAGCTCTGATTGGATATCTGTGTTCTGCTTGTGGGTGTGCTTTTGCATGTGTGTGTGAGGTGTAGGTGGCACACACGTGTAGTTACGTAGGGGTATGTGTGTGTTATGCCACCCCATCTCACACACAAACCTACCTAACACACGTGCCACCCACACCATACACGTGTGCCACGTGTGTAGTTAGGTATGTGTGTGTGTATGTGAGGTGGGAGTGGCACATGTGTGCTAAGGTAGGTGTATGTGTGGTTAGGTCAGAGGTCAACCTCAGGCGTTATTCCTCAGGTGTCATCCACCTTGTTGTTTTCAGACAGGGCGTCCCTTTGGTCTGGGACTTGCCGTGTAGGCTAGGCTGACCAACCAACAAGCCCTGTTATTCCATGTCTCTGCTTCCACAATTGTGTTTACAGCATGCGCCGCCACTTGTAGGATTTTTCACGTGAGTTTTCACATTGACTGTGTTGCCTCCCCAACTGCGCCAACCCCTCCAGACCCCACGCTGCCACCTCTTATGCTTTGACTGTGTGGAACACAAAGGCTGTGAGAGAAAGCCCTAAGGGCATTGCAAGCAGAGGCTGAGCTTCTTTCTTTGACTGCTCTTTATAAGAAAGGGACAAAAGGGCTTGAAATCCACGCTCTGTGCCCCTTTATTCTGCCACTTTCCCCACTGTCCCATGGGCTAGATAAATGCTCATTCACTGAAGAAACTGAACAGGCAGAGGCTGTCCTCTTTCCCACCATAGTCTGGCTTCTCTTGTTTGTTCTCAGAGCAAGAGAGGCTGTGGGGAGGCAGGGACAGTGAGGGATGATAAGAGTCCATCTTCCTGCTATTGGCTCCCTACAGGGGGGTGGTCGACTCTAAGGTTGAGTTTTCTGGGATCTTGGGACCATGGCTCAGACCTCTGTCTTCTGGAAGAATCTGACCTGTTGTATGCTAGTGTTCTGGACCAGCAGGCCCAGTGAAATCAATGTCTCCCTCTGATGGTGGGACATCAGGTCTTGGAATAAGGGAGTGCCCAGGGTCGTGGCTTTAGTAATGCAGAGGAACTGGGAACAAGTCCAGAAACTGAAGCAGAAGCCCAAACGGATTGATGAGACCAAGAGCGCTTGTGCAAGGTTTCCGATGATCTGGTGAGCACACAGGGGAGACGGGGAGCTGCAGCTGCTCTGGCCAGGGGACCGGGCTCAGCTGTCTGGCTTCTGGGAAGAGTTAAAGCAACTCAGCCACCATGGGGCTGGGAAAAGGGCAGCTGGCAGCGGCACAAGCCCTGGAGGCACCTGCTCGGTTGGCACCACCCACCTGCAGCGCTGGCTACAGACATTCATGGAGTTTCTGGACTCTGTTTCAGGGCCTGGGTTTCAGTTCTGATTCCTGAGTACCGGCAGAGCCCAGCAGGGTGGGGAGATGCAAAGCCTGGTCACTAAAGGAGGTCAGGCCAACTGTGGGTGGGCAGGCGGCAGCCTGCCAGCCAGAGTACTTGAGGCACAGTTCAGGAGGGATTGTGCCTGCCCAGGGGGCCGGGAAGGCTCCTGTGAGAAGCTGGCTTAAGAGCCAGGCAGAGGAGGGGTAGGATTTCAATAGACAGCCAACAGGGATGGAACCCACTGGGCTGGGAGGTGAGTTTGAGCATAGGCAAACACTTGCAAGTACAGAGTGTTCCCTACCCAAGTAGTCTGCTCTCAGGGATTTTTTTCCCTCTCCTAGTTGGGACGTGCACTGTGACATTCATTTTGGCCAGGCACTCAGCCTCTGAAAGACAGCAAGCAGTCAGGGGCCAAATATGAGACCCAAAATGTCAAGGTACAGGAGCCAGAAGGTCCAGGTTCATAAGCCAGCTCTGGTGTGTGCAGGTTTAGCTTGCTAGAGCCTCAGGGTCCCCATTTGTAAAGCGATGTTTCTATTATCTGATGATAAAAGACTCATGAGATTTCCATACACAGCCATCGTCCTTAACACCAGCACTAAAACTGGGCGGGGTGGCCTGGGGCTACGGGCTGTAAATGTAATAGAGACAAAAAATCAAATTTCGAACTGGGGGCCTGGAGAGGTGGTCAGGGGTTAAAAGCACTTGTTGTTCTTACAGGGGACCCAGGTTCAGTTCCCGGCACCCACACGGTGATTTACAATCACCCACCATTACTCCAGTTCCATGGCATCTGATGTTTTCTTCTGAACTCCTTGGTCGTCAAGCATGCACGTGATGCACATATATCCATGCAAGTCAAGTCCTCACAGATAACATAAAATGAATAAATCTAAATTTTATTTTTTTTTGTTTCAGGGCTGAGCATGTAGCTCATGTTGTTCATAGAATATTTGCCTAGCATATACAAAGCCCTGGGTTTGATCCCAAGTATTGCATAAAACAAGGCGTAGTGGTGGTGCATGTATGTAATCCCAGTACTGGGGAGGTAGAGAGGAGAAGGATCAAGAGTTGAAGGCCATTATTGACTACACAGTTAGCTGAAGGTCAAGCTGTGATACATTAGACTCGTGTGTATGTGTGTGTAAATACATACACATATATAATTTTATGTTATAAACTATATAAAATTATATTTATAAATTATATATTATATAATAACATTCACCTAGGTGTTGGGTCTATAGAACACTCTCAGTAGGACATACACACATGGAGCCATGTCTCTTGTCATCTACCCGAGTGCAGGCTTCATCCAGATGGGACCTATAGTTGGCCCCAGCCACTCCTTGGCTCTGTGATCACCTTGCATCCTAGCTACACCTTGACTGAACCATGTCCTTTTCTTCAGAGGTATTCGCTGTGTCTCCAGGGAGGCGACCCTCCAGGACCCCGGGCTCAGCCTGCTTCTTCAGATCCTGTAGGTTCAACAGGATAGGATTGCAGAGAGACTACAGAGCATGCCTGCCTCTAGGGTGTTGCCTCCACTCCCAGATAGCGGGACAGGGACTAGGCTTTCTTGGGTTGCTTTCTTCAAGGATCTCTGGGACTCAGAAACAGGGTCTGAATCTCCTCAGAGCTGTGCAGGCTGAGTGCTTATGCCCCCTGCTCCCCTGATCTGAGAGCTTTTGCCCTTGGATGGGTGTGGTTGGGGGAGGGTCGGAAGCACTGTGCAGAGAGGTGGGAACGGGGAGGGGGGGTATTTGGTGACAGCCTTTTACGATGATTCCTGCTCCTGGCATCTAGGGCCCACACTGGCCAGTATCAGGTGAGCATGAGAGTCTTGAGCGTCCCCTGCACGCGGTACCCTGATACTGCACGCAGAAAAAAAAAGTAGTTCTCATCCTTCCTAATGCTATGCCTAGTTAATGCAGTTCCTCAAGCTGTGGTGAGCCTCAACCATGAGATTATTGTCATTGCCACTTCATAGCTGTAATTTTGCTACTGTTATGACTCATAATGTAAATATCTGTGTTTCCAAATGGTCTTCGGTGATTCCTGTAAAAGGATCGTTTGACCCCTGAAGGGGTCAGGACCCACAGGTTGAGAACCACTGGTCTAGAGAGCCCTCAGGATACCCAGGCTTTGGAACTCACGGTCCCCGAATTGAAATTCCAGCTCTGCTGTCTATAAACCAAGCTACCGTCCTTTATACAACTACTTTTAGGTTCTCAGGATCTCGGGATTTTTGGTCTTTATAACTGGGGTGTGGTGGTGCAGGCCTATAACCCCAGCACTTGGGAAGCTGGAGTAGAAGGATCAAAAGCTTAAGGCCAGTCCTGGCTACATACCGAGGTGTTGTCTCAAGAACAAACCAAACCAAAACAAAACAGAGAGCACGGGGCTTAGGAATCTGCTATTCTAGCTTACGCCAAGGGCGCGTGAGGGGAGGCTGGTCAAGAGTCTTATTGTTACTAACATATTTTTTGAAGTTGCAGAAATTTTTTTTTCTCATGAAAAATGTATCAGGATGAGTTGTGGGGGTGGGGGGAGTATGAATAGGTGGAAGAGTTCCACAAGACCTGTAATGTGTGTGAACTTCAGGTGGGTCCCTGCCAGTCGCCGGTGCTTCAGCCTCCAGTGCCAAGAACAATGCTGATTCAGCAGGTGCATCCGCTGAACCAACGACCAATGTTGATGTCTCTTCACATCTTTTTTTTTCCTTTTTGCAAAAAGGACTGAAGTGACTCAGTTGTGTGGTTGTGCCATGGTTTCTAGCATTGCACCATAAAAGAAGAAAATAAGACAGAGCCGTGTCGTGTGCGTGTTGATGTGATGCTGCCTACTGAGCTCTCTTGGGGAACGTCAATGCTTATTATGAGAGAATGCGCTTTGTATCCTGGGAGACTGGTGTGGGTTGAATAAGAAGTGTCCCACACACATTTATGTATTAAATGCTCAGTCTTTAGCTTGAGGACTGTCCTGGCTGGTTTTACGTCAACTTGACCCACGCCAGCATCATCAGAGAGGAGGGAACCTCAGTTCAGAAAATGCCTCCACAGGCTTGGGCTGTAGGCAAGCCTGTAGAGGCATTTTGTTTGCTTTGGTTGCTTATCAGGTGGCAGCTCATGATGGATGCTTTTATCAAAAAGGTCACGGTAGAGCTGCCGTTGAGTTTTTAGAGTTGTGTGCTGTGGCACACTGACCGAGGGGGCCGTAAGGGCTGAGAGCCAAATGATGTTTGTGACATCAGACAAGATGCTCAGTCCAGGTGTCTCCCAGGGAACTCATCCCTTCTCCCATGAGGGGTGGCCAGCAGCAACCAATGGCAAGTGAATTAACACATAAAACATCTCCAGCTAACAAAAGAAGGGTTTTATCCAACTTCTTGAACAAATTCTCTTCATCTGAGAATGAGATGGTTTAAATTTCTGAGAATGAGATGGTTTAAATTTACAGAAGTTCAAAAATGGCCAGGGTGGGGGAGGGGGGCCTGGCTAGCTGGTGCTTTACCTGGTTTGACCTGAGGAGAAACTGAGTTTATTAATAGCCATCTGATAGACACTTTGCAGTGGACAGTGGGGTGCCATGAGATCAAGTGTCTAGCTTCTCTCCAGTTAGACATGCCCGTGGTGTCAGCACACGGAGCAAAAGAAAGTGAGTCAGGGCCAGGCCAAGCAGTCAACCTGGAAATGAGCATTTTGCAAACAGGAGGCATTCTTGGGTTTTTGATAATCCAAAGTGCTGTAAAGTGATATGTCTAGGTGTGAAACTACACCGGTTCCGTTCCGCGCTCTACTTGCTACGTGCTATGGAAACTAGGCTGAAAATTTAAAACCGCACAGGCAGAGACAGGAAAAGACGGGTCCATGGGGACATCCTTGAGACAAGAATGCCCACTTTATTGTGCATAGGGGCACCTTATTTAGGGCTCTGGCCCCGCCCTAGCTCTCAGGATCTTTCTGCTGCAGACTCATCAGAACCCACTCCCCTGCCATCAGGGTCTCGTGCTCAGAGCAGCTGCAGGCTACTCAGGGCAGAGGAAAACAAGTTGTTTACCAGAAATTCAGGGTCTGGTGGCCCGTAGTCCCCAACGTCTAGGTTTATAGTCATTGCTGTGTAAGCTTTCACGTCAGGGATCATTTCTGCATTTTCCATATTTTGCTCTAGAACTGTTTAAGAGTTTCATAGTGGGGCCAGGCAAGATGGCTTCATGCATCAAGGTGCTGGCTGTCATGCGTGATGATCTGTGTTTGTTTCCCAGGGGCTCACATGGTGGAAGGGGAGACCTACTCTTGGAAGTTGTCTTCTGACCTCAGCCCCCAGCATACATCCATCATGGAGCTGTAAATAAAATGTTAAAAAAAAGAAAAGCAATAATCCTACAGTGAGCTTCCGGTCAGACAGCTCACATAGAGGACCTGAGAGAGGTTTATTAGGAGGATGTTTCCAGGGTGGTCACCTGTGTCCAAAGACCCTGCTCACTCCACCACAGATGCTGTTCCCTGCTTCTCTCTGCACGTGCGGATGGGGCCTGACTTTCAAGGACTCTAGTTCTCCAGCCTGAATTAGAGATATGATGTCGCTGAGGTGATGGTAATTTTCCATCTGATTCTAGCTTCGGGGTGATGGCTAGATGGGGGTGCGTATGTGAGAAGAAGCAGGAGAATGACTTCTTCAGGGATCCCATCTCCAGAAACTTACAGGTGGAAGGAGAATTGAGGGGACAATGGAGTCGTGAGTGTTGACTATGGCTGGGGCCTGCTTGGTCATCTCGATTTCTACTCAGAGCTGGACATTGTCTTCCAGCCTCATGGGTGCCTTCTGCTCATGCCAGCACTGGACAAACAGGATTGCTCACAGAACTGCCAGATGATATAGAATCTGAATGTCTGGGGTACCAGGCACCCCTGTTTTCTTACGGCTCTAGTAGGGACCCCTGGACAGGGTTGAAAATGTTCATCTAGTCACACCAGAGTTCTTGAGATCTGTAATGTCAGTATTATATTTTGTGTGATTTGCTGATGCTTCCCAGAATCAGTGGTGAGTGTGTGTGTGGTAGAGAGAGACAGAGACAGGGAAACAGACGGATACACACCGAGACAGAGAAAGAGGGAGGGAGGGATAAATTGACTATTGGGGGCCAGTGGGATGGACCAGCAGATGGGGTTCCCTATCGCCAGGCTGACGACCTCAGTTCAGTCTCTGGGCCTCAGGTGGAGAGAACAGGCTCCTGAAAGTCGTCCTCTGCTCTCCCGTGTGTACTGGGCACACGCACATACCCACAAGTAGATGAAAAACTCTTATAAAATACATTTAGTTCAGCTTTTGATTTATTATTTCTTGTGGATGGGTGTTTTGCCTGCATGTTTGTCTGTATACCACGTGTGTACTTGGTGCCCGTGGAGGCCCAAAGAAAGCACTGAATCTGCTGTAGCTGGAGTCATAGAAAGTGGGCCTGTGAATCAACCACATTCAATTTTTTATATTTACTTGTTTTGAAAACTACGTATTTGTTGGGGGGGATTCATGTGTCATGGCACTCATGCAGAGTCAGGAGTTGAACTCAGGTCGTCAGAATTGGCAGCAAGCACTTTCACCCACTAAACCATCTTGCTGGCCCTCTCTCTACATGTCTTATCTGTCTTTGGTGTCTGAAAGCACCCTGTTTAAGCCTATCTCTTTTTTATTTTACCTATGATGTCATAGATGTTTTGTATATTTACATGCCAAGGGGTTGAGATGATCTGAAGAACTAATTCATGACATCGTCTTGGCCACATGCTTTCTCTCCTAACCCAGCATCACTGAAATGTTTAAGAGACTGTAAGACTAGATACACGGGTGCCAAGCCTCCCTCTGAGCTATCCCCCTTTTCTGGAGACGGTGGTTTGTTTAGCTGTACTCAGTATATAAACCCCAGCCCCTCCATACCTTTGTTTCGTTTCCTGAAAGGTTTCATCAGACGCCTTCCTGGAACCCTTTTGTCCGTGTGTGTGCAAAGCACGCGTGTCCTCGGGTACCAGCGCGTGTCTGTACTTCTCTCTCTGACACTCCAGTCGACCATGGGAAGGGCAAGCTCTTCTTCAGCGCATCTCCTCCCTGTGGATTCTGGTGACCGCCGCTCTCTTACGGGGAGTTAATTAATATTCCTTGTTTTCCATGCTAAGAATGACTCCCAGGAAGGCTTCTAGGATAAGACCTGTACCCTGCCTCCTGGGCAGTCAAAACGAATACTGATGTGTTCAAGGCAAAAACAAACAAACAAAACCCATGTGTACTGCTACATCCCTGGTGGAGTAAGCATTTTGACTTTCCGTGGATATGCGGCTCCAAACCCTGGTGCCGTTTCCTCCTCCTTGCTGTGGCTCTGGCGCTTCCTTGCGGGGTTGGCGAGTCATTCTGGTCCCAGGTGGCCTCATCTGCAAGTTCAGTTACTGTGGGGACTAAGCAGTGCAGTGAGTGACTCTCCAATGGCAGAGACTCGAGGGCTTTGACAAGTCCCTGCATTGCTGTCAGTGTAGATCTGAGCCCAGTGTTTCCAGGCTCTGGACCTCTTCCTGAAAGAACTGAACATAAGGGATCACACATTTGTAAAAGGGACAAGATAATTTCATTTGAGGAGAAGCGATAGTGCAGCTGGTAGAGGGATCCGTTACCAAGATTGACAGTGGGCCACGTGACTCTGGAGGGAGAAGGGGCGGGTTACCAAGTGGAATAGTGGGTGGATCCTTATTACGATTGGTCAGATGTTCATTTTCCCACTGTGCATGTTTCTTCCCATAAGGCATATAATTTTAATCATGCCCAGCCCAATTATGCATATGCATAAGATAGTTTAAAATGGACATAGTTTTGCCTTACTGCATATGCATCCCCAAACCAGTTCAGGCCAGATTGGCCCTTCTGTTCTTCGTACCTGAATACACTGGGAATACAGTTGAATAGCAACTATCTAAATTTGATTGTTTTAGGGCCAGAGGAGTATACTATTGTTTACTGGTGTGGATGGAGAAGCCAAGGGAGTTCTGAGGTTGCTAGGCTCATTGTTTGGAGAGGGGCATGTGTGCACAGTATGTGCAGGTGAAGGAATTAGGTTGCCAAGTGCATTGTAAGGTGTGTGTGACCCAAAACAATTAGGGCTCCAGGCTGAATTATCTTATAGGTTTTGCCTGCCTCTCTCGGGCTCATCTGCCTGCTAAATGTGGCTGATGAGAAAGGGTTGGGAATGCACAATGCTAGCAAATCCTTCAACTGAGTCTGGTGGAAAAACAACAGGGTTAAACTTTGTGCCATCAGCTTTGTGAGGCGATCAGCAAATAGTGCTTAGAGCTTCGTATGTGCCCTTCAAATGCTTCCTCCGCGATCCCCTGCTCTCATTTCCCCTTCTTTACTCCTTCCAAGGAACATGGGTCTCTAGGGCTGCCTGGACTGGATCGCAGAGGATGGTAGGACAAGACCTGGTCAGGCTCCTTTTCTACAGATGAGACCTGGCTCAAATGCCTTTTGTTAAATTCCAAGCTACGGAGATGAACACAAGTCTGACCCTTCGCTGAAATCTTAAGAATATAGTGCAGTCTGAGAGTAGCTGAAGTCAGGATGCTATATTATTTGGGGTTATTTGGGGGCAGGGATCAGCCTTTCCCAGGTATATCAATCACAGAAACTTTGTCTAAACTGGGTCAGCATAGATTACAAGGAGCTTCCGTGTGGTGAGGGTGGATACTTTGTGCACAGTAGGTGGCGCTGGAGAGTTGGAAACAAGCCTCACAGCTGGGTCCCGAAGGTATCCGAAGTCCTGTGAGTAAACCCATCATTTGGGAGGTGAATGTTGGAGGACCAGGAGTTCAAAGTTACCCTTGGCTACATAGGGAGTTTGCGACCAGCCTAGGCTACACAAGATTCTGTCCAGGTAAAGGTGTCATTGTCCAAGACGTCTCATCAGGGTCATCGTAGCAAAGCCTGGTTTTGTTCATAGTCATTTTGGCATAGAATTTTAGGGCTCAAAATTGAAACTGAGTAGGTTTTTGCAGGCTGTTGAGAATACACATGCTCTGAATGGATGAAGAAATCAAGGTGCAGTAGAGCAAAGTGCTCAGATGCTCTGCAACTATCATGTGATCTACCTGGGGGTGGGTACAAGGTTTGAAGAGACCTCCGATTCTGCGATTCTGCATGACTGCCACATCTGGGAAGTTCCTCTTTCCCTGGCTCTTGAGAGCTGAACTCAGTCCTAGTAGCCTCTCTGACACAGGCCATATCTTGGTGCCCTCTGATCTTCTGCAGCATTGTGTGGCGCGATTGTTGTAGGAAGACCACTAGTTAGTTCCCAACTGCTCAGCCCCAAAATAATCACTCAGACACCATATTATTTGCAATACTGTTTGGACAATAGCTTAAGTGTATTTTTTTTTTTTTGGTTTTTTTTTTTGTTTGTTTGTTTTTTGTTTTTCGAGACAGGGTTTCTCTGTAGCTTTGGTGCCCGTCCCGGAACTAGCTCTTGTAGACCAGGCTGGCCTCGAACTCCCAGAGATCCGCCTGCCTCTGCCTCCCGAGTGCTGGGATTAAAGGCGTGCGCCACCACCGCCCGGCCTTAAGTGTATTTCTGACTGACTCTTATATCTTAATTTAACCCATTTCTAGTAATCTGTATATTGCCACGAGGCTGTGACTTACCAGGTAAAGTTCAGTCCGGCTCCTGCGGGGTTACATGGCTTCTCCCTGACTCCGCCTCCCTTCTCACAGCATTCAGTTTAGTCCCCCCCCCAGCTCTACTCTACCCTATCATAGGCCTAAGACAGTTTCTTTATTAACCAGTGGTATTCACAGCATACAGAGGGGAATCCCACATCACACAGTGGCTTTCTTTCTCCAGCCTTGGTGTTCTGGGGACACAGTGTGCCCTCAATTCTAAGACAGGGCCATGGTTCTCAGTTTCCAGGGTTCATCAGCTTCAAATTCAAGCACTGCAGGTAGGACTGGCAGAGCTTTTGAAATTCTGTTATTTAAAATATGTGAACAGTTTTCCATATGCACTGTGTATGGTCCACTAATCGCTTAGCAGGTGCATACTGCTAGTGGCTTGTTCTGTGCTAACTCTGAAGTCCAGGGGGCTATGGAAGAGGGCTAAGTTGACAATGATGCACACCAACCATACTGACCATTCTGATGTTTCTTATGTTTATTTTGGGTGTAGGTGGTACAGGCCTGACATGTATGTGCCTTGGCGTGTGAGTGTGGTAGTCAAAGGACAACTTAAGAGAGCTGACTTTCTTCTTCCACCACGTGGGGTGTGGGGATTGGGCCTAAGATCATCAGGAGCCTATACCTGGTGAACCGTCTCACTCATCCTACATTCAACATTTTTAAAAAGTCCCTGAGTCCAGATCTCTAGGAAACGAGAGAGCCACAGCTATCATGCACTTCAGGGGTGAGACTGGCCACCTGACTGGAGAGGGCAGGACTGAACTCTGGACAGATGGACGGACAGACTACCTTTGTTTCCACCCCTCCTACAAAGCCTGCTGGCTGGAGAGGAGATGGAAGGCAGAATTAAGGATTTTCACCTTCCACCGTCTTGACTAGCCAGCTCTCTAAATAGAGCGCAGCTTAGAGATTCGGGCATTTCTCGCTCATTGTTCCAGTCACATAAGCACCAACTCACAGTCCTTAATGTGGAGCACCGAGAGAGATGAGGAACAGTAGCAGAGTGGCCCTGGAGTGAGAAGGTGTTCCTCCTCGGTTCCCCCCCCCCGTTATGTTCTCAGCTCCTCCTCACCATCATGTGTCTCTGTTCTACTCCTTGCCCACAACGTATATGTGGTTTCTGAGGTCTTAACACCGATCAACGCCTGGGAATAACTGTTATCTCTATCATCATTGCCGAGGAATTAGAGGTACATCCTGTGGCTTGCCTTTGGGGACACAGAGACAGTGGCACCATTTTTCTTCTAAAGCCGGGGACATTTAAATTATGACTCAGAGTCAGAGTGGTCTGCATCTTTATGTTGGCCGTAAGAGAGCATAGTGATTGGAGGCGCCGATAAAGAGCTGGCTTCATTGCTACCGTCTAGAGCAGTAGCTCTCAACCTGTGGGTCGCAACCCCTTTGGGGGGTTGAATGACCCTTTCATAGGGTCACATAAGACCCTCAGAAATATCAGATGTTGCATTATGGCTCAAAACTAGCTAACAAAAATACGGTTATGAAATGGCAGCAAAAATAGCTTTATAGTTGGCGGTCAGCACAGCATGTGAACTTGTCATACAAGGTTGCAGCATCAGGAATGTTGAGAACCCACTGCTGTAGAGCATCTCCCGGGCCTGTGGGGCATGGGAGCCTGGGTGGAGGCTGAGCTGGTGTTGGGAAAGGTCACTTTGATTCTGTAGGTTGTGAGATGCGAGAGGGGGAAAAAACACAAAACAAAACAGAGTGATGCGCTTGTGTGGCTCTACTGGTCCCCAAAGTCCTCACCAGTGTGTGTCACCTCACCTGGGTGTCCTTCGTCCTCGTCCTGGCATTTCCTCCCTGTCTCACCAGGCTGGGGAACAAGCCCTTCCTCACCCCACTCAGAGGGAAATGAGTTCAGTGATGGGTTGCTGTCCTCTCCTGAGGACAGCTCTCAGAGGAAGGGAGACAGGCCCGAACGGTCACACACCTGGGCTTTGGAGACTTCCCAGGCCAGGGGTGACTGTGGGGTGTTGCTCCATGCAGCACTGGCTGTGTCATTATTGTCTCCCAGGCTAAGCAACCACTTTCAAGTTACAGTACTGCCCAGGTACTGGCTTTTCTGGGGTGTGGGAATCTGTTTTTTCAGGTAGTTCATCCTTATATAGAGCAAGACCTAGCCAAGACTGTGGGGGCCTCTTGGCTGCTGGCTGCCTTGGCAGGGACCCAGCTGACTGCGGATGACCTTATTTATGCTTTGTAACGTCACCACGTCTGTCCCGGGAGGCCAGAACTCTCAGAGGAGGAACTGGATGTTCTCGAGGCCAAAGGGCTTTCTCCATGTTGTTCATTTAAAACTTCTCTCCTGATCATGGCTGCTAGAACTGGCTGCCATGTACCTACCTCTTCTAAGAAATACAAGAACAGTCTTGGTACCTTGGGGACAGTGTCTAGGCACTGATGTCATCAGAAACTGTGATTTCTTCACAGCCGGGGCTACTGTTTAATAGATAAACTTTGCTTTTGAGTTGATGGTTTAGAGTCAGATGTCACAGTTGTCAGTGGCCCAATGCCACACAGCCGTGCTGTGACCATTGACTGCATTGTTCCTCTTGTTCCACAAACCACACCGTGTCCTTTAGCAGCCTGCAGTTCTGGGCTGGCCTCTCAAAGAGGAGCTGCTCTGTACCTGTGAGCAAACCTGCTCAGCTGGAATCTGCTGTGCTCTGAATAAGGCCAAGGCTTTGCATTTTGTGGGCAGAAGGCTTGCGGCAAAATCTAAAGTAGCCATGATCAGGGTCAGGTGCCATGTGTCAGCTCTTTTCTGAAGTTCCTACTCATACTGAGCCCTCCTGTTGTGAGGCCAAGTCCATAGGTCCCTCATCTGAATGCAAAATACTGCATTATTTCAGTCCCAAGGAAACAGAATCAACCCAGATGCCCATCAACAACAATTGATAATGAGCTGTGGTACATAAACACGTTGTTTTTGTTTGCTTCTTTGTTTGAGATAGGGTCTCAGAAAACTGCTGTAACTCTGGCTGTGCTGGAACTCACTGTGTAGATCAGGATGGCCTCAAACTCACAGAGAGGTCTGCCTGCCTCTTCCACCCAAGGGCTGGGATTAAAAGCGTGTGCCACTGGCTTGCAGGGGTATTTTAGTCCCCCATAAAGAAAAATGAAATTGGGAAATTTACAGGTAAAAAAAAATGGATCGAGCTGGGAAACATATGAAGTGAAGTTCAGCCAAGCTCAGAAAAACAAACACAACATGTTCTCTCTCGTATGCATCCTAGCTTCTGATTTTCATACATGTGTATATATGTGGGATGAGTGTGGGTAGCAGTTGGGAGACTTTAAGAGAGGTTGGTGGGAGGGTAATGGAACATTTATATAAAAGTGAGAAAAAAATATTAGGGGAGAGAGGCACAGCCAGAATCAAGTCAGGGAGACAAGAGAAGTGGGGAAGACTAAGTATATTATAAAAATACCACAGGGAAGCTGTTGGAGACCAGCTTTGACAAAAATACCACTTACCAGGTTAGGGGTGTGGGGATGAAAAAATAAGTTAAGAGTATGAAGACGTGAGTGAAAAATAATAAAACAGAAACATAGGATAGTATCAGGAGGGATTCCAGTGAATACTGAAATCTCCTGCATTTAGTTTTCATACACTTTTATACCCCAATACGAACGGGGGAAGAAGGCAACCAAAGACTTTTTCTTTTTTTTTAAAAAAAACATGATACAAAGGACAACTCGGACAGTTGATTGCTTCAACACTTTGAGACATCAAGTCATTAGCATTCTGTTGTTTAGGCAGCGAAGTTACCCTAGACCAAGTATCCTGAAGGCAGCCAGATTAAACCTCCAAATACAAAAGAAAAAGCAGAAGTATGCTTGAATATTCTAACCATTAGTCAGGATGGAGTGGATCTAGCTGCCTGGGCCATCTTAATGTCAGAAGAAGCAAGAAACCACATCCTGGGGTCTGGTTGTCAACAATTCTGAGCAACCTCAAACTCTCTGACCTTCAGAAGGTGGAAATAGGCTCACATTTTTTTTGGTCTCCACAGGAAACCTGTTACTTTATATGCCAGCTAAAAATAGAACTTAAAATTTAAGAAGATGCAAACTTTGTATCTCCTTGCAGCCCTGACTCACGTGCAATCTCTCTTGGAGATTATTTCTTGCTGAGGACCAACCCTTGTGTTGAAAGAAATACCTTACAAGTTGATCTCAGCTCCACAGGGGCAAGTTACTGAGGTTAACTTGACTGGATGTGTGGATTTCAGCTTTCTAAGAACTCCCATGGCTTTGCCTGTACCTCAGGCTGGACAGGTGCTGTGTCCTGAGGGGTGTGGAGTCCATGTGGCAGGTGGGAACAAGGCGGTAGCAGAGGAAGTGAGGTCCGATCTTCCCACCCCTTCCTGATGGCCGCAAAGTTAGGAGGCTGTCTTTCCCACTCTTCAAGTCTGTGACATGTGAACATGTAGCATCACATGTGATGGCATCAACACCACACATGCTGAGACGGTCTAAGTAAGTCTTCCATGCCTTCTGGCCACAAGCATAGCGATGTCACCCTCCTTCTCTATCCTTCGTGCTCATGAGTCAAGGGTCACCAAGTGATTGTAGCATGTACTCCGCTCTAAAGAACAAGGCGTATGAGGCTGGGGGCTGCCTTCGGTGAGCTCTCAGACTAGTGTAGGGCTGGACAGGGTAGGGAAAAGCGGCATTCACCTGCAGGAGCTCTGTTAAAAATGAGATGGGAGCTGAGATAAGTCTAGCTGGTCCAGCTGGTGTGGCCTAGGGAAATGACTCAACTTTGCTGAAACTGTTTCATTGAAACAAAAACAAAGCCGGGTAAGGGTGGTGCAGGCCTTTAAGTCCCGAACTCGGGAGGGAGAAGCAGGCATATCTCTGTGAGTTCGAGGCCAGCCTGGTCTACAAGAGCTAGTTCCAGGACAGGTAACAAAGCTACAGAAAAACCTTTTCTTGAAGCCCCCCCCCCCAAAAAAAAAAACAAAACAAACCAACAAAAACAAAAGCAAAAGCAAGCAGAAAGACCATAATGGCAATACCCTCCGTGCTTAGAGAATTTAATGGGTTTAATAGAAAAACTTGGTGTAGAACCTGGCTAGTCTAGGAGGAGAGTTTCTGTTCCCGTCATGGTCTGCCTTGGTGCATAGGTTAGAAGAAATCCCTGCAGGTGCAGGCCAATGGACTCCATGTTCATGCTCACTTCAGTGCCAGGATCAATCTCCATCATACATGTTCACCTGAAGCCCCCAAACACACTATTACACAGGTGTGACCTTGGTTTGTGTGGTGATGTCCTCTCCCTCTGTTCTACTGCTACCCACCCCACGGGCCTCAGATGGGCCTCCCAGGAGATGGAATCTGAGAGAATAAGGCCTTTGGGACAAAACAGACCTAGTTCGGCCTGCAGTGTCTGAACTTGGGCAGGTTCCATAAAAGCTGCTTGCGTGCTGACTTCTTCATTCCCAAATGGATGAGCCCCCCAGGGAGATGGTGAGGCTTGCGGAAGACACAGGGCTACATCCCTGGTACAGAATGAGGCCCATGACTGACAGTCATGATGAGGATTGTGGACTGTAGCTTGTCTTTCTTTCCCACCCTTCCCGATGGCTGCTCTGTGGCTATGGCTGGGACCACACTGTCACGACGGTGGACAAAACATGTCTTTGGTGACCTGAGTCCTTCTGTCTGTTCCTAGTTCTTCTTCCTGAGTGGTCAAATTTCTTCTCTTTCTCTCCATTCATTCTCTACTGACTTTGAACTCCTGGGTCCTCACTTCTCCCAGCATCAAGACTCTCCTGCTGTGTTTGTTGACTTTTCTCTTCTTCCCACGTCTTCCTTGACTATCTGGTCCTCCTGGATCATCTTCCCTCCTCTTCTCTACCTTTCTCAAAAAAACAAAACAACAACAACAAAAAAACCCTCCTTCTTCCTCCGTGACACACAACACAGCATGCCAGATTGCAGATCCCAGCTTCTGCACTTCCTCCTTGTGTACTACGAGATAGCCAAGCAGCCCGTCTCCATCCTCATAGAGATTGCCCCATCATGATCTCATTGCTTACCACAGACATGGCTCACAGCCGGTGCCCAGGATGTGTGTGAGTGGACTTGACTAACCCAGTCTCCAGTCCCTCCACTCTGATAGCCTCAGGCTCTTGAGCTTGTTCCCAGCACATGGCCCAGGTGGCCCATAAGGAGGACTGTCATCCCAAAGAGTTACTGCTCTGTCCTCTTGCTATTGTGTAACAATAATGAAGCCAAACAACAAAGGCTGGATAGTTGTCAAATTCAAGCAGCATACTAGTTTCTGAACTAAGTCCCCTAACTCTGTTGCCATTTAACTCTTGTATGGACTGTGTCTTCATCTCTCTTACACTAAAGAAAAGAATATGTATGATGGGCTAGGGTTGCGCTCTGCTGGTCAAACGCTAGTCTGTGTCATTTCTAGGGGAATTCAGGGCTGGTGTGTCTGTCGTGGCTGGCAGAGGTCTGTTTGCCTAGGCTGTCACCTATGCTGTCTTGCTGAACTAGCCTGTGCAGTGTCTGGTTATCAGTACACCAACGTCATTGTGCCTGTCTTTGTTGTAATAGGTCACTTGTTTGTTTCCTGGCTGCTCTGTGGCTCAGACCTGAAATAATCACACAGAAACTATATTATTCAAAACACTGCTTGGCCTATTAGCTCTAGCTTCTTATAGGCTAATTCCTACATCTTAATTTAACCCATTTCTCGTAATCTGTGAATCGCCACGTGGCTGTGGCTTACTGGGTAAAGTTCTGTCTGGCTCCAGCAGGGCTCCATGGCTTCTCTCTGACTCTGCTTCTTTTCTCCCAGCATTCAGTTTAGTTTTCTCCACCTAGCTCTACTCTCCCCTATCACAGGCCTAAGACAGTTTCTTTATTAACCAATGGTATTCACAGCATATAGAGGGGAATCCCATATCACCTCCTCTTTTCTATTTAAATAAAAAAGGTTTTAACTTTAACATAGTAAAATTACATATAACAAAACAGGTCAAGCAATAATTACAATTACAATTACAATAATAATAATCTTTTATCATAACTAAGGAAAACTATAACTATAAATTCTTCAACTCCATCAAAGACTCCAGAAGGATATAATATTACCTAAGTTAAACAGGAAGCACATTGTAAGCAACTTCCAAACTCTAGAATTGACAGACACATCTCGCTACCTGGACAGTCACCCAAAGTTCTTCTGTAACATTGGGGCATCCATATTTAGCCTATAGGCCCATAGTATCTGGCAGACTTTTCCATGAAGCAGGAAATTTCAAAGACAATTCCTCCTATATTGGCAGTTTGTCAGTCACTTTCTTCTGTGTCCTGCAGAATGTCTGGCAGACTCTTTCATGAAGCAAGAACCCGGAAGGATTGTCTCACCTTTAGGCAAATTCAGCAGTCATTTCTCTGCAGGTCCTGTTTGTCCAGTGAAGCAGTCCAGGCGAGAGCAGTTTCTTACCCAAATGGCTAGCAGACTCCATCAGGAGCCACTTGGATGCCTATCTTCCTCTTGAAGTAGATTGGAGCTGCCAGGAGCAGATGTGTCTCACTGTCATGAAAAGTCCTAAGTCCTTAAAACATTTTAAATACCCTGTCTGTAGGTGAAAGGGACAAGCAGGTGGTTGGAGGCCCAAGGGCATGAGAGCCCAGAGAAGCAGCAGTTGGATGGAGCAAAGGTTCTGACTTGGTTTGCTTGTGAAAGACTTCCTCCCAGATAGGGCCAATCCTGGAAGGACATCAGGGCAGCAACATGTAAGAGGACAGGAGAGCTGAGGATGAAGCCCAGCGGTGATGCACATGCCTAGCATGTGCGAGACCCTGCCTTCTGCCCCTAGTGTAATGGAAGCAGACAAGAGTTTAGGATGAAGCCCAGTGGTGGTACGTGTGTCCAGCGTGTGCGAGACCCTGCCTTCTGTCCCTAGTGCCTCAAAACCCAAACCCTTTCAAATAGATTGAAACACGTGACATATAAGATTTTTGCAGAACCTGGTGGCACATGCCTGTGAACCTAGCACTTTGGAGGCTGAGGCAGGAGAATTACTACAAGTTTCAAGACAACTGGGTTGGGTAGCAAAATCTTATCTCAAAAAACCCCAAAGGAGAGAAATTTAAAGAAGGCATTGCTCAAGTCGCCACTTGTAGTCTCAAGAGAGACAAACCTTGCCCTCCTTGGCATGGCCTGACTAGGAAGGGACCATGCGCAATAAGAACCTGGCAAAGACTGTGTGGATGGCTAGGAGGAAGGCCGCATCGAACGGCCCTTCCCTCCTTTCCCTTCTGCCTCTCTGTCCACCACCTCTGGCATCTCTCTCTCTCTAGTATCTTTATATGCCCCTGTTTACCTCTCTTTTCCCCTGGTGCTTCACCTCCGTCTCTCTAATCCTGCTTCTCTATCTCTACTCCTCTCTTTCCATGACTATTCTTCTGTCTCTGTCTCTCGGGTTCTCTATCTCTATTTCTGTCTCTTTTTTATCTCTGTCTGTCTGTCTCTGTCTATCCCTACTGCTCCATCTCTCTAGATTTGTGTCTGTCATCTCTGTCCCTATCTTTCAGGCTGTCTCTGTCTCCTCAGCACCGCCCACCCCATGTCACTATGCCACAGACATTTCTTCCTGATAGCCGTTCATTCTGACTACATTTCTGTGACCCACCATGGAACTGATGTTCCCTAAAGCCGACTCAAGTGCTGTGAAAAACCCTCCGGGAAAGTCTCCCTGCTGGGGGACGGGAGTAGGGGTGGCTCTGAGCCAACACTCTTGGGCTTGTCTCCAGGCTTGGGGGCCAGGGCTTCAGGGAGGCCAAGGAGGCTGGGATAGTTGTCTGCCAACCCTGGATCCTAGACTTGGCCAGTTTCCCGGGCAACCTGACCCCACACAGAAGCATCTGCGTGTGCAAACACGTGGATTCTCTGTGGTGCTTTTTGTAAATAGCCAGGAGGGATTGATTTTACTCAGGAGAGAGTGTCATTTTGTTGTAAACACCACACAACACACACACACACACACACACACACACACAGTGGGGAGCGGGGAGAGACCAACCACACAAAGGACAAAACTGTCCATACAGACAAGACAGACATTCTTGCTCAGAGAGGCACAGTTGCTCTTCCAGGTGTGTGCATGCCACTGCACAGAGAGGCACCCAGTGCCTTCCTGCTCCTGGGCACGTGCTCTATTCTGGCTGTTTACTCTTCTGGAACACGCTGCTCCCAAACTTCCTGGCTTGCCTATGGGGAAGGCTCTGTTGTTTTGTGAAGTGAACACGGTGTGCCTGGCAGACTTGCCTTCTAAACAGCTCTGTTCTGCCTATGGGTTAGTGCTGTTCTTAGCCTTGCTCACAAACACTTATTTTCCCCTTTTCTCTTTGTGCTGAGTAGTGGTTAACTGTGGAGAGTCAGAACTGGTCCCAGCGTGGAGAATAAGTGACTGCTGAATGTCAACCCTGAATGGGACAGCTATATCGCCTCCTCCAAGGCTTGGGGACCGTGTAGAAGAAGGGGCCAAAATAATGTAAGCGAAGTCAGTGACATGGCTAGGAGCTGATGACCTGAATTTGTTTCCTGGTGCTCCCATAATGAAAGGAAAAGCTGAGGCCCGCAAGGTGCCTGCTGACCGACCCCCACATGCTGTTGTAGAGGAGCACCCATACACACACCTGAATAAATGTTTTTTTAAAAAATGTAAGAACTGAGCTGGGCATGGTAGTGACAGCTTTTAATCCCAGCCTTTGGAAGGCAGGCAGATCTCTGTGAGTTCAAGGTCAGCCTGCCCAACGTGGTGAGACTCCAACAGGAAGTAGGTGGGAAGTGCTGTGGAAGGCTGACTTTAGGGCAAGACGTGGCCACTGCAGTCTTGAATTCATAGCAACTGGTTTAACCTTCACGAGACTGGGCCCGTGGACATCTTGCTATGAAGGGGGAGGGGTGACGTACTCAGCCTCCCTCCCACTGCGCATGTCTAGGCAAGCAATGGTTGCTGGGAAGGAGGGACGTTTTCTTCAATTGTGTAGTCCTAAGAAGGTGTTCATGTTCCTGTAATCAAACCCCTATCCGTGCTCCTGCAAACCCTAATGGAACTCATCAGGTCATTTAAAAAGAAGGTGTGAAGGTAGAAGGAAGACCAGGCAGGAAGAGAACGGGAGTCAGTGGGGTGGGAGGGGAACAAGAGAGAGGAAGGAGCTGCTGGCAAACAGGATCTGTGTGCACTGAAATGTCACAATGAGACTCATTGTGTGTGATCAATTTCTCCTAGAGAAAACATTAAATATTTTTAATTGTTAATTAAATAAAAAAGACATATTTTTTTTTTAAAGGAGAAGAAAACTTACTAGCTTAAGTCACCTGAGCTAAGTGGTGTGGGGGACATTTCAGGTCTGGAATGTGTGTGGGATTCAGCCAGAGGATTTGTCTGCCCCTCCATGTTGCCTGGCTCAGTGGTGGTATCCGTTGGCTAGAAGAGCTGGTTTGGAGGAACTCATCTAAGCCTGTGGGAGGAGGGAGCTGGAAGGCCCAGCACAGTGGGGACTGTGGACTGGAGTCACACACAAGCCCCTGAGGGGTGGCACCTCAGACTAGGGTCCTCACCTAGTAGCCAGCACTCTTCGAGAAAGAGCAGTGCTGGAGGCAGAGGGCATGCCACGAGGACTCTCACAACCTGGCCTCTGAGGAGGTTGTCATGAGTCCTTAATGTTATTAAGTCAGTCACTCAAGTGGCTCAGATTTAAAGGGGGGTCTGTAGATTTCCTGCATCATTGCCACGAGTCATGAAGAATTTGAGGATATTATTGTTAATCTAAAACATGTACACACATATGCATGCATGTACACACAGGTACATACACTCTGTCATACACACTTACACACATATTTACATACACTCACACACACATCCACACACAGTTCTCTCTCTCTCTTACACACACACACATGTACACACACATATACATACACACATACACATTCTCATGTATACACAGAGTCTGCAGCGCTCATGGAAGCTCAAGCCTGCCTTTCCTGGCCAGCACACTTTTGAGGTATTGGTAGGCTGCAAGCAGTAAGCCTTGAGATGACCCTGTTGTGGCAGAGCTAGGAGCTCATGGGCTCCCTGTAAGTGTCTATCCCCAGGCCCTCATGAATCTCTGAACAGTGATTTCTGCCCTGCGACTTAAACCCGTCATCTTTCGCACCCCTCACTAAATCTACGGACATCTGGTATCCCTGTTACAGAGTACCCACAGAGTCTGGAAGCACAGGTCACGTGTTGCATATCCATTGGAGTCAGAGAATGCTGGAGCAGGTAGCTCCATCCCCTCACTGTGCTCCAGGACATGGAGGCCAAGTCCTTGGTGGATGTGTTCTACATTCTCCTACCTGGGCCCTCCTTTCCAGCGACGTTCACTGGGTCTGTTTTGTGGGCCAGTTCTGTCTTCAGCCTGGCTTCCCACCTGCAGAAGGTCCTGCAGAAGCCACTCGGTAGTGTGAGCCTCGGGTGAGGTCTGGGGACCTCAGTTCTCCCACGTGTAGCCATGAGGATATGACGAGGGGTAGAAGAAACTCCTGGACCTAAGACAGAGGCACAGAGGGCTCCAAATAGAGTTATTGAGGGAGCTGGATGTGTTCCCCTCCCCTTTGGGGAAGGCGTGAGAATAAGGTTGTTCTAGTCTTAGGCCCTCCCGCAGCTGTGAGTTTGGAATATAGATGGCATCCTGGTTTTGAAGATACTGGAACCTGGGATGAACCCCAGGCCCCCACCCCAATCTGCTGGTAACTTGGGCTAACTCTCTCTACCCTCTGGGCTCCAGTGTTTCCCTCTGAGTGTTGAGAAAATTATACCTCTGTTCTTCCATTCAGCAATATTTAATGACTATCTCCCATGGCCAGAGGCTTCAGGGAATTAGATGACAAGAACAAGCCATGTTCATGTTCTTATGGAGAAGGCTGTCATTAGCTGAACACGTGTGCATGCAAAAGTACACGTGCAAGCTGAGCTAAGTGGTGTGGGGGAACCACGCAGGTGCTCCATGAAGGAGCAGTCCTCTCTGAGGAAGTGGAGGAGGCCGAGGTCAGCTTTGCTGAGGAGTAGACACATGTGGCAGTGTCTCGGCAGCTGAAGGGTGACCCAGGCAGGAGGACTGGTCCAGGTGAAGCACGGGACAAGCGCTGGATGTGGCAGCGAGAAGAGGAAGGAAGACAGAAGAAAGCTTGCTCCCCTTGACCTTCAAACGGGGAGATGTTTCCGGGGTGTTTTAGTGCATACCATGTCATGAAGGCATCGTGTCAGCCCGGAACCTCAGTTTGTAACTGGAGACAAGGACCCGCCGTGGCATGATCAGACTCCCTCAAGACTACATATTATCGAGCATTATTAAGAAAACAAGAGGCCGGAGAGGTGATTCATGGGTAAAAAGCATTTGCTACTCTTCCAGTGGAGCCTGATTTGGTTCTCAGCACCAACACGGCAGCCCACAACCACCTACAACTCCAGTTCCAGGGACTCTAATACCCTCTCCTGACCTCTGTAGGCACTGGGCACACACATGGTGTACTTACACACACACAGGCTAAACACTCATAATACACAAAATAAATCTTTAAAAAATTCAAAAAGGGGGCTGGAGAGATGGCTCAGTGGTTAAGAGCACTGCCTGCTCTTCCAAAGGTCCTGAGTTCAATTCCCAGCAACCACATGGTGGCTCACAACCATCTGTAATGAGGTCTGGTGCCTCCTTCTGGCCTTCAGGCATACACACGGACAGAACATTGTATACATAATAAACAAATAAATATTTTAAAAAAAAAATTCAAAAAGGGGCAGATATGGTGGTGCCCTCAGGAGGCAGAGGCAGGCAGATCTTGGTGAGTTCAACGTAAGCCTGGTCTGCAAAGCGAGTTCCAGGACAGTCAGAGGTGCTACACAGAGAAATCCTGTCTTGAAAATCAAAAAACAAACCATTAAAAAAAGGCTCAGACCCAACTGCCTTGTTTTATGCCCTTCCTTCATCCCATCCTTTCTTCCTCCCCCTCCCTCCCTTTCACGCATGGTCCCGGGTAGCCCTGGATCACTTCAAATTCTGTGTAGTTGAACTCCATATCCTCCTGGCTCTACCTCCCAAGTCCCACCTTGCTCTATTTTTATGCTTTTCTGGGAAAGCCCTGGAAGGCCAAAGGCTGGGGCGCTGCCCATCTGATCCCCATTCCACCATCTCACCACGTGACCCATGGAGCTTGTGGAACCACACATCTGCCACCTTTGGTGTTTCTGTGTTTAGGCTTAAATGATAAAATCAAACCAACTCTCTGTGGGAGGCGGTGTTAGAGACACCACGCCCCTGTTGGTAGAAGAATAGCTTTGGGGTTTGGTCCAAAATTTCACTTTTAATCAGGGATAAATGAACCCACTGTGAGTTTAAATGCTGTCAGCTTTCTTGGTCAAACATGAGTGTAGGAAAGCCGGTCCAGCTGTCTTACTGAGAGACTGATGTGTGCATGACTGTGTCTGTGGCCCCCGAAGAATTTGAGTTAGCTGTTCTCAAACAGCTGAGTTCAAGTCAGATATCTTCTTGCTGCATCTGACGGAGATGGGGGTTCAATAGCAGCAGCATGCCACAGGCAGAGGCCATTTCAAACTTGGATGTCATTAGATGCCATGGGGTTGTCACGGAAGTGGGAACAGGAGGATCGGAAGAGCCACGGGAGCAGGAAATTTGCTCCTGGAAATATCAGGGAAGCTACACCCATGAAATCTCACCAACATGGCTTTCTAAACAAGACCCGAAAAATGAACTGGGTTGTAGATGTATCAGGTGGGACTGGACACCACACTGTTTCTCGTTCTCTGCGTTTTGATTAATTATGGTTTTCTATAATGGTCTCTGTCTGTTCTATAGGAAGTTTTCCTGATTAGGTGTGAGAACTACACTTATCAGTTGGTATCCTTCCTTTTGTGCCATGGAGCAATGTTGCCCGAGTCTTAACTTGGCCACATGTTGTGACTCACTTCTCTGCCTCCTGGGCATCCTCCACACAGAGGTCACTAAGATGACCTCTCATTCCCTCATTTTTCTTGCTCTGTGGTCCAGAGATTTTCTGTAGACAGGATGGGGAGCCCTGAGGCCTCCTCTAGACTGGACCTGGGTGATTTCCTATCTGTCAGTTTACACAGTCTCCTGTAAGGGTCTCTTTTGAGAAACATGTTCTTAAAATGCAGAAGACATGGCCTACAGAAGTCTGAATGCCTCTGGATCTTCCCCCTGGAGGCCTCCTGTCCCCTTCACTCCTAGACATGCTGCAGGGTTCCGCACTCACGTGACCCTCTTGGGACTTGGGCCTCCATTCCTTGAGTAACCCACTTACATGTTTGTAGAAGCCACGTCTTCTTGCCCCTCCCTGGGAGATGCTCAGCCTTAGGAGGTGTGTCAGATGGTGTCTTTTGCTCATGGTGTGGAGCCTTCTCCAGTCTGATTCTGGAGGAAGGTGGCCAGCAGGCTTCCTGCTCTGTGTTGTCACCATTCCTGAGGTGTCTTAGTTTCTTTTTCAGTTTCTGTGATAAAATACACCACAAAAGCTACTTGAGGGTCGAAGGGTTTATTTGGCTCACAATTCTGGGTTACAGCTCATCACTGTGAGGAAACTGAGGCAGTAGGAACATGAAGCAGCTGGTCATGTGACATCATCAGTCAAGAGCCACGAATGCATGCAACTGCTCAACTTTCTTTTTCTACAATTACACAATGGAGGTCTCCTGCCTAGGGAATGGTCTCGCCTACAGTGGGAAGGTTTCCTGCCTCAATTAAAGCAACCCACATAGTCCTCCCCCCACTGCCAACTGGATCTAGCCAGCCCTTCACTGAGACTCCCTTAGGAGCTGATTCGAGAATCTTCCAAGTTGATAATTTCGCATCACACTGGGCATCTCTTGAAGGTGACTTTGGTCAGACACATTTTTTGCTTGCCTTCTTATTTTCCCCTAGTCCAAAGCAACCCACAGAGGAGAAGCCCATCTCACCCATCTCACCCATCTCTATGCTCCCAGAACCAAGCCAGGCACAGGACCCTAACAGGCACTGCCAGGCATTCAACACCAAACGATACAGAATGTGCCCATTCACCAGCAGTTCACCAACAAATGTGAGTTGGAAAAGCCAGCCCAGCCAAAGTGGTAGCAAGATGGGAGGGGGCTTGACAATCAGAGTTGTCTTAGTTGAACTCAAATTATGTGTTCTGATGGTTAGTGTTGATTGTCAGTCTTTGTCAACTTGATGTAATCTAGAATCCCCTGGGAGATAAATGGGTTTCTGAGCATGCCTGTGAGGGACTATCTTGATCAAGTGAAATAATGTGGGAAGACCCATTTTAACTGTGGGCAGAACCATTTCCTAGGCAGGGCATCCTGTCCCACATAAAGCGGAGGGAGCTGAGCCCCAGTCAGCATGCATGTACTCTCTGCTTTTGGACCATGAATACAAGGTGTCCAGTTGCTTCAAGCTCTTGGTGAGCTGTCTTCCCCACCAGGACTAACTTAAATCGTGCTCTGAAATAAACCCCTTCTCCCTTAGGTTGTTTGGTCTGGGAATTTTATCACTACCATGGGAAAGGAAACTAAGAGAGGCATGTTCTGAACAAAATTAGGATGCAATTAATTAAAGGCCCTGCACAGCTGTCCTTTAGAAAGCTGGGCTAATCCAGTATAGTGATACACTCTGGGCGGTGTTAATTGGGTCCTTTTCAGAGAAGACATGGTGTGGTCTCTTTTAACATGAACACACTGTACAATGGGACCAGGGAACTAGGTTTTGCCCTTTAGTCTCCCTGGACTCAGTTCACACAATGCCAGTAGGATCCCTTTAGAAGTGAACGAGCTAACTGTGTGCAGCAACACACACCTACGGAACAGGTGTGGCTGCCCTGAGGCACTCTGTCCTGACTTCTGATCCCATTGCTTCCTCCCTGTCCAACCTGTGGCTTCGCCAATAGGTTGTGTGTGCTTCACACAGGATGATGGGATGGGGAAAGAGGGAAAGAATGGAATTTATGATCACGTCACATTCTGGTTACCAAGGAAAGCACCCCTCCCCCACATGCTGCTTAGTCCCGAATTCTTTTTTCAGGCTGAACTGGAAATCTCTCTGCTAAAGTGCTCCATCCTGTGGTTTTTAAACACAGTCACTGGTTCTCCAACCCCCGCTTCTGGCCAATTCCAGAGTGTTCCTATTGACTCCTTTAAAAACTTTTTTTGTTGCTAACGGTTTTGTTTTGGGGGCTGGATCTCATTCATTCTACAGTCCAGGCTGGCTTGGAATTCACTAGGTAGCCTAAGTTGGCCTCAAACTCTCTGTCATCTTCCTGCTTCAACTTTCTGAGCAATGGGATTATAAATGTGAGCCATCATAGATGGCTGTCTGTTGGCAGTAGCCTGTCCCACAGCTGTTGAGTCCCAAAGAAACACACAGAGGTCTACGTTAATCACAAACTGGTTGGCCTATTAGCTCAGGCTTCTTATTAACTCTTACATCCTACATTAACCCATAATTCTCGTCTGTGTTAGCCACGTGACTTGGTACCTTTTATCAGCGAGGCATTCTCATCTTGCTTCCTCTGCATCTGGGTGACAGCTGCAGACTGAGCCTTTCCTCTCCCAGAATTCTCCTGTTCTGGCTGACATGCCTCTTCTTCCTGCCTGGCTACTGGCCAATCAGCATTTTATTAAACCAGTTCAACTGACAAACCTTTACAGGGTATAAGACCATTGTCCCACAGCAGCTGTCATTCTGTGTGTGTGTATGTCTCTCTCTCTGTGTGTTTCTGTGTGTGTCTCTCTCTGTGTGCCTGTAAATACCTATCAGCGCATATTCAGAATCCAGAGGAGTCAAGCCTGTGTCTTCCTCTATCACTCTTTCCTTTGTTGCCCTGAGACAGGCTTACTGATCCAGTTGGCCAGTGAGCTCCTGGTGTCTGCCTTTCCATGTCCCCAGTGCTGGGGTTATACATACACACTGCCATGCTCACCTCAGTTTTTAAGTGAATGCTAGGGACTCGAACTCAGGTCTTCAGCAAATGATCTTACCCACTGAACCATCTCCCTAGGCCCCATCTTGGGTTTTTGAGACAGGGACTCTCACTGGCTTGGATTACAAACAATTTGGCTAGACTGGTTGACCAGCAAGTCTCTGCCTCCCCAGTGCTGGGATTAGAAACTCATGATACCATGCTCAGTTTTATGATGTGGTTTCTAGGGATCAGACTCAGGTCCCATGTTTGTCATCAAGTCTTTTATTAACTGAGCCATGGGCCTGGTCTCCAAAATTTATTCTCAGTACTTAAAACCTTTGACATACGAGCAGGGCCCAAGTCATGATTTACTTGACTTGTATCTCTAATTAACTTCTTCTTTAAAAATATTTGTAATCTTTTACTTTTATGTGGAAGGGTGTGTGTCTATGCACCACATTCATGCAGTGTTCCTGGAGGCCAGACATGGGCATCAGATTCCCTGTGGCTGCAGTGACGATGACTGTGAGCTGCCATGTGGATGCTGGGAATTGAACCCAGATCCTCTGAGTGAGCAGCCAATGCTCTTAACCAGGGATCCACCTCCCCAGCCCCTCTAATTAATGTCTAATGTTTTTGTTTTTCAGATTCCAATAATGAGAGACCCTGGGTGGATCCGGAATGTGTGGCCTTCCAACATTAACGTGAGTGCAGTAGTTATAAAATGTTCATGTGGTTTCATATGACAAGATTAAATCTTGTCACAGTACAGCCTCCTGCCTTGGGCAAGCACAGTCTCCAAAGCGGGAATTCGTTCAGTGGATGCTTCAAGAGCTCTCCCTGTATTTCATAAACTCTGCCCAGGCAGCTAACCATGTCACCTGGTTTCTTATCTCATCTTAATCCACCAGCCTCCAGACACAGATGGGATTTTACCATCTTCCCAGTTAAAAAAAAAAAAATATCCAAAGGCTCATTAGTGGAATGGGAGAAGTCATGTCCTTGGTTGCCTTTGGCAGTGGTCCCTGGCTGTGGTCAGAGATGTCTACTAAGAGCTACTCCTGAGCTTTGCACGGCTTCCTCTGGGTCCTGTTATGGATCCCTTCCTCCTTGTGGCTGGTCCAAGCCTAGCTTCCACCCCCTTCCTGTCATTTCTAGGATTACACACTGGCCTTGTTCTGTCTGACCCTGGAGTCTGTCTTTGTGGATCTTCCCCAGACCCCAAATTCAGGAGCCTGATGCCCATCCCATTCTCTGACTCCCCTGCCCATTCAAGGCCTCTTGGACTTTCTCCTTATGTTTTGCTGTAAGCCTATGGTCTGGGAAATGGTCCTGATACCTCCAAAGTCTTTTCCTTAGCATATAACCCTTTGTGTTGATGCTTAGTCTATGTTTCAATAGATCATACAGCACATTACATACAACCCATTGTTCTTTGGATTTGAGGTAGAGAGGCTCTTGGGTGGTCAAAGGAAGAATCAACTCCTAAGGCTTATTTGACTCTGCTGTGGCTTGTTTCTACTTCGAGATCATAAAACAAAAATATTACTTTGGTTCTGCCTTTAAAGAACTCAAACGCTAAAAGGGCTCTGGAGAAAGGTATAGACAAAGGCTCGCAGAGGACCTTAGAGGCTTAGAGAAGTGCCTGACAAAGCAAGGAATTTATTTTTGCATTGATCCAGAGGCCCCAGTGGAGCAAGCGAGGAAGGCTGCTGAAGGAGACAGAACTCTGGGGACTCTGTAAGGGCTGAAGTTCTATGTCTAAGCTGTAGAGAGGAATGGGCCCAATGATAGGCCAGAAAGCCTGAGGAGAGGGCAGTTAGTGGCAGTTGAGCCCAGAATGGGGAGCCAGTGTTCTGTGAAAAGGGGCAGGAAGTTTCTGGGTAAGCAGTGCTTCTTTCTGTGGATGGCTGCGTAGGCTAGGGTCACAGAAATAGCCTGACGTTGCTTCCCGTGGCCAGCTCCCAATTCTGCAGACCCTGGGGTAGAAGCCATGGCTACCAGGTTTCCAGCTCACATCTGGCCCTGTGTGCAGGCCAATGGTTGTGGTACAGAGGAGAGTCAGGTGAGGGAAACAGCCCACTAGCCCCAGCTACGGCACTCTTCCTAACAGATGAGGACAGAGGGAAGAAGACACAAATGGAATATCCTGCTTTAAAAGGGCGAAATTACAGAACACCTTCATCACTCATGGTAGGGGATGAAAACCCAAGCTTGTGGCTGTTGCTGTGCTATTTGCGGTATGTGAGAGAGAGACCCTGAGCGAGATACCTGACAGAGCAGCAGCTCCTGTGTCCAGTAGGCGCTCACTTGATCCCACACATTTAGCGCTTGCTGTCTATCGCAAGCCTCCGCAGTAGGAGAGCGATGGGGTGGTAACAACTTGTCTGAGGTGAGTGAAGAAGGCTTAGGAACAATCCTAGAGAAAAAGCCTCCAACACAAGGTAAGTCTTCTGGGGAACAATGGAAGAGCCCTCACAGTTGGCTGAGCATGAGGTAAGAGACAGGGGGAGGGGTGGCTGGTGCTGATGCTCAGCTGCGATGACAGGAGGGTTTACCTAGGCAGACTCTCCTTTGCCTCCAAATCTGATTAAACCTCTCTTTCAGCTGTGATGATTTGGGGCATCAACTTGAAAGGATCTAGAGTCACTTGGAAGAGAGTCTCAGTTAAAGGTGGTCTAATCAGGTTGGCATGTCTGTGGGCATTGCTTTGACAGTTATGTTAATTGATGTGGGAAGACCCAATTCACTATGGGTGACATTATTCCCTACTTAGGGGTCCTGAACCTTGGGGTCCAGCCTGGACGGGGTTTGCCCGCACCAGGGTAGGGGCATGTGGATTAGAAATATTACATAGGAGGAACAGAGATGTGAAAGAAATACCTAGACATAGGAAGAACTGGGAGGGTAATCTAGTGAAAAATGAATCCACCCACGTTTGTTTTCCACGTGCTTATATACTCCAATCCAAAGAGGGAGAAAGAAGGCAAAAGACTGCTTTTGCATGATCCAAAGAACAAACAAAGCAATTGCTTGCTTCAATAGTTGAAGCATCAAGCCACTATACCCTGAGCTAAGCATTCTGTTGTTCAGGCAGGACATGCAGTGACTAGACCTTAGACCAAGCATCCTGTAGGCAGGCACTCCCTGGGTCAAACTTTCTTATTCTTTCGTATTCTCAAAGGAGAAGGGGTAGGTTTGAATTCTCTGACCTCTGTTTGGAGTAGAACGGATCCACCTTTGTGGGCCATCTCAATACTCCAAACACCTAGTAAGCGCACCCTAGCTCAAGATATCTCGTTTGGAGCTGCACCTTAAGCCAGCCCTCTTGTCAATAACTTTGGAAGAACAAGAGCAGGTAGAACTCACTGCCCTTCAGCCAAGGGGGAGCAGATAAACTTCTGTGGGCCCCCACATATTCAGTCAAGGTGAAACAGACACACGTCGGTGGGCTCCCACAAGTGTGTAAGAGGAGAGGAAGTGAGCCGGGCATGCATATGTCCATTCTTTCTCTGCTCCTGGTGGTGGATGTGTGGAGTTGTGTCAGGTCCCTGCCCCGACTTTCCTACAGTGATGGACTGCCAGCTGAGACTGTGAGCACGCGCAAACACCTCCTCTTCTGGGTTCGTCAGGGTGTTTTATTACAACCACAGGCACGAAACTAGGAAGCAGGCGAAGATGCTCCTCTTGTTTCCAATGCTGATTCTTTTTAAATTCTAAAAACTTGCGCCTTGCACTGGCTAGAGTCATCAGGGAGGATGGAGTCTCAATTCAGAAAACGCCTCCATAAGATTGGGTTTCTTAGTGATTGGTAGGGGCCCAGCCCATGGTGTGCGGAACCACCCCTGGGTTGGTGGTCCTGGGTTCTATAAGAAAGCAGGCTGAGCAAGCCATGGGGAGCAAGCCAGTAAGCAGCTCCCGTCTATGGCCTCTGCATCAGCTCCTGCCTCCCGACTTGAATTTCTGTCCCGACTTCCTTTGATGAGGAACAGTGCTGCAGAAGAGTAAGCTGAATAAACCCTTTCCTCCCCAAGACACTTTGGTCACCGTGTTCCATCGCAGCAAATGTCACCCTGGGGTGCTCCTTTTGAAGCGAAGGGAACACAGCACACATTGGCTGTCCTGCTACTTCCTGCTCTTTCGCTTTCTTTCTCCTTGCCCGGCATTGTGAGTGGAGTCCTCTCAGGTATCTGGTGATAGCCACGTGCTCTTATCTAGACACACACTGTGTGGCTCTCGTATCCAGTTGCTGTTTTTCCTTAATACTGGTTTGTGGGGGTGTTGATTAGCACAGTCAGTTACAACAATAACCTATTTAATTAGAGCCTCACACGGCACAGAACTTTCATTTGTGGTGGCTTCTCGGCGTTTTCTAGATATGCCCCTAGGTGCTGTCTCCGTTGTCAAGGACTGCATTGTAGTGACAGCTCAGGGTACTGTCTGTTTCTGGTTATAGCTCTCCACCCCACTCATCTCTTCTCCCACCCCAGGGAGCACTTTGCTCTGGACTCGAACCACTTGCTGTCTCTTGCCAGAGGCCTGGGGCTCTCTTTGGTTTTAACTTCTTGAGGGCAGAGCCATGTCCTATGTGCCCACTGGCCACTGGACCTGGCATGCTGCAACCACCAGGATGGCCTCTCACAAGGGTGGTGACACCTTCCATACCAGGGCAGGACTCATTCGTTAATTTTTAGTGTGGCGACCATATTTTTCAAACTAGCTTTGTTTGTAATTATGACGGGCCTATTTGCAATCAGGCATGACACTCTATGATGTAATAACTAGGCATTCATTTAGAAAGAATTTGTTGAGCCCCGAGTGCAGGCGCCGTGTTAGATATGTAAAAATCAGCCATCTTATCCTCTTGCTGTAGCTGCCCACTGGTTCACAGGGGCCATGCGTGCAAATGGAACAGCGCATGTGGAGTTCAGATGCGCAGCCTGGTGCTGGTCTCTAACAGTCTCGACAGAGTTGGCTGGGGATGCGGGTAGTGATGCTTAAGGTTGAAGAAGGCTAATGAGGGAGGCGACTCTGCCCAGGGACAGCCAGGCTTTTGGTTTCGAATGAGGGGATTTATTAAATATAAAGTGAACAAAGGCAAAAGAGCAAACAGCGAGGGGCAGACAGACAGATGGAAGCAACATCCGATCAGGGGGCTCATGACGTCTGGAAGAGGTGACGGGGATGGTTTGCTGAAGAAGTCACGAGTGAGGTCCCGACTGGAAATTCCTAGGCAGAGTGGGGTGGGCTTCCTGTGGGTGAGCTTCCACCTTCTGGTTCACACTGTGAGCGTTTTTACACCTCAGGATAAACACGGTGACCTTAGTCAGAAGGCCATACCTACCAGGTGTTCTCAGGAGTGCAATGCTTTTTAACATGCTCAGCTGTTGGCTTGTCCCCTACTTCCCTGTTCCAGGACCAGGACACCTGTCTGTGGGCAGAGAATTCCTTTCCAAGTCTTCTCATGTCTTATATGGATTTAGCTAGTACACGTTGGAGTGCCAATTTGTGTGTGTGGGGGGGGAATGGGACGACTTGTTCATTCCCGGCTGCCCAGAACTGAAATAATCACACAGAAACTATATTATTTACAACATTGCTTGGCCTATTAGCCTATGCATATTTCTAGCTCACTCTTATATCTTAAATTAACCCACTTCTATTATTTTATATTTTACCATGAGGCTTGTGGCCTACCAGCAAGGTTCTGACTGGTGGCTTGCGTCTTTCTCCTTTGGCAGGTCCATGGCTTTTCACTGACTCTGCCTACTTTCTCCCAGAATTCACTTTAATTTTTCTGCCTAGCTCTATTCTCCTCTATTACAGGCCAAAGCAGTTTCTTTATTCATTAACCAATAAAAGCAACACATATACAGAAGGACCTCCTACACCACCTGTCCCAAGACAGGGTATCTTAGAGGACACTTGATAAAAACACGCTCAAGTCTGAGACAAGGAGGGGCCTCCTCATTGCAGAGCCTGCTTTCACCTAGTACAAATATGTGACAGTTTACCAACGTCATTGATGCTACGGGGGTGGAGCGTGGACAAAGGCATGAAAGGGTCATGGCAAGAAGGGATCTGACGGGTGTGAGGAATGAAAATGACCCAGGAGGGCTTGTGCCTAGAGCAGGTGGTGAAGTGGTGAAGCCAGGGGCATGGCGGCTTCTGCCTGGTGGCCAGACCTTTGATGAGGACGTACTATGTCTCTCTGAGCCATGTGTTCTCTTGGAGCTGTGTAGCCCTGGGGCTCCTGACTGCAGCAGGATGGAGCGGTGGCTTAGCTGGTTCATATGGAGACACAACAGACAAAGCAAACAGAAGAGAGTAGGAGATGTCAGAGGGAGAGTTCTAATGAGAGGCTCAAACCCTCATCGGTTCGCCCATTGCTTCCTCAGGGAGAGAGGCAAGAGGGGAAGGAATCGGAAGGAGTGTTATCTATTGTAAAATTATAGGGACTTTGTGTGAATTCCATCTTCTGAAGTGGTCCTAACACCCTTTCAAGGGGTAAGAGATAGCCTGGAAGCTGACGGTTGCTGGGGAGGACATACGTATGTGAGGTGAGGGTACAGCTGGGCCATCCCGTGAGGTCCCAGCACAAGCAAGTACATCCAAGCTTCTTAGGGAAGCTGTGGGTCATAACTGCAACGCTGGATGTGGGAGTCACAAACACTTGACAATGCAAGGCTTTTGAACTTGCGACTATCAGAAATCAATTTAAAAGAGCAAATGTGGATCGAACCCAGGGTGTTTATGTGCGTCACGAGACTTCACTGTAGCTGGGTTCTGCGCTCACAACGTGTGTGCTTTGCACTGCGTGTGCCGCCACCCAAAGCAGGGTCAACCCACACAGCCTGAAACACCTCAGTTCTGGTGCATGGCTGTGGTCTTGTGAATTGCAGCGCTTTTTACTGTATGTACAAATTTTTCTGCCATCATGCTAATAAAACATAATGGCTTAATTACAGAAAACAAAAATTTTCAGTATTTTCTACTGTTAGTCCTTGGCATGTAAATATCAAATTAGCATGTCTTTATATTTCATTAGCCGAACAAGCACATACATCTCATTAGTATTCAAATTTACTACTGTCTTTAATTATGAAATTATGTGTGTCAGATTATTATTTTAAAGATTTACTTATTTTATGCATATAAGTGTTTTGCCTATATTTATATAGGTGCACCGTATGCATATAGTGCTCAGGGTTCCTCCTGTCCTCACCATTCTGAGATTACAAATTCGTGATATCATACCCTGAGTTTTTTTCTTTTTTCAAAGGTGAATGCAAGGCAAGCTAGTCACTGACGGAGTTATCTCCCCAGCCCCACTTTTGGCATTTCTGAGAGCTCACATGTCCTGGAACGAATGCTTTTTTAAGATTATTCAACATCCCTTATAAGAACCTCAATATGACATGTGCTAAAAACCAACTGCTCATGCGCTGCGAACAAAAGTGGGAGGGAGCCCTTCCTTCCTTGATATTTTCTGCTTGTTGGATGCCACTTTCTGGATTCTGGGTTCTATGATTCCAAAAGCTGCTGAGAATTCCAATTCCATAGAAGAACTGGGACCCAACCCTCTGCCTCTCGCGTTGCCCAGGTGAATCCTCCGAAGCATTTACTTTAGACCCTCATTTACCGCTTTCTTCCAAGCTCCATCAGATACTGATGTCACAACCCCAGTGATGACATCATAATCCCGACATTCAGCAATGAACCTGGAGCCCTGGCTGAGAGTGGTCATGAAAGGAAGCTGGAGATGGGGAGGCGATAAGTGGGGGGGAGTGGGGGAGGGAGGATGGGGAGGAAAGAACATGAACAGGGAGGCTTGGGGAGCCAGACATGCCCACCCTAACCACAACCTCAGAGGGTCGCGGTAGCAGACTGATAGCTGCAGGGCAGAGAGAAAGAAAGAAAGAAAAAAAAAGACCAACCTGCCACCGGGCTACCGAAGAACTCACCAGCAAGGACCTTTGAGTGAAGTTGATGGAAGACAAATGGGGTCATCACAGCCTATTCTCCAGGAGTGGGAGGACAAACTTTCTTCAGGCAACTAAGGTACAGGGCACCAGGGAGGGTGTGGGGGGGTAATGAGGCTTCAGTGGCTTTTTTAGATTTTATTTGTGTGCTGTGATAACGTGTATGTAGTATGTGTGTGGTAGTATATATGCACTTGCGTGCAGAGGTGTAGGTGCCTCTGGGCTGGAACAGAGCTGAATGGGGCTACTGGGTGTCTTACTCTAGAACTCCTACCTCATTCCCCCGTGAAAGGGTCTCCCTGAATCTGGAGCTAGGTCGGCAGTCGGAAAGCCCCCAGAGAGCCCCCTGCCCCACCCCAGATCTCCTCCACTAGAGTTGGGGGATATAGATGTCCGTGCAGACACGCTTGACTTTTTTACACGGGTGCTGGGGATTTGAACTCAGGTCCTCTTGCTTGCACATCAAGCACTTTGATGTACAGAGCCATCTCCCTAGGCGCTCAGTAGCTCTTTGGGTGTCGTCGTCATCTCTCCTATGGCTTCTTAAACACCGACTCAAGAGGACAACAGGTAAGATAATTTGAGCAAACTAAGAACTCTGCATGGAGACTTTTGGAGCCTCTCATTTCATACTAGTTAATTGGTTTCCTCTGGACTTGTAATATAGGCCTCTCCACCTTTTTCTTCTCTTTCTTCTCTACCCTTGCATAGTTCAGATCCCAAAGGCATGCCTGCAGCGCATAGTTAGTGCTCCTAGGTCACCGGAGGCGCCCTGGGAAGATGTTGATGCTGATTGATTTGGGAGAGTTAGTTCTTCTGGGACTGGGTTGTTGTAAAGCAAGGACAGCCCATGTCTGTGTGTCAGTACTTCTTTCTGACCCTTTGCCATGTTGTGAGCCAGCCAAGGAGGCCACTGATGGATGCTGATCGAAGGGGCCATCTTTTCTTGCTTCCAGTCTCCAATGGCGCACGCCTTTAATCCCAGCACTTGGGAGGCAGAGGCAGGCAGATCTCTGTGAGTTCGAGACCAGCCTGGTCTACAAGAGCTAGTTCCAGGACCAAAAACAAAACAAAACAAAACAAAAAAAACAAAAAAAAACAAAACAAAACTGAGACCCGTATGAATTCCTTGAATTTATCAAGCACCAGCCTTGGGCATTCTGCTTAAACAACAGAAAACAGGATCTATGTCTTGTGGCAAAATGTACTCTAGTGAAATATAACTTTTGAGGAATATATACCTTATATATTCTCTTAAAATACAGTCATAGAAATACAAAAGACAAGTTATTCTGCTTATGCAGAACTTGAATTTCAAAGTGAACTGTTTCAAAGAATGAGGTGTGCGTGTGAGTTTGTGTTGCATACAGGAGTCAACCCCAATCTTGTAGGCCTCTCTGATCAATATTTCAGTGTTTCCTCGGAAGGAAAACAGATACTACACACTATGGTGGTTTGAATGAGAAAAGCCCCCCCATACATAGTCTTATATATCTGATTGTCTGGTTCCCATTGGTGGACTGTCTGGGAAGAATTAGGAGGTGTGGTCTTGTTGGAGGAGGTGGGCTATTTGGGGTGGGCTTTGAGGTTTCAAAAGCCCATGGTAGGTCCAGTCTCACTCTTTCTGCCTCCAAGCGGTAGATCAGATGTAAGCTCTCAGTTCCTGCTCCAGCACCCGCCTGCCTGCCTATCTGCTGCTATGCTCCCCACCATGATGCTCACAGACTTGCCCTCTGAAACCGTAAGCAAGACCCCCACTAAATGCTTCCATTCTAAGCTGCCTCGGTCTTGGTGTCTTGTGACAGCAATGGAACAGCGAGTAAGACAGGTGCTTGTGAGCGAGAGCCGAGAGTGCCTGTGACATTCCGCTCCTCCGCTCTATCCTCAAGGACGTCACGCCATAGCCCCGAATTCTCCATCAAAATTCTGGCCCACTGAGAATCATCTAGGCAGGGTCCCTGTGGGAGGTCCTCTCTGTTTCCGGGAGTCTGACAGAGCTGTCTTTTAAGCTCTGTAGAAAACTGTTTCCAAGCGAAGTTGCAGTCAATTAGTTTTCCTCTGTGTTGCTGGATCTCCAGGGAATTTTGAACACCTCACATAGACCAGAGCCTCACAGCTGCTCAGACGACTCTGGCTTTCATGCGGCAATACATATGTGTATAGATCCAATCGCACATGCACACGCGTGCACACATACGCATTCGCATATGGGATTGGCCTACAAAATCACCAATCAGGACTCTCCCTCCCCCACTGTAACTGAACTTTGTGTCGCTCTCTAGCTGCGATTTCTTTCCAAGGGCATAGTCTGTGTGACGCTCCTTAGAATGCAAGAGGACACGGGTGACCTCCGTAAGGTATGATTAAACCAGAGCTCAGGTGCCTCTAGGCTGAAGTCTCACATCTGATAAGAGGCAGGGCAGGGACGTAAGGCTGGCTTCTCTGATTTTTAAATCTTTTGTTCTTTCCTATACAGTGCTCACCAATTGTACAAAGGCAAAAGACCTTGTGTGTATGTGTGTGTGTCCATGAATTAAAGGAGAGTAGCTGAAGTACTGAGCTCCAGCTCCCCCCACTCCAATGTGGAAGACAAGGATAGTCCTAATGTTGACCTCTGCACTCATTTTCCTGCATACACACACGTGCACACATATGTACATACACGCGCACACACATGCACTTACACACACACAGACACACACACCAGCCTCTCAAAGGGACATGGAAAGAATTTTTGAACAGTAGCCTTAAACACCTCAAGGAAATCAGGAAAAGCAGTCTCTTTCACTTCTTGCACCAGGATAAACGGAGGTCAGAATGCTGAGCTACCACCTCAAAGCGCAATTCACAAAACAGAAGGGTAGAAGGGTGGAGACAGCAGCCACAAGGCCGAGAAAGTGTTCCCAGGCTGTGACGTGGGGGATAATGTTTGCCTAGCACTTTTGACTCTTCTTTCATATCTATGGTACGTTGTTTGTATATGACCTTAATACTGTGCTTTACGTTAAATTTCACGTTGCCTTTCTATGCTCAAAGGAATATGTTTAAGTCCACAAAGCTGCCTTAAGTCTCCTACGCCACCAGCCTCTTATTTCTATCAACCAACCTTACACAACTCGGGGGTTGTTCATTAAGTCTGCTGAGCTTTGCCTGTGGGCCCAGCACACAGCCGACCCTGTGGGGATGGGGAAACAGCAAGAAGTAAATCTCTCTCCCCCTCAACCCCAGGTTCTAGGTCAACCGTGGCAGGTGTCTGGGCAGCAAGCTGGCAGCCGCGGAGTATGCAGGTGATTTGGGGACTCTTATTGCTTGTTGGCAGCCACCATCCCTTTACAGTTTCCTTGTTGCTTCTTTAGAGATTCTGTGCCTGGACTTTGTAGATTTTTATCTTAAGCGGTGCAAAGGTTGATCCCCTGAACCACCTCCCAGCAGCTGAATAATTATTCGGGGGTTGGCTCAAGTGTCTTATCGCTGCCGATGGGCTGCACAGTAACCTGGTTTTCCCTGGAAGGCAGCTTCCCTCAATGAGGCTGGAGGACGGCGGCTCACTGGCTGACACCCAGGCTGGGGCTCAGGTTGCCCGGCTTGCTGGCCAGCTCTGAGGAAGGACTAAGGGACAGACCCCAGCAATGCCTTCTGGACAGGGTTGGCTTTATTTACTAAAATTAGCTTCTTTTCTGGTCCATTTAACGAACTGTTAAATCGTTGTTCCAGATTTTAAGTAAGAAAACCATAAACTAGTTGGTTTAACATCAGAAATTCATTTCTCACCATTCCAGAGGCTGGAAGTCCAAGATGAGGGAGCCAGCATGGTGTAGTTCTGGTGAGGGCTGGCTTCCTCTGGTCTCAGAAGAGCTCAAAGCTAACCCACCCTTGACTTTAGCTAACCCTAAACATCCCCTGAGCCCTGCCTCCTGGTACCGTCAGATCATGGGGGAGCATGTCAATGCATTAATCTGGAGGAAGTATAAAAATCCAGGTAACAGCAGATACTTCTTTCCATTGCGGCTAAAAAAATTATTCCATTTTTTTCTTCTATGCCTACAGAGGTCAGCCAAGGGTCTCAGATCCGTGAGGTGCTAGGAGGGGCAGCTCTTAACTGCTGAGCCATCTCTTCAGGCCCTGCTCTAGAGTGAGTTCATCTAGGGTTAGGGACATAGCTGAACTGGTAGAACGCTTGCCTACCATGCACAAAGCCACGGGTTTGCTCTTCCAAATTATTTATTGGATAAAACTGGGTGTAGTGGTCCATGGCTTGTCTACATAGCAAGCTGGAGGCTAGTCTAGGCTATATGAGTCCCTGTCTTAACCAAACAGAAAAATGAATAGATTGGCCTGGTATATATTTGATAGGGCTTTGGCAACTATTAAATTTTAGAAATACCAGTTGTAGGCATTGCCTCAAGTCCACAAGAGAAGGAGCAAAGGCCCGGATGAGGACTCTTTCCACCTGCTCTGCAACCTTGCAGACCAATGTACTGTCTTGGCTAACACCTGCTGTGATTGGCTGATACACGTGCCATTCAAGGTAGTCTGAAAGCGGGGAAGGCAGGAGCCTGCAGTGCTAGATGCCCATGTTCTGCTCTGAAGTGTATCCCAAAGGACCGAGTATAGGGCGGCAATGCAGATGCCTTACTAGGTCCAGAAGGCCTAGAAGTGGTCCAGGGAGGGAACACGGCAACATCTGACTGGAGGCAAGAATGCGGGATTCCTCCATCGCTTCATTCCGGGGCTCACTGCTGCTACCAGGAAAGGCCACTTAGGGCACTCACAGGGCATTGGAACAAACTTACTCCACTGCCTTGAACAGCCAGAGAAAGGGACAGATGTTGGAAACAGCAGTTTTTGGAGGCCAGGGCATGGGAAAAGGGAGGTAAATAGGAGATTTTAGCAGATCGCTTGCTGTTCTTCCAGAGATCGGGGCTGGATTCCCAGCACCCACGTTGGGTGGCTCAGAACCCCAGCTCCAAAGCATCTAATGACTTCTTCTGGCCTCCTTGGGAACTTGCACACATATACCACACCAAACACGTGCGCATGTGTGCATGTGCACAGACACAGGCGCTTGCGCGCGCGCACACACACACACCTTTAAACAGATACGCACAAGCTCAGAGGGGAAGCGGTGACCTGAATAGTGCCCAAAGGCTCCCCAGGAAAGAGAGTTTGGAGTTGATGGAGCTAGAATTTTCAGGGCAGAGCACAGAGAGGAAGGAACCCCGAGAGGTCAACAGAGGGGCTCCCTTGTGTTTTGTCTGAGCTTCAGTAAATACATGACTGTTAAAGCTTCTTCTGGTTGGAACAGTCTTCAGAGATGACCCAGGCCTGGGATAATCTGGGCTGGTGGCAACTTCATAACAGCACGCAGATTCTTTGGAGATCTTTTCTTTGGGCCAGGTGAAGCGGCGTAAATGAATGCAGACAGATTGGAAAAATATATACAGCTTTAATGGGGAAATAGACTTACAGAACCAGAGGTTCCCGCGGAGAACAGGAAAGCAGAAGGAGCGGCTGGGAGCACACCCGCAAAAATATCCTCGGGGGACCCTGCCCCCTGCTAGCAAGGTGATTGGCTGGGTCTCCCCTACACTTTCAACATAAGAAGTCCGGTCCTCCCTCCCTCCCAAGTGTGCCTGGATTTACTCACTCACGTGTAGTTCCCGGGAACAGACTGTGGAAGGCAGGGAGGGTGGTGGTGTGGTTGACTTTAGCAACTAGGTCGTAAAAGGTATTCTGGCTTCCCCCTTGCCTTCTCTTAGACCCACCACTCCAGGGGAAGCTACAGCTATACTACCCTATGGGGAAGGTCCCTGGGGAGGAGATCTGAGCTCTTTACCAACAGACAGGAAGCAAGCAAGCTCTTTTGGATGCAGGTCCTAGCCCCAGTCACTGTGACCCTTCCAGAGGTTACAGTTTGATTTCCCTATAGGATTGCTCTGTAGATCTTGGTGATGTCCGTTGGCCAACACTGCTAACTTTGAGGCAGCCTCAGGTGACCATTCAGGGCTGGAGGATTCCCGACAAAGCGGATCATTGAGCAGGAGATCAGGAAGGAAGTTCCACAGCATTAATGACAGATGGGTCCTAGCACGAGGAGCCAGACTTGAAATCATGCCTTAGAAGGATCCAACTCATCTCAAGTGTCTTACTGGCATCTCAGAGTAAAGCCCAAGAAACCTTAAAGGAATGTAACAGAACCTGGCCACCAACAAAGCAAAATGTCCTTGCAAAAACAAACAAACAAACAACAAAAAAACATGGGGTGTCTGGAGAAGCAGGAGCAGCGTTATTGCTGTCTGGAGAGAAATCACTCAGGAATTGTGTTTGCTGTGACCAAACAGCCCGCAGAAGCGGCTGAAAGTGTTGTTTGGCTTGGATCTTGAAAAGATCTCGCCCACCGTGGTGGGAAAGGCATCCTTGGGGAGTCTGTGGCCATGCGAGCATGAGGAGGCAACTTACCATAGCTCCGCAGCTTCGGGAAAGAGTTTGTGGAATTACAACCCTCAAGTTAGTGCCCCCACTGTTCTATGTCTACCTGGTTAGGTTCTGTGTCCCAGAGGTCCCTCTTGTTGCCACCAGCTGGGAAGCTAGTTTTCAGACACACAAATCCGTGGAGGCTGTTTACACTCAAACCACACGAGCAGACACAGAATCATCAGAGATGGCGGAATAGTAGACAAGTATGCAAAGATCAATTTATTTACTGTTTGTCGAATCAGGGGTTTTTCTGTGTATACATGGCTGCCCAGGAACTCGCTCTGTAGACCAGGCTGGCCTTGAACTCAGGGATGCGACTACCTCTGCCTCCCAAATGCTGGGATTAAAGGCCTGTGCTAACATGCCTACCATGCTTGGCTAAGATAATTATTCTTTAAAAAAATATGTATGAATGTTTTCCTGCACGGATGTACATATGCCATGTGCATGCCTGGTGCCCATAGAGGCCAGTCAGAAGAGGGTGTCAGATTCCCCCAAAACTGGACTTACAGATGGTTGAGCCATCACTCTGGGAACCGAACCTGGATCCTCTGCCAGAGCAGCCAGTGCTCTCAACTCCCGAGCATCTCTCCAGCCCCTAAAATAACTCCTCTCAGACAGCAACTGTGCCACTGATGACGCAAAATGTGAACACGTGGCGTCAGTGAGTGTCCTTCGGGGAAACAAGAGTCCATGGAACGCAGGCGGTTTGGGGTAGATGAGAGAGCTATGTGGGAGCTGGCTCACGGGCGCTAGATGCTGAGAAGCTCCAGTCTGAAAGCAGAGGACCAGGGAGGTCAGTGGGATCGTTCAGTTTTTGGGTAAGGGTAGGGAAACTTGGAGTTCAGATGTTCAAAGGCAGCGGGATGACAGAAGGAGACAGAAGAGGAAGAGAGAATGGATTCTACTTCCCTTTGTCTTTGTGTGCTGACTGAGTATGTCAACTTGACCAAAGCTAGAGTCATTGGAGAGGAGGGAGCCTCACCTGAAAAAGTGCCTCCATAAGGCTGGGCTGTATGCAGGCCTGTAAGGCATTTACTTAGCAATTGATGGGGGAGGGCCCACACACACCAGCCCACTGTGGGTGGTGCCATCCCTGGGCTGGTGGTCCTGGGTTCTATAAGAAAACAGGCCGAGCAAGCCAGTAAGCAGCACCCCTCCATGCCCTCTGCATCAGCTCCTGACTCCAGGTTCCTGCCCTGTTTGAGTTCCTGTCCTGACTTCCTCCAGTGATGGACTTTGATGTGGAAGAGTACGCCAAAGAAACGCCCCCTTCAGGTTGCTTTGGTCATGGTGTTTCGTGACAGCAATAGTGACAGGCCTTCAGCTGAGGGATGCTGACTGCCCCCATTGATGGAAAATCTTTCTTACTCAGCCCTTTGATTCAGATACCATTCTCTCTTAGAAACACCAATGATGTACCCAGAAAGCAAAAAGAAAAAAAGCCAAAGAAAGGAGGGGGGGAGCTTTACCAGCTATCTAGGTGGTTCTGAACTCAGGTAAGCTGGTTTTTAGAAATAATTAGTGCAAACTCAGCAAGACCCAGGGTTGTTTCTCTTAAGAGGGGAGATGATCTTCACTCTACCTTGACCATGAGCTCAATGCACGGTATGGTCACAGGGCAGAGGCCATCGAGACATCAGTACTGGGCCTGGCAGGCCCAGAGGAGTGACTGAGCTGGCCCCAGAGTTCTGTCTCAATTATGACACCAACTTGCTTGGTGACTCTTTTGACCATGAAAGTGGGTCTGGCCATGATCCTGTGGGTATCATGGAGAGAAGATCATTTGCTTAGTAGATGCCTACCTGGTTGGCATCATGTCGCCGTGTCAAGAGTGTTGTTATCTGCTGAGATGTCCCGACCTGCTGTGAGCTACAGCTTGGGAAAATGAACAGTAGACTTGGTTTCTTAAATACTTGTCATTCATCCATCAGCAATATGTTTTTGGCCACTGAGTGAGAGCTAAGGCTGGTCCAGTGACAAGAATTTTACTTGACATCCATGACCAAACACAGTAACTCACGTGACTGCTCCAACATGCTGAGTTGCGGCTGGTCACTCATGATGAATATCCGAGGAAATTGAGGTTAAGTCACACATGCCTCATAGCTGGGCTGGACTTGGAAGTCAGGCCCACAAGATTTTAGCTCCTAGACATTGCATACTCATCCAGGTTGCTTATTGCTCCTTAGAGCTGAAAGCAAACATCATGCCCTCAAGGGAGACAGCTGCATGCTTGTGAGCTTCAGATGAAAGATCAATGACTTCCATAGGCTGACTGGGGTCGGTGTGCCAGGGTGTGGGAGGACCACAAATACAGCATGCCACTGAGTTGGCCTCTTTTCATCCTAGGTCAAAGCAAGGGCAAGAGACTCATGATGCCAGCAGGCCTAGCGTGAAAAAGGAGACACGAAACTCCATTGACCTGGACACACTCAGGCCAAAGAAACTGGCGGGAAAGATCTAGGGGCAGCGTACTGGACAAGCGCGTGCCGTGTAGTCTAACGTCTGTTAACTGCCTAATGACTGTTTACCGGCCGTGTGACTTCAGCCATGTCTTGGTGACTTACTTTCCTCATGAAGGGTCTGGGTCAACCAGTGTTGTCTACCCCATAGGCCTTGTTGAAGAAGAAACATAACATACAATCTAGAAATGGTTCTGATTCGCAGAAGTCTCTAAATGCTAGCCACCGCTGTCTGTACTCTGTCACTATTGGTCACCTCTCTGCCTCTCTCTACAAGGGGAACCCTTTTTGCTTTTAACCTTTACTTTTTGAACGATTGGCCTGTATCTGTTGTACTCAGTGATAGATTTCACGGAGCTATTTTCTTTAAGCGTGTCAAATATTCTGACCACAGTTGTGCTCAACTTTAAACCCTTTAAAGTTTCTCTGCATCTCTGCCCTTGCTGATCTCCTTTCTGGGAAGCTAGCTGGTGTCTTAGCTGGGAAATGTGAGACACATCGCTCGCAGGACTGCTGCCCCTCACGTGTCCGCCTGACAAGGTCACAGGTGACTCAGGAACTGGCTGGGGACTGTTTTGTTTGTTCCTAGGAGCAGTGAGTAGCTTCCCCAGCGGATGCTGACTCCCGTCAGTCTTCCTCAGTTCCTTGGCATCTCTGTGCCTGTGCTGTCTTGTACCTTCTGCTCTAGCCTGGTTCATTGTGATTCTTTCAGGTGACCACAGTGGAAAGGTATGATGGCCCCTCTCTTGCTTTCTTTCAAGGAGAGAGGTATCTTACCTAGTAGCTGTGACTGTCCCTGTCCAACTGAGGCCAGCCACAGCCTCTGTCAGCCCTGGTGTACCTCAGCATCTCTCCAAAGGCTGTTGGCTATCCCCTGTTCTTAGCCCCTCCATCTGGCCTGGATTTGCCTAAATGACTGCCCACACAGGATTCCAAACTGGGTAGAGTCCTCTTGCTTGGAGACTTGGCTTCTAAAACACTTCATCAGCGGACAACCCTTGGGTCCATTGCGTTATTGAACACGTGATCACTACTTTGAGACTGTGTGCCTGCTGAGGACAGGTGCCCCTGTGTAACCTGGGCACCTACTGCACAGGCCACTGTGCTGAATGGGGTGGGGGGAGTAAGGGAACGAGAGGCTGTGGGTCGTGGTTGCTCCTCCCAGAGATGGGACTAGGGAGCCTGGCTACAGTGTGGGTGTGTCCTACAGGTGCTGGCCCTGAGACTTGTGTGTTGGCTGCAACTGTGTGGTGTGCCTGGGTCCCTGGGGAGCCTGAGTGTTGCTTGCTTCTGGCATGTTGGGGAACGGATTGGAGTAGCAGAGCTCCAAGTTGCCCATTGGCTGCCAAGGAGTAGTTTTGCCCTAATTAAGATGGCCCCGTGACCTTCTAAAGTCTTCTGCCCCTGATGCTTTTGTTCCTGCCCTTTGCCATTCCCGGATTACCTTCCTCCTTTTCTGCCTTTGGAACCAGGGCCTTTTATAGCCACCACGACCCCCGAAATTCTCCCAGGCAAGCCATAGTGCCACGGGCTGCATCCTGCCTCTGCTGGCCTTTCCCACCGCTCTGTTCTCTGTCCTCCCAGCCCCTGGTGAGGTGGTACCAGGTGGCGGGGGTGGTGGTGGCGGCGGGGGGGGGGTGGTGGTGTCCCACCTTACTTCAGATGTCCTCAGTAAGGAAATCTCTGCGATGAAACTGCCTCATGTGTCAATGGATTTGTTGGGGTTCTAGCACCCCGACAAGCTAACCTCTGCGGCCTGTCTTCAACAGGCCAATTAGACAGGTAACGGGGCAGAAGAGAGAAAGGAAATGCATTCAGCGTGGAGCCATTGAGAAGAGGAGGAGGAAGAGGAAGGAAGCCTCTTCCTGGGAGACTCGTGTCCTCTCTGCTGGACACCAGGCTCAGCTCTTGTCTTTTCCCACCGTGGGAGTTCTAGGGGAATCCTAGTTTCTTGAGATCCATTGTCTCAAAGAGGCCCATTAAGGGCTAGCCTTAGACTCAGAGGAGCCTCCCATTCCCAGAAGCCCTAGACATTGGTATTCTTTTCTTCTGGGACAACACCCGGTGCCGGCTGAGATTCTTCTGGGATTTTGCAGAGCTGACCTCTGGAAGGAGAGGCCAGTCAGTTGTCTGCCTATAGGGGTGTGGCTGTGAGGGGCTCATGTAGAGGGCGTAGAGGGGGATGCCCCCCGCTCTGCCCACACCTGCCCGGGGATCCTGGGCCAGAGCTGTTAGCAGTGGAGCAGTCTGCCAGGAAAGCAGAGCCCAAAGACTTAAAACAGTCATCACCGCTGGAGAGGGAGGAGGTGAGGAGGTGAGGAGGTGGGGAGGTGGGGAGGTGGGGAGGTGGGGAGGTGGGGAGGTGGGGAGGGAGGAGGTGAGGAGGTGGGGAGGTGGGGAGGTGGGGAGGTGGGGAGGTGGGGAGGTGGGGAGGTGGGGAGGTGAGGAGGTGGGGAGGTGGGGAGGTGGGGAGGTGGGGAGGTGGGCCTTTCATATTCTCATGGGCAGGGCAGGGGCCGGTTCATGATGCCTATCTTCTCTGAGGGACCAGGGAGCCGCAGCTATGGGATGGAACAACTGCCAAGTCCTTATGGAATTCAGAGTACTGGGTTTTAGAATTGGAAGTCTAGTCAGTAACAGTGCCCGAAATATAACAGGTCCCTTTTCCAGCCTCCAAATGGACCCGTTTCACCAACACCCCCACCCACTTCCTGGATTGTGAAACTGAGTCTGGAATCTAGGATGCTGTGTGGCTCAGCCCGGGTTTGACTACTTCCTCCTCTAGCCAGAGTCATTAGGTTATTTCCCCTCTTCCGACTGGGGCTGAACACAGCAGGTGCAGGGATTGGCTCAGGGGATCACCTCAGCTTGGGGCTGAGTCACCACAGAGCCTCCAGCTAAGTGGCTGACAACACAGCCTGGGGCCTCACCAAGGGGGCTCCAGAAATTGCCAGGGCTAGAGCACCTGGGTTTCAGAGCATCGTTTTCTGTATAGTGACTTAGTGAATGTTTCTGAAAAAAGTGACGTGTGTGTGTGTGTGTGTGTGTGTGTGAACCAATCCTCAGGTTCATTTGTGGGGGTGGGGTAAGGGTGCTTTGGGCTGAATTTTATGTCTTCAAGAATCTTCCCTTTAGATCTGAATAATGTAAAAAAAATATATATCTTTTTTATTTATTTCTTAAAGATTTCTGCCTCTTTCCCGCCACCGCCTCCCATTTCCCTCCCCCTCCCCCATCAAGTCCTCCGTAAAGGGCAGAATGTAGGACTTGCTTTCTGGAAAGCCTGGAGGGTGGAGGAGGGGTCAGGATGCCTTCATTTTGGGGCCCAGAGCCCCAGGAATTCGTGGGCAGTGGTGACTGTCCTTGTGGCTGGTTAAGAATTGCCCCAAGTGCTGGGGCCCTTCCAGACACCTGGCTTGACAGCGGACCCACTCTAGCGTGCTGATCTCCAGGATGTCCTCACCTTGCCAATCTCCCAGTCCCCCACCTCTGCATCCAGAGCTCCTGGGTGGAGCCAGCTCAGTCTGGCTGAGTTTCCCTGTGGGTCTGACTGGACCTCACAAGTGAGCTATTGGACTGGGGCCATAGCTTGGTTGGTAGAATACTTGCCTGGAGTGCATAATCCTTGACTTTGATCTCCAACACCTGACAAATTCAGTGTAGGGGTGTGCATCTGTGATCTCAGCAGTATGGAGGCTGAAGGATCAGAAGTTCAAGGTCATCCTTAGATGTGTAGAATTTGAGACCAGTCTAGGATACACAAGACCTCTCCCTCGATATAAGTTAGTTTTCCCCCGAGATGGAGCAAAGCACTGTCTTTCTGATCCCCACCTCCTCCCCGGTCTCCTGGAGTGCTGTGAGCAGGCGCCCACTCCTGTCATACAGTCCCATTAGACAGCATTACACAGCTCCCTTCTCGGGATAACATCTAAATGACACTCCGACTCTCTGTGGCCTACAAGACCTCAGATATGTGTTCTTCAACAGGCTTCTTTCCCGGTCTCTGCAGTGATTCCCTAGAAAGCACCGCCTCTCTGGACGGTCTTTATATAAATACATACATACATGCATACAGATACATATATAATTATATACATGTATATGTGTATAATTATACACATGTATCTGTATCTATCTATATCTTGATGTTTATTAGCTGGGAATGTGGCTCAGTTGGTAGAGCACTTGCCTTGCACACAGAAGCCCTGGGCTCCCTCCACTGCAGGCATAAACTAGGCATGCTGGAGGCTGCTGTAATCTCAGCACCTGGGAGGTGACAGGCAGATCAGAAGTTCAGGATCCTCCTGGGCTACATAGGAAGCTTGGAGCCAGCCTGGGACATAGGAGTCCCTGTCTCCAAAGCAAAGCAAGACTTTAACTTATTGTCCTTTCGGGTCTCAGCAACACTCGAGAGTGACTTGATCTGGCTTGGCATCATTTGTTATTTATTTTTTTCTTGGCTTTTGCTTCCCGTTGGCAAATGTAAGCCAGGAGGGAGGTAGGGTGTAGGGGCACTGAGAATGTAGGTTGTCGTCTGGCTCACAGCACAACAAGGGGAGGACGAAGTGTAAACAGCAATAAGGTCAAGAAGCTGTCAGGCTGTTGGAGTAGAAGACTTTGGCTCTAGGGAGGAGACACAGGGTCCCTATGCTCTATAAACCTAAGGCAGACAGTCCAGTCTATGGAAGGCTGGGGTGGGATGGGGAGGTAGTGGGCCCTGGAAGCATCCCAGCTACACCGCTCTTCTGAAGTCCCCCTGGTGCCGCCCTACAAGCCCCGCCCCCGATCAGGCCCCGCCCCTCATCGTGCTCTAAACTGACAGCAGCTTCAGGCCTGGTGTTTGCATACAAAGGCGGCCCACGCGCGCAGTTCCTCTTGGTGAGTAGCAGCGGGGACATGGGTCCCAGATCACACCCTGAGGCCCATTCTTGGGTTGTGGGGACCCGCCAGGAGGCTATGAGGGCTGCCTCGCATCCTGGGCCTTGTCATGGAGCGCACGACTTTGCAGGGACCCCACGGGGGGAGACGGGGGGGGGGCGGGGGGAGGCTGGGATCCGGATGAGACCCATCCCGAGGGGCTTAGGATTCAGGCTTTGCCGCCCTGGATACTGTGGTCAGACTGGGAGGTTGACCTCCGTGCCCAAGGGCACACCTCCGCAGGGTGGCAGCAAGCTGGGAACCCTGATTCTCAGGTTACCCGGCAGGCCTCCGCGCTGCTTTGCGGTGTGGTGGTCGCTGGGCCTGCCTCTCCACCAGCCTGGGCGACAGACCGTTTTTGCATGGAGAAGGTCAGGGGAATGTAGAGTGACAAGCAACGCATTGGAAGTCATCTTAAGTAATGGGACGGTGGTTAGAGTCGGGGTGGCTGCCTGCTAATTTGTGTTCCAGTAGTTGCTGCAGACACCCACCCTACTATGGAAAGGAAGTCAGAAACGAAAGCCCTGGGCAGTGCTGGTCTGGGGATTGGGGGACACAGTGGCTTCCCACAGGGTAGTGAAGTTGTGGGGAGGGTGAGTCTGTAACGGTCAGGTCCTTAGAGGAGGGGATAGCGATCCAGGAGGGTTCAGACGTGAAGGGCCCACCCCTTGTTTCCATACTGTGTGTTTTATGAATGAAAGCAGTTTATGGGTGCATAATAATTAAGGCCTGATTAGCACCCTGGCAAGGGAACTTTGCAGCGTCCCCAGAAAGGCTGAAGGATCCCAGTGTGTCTGGTTCCCCTTGTTGACAGAGCTTCCTGTTTGCTGACATGGCTTTTGCTGACATGGCTTCTGCTGTCATGGGTTTTGTGTGTGGGTGTGTGGGTGTTTTTGGCCCTCATCTCTGCTTGTGTAGAGGCTGATGGTTGAGTTGGGAAGCCTGGTACTGTCTTGGTACCGTCTTGGTGGCTGTGCCACCCCATGTGACTTCTTCCCTCTGGGGGTGGCAGTTGCCAGCATTCTTACCATGCTTTGTCGCTTCGGAACAGGAGTGCTAGTGAAAGGGATAACATGCCTGGTCTTGTTGCCTGAGTGATAACTTGGGGGTCTGATGAGGAGATGGGATCCTCCGCTGCTGTCCTGAATGGGGAGGTATCTGCTGGAGGGGCTGGGTCAGGCCTTTTGCTTATCTATTGTGCTCAGGACTTTGGGCTGGAGAGAGGAAAAGGGTCAAGAGATGGCAGGACAGCTGACCACTGATAGCTGGAAACCTATGGGCCAGAGAGGCAGGCTTGGAGCCTGATTATCAGTTTCCCTATCTAGAGTGAGTGAAAAAAAAAAAAACAACAACCATAAAACCACGGCTTCATTTACCCGATTATTGCCCAAATGACATGCTTCAGAACAACTTCAGACTGTTTCTCCAAGGGGGAGCTCAGGGTTCCACTGAGGACCCTTTGTGGAGCTGGGCTAGTCCTGGCTAGCTGTTGCTAGCTTCTGGTCCATACCTGAGCTGCCTTGGCTCACTCCTCCCCCAGCTTAGATTATGAATCCATTCTTCTGGGGTCTTCTCCCTCTTCAGGTTCAGGGTGTGAAAGGGACCAGTAATTTTATGAATTGATTTTAGCCAGTATGTAGGTGGAGATGTTTGTGCTCTAGGATAGCTGGGCAGGGGTTTGGTGTCCTGTGCACTATCAGCCCTGGTCTTTGGAGCTTTTTGCAAAACAACCAGGAGTGAGTGATGCAGGCTGGTCCGTGAACCGACTGCCCTTGAACGTCCTCACATGTGAATTTGGAGCTGTTGTAGCTTGGACTGGCCCGGAACTTGTTATGTATGTAGCCCAGGCTGGTCTTGACCTGTGTTGCCCGGCCTAGCCTGGGACTCAGGCTCATCCTGCCTCAGCCTCCTTCATGGATGCTGGAATCTCAGGCATGTGCCGCCTCACTCTGTCTGACACCATGTTTATTATGGAACACGAGTATACCTTTCCAGTACCCCTGTATTCATCTGAATCAGTACTGATCCCTGCTCTGCCTTTTTTTGTGTGTAGGTACAATCTGAATTCTTTAAATACATGCAAAGTACTCTGCCGTAAGAGACTTAGTACTGTGGCAAGGACCCTTTAGGGGCTACTTGCTAGTGCCTCCGGGTGGCGGGTCCTGTTTAAGTCACCCGTCTTCCAGGCCCAGAATGGAGCTGCAGTTCTCTTGGACAGGCAGGGGATATGTGACCATTACAGATGGGCTGGGACAGGAATGGAGGGGGAGGTGCGAGGATAGACAGAGGTCCCAGGAGCAAGATGTGCAGCTGGCTCGGGGGCCCTCGCAAGTGTGTGAAAAGACACTGGCACTTCCAAGGAGAGCAAAGATCCTGCGCCCTGCAAGGGAGCTAATGGTTAAGGGCTGAGGTTCCGAGTCCCAACTCAGGGCAGGGTTACAGAGCACAGGGGTCACGTTGTGTCTGTGTGTCTCTTTCCTGTTGGCCAGATCCCGGGTGCTTCTTGGCGGGGACGTGAGGACACTTATTACCTGGGATTATAATAATTCCCACTTGTTGCCAGAGCTCAGCTCTGAGAAGTCTGAGTGTCACTTAGCTGACCTTCCAGCCAGGCCAGGGACCATGTTCTAGTTGTCCCTGCCACTCGGACAACCTTATCAGAAACAGTATTCAAAATTAGTGTTTGTGTGTGTATGTATGTGTCTGTCTGTCTGTCTGCATGCCGTAGCGTGACTGTGGAGATCAGAAGACAACTTCAGAGAATCTCTTCTCTGCCCCTACCCTGTGGGTTCCAGGGCTTGAACTGAGGGCCTTAGACTCTTCAGTAAACACTTGTCCTAGTGAGCTCAAGCCCCTTCACGTCCCTTTTGTGCGGAGTAGCTTTTAATGACACAGAGACCCTGAGACCAAATGTACAGCAGTTTTCAGACCTCCCATTAAAAACTGACGTGAAAGAAATGCTTGTGTGGATGGAAAAGCCAAGGTCAGCCATCTACCCCCTATGAGTATGGGTATTTATAGCGCCTGCAACTCCCTTCCACTTTTAATAGACTCACACTATTCCATATTTAATATGGATGGTCCATAATTTGTCCATCCAGGGTCTCGTTGGTCTTGAAGTGATTTCTGCTTTTCTTCCATCACAGCCAAGTCTACGGCGACTGCCACCCACAAAGATGCTATTGTCTCTGGGGGCTAGTGAGCTGGCTCAGCAGGTAGAGGTGCCTGCTGCCAGCCAGAATGACTGGAGTTTGATTCCTGGAACCCTCATTCGTGGAACAAGAGAACAAACTCACTAGTTCTGTGGGTGCAAAGCACAGGCTCCTACTAGTTGCTTTTAAAATCTGAGGTCACATATATTCTGTGACATGAGCATGCACGTGCCTGTGCGAACGCACACGCTAAAAACACTATCTTCTTTCATCTGTAGAATCAGATTTTGCCGTGGAATTGCTAGGGTTTGCTGACCTGTGCGAAGGATTAGAGCTGAGTGTATGGTCTGTGATTCTGCTCTCACTATTGGAGGATTTATGGAATGCTTTGATTTGGGACCTTCTGAAAGGCCTTAAAAAGTTAATCATTTTGTTCAGGGGTGTGTACGTGCAAGTGGGAGTGTCTGTGTAGGTATGTATGTGTGCAGGTGGGTATGTCTGTGTGCAAGTGTGTGTTTGCAGATGTGTATGCGTGCAGGTGTATGTGTGTAGGTGTGTGCGTGCAGGTGTGTATATGTGTGCGGTTTGTGTGCAGGTGGGAGTGTGTGCGTGTAGGTGTGTGTGCGCAGGTGGGAGTGTCAGTGTAGGTATGGTTTGCAGATATGTATATGTGTGTTCAGGTGTGTGTGTGTGTGTGCAGGTAGGAGTGTCTGCATAGGTATGTGTGTACAAGTGAGTATATCTGTGTGTGTGTATGTGTGTGTATGTGTGTGTGCAGGGTACATGTGCACTTTTGGGGGCCAGAGGTGGACCTTCCTTAGGTCCATGTTACCTTTTGAACTAGACTCTCTGAGTTTGTTGCTACTAGTTGAGTTGGATTAACTGTCCTGGCGAGTCCCAGGGATTTCATAATCCTTCCCAGTCCTTTCCAGTCCTCCCCAGTGACTCACGCCTGGCTTCTAATGTGGGTGCTGGGATTAAATTCAGGTCCTCAGGCTTTGGAGACTCTTCCTTATGGACTGAACCATCCGTCTATTGATCTGCATGTGTGTGAGTCTGGGATGATGAACTTCTCGGACACAACCATCCAGGTTTTCTCTGCTGTCTTGTGAGCCTCTGATGTTACTGTGACAAGTTTTCAATGGCGCTGGTCTGAGGTCACCCCCAAATGATACTAATATTCCAGGTGGTGGAATTGCACTAATAAAGTTGTGGGGTTAAGAGAGCTATTGCAGGACTTTTGAATTTTGGCAGATTTAAAAAAATGGGCAGGGGAACTGCATTTTTTGGCAGGTTCATGAAGCCTCCTGATGGATTCTAACAAGTCTGAACAAAATGTAGACTTTTCTAGTGTCGTAATTAGATGAGACTTGTGGCACCGCTTGGTGATATATGTCTCTAGGCCATGTCTGGGATGGTCTCAGGCTGGGGTGGTGGCTGTGCCAAGCACCTGCAGAATGCCAGGGTTGATGTGGGGGAGGGTGGTGGCCTCCAGTTTCAGGCTGGGGCCTTGAAGTGGGGTTCTCTTCCCCACAGGAGCTCCATGTCCATTTAGGAAGTTCTTACCCGGAGATGGCGTTTCAGAGACCTTAGTGATGGTTCAGAATGTCAACCCAGAAGCGGCCACATCTAAGAAGGAAAAGAGTCCGTTGTTTTGTGACTCCAGAGTCCCACAAAGTCTTGGTTTGCATTAGCTGTGATTCTCAGCCTGTGAGCCGCGAGTGACCCCTTTGGGTGGTCCAATGGCCCTTTCAGAGGAGTCGCATATCAGATTTACATTATGATTCATTACCAGGGGCAAACTTATATGAAGCAGCGAAAATAATTTTATGGTCGGGGATCACCTCAATAAGAGGAACTGTGTTAAAGGGTTGCAGTGTTAGGAAGGTTGAGAATCATTGCTCTAGAGAATCCCAGGGTAGTCAGAGGATCTTTTAAGACCTGGTTAAGTTCTTCAAAATATGTTTGAGCCAGAAACACTGCAGTCCCGAGGAGGCTGGCTCACTTGTTTGGAAGAGCATAGCCCAGTGGCAAAAGGGACTAGATGGAAGTCATCTCTAAGCACAGTGGCCAAAGGCATTTAGCCTACAGAAGAAAACCCAGTGTGGAGGCAGGAAATGGAGAAACGGACAACTAATGCCTAGGCTGGCGTACAAGAGACAGGTGGTGTTCGTTAAAAAAAAAAAAAAAAAATCCTGTCCTCAGCTTGTTCAGTCCTGCGAGGCGCAGTATCTTGCCACATTTCAAGATAAAAGCCAGCAACCCGGAAAGGCTTTGGTGGCCAGCGTCTTCCAGCTGGTCCACCTGAGATGGAGTGTCTGCTTTGTTCTCTCTGGCTGGTTCGATCTTTCTCACCCAGGAGTTTTCCAGAGGCTTTCTTCAGACCGAACCTCTCCCCTTCTGCCTCCTTTCAAGGAAGCTATGGCACTGTGGTGGTGATGAGATTATGGCCCCTGGAGGCACCTCTGCCCTGGCAGGGTTGTTCTGGCTGCTTATCTTCAGGCTAATCGAATTAGCTTCTTCCTTGAGCTTTTCAATGCCAGGGCAGCTGAAGGAAGTGAAACCTGGGACTTTGCGTCTCATGATTTGAACTGTAGAACTTTTAAAGAAAAATTTGTGCAGTGTTTATTGAGAAGAGACCCCGGTATGGGGGCAGAGAAAGAGCCATTTCTATCACCTTACCTGATTCCAGCCCAGTGGGTGCCTGAGAGGACCTGCCTTAGATTGGCTTATTAAAGGCCACTGTTGGTCACATGCCTCCTGGGTGGAACTATGCCTTGCACCTCAGGTCTTTTACTTATGTTTTTGAGGCAGAGATCTCAGGTAGCCCAGGCTGGCCTTAAACTTGGATTGTAGCAGAGGATGACCCTGAACTGATTTTCCTGCCTTTACCTCCCCAGTACTGGGATTGCAGACTGCACCATTGTACCTGGCTTTATGCAGTGCTGGGGCTCGAACCCAGGACTTTGTGCTTTCCAGACAAACGCTGTACCAGCTGAGCTGCATCTCCAGCCCTTAAGTCATTTAAAGTGTGCCACTCAGTGCAGCAATCACCACACTGCTCCAGAACAGACACCCTTCATCCAAACGCCCCTCTCACCCTGTTTCTGTTCCCTCCCAGCCCCTGTAGCTGCTGTTCTGCTTGCATCCCCTTGGAGTCTTCTCTAGGTCTGTCTGGTTTGATGGCCTCTTTCACTATCCTCATGCCTTCCTGGCTTATCGTGCCTGTGTTGTGGCAGCTTGCAGAATCCCCTCCCCTCCTTTTCTTGCATATGTGTTTATGTGTACATGTATGTAGAGGCCAGGAGTGCATGTTGGATGTCTTCCTCTTTCCACATTGCGTACTGAGGTCAGGGTCTCTTGCTGAACCCAGAGCTCACTGACTGGGCAAGTCTGGCTGACCAGCTTGCTTTGGGGACCTCTTTCCCTGCCTCCTAAGCTCTGGTTACAGGTGTACCACCATGTCTAACTGAGTTCATGTGGGCATTGTGGATCTGAATTCTACCCCTCACTCCTGCATAGCAAGTGCTTTATCCTCCACGCTACCTCCTCAGCCTCCATCATTTCCCCATCATTCCACATGTTGTCTAGGCAGCCCCTGGGTCTAGATATTAAGGATAATTAATTCCAAGAAGACTGTTGTCTGGTGGGGCTTAGGAACAGTGTCCTGGTGCCCTCACAGAGAACCTTTTAACATCTGCAGAGGCTTCCAACAGATAGCTGCTTCTGGCTATTTGCAGTAAGAAAATACAGTAGCCTCACTCTTCGCTCAGACAGTGCATGGTTACCCAGGGGGTGAGTTCTCGGGGTTGTTCACAGGGGACTCTGCCTATTCTAGGTTTTTCCCATTAGAAAGAACCTGTTGGAACAACGAAGTGTTCAGGCTCCTTCCAGCTTGGACTCGTCTGCTCTACATTCCTGTGCCTGGGAGGGTTGCTTTCTTGAGGTCACAGGGCAGAGCAGCCGTGAGCATTGGTGACGAGGGGTGCCTCTCGGGGTGCTAAACGGAGAGAGAGAGCATCCTTATCTCTGACCCGTAAGGATTGGAATTGGGCCTCTAGGCATTTGGGACTCTGCACACTCATTTGAACCTGGGAAGCTGGGATGCTGAGATCTGCTAACTGCCCCCAACTCACAAACCTTTTTCTTTCCTGTGTAATGTAAACTGAAGCCCCCACCCCAAAGATACACACCCAGTATTAAAGATTCTAGAAGGCTAAACTGTTAAGTGATTGTGGAGAGTTAGAATCTTGCAGATCCAGAGCTTAGTTTGGGCTGCTTTTATACTTTGTTTTCTAAACAGCCATTCACTGTCCACACATTTGTCTGACTGTGTTCCTCACCTTACCGCTGCTGTGATAAAACACCATGACCAAGATGGTTATAGAAGGAAGGCTTTACTTTGGATTATGGACCCAGGGGGAACAGAGTCCTCACTGTATGGAGTATGGCAGCAAACAGGGGCAGGAAGCTGAGGGTTCACACTGTTAAATGCAAGCGGGAAGCAGAGTGAACTGGAAGTGACGGAGGCTTTTAAGCCCACCCCAGCAACATACTTCTAGCATGGCTCCATCACTTAAGGCTCTCCAAAACAGGGCCACCAGCTGGGGACTAAGTGTCCAGATGCTCAGACTGTGGGGGAGATTTCTCATGCAACATACCACACTGATCTAATTTCCTCTGGACTATCAGTATCTTGCAAAGGTCTTCTGCTGGCTTCCACCAGTTCAGAAGTTAAGGATGTCATTAGAATACACTGGAAACCTGTAGCAGAGTTTTCTCTCTTTATTGTATTCCCTGCTTATGTGGTCCCTGCCAATTATTAGGTAAATAGCTTGATGTATGATTTTCTTTGTCCTGTGACTGATACAGTCCCATGTAACTAATGGTGGCATGTTCTAATGGTGGCACCCATGATTTAGGGCATTCGGAATCTGTGTTTTGGGGCAGTTCTCACCTGTATTTGCTTTAGAATAAACCACCTCTTACTCCATTTGAAGTGAGAGCTGTGTTTGCTTCATAGCAAGGAAAGGTTCAAAGTGGGTCTCAGCTGGCAGCCAGAGAGCTTGCATGGTCTGTTGCTCAGCCATAAACTCAGACCCTGTAGGAGCAGGGAGGAATTAGGAGAGGCCACGGTGGACATCACAGGGGCCTTCACCGAACCAGACTAGAGTTGATTCAGCATCCAGTGAGCCTGCTTCTGGCTTTGTGACACTGGGACCTATTTTTTGGTCCCCCTGTGAAAGGCCTCCTACCCACAGGGTTCTTGTGAGGTGCAGGGATAGGAGACATAATAGAAATTGTGCAAAAACACCCTTAAAATGCTCCCTCTTTTGCTAGGTACAGCAAAAGTTAAAATTTCAAGTTTAATGCGAGGGTGACAGGCAAGGGAAGAATGTGAGAGTCACAGCATCGTGGTTTTTAAATTGCAGGTCTTTTCGGGACCTCTACCTCTCTCTTTTTTGTTTGAATTTGTTTTCTGAGGCAGGATCACATGTATCACAGGCTGGCTACGTGAAAACCTGATGCTCCTCCTGGAACCTCCGTGTGTTGGGATTACAGGGTTGTGCTATCACTGGCTTGTATTTTGGTTACAGCTGTATTCATTCTCTCCACAAGCCTACACAGGGACGGTGTCTTTTATACATGTTACAGTGCCAGGCCCGTAGGGTAGAAGCCCCAAATGCTTGCTGAGAATGGCAAGTGGCCGACTGGTTGGGCAAATGCTTAACATACCTGTCCCCTGGAGTTGTCACAGTTTGGGTAGGCAGGGACTAGACGGCAGCTGATAAGAGCCATTGTCTCTCTGTCGCCTAGCAGGCTTAGTGTCAGAATGTGAGGCGGGGTGACTGGTGGAGGAGAAAAGTCACACTGGACCACAGACCCTGTGGGCTGCAATGCCGACCGCCTGTCAGAGATGCCCATGGTGCTGTAGTGGTGTGTTTGAGAGGGAACCAGCTGCTTCCTGATTGGATCTGAAGTCTGCTCCATGGGAGAGGATGCACGCCTAACGCTGCAGAACTAACTGGTCAAGAGCTCACGGCCAGGGCTGTCACAGGCCCAATGGGGGAATCTACGACTGATGTTTTGCCAAATGGAAGCATAATTAAGCTGCCTTCTAAATAGTCACGTTTATGACGTTACTTTGTGTGTGGGGGCGTGGGTGCCACTGCGAATGTAGAGCGATTGGTTCCCATTCCTCCATATGAAGCTTGTTGGCAATTGCTCTTAACTAAGCAGAGCCATCTTGCCAGTCCCTGAACAGTTCATGTTTACCCACACGGGCAGGTGCAGCTCTCAGGCTTGGTCAGGAACACCTTTCAGCTGTGAGCACTGGTCAAGAGCGGGCTCATAACTTGTCAAAGTGTTGAGAATAAGTGTGTGCTAAGTGCTAATTGGGACATAGATGTCACCCCGTCTGAGGCCCAGGGAGCATCAGGGCATGGAAGGCCTGGGAATGGAAGAACGAAGAGGGCTTACGGAACAGTGATCTGCGTGGTCACGTCTCCTGGATCCCTAGGAGGCACTGTCTCCCGTTAGCCACACAAATGAAACACTCTCTTTACTCCAGGGTCCCAACGAGACAACATTGCCAAACACAAATGTGTGAGGTCACATTCATAGTCGTCCTGGGATGTATGGACTGAGCCCAGTGCTATCCCCGTTAGGACTTCTGGGCTTTGCTGTGCTGGACCCTGTGGTGGGAAGAATGCCAAGCTTCTTGACAGAGTGGGAGAAAGGGGCCATTGCAGGGGTGTTGTGGAGAACATTCCAGAGACCAAGTGATGTGGGCAAACGTTAAAGTATGTGTACACTACTACATCCCTGATGTGGAGAAGCGCTGCTTTGGGCAGCTGCCCTGTTTTAGGTGCCTTTGTGAACTTGTGTGCTGTGTCTTGTCCCTCAGGTTCAGACAATGAATTACGTGGGGCAGCTGGCTGGCCAGGTGTTTGTGACCGTGAAGGAGCTCTACAAGGGACTGAACCCTGCCACGCTGTCAGGATGCATCGACATCATCGTCGTCCGCCAGCCCAATGGCAGTCTGCAGTGCTCTCCTTTCCACGTCCGCTTTGGGAAGATGGGTGTTCTGCGTTCCCGGGAGAAAGTGGTGAGGCCTGGGCACCCCCTCCATAGAGAACAGCAGCATGAGGGTGCTGCCCCACGTCCTGAGCACTCACACTCAGCATAATTTAATGCTCACCAACGATCCCCTGTTCCAGTTATTAGCGTGGTGTCAGTTACTCCAAGATGACAGGCACACCCCTGCTTATCAAAGTCAGAGGCTCAAGGCAGAACAGGCCAGGGCAAGGGGGCATGGCGCTACAAAGCAGGGGAGCGCCCACTCCCTCCTGTGCCTGGGGGCTCGTTCTGTGTTCTCAGCTGAGGCTGCCAGGCAGAGTCTTTCCACATGATCTGGCTCCCTTACTGCATGGCGGCTGCTCACTGGAGACTAGGTGGGCATGGTGCTTTTATGAGCTGGTTTCCCGAGAGTCCAATGGAGTGACTTGTATTGCATTCTGCTGGTGGACATCAGTCACAAGCCTGGGGGACACGATGTTTTTATCACATTGTTTTGAAGTCTTGTGGAGTGACTTGTATTGCAGTCTGCCGGTTGGGTGTCAGTCACAAGCCTCTCTCATCCTCCAGGGGAGGGGAAGGATGCACATTGGTGGGGAACGGAAGGTTCTAAAACAGCAGTGGCAGTATTCAAAAGGACCAATATACACATTTAGAAACCCAAGTTCCCTCCCTCCTCCCTTCCCAGTGCTCAGGGAAGGTGTATTTGAATGAGGGACACCTACTGAGACTTGAGGTGTCAGCTTTCAGGGGCGTTTACTGTGTCCTTCTCTGTGTCCTCCCTTCAGGTGGACATAGAGATCAACGGGGAGTCTGTGGATTTGCACATGAAGCTGGGAGACAATGGAGAAGCCTTTTTTGTTCAGGAGACTGACAATGACCAGGTGAGAGGTCATTTTAATTTAGTACGTGACCAAAATACTTTTTTCTGTTATTATTGTTACTGTGTGTATATGGTGTGTCTTAGTTAGGGTTTCTATTGCTGTGAAGAGACTCCATGACCACAGCAACTCTTCTAAGGAAAACATTTAATTGGGGCGGCTGGCTTACGGTTTCAGAGGTTCAGTTCATTCTCATCATGGCGGGGAGCATGGTGGCATGCAGGTAGATATGGTGCTGGCTACATCTTGATCAGAAGGCAACAGGAAGTCGACTGAGACAGTGGGTGGTGTCCTAAGGATAGGAAACCCACAAGCCCGCCCCCACAGTGACACACTTCCTTCAGCAAGGCCCTACCTACTTCAACATAGCCACACCTAATAGTGTGGCTCCCAATGGTGCCCCTCCCTGTGAGATTATGGGGCCCATCGACATTCAAACTACCACATGGGGGTATGTGTCCATGTATGGTGTATATGCGTACATGTGTACTGGTGATTGTGCCAATACACACACACGTGGAGGCCAGAGGGGGACGTCGGGTGTCTTTCTCTTCACTTTCACCCTAGTTTTAAGACAGGCTCTCTCCCGGAACTCGAAGCTTGTTGCTCTGGTGAGCCTGGCTGGGCACTGATCTCTGGTGACTCTCCTGTCGTGGTCCTCCAGTGCTTGGCGTACAGGCACTGTGTGCTCATGCCCAGCTGTTCCGTGGATGCTGAGGATTTGAACTCAAATTCTCTTGCTTTTACAGCAAGCAGTCATGATTTCTTGACAGTTTTATTGAGACACTCATACATCTTACAAGTGCGGTTCATTGGGATTTTTAGTCGGTTCACAGATAAACACAGCCATCATTCTGTTCAGTTTCAGAATGCTGTAATCACCTGAAAAAAGTCCATGTTGAATGTACCATCTCTTTATATTCAGCCAATCTTTCAGCACCCAAGCCCAGAGCAGCTGCTGAGTTACCATGTCCCTATGTCTTAGGGTTTCCATTGCTGTGATGAAACACCATGACCAAAGAGCAAGTGGGGAGGACAGGGTTTACTTGGCTCATACTTCAGCCTTGCTGTCCGTCACTGAAGGAAGTCAGGACAGGAACTCAAGCAGGGTGGGATCCTGGAGGCAGGAAGCTGATGCAGAAGCAATGGAGGGGTGCTGCTTACTGGCTTGCTCCACATGGCTTGTCAGCCTGCTTTCTTACAGAACCCGGGACCACCAGCCCAGGGGTGGCATCCCCACCATGGTCTGGGTTCTCCCCCATTGATCGCTAAATGCGAAATGCCTTACAGCTGGATCTCATCAAGGCCTTTCCTCGACTGAGGGTCCTTCCTCCCTGATGGCTATAGCTTGTGTCAAGTTGACATGCAAAACCAGCCAGTCCACCCTATTTTGAGTTTTCATCTGAACGAAACCATGCAGGGATACTGCGTTTGTGCTGATGTCTTTCACTTTGTGCAGCACGTCAGGATTCAGCTGTGGAACCGCACGTCTGAGTTTCAGTTTTGTTATTAGTTTATTTGTGTGTGTGTGTCGCGCGCGCCTGAGCATGTGTGGACATCAGAGGACACCTTTCGGGAGCGGGTTCTCTCCTTCCTCTGCGTGGATCCCAGAGACGGTACTCAAATTGTGAGGCTTCGCAAGATGTGCCTTACCAAGCGAGTCCTGTTTTGGGCACAAACTGTTAAGTGTTTTCAGTGGCTCAGAAGTTTGTTAGACCACATTTCGTTTACCTAGTTGTCTCTTGGGTTGTCGCCACCTTGTGGCGAGTGTGAGTAATGATGTTGTGTGCATTTGTATTCAAGTTTCTGTGAGAACATAAGCACTGGTCTCACCCCCACCCCTCCCCAGTGTTTACCTAGGAGTGAAATTACTGGATTGTGTGGTGACTTAATGTTTAACACTTTGAGGGTCTGGACCTGAGGAGATGACTCTGTGGTGTAAGAGTGCTCGCGCTGCAAGTTTGAGGACCTGAGTTTGGATCTCTAGCACCCGAGTTAAAAAAAGCTCACTACATGGCTGTGATCCTAGCCTTGGGGGGGGGGAGCAGAGACAGGCAGATCCAGAGACCGTGCTGGCTGGCCAGCCAGTCTAGCTGAAACAGCCAGCTTCAGGTTCAGTGAGAGACTGTGTCTCAATGCTGTGGTGTGGAGCGTGATGGAGAAAGACACCCAACAGCCTGTTGGGGGCCCTGTGAAGCAGTCTTGGGCAGGGTTCCAGACTTCAGCTGGTCCCTTACTGGGAAGGAAGCTCCAGCATCCGAGGTTTAGACTTCCCTGTTATCTGCTGCCTGAGGGAACTGCTTCTGGGCTGGAAGCCAAGGGCTGCTCTGCCCCACGTCTGCTGTGGCCCCTCAGCCTCCAGGCAACTCCTGTCTAAATGAGAAGGCCTGAATTTCCTAGCTGAGATTTTTGTAACCTCCTATTGCTCCTGGCTGAGGCCCATTTTAGGCTCTGGGAGTCAGGAGTCACTTGGGGCCTGGACGCCACAGAGGCTGTATTTGAGGTGGCTGGGAGCCTGCTGAGAGCTGGGACCTGCATACTCTGCACCGACTGCCCCCTGCTGCTTGTGGCAGGTCTTACTCTTCTCCGGCTCTCTCTGAGGGGTCCCTGTCTCCTAGCATACTGGCTACACGGCTGGATGTGCTCTGGAGTGGCAGGCCTGTGGGCAGAACTGTCATCTGGATTTTTTTTTTAATTAGACTGGGCCTCATGCTGGAATATGAAAACACACACTTACACACACATACCCACTCATCCATCGAAACCCACTCCTACTAACTCTGACACTCAGAGTAACGTAAAACTGTGCCCGGGTCCCAGCAACAGTGTCACCACTTTGCCCTCATTTTTCTCTGACGTCATTGGCAGTGGCCTGACTGGTTATGATTATAGGGATGCTGTGCTGATATAAACAGAATCTGAGGACTTCATGGCTCTGATCCTCGTAACCATGAGATGTTGTGTTGTCCTGCTGTGTCTCTCTCCCCTCGTCACGGCCCTCCTTCACCTGTGTTAACAGGACTCTTGAACACTTGCCTGTAGCACGAGACTCTTAACCTCAGGGTCTTGAATTCTTCCCCACGTTGGGCACCAAATATAGCACGATTAATGAAAATCCAGAGACAGATACTGGGGTTCAACCTGAAGGTCAGAAAAGCAAAACAGCCAGACACTGGCTCTTACCCCTACCTCAGTCCGAAGTGGCAATCCTGCCTCCAGGAATCTCAGAATGAGACTGTCTGAGAGCTGTCTCCTCCTGTTTTATAATCCTCTCTAGGGCTGGGATTAAGGCCGTGCATCACTACCACCTGGTTTCTATGACAAACTAGCATGGCTACTGGGATTAAAGGTGTGTGTCACCACTGCCTGGTGTGTGGGGCTGACCAGGGCGGCTGTTTTATTCTCTGATCTTCAGGCGAGCTTTATTTATTAAACTACGAATGAAATATCACTTCACCTGCCTTGTTTAGGAAGTCATCCCCATGTATCTGGCCACATCTCCCATCCTGTCGGAAGGAGCTTCTCGAATGGAAAGCCAGCTGAAAAGGAACTCCGTGGATAGGACCAGGTGCTTGGATCCCACCACAGCTGCCCAGGGCCTGCCTCCCAGCGACACCCCATCCACTGGTTCCCTGGGAAAGAAGAGGAGGAAAAGGAGGAGGAAGTCTCAGTTGGACAATCTCAAAAGAGATGAGAACGTCAACACGTCTGAGGATGAGGACATGTTTCCCATAGAGATGAGCTCTGATGAGGATACAGCACCGATGGACGGAAGCAGGTAAGCAGGGCGTGAAGACGGGCTCTGTGCTGGAGGAGAGTGAGCTGAGGAAGATGGGCTCTGCGCTGGAGGAGGGTGAGCTGAGGAAGACGGGCTCTGTGCTGGAGGAGGGTGAGCTGAGCTGAGGAAGATGGGCTCTGTGCTGGAGGAGGGTGAGCTGAGGAAGATGGGCTCTGTGCTGGAGGAGGGTGAGCTGAGGAAGATGGGCTCTGTGCTGGAGGAGGGTGAGCTGAGGAAGACGGGCTCTGTGCTGGAGGAGGGTGAGCTGAGGAAGATGGGCTCTGTGCTGGAGGAGGGTGAGCTGAGCTGAGGAAGATGGGCTCTGTGCTGGAGGAGGGTGAGCTGAGCTGAGGAAGACGGGCTCTGTGCTGGAGGAGGGTGAGCTGAGCTGAGGAAGACGGGCTCTGTGCTGGAGGAGGGTGAGCTGAGGAAGACGGGCTCTGTGCTGGAGGAGGATGAGCTGAGGAAGACGGGCTCTGTGCTGGAGGAGGGTGAGCTAGTTTCTTTTTTCAACACATTGAGCTGAATCTGTAGTTGAGGATCACCTTGGGCTCCTGACCAGCATGCCCCTTGCTCTCAGATGTTGGTATTGATTATAGGCATACAGTATCATGCTCTGTCAGATGCTGGATTTGAATCTGAGTGTTAGGTGTGTGAGGCAAGTACCAACTGGACTATGTCTCTAGGCCCAAATGAGTTACATTTAAAGATGATTTCCATCAATTTATTTATTTATTTTTTCTGAGATAGGGTTTCTCTGTATAACAGCCCTGGTTGTCCTGGAGCTCCCTGTGTAGATCAGCGTGGCCTTGACCTTACAAAGATCTGCCTGCCTCTGCCTCCCAGAGTGCTGGGATTAAAGGCGTTTGCCACCATCGCCCAGCCATAATTTTTTTTTTAATTTTTCGTTTTTCCGTTAGGCATCTTAGACTGAATTTTTGCAGGCAGGCGGTGGACCCCGCATGGAGGGGATGAGGCCTTGTTCTAGTTTTTTAATCTAAGACACAGTTAGTCACACCATTCCTCCGTGACTGATGACCTCAGCTATCAGAAATAGAATCGAGACACAAGAATCAGCAGATGAGTATTTCATGAACAGAACTGTTTTCTCAGCATTGTGATTTATTTACTGGTGCTGGGGATCAAGCCTGTGGCACCAAGCATCTCTGTGGCACCCTTCGCCCTCTCATTGGCTGCCCAGAACCTGGCTGTTGTTCCCTGAACCCCAACTCTGCATGCATATGGCCTTGAGGGAGATCTGTAGGCCCAGAGGGTATTCAGTCAACTCAGAGCCAAAGGTGGCTGGCGCCCAAACTCACTTTATGTTAAGCAAACCTTTCCGTTTTAATTTGAATTATTCCTAAATTTAATGAGCCTGTCTCCTTTTAGTTTGTTTTGCTTCTAAGACTGTCACAAAGCTCTGTTTGTAAGTATGTATTTTGGTACAAAAAGCCAATTTTGAAAACTAAATTTTAAATAATATTTGCTGTCTCAGATTTTTATGTAATTCCATGTGGCTTTTGATAATTTTTATGTCTCGCTAACATAAAGGAAAGATAAAGAACACCAGGAATTTTCCTCCACTTCCTTGTTGCTGTATTTTATATTTTGAGATGGGATCTTATGTGGCTGAAGATGACCTTGAACTTCTGGTCCTCTTGCCTCTGCTTCCCAAATGCTGGGATCATAGATGTAGGCCTCTCTCAATTTTTGTGGTCCTGGGATTGAACTTGATAGGCAAGCAGCCAATGGAGCCACACCCGCCAGTCCTCAGATGCCCTTTTTCTGGCTTATCCTGGAGCTTGGCTGGTATCAGCGCCCTTACTAACTGGAGTGTTTAATCTGCTGTGGGCACTGGGACTGTTTGGCTTGGGCTGGTTATAGTGGCCTTTTCTTTGTGGCTTCCGTTTCAGAGCCTGGCCACAGGTAGTTCCAGCAGCACCAGAGGTGTAGGCAGATGGCTTCTGTGGGAGTGGGGTCGGGAACCGTGTGTTGTAATGTCTGTGCTCCTGTCTGAGGCCAGGGAGTTTTATAGTCGTGTTCAGTTCAAAGATGCACATTATTCATGCCGTTGATTTACCTGAATAGACATAAAACATGTTCTGTGTGGATTTGTTTATTTAAATGGCATTCCCCCCGTATATGGGAATGTTCTGGAACATCTAGATCCTGTTCTGGCTGACCTGCCACTTAGGCTCTGGTGAGGGGTAGTGTGAAAGGTGACAGCAAGAGGCTGTAGGTGTGGTAGCACACACCAGAAGGTCCAGAACCGGGGAAACTGAGGTAGGAGGATCACGAGCCTGAGTGACTTAGTGAGACCCTATTTCTAAATATGCAAAGTAGGCAGTAACTCAGTTAGTTTACTGGTAGAGTGCCTGCCTACCATGTGTGAGCACACACACACACTTTGAGGGTGCTCCAGGGGTACACACACTTTGAGGGTGCTGCAGGGGTACACACACACTTTGAGGGTGCTCTAGGATACACACACGTGCTTGAGGATCAGTGGTACTTCACTAGCATGCTCACCATGTTCATGCGCTGATGAAATTCTGAGTTTACAACCCACCCATACACAAACACACATTTATATATGCTGACATTTCACCTTTTCCCTTTCCACCCTCATTTTCTAGAATGTGTCTGAGTGTGACAGAGATGAAGCCCTTAGATGTAATCAAGAAAAAACTTGGCTTTATTGTGAATCTGCCCTGGGTCATTTTTGGCTTTTTTAACCCCACAGAACTCTCCCTAATGATGTGCCACCATTCCAAGACGATATTCCTAAGGAAAATCTTCCCTCAATTTCATCATATCCCCAGTCAGCATCGTACCCCAATTCAGATCGAGAGTGGTCCCCCAGTCCCAGGTAAGTTGCTTATGTGTGCCAGAGGTTGCCTTTTCTGATCCAGAGGGTTTAGAAGTCAGCAGTAGGAAGCATGTCTCAGAAAACCCTGAAATAGAAATTAAAACTGAAAATCGTTAGGATCAGAAAATCTGCCTTGCATTGAATCTAGACTCAATCTGCAGACATGTTGCAAGGTTCTGTGGGGAAGGCATACAGGAAGAAAGAAAAACCTGCTAAGTTACCCAGTGCCCATTGGCAGCAGGAGAGGACAGCACGGCCAGCCTGGCCTTCGTCCTTAGCCCTGAAGTGGAGTTGAAACATAGGAACATTGCTGCTGGGGCCCTCTGATGTCACTCAGGACTGTTGTGGGGACGCTGCCTACAGCTAATCCACACTGCTGGGTTCAGGACCACATGTTTCCCTGAAATGCCCTCCCACTTGTCCTGGAGTGCCCATATGAACCTGAGAGCCCAGCTGCAGCCTCACAGAGTACACGTGACCTTTCTAAAGACTCCAGAGGCTCTCAGAGCCATGCCGCCTATGAGGACAGGAGGGCCTTCAGAGTGTTTCTGCCCAGAGCCTAGGAAGGACATAGATCGAAATCCCATGCTCTCCATGGGACAGGCTTACCCCTGCTAGGGTGAAAACTGCTTGGTTCTTGGGTGGCAGACAAATCCTGGTCATAATGGTCTCTATGGCTTTGACTGTCGTGGCGGGTGGAGGACAGATTGTTAACTTGCTCAGGATGCTTGGGGCTGTGGAGTAGTGGAGAAGATGCTTGGGTTGTCCCACCTGGTACTGTGGTGTACTTGTAGTTTAGAATGGCAGTGGCTGCACCCTGGGACTGTGGCGTGGCCTGCCAGCCCTGCCCAAAGCACCCCTTTTGGTTCCAGTTTGCTCAGCGTCATTTTGAGAATGAGGCAGCAACGGCCAGTAGTGTAGTGTGTCCCATGCCTGATTGCAGTTTGGACTGGCAGAAAATGTCGTCTGCCAAGGGATAGGGGTCAGCCTGTCTATCAGCAGGTATCAACCCTGCCATTAGGAACCTATTGCTTAGCTACATGTATGTAGCTTAAACGTTTTCTGGTTTAACTTCTTTTCCTATTGTCGTCATAAAATACCCCGAGAAAAAAAACCTTAAGGGGAAAACAATTTACTTTGGTTCACAGTTCAAGGGTCTGGTCTTTCCCGGCAGCAAAGTCAAGGCAGAGCTTGAGGCCGCTGGTCACAGGGCATCCAGTGTCAGGAAGCAGAGAGATAAATCCGTGCCAGTCCTTCATCCCCTTTCTCCTCTTATAGAGTCCAGGATCCCGCAGGGAATGGTGCCACCCACAGTGGGTTGGATCTGCCTATCCCAGTTAACCAAATCAAAGTAATCCTCCAGAGTCCTGTCCAGGAGCCCAGCTCCCGGGACACTATAGATTCTGTCATGCTGACAGTTAACACTCAGCCACCACGTGTGCTCAGACGTGAAGAGCACCTCCTGCTTTCTAGAGGACCCGTGTTTGACTCCCAAAACACACTTTGGGTGTCTCACAACTGCCTGTAGTTTCTTTTTCCTCAGGGATCCTATGCCTTCTTCTGTTCTCTGTGGATACCTATACATACATGATACACACACACACACACACACACACACACACAAATAAACCTTTATAAAAACATGAAAGTAATTTCAAAGGTAGATTTTCTTTGACCTATATTTTGTGGACGTTTATTTAAAAACATTAGCAAGGTATTTTGAGCTGGGCGATGGTGGCACACAAATTCCAGCACTCAGGAGGCAGAGGCAAGCAGATCTCTGTGAGTTTGAGGTCAGCCTGGTCTATAGAGCAAGTTCCAGGACAGCCAGGACTCTACAGTGAGACCCTGCCTTGAAAAACAAACAAAACAAAACACAAAATCCATTAACGAGATATTTTTAAGTCTTTAAGGTCAGTGACTCGGCATATGTCAGTTTCAGCTGGCCGCATGTGAGCAGTGCTCACTGTGTAGGACAGGATGTCTAAGATGCCTCATGTGTTCTTGTCTTGGCTCAGGGAGATGACCCCTACAGAGAGAAAACCTAGGGTTTAGGAGGAAAACAATGCAGGGTCTTAGGAAGCTGCTAGCCAACTGAAAAACCTATTCATTAACCTGACGAACGCAAACGGAATGTTTCAAACCAGCCCAGAGAATGTTTGTCTTTCTTTGCTTCATGAGTCCAGGATACTGGTAGCATCAGATTGTGACTGTTGTTAAATGGATTATACATTAGATTAAGTAGATACTCATGTTCACACTCAGAATGATGTGTTTTTATTAAGGAGACCATAGACAGAACCCACATTCGAGTCTTTAGATCATGTAGTTTGATTCAGTGCCCAGCTTCAACCAGACATGGCCGATCTTGTCTTTGCTCAGGACACAGGATGAAATGTGAAGCCAATGGGTCTTTTGGCAGCTTCCTGTCTTTATAACCCAGAAAGTTGATGCTCATGCCCAGGGGAGTAGCTCAAGTTAGGGGTGTGCTTGCCTAGCATATGTGAAGTCCTGGCTTCACTCCCCACCACAGGGTAAAACCAGGCATAGTGGTACATGCCTGTAACCCCAGCAAGTGGGAAGTGGAGAAACAGTTTGAGGTTAACCTGGGTAACAGGAGACTCTGCCTCATAGAAGGTTCATGTTTATTTCCCACTGATCTCAACATAGACTCGCCTTTGCTGTTGAACAGCCAAATGCTTCCCCTTCTTAGAATTGTTATTGCTGAGAGCTGCTGAAGCAGCCATAGGAGATTGCATTGAACTGACCTGTGATTTTTTTTTCTTCTTTCTTTTTGTTGTGCATCTTTCGGTGCCTCCAGCAGCCTGGTAGATTGCCAGAGGACTCCCCCTCACCTTGCGGTAGTGGCCGAGGGAGTTCTCTCTAGCTCTTGCCCTCCACAGTCTTCCCACTTCCGTGCTTCGGAAAGGTAGACCAGTTCTTACATAAGCCGTGATCTAACCTCTCTGTCTTACTTTCCCTTAACCCAGTGACTTGTGAAGAACTTACTGACAGCTGATATGAAATAGAAAGTTTGATCTAACACATAAAATCAATTTTGCTCACTAACCAACTTACTTATGAAAAATACGTACCTCCTTTCACTGTGAGCCATAAGTGATTAGTCTTGTCTATTTATTTGAAATTATTTACTTTCCGTGGGTATGAATGTTTGCCTGCATGTATGTTCGTGTATCACATGCATGCAGTGCCCAAGGGAGCCACAAGAGGGTGATGGACCCCTGGAACTAGAGTTGCTGGAAATTTAAGCAGGGTCCTCTGGAAGAGCTGCATGTGCTCTTCCCTGCTGAGATCTGATTGGACTTGTTCAGAATCCCTCTGATGATCTCCCCTACCTGTTGCCCAACTCTCTGGGTGGCCTTGAAAGCCAGGACAGGGAATTTGAGACTGGGTTCAATCTTTCCTGTGGTGGGTCATTTGGCAGACAAGTCTGTAGGCTATTTTTAGAATGCCACTTTAGTAAATAAGTCAAGCCACTTACTATAAATATTTAAACAGCCTATTAGCTGTCTGCATAATGGATTCAGACACTCTTCCCAGTGTTTCTAGAATGGAATTTAGAAGAATGGCATAGGATGGGTCTTAGGGTGTAGGTTTTTTTTCCTTTTTATTAGGATCAGGTGTCTGAGATTTTTCCTCTTATTCCCCAGTATTTGCTAACTTTGTGGACATTCGTCCTCTACTTTTATTATCAAAGTAAGCATCGATTAATTTCTATCTGGGAAACATAAGTTTTAGTTTCGTTTGACTTAAAACTTAAAATTTAAATTTCACATTTAAGCATTTACTGACTCCAGCCCCCCAAAGAGAAAGAATGCCCTGTGGATTTTGTTTGTTTTGAAGCAGGATCTCACTAGTGTAGCCCTGGCTGGCCAAGAATTTGTTTTGAGACAAGGCTGGCTTGGAATTCAACGCAATCTGCCTGCCTCTGCCCCTTGATTGCTGGGGTTAAAGATGTGCACTGCCAGGCTTACCTCCCTTTCTCCACTGTGGCTTAAACTATTTTTAAATGTGTGTGTGTGTGTGTGTGTGTGTTGTGTGCGCGTGCGTGTGTAGTATGTGTTGTATGGGCCCATTGTAGAATTTCTCATGCTATGATGTACCAGGAGCCTCCTCCCCCACAGACAGGGCTAGAACGTGAGGGTCGCCCCATGCAGGGTGCTTTCATTGGAACAATCAGTGGTCAGCGGGGCCAAGGGCAGGGGTCCTATACATCAGTGTGAAATGAGGGCCGCACAGCCTGCAGTCTGGCTTCGGGGCAGTGTCAGGGCCAGGCTAGCTATGTAGAAAATCTCTCAGATAGATACAGGCTATACGTGGCCGCGGTGCTGTGCACACTGCCAAGGGACCTCTGCTTGTGCAGGCAGGAAACGCCATCTTGAGTTGGAGATGGACTTGACTTAGATAAGTGAGACTCAGTGCGGTGGGAGTTGGGGTGGGAGAGCAGGGGAGGGGGTGTGGACACAGATGGGGCCGCGGAGAAGCTGCCTCCTGCTTTGTGTAAAAGGCGACCATGTTCTCCTTGAGAAAGCGCTGGAGAGAATGCAGAGAGAGGAAACCTGGGTGCCAGCCACTTCTTCCTGCCTCTCAGCTTGGTGTCTGAGGAGAGAATGTGGCCCTGAGTTGATTCTTGTAGCCCATTAATCTGGCTGGATAGACACAGGGCTTGGTTCAATGTTAGACGTGACACCGAGCTGTGTGGAAGTGAGGTGCATCGCCGTCCCTGCTGGCCTGAGACCGAGCAGCGTGCTGGGTCCACACAGAGCCTTTTGATGTGTTCCTGGAGACAGCTGCCTCGTGATCCAGTGTAATGAAGTTGGCACACGAGATGTTTTCCTGTTCTCAAAGCCAGTGTTTAACCTGGATGCAGCATCAGCCGGGACCCTTTTGTGCCTGGCTGAAAGCTGAGCTGTTTGGTAGGAAGATGGGAGCCTGGGGGAGCCAGGTGTGGCACAGGACAGCGTTTTATGCCCAAGAGCCTCTCTCCTGCTTTTCCGCTCCCTTTCCCTCTCTGATTCTTCCTCCTCCTCCTCTTCTCCTCCTCTTATTCTGAGAGTTTCAAGTTCTGATTCTATTCACCTACTCCCCCCAAAATATAGCTAGCTCTTCATTTTTTCTTAATTTGGCTTCAAGGCTGGTCACCTTGTTGGACATGGTGCACACTGACCTCTGGTGGCCAAAGCAGGGATTGTCAGATGGGAACAGCAGCAGAGATCTTTTTTCTGGGTTGCTGGAACTCTGGGACAAAAATTGGGACAAATATTTTTCTTTTCTCACTCGAATGATGGGTTTGTGTTTTTTTTAAGTCCTTCAGGCTCCCGTCCCTCAACACCAAAGAGCGATTCCGAATTGGTCAGTAAGTCTGCAGACAGGTCAACACCAAAGAGTAACTTGGAAATGCTCTGGCTTTGGGGTGAATTGCCGCAGGCTGCCAAGGTAAGCTTTTAATCTCCATTCTGCGGCACACTGAGGATTTCTGAGTTAGCTCTGACTGCGTGGAGTTAGTATTCCAGCCTTGCAAAGGGATGTACAGCTGGGGTTCTGACTCGGTGAATATGTGTATTTTGAACATATGCACTTCCAGTATGTGTCACAACTGACAGTGAAGGGGCAGAGCAGCCCCTTCTGGCAAGGTGGCTCTGATTGCAAACTTGTGACATTTGTTTTTCTTTGCGAGGGATTCAGGGATAGCAGATAGGGAGGGGCCTGCTGGTGAGCATCAGTTTTCTACATTTTTCTGTCTGTCACTGTGGATCCCTGCGTGGTAAACTCCCCTCTCGTGCAAGCCCATCACCACCAGGTCCTTGTCAGTCACTGTTTGGGGGAGAAGCTTTATTGAAATGGGATACATGTGTCTGGAGAGCTGCAGGTTTGACGTATGCAGCTTTGTACTTTGACAGTGTGTGTGTGTGTGTGTGTGTGTGTGTGTGTGTGTGTGTGTGTGCAGCCTGATCCTGGTCCGAGAGAGGCTGTGGGTGGCCAGCAGCATGGAGAGCCTTACCCTTCTGAGCGCCACCCTTGCTGACTGCCCACCCTCTTGCCCCGTAGGCACGGGGACTGCTTTTGCAGGGCTCCCCGCTCCTCACCCCCCCCCCCCCGTTGTCCTGCATTTGTTCTCATTGCTGTAGAGTATCTCACCCGGCCCTTTGTTCACCTCCCTGCCCTCTCACTCCTATTTGTCAGCTGACGTTTTCTTTCTTCCTTGTGCTTTCTTACTTTTTACTCTTAGCCATAAACGTAACTGAGTTCTGCCTAGACTCAGGAGAACAAGGGAAATAAGGAAACCAAAGAGCTGCAGGGAATGCACAGGGCTCGTGGGAGCTGGCGAGCGTGGGGTGGGGGCGGAGTGTTCCTCAGTACAGCACACACGCCCTGGTGGAGATATCGTGAGTCAGAGTGCCAGCCATAGTGTCTTCTCGCTTATCTTTGGTGTTGGACCCCAAGTGTCCACAGCTCCCACAATGCCCTGCCATCCCCCCCAAAGACCATGTGTGCTGTCCAGCCCTCAGTCTAGGCAATGGAGGTGAAAGCCTGGGAGCCAGGTGTGTTTGGTGTGGCTTTTGCCGTGGGAGAGATAGGACACCAGGACTGTGCCGTCTGTGCTGGAAGCATGTTTGCTGTGGAAATTGTGACCTTGGGTTCTCTAGGCAGGCATGGGACCCACCAGGCTGTTCTGGTGTTGAAGAGTCCATCACGAATCCTTAACTCTGACCTCTTGCCATTTGGTGCCTCAGCTTGGCCCTTTGCGGGGGCTTTCAACTCTCTTCTTTTTTTCTCTCTTTTTTTCTAGTCATCTTCTCCACACAAGATGAAAGACTCTAGTCCCTTAGGGAGCCTGAAGATTCCTGATAAAATTCACTTTCAGGCCATTCATAGTGAGTCTTCAGACACCTTTAGTGACCAGTCGCCAACACTGGCCTCGGGCCCGCTGCTTCACCAGAGCAAGGCGCAGACGGAAATGCAGTTTGTGAACGAGGATGATCTCGAGGCCTTAGGAGCTGCGGCCTCACCGTTACCCGTGGCCGAAGAGCTCAAGCCCCCAGCTGCCAGCACAACACAGACAATGAACAAGACAGACTCCCCTTCCAGAAAGAAAGGTACCGAGTTGGCCTGGGTCTCCCAGCTTACCCCTGGGCTCGCCGCCCACACCAGAGGCAGTGCAGTCAGAGAAGACCCACATCCATGCCATCTGTCATGTTGATTCTTTAATCTGTGCTCTCCTGCCAAGTGAGGAGATAGAGCCCCTTGTCTGGTGTGGCCCAGGCTCGTTTAGCACTGGTAGAGATCTTTCTGTTTCCCCGGCCTTGCCAGCTCACCATCTGTGCTGGCTAGTGATGCCGAGCCCCACCCTGGCTAGCCAGGTCATGTTGTGCAACACCCTAGGTTTGCATGAACCAACTACACAGTTCTCAGTAGGGAGAAGAGAGGAAGTCTGTGGACATGGTGCACAGGGACCCACAGCTGTAGGGATGCTGTGCCTCAGAGCATCCTGAGGGAAGTATTCAGGAGAGGACTTGTCATCCCCAACTAATAATCACGGTGATCATGGCCCTCTGTGCATGAGGCCTGAGGCTGAGTGCTTGTTCCCTCTGGACCAGGCGGAAGGGAGTGCTGGACCCTGCTGGTTCCGCAATGATGTGCTTACTGGCTTCTCACTGTGTGGCTCTTGGGCGGGGGGGGGGGGGGGGGGCGATGCCACCAGGGAGCAGATCTGCACTGTGGGCTCAGGTGCTCTTCCTGGGCATGGAAACTTGTGAGTCAATTTCTGACCTGCTCCTTTCAGATAAGCGGAGTCGACACCTGGGAGCTGATGGCGTGTATCTGGATGACCTCACTGACATGGACCCTGAAGTGGCAGCCCTGTATTTCCCCAAGAAGTAAAAGTTGTTCTCATTGCTCAAGCTACTTTATTCTTTGCTTTCGATAGAATCTCACCATGCAGTCTAGGGTGTCCTTGTACATGTGGTGGTCCTCCTGCCTCAGCTTCTTGATGGCTGGGTTTGCAGGGTTAAGCCATCACATCTGTCCTTGATAACCATTTTCTGTAGTTCGAGAAGAGCTCAGTTTATCTTGGCTGATAGTGAAGCAGGGGCACTGGAGGCTCATAGTTAACATGGGCACAGCCTCAGCTCCGTTTGCTGTGTCAGACTCAGGGTGTGTGTCTGCATGTGTATCTCTCTGTGTGTGTGTGGGGGGGAGAGGTAGGTAGGGGGAATGGATGGACACACGTGACTGCCCTCTACCCTTTTTTTCAGGAATGTGAGCTCAGTGCTATCTCATGAAGGAGTCAGAGGCTGGGTTTCAGGGACTAGTGCACAATCCAAGTGAGAAAGACCTCCGTGTGGTCCTCCTTGGAGGGATTCACTCTGTGCTTGGGGCACCCAGCTTTAGCTCCCTTGGGATACAGCACACGGGGCATGGGCCAGTGCCAGTGGGTAACAGTGACGTCCAGGCACAGGCTTTCTCAAGGTTCATGTGGGTCTGGAGAGTCACAGGAGACTGTGGCAGGCCCTCCTGAGGTGGTTCGTTTGACTTTGCTGTCTTTACCGATGTTTTGATGGCAAAGCTGCCCCGAGGTGCTAGTAATTGCTCGTCTGAGGTGTTGTGGCCTTCTGGAGGGTCATTTGATGTAACAGTCAGAGTGAGGATGGATGGTGGTGCTCAGAGCAGCTTCTCTTTCCCCTCCTTTCAGTGGCGATCCTGCTGGGCTCCCCAAACAAGCCTGTGACAATGGAGCCAGGTCAGCCAACCAGTCCCCACAGTCTGTGGGCAGTTCGGGCATCGACAGTGGTGTGGAGAGCACCTCGGATGGCTTGAGGGACCTGCCGTCCATAGCCATCTCCCTCTGCGGTGGCCTCAGTGACCACAGAGACATCACCAAAGGTACTAGGCTCTGTGGGACAGCACCCTCTAGTGGTCGTTGGGCAGAAGGCCCTGGAGCTGAGGCGTCTATTTAGTTCATAGTTTTGGTTGATGAGCGCACAGAAGGTTCGTGTTGTCTTGTCCACACGTGTCCAACTGCAGTTAGCTGTCTTCAGAATGCAAGGACGGGGTGCAAGGGGGCATTTATCCTCGGAGGTGATCATTGAGCACAATCGGGTGCCGCCTGTGGAAGTGACAGCTCAGAAGTAAAGGGATCCTGGCATTCGGGAGCCAAGGGAATACTCAGTGTTCCAGTTCGGGTGAAAGAGGGCTCTGGTGGTCAGGAGCCAGGGAATAGCACAGGCCACAGTAAGCTTAGCAGCTTACAGCTCTGCTCTAGGGAAGGCTTCCCCAATGTGACAGCCCTGCTCCCACAGCAGAGGGCTTTGCAGTGAAGTTGTTACAACTGGGGCGTGTAGCCACTCTGCTGTGCTATGGGAAGGTTTCTCCACTCAGCTCCGCTCTGACTTCCCCCGCAAAGCTGTAACAAGCTGCTATGGGAAGGTTTCCCCAACCAAAGTGCTACACTCCCACTCTGCTCTGCTCTGCTCCGCCCTGGGGAAAGAAAGTCTTCATCCAAACCTCATTTAAGAGGTTTATTGTGAGGGAAGAATCCAGGAGAGTGGTTGCCTCTACCAGGATGGAAGCAGAGCAGCCGCAAACTGAACAGGCCCACGGCATATATAGGGGCGGAGTTTTTCCAGGGAGACGAGGGAGTGGTTAGTTTTTCCCTGCTCAGGGATTGGTCAGTTTAGTTGCTTGGGGGCAGAGATGGCTGATCTCAAAGCCAAACTGTGTTTCTTTCACTGGCCTTTTTAAGCTTTTTGGCACTAGTTTTGAAGCCAGGGCGTATTTCTTCCACTGACTCTGATTCTAGGGACAAAACGTGTTTCTTTGGCACGGGTTTCAGAGTCAGGACAAGTTTCTTTGGTTCTGGGTTCAGGGCTAAAGTATGTTTTTCACTGGCTCTGGTTTCAGAACCAGGGTGGATTTCTTTCACTGGCTCTGGTTTCAGAGCCAGGGTAGATTTCTTTGACAGCTCTTTTACCCTATACCCTGTGCCCAGGCCAGGCCTGAAGAATGTTCATGGTGAGTAGGGTGGAGGCCGTGGGAGGAGGGGAGGGCGTGTTAGGCATATCAGAACATTGGGTGTGTGTGTGAAATCTTTGGGGCTGTAGAGGAGGGGAGGGAGGTTGAGTCAGTATGGAGAACTCTGCAAACATTTCCCCTCTGGGTGTTAGAGACTGCCATGCCCGTAGGCCTTGATGACTTGTGCATTCCACCTGCCGTACTGGAATGTGAGAGCTGACCATCTTGTGATAGGTCCATGGTGAGTGGTGTAACAGCAGCTGTGGGCTGTTGAATTCCAGAACCAGACCTAATTTCCCTCTGCCCCCTTTTCCCTCCACCACTGCTTCCTCTGTTTTTTAGCAGGGGTTGACCATGCCCTTAGTGACTGCACTGCTTTCTCTCCCTGCTCCAGTGGCCACTGTGAAGTCCCCTGAGGCTTTGCAGACTTCTTATGCGCATACTGGGTCCTCTTATTCCAGCCTGGGTGCCACCAGCCCTTCCTTGCACTTTGTTCCTTTTATCCTTCGCATCGGCTAAGACCACAGCTCTGACCACGGGGTCTGCTATACTCCTGAGCATGGGCAGCATTAGGCCTTACACCGCGCTGGCTCCCACCTTTTACATAGATGACAGTGATCAAGCCCTCGCTTTGAGCAGGATGCTGACTGCCATCCTCTCCCATCTTTGGGACCCCATGGGAAGTGGTCATGACCATCAGGCAGATGCTGAGGGGGAGATTGTTGAGGTTAGAATCTAGTCACTTATCACAGGTCTCCACAAGAGAAGTGACTCAAGCCAGTGTCCCTGGAGAACATGACTGTTTCTGTATGCAGCCAGTGTCCCTGGAGAACATGACTGTTTCTGTATGCAGGCTCCACGCCCCGCATGTCTGCTGATGGCAGAAGAGGTCCCCCCCCCTTCCCAGGCACGTAAATACAACAACAAAATAACAACAGAAAACCAAGCTCAAGCCCTCTTTACAAGTGCATTTTGTAGGATTTCTAGGCTTGTCCGAGGAACTGCAATTTGTAAACTCAGACACATGAGAATGAGCAAGCTGAAAACTAGCTTGTTTCTCTAAAAAACTCGTGATTTCTCTCTCCCCTCGTCCTGTCGCTGCCACCGCAGATGCGTTCCTGGAACAGGCCGTGTCGTATCAGCAGTTTGCAGACAACCCCGCTATCATCGATGATCCCAATCTCGTGGTCAAGATCGGTAATAAGTGAGTTCCTGCTGACAGTCCGTTTGGTAGTGAAACGGAACTACTTCTGTCGAGCCTTAATGAAGTCTTGTTAAACTTAGCTATTGCCTTTATTATTTGTAAATTTCTATGTCCACGTGCAGCTGCTGGGCTAGATCATTGAGAGTCTTGTAGCGTGTGTGTGCGTGCATGTGTGCGTGCTTGTGGAGACCAGAGGTCCACATTGTCTTTGATCACTCTACCTGTTTTTTTTCTTTGGTTTTGGTTTACTCTTTGAGGTAGGGTCTCTCTATGTAGCCCTGGCTGTCTTGAAACTCTGTAGACCATGTTGGCGCCAAACTCACTGAGATCTGCCTGTCTCTGCCTCTCTAGTGGCTGGGATTAAAGGTGTTTGCCATAGTGCCTGGCCTTCTACCTTAGTTTTTGAGAAAGGGTGTCAAACCACTGAACTGGAACTTGCTGGTTTGGCTTAACTGGAAGACAGGCAAGTCCTAAGAATCCTCCTGTCTCCATCTCCCAGCACTGGAATGACAGGTCTGTGCCGTAGGCCTGGCTTTTCAGTGTGGGTGTTGGGGATCTGAAATCAGGGTCTTAGGTTTTCACAATGGCAGGCCCTGCATCTACTGAGCTGGTTCCCCAGCCCCACCTTGTGGGTATTAGTATGTGTCTGTACCAGACCTTGAAATCCACCTTGTCAGGCCTGGTGCTCCAACTGTGGGACTCCGACCCTGTCTAGTCCTAGGTCTGAGGGCACGGCTGCCCTGTAGCACAGAGACCTCACCATCGGAGCTCAGTCTGTGGTATGCAGTGAGCAGCTCTGAAGACTGGTGGACTTTCCTCCTGGAGAGGAAGTTGCAAGAGTGCTGTGTGTTGATTTGGGAGGTTATGGAGTTGTCTGTCCCCTTTCCATGAAGCTCAGTAGGACATGGCTCGGAGTAGTCAAGCAGGGGACTGTCGAGCTAGTGACCTGCTGCCTGGCACGTTTATATGTTCACCCTACTGCCTTCTGCTGCTGACCCTTCACCCTCAGCACGGCTGTGAGGTGAACAGGAGAAAGGGAGGCACTGTATAGATAGATAGGGTCAGTGTGGAGGGCTGGGAAGGGAGGAAACACACTGGGTTTGTTAAAGGATCTCACTGGGCTCCCGAGCCTTTCTATAGCACTCCAGATTACAGTAGAACGGCTGGCCCTGCCTCACTGTCTGACGCCGTCTCTTTGTCTTGTAGGTATTACAACTGGACAACAGCAGCTCCTCTGCTTCTGGCGATGCAGGCTTTCCAGAAACCTTTGCCAAAGGTGAGCGCCAACACAATTAAGAAAGGGGGCCCAAGGAGGAGCAGGTGAATGGGAGGATCACAGTTTGATTTGACTTTAGAAACCCTAGGCCGTGGTGTCTTGGATGCTCACAACAGTGTTCCAGATCTCTTGCGTGTTGATCATGTTTCCCGTCCTCACCAGGGCAAGCCTCAAAAATCATGGCATTGTAGACACACAATCCCACTGTGTGCTGGGATTACAAGTCGGCAGAGAAGGGGCAGACACCAGAGTGCAGAACCGAGTGAGGCTGAGGAGAGAAAGTTTAGTTGTGGAAAACTGGGGGCTGGCATTGGGTCAGATGCAGGAGCTGTCACTGTCCTCAGGCCTTGCTAAGAAACCAGCCCTTTGCCTAGTTTGTGGAGGCAGGGATGAGGATAAGGGAGGCAGGGGTGAGGATGGGGAGGCAGGGATGAGGATAGGGGAGGCAATGGTGAGGATGGGGAACCAGAGGCGAGGGTGGGGAGCCAGGGACGAGGGTGGGGAGCCAGGGACGAGGATGGGGGGCAGGGGTGAGGATGGAGAAGCAGAGGTAATGATGGGAGAAAGCAGGGGGAGGTAGGGCTGAGGATGGGGGATGCAGGGGTGAGAACGGGGAGGCAGAGGTGAGGATGGGGTTGAGGCAAGGCTGAAGATGTTGCTTGAGTAACTCAGGGCTGCATGTGAGAACGAGGTGGCTATATGCCAGAGCTGAAGGAGGAGATCAGACCCACCAGTTCGTCTCCTCCGTTTGCCTGGAATTGCTCATTTCTTCCATGTTCCATCTTCCTTGTACAGTATGGGCCCGTTCTTTGGGCTGTGGAATCACAGTTTTAGACTGGTTTGTGCTTGGCGGCCGTGGCTGTTGCAGTCTGTCAGGTAGTTCCAGAGTTTGAGGTTCTTGGAGGTCAAATCTCAGTGTTTAGTCTGGGCTTGCCTGTCCAGGGTTGTGTGTGCTGTAGATTGGGGATGGTGACCTTGTGTTTGGTAGTCCTTTTCTGTATCTGTGGACCTGTCTTGAGACATGTTCTGTAAAATGATTTTTGTTATGTTGTTGCCAGGTTCCTTCTTGTAACCACAGCCCAGGATATGGTTTTTAAGGCTCACAAAGTAGTAAAGAGAAAAGAGTTAAGGGTGATAGAGATGTAGTTTACAGAGGAGGAGGCACACAGGCTACAGGACTGCACAGTCCCCGAGGGCTGGGGTCTCATGGGTTAGGGGTTTGGGTTTCTGCTCACGGTGTTTCTCTAACATGGAAATGATTTTCTATATATCATTTAGTCTGTATTATACATTGATAGTGCATTTAAAATGGTCTTGCATCTTCGTTTGTATTTTCTTCTAGTCCTACCTTTTATTTTAAATCTTTGATCCATCTGTATTTTGTCTTGAGAGTAATTGAGGGAGATTTGGGGTCTCAAATTGTTCCACTCAACATGGTTACTGAGTAGGATCCTTTCTGTTGCAGGGAATATAACTAGTAGCTTAGATATTGTGGGTTTAGTGTCTTACATGATACTAGAGGCAATGAATGCTCTGTGACTTCTGGTGAGCCTGCTTCACACATTTCCTTACATAACGACATCTAGAGTAGGGATGGGGGCAGGACAGGCTCTTCGTGTTCCTTTGCCCAGCATTTGATCGCTTCTAAAATGGTTCTTGGCAGAGCTGTGGGATGATCGTGAATGGCGCAGTCCAAGTGGGGTTTTGTTCCAGGAACTGCGTCCGCCTTTCTCTGAAAGCCTCCCTGAACACGTTGCTGCCTGGTTATGGACCACAGTTTGGAGGGAGGCAGGTGCTTGACTTACAGGGTCCAGAACAGTTGAAAGTCATCTCAGGATTACCCTGGTGTCCCTCAGTGGTGGCTTTGTGCTTGATGCCTGGTGGCGGTTTCTCTGTTTATCTGTGAATTTAGGTTCATTTCTTAATCTGAACTTTAGATTTCCTGTTTCAGTGAAGTTTGCTCAGAATCCGACATTGGGTTTTTAAGATCACTGTAAACTTAACACCCTGTAGGACTAGGGTCTACTTGCCGTAATCCTGCCCAGGAGTTTTCTTTGCTGTTTTTGTTTGCTGACTCTTCAAAAGAACCTTAGATTCTGCCTGGGGCTTGTTAGCTGTGGATGGATTTGGTGGGGGAGGAGAAGGGGAGTGGACAATAGATTCATGTGTTATTGAACATTGTATGCATGATTTGCATTTCCCTGGGCCCCCTTTGTCTTCTTTGCCAGTGGAGGAACTTTGAAATATGAATTGCTTATTTGAGGCTGAACCTGTGAAGCATCTGTCTATCTTCTGTACCTGTTAGGTTGAAAGGCTAAGTCTTTCTTCACTGATTGAGGTAATAGCTACTTAGAATCCGTCTAAAGGGAAGAAGGAAAATCATATAACATTTACCTGGACCCTAAAATAGCCTGAAGGAAGATGTTGTTCTTTGGGAATGTTTATAAAATTATCATTTCATACTTAATATCCCTCATTACACTTTGATGTATTCAAGCTGTCCATTTGAATTTTATTTTTAACTCCTGATTTTTAAATCATTTTGCTAAAGTTTAGTTGGTTGAGCTTTGGAGACATGTTTACCTAAAACAACCACAACAACAACAAAAGCCTGTATATTTTGTTTACGGCCGTTGGACACTGCACCATATGGTCGTGTTTTGCTTCCTGTTTTATTTTATCATCATATTGAGACTAGTAGCATTGTAATCAGTTAGCTATTTTAATTTGAAAACTTAAGATCTACTAACCACTAATGATTTCTAATGCTTTCTTTCCTGTTGTTATTGTGTTGTATTTTGTTTGTTGTTCATTGGTTCTTTTCCCATCTTCTTAAGTCTTCGTGCCTCAGTTACCTTCACGTGATTTTGGACGCCATTAGGTTTTGCCTTTCTAAAATTTTCAGTCCGCCCACAGTATGTTGCGTTACGTTTTATTTATTATTTATTTATTCCGCCTCCTTTAATTTGCAAGTACATTTTCTTTTGTTTTGAGTGTGCTAAGTTGATGCTTTTTTTTCTTTTCCTTTTCCTTTTCTTTTTTTCTTTTTGGTTCCATTATTTATGTTACCATCCATTTAAAACAGGCCACTGTGGAATCCATCTTGAGAGATAAGATGCCCAAAAAGGGAGGAAGATGGTGGTTTTCCTGGAGGGGAAGAAACGCCACAATCAAAGAAGTAAGTGGGGAGCGTGGCATGGTGTGGCTGGTGGTTGCACTCGGCGCGTTTTGGTTTTGTGTAGTCAGGTTTGCTTCTTTCAGCTTGTGTGAGTGAAATGGGTGCCGTAATACTGGGTTTCGGTGAGCTGGCCCTCCTGGAAAGGGGACAAGAGTAGAAGGCAGACGAGAAAGAGGGGGCCAGCAGAGCCTGGCTCTGCCACTCTCTGCCTGCAGCCCCAGGTTGAGCTGTTTTTCCACTCTGGGGTTTCTGTATCAGTAAAGAAGATGTACTAGGTGCGTTTCTCGTTCTGGGACACAAAACCTGGCAAAAGCCACTTAGGGAGTCAGAGATTTAGAGAGCATGGCCTGTGGCGGTGGAAACAGGAAGGCAGCAGGCGCATGAACCAGCCGCTCACATCTGTCCTCAGAAGCAGCGAGGTAAAGCCTGGTGCTGGGTTGGCGCTCACCCCTGTTTTTAGTTCAGGACCTCAGCCCATGGAATGGTGCTGCTCACAGTCAGGGTGGGTCTTCCCAGATCTTGTCACGTTGACAGTATTCACCACCACAGAAGGGTTCCCACATAACTTAGGTTTTAGAATACATGATGTTGGTGAGGGTAACGCCAGTGCGTCTTAACATGGCTGTTGACTCAGCCTCCTTAGCCACATCTCTGAAGGCACAGGCTGGATACATGAGAACTTGTTTGTGATCTTGGAAGGCCTCTTTCCATCTCTCAGCCCTTGTTTGGCCTCCAGCTCCGTGTTCTCCTAGCTGTTCGCCCCCCTCTTAATGGCTCCTCCTCTGACCAGCCCCTCAGTGGATCTTAAGGCTTTCACCTGTTGGTTTGCCCTAATCACCCACAGGCCCTTTGGAATGACTTCATTTCTTATTTTTAAACCAGACAAATCAGGCAGTTGTTTGTACTCTATACCCGTTTATCACTTAGCCAGCGAAGCAGAAGCATCAAGGCATGGAGTCAGAGTTGCTCTCAGGAACACTTAGGGCTTTCTTTTGTTGAAGGACCTTAGCATCCTACAGTATCTGGGTGTTCTAGCTCTGACCTCCCTTGCTAGTACTGTCATCTCTTTCCGTCTTCGCTTTAGTGTAGTTGATCAAAATAGAATCTACCTCAGGGCCTTTGCACATGTTACAGTGTTGTCAGGATCCCTTACATCTCCCTTCATGTAATTGACCAACAACTCAACTCCTCCTTTTATGCAGGTTAACCTGGTTTACCATCTCTGCTTGCATGGGCCATGACTTTGTCTTTGATGCATTTTGTCAGGATTTGTAAATGCACTCATTAGTGAGACTGCTCGACTAACATTTCTCAGCTCCTCCACACCCTGAGATCCACAAAGGCAGAACCCATCCACAGCTTTGTTTGCTGTGGGACTGGTGTAGGGGTCCTGTGTGTATTTATTGGACGGCTGCTTCCAGAGGAAGCATGAAAACCAGCGGCCATGTAAACCATCCAGAAACATCCGTGGGCTCACCTGAGTCTGTGGAGCCAAGGGAGAAGGTGCTTTAAGCGCTGTGTGCAGATCAGATTGTCCTTTGACATGCTGCTGATGCGTCTGTGTACTGTTACCTGCTGCATTACCTCCAAGGGACTCAGCGAGTCAGGATGACATGGATGCTATCCTGCAATAGACTTAACAGCATAAAGGGCTAGTTTATTAGCCAGAGGACAGGATGTTCTAGAATTTCAGGCAGAAATCCATTTCAGAGACCTCTTATTTGTAGGGTATCTAGATTCTCAACAGTTAGAATTAAGGGGAATGCCAGTGTAAAGGAAAGAGTGTTTATGAAATTAAATATTTCTCTAAAGAATGCAAATACAGTTATTCATACAGATCCATATTTCTGAACTAGCCGAGTGAAAAGTTATCTGTGGCAGCCAAGTCACACAGTTAAATCCTTCAGTTGATAATGAATGAATGGTCACGGCAGTTGCTTTTGTTCTTATGGAAGCAAACAGCAGCTGGATGTGGTGATGCAGCCTTTAACTTCAGTACCCAGGAGTCAGAGGCAAGTATATTTCTGTGAGTTCAAGACCAGACAAGGCTGCATATGAGGCCCTGTCTCAAACACCAAACCAAACCAAACAAAACAAAACACACACCCTTCCCCCCAATCAATCAGAAACAAACAAACAAAACACCAATCAAGACCCCCAAAACAAACAAACTGGACAGAGTAAATCTGGGCATGGCATTGTGAGCCTGTAACTTTAGTATTCAGGAGGCAGAGGTAGGAGAATTGCCACGGGTTGGAGGCCAGCTCAGGCTACGTACGTAGTCATTGTCAGGTCAGCTAGGATTTACATAGCAAGACCCTATATCGAACCAACTCACCAACCAACCTAGCAGCCAGCCAACCAACCAACCAGCTGAAGGCATATTTCAAACTAGTCCCCAGTCTCATACTTTAAGATATTCACTATTACTTTATGTCTACCTCCCCTTGAGACAGACTCTTATAGAGCTCCACTTACCTTGAACTCATAGCTGTCCTCCTGTCTCAGCTTCCCCAATGCTAAGATTATAGGCATGAGCCACTGTACTTGGTTAGCCTACCTTGCTTGCTTTATTAAAAATATGACATTGGAGGTCATTAACCTGTTCTTTGACTAAAGGACATACACAAAGTGATTTTATTGTGTCTCCTTCATCCCCCAACATGCTCTCTGGCCTCTTTTGACTCAGTGGTAGTTCGCTGGTCTGTCCTGTTTCCTCCCTCACTTCCCTCCCCCCCCCCTCTCCTCCTCCCTTCCCTCCCTACTGTGTGTCAGGCTCTCTGGCTTATGGATCAGTAGTCACTGCTCAACATTCCCATTCCTGTTTGAGAAGCGAGGAGACAAAGCTCTGAACAGTCAGCGGCATTGTCCTAGGGTTCCCAAGCTAGAGCACTGGTCTGGGCCTCTCCTGGATGCCCAGGGAACATTTTCCCACTAGGATCACACAGCATCGGAAAAGATGAATGCTTTCTCATTTTCCTCGAGAAAAATATGGCATGCAAATATTTTCGAACATTTCTATTGGCAATTAGAAGAAAATATTGTGAAAACCCTCAGGAATTCAGGCAGCCACCATTAAAGCGTGTGTCTCTGTGACAGGATGATGACGTTTGGTTGGGTGCCAGGAACACTTATGGATAACTAACAGACTCATTTCTGTCAAAAAGGTTTCTCAGCTTAATCTTACGATATTTCTAGGCAAAGAAGTAATGGGGACCTGCCATAACATAGACCCCTCCAGAGCCTCCTGGGTGAGGGTCCTCAACCTGGGTGTGTACCTTTCCTGTCTTGCCCTGGGCCTTAGGGAGCCCCGCGGTGGGACCCAAGCTTTTGGGAGCATCCTTTATCTTTCCTCCTTCTCTAATGGCTTCTTTTCTTTTCCTCAGGAAAGCAAGCCTGAGCAGTGCCTGCCAGGGAAGGGCCACACTACAGGAGAGCAGCCTGCACAGCTTGGCCTAGCCCCCAGGTATGGGGGCAGGGTGTCCTTCTGGCCGTGGTGCCACTCCTTTCTTGAGCTGAATTAGCGTCATGTGCACGCCCACTGGACACTGATGAGGTCAGCCAGTGGCTCACGCCTTAGGCCTCAGTTCCCACTGGATCTGAAGTCACTACACTAGGTGACAGAGGCCAGGAGCAGTTTATTTAACTGGTCTTTCTTGTTTCTCCAGTGTGTGCAGCTTCTCTCTCAGACAGTTGAGGTTCAAGGTATATGTGAGTCTCCAAGGAGCTACTTAGCTAGAATGTCTCCTATGATCCTAGCATGTGGTTTGTGTGTGTGTGTCTGTCTGTCTGTCTGTGGGTATGCTCATACACAAGTGTACTTGCCTATGCGTGTATGTGTAAAGGTCAGAGGTCAACACACTGGACTCTCGCTAATCCGATGGGAGCTTCCTTGTTTGCTGGTTCATTTACAGGGGAAGCTGGCTGAGGTTTCTTGTCCCTTGGCTCCAGGCCATAGCTCTGCCCTTAAAAGGATGCCTTTAGAGGCCGGGTCTCCCCCTGACCTCAGGGCTTACTGTTTCTGGTAGGCTGCCTGGCCATTGTGACCTTGGAATCCATCTGTCTCCACACCTGCCTCCCACCCTCAGCAATGGGATTACAGATGTGAGCCACCGCACTTGGCTTTTGAGTGGGTGCGGCAGATCCCCACTCGGTTTCTCGTGCTGCATAGCGAGCGCTTTACCAACTGAGCCGTCTTTCCAGTCCCTGGTTAGCTTTTGACATTCCAGTCAGCAATAGTTAGTCTGTCTTCGGGTCAGTCTTGTCTCTATATGCCTTGACTCTGGGTGATGTCACTGGAACAGAGGTTGACACGGGACAGTCTGTGCCAGTATCACACTGACATGTCAACACCTCTACCTTGCAGTCTTCCTGCTCCTACGGAAACTGGGACTGAGTTAAAACCTGGACAGAGTCACTATGGGTCCCGTTCACACCTTCCTTATTTTAGTGCCTCTGAGGCCAAGGCCAGGCCAATTACACCTGGGAGTGTTGAGAACACTGAACTCTGCCTGAGCTGATGAGGGCTTCCCTGCATGTTGGTTTATTCACAGGGAAAGCTAGTTTAGGCTTCTTGTCCTCTGGCTCCTGGCCACAGCTCTGTACCTTAGATTATATTTCTGGAATTCTCTGTTGGAAGTAGAAACTTGTGCCTCTGGTAAGGGAGCATGTACTTTGTAGAGCACTAGTTGGGGGTGGGGTAGGGTAGAATTGAGGACTACATGGTTGGGCTGTTTCTCAGCTCGAGTGATCTTGAAGCGGGAGGATTCCCATTTTTGCTGCTGGTGTCCAGGTGGTGGGTTTGCTCCTGGCCCTGCTGTTCTGTGCTCTCCTGTGCCCTTTCCTGGAGTGGGTGAGATGCCCAGCAGTGTGAGCCTCAACACTGTCTTTGTGGCATTCTGGTCAAGCGTTCTGTCTGTGCAGTATGGAACAGGGGTGGTGTTAGATCGCCTCTCTGTGGTCTTTGATTCATTAGGATGCCACTCTGCTCCACCATCTCTGAGTCAAGATGAGAGACCCTGGCATCTCTTTTCCCCTGCCACCTTGCTGAGCACTCACAGTGACCCTGGCGTAAGGTATCAGAATGCACAAGCCCACCAGGCCAGACCACAGACACCTAAAGGACGTGATCACCTTAAACTGGGCGTTCTAGACTATTTTAAGACTTATTGCATGGGCCAAGTACTGAGTATTTTCCAAACTGCTGCCCACAGGCCAGGCCTAGACCTGAGGAGATGGTCCCTGAGGCCCAGTGAGCATGGGTTGTGACACCTTGGCAAAGGGGCAGGACCCAGGACATGGTGCCACCATTGTTCCTGTCTCCACATTCATTCTTTCTATTTCTGGCTGTGGAGGAACTCAGGGACCCAGGGGCAGACTGAGGGTGGAGGGACAGCAGCCCTTCTGAGCTGAGCACAGCTCTGGAAGCTTATGTCTGCTCTGCTGGGTTTTCCTCCCATCTGCCTGTGGAGAAGTGCCTTTCTGGTAGGGAAAGCAGCCCCACTCTGCCCCATTCTGAATTATGCTTATCAAACCTGAACAACTGTACGTTGACTCATGTGTGACGGAATCAAGGTTCTGGAATAAGTGGGAGTTCTCTGGAGGAATGTAACCTCTTCATGTATGGTGGCACCCTTGACATCCAGTCTTATCAGAGTCACATAGATGACTTAAAAAAATTGGCATCAGAATGTTTTCCTAATTGGCAGACTTGATTGACAGAACAGTCTCCAAAGTCCCATAATTGAGCAAACAGCTTGTCACCACACAAATAATTAAAATGCCATTTGAAAAATGTGCGCTGTGACATGTTAAATGTTGCTCACAGTTCCTCATCTGAACACAGATTTTCAAATGACTTGGGCCCTTTTGTCGCCGTTTGCAGCCACTGTAGAGCAAGTGACTGAGTTGGTTCAAGCGTGATGTGGGGGCTCTGGCTAGGAGCACCCTGTTCCACCCAGGGTGGTGAGGTCTTGGAAGGTGGCAGCCTTTACTGGCCCACCCTGTGCCCGTCAGAGAACTGGCGGCAGCCAACTGTACAGTTCCCATTTTTGTTTTTGAGTGTTTCCCTTCCTACGTTCCTCCAACATGGCATGCCACATGAATTTAGCGGCAGATGGAAATCACAGCCATTCCGATGTGCACGCTCATCCCCTCCGGCAGAGGCACACATCAAGCTGTTGTTACCCAGGGCCGCGAGTTTGTTCAGATCTCATTTCGCTTTAGACTGCTTGGAGCAGGAAGGTTTCCTCTTCAGCCAGGGCCTCCAGCCCATCCTGCCTGAGGAGAGCGCCTTTGTCGGGAGCATTTATCATGTAACTCGGGCTCCAGGACTGGGTTTGCCCATCCAAAAACCTCTAGGATGTCGGTTCAGAGGGACGAGTGCTCCTGGTGGGATCTGCAGATACTGGAACAGGAAAGGGACTTTGGTTGAGCTTTTATGGTGGCACTGACTGAGGCTCAGAGAGGATTCCTCTGTTGTCGGTCATTCTCCCACAGTTCACTACCACAGCCTGAGTTTTGGCGGGGTGGAATTCAGTATGTTCTGGACCTTAGAATGAAGGAATTCATTTTAAGTAGTGCAGGGTGTGTTTCCTTGAGCTGGCAACTTTGGGTTTTCAGATCGTAGCTGCTGTCTACACTCTGACTCACACAGACCTCAGGTCTGCCTCAGATAACCGGATTGCAGCCCATACATAGTCTGTCTCCATTGACATGGCCGCTGATCCCAGAATTTATTCACAAGCTTTGTGACTTCCAAGAGCACTCCTCCAGCAGTGGTGGCTGTGTGGTCACTGATTTTTTTAAAATTTTTTTTTAGGCAAAAACCTGAAGAGAGCAGGGATAACTGGACTAAGTTGTCTGCTTTTTTCAGTATCTGGCTCCCCTCAGAGCCAGGTCTTCACACAGAAGTGGGGGTGCTGTGTGAGTGTTCCTTATGACTCCTCAGTCCTGAGCAGCATCAGGCTGTGTAAATCACTTCTTGAGTGAGTAGCCATGGTGGAAAAGCTTGTATGAGAGGCTATCTGGGTGGCCATAAGGCAGGCCTGGAAAAACGGAGGCAGGAACAGGCTGGAAGGAGAGGGAACATTCCCTGAGGCAAGGAAGGAGGAGGTCCGTGTGCATGTTGTCTGTATAAAGGGATGTGAAAGTGGTGTGCCGGTTGATTTATTTATTTTTGTCCATTTGACACAAACCTAGGCATACCTGGGAAGAAGGAATCTTAATTGAGAAAATGCCCTATAGGCCAGCCTGTAAGATATTGTCTTACTTAACGATTGATACAGGAGGACCCAGTTCACCATCGTCAGTATCGTTTATCCCTGGGCTGAATAAGCCACGTGGAGCAAGCTAGTAAGCAGCGTTCCTCTCTGGGCTCTGCTTCAGCTCCTGCCTCCAGGTTCCTGCCTTGAGTTATGGCTCTGACTTCCCTCAGTGATGGAGTGTGACCAGACAGCGCTAAGCTGAAGTGAACCGAACCTATCCTCCCCAGGTTGCTTTTGGTCATGGTGTTTTATCACAGCAGTAGAGAGACCATTAGGGGCATGCCTGCTTTGGGGGCAGTTGGCTTTTTCCATTCAGTCCAAGCCATTAGCAAGTACTTTGCAGGGGGCTATGACTTGGGAGGCAGAACAAATACTAGGTTGAGGGTGAAGCCGTAGAATTGAACTCAGGGGGAAGCTAATTGGCTGACTTGCTTTCTGTGAGACACGTAAAAGACGATGGTCCTGAGCCTTACCCTGCCTCCCAGCCTCAGCCCGTAGGAGCCTCTAGAAGAGCTACAGCATTGGTCTGTGGATTCTGTGACTTCTAGGAGTCTTGGGGGCAGGGGGTGAACTAGCGGGTCTTCTTAGGTCCAGGAAGTGCCCTAATTGTTTGGAGTTGGATATGTGGAATTGATGAAATTGGAGAGAAGAGAATTGATGGTGTTTGGACTGTAGACATTTGAACTCTCAGGGCTTGGCCCACAGCCTTCAGTGGAAAGAGAAGAGGGAGAAATGTGTGTGTGTGTGTGTGTCTGTCTGTCTGTCTGTGTGCGTGCGCGTGTGTGTATGTGTGCATGTGCGCATGCATGTGCACAGATATATGACTCTGGATCAGAATGGACATAGTCCTGTTCATCAGGCATGTGTGTAAGTGTGTGTGTGTGTGTGCGCGCGCGCGCGTACGTGCATGTGTGACTGTCTGGATCAGAATGGACGTAGCCCTGCTCACCAGGCGTGGAATCACACTTGTTAAAAGTGAGTGATGAGAGTTGATAAACCAGGAGTGAATGAGGAGTGGCAGCCCCCCCCCTCTACAACGAAGCCATGTATGAATGGGGCTATTGGAGAGTTCATTGATAAATCTAAAGTCATATGGCAAATGACCACCCAAGAGACCCAATTGACTGAGTCATTGATTCGGGCCTAATGCATTTTTAATGGTTACCCAGATGTGTCTCCTAATTACATCGCCATGTGTTCCAGAATAAAGCACGAGTCATCCTCCAGCGATGAAGAACACTCTGCCGCCAAGCCATCCAGCTCAAGCCACCTCTCTCTTTTGTCCAACGTCAGCTACAAAAAGACCCTGCGGCTCACATCGGAGCAGTTGGTGAGTCTCGTGCTCTTAGTACAGGTCGTGACCAGATAGAGTTTTAGAGCTTTCTTGAAGGTTTGGGGGTTCCTTCTACTTTTGTGCTCACTTAGCCCTTCCTAGGACCTTTCTTATGCTATCATGCCTGCTAGTGACCTCACACTCTCACTTTGGTACCCTGTGTTTCCACCCTGACTTTGTATCTGTTCGTGTGGACCCACTACATGACTTTGCACTCTGAGTTGCTTTTTTTCTGACCTAGGAGGAGGAGGTAGCTTTGCCTGAGCCCATTTATCCTCGTTACCAGTGGCCAGGAGACTTTGGAATGTCTCTCATGAGTGCTTTTGCTTTGAGAGAGATGCCTGTTAACTCAAATGCATCTATAAAATAGGTGGAGATCAAGCAGGCGCGATGGGGTTTAGAGAGTTTTAGGAAACAGACACCCCCCCTTTGTGTGTGTCTGTGTGTGTGTGTGTGTGCGTGTGCGTGAGAGAGAGAGAGAGAGAGAGAGATTATATTAGTTTTAATGAGGTCTTTCCAACCCTAGACTTAACTTCAAATCAAGGTCATCCAGTGCAGGTATCTCTGCTTTTCTACACTAAAGTCTGTGCATCTATTGTAAGAATTTATGGGGAGCAGGTTTCGATAGGATGTTATTTAATGGGACAGGATGACCCCACATTAGCCACTTGTAGCACCCCAGGGGACACTTAGAGTCAACCGTGTGGGTCTGTGGGTCAGCTGCCCTGTCTCAGAGTGTGCCAGCAAAGACTGAAGACCGACCAAAGGTAGTTTTGTTTCCTGAATTTGGTATAACATGCTTGGGCCTAGTCTTTGTTTTTACGGATTCAAGGCCTCTCTTTCCAGTCTGTGTTATTATAAAATCAATAAAAACCTGCTATTGAGGGAGACATGTTTGCCTGTTGTACGTTTGCATTCTCACACCAAGACCCTTCCCATTTCTTTGGTGAAGCCTGGCAGCCGCTGGTCACTTAGCTCCGTGCACTCACTCTCAGTGCTGGATTAAGTCAGCGAGGCTTTTAGAAGCAGAATGCTTTGTAAGGGGTCGGTGGCTGCTTCCCAGGTGGGGCCGGGGAAAGCTAGGACTGACTTAGGTCGCCTGTCCAGCCCTGAAAAGAATTACAGCCAGAAACAGAAGAGAGAATTTCACAGTGGCCTAAGCAAGCCAGGTTTGATTTTAAAGCCTGCAGAGGCCAAACCACTCCTGCATCTGGATCTCCCTGCCAAGTACACAAATGGTTCATGTTTTTCAGAAAAGCTTGAAGTTGAAGAATGGCCCCAACGATGTGGTTTTCAGTGTCACCACGCAGTACCAGGGCACCTGTCGTTGTGAAGGCACCATCTACCTGTGGAACTGGGATGACAAAGTGATCATCTCAGATATCGACGGGACCATCACAAGGTGGGTCTGACCGCAGCTTCCATCTGGAGCTGGCTTCCATCGCACTCTGGGCAGCGTCGTGGGAGCTGGAGCGTCCAGTTTCTGGTGCATCAGGAACTGTGCAGATAGGGGCAGTACTTTGGCTGCCACTAGGGTCTGATGACTTGTTTCTGTTTGGGTGTTATCTCCCTAGCCTGGTGGGTTTTGGAGAATGTTGCTCTGAAATGGTTAGCAGCCCCACAGTTGGGTTTGGCAAACCCAGTCCTCAGCATGATGCTCACCATGGCCTTCCCGTAGTGTCCTCACTTGACTCTGTGAGCCTGGGCTTTCCATTGGCTCTTATTCATGCTATTACTTCTTTTGGTTTTCTTTTTTATACATTTTTGTGGGTGCACCCACATGTGCATAAGCATGGACCTCAGGGGTCAATCTGGGGACAGTCTGTTCTCTCCTTCTGCCATGTGGGTGCCTGGGATCAAAGGCAGCGAACACCTTTACCCTCTGAGCCTTCATTCATACTATTTTTATGGGGCACAAGTAGTGTTTCTAAGCCAATTGGACATTTTTTCTCCTCCTCTTACAGTAGCCTTTGGCTTATTATATGTATTTATCTTTATTTAGATCGGATACTCTTGGTCATATTTTGCCCACACTGGGAAAGGATTGGACCCACCAGGGCATAGCGAAGCTGTACCATAAAGTCAGTCAGTAAGTATAGAGCGCCTGACTCCCATCTTCTGTCCACCAGTTTGTGACCCCCCCACCCCCACCCCGCTCTGTATACAGTCTCTCTCCCTCCGAGCATGGAGTAGTAACTCACTTGCTTCCTTAGGGGGCAGGTAAGATTGTCTTTCCCCTGGGATTACAAATGAGGCAAGACTCCCTTTTCTCCACATCAGGGGCCTTCAACTGAGGTAGCTTCGGGGGTCCCCCACACCGCCCTGCTGAATATATAGTAGCGTCTAGAGACTTAATTTTGAGATAGGGTTTTTTACTATGTAGCCCAGACTGACCTGGAACTCAGTCTCTGCTTTTGCCTCCCAAGTGCTATGATTTCAGGCACGAGTGGCCATGCTTCAAGGCATTTTTGATTGTCATGATTACTGTGTGCTGTGGGCACCCGGTGGCGGAAGTGGGGATGCTGTGTCTCACAGTGCATCACTGTAAGCATGTGACATCTCCCTGCTCCAAGGTAGCTGTGCTGAGGACCCCAGTCTACAAGCTTGTCTTGGAAAATTTGATGGTGGTAAACCATTCAAAACTATTTAAAGTCTGTCTGGATTGTGGGCTTTGAAATGTTTTTTATTTTTATTGTACGTGTGTGTGTGCATCTATATTTGTGTGTGTACATGTGTGTATGTGTGTGCATGTGTGGTGCATATGTGTGTGTGTGTGTTTGTGTCTGTGGCATGCCACAGCCTGATTGTGGAGGTCAGAGGACAGACAGTTCTCAGGAGTTGATTCTCACCTTCCACGTCGCTGAGACAGGGTTGCTCTTGTTTCTGCCACTGTTGTGCACTCCAGGCTGGCTGGCCTGATTCTCCCGTCTCGCCATGGGAGTGCTGGCACGGCTGGTGGTGCCGGCGCATTAGTCTTTCCATGGGTTCGGGTGGTATGCGGTGGTCAGTTTTGCACTATTTGTTGTTTAACCCATTGTACCTTCTGGGCCATTTCTCCAGCCCCTGCATTGTTTAATAAAGCCAAGTGTAGAGACTGGGGCAGAATGAGAAGCCTGGAAACAGGTTCCTTGCCGTGCTCAGCTCTAGTGCTCTCCAGACCCCCGTGGGGCTCACTGAGAACTCGACAAGCAAGAGCAGACGGTTTATCATTCTCCTTTCCCCATCCCCGCAGCACCCCACTGCTGCTGTGGTTTTTGCCCACAGCCCTCTATCCTCTTTGAGGGCAGGGGCATGCTGAGCCCCATGGGCATCTCTGGAAATCTTGGGCTGTATGGAGGGCTCAGAGCATGTGGCCGAGGGCTGATGGGGGTGGGAAAGTCTGTAGCGTTGCCCTCTCTGTGGTGGACAAGTCTTACCACCCTACCCCACCCCAAGAAGCGCCCTTTCATTCTTACTGACCAAGGGTCCCGCAAACACTGTCTGGCTATAGGAAGCATGGTGCTGTCTGGTATGCAGAAGAGGTGAATGGTGGCTTATCCTTATGGAAGGCCACTCTAGCTAGGACTCAGAGAGCTAATCTGTGATGCAGTGAGCGGCACTGAAGCTAATTCTCAACTGGAAATAACATTTTACAGAATATAGACTTTTACCTCTGAGCCACTTCCAACCATGCCTTTCTTTGTAGGGCAGGTAGTAAGGGTTCGGGATGCTGAAACATCCCATCGTACAGCGCTGTTCAAGGGAGATGGGTTATGTCTTTCAGGAACGGCTACAAGTTTCTCTACTGTTCGGCACGTGCCATTGGAATGGCAGACATGACAAGGGGCTACCTTCACTGGGTCAACGAGAGGGGCACAGTGCTGCCGCAGGGGCCACTTCTGCTTAGCCCAAGCAGCCTCTTCTCTGCCTTACACAGGTACTGTCCTGCCAGTTGAGACCCTCGTACTGACCTGCTGCCCAGACTTGTTCTCTTTCCCATTGCAGGTTTTGCAGAATGAGTAGACTGTTGGACTGGAGTGTTATTTGTTTTTTTCTCTTTGCTCTATAGGGCTCTTTGGCCCCCAGCTCCCACATAAATCACACATGGATGCTTATTCTTACTTATGAATACCCAGCCTTAGCTTGGCTTGTTTCTAGCCAGCTTTTCTTAAATTAGCCCATTTGCCTTTTGCCTCTGGGCTTTTACCTTTATCTTACTTCTGTAGATCTTATTTTTGTTTTCACTCTGTGGCTGGCTGTATAGCTGGGTGGCTGGCCCCTGACATCCTCCACTCCTTGTTTTTTCTTGCTCCTTTCCTCTCTTTTCCCAGATCTCCTCTCCTGTTTATCCTTTCTGCCTGCCATCCCTGCCTATCCTTTCTCCTGCCTCACTATTGGCTGGTCAGCTCTTTGTTAGATATCAGGCAAAGAATCACAGCTTCACAGAGTTAAACGAATGCAGCATAAACAAAAGCAGCACATCTTTGCATTGTTAACAAGCGTTCCAGAGCCTAAACAAATGTAACATTTTAAAATAATATTCTATAGCACTGGGGAGACGATTCAGTTGATAAATGCCCTTGCGAATGCAAAGAGGAGTTTGAGATCCAGAACCACACGTGTGTGTGCGTGTGTGTGTGTGCGTGTGTGCGTGCGTGTGTGTGAGTGTGTGTGAGCGTGTGTGTGAGTGTGCGTGCGTGTGTGCGTGTGTGTGAGTGTGTGTGTGAGTGTGTGCGTGTGCGCGTGTGTGAGTGTGCGTGCGTGTGTGTGTGAGTGTGTGGTGTGTGTGTGTGTGTGAGAGAGAGAGAGAGAGAGAGAGAGAGAGAGAGAGAGAGAGAGAGGGAGAGAGAGATGCATTAGAGATTCCTTGCACAGGTCACCAAAATGCAGCTGCTTTGAATGCATTCATAATAAACTCGAGTCACCAATAACGCATCAACATCACATTAACAAAGGACTTGCCCTTGGTGTCACACTTCCCCTTGGTGCCGTCTAGCCCAGAGTGAACCCAGATTTGAATTCTCGGCTCCCTTTTCCATCCTCTGCTCCATCTTCTTGTCTCTCTGTCACGTGTCTAACTCTGCCTCCGTGTTTGTCCCTGTCCCTGTGTGTTTATGTCTGTTCCTAACAAAGGGTTTCTGATTTGTATTTAGTGAACCACACAGAAAGTATCATGTGAGCATGGGATGGAGGATATTTTCCAGAAATCTTTAACAGAGTTTGACAAGAGGTTAGGTCACTGACTCCAGCTGACCCTGACTGACCCAGATAACAAACACCATTGCTTACCAAGCAGCATCCAAATGTCATGCTCAACATTTATGGTGGATATTCATTTTATACGATTTGTCTAACCTCTGTTTTTGCTGCTTTCAGTAAATGGTTATCATGGCACACACTTGTGATACTCTGGGTCAGGAGCGTGGAAGAGTTCATAAATTAAGATTATAGCCATCCATTAGCTTAGGTTGTAAAAACTGATCACACGGGAATCCCAAGGCAATTAAGGCTGATGGTTACATTGTTCTCTTAAAAGCAGGTTGAACAAACAGCCTGAGAATATAGCAGGATGGCAGTCTTCGCTCTTGTGAGCTCACAATGGATGCATTATTAACTCCGACTGTGAGGTCCACCACAGATTCTAGTCTCTTAGGATGCCGTGGGTGTGGTGGCAGAGACAGGTGAATCCCTGAGCCTCACTAGTCAGTCAGCCTCACCTATTTGGTGAGTCCTGGATCAGTGAGGAATGACATCTGAGATGGACCACTGGCCCCTGCACTTGTACATGCACCCATTGATCCACCCCCCGACACACAGACACACACACACACACACACACACGAATGTGATGCACACAGACACACACACACATACACGAATGTGCTGCACACACACAGATACACACAGGCACAGATATAGACACAGACATACACACACACAAAGACACACACAGACACACAAACAAAGACACATACACAGACACACAGAGACAGACACACACAGACATAACACATACGTGCTTGTGGTCCACACACACAGACTAACGTACACAGACACACACATACACATGCCTCTTAGCTGGCCTCTTCTGACTAGTGCCCATGGTCCTAGTGCTCACTTTCCATGCTTAGCAGTGTCCAAGCTACATTGGACCCACTGTTTCAGAACCAAGTTTCATTAAAGGTCTGTTATGATTTGGTTAAAAATACAATGAATCTAGAGGCCAATTTAGAGAGAATTAATAGCTCGATACAATATTGAATCATCCAATTCAAGAATCTGGTATGTCTATTTAGGGTTTTCTTCTCTGTTATATTACAGTGAGTTTTTTATATTTTTATAATTTATTTACCTTTTTTATTTCATGTGCATTCATGTCTTGCCTGCATGTATATCTGTGTGAAGGTATTGGATCCTCTGAAGCTAGAGTTACAGGCAGTATGAGTTGCTATGTGGGTGCTGGGAATTGAACCCAGGTCCTCTGGAAGAGCACCCAGTGTGCTTACCCAATGAGTCATCTTTCAAGCCTTGAGTTTTTATAATTTTAACCAAAAAGGTCTTTCATATCTTTTAACCCTTAATTTTTTTCTAAGTTTTATAGCTTTTATTTTCCTTTTCTTATGTTGCTCGCTGGCTAGCACCTGAAACATAGCACTGAACCGCACTGTTTCTGGAGACCCTTGTTTTACTCTCCATAGGAGGTTTGCATAGGGCCTTATGGAAGCCCAGTCTTCGCCTGGGACTCAGTAGGTAGACCGTGCTATCCCCTGAATTTTTGGCCATCCCCATGCCTCTCCCTCTCTAGTTCTGGGATTACAGGTGTTTGATTCCACAACCAGCTTTTTGTAGTAGTTTTTCTAGTAGTTTTTTTCTATTTTTGATATAAGAATTTTTATCCTGGGGCTAGAGAAATGACTTAACAGTTAAGAGCACTTCCTGTTCTTGCAGAGGAATAGAACTTGATTCCCAACTCCCATGCTAGATGGCTCCCAGCCACCTGTAAAACTAGCCCCAGGGGATTGGGCATCAGCTATTGGCCTGTACAGGCCACACACACACACACACACACACACACACACACACACACACGGCACATGGACACACATACATACCAATAACAATAAATTTAAAAAAGAGTTTTCATTCTAACTAGATGTTGATCAGTGTCTTTGTATCCGAGGTGGTCTCCTTTCTGTTAATCTCAGGGTGTGTGCTGCCATGCATGGTCCTCTGGATTTTTCTTATGCTGAGAGTGTGGTTCATTCTGAGTTGAGTGTTTTCCTGAAGACTAGTTTAAATTTCCTAATTTAAATTTCTTTATTTATTTTGTGTGTACAGTGTCACATGTACAGTGGTGTCTGCGTGTGTGTCTGTCTGTCTGTCTGTCTGAGGACAGCATGCAGGGGTCAGTTCCCTTCTCCTAATGTGGCCCTGGGGACTATACTCAGGCTGTCGGACTGGGCAGCTTTCGTGATCCTCATGCCACTTGAAAGCAAACCAAGTCCTCTCATGCTGACCATTTGTTTGTTTGTTTTAATAGAGAAGTGATTGAAAAGAAGCCAGAAAAGTTCAAAGTCCAGTGTTTGACAGACATCAAAAACCTGTTTTTCCCAAACACGGAACCCTTCTATGCTGCTTTTGGGAACCGACCTGCAGTGAGTACCTGAGGGGTCTGCGAAGCCTTAAGACATTATACTTGGTGCCCAAGCTTTCCCCAAGGCCTGGCCAAGGAGTGCATGTAAAATGAGCCTCCTCCTAAAGCAGAGGGGTTAAGAATCATGTCGGACATGGCCTCCGGTTTTCTTGGAAGGCACTTGAAGCTGGTGACCTGGGCCACAAACTTGCAGTTGTGTGTCACTCATTACATTAGTGAAATGAGGGCACTGAAGGCGCGGGGTCCTTTCTGAGTGATGGGCCCAATGTGCCAGTCCTGCATGATGGCAGTGTCCGGTCCAGCGCCTCCACCCAGAAGCATGTAGCGAGATCTCCTGGCTGGAGGAAATGTGTGGAGATGACATGTGGGACCCAAGCTTTCTGGAAGGTTCAGTTTGAAGCCTATAGCAAAAACTCATAGGGTGGCAGAGGTGTGTGGAGATGTTGGGTGTGTGACCCACTCTTGGCAGAAGGTCCTGTATTCTATAGAATAGAGCTGGGCGTTAACTGAAAATGAACATGAATGAAATTTATGCCCTGGCAGCGCTGAAGCAGGCATGTATCCCGTATATGGTGGTTCTGTTGAACTTGTCTAAGTTGATGAGGGATGACTGACCAGGGCTCTTTCTCAAGAGGCCACCAGATCACATTACAGATGGTTGTGAGCCACCATGTGGTTGCTGGGATTGAACTCAGGACCTTTGGAAGAGCAGGCAGTGTTCTTAACCCCTGAGCTATCTTTCCAACCCCACTGAGCTGGAAAATTCTACTTTAAAAACCTGTGGCAGATTATTTTGAAATGAGAAAATGGGTCAGTAAATAAGTCTGAGGAGTGCCAGCCAGAGTGGTTGGAGACGTGGGAACTCAGCTCAATGTAAACAGAGACTGCTCTTCCATTTTCCAGCTGCCCAGACCTGGATACTCACATGGGAACAATATTAATTATAACACTGCTTGGCCAATGGCTTAGGCATATTCCTACCTAGCTCTTATATCTTAAATTAACCCATTTCTATCATCACGAGGCTGTGACTTATCAGAAGGTTATGGCGTCTTTCTCCTTTCATGGCAGCTATGTGGCATCTCCTTGACTCCTCCTACACTCTGTCTCTGTTCGAATTTCCTGCCTGGCTTTACTCTGCTAAGCCATTGGCCAAAACAGCTTCATTCATCAACCAATAAAAGCAGCACATACGTAGAAGGACCTCCTTCATCAGCTCAGGTCCTGAAGAGGTGAAGGAACTGAGGCTCAGGAGGAAAGCTAGTTGAATGTGTGCCCATTCCCCTGAGGGGCAGCACTGGTTAGTGAAAATTGGATAATACAACATTCAATGAAAGGTGGTATGTACTTGTTTGTACAGTGAGTTCTCTGCCTCCCCTGACAGTTACATCACTTTTCTAACCGCAGGATGTATATTCCTACAAGCAAGTGGGTGTGTCCCTGAACAGGATCTTCACTGTCAACCCCAAGGGAGAGCTGGTGCAGGAGCATGCCAAGACCAACATCAGCTCGTGAGTATTATCTCTTCCCCTGGAACTGCCCCCCCCACTGTCCTGAAGCCAGCATCACTGTCTGTTGCAGATCCCTTTAGCCATTGCTACCTCTGTTTTCATCTTTGAATGTATATGTGTGTGTGAACACATGTATGCAGTATGCATACTTGTATGTGTTCCCATCTATGGAGGTCAGAGGTCAATGTGTCTTCATCATCATCCTGACCTTATTTTTTGAGGCAGAGTCTCTCATTGAGCTTGGGGCTTACCCATTTGACTGGCCTGGCCGGCCAGCGAGCTCCAAGGACCTTCCTGTGTCCAGTGCCCTAGCACTGGGGTTGCAGGCATGTATGGTACCTGATTTTTTATGTGGATGTTGAGAATGTCAACTCAGGTTCTCATTCCTTCAGGGAAGGCAATTTATCAATTGAGCCATCTCTCTAGCCTTTGTTTTAATCTTTAATTCCTCTAAAAATGGAGTTCAATGCCATGTCTTCAGTCTCCAGATTAGTTTTTGGACAATTAGAACGAAGTCAGATCCCTCAGGATGTTAAGTCTCAACTAGAGGGTAGAGTCTTCTGTGGAATGGAATTGAATGAGTTCAGGAACTAGATATTCAGTTGGCTGAGTTAGAATGTCAGTTAGGAATGTAACCCAGGTGACACTTTCTTCCCCATAGTCCTGAGGATGGAGCCCAGGGCCGTGGGCATGCTAGGTGAGCATTGCACTGCAGAGGTGCCCTTCTCAGTCCCTGGCTTAATGTTGTTTGCTTTGCATTGAGACAGGCCCTTGCCATGGAATCCAGGCTGGCTTTGAGCTTGGCAGTCCTTCTTTCTCCCCAGCATGGGGATTACAGGGTGCGCCACCACACCTGGCTGGTTTGCTGTGTAGAATGAGGCATTGCAGGGCATGTGGCATCACCCTTGGCTCTGCCTCGGCTCACGTGGGTCTCTCATGTCAGCCCTACTGGGTGCATCAGCCAAGGTAGGGTCTGTCACTCTGCCTTGCCCACCGCAGAGGTGGTGGTGTATTGTTTCATGTGATCCATACCAAATGGGAAAATAGCCTATGACTTAAGTGATGTCAGCACTGGCGTAAGCTGAAGAGTTGGGTCTGGGGCGTGGGCTGTAATTCCTCCTGATGTTGGTGAGGACTTCCCATTCTTTTTGAGCTGGGCATGGTTGTGACTCACACCTACAGTCCCAGCACCCTGGAAAGCAGAAGCAGGAGAATTGCTGTGACTTTAAAGCCTGCTGGAGGCTGCATAGCGAGTTCCAGGCCAGTCTGACTTTCAGAATGAGAGCGCAGTTTTTCACTGTGAAGGTGGTCTTTTTTTTTTTTTTTTTTTTTTTTTTTTTTTTTTTAAGTCCAGCTTGACCAGAGCAGTTCCAAATGTGAGGGAGCCGTGGCTTCCTGGCTTTGTAGAGAGATCAGGCCTTGGAGCAGGTCGGGTAGGACCCTTTCACTTGTGGTCTTGAGACAGGTGATCTGAAGTGAATTCTCCATCTTCAGGAAGCATGTATACCAAGACCCAGAGCTTGGTATGATGTTTTCTTTTAATCATTATTAATTTGTGTGTGTGTGTGTGCGCGTGTATGTGCGTGCGCGCGCGTGTGTGTTTGCGTTTGTGTGTGCGCGTGTGTGTGTGCGTGTGTGTGTACACGCACATGTGCATGCACATGTGGAGGCTATTTTCTACTTCCACCTTTCTGTGGGCTCTAGGGTTTGAATTTAAGCACCAGACTTTTGAGGCAAGCGCTTCTTTACCTGCTGAGCCGTCTTCCAGGCCCTTGGGTATGGCCAGTTCTAGCCAAACAGGTGCTTGTCCTTTGTAGCCTGGGATGATCTTGTGGGCCGTCTCTAAGTGATGAAGTTCCACTGGGCAGAGAACCGAGTTCAGGGCTTTCCTCCTTTATAGGCAGGGAATGTCCTGTCCTTGCTCCAGGGAGCCCATGCCTGGAGGGTGGAATGGGCCACCCAGATGGAGCAGGCACCGCTGCCAGGGCACGTGAACCTTGCCTGGTAGGGGACAGCTCCTTGTGGGGAGTCCCCCACCCCCATAGCCACAAACCTCAGACTAATAGGCCTTCAAGTCAGGAGGTATTTTAAAAATTTGTTTGTTTGCTTTAATCCCCAGGAAAGACATAATTCTTAGTGTAGTAGTAAGAGAGGTTTCCCTGCTTTGTGCAGGCGCACTGTTTCTCACGAGTCCGTTGGAGGCCCTTTATTAAACACACACGCAGCCTTATTGAAGAAGTCATTTCATGCCTCAGAACATGCTAATTCCTGGAGTTTGGGTTTCGAAAACCCCTTCTGGTTCTCGGCACGAGCGGGTGGAGAGGGGCCCAGGGACTGTCAAACAGGAGACTAGGCTGTGCGGGAGGGGGTTGGGCGTGTCCGCATCACTGTGTGGAGGGGCCTGGAGGTCTTCCAGCTATGGAGCTGCTTTCTCTCTGTAGTGCAGGCTGTAGCTAGGCAACATCTTCCTGGGGACAGAGAAAGTACCCTGAGGTAGGGGGTGCTAGAAACGCCTGTGTGGTCCAGTCCCACACACTGTGAGGATGAAGGGGTTGAAGCTCAGGGACGGCAGGATACTTGCCCAGAGTCATACAGTAAGAAAGACTGGGGGAGGCCTTAAGCTTGGGGACCCTCAGCCAGGACTTTTCCTGAAGCACAGGTGATCCGCCGTTGACTGATGAGTTCCTGGGACACACTATTGAATCATTGCCCATATTATTCTGTTTCTGACGCTAAGCAAGTGGCAGTTTTCATTTCCTTTCCTTTCTGGTAGAGGGCGTCAGGGTGTAGAAACGTCCAAGCCTTTGCCTGAGAGCACAGCTGGAACCGGAGAGGATTGATGCCAAACCTGCATTTTGATAAGCCCATGGCCCTGCATCTTTTCACTGTGAATGTGGTAGTCTCTGCTGCTCTAAAGATGTGCTTTGTCTGTGGTTCCTCCCCCAATAGCCTACATGTGACCTCAGTGGCAAGCAGATGCCTCTGACTATGCTGGTCTCCCTCCCTCTGTCCACCCCCGCATCTCTGTGCCTGTTGTCTGTTCTTCATGCACAGTCAGGCTGGCCCCTCTTGGGAGCTTTATCCTCTTGGCATAGTCAGTCTCCCCTTCCCTCTTGCAGTTAGCTCACCAGGCTAGAAAGGTTGTGCTGAGGCAGGGTTGATGGCTGCTCACTGGAGTTGCGATACTCTATTTCTCCCCAGCCCGCAGTGCAGCCCAGAGTCCGGCACTCACCTTCGTGTATCTGGTGTGGCTCCATGGGTGATGAACCTACTGCTTTTCTTCCCTTTCAGGTATGTAAGGCTCTGTGAAGTGGTTGACCACGTCTTCCCATTACTGAAGAGAAGCCATTCCTCCGACTTCCCATGTTCAGATACTTTCAGTAACTTCACCTTTTGGAGAGAGCCGCCACCACCCTTTGAAAACCAGGACGTACATTCAGCTTCAGCTTGATGCCACCAAGCATTAAAGGATAGGTTCTGGGGACCCTGGAGCTGCTGGGAAGGCTGACATGTGGCCATCTGCCTAAGAGAGAAGTGTTTCTTCCTTGACCTGCCTGCCCTGGGGTGACATTGCTAAGCGTGGAGGGTGGATGGAGGCCGCATCTCATCCCGTGGACCACATGAGGATTAGGAGCACTAGTAGCGTGCAAAGTGGTCCTCTGTCCAGGGTAACATGCACAGAGCTGCACACTCCAGCCCGTTCCAGCCGTTAGTCAATGTGCAGTATGGGTGGTGACCCCTCAGGAGAAGTGGGCTGGCTACCTGAGAGCTGTCTCAGTGTTAGCGTGCTCCCCCTCCCCCCGGGAACTCTGATGTACGCAGCTTAGGGTAGCACAAGGGGCACATTTCCATGACAGTGACATCTGTGCCACCTTCCACACATAGAGATGGGGTTTCTTCAGAGTCTGAGTGCTCTGAAGGGAAGCTTCCGGGGCCTCGATAGGTCCTAGCCCTCAGGCTTTGACTTTATAGCTGCTTCCTTGCAGTATTGCTGACTTAGTTTCACTATAGGAGATAAGCTCTTGACTTGCCCTGGTTAAAGATGGCCTGTGCCGTTGGTGCATCTCTCTCCACTCCTCATAGCTCAAGGCTGGGCTATTGTTTATGCCTTAACACATCTGCAACAGGCATTTGCTTTGAGCGCACTGTCTAGTTCTTCGTAACTGCGATGCCTTATATTAAATGATAGCCCCTAAGGCAGCGTCTGCTGCGTCTTGTCTGCGTCCCACCGCCAGCCAGGAAGCACCACTAATGAGGACTGGAGCAGCACCTATGCCAAAGGAGAACGATGCAGCTAAAGAAACTGGTTGTTTTTAAGAAACATAGTTTCCAGAAGTTAAATTATTTTCTTTGCAGATATTATTTATTACTTTCTTCTCATTGGGCTGCTGTTGCGAACATCCTAGCAGACCCTCGGGATTGCAACTGGCATGAGTACATTAAAACTTAAGTGTGCTAGACAATCCAAAGAGCCTTACTCTGTGTATGTCACACTCATCTTCTGGGATTTCTGAATCATTAGTTTTCCTTAACTTTTTCCATTCAGTCTAAGGGCAAGGGGAAAAAAGCAGGAGTTCTTTAAGCTGATAGAGGGTAGTTGTTGAACTGTCTCAGAACAATGTGAAAAATGAAAAGTATTTTGGTAAAAGATTTTGCTTTACTTTTGGAAGTTTTATTTTTTTAAAGGGTGTTTTACACCTGAGAGATCTTCCTATTTAAATTTTATTGTTTGAGTCAGAGGAGACAAAAGAAAAACAAAACAAAACAAAAAACCCAAAAAACAAAGCGAAAAAAACAAAAAAAAAAAAAAAGAGGAAAGAGTGAAAGAAGACTGGACTGTTACTCTTTCTGTGAAAGAAAACCTAGAGTCACTGTTGTTGTCGTTGTTGTGTCTGTTAAAGTCCAGTGTGGTTCATGTAGTTCACAGGAATGGACAAGGAGAGGCAAACGGTACTGCTGTGGACCACAGACGGATGGAGAAACAGGCTCGCGTGTATAGTTCCCTTCTGGGAATGATGAAAGTAATTAAGCATAGGCCTGCCACAGTGAGCTCGTGGCTTGTCCTCTAGTGACTCTCGGAGGCCACGTTAGTCCTGCCACAGCGGTGTTTGCGTGTATTCGGTTGCTGTGGACTGCAGACAAGCTCGTCTGCCTGGAGAGGTTCACGGGCCTCTCCTCATGCCCAGGAGAAGCCTTAGGATCTCTCTTCATCTGCACTCTGCAGTCCTCTGTTCCAAGTGACATGCTGAGAGCATGCAGTGGCCTGTGCCGGGATCTGTTCGTATAACCAAGGCTGGTCTGCCACACACGGTCTGAAACACACAGCCACCACACCTGGCTAGGGAAACTGGTTTTGAAATCTCTTAAATTCCCCATCACTCTGCCCTGAAACAGAGTACACCTTCCACACAACCACACTCTGAGATCTCGGACATTCTTCCCAAGCCCTGTTGAGGTCGTGGTGTGAACGAATGCTTGCATTGAGGCTCTGGCATGAGAGCTGAACATGAGCTGTACCCAGGCTCACTCAGGTTATCTGCACGTGCACTATAACCCAGAGCCCCAAGGACACATGCCGGAACACTCTGTTAGTTCCACACATTTCAAAGTTGCTCGTGGAAATGAGTGACTCACTCCACAGTGACACATCCTCAAATGTTGGCCACACACCATGAAGGAGAATACCCCTGGCACTTTGCAGAGATGTACTTCAAGTTTTGCAGAGAATTCCCCTTGGGATTTCAGGCGTGGATCATTGCTTCCGTATATTTGATTGACATTGGCTGTGCGTTTGTGAGTGCCGGTGCAATGGTGAAAATCAGTGTAATATTTCATTGTGCTGTGCTTGGTGCAGAACTAGAAGTTTCTGTAATAAACGAGTTGGATGAAAGACTTCCAAATATCAAGCCATATGAATTCTGAATCTTTGTTTTTAAGGTGCTTTTATTATTTTTTCTGGTGTGTTATCATGTACAATACTTAGTTCTTTACTTGGAACAAAAACCCCAAAACCCTTGATGTGGGTGGGCTAGGGACATGGCTTGTCATGAGAGCTCAAATATCCAAGTTCTGGTCCCACCATCCATGTGTGAAGCCAATGAGGAAGTGTGCACTTGTCATCCCAATGCTGGGGGAGGTCACAAAATAATCCCACACTAGTTCAGAATTAGGTATAAAAAAGGGTTATTTACTTAGGGGATAATCACAGATCACTGTTCTAGGTCACAGTCCTCTGCACGAACTGGGAACAGGAAGAGAGAGTAAAACGAGAGCGAGCACAGGCTTTACAGCTGCATTTATAGTATAAGAGACCATATCCAAGTGGGCTGGTATCTTAAATGCTATTGGCTGAAGGAGCAGAAGAAGCAAAAGGAGCTCCCATGGCAGGGGATGGGGATGGCTGGCTCCCTGGCACTGGCTAGACAGATAGCCTAGGGGCATCTATAAGCCCCAGGTCCCAGTGAGAGACCCTGTCACAATAAGCATGGTGGATTGTCCCTGAGGAGGAACAATACCTGAGGTCCTGGCTTCTACATGCATGGGTGTACCAGTGCATGCACCCATCCAAGGGCCTGCACACAGATGGACGGGGACACACACACAAATAGTCCTTAAGTTTGCAAACCCTTCACTGTGGGAATCAGCGTGTTTCTGTTGTTTGAGTTCATATGGATCATCATACCAACCCTGTTTATCCCTGAGACAGATAGAGATAAGAATGTGTTCTTCCCATGGAAGAAGAGAATGCTTGTGGTTCCCTGTACAACCTACATTGGATTGTCGAGCTGAAAGGCCTGTTTGGAATAAGCAGGCTCTTCCCTTTCCTGGAAGGATTTTTGGGAAGCCCGGAGGCACAGAAGAAGGTTTAGTATGCGGTGTCAGAAAGGTCCTACCCCTCCTCACTGTGTACCATGTAGGGTGCCTGCACCTCATATCCACTGCCCTCTTGGACATTTGTCCTTAGTCAGTTTTTCATTTCTTAGGAATCCATCACGGCCCTTGGCCAGTTCAATCATTTAAGATGAGGACAGTCATGTACTATTAATATGGCTCACTAGTAATGGCAAGATGCTTCCTATAAATTCTGCTTTGGCTTTAGTGTTTAGGGAGTGGATGGAAGAGTATATCCCTAAACATTAAAGGTATTGCTGAATAAAAATAAAGGCTGAGTTCCTCATGCAGTCCAGATTCCAACTGCCCCTTGGGTGCCTGTAGACTCAATGCATCTTACACAGAAGAATAAACCCTTGAACATATCTATACACCATTCTACCCAACTGCAATGTTTATGCTCTTATCTGAAGTGAAAACCACGATAGACATGTCTGTAGGCCATCCATCCATCCACCCACCCATCCACCCATCCATCCACCCATCCATCCATCCATCCATCCATCCATCCATCCATCCATCCATCCAATGTGTTCTCTGCCCTTTGACACCTCACCCCATGGTGGTACCCAAGGCTCTCCTGTGCCCCACAGCTCACACCCCCATGCAGACAGAACTTAGACATTCCCACTAATGCATTTGAAGTGCTTGGTATTGTGATTTCAAAGAGTAATAGGCCTCTGTCTTGCCATCAGGGCTGAGAACATAGACGACAGGTCTTAGCCATCAGCTTTGGGGTACAGAGTGCCCTTTTGTAAAAGATAATGTGTAATCCTGGACTGGAAGCGTCATGGAGGGAAGTAAAAGAGGCCCATTTTGAAACAAGCAAGTTCTGGGACTAGACACAGCCCAGCAGGCCTGAGGTCCCAGCATCAGAGCTGAGATCTGTAACCCCGCCCACCCACCTCACTTTGTCTGGCTGTGTTTTCCACCATGGCTGTGCAGTGTGAAGAGCGCTGGACCCATCCCCTTGAATGTAGGAGGGGCAAAAGCCCCATAAGATTTCTCCCTTTTCTAGTCAACTTGCATGAGGATCCCATTTCTGCCTTGGGAATGGCAAGGATTGAAGGTGGACCCCTTATCTGCCCGGATTTTGCATGGGTTTTGGGGAATCTGAACGCTGGTCATGGATGGTCTGGAACTCCATTTATATCCAAGGATGACTTTGAATTTTGATCATTTTCCCTCCACCCCTCAAGTGCTGGTACCACAGGTATGTGCCCTGGTGACTGGATTATTTGGTATGGGGAATTGGAACCAGAACTTCTTGATTGCTAGACAAACACTGCCATTTACCCTGTATCTCCAGCAAGGCCTTTACATTTTAAACAATGAATGTCCCTTGTGGTGCAAGCCAGGCTTGGTCCCCAGGGAAAGTAGAATATTTCGATGACCCTGGGAGTCAGTGGAAGCCAGTGGCCACCGGGGGGCACAGTTGGTTCTGGTTTGGCCAAATGGCTTTGCAATGGAGCCTCTGCTTTTCTAAAAGGCTCCTCCCTGCATGTAGCTTGCTTCCCAGCCAGGCTGTGGATCGGATTTGTATAGGGGCGGGGGGGGGGGGGAATCATCAGGGCACTGTTTGAGTACTGATGTCCCTCAGATTCGCTCCACCTGAGGCCAATCTTAGTGGACTTTGGAGGCTGGAGAGTCTGTCTGTTTGGATTTAAAATGCATTCTTTGTAATTCTCTAAGTCTAGTTTGGTCCTGGAGGAGCAGGGAATTTGTTAAAAATACAAATGTTGGGGATCTTACCTTGTCCTACTGACCCTAATGGCTTGGGCCCCTGAGATACATTTCAATAAGTCCTTGTGGGATTACGGATGCATGCTGTGAAGAATGCAGCCCGGGCCTGTGCTCACACCTGCCTAACATCTGGCTACCTCAGGAATGCTGTTCATTTAGGACTCACATCTGCTCCACCCCACCCCGCTCAAGCCGGGTGAAGAATAACATTCACAGCTCTTCCTAGAAAGGACCTTGGAGACCCAGCCACAGGTATTTCCTTAAGTCATGAGGTGCCTCATGACCCTGTGGTTGGAGGCATCCAGTCAGATCTGCCTTCCTGAGGCAATCTCAGCTGGGAGTCACTGATCTGGGAGGAGGCGACAGGCCTGGCAGCCTAGGTAGAGGAGAACAAGGCAGAAGTGGAGGTGCCCAGATTTCTAATGTCTCTTCCTCCCTAAAATGGTTGGGAATCTCGAGGAGTCTGTCTCGGTGCCAGCGATCTGTTCACTGGTGCAGGAAGCCCATTCAGCCTGCTTTGCTTTTAATGCGTTTTGCAAGCAAGTGGCCTCTTCCTGTGTGTGTGACTCACTCTGCCTTTTGTGTGCCGGAGATCGCGGTTTGAAGTTTCACTTTGGAAAGTAACCACCAGCACCACCGCTTTCTCCTGAGGCTGGAACCCCAACGAGTCGCATTCATTTTGCAACAAAGAAATGTAAATGGAGGCGCAGCCAGTCATGTTTCTGCCCTGATTGTAAAAACATCCTTTTCCTGAGGTGGTCTACAAGCCAAGATGAGGAGAAAGGGTTTACAGTTTCAAGCACACATTCATTTCAGGGCTTTGTGTTTTCCTTCTAGAACTCCTTGTCTTCTTGATCTATTTTTTCAGGGTTCTCCTAAAGAGAGAGAGAGAGAGAGAGAGAGAGAGAGAGAGAGAGAGAGAGAGAGAGAGAGAGAGAGATACATGGTGCTAGTTGATCGGGCAATTCATCCCCTAGTTGACTGAAAGTGACTCAGATCTGGACCACAGTTTGGGTTCTTACTACACAGAAAGAATGATGCTAATAGAGTTGATTGAAAGTGTATTTTATCTGGATCTTTCCTGGCAATCAGTTCTGGGCCCTGCACGCGTGCATTTCTTAAAATAAGCCATACGGTGTTAAGTGGGTAAATGCTGCAGAGCAATTTCTCCCCTTAAGTTTAAAGAGTCTTCTTCAAAATGTTGTAGAGTTGAGCCACATTATTATCACCACCATTATTTTTAAAGCACACGAGTGTTTTGAATGCTTGTATGTAAGTACCACGAGCACACCTGGTACCATGGAGGCCGGAAGAGGGGACTGGATCCCCCTGGACCTGGAGTTCCCTGTGATTGGGAGTGACCCAGTAAGAGTGCTGGGAACCAAGCTGGGGTCCTCGGAAGCTGCTGAGCTTACCTCCAGCTCAGTTTCGTACTAGTATTTTGAGAGGGGATTTCAAGGAGCCCAGGATGGGCAGAGGTGGATGTGGCCAGGTTTCTAATGGTCCCTGCCTCCCAGAAATGGTTGGGAACCTCGAGGAGCCTGTTCCGGTTCCTGCAACTGGAACTTGCTATGTGAATGAAGATGGGTCTGCCTTCCCCTCCATTACAGGTATAGATCACCACACCCAACATGTGTGGTACTGGGGATCTAACTCTGGGCTTCATGCATGGTAGTCAAGGACCCTAGTATGTGAGCTACACCCCCAGCTATAAAATGTTTTTTCTCTAATACTTTTTATGAACAATAATAAATCCCAAATGCATTTAAAATCAAGTGCAGCTAAAATGGTAGTGGTCAGAGTCTCACTTAGCATGAATGTGACATTCTGCAAAGTTGATGCTAAACTTGGGTTTATAAGACATGCATTTGATGCTTCATTTCTCGATTCAGTTCTTTCAGCTTCTGTGCAAGGAGGTCTGTCACTTAAATCATTGTTGTCATTAAACATGGACTGTGACAAGGGTTAGGGTGGACAGTCTTACCCCCCTGTGTGTGTGTGTGTGTTATGCTGTTGAAGAGCAGTTCTGCTTTGTTTCCTCTGGTCAGGCCTCGTGGATGTGAGGCAAGCGTTCTTTTAGCGAGTACTTTTCCTCAGCTCAGCATTGCAGGGTAAGTGGGTGGATATGTCATTGGGTTTGACAAGGTACTTTAAAAAGGTCTTTTCTGGTATGTTTCTGCATGTGATGTGTGATTGTGCATATGTGTTCATGTATGTGATTGTGGGTACATGTGTTTTCATGTGTGTGATCGTGTGGCATACTCATGTTCACTTATGTGATTGTATGTATATGATTGTACATATACACGTGTTCATGCGTATAAATATGTATTCAGGTTTGTGATTGTGTGATTGCATATGCACATGTTTTCATGTGTGTGATAGTGTATGCATGTGTGTCATGTATGTGAACATGTGTTGATATGTGTGACAGTGTATGCACTTGTGTTCATGTGTGTGGTTCTGTATGTATATCTATTCATGTGTTGAATATTCAGGTGTGTGTATGATTGTGTGTTCATGTGTGTGAACATGTATTCATGTGTATGATTGTATGTGTGATTGTGTATGCACATGTGTCATGTTTGTGATTGTGGGTGTGTATCAGCCATGGTATATGTGTTCAGGGACAACCTTGGGTGCTGGTCCCCACCCCCCTCAACCTGGTTTGTCTCTTGTTTGCACCCAGGCTAGCTGGCCTGCAAGCTTCCGGGATTTTCCTGTTTCTGCTTCCTTCCCATCTCCCTGTAGGAATGCTGGCTTTATAGATGCTCGCTTAAACCACCTGTGTGTTGAGGGGATTGATTTGAATGTTTGTTCCTCTGTCTGTTCTCCAGGAATATGGACGGATGGGGCAACAAATAATGGAAGCTAAACAGGACCTGTGCTAGTGTCCCAAATCCTGGTCTTCCTGTTGAACTAGCTTCTACCTGGAGTTGAACTTCTCTTTTTTTTACAACTAAAAATGGAGAATTCCTCCTTTCTCTGACACCATGAGGATGAGAGAGGGGCTTCCCAATTACTCTAACTTTAATTGTTAACTAGATACAGTCTAGAGTCATCTGAGAGGAACGCCTCAGCTGAGGAATAGGCTTGTGAGCATGTCTGTGGGGAATTGTCCTAATAATTAACTGGTACAGGAGAACCCAGTCCTTTGTGGGCAGCCCTAACCACAGGTAGTGGGGCCTGGATTTGATGTGGGAGTGTCATATATCAATCTGTTGATTTCATTGGTTAATTAATAAAGAAACTGCTTGGTCTGATAGGTTAGAACATGGGTGGAGTAAACAGAACAGAATGCTGGGAGGAAGAAGGCAGTGAGGTAAGACACCTCAGCCAGATGCCATGCCTTTCCTCTCCAGAGCAGAGGCGATGACGCTCTGACCCACGATGGACGTAGGCTAGAATCTTCCTGGTAAGCGCACCTCGTAGTGCTACACACATTAATAGAAATGGGCCAAGCAGTGTTTAAAAGAATATAATTTGTGTGTAGGTATTTTGAGGCATAAGCTAGCCAGGCAGCCAGGAGCAGGGTGGCAGGAACACAGCCCGCAGCTCCTTCTACATGGGTTGTAATCCAATAGCTAAGAGTCAGGTAGAGTGGTGCATGCCTTTCATTCTGGCTCAGAAGGCAGAGGCGGGCAGATCTTTGTAAGTTTGAGATCAGCCTGGTCTACATAGTAAGTCCAGGCCAGCTGGAGCTACACAGTGAGACCACGTCTTTATTTTATTTTTATCCACTTGCTTTTGTTTGTGAGACAGTGTCTCACTATGTATCCCTGGTTGTCCTGGAACTCACTCTGTAGACCAGGCAGGCCTTGAACTCACAGAGATCTGCTTGCCGGTGTCTCTCCAGTGCTGGGATTATAGGCGTATATGCATCACCATGCCTGGCTGAGACCATGTCTTTCAAAGTGGAAAAGGAAATTAAACTGAGCCTGAGCCTGAGTGAGCTAGAGAGCTAGCCGGCATCTGCTCCAAGTTCCTGCTGGAAGTTCCTTCCCTGGCTTCCCTCACTGCTGGACTGCGACCTAGAAGTGTAAGCCCGGTAAACTCTTCCCTCCCCTAAGTTTCTTTTGGCCAGAGAATTTGTTCACAGTGGGGGAAAGCAAGCTAGGACACAGCCTGTAATGGTCTTGGTACCTAGGAGCGGGCAGTTCCTTCCATGCTGAGTAGACCTGAGCCCAGATCCCATGGGTCAAAGCTGAGTGCTCCCACCGAGGGAGAGCTCCTCCTGCCAAGGTGCCACGGGAACTCACAGACAGGTGCAGCTGCCGATGCTCATTGGGAGGCAGATTGTCTAATTGGTTAAAGGAACTGATTGCAGCCCGGAGATGACCCTGGGAAGAGCACTTGCCTTGCAGGCACTAGGCCCTGGGTTTCATTGCCACATTGCCAGAAAGAACAAAAGAGACGTGTGGGTCCTTCCGTCTTTGGGGAGCCACAGATATTTATAACTTTCCCTTTATCTTTTTTTTTTCCTGATCTGAGAGTCATATAGGGGATACAGTGAAGAAGAGTCTTGCAGGCATTTGGTGGACCCTGGAATGAAGGGCAGTTTTCTCTAGGAATGGGGGAGCCTAACCTGGTTACCTCTCATTCCCAGGGATACCTGTGCCGGGAATTGTGGAATAACCAAGTAGCCTCAAACCCTTCAGGTCTGTTCTGACTAGTTGTTTCATTATTACTATTTATTATTATTATCATTGTCATCATCATCATTTTTATTATTTTAATGTCAGCTTGAAATAAGCTACAGTCATTTTGGAAGAGAAAAAGCCATAATCAGATTGGCTAGTGGGAAAGCCTGTGCTGCGTTTTCTTGATTGATGATTATGTGGGTGGAGCTTACACTTGGGCAAGGCGGTCCTGGGTTCTATGATTACGCAGGCTGAGCAAGCCAGTCAGCAGCACCCCTCCATGGCCTCTGCATCAGCTCCTGCCTCCAGGTTCTTGCCCTGCTTGAGTTTCTGTCCTGACTTCCTTCAGTGACGGACTGTGATAGAGAAGTGTGAGTCAAATAGACCCTTTCCCTGGCAAGTTGCCTTAGGTCATGGTGTTTCATCACAGCAGAAACCCGAAGACGAGGTCTATCAAGATCCATTGAGCTGGGCACGCCTTTAATCCCAGCACTCGGGAGGCAAAGGCAGGCGGATCTCTGTGAGTTCGAGGCCAGCCTGGTCTACAAGAGCTAGTTCCAGGACAGGAACCAAAAGCTACGGAGAAACCCTGAAAATCAAAAAAAAAAAAAAAAAAAAAAAAAGATCCATTGAAGTCCCCAGAGAAGTTCTTGAGATGAGGGGGGACCTCAGGTGGTGTCAATTTCACCCACACCTCCTCCCTCTGTGACACCAAGCTGCTCAGAAGGCTCCAGACTGTGGGGGACAGGGAGCGATCCTGAGACACCCTTGACGTGTGGGGAGGAGCAAACAGACAACAGCCTTGACTTTGACCTCAGGGGACGCCTATGTATTTTTGTCCCCAGTGGTAGCGGCAGTGTCTGCCATCAGGATCATTTGTACAGCAGTAGGAAATCAATGACCAGCAGTTGATGTTCCGTGGGTTTAGGGTGGCGGCTGTAGAGCGTTCGGCGATGTGAGCTGTGCAAAGGGCAGACATCAGAAGCGAAGCTGTCTTCCGTGCCCAGGAGAGTCGCGCCACGATTTCAGGTGACACATGGCCTTTCCAGGTACTTTCAAAGAAGCAGATCTGCAGCCACTGGCCAATGCAGGAGTGATGGCCGCATTGCACGTGACCTGCAGGAAGCAGCCTGCAGTGGGGTCAAGGGGAGGACAATTGGCTGTGAGAAATGCTAGCAGCATGGTTCACATTGCTCTTAGGGCTGAATCATTGTGCTAACCGCAGTGCATTTGATTTTCAAAAGAGCTGCTTGAGAGATGTGCATTTTGGAAACTGGGGTAAGCACTTCCTGTTTTGACCAGGAACAAATGTGAACCAGACCTGGCTCCTCGCAGCAGGCAGAGCTCACTCGTTTTGTCTCAGCAGTATCTGTAAGAACCCAACTATGTTTGGGTGGAGAGCGAGTGGAGCCCAGGCAATGGGAACACCCATGGGGCATACGCTCTCCTGGAAGAAGCTGAGCCAGGGAGCCACAATCCAAACCAGCTATTTTGATACCCTAGAGTGTGAGTCCAGGCAAGGACGGGAACACCACTCCCCTCTCTGCCTTCTGTTCTCTGTCACTGGTGACGGAGTGACAGTGCAAAGGAATTCCATGTGTTCGGGTGCCGATTCCCAGGGGTAAAACACTGAATAGCAGGGGAATTGGCCCAGGGCACAGAGATGGAGTTCAGAGACCCTGAGCCTGGGAGGTGTGCTTGAAGTGGCTGGTTGGTCCTCTTAGGGCCTGCTCTCCTTCTTTGTTGTACAATTGGTCTGGAGCCCTGTGTAGTAGCATTTCAACTGTAATTTTTCATATTTTTCCTTTTTTTGTTTGTTATTTTTTGTTTGTTTGTTTGTTTGTTTGTTTGTTTGGGACAGGGTTTCTCTGTGGTTTTGGAGCCTGACCTGGAACTAGTTATTGTAGACAAGGCTGACCTCAAACTCAAAGAGATCCACCTATGTCCACCTCCCAAGTGCTGGGATTAAGGGTGTGTGCCACCACCACCCGGCTCAATTATGTTTTAATAAATAAAGACTACTTGAAGATCTGAGAATAAAACAGCCCCACTGGTCAGCCTTATAGACCAGGTTATGGTAACACACACCTTTAATCCCAGTAGCTGCACTGGTTGCCAGAGAAACCGGGCAGTGCATGTCTTTTTTAATGATGCAAAGATGTATTCTTTTATGTTGCGTTTGTTTAACTAGGCAAAGCTATGTTACTTTGCCTTCCTAAAGCACCTGATTGGTCAAATAAAGAGCTAACCAGCCAATAATTGGCAGGAGAGAGAAATAGGCAGAACTGGCAGGCAGAAAGGATAAATAGGAAAAGTCTAGGCTCTAGAGAGGAGGGAGGAACAAGAGAAGGAGAGAACACCAGCAGCCAGCCACCCAGCCATACAACCAGCCACAGAGTAAGAAGGAAAAAAAGATATATAAAATAAAGAAAAGTAAAAGGCCCAGAGGAACAGGTGGGACCCCTGTGGATTTCTGCCACAGGCCTTCTGATAAACTTCTTCCACTTTTAAAACTACGTGACCGTATTCCTTAGGTTTGGAGAAAACGACAGACTAGCAACCCTTAGCAGCAGCTAAGGGGATAAAGGGATCAAGGAAGAAACCAACAAAAAGGAGGGCAGGGAGGAAAGAGATGACAGAGGCAGGAGAGAAATGAGACGTGAGGAGGTGGACAGAGGTCACTAGGGGCCTCTGTCTGTTCTAACGTGAAGATATTACAGTCCACTGGTCATCCTGCAGGACAAACACCTTTGCTCAACATGGTGTCCAATTGTGAGAGTGCCTGTAGTGAGCGTTAAATAATCACCCTTCTACTGGTCCACATGGTGTTTGATACTTTAGAGGTACACTTGACAATAAGGGAGACATTTGGAAGGGCAAGCTGCTGTGTGCCATGGCCATGGCAGTTCCGGGGACAGATGGTGCATCAAGCACAGCAACCAGAAGGCCTGCATGCTGCCAGGTACCGCAGAAGGACATTTTTCTGAGGGTAGAGAAGACTGGGTGTTTCCAGGGTAAAGAAAGTTGACTCTGAGAGGGGCCACTTGGGCTGAGTCTGGAGTCATGAGTGGGCATTTTGTACCTGGGAGAAGAGGGACACCCTGTAGAGAGGTAATCTGGGGATCACCAGAGATCACTGGAGTTGGGTGTCAGGAGGGCAGGGACCTTAGCTCCAAGTGATACGCAGATAGTCTGTTCTTTTTAGATTATTTATCTATATTTTATGTATATGAAGGGTCTGTCTTCATACGTGCCATAAGAGGAAGTCAGATCCCATGACAGGTGGCTGGGAGCCATCATATGGTTGCTGGGCGTTGAGCTCAGGACCTCTGGAAGAGCAGCTAGTGCTCTTAACTCTAGCTGCCATCTCTCATGATTGAGGAGGGGGTACAGAGGGGTGTCGGAAAGGCTCAGGATTTTTACTTGGAGGCTACCAGGGAGCTCAAAAGTAGCGAGGCTGAGGGCAGGAGTGGAGGCAGTAACGTGGGTATGAAGAAGTTATGGACGCTGTAGAAGGAGGAATCTGTGTCACCCACATGGACACAGGGTTGCAAGGGAGAGTTATTTCAGGGCCTGGTAAACAGAGGCAGCCAAGGGCACTGTCAGAATTAGCTGAAGTTGGTGTGATAGTTTATTTCAGTTGTCAATTTGACAACCAAGATGAGGGAGTCTCAATTAAAGAATTGTCTCCATCAGAGTGGATGTCTGTGGGGCAATTTCTTGACCACTGATTGAAGTAGGAGGGCCCCGCCTACTGTGGGTGGTGCCATTCCCACTCAGGTGGGCCTGAGGTATATAAATTCTTGGCAGCTCAGCTTGAATCTGGAAGGAAGCAAGCAAGCTAGCCCTGGTCTCGGCTCTAAGTTCCTGCCCTCAGTTCTTGCTGGATTATACGTATAAACCTCAGTTTGTCATTATGGATTTGAAAGTCCCAGACTGTGGGTTTAACCACAGCCATATAACAGTGGATTTTTATTCACAAAAAGATAAAAAACCTTTGTGGACTGGGGAAAGGATGGTTTTGGGGCAAGTCCACCGGAAAATAAAAATGGAATTATCAGGAAATGGAAAGCTAAAAATAAACATGTCGTGCTTGGCCCACAGGATGGAGTAGAGACAGATCTAATACTTTGGTTGAGCATCAGGGTGCCAAGAATACCTGGGGGAGCCAGAAATGAAGAGATTTATTTGAAAAGACGGACAAGAGTGCTTTGTGAAATGCAGAGGGTCAAGCTTCTCAGGCTTTCAGCAGGAGGACAAGCTAGTGTTTGGAGAGCAATGTCTGACCACTGTCTCCTGGGCTACCTGGAGGGTTAGTTTTCCTGCTCAAGTTAAGTTTACAGAAACACAAACACAACAGAAGCCAACACACGCTGGCGGTGTGACTGACATCATGACTGTTTAATATATTCATGTCTTTTGCTTCCTCCCCCTATGGCACAGATGCCTGTTACAGACTTTGTCTGGGGTCTCAAATGTACTAGGAATTGTTCCTACCACCGTCATTTTGCTGGGAGAGTTTTGATTTTGAAGTTTCTAACTTTTGTGAGATGACCCCATGGCTCTAGTGGCTCTCAGGGCAAGTAGGACCCAGTGGGTTTGTGGTCCTTGCCAAGTGCCGGAGGAAGGAATGACCTCTTTCCACTGAAAGTGGGCAGGAAGCCAGGGCTTCCAGAGACCCACCTGAGAGCTATGGGCACCAAGGGCCTCTTAACAATGAATATAACCAACAAGATTTTCTAGACTCCAGATTATTTGGGCTTGTTCCTATATGGAAGTCAATAAATGGAGAAGTTTTAGTGTTACGTTTGAGAGCAATGTGTATTATGGTCGTGAAATTGCCTTAGGGCTGTTTTAGACTGTATGGCTGAATTATTTTTATAGGGTGAAAAAGTTGGGAGTATTCAGCATGGTGTTTGGTGTGACCTTGGAGTTAACTGAATTAATATCCTGTCTTTTTTTTTTTTTTTTTGGAGCCTTTGTGGATACACACAAAGTCATAGTGTTGAAAGGGCTGTCACAGCTGATGTCTTTATCTGAGGGGACAGCTGAGCTCCTAGGCACACAAGCACAATTGAATCTGCTGCCCAGAACTGGTGAGAGCGCTCATCCTACCGATTTTGGTCTGCATTGGATCAAAAGGAATGGCCTGGGAGTCTGTGGCCAGTGTTCTTCTAGCACATTCTACCATCCTGTTCTCTTCATTAACCTTTCAATAGAGAAGACGGCAAACAATGGGGAGTTGTAGTGGGTCATCTTTAGTTCCTTTTAATCTTGTCACATTTTAGGTGGCATATGGAGTTGTACCCGAATAGCTGCTTTAAGGTTGGAAGGGTTCTTATTTATTTCACTTAAAATGCCAATCATTTTGGAAGGAAAAGAGCTACTTAGAGCAGTGCAGAGGAGGCAGCTGCCTTTGTCCCTCCTTTCCCTGCAGGGTGGCAGCTCCCCAGAGAGGTTTCTGCTGAGTCTGAGCAGCCACATTTCTGTTGCTCCACGGCATCCCAGCAAATCCAATTCTATAGATGGCTCCCGACCTCTCTTATAATCTACTGATGAATATGTGTGATGTCCGCATGGCAGGCCAGCAGCTGAAGACCCAGGGGAGAAGCTGGGGTTTCAACTCATGCAGAGATTCCTGATGCCAGGATTCCTTCTCCGTTGGTGTTTCTCAAGACTTCCAGTTGATTGGAGGAGGCCCACCCACTTAGAGTGTACCAGATACACTCTAAGTCTACCCACTGGAATGCTTGCTTTGTTTGGAGACTGGGTTTTTCTGTAGAGCTCTGGCTGGCCTGGAAATCATTAGGCAGACCAGATTGGCCTTGAACTCTCGGTGATCCTCACGCCTCTGCTTTCTGACTGGTGGTATTACGGGAGAGCATCATGGTGCCCGTCCAGTTCAAGTATTAGTCACAGTGAGAACTACTTTCACTGTGACATCTAGATGGATGTCGAAATGCACATCCGGATACCATAGTTAGACCAGGGTGATGTATAAAATTCACCAGGAAAGTATGAGGAGCTTTTATCTGGGATTTTCACTGAGGGTTTTATAGCTGTGGATGTTGTCCATCAAACACAAAGTCTCAGTGTGCATGCATGCATGCATGTGTGCGTGCATGTGTAGGTGGATGCGTGTTTGTGAACATGCATATTTGAATGCATGCACACACACATGTGTGTGTGTGTGTGTGTGTGTTTTACTGGGACTATTACCTCAGAGTTAGCTTTCCTCAGCTGTAGTTTTACTTGCTTTAGAGAGCCTCTATTGTCTTCTCAGGGAAAATCTTTTAGGATTTCTCCAGGCTTTTGCACAGCAAGCCTTTGAAAGACCACTCCTGGGTCCCATATATGGGAAGGCATGTTCTTTCTCATTCCTGGACAGGTGTCTGTGGCTGAGTTCAGGTTTTGTTCAGTTTGACCCAGCTCAATCTAACCTATGTTGTTGGGTCCTGACAACATGCCAACCTGCTCTGAAAAGCATCTGGAAATGGAGGACTCAGGTCGTTTTGGATCTGGCAGAGAAGCTGGCAGGCAAGCACATAAAAGAGTCGCAAGCAAACCAGAACAAAAGCCTGGGATGCATGCTCTCCAGGGACCCAGAGGCTGTCACAGATGGCTGACCCACCACATCATCGAGCATGCTTTCTGCTTTAGTTATTGCTAGGCGATGTTAAAAAGAAAAATACAGTTTGGGGGAGCTGGAATTGCACCCCGGTTGTCAGAGTACCTGGTTAGCAGCCACAGAACCCTGGGTTCAATCTCCAGCTTGGTAAACTCAGATGTGGTGGAACACATTGGAGCATTTGGGAAGTGGAGGCAGGAGGCTTCAAAGCCACCCTCAGCTACATGGCATGTTTGAGGTCAGTCTATCTCAGAGGGAAAAAAAAAACAATTTTTGTAAGGTCTTTTGAATTAGTGTAGTGTGTGTGTGTGTGTTTGCACTGGGAATTGAGCCCAGATCCTTAAGCATGCCAAGCGTGTTCTAAAGTCGAGCTACACCCTTAACCTGTTTTCAAGGTTATTATTATATTTAAACCAAGGTTAGCTTGCTTGCCTTTGATAGAGAATTTAATGATAAAGAACTTGCGATTAGTATGTGTGTGTGTAATTAATTAATCAGAAAGGACCAATAACCTTGAGTATGAATCCTAAGTGTTGTTACAATGAAGACAAAAGTAAAATCATGACTTCGTAAAAGTGTTTAATTAATACATGCCAAGGGAGCTTTGCATTAATGAGGGAGCCAGTAAAATGTTAAACGAATTCTATCCTATGCAGAATTCAAACAGTAATACAAATACAGGCAATTGGGGACTGGGAAAGAATGGGCAGATAAATGCTAACCAAGGAGGATTTCTACCTGGATTATTATCCACTAGCCAGAGTTCATGTCCACAGACGAGGACTACTTGTGCCCCTGTCCACTTTCTACAGCTTACAGAGGACACAGAAAGCCCAGAGATACCCAGAAAGGCAGATAACCTGGGAGAATTCTCAGGGAAAAATGCCCATTAATGTAGTTTTTCCTCACCTCAATATCTTCCTCATTAAAACAAATATTGGTGAATAGGAAGATACAAATAGCTTTGTGTTGGTTACTTAATCTGTTTACCTGTGAAGTGGAGCCGGTGTCTCTTCATTAGTTTATCTTGGAGATTAAAAATGATTTTATATTCACATATATATTTCCTTAGGCTGAATATCTGTGTGCACACATGCTCAATAGTAGAACTTCTTCTTCTTTTTTTCTTTTTAAAGTCTGGATTTATTCCCAGCAAATCTTCCATTATGCATTTGTTTATTTGATGTGTGCTGAGGGCTTGCTGTACCGGGCACACGCTAAGCTAATGCATAGCTAGCGAGTATACACTGAACACCACATGGACTTCAGGCCTGGGTGACAGGAGAGAGACTGACAAGGGAAGAATTAGTTATGGTTTTCTGTGACATGCCATACTGAGAATCCTGGAGGGTATCCTTAGGGAGGGCATCCAAGATTTGATGGTGGTGCCTTGGGGGCCAAGAGTCTGGCTCACGGGCACAGTGCGTGCCTCTCGGTTCTTTCTAGACAAGAAATGATGCCCATAGGTTGTAGTGCTGGTTCAGTGAGCTTGCACAGATTTGAGTAGAAGGCTAAGTATTTGCTGTTACTGTTTTAGTGGCATGACCAAGCACAGATAAAACTCAAGTTAGGGAAAAGCAAACCCTGTTATATGTTTTCTGCGAAACCGGATGGTTAGAGCACACTTGGGTACATGTTCCCTCTGGAAGGTTAAACTGGCACATGAGTAACTTAAGAAGCATCTCTCAAGTGTGCATCCAAGAAACCCGCTGTGTACCTGTGTGGTCTACCAAACTCTACGCTATTATTTGTAGTCTTTCTGCTATTAGGAAATTTCCTTCTGAGGCAGATGAAATCTGAGGCCATCTCGTTGGTGCCACAGCCTCTGAGCCTCAGTTCCTTCAGCCTTGGTTTAGCTTTTGTTTTTTTTTTTTTTGAAAAAATTTATTCTTTGAGAAATTCATACAATATTTTTGGATCCTATTTACTCCCATCCCTCCAAAACCCATCTCATCTTCCTACCATATGCGATTTCATGTCCTATTTTTTTTATTAATAACCTATGAGTCCAGTTTGCATGTGCTTCTACTCCTGGGTGTGCAGTCATTCTTTGGGCCGTGGTTGACTGGTCAGGGTCACACCCTTAAAGAGACTGACTTCCCCTCACTCAGCATCAGAAAGATCCTCAGTTAGGGGCGGGGTCTTGCAAACTCCTTCTCTCCTTGCTAGAATGTTGATTGACTTGTTCATCTTATAGGTTTAAACTCTGTGCACACAGCGGAGTCCCCAGGACTCCTATAGGCTCTTTTATTCTGGACACAGTTGTGTGTTCATAACGACTGGGAGGGGTGGTTGGCTTCCTGGGCCAGGGTGAGTGAAGTCATGATTGCAAGTGTGTGTTTACTGAGCACCTCATGGTCACTTTAGGTTATAATCATGTTCTTCAAACTGCCCTCCAAGTAAGGCTATGGAGGCCCTGTGTCTGAGGAACCTGGGATCTGACTGGAAGGCAGGCACCAGGCATTGTCGCTATAAAGGGAACGAGCCTTTGACAGTTTCTGACCTGCAGATAGACTGAACATAGGAAGAAGTAGTGCACGCTGGGCTGCTTCCTCTCATATGTTGGTGCCTGTGGTGGATGGGGGATGCCCTGGAGGTGCTATGGCTCCTAGAGCAGACATTCACATTGCTACATTGCTGAGAGGACACATTGGTCAGAAAGAGCCCCACAGATGCCGGAGGTCCTTAACCTAACTGAGTGAGCTCTGTTGGCCGCGTTGTGTGGTTTCTAGCCTGTGGGAGAAGCAGGCAGCGATGTAATTTATGTCCCAGATCTGGCTGTATGAAGCATCTACTCCAAGTCAGGTGTTTGAGAGGACTCTTGTTTCTGATGCACCCCATCTGTTAGTATGTGGGTGTCTGTACTGACCTGCCTTGGAGTCCCAACAGCATATATCTTCAGTTGCTGCCACTAAGAACACCTCCTGTGCTCATTCGCTACATTCCCTTTTAAAAGCTGGGCCTTGCCTCCTCTCTCTCTCTCTCTCTCTCTCTCTCTCTCTCTCTCTCTCTCTCTCTCTCTCCTCCCTCCCTCCCTCCCTCCCTCCCTCTCTCCTTCCCTCCCTCCCTCTTTCCCTTCTCCCCTCTCTCTTTCTCTTCTGCCATGATTGTCCCCAGGAACTGGTCTCTGCCCCCTTCTCTGTCCCCTTCTCTGCCCCTTCTCTCTCCTCTTCCAAAAATCCTTCCATGTGAGCCCTGTTGCATGGCGTTCCTCCTTCCCGCCAGTTTGAAACAAATTATAATACCAACTACTTGTCGTGGCTTGAAGCACCCCAATTCTGCTTGCACTTCTCTCTAGCGTACACAGCCGGATTCCCCACGATACCGCGCTTCCGCTGCTCTTTCCCATTGTCTGTAGTCTCTAAAGGCAGCTTGTCTTGGCCCCCACTATTCCTCTCTCATCAGAATGGCTGTGGTCCTCACCCCTGCACACTCTACTTGTTCTAATGAGACATTTGGGACCCACTGGGGCAGGTCCTTGGCAATCCCTGCCCTGTCTTCCAACTCATTCTGTTCTTGTCTCTTGGTGGGAAGGTACAAAGCCATAGGCATCCCATAGGGAGGAGTCACAAGGACATGAAGCTGAACCTGGCCTGGTCGAGTTCAGACCTCCCTGGGCAGCAGCAGACCTCAGTGCAGAAGTCCTGCCCCCATCTCTGCATGGCACTAATAGATTGGCCGGGTCACTGGCTCCCCAGAGTCACCACTGACCCTCACGGGGGAACTACTAGGAATGCAAGTTCAGAGTCCCTGAATCAGAGCACAGGACAGCTGTGTTTACTCTGCCTGGGGAAGTGAGGGAGTTCCTGAGAGACTAAAGTCTGAGGCCTGGTTAAAAGAATGCAAGGCCTATTGCCTTGACATATGGGATGCCCATGGATGAGTGAGAAGGAGGGAGGAAGGAAGGGACACACACACACACACACAGAGAGAGAGAGAGAGAGAGAGAGAGAGAGAGAGAGAGAGAGAGAGGAGGCAAGGCCCAGCTTTTAAAAGGGAATGTGCCTTACCCAGAGAAAGCAAAATACACAGTCACCCTGGAAGTCCCTTTAAGGCTTCACAGAGTATGACATCACTTAGATTATATTCCCAGACCCACCCCCCCCCATGGGAAGGTCCTGATGTCCCTGAAGAGATGTCCTTGTCCTGAACAGTCCCTGGAAAGGCTCCCGCGGCAGCACCTGGAGAACAGGGTGATCCGCAGCGGGCACCGTCTAGCCTCTCAGAGCTGATACAGTTTCTCCATTGGTTCCCCACACAATCGGGTAAGTGTGTGCTGGCTCAGCAGGCTTCCAGCTGTGCTTGGTGCCAGGCTCTGCTGGAACTGTGCCTGTGACCTGAGAAGGGCGATCTGTTCCCATGGGAAGCATTCCCAGCTCCTGTTGACAGGTTTGTAGCTGGGAGGCTCTGCTTTCTGGGGGTGGCTACTGACTGAGCAAACAGTTATCTTGGGCCCTAGGACCCAGCTCCTGGTCTGGGACACAGATGTGGCAACTATCAGCGAGCAGTCATTTGAACTTTGTTGGGTCATTCTTGACAAGGCTTCAAGGCCCCAACACCATGCTTGTTGGTTGCTCCCTGGGGCTGCAGTGAGAGGCCATCACTTAGTCTCCTCTATTTCAGCCTCTGCCCCCTCATGTCCTGGGAGAGAGATGGCAGGGGGTCGACATTGTGTTGGAAGAGCGCCACATGATGGCTGGATAGTTTCTTGTCTCTGATGAGGCGAAAGGATTGCTATTAAGGTCTGTGTGCAATTTCCAGGTGAAAATCAACCCCCCCTCCCATAAATATCCAAACTAAAGTTGTATAAGAAATACACGATAGAATCATGTTATAGAATTTGCTTTCATTTATAGAATATTGACCGTTTTATGGTTAGCATCTGAAATGTCCCCTGAGGCAGGCTCATGTGGTCTTCAGTTTGTGGTGCTGTTTTGTGAGATGTGGGCCTGAGCTGGAGGGTGTAGGTTTTTAGGGCCAGGCTTTTAGAGGCTATAAGCAGGGTTCTATTCCTATCCTGTGCATGGCTTCATGGCCTGTCGAGATGTGAATAGACATTGCTCTGCACTTCCATCACCTCAGGGGGCCACCCCAGCAGACATGCCTTCTCTGCCACGATGGACTGATCCAAAACTACAAGCACTTCCTCGCAGCGAAAAGAAAATTAACAGAGTGTGCAGCTAAATACCATCTCTTATGTGGTGGGTTTCTATACATGATTTGTCTCTTTGGTTATCCTATCTAATTGTTCTATCTATCCCAATCTTTACAGTTCCATCTTGAAATTTAAATTATACCATCTGTATAGATGTGGATATGTAGGCTCAAGGCTGTAGTCAGCTTGCCTACTGTTACCAACAGGAAAACGGCTCAGGGCTGGAGAGATGGCTCAGTGGTTAAGAGCATTGCCTGCTCTTCCAAAGGTCCTGAGTTCAATTCCCAGCAACCACATGGTGGCTCACAACCATCTGTAAGGAGGTTTGGTGCCCTCTTCTGGCTTGCAGGCATATACACAGACAGAATATTGTATACATAATAAATAAATAAATATTTTAAAAAAAAAAGGCTCAGCTGCAGTCACACCTCTGTGGATGTCTGGATGAGTGAGTGCCATCAAACCTGTTTGTCACTTGGTTCCTGCAAGGGCTGAGTATGAGGGTGGTCCAGAAGAAACTCTTCCTGGTCAAGGGTCATGTCCTTTAGCCTGCAATGGCAAGCAATGGCTTTCTCTGAGAATGTCGATGTTCCCCGATGGGTGTTCTTCTAGGTGACTCAGGCGGTGCTGATAGGATGAGCCATTTGGCGAGGGTTTGGTATTATTAAGATTTGTGGTAGTGAGATTTTTTTGTTCCTTTGACAAATGTCCAAGAAAAGCAAACAAAGTGGGTGAGAGTGGGCTTCCCTTTGACTCAGGTTTTCAAAGACTCTAGCTCAGGGTTTGATGGAGGAGGGTCATCTGTCTATGTGTTACTTTCATTGGTTAATAAAGAAACTGCCTTGGCCCTTTAATAGAATAGAAAATTAGGTAGGCAGAGTAAACAGAACAGAATGCTGGGAGAAAGAAGGAAGTGAGACAGTTGCCATAGCTCTTCTCTCCAAGATGGACGCAGGTTAAGATCCTTCCTGGTAAGCCACCACCTCGTGGTGCTACACAGATTACTAAATATGGGTTAAAGCAAGATGTGAGAATTAGCCAATAAGAGGCTGAAACTAATGGGCCAAGCAGTATTTAAATGAATACAATTTGTGTGTTGTTATTTCGGGGCATAAGCTAGCCAGGTGGTTGGGAGCCAGGCGCGAATGCAGCCTGCTGCTCCTTCTACAAGGGTTGTTGGCTCCATTGCTTTTGGGCCTGTGGTGAGTCAGAAAAACATGGTGGGTGCTGTCATTAGAGAAGGAGACAGGAAAGGGCAAGCCCTTAAAAGTTGCCCCCTAGGGATCTACTTCCTCAAGCTACTTCCTTAAGGTTCCACCATCACCCTGAAGAGCATCACCAGCCAGGGACCGAGCCCTTAGCTCCTGAACTGGCACAGATATTTCATATTCAAACCATGACACATGTCTGCACTGGAGGAATGTTCTTCATTTTACAGATGTCCCCTGATGCCTCGAGCACATGATCATCACTGGTACTTAGGTAGGAAGTGGGACCTCTGACTCAGGAAAACATTTAGAAACAAAGTGTGACATAGGCTGTGGTGGTTTGAATGGGGATGGTCCCCATACACTCATGTGTTTGAATGCTTGGTCATAGGGAGTGACATTTTTAGGAACTGTGGCTTTGTTGGAATAGGTGTGGCCTTGTTGTAGGAAGTGTGTCACCAGGGGTGAGCTTTGAGGTCTCAAATGTTCAAGGCAGGCCTAGTATGACTATCTCTATCTGCAGTATTGGTAAAGATGTAGAACTCTCAGCTCCTTCTCCAGCACTATGTCTGCTTGCGTACTATGATGACAATGGGCTAATGTTGGGGGAGGCTGCTTGTTTGTTTCCCAGCTGCTCAGACCCAAAATAATCACTCAGAAACGATATTATTTAAATCATTGCTTGACCAATCACTTAAGCATATTGCTAGTTAGCTCTTATATCTTTAGTTAACTCATTTTCATTATTTTATATTTTACCATGAGGCATATGGCCTACTGGCAAGGTTCCAGCAGGCAGCTCATGTCTTTCCCCTCTAGCGGCTACATGGTGTCTCCTGACTCTGCCTTCTTTCTCTCAGAATTCAGTTTAGTTTTCCCTGACTAGCTCTACTCTGCCCTATCACAGGCCAAGCCAGAGTCTTTATTCATTAACCAATAAAAGCAACACACATACAGAAGGGCTTCCCTCACCAGACTAAATCTCTGGACTGTAAGCCAGATACAATTAAATGCTTTCTTTTATATGAGTTACCATGGTCACGGTGTCTCTTCACAGCAATAGAGCAGGAGAAATCCTAATTAAGGCGTAGGGCAATGTGAAGGATTTACTCATTCATTTCCTGAGGTGATGTTGTCTCCATATTGCAGGTGGAGAAATAGACTCAGGAATGGTGGGGAGTGATTTGATTAGATGAAAGAGTTTCAACCTGTCAGTCACAGACCCCTATGATCAACTAGTTCAGAGTATATCTCTGTGCCAAGGACTGTGCTTGGACCCCCTGGTCAGATGGCAGGTGGTGGGGTTGAATTGTGTCGCCTCAAAACTCTCAGCTCCCTGACACCTCTGAATGTGAACATCTTTATAGACACTGCCTTTCCAAAGGTGGTGGGATGAGGAGGCCCTTCCTGTGACTCTAGCTCAACTGGACAAGTGTAAGAAGAGGTTGGATGTAAGCAGATGCATGTGTAAAGGAATGACCACGAGAGGGCGTAGTGAGATGGTAACTGCTGAAGGCCAGCAAGAGAGGTCTTGGGAGAAGCCACATGGCCAACACTTTAATGTTAATGTGAACCATGACACGAGGAACGTTTGTTGCTTAATCCCTAGGATGTAGCAGCCCTAGAAACTAGGCATACCAGCCCAGCCCATCTCTTACGGTCTGGTATCTTCCTGGCACTGGACCTTTGAGGAGTGCCAGAAATGGCTTGATGCAAGTGATCTGTTGACTGGCACAGGCTCCAGGGTTCCACCCATGGGGAAGGAAGTATATGGATCCCTTCTCTCTGTAGCATCCTCTGTTGCCTTCCGTATGTAGGTTCCAGTGAGGACATCCATCACCCAATACTGCTTTGCCAAAGAGCTCCTCAGAGGGGACCAGAAACCTGTTCCATCATGGCTGTATTTCCAGAGCCTCACCCTGTAGTAGCCATTCTTCTTGCAGCATGACTTTCCCACAGGACTCATAACTTGATATTATACATATGGATGCTTCTCACTTTACAGTGGGCTTCATCTTTGTGCAACAATTGCTTGAAAATATCCCAAGTAGAAGGAAACTCTGAGAAATGTCTCCAACCTTCAGAGAATCATAGCTTAAGCAAGTCAGTCTACTATTGCACAAACGGTTTTCCTCAAGATCTCAGGGATGGCTTGGAACTGTGTGTGGCTCATGGTCCCGGCCAGCATTCAGAGTGCTTTCTAACTCATCTCACAAACCTAAAACATAATCAGAATCCACAAGTCCAAGCCCACTTCTATCAAATGCACATCACTTTTGTGCCATTGAGTCTCAGAGACTAACTGCCATTCTTTTCCTTTAAACATCTTTATTGATTCTTTGACAAGTTTGAACATGTATACAATGATCACATCTGCTTCCCAAACTCCCTTTCATTCCTCCCTGAAACCCTCAGCCACTTTACGGCTTGCCTGCCTCCCACTAACTCCATATCTTTCCCTACCTTTTTTTTGAAGCCACTGAGTTCAGCTAGTGCTGCCTGATGGAATGCTGACTGGTCTTGTTGTCTCGCTCTTGTATAGCCTCTCCCATGTGGGTAACATAGATGGAGCGAGTTCCTAGATGCAATAGCTGTATCATATCCGAACGACAGCAGCATTTCGGAGTACGCCCCCTTGGTCTCGAGCTCTTAACATTCTTTCCATGGTCTCTTCGGCAGCATTACTGACCCTGTCTTGGGTGGGCACGGTGTGGCTATCGGTGTCCCATTTGTGGCTGAACACCTAATAATCACTTATTCTCAGTGATTAAGCTAGCTCTGACTCTCCGCATTAGCCGATGCCCACTGTAGAAGATGCTTCTCTGGCCAAGGCTGAAAGCAACACTAATCTATCTAAAAGCATAAACATAAATACTACAAGGCAGTTTGGTAATGTATGTATTTAGTAAAACAAAGGGCCTATGATCTCCCAAGCCATGGGTTTTTGGCAAGGTTTACAGTGGTGGGCACGAATTCTTTCGTCTGTAGCAGGCCCAAATCCAAGCAGAGTTGTTAGTTACCCCGTAACTTTCATGCCACGGTTGCTCCAGTAGGTACATCTTGCCTGGCAGGTTGGGTTTTATAGCCTTCAGGGTTCACCAGTGGTTGATACCACTGATGATTTTTCTCTCTCAGTTTGTTTATTTTTATTTATTTATTTCATCTATTTTCTCCCTGGTTGAATAAGTTGCCTGTGACCAGGTGACTTGATCCATTTTGTCTCTGTTGGAACTCCAGTGTCTGAGACAGAAGACCTGAGTCCCACCAGCCACATCCCAATTTTTTTTTATTGGACCAATGCTTGAAAAGTACAGGGCAAACACCTCTGCCACAGTTGAGATTTTGTTCTGTGGATGCGAGTTCCCGCTGTGTGGCTGGACTGTGTGTTCTGTTGAGACCCGTGCACCAGGAGTCTCCTATGTCTCTGTAGCTACAGGAATCTTTGGACTCATAACATAAGGCATTTATGTGAGGGCCATGACAGAGCTGGCCAGGAAGGTGGAACAAGGGCTTTCTGGCCTAAAACTTTGTCTCACAGGTAGCAAAATATGGTCTTGCCTTTATGTCTTTTCTGAGCTCTGTGGAAACTAGCAACATACTTAACCATCAGCCTTAACTGCCTTTTTGTTCAGGTGTGGGCAGCATAGGTCCCCATACCTAGAATAAAACAGGCAGTGTCTCCTGGTCCTTTAGGGCACATAACATGTGTTGTCACAGAGTGGATAACAATAGATATGCCACCTTCCTCTCTGCTATGTCCCTTTGAATAGGTGGAAGAACTCACAAATCTTCAACAGAGTTAATGTCATCCCCCTGTGTGGGTAGGGGTTGCAATGGAGTCATTTAAAGAGAAAGCCTCCAAGAAGAGGCTGCTTTTTCATTTCCCCGCCACCCAGACTCAAAATAACCACACAGAAACTCTATTATTTGCAATACTGTTTGGCCAATAGCTTAAGCGCATTTCCGGCTAACTCTTATATCCTAAACCAACCCATCTCTATTAATCTGTGTATTGCCATGTGGCTGTGACTTAACAGCAAAGTTTCAGCATCTGTCTCTGGCTGCAGCTCCATGGCTTCTCTTTACTCTGCCTCCTTTTCCCCAGCATTCAGTTTAGTTTTCCCCACCTACCTCTATTCTGCTCTGCGCAGGGGGGCCCAAGACAGTTTATTAACCAATGGTATTCACAGCATACAGAGGAGAATCCCACATCAGAAGGGGGCCAGCCTGTGGTCTTCACCTCCAGTCCTCAGGGAACAGTGTAGGCAGAGGACAGGATCATTGCGCCACAAGCCTGAAGAGAGCCCCATGCCTACTGGCAGCGGCAGGTTCTTGGGCCACTGGCTTTTCCTCGGAGCTTCTTTCTTCCTCTGTCAGAAAAGAATGCAAATGTTTGCCCAGAAGCAGGGTGGTACCGGTAGAGCCATAAGTGTGTTGTTGATGCTCAGTAATGTTTGGTGCCATCTTCCCTTCCTGGAGGGGACATGGCAATGTCTTAGAGTCATAGGGCAGAGTAGAAAAATCTCAGTTATGTAGTATGCAAGTTACTTTTAATTGTCAATTTGATGCAACCTAGAATTGCCCAGGAAGTGGTATTAATGAGAAAATGATCAAGATCATTTACTGGGTTACTTGAGCCATGGTCATGTCTTTGGGGGGGGTTGTCTTGATTGCTAATTGGGGTGGGTGAGTATCTTAGCCACCGTTCTATTGCTGTGAAGAGACACCATGGCCAAGGCAGTAGCTATAGTTTCGTTCGTGTGCAAAGGACCAACCTGTAGACAGGCTCTGGGTTAAGGAAGGCAGGTGAAGAGGGGCTGGGTGGAAGGGTTAATACGGCCCAGCAAAGGCTAGGTGTGCTGAGATTTTTAAGATAATGAGGGTCTTGCTCCAAGCCAGGAAACAATGCAGCAGCTGGTGTAAACTATTAGATTCTCAAAGCCACTTCGCAACCTTCTGTGGTGGCCTGTTACCTGCCACCTCAGACTGGTTCAAGGATCTTAGAAGTCTGATACCTGCCTAGCCAGCTTGATCTATTCTCTCTCCCTTCTGCAGCTCTTCTAGGACAGCTGAGCGATGGGCAGAGGTCAGAAAGGAATGAAATCAACCCTGGGCTTTGAAGTGTTTGTCATGTCGGAGATGACAAAGGAGGAGGGATGGCGATGCCCCCAGCATCCCGACAGCCACCTGCCACCGCAGCTACTCTCCACATCTTTGCATTTGCTTTTTTCCTATTCTGCTGGATTCCTGCAGGCAGACGACAAAAGGACCAGTTACTCAACCCTATTCAGCCACTCAGTCAGCAAGTGATGTTCCAGGAATACTTCCAGCTACTGAATTGTGAATGTGCAGTGGTCATTCTTGCTCTTGGCAAATTAACCATCCCCTTTGGACCCAAGATTCTCATTACAGGATGAGTCCTTCGTAGCGGGGATACCACGTTCAGGGTGGCAGAGCTGGCTCCCGGAGATGAGAAGGGTTCTGTTTTCCTCTCTGTATCACACCACTTCTTAAAAATCAGCCTTCTTCTTCAAAAGGCATGTGTGGTTCCTTGGTTTACCAGCAGATGGCGCCAAACACTCCTGAGGCCGTGACTTCCTGTGGTTTCCTCTTTCAACCCCTTCCTCTCCTTCTCTGGGAGGGGCTTGTCCTTTCAGGTCCCAGGCAGAAAGTCAAATAAACCACTTTGTGTCTGTCAGCAGATTCCTGGAAGATCGAATTGAATGATGCTTGCTACCGAGCAGGGTTGGAGGGCTCTACTGACCTCTTCTCTCTCTCTCTCTCTCTCTCTCTCTCTCTCTCTCTCTCTCTCTCTCTCTCTCTCTCTCTCTCTCTCTCTCTCTCTCTCTCTCTCTCTCTTCTGCCAACAGTTCATTGGCTGCCTACTGGCTTTGCACAGCGGACTCCAGGTGGCTTTAGCCCTTTCCCAATTGTTCCCTGGCTGCCTCCTCTCCAGGTTCTTTCTGGCCCAGGAGGAAAGACATTCAGAGAGCTGGCCTTTATCCCACACTCTCTATGTCCACTCTGTCCTCTAACCCCAGAGCCTGAAGGGCTTTAGGCCCTGCAGACAGAACCCTACACATCGGCTGTGGTGCCTCCTGCTGACCTCTTTGCTTTGATTTCCAAATAAGGAGAGCTTTGGCCAGCAGGGAAAGGAGTCTTATATTCAGATCTGATTTTCCCCACTGCCAGATCTCTCGGAAAGGGACCCGCCAGCTTGCTTTTTCTCTTTCCGACCACAGGTGGACTGACCAACTGTGATATTGTAACTTTGCTGGCTCTCTAGCTACCCAAATTGGGCAGTTGTTTGGTTGTATCCTGTGATGGTCCCAATGGGACACTCCCGCCTATGGACTCCATATTAGCTCTCAGGACTCTGGTTGTTATTTAAGGTCAGACTTTCCAGAAACATGAGAGCCGTGGTATAAAAAAGTATCCTTAAGACTTAGGAGATGGCTCAGTCAGAAAAGCACAAGGAACTAAGTTTTACCCCAGAACTCATGTGAAAGAAAGTGGGGCATGGTAGCTCATGCTTCTAATCCCAGCAGTGGGGTAGCAGAAAGAGTCAGATTAATGGGGCTCATTGGGTAACCAGTCTAGCTAGCGTACTCAGCAAGTTCTAGCCAGTGAGCTACCTTATCTTCCCCAAACAAGGGGGACTAGCATCCGAGAAAAGATACCTGAGGTTATTCTCTAGCCTCCACATGCATTTGCACACACATGTGTGTACCTGTGTACAAACACACACAGGCATACACATGAAGGTGGCGTTTCGTTCCACCTGTCGCCCACCCGCTATGTCAGACAATAAGGGTTATTTTTGTATATGTACAGAGATATGTAAAAATGGACTTTGTCCTGCAGGAGTCCCTGACCAAAGCAGCAGGGTGTTGGGGGGACTGTTAAGAAGACAGACACTTCCAAGAGTCCCTGACCAAGGGGAGGCGTTAAGAAGACAGACACAGGTATTCCCAGGTGAGCATGCAGTGGAAGCTACAAAGCCCGGGAGCTAAGAAATGACATAAGAGTGGCCTGCTCCCTGTCACCCAGGAACCATGGGGAGATTTGTGGATCCCTGTTATGTTAGGTCTCCAGTGAGGATCTGGAGGTTTTGGTTTCCAGCAGGCACCTGTAACCAGGTAACAGCATCCATCAACCCCAAGGGCTGTAACTTCTTCCTGGTTGGATCCACCAGGGAGATTTGTTTAGGTACTATGGAAGAGGTGGGTGGTTAGTTCTGATGTCACCCCAAGATGAGCACAATAGTGGGGCCTTGGTTCTCCCTATTACTCTCCCCTTTAATTCTCCCCCAAAACTGTGATCAATCCAAGTCTCACTTGGATGAAATCCACCAGCTGAAATCCCGAGGAGGGTCTGTCTAAGTGGTGTACACCAACAAGAATCTCAGGAATGGAGTGATCTTGCTAGACAAGGTGTATTTATCAGGGTCTTCTGAAGGAACAGCCCCCATAGAAAGAAAACGCACACTGTGGCTGGGGTATTCCCACAACGACTGTCTCCTGGTAGGAAGGGAGTTGTTCAGCACTTGTTCAGTCTGTGATACTGGATGTCTCAGCTGTCCCAGTGTGGTGTTGGAGTCCCAAGGGAGTCGCAGAGCACTGCCTGCTTCCCATCTCTGCTGCATTCCCAAAGAAGTGGGTGCTAAGGCTGGCAAAGGAATACCTGAGCATCAGTGGTCAGTGGGTGTGTCCCTGCCCCAGGGCGTAGATGCAGGAAGAGAAGTAATTTGTGGCAAAGTTTTCAGTCTGCTTTATTTGTTTTTTTCCAAAGACATTTTGGTGGTACAAATGTGTGTGTGTGTGTGTGTGTGTGTGTAAGCTAGTCTGGAAAATTTGGGCAATGCATAGAACTTTCCTATAATGCACCATTCTGAGATAATGACACAGCTTAGAACGTTTCTTTTTTCTCCATCTCACTAGCAGTGGAATGATGTGTTACTGCATGTGTGAATACTTGCTTAGGCAATGCTTACTTTTAAGAGTGGTAAAAGGTCTGTCTTTTTGATGGATACAAACAGCTTCTGATGTCATCAAATCATTCCTGAAAATAGGATACTTTTAAATGCTCTATTATATCTTTCCCACCACATCTTATTTAGTCCTATTCTGCATTTTTATATATTTTCTTGTTGTCTAGGTTGGTTTTCTTCTTTTGCCTATGATATCAGATATTCTGAAGTAAATCTCTTATTCTATGTCTCTGATGCTTTTCCTAGTCCCAGAAATGAACCATAAGATTGCAGAAGATAGTGCTAGGGCTTTGGGTACCTCTTGCAAGATGTGTTCCTGGAATTTCCCCATCTGTAGCATCAATACAAGCACAGGACTCTCCAGGATACTGCATAGCATCACCCCCCCCAAATCAATACTCCAAAAGGATTCACCAGGTGAAAACAATGGCCCCCCATTTTAATTTGCATTTGTGATTACCAATCAGGACCACCGTTTTAGGAATGTCCCATGGCTGTTTGTTAAGTAAGGATTTTTCCCTTTACGAAAAGATGTGCATTGGAGATCAAGTGTATGAATCCTTCTGTGTTAATGTTATCGACATATTATTGCCTAAGCTGCAAGCAGTTCTCCATTTATCTTATCTTTTACTTGGCTAGTGTGTGTGTGTGCGCACATGTACACGCACGCAAACACACATGTGCATGTGTGCTTACAGATGTGAATGAGTACGTGCACATATAGAGGCCAGTGGTTGACATTTTCTTCCACTATTCCTTTTCACTTTGCTTCTTGAGACAGGCTTGCTCAGTGAACCTGGAGCTCACCAATTCAGCCAGACCAGCTGGCCAAGGAGCTCCAGGGATCCCCCTGTCTCTACCCTTCAGGGCTGGGGTTCCAGGTTCCCAGGCTTGCACAGCAGGCAGTTTGCCTACACTCTCCCTCCCAGCCCTTGCTTGTGAATTAGTTTCTAGACACGTGGTGATTTGTGTCTTTCCAGGGTTGAATCTGCTTTTCTTTATTTTATTTTATGTTTTATTTTTGCTTTGTAACTTCCCCTGCTTTCATGCTTAGAATGTCAGTCTTAATCCATCTCTCAAAAACTGTCAAATATCGAGGCTTTGCCACTTAGCAGAGGAACAGGGAAGGGCTGTCTGTCTCTGGAACCAGAACTGACAGGTGGAACTGAGCCTTCTGTGGGATGATTTCCCCTCTAGCTGAGCAGGGCAGACTGCCTCCAGGGCCCCTATTTAGCTGACATGGGGCTGAACAGCAAAGGCCTCATGTTATGTGGCTGTGAGGCCAGGAAGAAATAGCACAGCCTTCTCACCCGAGGCTTCCCCCTCCCGTCTTCCCCCATAGCGGCTGTTAGCCTTGTCTGGGACTGGGCGGGTAGCTCTGCTTTCTGCTTTTTGCAATCTTGGTTTGGTTCACCATCATAGGCCTCAAAGGGTTCCACACCACACTGTAGCTTGCTTCTTCCTCACTGTGCAGATTTGAGTCTCCGTGGCTGTGGAACCCATCCCGTGCTGCATACCCACTTAAGGGCATGTGCAGTTTTATAACAGAGGATACGTGTTCCCTTGAAGGGGAGCCAGTGTCGTGTACTGGTGATGGAAACACACTTAGTGCCAGAGATCCTCTTTATAAAGATGGAGAGCTGAGTTTGCTACCTGCCCAGGTAAAGGAGAAAGCGAGTAGGGCTAGAAGGGATTTCTACCACCGGCTTAGTGGAGCTGACAAGTTGCTCAAGTGTCCTGTGCTTCTAACCCATATCCCTCTAGAAACTCCTGCTGCAGTCTCCTTTTCTCAGAGAGCTGCTGCAGGGGTAGGAGATGATGGTAGGCACATCGCTCGTGCTCAGGAAATATTATGGCAGTTGGTATTTTCATCTGGACAAAGAAAAGCTAAGGTAAGCACTTTGTGACTACTTAGGGCATAGTTTTCTGTACTGCCCGTGATCTGTTATTGAGCTGCAGATCCAGGGACACAGCCTGAAGTGATACTACCTGACGCGCTCCACACAACTTTGATGAGCATTGATTTTGATTTTGGTGTGAAGATTCCCACTGATAGCCAGCATAATGGAGTGTAAAATTCAAGGACACGGCATGGGAGCGGATCCTTGAGGCCCTGAAATGTGTAGAGGTCTGAGCACCAGCATCCTTAGCATCAGAGTGTAGTGGGGAGCTGCGGGCCTCTTCCCACAGTCCGGCTCATGGCTGCCTGGCTAGCTTATGCCCCAAAATAACGACACACAAACTCTATTCTTTTAAACACTGCTTGGCCCATTTCTGTTCATGTATGTAGCACCCCAAGGTGCGCTTACCGGGAAGATTCTAGCCTACGTCCATCCTGGGTCAGAGCTTCATCGTGTCTGCTCTGGAGAGGAGAGCATGGCGTCTGTCTCTCAGAGGAGCTGCCCTGCATCTGAGCTCACTTCCTCTTCCTCCCAGCATTCTATTCTGTCTACTCCACCCACCTAAGGGGTAGGGTAGCCTATCAAATGGGCCAAGGCAGTTTGTTTATTGACAAATGACCTTCCTCCATCATTTCCCTTTTTTCTGTTTAAACAAAAAAAAGGAAGGCTTTAACTTTGACATAGCAAAATTACATATAAGAAAACAGTTATCAAGTAAAAATTACAATATTTACATCTATTTTATCTTTATCATAACTAAGGAAAACTATAACTATCTATCTATTATTCAACTCCATCAAAGACTCCAGAAGAATACAATATTACCTAAGCAAACAAAAAGTAAGCAACTTCTAAACTCTAGAAATGACAGAGACATCTCACTGCCTGGACAGTCACCCAAAGTTCCTCTGTACCGTTGGGGCATCCATCTTCGGCCTAAAGGTCCATAGTATCCAGAGACATTTCCATGAAGCAGGAAATTTAAAGGCAGTTCAGTCACTATCTGCTGTGTCCTGCAGAATGTCTCGCTGACTCTTTCATGAATCAGGAACCCCGAAAGATCATCTCACCTTTAGGCAAGTTCAGCAGTCCTCTCTCTGCGGGTTCTTTGTGTCCAGTTTATAAAATAGTCCAGGCAAGAGCAGTTTCTTGCCCAAATGGCTATCAAACTCCATAAGGATCCTCTTCGATGCCCATCTTCTTCTTGAAGTAGATTGGTGCTGCCAGGAGCAGAGTGTCTCATTGTCATGAAAAACCCTAAGTTATTAAAACATTTAAAATACCATATTCTCTAGCCTTTGAAAGATATGATGAATGCCTATCTGAAATATATGCATGCACATCTAGAAAATCTAACTAACATGACTACAAACTTGACTATTATTGATAATTATCCATTAACAACCTATAGACATTACATTTTTAAGTGAACTACACAATCACAATACCTTAATCAATATCAGAAATACATATACAGATAATAAAATTGACCTTAAATTAATATCAGTAAACCAAGATTCATATCAATGCAAATTGTTCACATCTATATCATCTCCCCCTTTAAATGTAAAAGAACATTTATAAACAATATATGGGAACATGGGCGCAGTTTTTTCTCTCCCAACTGCTTCCTGCTGAATGGGGGCGCTGTTAATCAGGTCTTTCATGGTATAACCTGTGTGCTAGGTTCATCTCAGTTGGCAGTTGAGCGAAGCAATTTTTTAAGGGTGTTCACAGCAACCCTTCAGGAGGACGTGGTCTATCATACCATATTGGGATCGAAGAAGCAATCCATAGAGTCTCATTCTCTGTGAAAACAAAAGAAGAATCTCTTTTCCAAAGTATCATATCCTTAGATCCAAATTCTGAAGTCAAGGTATTTTGAAAATATCTATCTTGGATTAGTTTAGCAACATTTATAAACAAATATCTTTTAGCATCTGTTGCTCCTTCCTCAGCATTCAAACAATTCAAAGAGAGCATAATAGCATACAGTATCAAGATTCTCTGGGTAATTTCCATCTTTGTGCAGCTTTATTTTAACTCTATTTTGTTTACTTTTACTTTTGTTTTATATTTTCTGTATATCTTTGTCCTGGAATAACTCTTTAGACCAGGCTGTCCTTGAACTCTCAGAGATCTGTCTGTCTCTGCCTCCCAGGCATTGGGATTAAAGGCGTGTGCTACCACACCTTGAAGTCACAGAGGTCAATCTCCCTCTGTCTCCTAAGTGTTGGGATTAAAGGTGTGTACTACCACACCCAACTGCTTTCTTCCTTATTTTTTTTTAAGAACTTTTAGCCTGCATATACTTTTAACACACTGTAAACAATTTAGAAATTTTCTTTGTCTTTGAATCTCTCTTTACTGTATCTCTCTCTTTTTCTGACCACACGAGCCTTTAAATTACTGAGCAATATGGGTAGGATTAAAGCCGTGGCTTTGCCAGCTAAATCCAGGCCATTCCTTAGCTTTCCAGCCTCATGGCAGAGGTACCGGCTGTAGCCATGTTTATCACCACAACTCTGTGGCGTTTCAAGGTCCTTGCCAGCACACAAGCTACAACACTCAAATGCTCTCTCTGTAGCTGGCCCTCCTGCCTCAAAGAATCAGAGTTTGCCCTGGCAGGACGGCCCAGAAAGCCGGCATTTTAAAACAGCACAACTTTTTTCCTGCTACGGCTGAAAACAAACAAGCATGCAGTCAGCTTTTATCAATACCATTTAAGTGTTTCTTGGCAGGAACTCTTAATGAGCTGCAGGATTTTGCAGCTAAAGCTGAGTCAGGAAGCCTCTCTTAGATGAGAGCGCTTGCTTGCTTCTAGCAAGCAGGGCAGACCCAAGAAATTGCTGCTACCAAGAAAACATGTTTTACTCTATTCTTTCCAAGCTTTCTGTGGATTCAGTTGTCCACACGTTGGGGGCCATCTGTAGTGGGGAGCTGCGGGCCTCTTCCCACAGTCCGGCTCATGGCTGCCTGGCTAGCTTATGCCCCAAAATAACGACACACAAACTCTATTCTTTTAAACACTGCTTGGCCCATTTCTGTTCATGTATGTAGCACCCCAAGGTGCGCTTACCGGGAAGATTCTAGCCTACGTCCATCCTGGGTCAGAGCTTCATCGTGTCTGCTCTGGAGAGGAGAGCATGGCGTCTGTCTCTCAGAGGAGCTGCCCTGCATCTGAGCTCACTTCCTCTTCCTCCCAGCATTCTATTCTGTCTACTCCACCCACCTAAGGGGTAGGGTAGCCTATCAAATGGGCCAAGGCAGTTTGTTTATTGACAAATGACCTTCCTCCATCATCAGAGATGTTCTTCATAAAGGAGTGTGAAGATGGTGGGCCGCCATACTGATAAGACCTTGCTGGGAACTCTCCTCTCCATCCTGGCTCAGTAACAGGCACAGAGCGTTTTTTATTCTGGTGTCTTTGTTGCTCTTGGATGACCTCTTACTTTTTCAGTGTTTCAACAGAATTGTATATTTTCCATCTTATTGTCCCTACACAATTGAGGTCGGTTGTGAGGCTTGCTATGGACATCAGCTCAAGGGTGGCAGTGTGAGCAGAAGCCTCACCACCTGGTATCCCATGTGTTATGATCTGCTGGTCTGGTCTGTTACCTGGGTACCCTGTCCCTTTAAGAGACAAGCTCCGCCCTCTCCCAACCCCTCCCCTTCCACCTAGGGAAGCAGATATCCTTCCTCCTCCACCTGCGTGCTCTCTCTTTCCATCTCTCTTCTGAAGAGCTAACTTCTGCTCTCTTTCTGCCTCTCTCTCTTCTTCCTTCTTCTTCCCTTACCCCTTTCCTTTTCCCTCCATAACCCACTAAGTAAACTCTGTACCCCAACCCTTTCTCTGCATGGCATGTCTGTCTGTTTCTTACCCACCATGGTCTCCCACCTGCCAAGGTGAGCAGCCAAGGCCTCAGGGGACTCGCCAAGGCCCCCCGGTGGCCAAGAGCGGCCCCTTGTGGAACTGGCTGCCCCTCGTGGGATGGTTCCCAACTACTATATCTTTAAACAAGAATAACACCATGCCCCATTTTGCTTTGAGTGGTCTCAACCATCAGGGAGTTAGAGACTAGACTTGTCCCAGCTTCATCTCTGAGAAAAGGGTCCAGTAGTGTAAATACCTAGAAACCTCTTTTTTAAAAAAACAAATTTATGTGTATGTGCCTATATGAGTATATTCTGTGTGTACGGTTGCCCATGAGGGCCAGAAGAGGGAGCCAGATCCCCCAGAGCTGGAGTTATGGGCACTTGTGAGCATGGTTATAGGTGTTGGGAACTGAGCCTGAGTCCTCTGGAAGAGTAGCAAGCCATCTTCATGGCGAATGCTCTCTAGACCACATTTCATTGTTTCATTTGCCAAGCATCTGTGATATTTCCCCTGTCACTATGGCAGAGTCAACTAGACTGGTAGACTGCTTGACAAGCCAGACCCTTGTTTGCCCACCCAACATCCAGGTGCTGAATTAGACAGCTATTACTCAGATCAGGTTTATCTCAGAGACACATTGAGTGTGTCACATTCCTGGCTGAGAAGATTGGGAAATGAGGATGTCTGGGTAGTCTCAGTTCATTTGCAATGACGCTAGTGACCAGGCTAGGGATCAGGCTAGTGACCAGGCTAGTGACTAGGTTGGTGACTAGGTTGGTGACCAGGCTAGTGACCAGGTTAATGATCAGGCTAGTGACCAGGCTAGTGACTAGGTTGGTGACCATGCTAGTGACCAGGTTAGTAACCAGCTAGTGACCGGGTTAATGATCAGGCTATTGACCAGGCTAGTGATCAGGTTAGTAACCAGGCTAGTGACCAGGTTAATGACCAGGTTGGTGACCAGGCTAGGTTGACTGATCGGGCTGAAGAGAAGAAATGCAAAACAAACCCCTATCAGGTTCTTCCTAGATGTTTTTGTTCTCTCTCTGTCTATGTCATTTAAGCACATGCTTCCCACAGTTCATAAACCTCCTTGCCCCCACCCCTCTCCCTGCCACCAATTCCCTTCGTTACCCAGATAGTTTTGCTTTAAATGTTGTTTATATACAAAATTGGATTTTTTTCAGCCATAAAGAAGAATAAGCTTATGTCATTTTCAGGAAATGGGCGGAAGTGGAGATAATCTCAGTGTTATTTTTCTGTGTGTGCAGTTGTATGTATGTGTGTGTTCATGTGTGTGCAATTGCTTGTGTGTATGTGTGTGTGTGTTTGTGATGGGGGCCAGAAGAGAGCCTTGAGTGCTGGTCCTCAGGTGCCATCCACTGTTTTTGGAGATAGTCTTTCATTGGCCCTACCTTGCTACATAGGCTAGGCTAGCTGGCCAGGGAGCCTCGGAGATGTACTTGTCTTGGCCTCCGCAGTACAGGGTTATTAAATTCTTATGAGCATCTCTGGCTTTTCAAGCTAAGGTTCTAGGGAGCAGTCCAGGTCCTTCAGCTTGTGTAGCAAGCACTTTATAGACTGAGTCAACTCCCTAGCCCTCCATGCTGTTTCTAATGGTCACAGCACCCTAGGAGGTTACTATTATTATAAATCACTTTCTCCTCCTTTGATAGAGCCTTCTTAGCCCAGGCTACAAACTCACGCTTCTCCTGCAGCCTCCCCAGGGTTGGTATTATAGGCTTTAGCTTTCTATGATCACAGGCAAAGGTATCTCATAGTTAAGTAGCAACTTCAGCGCCACAAGGCCCATCAGGGATCCAGCTGAGATTTAGACTAAGGGATGCACAGGCTGTCAGGGCAGAGTCTGTCTCCTCCCTCTTGGCAAGGTGTCTCTCTGAACAGCTGAATCTCCTGTGGATACGGCGAGGATTGCTGGACCTCTTGGTGTGGAAATGATGCTTGCCCTTTGTCTCTCACTTGTTCTCATTATGTGTTTCCCTTTACAGCTCCTTGCTTCTGCAACGCCTGCCTCTCCCACTCTCCTGCAAACTCTAGTGTCAGAAGGACTACGTCATCTCGTAAACCCTTGGGTTCTCAGACCTAGCTTGAGGCTAGCATATGGACTCCGTTTAGTGAGAAATGATAGCTCGCCAGAAGGTTCCTGATGCTGATGGAGGCATGCTTAAGTTGGTAGAGCGTAGAAGTTACAAATGCAGGCTTGGAGTCTGAGGACCTGAGTTTGAATCTTTACTTTGCTATTTCCTAGGTGTGTCCCCTTAGGGGCAGTTCCTTATGCTCCCCAGTTTGCTCACTTGTAGAATGAGGATGATACCAGCACTTTGGTGAATGCTGTGGGAACCAGCTCTAAAGCCTGCAGAGCAGTGTGAGAACACGGGTGCTCACGGAGTTCCAGGGAACGATGCTTGCCCTCTGCATCAGACACTGTCCAAGCTGTGTTTTCTTTATGTTTTTGGTAGCTTCATACACATGTACTGTATTATATTCACATCCCATTATCCTGGCATCCTTTCCTCGGGTTTCCTCTTCTCACCTAGTCCTTCAGTAGTTACACCATCCGAAAAAATAACACCCCTTCTCCAGCAACCAGGAACCAAACCTCAGGAGGGGATGTGGCCTCCTGGGCATCCCCTCTAGATGCGGTGCAAAGTTACAGACGATTATTGTGCTGGTATTCATAGCTACCATGTTCCATGATTGCAATCACAAAGTCACGTGTGAACAATAGCATTTCATGGTGCTCGTCCCCACTCTTCAGCTCTTGAATTCTCTTCACCGTCCCTTGTGCAATGTTTCAAGAACTCCGGTGAGGCCTTGTGTGACTCACAGGTATTGTTTAAGGCTCAGTGCCCATCAGTCACTAATTCTTAGCACTTGGACTGAATATAAGTTTTTGCACTAACCATTCCTCTTTGCCTAAATGTACCTTTTCTCCTCAGGCTGAGAGCTGCGTTTCTCTAGTTTTAAATATTTAGAAGGCAGTTTGACAACTTGTTCACTTAAGGAAGCAATGGAAGTGTGTCATGTTCCAAGCCCCATCCTACTCTCAGAACCCGTGACCCCCTCCCCCCCAGTCATAGGCTAGGTTTCTGGAACCAGGTCTGTACCTCTTCTTGCAGACTAGACCTCAAATCTAATCCCAAGGCAGTCGGTTATACCTGAGACAGTGGTGCCGCTATCATACCAGTGGGTTTTCTCACTTAGCGTGTTGGTATCGTAGCACACATTTTACATGTTTGCTGCCCCAGAAGCCCACATAGCACCGTTTGGCACCATGGATGCCAGCCAGCAGAGAGAAAACTTCCAACTCAACTCTATCTTGATTTCTCTATAACCTGTAAGATACCACCAGGGTGATTTAGCTTAGCATCTTACCATCTACGTCTAGGTGGGCAACTGAGAGCAATGCTAAAAAGGCTCTGCCTTCAACAGGCTGCTCCTGTACTGGGCATGCTCAGGTATCTGCGGCAGTCAGGGAAACTGAGCATCCAAGACGTTTGTAGTCAGACAATCCTGGGTTTTTGTACCACAGTGACTTGCTAACAAGGTGGGCCTTGGACATTAAGGTGAAAATAAGGCAAATAATTATACAATTGGTGATGACATCTACATTGGTGTGTGGATGAGGCGAGGTGGGGTCGGCGAACTCTTCAATGTGTGTGTGTGTGTGTGTGTGTGGTTTCCTATGAGTCAGGATCTCCCCATGATCTCTGAACAAATGAATGGTTAAAAGCATATTTTGCTGAATGAACACTGGAAGAAGAGAGAGGCTAGGTTGATCCCATCCAGTTTAGGCCTTAACAAACTGGCACTGGGTACATGAGGTTAGAGAAGTTAAGTAGCCATGAGGACTGAGGTGATCTGGTGACATCCTGGCATGAAGAGTCACATCATGGTGATTTTTTTCCTTCTAGGCCCACACAGGTTCATTTTACTTGTCACCTGGGTTGTGCTATGCAGAAACAGCTGTCTGCTAATGTCCTCCCAACCCCAGACCCAGCCTCCCACTTACCACTGACTATGTAGGGACAAAGAAATGAAAACAATTGGTCTTACACAATTTCTAAACTACTGTATTGTATTGCAACGTCTTGGCTAATTGAACCTAAATGAATCAATTCGCAGATTTCCTAGAATAGGAATTGAATGCATTGGCCCATGGCTCTGTCATGCTTTTATTTATTTTTTTCTTTCTGAGATGTGTCAATTAGTTACATTCATTATGGAAGAAAAACAACTATGAGGCAGTTTTCACACCTCACCTGCATGGTTAGCTCTTGGGTGGTCTTTCCTTCTAGTGGACTAGATTAATCTGTTCCTTGTGGAAGAGCAACCACAAGCTGGAACATTCCCTCAAACTTCTAGTCTACACACCGCACCGTGACATAGTAACCTGATTAGTCCCATTCTTAAAGACATTGTGCAGTAATGAATAGCTTGGTGTGCAGCCAAGGTATGGGAGATTTCAATGCACACATTTCCAAATGACCTCTTGGTTTCCTAACTAAGTACAAATGACTCGCTAACAATAAACTTGGCTGAAGTGTTATTCCCTCAGAACAACATGGCCATTACTCACCATGCAGAGAGCACACATGAGATGACGCTAGTGTAGACAATATATTAGGGGTCATTGTGTGATTTTGTAGATGCTCTGAGGCCTATGTTTGGAAATTACACAAACGGGTCTCAGCGAATCTAGATTTCAACTAAGCTCGGCTGTGATCTCAGCGTAACTCTTGGTAAATAGAAGGCTAACAATCATTATTTGGTGAACAAGGAGAAAATGAAAAGTTTAATAAAGTTTACAAATTAGCTCTCAGATACTCCCTTTTTGTCATTTGCTATCCCTCCTTTGGGATGTTGTGGAGGGAAATTATGCATGTTCTTTTGGTGTGTGCATGATGCCTGCGTGGAGGTGTGTGCGCGTGTGCGTGTGTGTGTATGCATGTCAGAAGTCCATATCAAGCACCATTTCTTAGTCGCTCTCTGATTCGGGAAGGCTGAGTGACAGCAAACACAGGTGATCCACCTGTCTCTGCCTCCCTAGCCCTGGGAAGGTTTACAATGACTACCTATCGCGAACGTCCATGCATCTTCTGATGAAGACCGCTCTTATTTTTCTTCCACATTCTGCTAGACCCAGAAACTGGGAGTAAAAGGTAACTTAATTCAAGAGCTGGTTCTCCTTAAAAACTGTTTTTTTTTTTTTTTTTTTTTTTTTTTTTTTTATATTTTGTATTTTATTTATCCACCGTGGCCATTTGAGTTAACATTCATATGTGAGCTCAACTATTCATACTTTTCTACTTACAGACAAGTAGGCAGAACATTGATGAGAACTTTTTTTTTTTTTTTGTGGAACCATTTAAGAGTGGGTTGTTGACTTGATGCCCCTGGCCTCTACACTCATTAATATATTTCCTGAAAATAAAAACATTCTCTCATAGAACTCCTCAACTCCCAGAAAAATCAGAAAATTGCCTTTATTTTACTAGAGTTCAATTCACAGATCCTTTTCACATTTTACTACCTTTACCACAAAGCCTTTTATTTTTTTTTTATTTTTTTTTTTTCCTTGCTGATTTTTTTTATTAATTAATTAATTTAATTATTAAAGATTTCTGCCTCTTCCCCGCCACCACCTCCCGTTCCCTCCCCCTCCCCCAATCAAGTCTTCCTTCCTCCTCAGCCCAAAGAGCAAGCAGGTTTCTCTGCCCTGTGGGAGGTCCAAGGACCACCCACCTCCATCCAGGTCTATTAAGGTGAGCATCCAAACTACCTGGGCTCCCACAAAGCCATTACATGCAATAGGATCAAGAACCCATTGCCATTGTTCTTCAGTTCTCAGTAGTCCTCATTGTCCATTATGTTCAGCGAGACCGGTTTTGTCCCATGCTTTTTCAGTCCCCGGCCAGCTGGCCTTGGTGAGTTCCCGATAGATCATCCCCATTGCCTCAGTGTGTGGGTGCACCCCTCGCCGTCCTGAGTTCCTTGCTCGTGCTCACTCTCCTTCTGCTCCTCCTTTGGATCGTAAGACTTCAGTCCAGTGCTCCAATGTTGGTCTCTGTCTCTGTCTTCTTTCATCGCCTGATGAAGGTTAATATTCAGGGGGATGCTTATATGTTTTTCTTTGGGTTCACCTTCTTATTTAGCTTCTCTAGAGTCACGAATTATAGTCTCAATGTCCTTTATTTATGGCTAGAAACCAAATATGAGTGAGTACATCCCATGTTCCTCTTTTTGGGTCTGGCTTACCTCACTCAGGATAGTGTTTTCAATTTCCTTCCATTTGTATGCAAAATTCAAGAAGTCATTGTTTTTTACTGCTGAGTAGTACTCTAATATGTATATATTCCATACTTTCTTCATCCATTCTTCCACTGAAGGACATCTAGGTTGTTTCCAGGTTCTGGCAATTACAAACAATGCTGCTATGAACATAGTTGAGCATATACTTTTGTTGTATGTTTGGGCATCTCTTGGGTATATTCCCAATAGTGGTATTGCTGGGTCAAGAGGTAGGTTGAACCCGACTTTCCTGAGAAACCGCCACACTGCTTTCCAAAGTGGTTGCACAAGTTTGCATTCCCACCAGCAATGGATGAGAGTGCCCCTTTCTCCACAACCTCTCCAGCAGAGGCTATCATTGGTGTTTTTGATTTTAGCCATTCTGACCGGTGTAAGATGGTATCTTAATGTTGTCTTGATTTGCATTTCCCTGATTGCTAAGGAAGTTGAGCATGATCTTAAGTGACTTTTGGCCATTTGAACTTCTTCTGTTGAAAAGTCTCTGTTCAGCTCAGTGCCCCATTTTATAATTGGATTGATTAACCTTTTACGGTCTAATTTCTTGAGTTCTTTGTATATTTTGGATATCAGACCTTTGTCAGTTGCGGGGTTGGTGAAGATCTTCTCCCAGTCAGTGGGTTGCCTTTCTGTCTTAGTGACAGTGTCCTTTGCTTTACAGAAGCTTCTCAGTCTCAGGAGGTCCCATTTATTCAATGATGTCCTTAGTGTTTGTGCTGCTGGGGTTGTATGTAGGAAGTGTTCTCCTGTGCCCATGTGTTGTAGAGTACTTCCCACTTTCTCTTCTATCAGATTCAAACTGTTTTTAAAATAAGATTGTTGCCACTCAACCAGTAAGTTAAGTCTCAGAGAGGACAATGACTTGCCTAAATTGGTAGAGCAAGTTTGGGATGTAGCAGGAGCTCCCAGCCTGGGATGTTCCAGGCTACCTTGTGTCTCTGGGGACAGCCTGTCCTCTTCTGAGTTGAGTTGTGTCCTTTCCTGCCCCAGCTGGGAGTTATGGGAAAGAGAGAGCCTAGCCAGGAACAGCACTTTGTCACAGTGTGGCACCAGATTGCTGCTTGGCTGGGTGAGGGCTGAACTGAGGCTGGGGAGGAGAGAGAAATCATAGACCCACGTGCAACAAACTGCAGGCGTATACATCTTCAGTGCTCTCCCTTGCCCCAGAAAACACATTCAACCACGTTTCTTGTCCAGGGTGCAATGACATTATCATTTTGCCCATTAAAGTGAATATTTTTGAGACTCCCTGCATATGACTGGTGAGTTTTGCTGAACAGAAGGTTTTGGGAAGACCGCCTTGCATTAAGAAGGCTCTCATGGAAGATTCGGTTGTTTGCGAGTGACTTCCTTGGCTCAGTGCATTGAGAACTGACAGGAGGAAGTCTTCAAAGAATTAATTTGTGAAACTGTACATTTAACACCCCAGCCTCAGCTGAAAGAGCCAGAGAGCTGAAGAAGTGCTGAATGTGGGGAATGTTCCACGGCCTTCACTCCTTGCGAGGAAGGACAGCCACATCAGCATCCCTTGGGTGGAGATGGTGGGGGATGTTCCCAATGCCCACATCAGCATCCCTAGGCTGGGGGTGGCGTCTGCTGGGGCTGAAGCATCCAACGGGCCACACTTCACAAGGTGCACCTCATCTTCCTCAAAATCCATGGGAGGATGATGAGAGGACTTTCAGATAACAAGACCTGGGTCTGGGTATCACCTGCCAGGACCAGAGTCATCTGGGGAGCCAGGGAAGCACCTCATGTTACCAGGGTAGGGGTACGACATGTGCTCCCATAAGTCAGGTTAGGCTACCTGTCCTCAAATAGTGAAAATTGGAAGCAGATTTATTTAATGAGGCTGCACTGGGAAGAGGGGAAAGCCCCACCCCACCCACCTGCCTACCTTTGGTTCTAATGCGAGAACAGAGTTTAAAAACAAGAGAGACACACAACTAAGGGGCCCAGCATTGCCTCTGACAAGCTGTGAGTCCTTCTTTAGGAGACAAGCCCCCAGTCGTTGGGTTCCCTCAAGGCTTTACACGTTTTTTTCTTCTAGGAGAGTTCTGGGTAATTCTGATTTCTTGGGGTCTCTTAATAATCTGATAGCCAAAGAGGGGACCAAAGGATCCTTCTGGAGCAGGGGTTCTCAACCTTCCTAATGCTGTTTTCCTTCAATACAGTTTCTCGTGTCGTGCTGACTTCCAATCATCAAATTATTTTTGTTGCTACTTCATCTCTATAATTTTACTACTGTTATGAATCGCAATGTAAGTATGTTTTCTGATGGGCTTAGGCATCCTCTGTGAAATATTTGATCCCCAAAGGGGTCATGACCCACAGGTTGAGAACCACTGTTTTAGAGTCTAGTCATTCCTGCCATGCAGGGCGTTTATACTTACACACCAGCTAGTTCTTACGTGTCTCAGCAGGGCAGTGAGCCTGGAATAAAGCTTGTGGTAGCTTTTATAAGAGAGTCTTAATTGTTATTTTAACCATGGGACCAGCCATCTCTCCTGTCGTTCGTGCCCTGGTATCCAGTCCTTGGTTCCTCTGGCCATATATCATCGTTATGTGGCTTCTGGTGCCTTTGACCCCGGATGTTCTCTAAGCACGTGCTAGCTTCTCCTTAAACTGTGGTGCCTAGGGAACCTGGAGTGGAAAGACAGCGACAGTATCCTGTCTAATTCTTTAGATTTGTACCCAGAGAAGCTGAGTCCCATTGTGAGGATGATTAGCCCAGCAATTCTGCCCTGATAAGGAGGTGAACACAGCCAGAAGTGAGTTTTGCTTTATGCATGGTGCTATTACAGGAGGAAGCTTCCTTGTGCAGTTTGCCTATTCTGCCCAGGAAAAGGTCTTTTGAGGTAGTAAGAGCATGTGGATTCTGGAAGAGAGTGCCTGCCTGCTAACGTTTTATACCAAACATTAGTTGTGACTGTACACAAGCCCTTGACCCCTGGATGAGAATCTGCTCTGAGCCTGGATCAGCTGTGAGGAGGAGGAGGAGACCAAGAGCTGGTTACTCTGATCCCACCTGGCAACTGGGCTGCCAAAGAAGGAGGTGAGTTCCCCGCCCCTCGCCAAGGTGGGGCTCAATCTCCTTCCCTAGGGTTGCATGGCAGGAAACTGCAGACATGGCATAGCCCTCCCCTCAGTTTCTCCTTTTTTAAGCTAAGGGTCACGATGCCTAGCCCCTTTGCTAAATATTAAATAATGCTGAATAATTGTGTAAGAATAGCTCACAACTCTATTCCTTTTGAACAAGAGAGGTAGACACACAGCATGTTTTCTGTATCTTGGGCTGAATCAGTTTTTGACTGCCCAGTTCCTCCAGGGAATTTCTAGCTGTCTTGTTTACTAAGGACGGTAAGGGCAGATGACCAAGATTGGAGTGCATCTAAGAACCTTACATTGATTTTTCTTTCTTCAACATATATATGTGTGTGTGTGTATATATATATATATATATATATATATATATATATATGAAAGAAAATTCTGTCTCTCATCTATCTATCTATCTATCTATCTATCTATCTATTATCTATCATCACCTATATATCTATCTGTCATCTGTCTATCTCTATCTGTCTCTCCTATCTATCTATCTATCTATCTATCTATCTATCTATCTATCCCCCCCCCCTCATCTATCTGAATGTATTGACCAGTTATATGTCAATGTGGCACATGCTAGGCTCATTTTAGAAAAGGGATTCTCAATTGAGAAAATGCCTCCAAAGGATTGGCCTATACTATATTTTCTTGATTGATGGTTGACCCAGCCCACTGTGGGTGGTGCCATCCCTGGACTGGTGGTCCTGAGTTCTATAAGAAAGCAGGTTGAGCAAGCCATGGGGAGCAAGCCAATAAGCAGTACTCCTCCATGGCCTCTGCACCAGCTCCTGCGTCCAGGATCCTGCCCTGACTTCTCTGGACGATGGGCTATATGATGAAATAACCCTTTCCTCCCCAGGTTGCTTTGATCATGGTGTTTTACACCATAGCAAATGGAAACACTGACTGAGACAGTCTTTGATGACATCTGTCCATGGGGCAGTTCCTCACCATTGAGCTTAGAGTTACACATTGTACTTTTACTGCTGAGCACAGTGATTCTCTCTCAGTTTGTGTTCTGTCTCCTTCCCAAGCAGTCCCCAGAAGGTTCTGTGAAGGTTAACCTTCTACGTCTCACACAAATTCGTTGTTACAGCTCACAAATGCATAGAGAGTATAACATGTGAGTAAACTCACATCCAAAGGACTGTGTGCAGCCTCCTTAACTCAGAGTCTCTGACACAGTGCAGCTGAATGCCGTAGTAAGTCAACTGGATATCTGCATCTACTTTTCTTGTGGTTCTGGTCAGTTTTCATATTCCTCCCTCATTGCCTGAGGTGCTTATTTTCCATCTGATTCACAGACAGTTGAATTATCAGTTTTATATTTAGGTTTTCATTTGAAGAGATATTTTTGAAGTCCTCTTGAGTTTGAGTATTATGCCAATAGTCTTCATTTTGCTTAAATATTTATATATTTTTAAAAATATTTAAGCCAAAGCATAGTATCAAGTAAGCCAAGATTTTAAGTCTGTAAACTTGATTTACATCTTTATACCATTCGGCCTGGTGTTTTTTGTTTTTTTTTGTTTTTTGTTTTTGTTTTTTTTCTGTATGTCTTGTCAAAAAGTTCCTTGTTGCTGTTGGGATTGTTTGTCCTCTGGATGAGAAGTTCTTCTCTTTGCCTGTATTACAATAAATAGGATTATACACACTCTGTTTATTATCTTGGCTTTCCAATTCATTTTAATATCTTTTTGTTTGCTTGGTTCCTATCCTTTTATTTGTTCAATTCCTTGTTCTCTTTCCATAACTCCATTTATTCATGACAATTTATTGACTTAGGGATTATTACTAGGAATAAAAAATGGGGGCTCGGAGTTGTGAGGGAGATGGGGTAGAATACTAGGGAGATTTGGAGGAGGTAGTGGTGGATGGTGATGATCTAAGCATACATTATACATGTATGAAACTTTCAAAGAATGAAAATATTATTTTAAAATGATTTACTCCTACACATAAACTTTAGGATTTTACTTGTTGTCTCCCAAGATACTCCATTGGATTTTACATTACTAATTTTTTTTTTTTTTTGGAGTGGAGTGATGAAACAGAATCCGGAAATTTATGTAAGAAAACATGGTAACAGCATAGAAATGCAGAGTTATGCACAACTATACTGCAGAGAACCAAATCTGATGGGTGGAGAGAAAAATGACAAAGGATAAGATTAAAGATGATAACAATACCAAGGAGAGAATGTGTAAATGCTGGGCCTGAAGAGTCAGTCATCAGCAATCGCCTGAATTGGCATAGGGGACTCTTAGTGAACTGTGAACCTATCAAGAAATACCCTATTATAAGAAATTAGATCAGAAAAATATCTTAATACACCCCAACATTCTGATGAACAGATCAAAGTCCAAGGACGACAAAAGTACGCTGAGATATTTACTAGAGAGAATACAAAACAAAGCAAAACCCCAAGATTCAATGGCGGGGGAGGGGGGAGGAGATCAGGCAGTTTTCTATTCTTTTCTTAACACTAATTTAGAACTGTTAATGGAATGTTTAGACCACTGGGAGGAGACAGCCACCCGTAAATTCTATACCCAGCCAAACTGTCACTTATAATTTGAATAATGCTGGTAGGGTATATTTTCTCATCACAAAAGGAAACAAACTATATTTATTATAGGAAACAAAACCATGCTACTAGACTTTTTAAATATCTTCGAAACTTAAATTATACAGGGCCAGCCTTTTACACTTGAATATTTTGTTGTTGGGTGTTGTTTTATACTCTTTGTTCTTGGGGGACCTTTTACTCTTTTGCTCTTTTGGTTTTTTGAGAGGCCCACCACCCAGCTCCCAGATGAATCACTCATGGAGGCTTATTCTTAGTTATGAATGCCTGGCCTTAGCTTGGCTTGTTTCTAGCCAGCTTTTCTTATCTACCTTTTGTCTCCGGGATTTTTTCTTTTCTTACTTCTGTGCATCTTACTTTCACTCTTACTCTATAGCTGACTGGGTGGCTGGCTCCTAGCATCCTCTTTTCTCCTTTTCTTGCTTCTCCTCTGCCTCCTTGCTTCTCCTTCTGTTTATACTCTGCCTGCCAGCCCTGCCTCTCCTCGCTCTTGCTTCACTATTGACCATTCACCTCTTTATTAGACCAGCAGGTGTTTTAGACAGGCAAAGAATCACAGCTTCACAGAGCTAAACAAATGCAGCATAAACAAAAGCAACACGCCTTAAAATGATATTCCCCCAACATGAATATTTTTTATTGTGACTTTTCTGCTCCCTTTGCTCCCAGGTCCTCCCTGTCAGGACGAGAATCTGTCTCTATGTTCAGGCTATTCACTGTGGAGGAAGATTTGTTTCTGGTTGTTTTGGTTAAAGGGGAGCTGAGAAACACAAACAATGGGAATGAATGGATTTGTGTGTATGTAGATTTGAGAGTCAAACATATCTCTACGTTTCAAAAGAAAATCATGGAAAGTCTGTTTACAATGGAGCAAGTTCCCAGTCATTGAAATTCTGTTAAGTCAGAAGGACCAGGGGTTCATTTTGGAAACAAGGGTCATTAAAGTGGGTGGCATCTCAGGGACACATTTATCTACTTAATTATTCAATGATTCTAGTGCCCTTGGTTCCATTGATGACTGAGCCTCAGTTCTTGTTAATGTTTTGAATCTTGATAATGATGTCCATCCTTGGTAGCTATTGTGCTTGTTCAATGAAATACTCAGCATAGAAAATTACCGAACACTAAGTCATGGATCAGGGATGGCTGCTTGCTAAGGAAATCATTCAGTCAGTGCACAACAGCACTGTCTTATTCTAATGCCGTGTAAAATTGGTGGCTGCTTCAAATCAAGCACTTGAGAAATTAAAACATTCTTTTAACATCTGGGCCCATGTAATTAATTCTTGTATTCATAAGCATTGGTGATACATTATCAAGTAATGGGGGCCTTTCATGAATTATAACTTTTTAATGAATGCACCTCCCGGGTACTGATTACCACTAGATTTATAGCTTAGTGTGTATAGACTTGAGAGAGATGAGATGATGAGCTAGCCTCCCTCGAGCATCTACATTGCAGCCCTCAGACCCTGTTCTAGGTCGGGCCTATCCTGATCCCGGTCTGTCTTGTTCATCACATGGAAGAATTTCTACAACTTTTCAGAAATCTTGACCATACCAGTGGGTTGCACAGTAGTCCCTTATATTAAGTGCAGGCTGTAGCAAACCTTCTCCTCTACAGGCTCCATTTTCTGTCTCTGGTTATCTTGGTGGGATGGCATCCAAGTGCCATTGGTGGGGCTTAGTGGAAAGAGCCTGTTGCTTGCCAAGTTTAATTCTTTTGTGTGTATGCATATATGTGCACGAGTGTGTATATGTGTTTAATGTGGAATTTGTGTGTGAATGGTGTATGTGTGTATGAATGTATGTGTATATTTGTGAGTATAGTATAGGTGTGTGTTTATGTGTTATGTATATGTATATGAGTGTGATATTTGCAAGTGTGGGGTGTGCATATATGTGTGCGAGTGTGATGTTTGCATGTGTGCCTGAATATATGTGTGCAAGTGTGATGTTTGCATGTGTGTGTGCATATATGTGTGTGAATGTGACGTTTACAGGTGTGGGTGTGCATACATGTGTGAGCATGTGATGTTTTCATATGTGGGCGTGCTTATCTCGTCTCATGTGTACAGAGGCCACAGGAGGATGCTTGGTCCTGTTCTATCACTTTCCATCTTATTCCCCTGAGACTGGGTCACTCACTGGACCCAGAGTTATGCTAGTGGTGAGCAAGCCCACCAATCCTCCTGTCTCCACCTCTCCCAAGGATGGAATTACAGGCATGCAGGAGGCCATGCCTGGCTTTCTACAAGGGTTCTGGGAGTTGAACTCAGGCCCTAATGTTTCATGTAGGTGCTTACACCAACTGAGCCATCTTCTGAGTCCCTGGGTTTAGCTCTTCACTCTGTTATTCATTGACAGACTATGAATCTCCTTCCTGAGCCTCAGTTTCTTCTTTGAGGGGAAAGGGTTGCTGGTCTCAAGGATTAGAAGGAGCGGATGTGGAAGAGAACAGATCTGTTGATGGTTTCTTCAAAGGGTCTTTACTGGCAGGAAAAGAGATCAGCTTTTTTCTCTCCTAACTTTTCTTTCTCAAACAGACAGGGGGCACTGAGAGGGCTGCGTGTTAGTTGCTGGTCTCACTGCTCTCACAGAATGAACTGACAAACAACTTAGCGAAGGGTTCCAGTGTAGAATCCATCGTGGTCAGGAAGGCATGGAGGCAGGAGTGTGAGATCACCCTATGCTCACAGAAAGCAGAGGGCAGTGATTGCTGGCACTCAGCGGGCTTCCTTGTTTTTCTTCAAGGCCAGACTCTAGCCCATGGAACTGTGGGTCTTCATATTTAGAATGGATCTTCTTCCCTCCATGACTAATTTAGAAGAACATCCCCCACAACAGACACTCTAGATCTTGTTTGCTATGTGTTTGTAGAGCTTGTCAAGTCAGTAGGAAAGGTGCCAACAGGGAGGGAGTGTGGCTGTGTCACCTCTTTATGTTTTTGACAGCCAAGAAGCTGGACCAGCTTCAGTTCTGCTGGCCTAGTCAGCCCTGGGACATAGTGGGTCACATTGGGTCACTCTCAGTCCCCAAGACTGAGGGCCAAGGCTGTGCCTTTGAGTCCAGCCATCATGACCAGTGTGACCGTGTGATGGCGGGTGGTGTGGATCTCCTCTCTGAGCCTCCTTTGCCTTGGCCCCAGATCAGCATGTTGCTTCCAGCACCTCTCCTACCGAAGCTGCGGGGTTCTGTGGGTCTGAGTAATCACTTACAAAGTGCTGTGCAGATGGTAGATATTAGAGCAAACGATCTCAGTTATCCCTCTCCGTCCTAAAGATTTGTGATCTGAGATGTGCCCATGCAGGAGGACTGGCTCCTGCCCAAGCAGCAGCAGCAGCTGCTGCTGGATGGGGTTTCCTCAGGTTCCTCACAGCTACTTCAGCCACCTCACTTCCCGCTTGCTCTCTCTCTTACTCTAGCTGCTTTTCTGTTGCGCATGTATGTGTTTATGTGTGTGAACATGTGATGTATGTGTGAGGCTTGCGAGCACCTGTGTACATGTGTAGATGCTGGAGGGAGCACCAGGTGCCCTCTGTTACCCTCTGTTTTAGTCCTTGGAGGCAGCATCTGTCCCTGAACGCGGAACTGTGTTTTACAGCTTGGCAGGCCATCAGCCAGCCCTAACAATCCGTCTCCACCCTCCACTTCCTCCACAGAGTTGGAGTTACGCATGCAAAGACACCATGCCTACCTTATCATGTGGGGGCTGGCACCAACACTCATGTCCTCACGGTCATACAGCAAGTGCTCTTGACCATGAAGTCCTACCTCCTGCTTCAGTTTCCAGCTTGTGATGGACAGCTAAGGCACTGTCCTCTTCCTGGGAGGAAAACTCCCTTCTTGAAGGACCACACCCACCATGGAGACATTGGCTTGTTTGATTGAACCAAGTGGAAGCCCCACCTTGGGCAGGGAGATTTAGGGATGCAGGGAATAATCACACCCTTTGAAACTTAAACCAAGCTTTATTGAGCCAAATTCAAAATTTGACTTTCTTTTTTTTTTAATTCCACAGAGTTCTAACTAAGCTTAAGAAACTTCTTAGACATATCTTGGGCCTACTGGGGAGGCATGGAAGGCCATATTAGTGACCAAAGTGTACATGAAGCTGGAGTGGATAAATATGATGTGCTCCATGAAATATATATTTGAGGACAAAAACGTGCTTGAAAATACAGATTTGCTGGTCTCCAAAATGCCAAACGTTTATAAATAGACCACTATGCACAGGGCAAGAGAGACACCTTGTCTCATTGGGCTGGAGTCTGACTTGAAAGGCGTGGGCATGGGCAAGCCGCACCTCCTGTCAGGTCTCTTGATATACGGTCTCCTTCATGTCCCGTGTCTAGACAAGACAGTCTTATCTGCAAGATCTTCTTCCTAAGTGTGTTCCATAGTGCAAAGTGTAAGCCTCATTGCTCTGGTTTGATGTGTTGCCCGATGGCCATGAGTTGGAGATGGACCTCAGAGTTTATACTTTGTTGTTGTCTTGTAGGCAAGGTCTTTGGGAGGTAGTTAGAACTTGAGAGGATTCTGAGGGTGGGACCACCAAGGAGGTGCTAGTGACTTTGTTAAGGAAGTGTGACTGATACAGAAGCTGGGCATGGGGGGCACACACCTTTAATTCTAACACCTGGGGGCAGAGGCTGGCAGAGAGGAAACTGGCCCCATTTAACTGCCTAACAGTTTCTCTCCATCTTCTAGGCTACCTCCCAAGCTCAGCACTGCTGTTTGCATTTCCTCTGCCTCTCCTAGTGGGTGGGAGGCCCCTGTCCTGTGCTCTTAGGGCCTCCTTCATTCGCTTTCATTATTGCGCCATTAGTTGTAATTCATGGCTTGCGCGTGCGTTCCTTTGTTCTCTCAGTGTATGTGAATGGGATGGCCTCTTCTGCATTGGGGACCTTGCCAAGTGCTGATGTTAAGGTTTGAATATAAAAAGGCCTACGTGAGGCCTAGGGCAATGACTCAGAGGCTACAAGGCCCTTGTAGGGGACATGAGTTCAATCCCCGGCAGCAGTCACATTAGGTGACTCACAATGGTTTGTAAGTCCAGGGGATCTGATACCCTCTTCTGGCCTTTGTGGGTACCCTACCACATTACCTATACATATGCAGACACCCATCCACACTAATCCAAATCAATATTTATTTATTTTTACAAAAGATTACGTGTGCAGGCCTCTAGTTGAGTGTTGATTGGAGCATAATGACAGCCACCCCTCACTCTGTCAACTGTGTAGGTCACTGGTAAGCTGTTTGCAAAGTGCTCCATCAGGACATAAGGCCTAGTTGGAGGCAGCAGTCACCAGAAATATCCTTTCTACCCTGAAAACTCTTTTTGTTGTTGTTGATGATGAAGATGATTCATATTAATTTTAATTAGCTTGCAAGATAGCAGTCCCCCCCGCTGCCTTTCCCCCTCTCTTCCCTGCTAAAAGAAGCAGATGAGCCTTTAAATGGTGTATGTTGGCTCAGGCTCCCCTTGGTCTGTGTCTCTGTCTCTGTCTCAGTTGTGTGACGAACTTCTTTGTCCCAGCACAGCTCCCACTGCTATGACGCTTGCTGCTTTGCCACAGGCCTCCAGGGGTGGGGCAAAGAGACCATGGATTCAGAGCGCAGGAACTGTGAGTTGTAATAAACCCTTTCTTCCTTTGGAGCAGGTTTCTCAGGGGTTTTATCACAGTGACGAAAGGACTGGCTAACACAGCTGGCAGGCACATTCTGAAAATCCATATAAAACCTGCCATTTTGCAAGCTAATTGAAAATATGACAACAACAACCACAACAAAAAGAGGTCGCATAGGTAGGTGATGCCGTTCCCAGACGCCAATGGTTATTAACACAATTCCTACTGCCAGGCATGATAATGCCCTATAAGCTGTCAATCAGGGACCCACCGTACAGTCTACTGGCAATGCCCAGGGTTGCCTACCAGCACTGGATAAGAAGACCTTGTTGCTGAAGACAACACACACTCGTTTCAGGGCTGAGATGTCAAGCAGGAGCAGAGCTGGAAGCTTCCTCCCTCTGGTTAGCTTTCATAGTGTCAGAAGGTGGTGTGTTGGCTGCTGAGCGAGAGAAGTCATCAGAGGCCCCATTCAGCTGTGAACCCCGTGAGCTACGATACCACTCTGCCAGGTAGACCTGCCAGGCAAGGTGTGCCCACCAGTGCAATGGTGCCATGGATATGCTCTTCCCTCCCCTCGAAGGTGATATTCCCAACTGGTGCCTTTAATTCTGGAACCTAAACACTCCATATGAGATTTCCAGGCTAATGGATATGGGTCTATGCTCCCCCCCCCCCCACGGTCAGTTTGGATTTAGCTTGTTTGTATTTGAGGCTGGTTTTGTCTTCAAACTTCATGATGTGATTGGTATCCTGTCTTCTCTCTCTATTCCATTATTAACTGTTGTTCATGCTCGGGCTGTGAGATGTTTGAAATTCAAGTAAGTATTCCTTGTTATATTTGAAATATGTAATATATTATTTAGGAAGAGTAGAGAAGAAAGAGTGGGTATTTTATTTAGACTTTCAATTTAAACTTTTATTTTTCTTTGAGGATTTCATACGAGAGTACAATATTTAAATCACCCCATCCTTACTTCTCTATCATTCCATTTTTCTCCCATGTCAGCAAAGGTCACCCAGAGCATCAATTCCCTGTGACTGTTCCCTGTCCTCTCCATTCCCTCTCCCTCTGCCACTGTCCTCTACTGTATAATATAATGAAGGACATGGACTGTGGGGTCCCAGGCTCACCCATGATCAGCTACTTCCAGGTCTCATTTGTGTCTCTGCCTTAAGATCTCTTGATTTGGCCAGGTGGTGGAGGCGTACACCTTTAATCCCAGCACCCAGGAGGCCGAGGTAGGTGGATCTCTGTGAGTCTGAGGCCAGCCTGGTCTACCGAGTGAGCTCCAGGACAGCCAAGACCGTTTCACAGAGAAGCCCTGCCTTGAAAAGCCAAACCCAAAACAACAACAACAAAAGACCCCCGACTCATTTCCCTATCTGACTGTTCTGCACTTCGTGAGAAACCGATGCCCTACTGGAAAGGAGGCCTCCCTTGGGTGTGCTGCGGGGAAGGGCAGCTGTTCTGTTAGACTCGTCAGGACTCACAGGGGAAAAGCAAAACCAGGTCATCTTGCTCTCTAAGAATGCTGATCTGGATGTGAAATTCAGATATCAGAATCTTCTCAGTGTCTACTCAAGGAGATGCCAATGAAACTTACCTCAGGATTAGTTTCCTCCAGCCAGAATGACAGCATTCCCCTGCTAAAGATCCAGACCACTGGCAATGGTTGAGGAGGGGAGTCAGGAGGGCATCAGCTGCTCGCAGTGCTGTGGTCAGAGGGAGAGCACTGGGGAGTGCACAGAAGCAAGGCAGATGTGGAGGAAGCTGAAATGGTAGAGGTGATGTTTGGGGGTTTTGCCCTTGAGAGACACAGAAGAAATATTGGGACCTTCAGGACAGGAGTACTGTGATGAGGGTCTGAATTTGAAGATGCTGGAGACATTTGGAGATCAGGATTTCAGGTCTAAAGTCACTTTACCTTGGGAGTCTGTTTTCTAATACAGCTACAGCCTGGTTAACGGTAGGGACCCCTGTGAAAGGAGTCATAGGGTGATTTCTGTCACTGGGCAGGTGTCACAGGGCACACCCACCAATATAGAAATAATAGCACTGCCTGGCTTGACTTCTTGGCTTTATAGTTTGTTATGCACTGGGACACTGGGTCATGGTGGTTCTTGGCTGAACAAGGTTTGTTTATTTTTTTTTGAAAATGAGATTTGTTGGAGACAGAAATCCACTTTTTTTTTTTTTAAATCATAGCTCACACAACAGCCATCATGTGGAGCAGAACTCTGTGTAACCTATGCTGAGCTGTGTTGATGGAGGAAGGTCATTGGCTAATAAAGAAACTGCCTTGGCCCATTTGATTGGCCAGCCTTTAGGTGGGTGGAGTAAACAGAATAGAATGCTGGAAGGAAGAGGAAGTGAGCTCAGATGCAGGGCAGCTCCTCTCAGAGCCAGAAGCGTTGAAGCAAGCCGCCAGGTCAGACATGCTGAATCTTTCCTGGTAAGACTGATGCTACACAGATTATTAGAGATGGGTTGATCGGGATATGAGAATTAGCCAGTAAGGGCTAGAGCTAATGGGCCAAGCAGTGTTTAAAAGAATACAGTTTGTGTGTCGTTATTTTGGGGCATAAGCTAGCTGGGTGGTGGGAAGCCATGCGGGAGCCGGGAGCCGGGAGCCAGGGCGGCCGGAACGCAGCTCCCACTACACTGTGTTGAGTGCTGGGAGAGATGGGTTCTTAGACTATGGGCTGCTGACCCCTGAGCAACCCTGGAGTCTTTTTCCTCTTGGCAGCCTCACTTCCTGTCTGGATGTGTACAGGTTTGGCTCATACCCGGGGTGCACTCTACAGCCCTTTTTGCCTTTGATGGAACCCTAGCAGGTCACACCTTCTCAGTTCTTAGGTGCTCTGGAAAGCCAGTGGTGGCGGAGAAAATCGTCACGCCTCTGCTTCTCCTCTATTCCCAGAACACTTGACTCCCTTGTCTCCTTGGAGGCTGCTTCTTCACTCCGGAAGACTCAACTCTGGAGCTCCGGGAAACTCACACCTTCTGAGATCCTCTTTGACCTGGATAACACACAACAAAGCACCAAGACTGGAGCTACATACTTTGGAGCAGACCCCAACCCAATATGGCTTGTGTCACAGAAAGTAGATGTGAAGAGATGAGACAAGCACACAGTGGGAAGACTCCTGAACATGAAAATGGGTGGAGCCAACTCTACAGGACAAGGAGCCTGAAGATCACTAATGACATCAGAAGAGGAGAAACCTGGGACACCAGCACCAGGATGAGCAGCCCCACCTTCCCTTGAACCTTTGACTTGTAGCCTACAGAGCCAGAACCACAAGATGATAAGTCTTTATGGTTGGGGATGCTGCTCAGTTGGTTTGCATAAAACTGGGTGTGGTGGATTACACCTGTGACCCCAGTGCTTGGGAGGTGAAACAAGGAGGAACAGGTCAAGGTCATCCTTGGCTAGGTAGTGAGTTCAAGGCTAGTCTGGCTAACAGTAGAATTTCTTTAAAAAGAAAAACTATGTAGCTCCATCATAGGCAAGAACAAGGGCTGCGCCCCCTCCCCCAGAGTGTAACCCACACCTATGCACATCCTGACAGGAAATGAGGCTGCTGAGTGGAAAAAAACTCTAGGGTTGCTCCGGGGCCAATATCCCACAGACCTAGAACCCAATTCTTCTAACACAGCACACAGTGGACCCTATCCTGATTGTAATGATTCAGCCACACAACATGGCTGACACTTCGGAGTTCCAGGGCCACGCATGTGAGGCAGAAGGGCCTAATGGCCCTGGGAATCTTAATGGACCCTGCGTGATCCATGTGCAGCATGGTTGCATCATTCAGGTATGACATACCTGCATGAGCCCTTACACACATATGTAAGCTCCATCATTTTCTTATGACGTAATCATGCCATCCTTCTGTGTGCATGTGATAGGAAGCCCTTAAAATTTCAGCTCTCTCTCTCTCTCTCTCTCTCTCTCTCTCTCTCTTTCTCTCCACACTGACCTCACCAGGCTTTTATACCCCCCTTAATAAACTCCTAAGCAGGTTTGTTGCATGTTCCATATTTCCTTCTCACTTGAGCCACGTAATTTCATTGGTGCCTTGACTCAGGTAATTTCACTGATGACTTACCAAATTATTTTTGAGTAAGGTTAAACACTAAGGAGGTTAGGACATCAATATCTGGACAAGTCCTCTTGTCTGTTTGCTCTAGAGTTTCCGTGGGTTCCAACCTATGACCTTGAGGACTCACAGGTCCCCAGAAATGTGAGCTGCAAATGTGATTCCATCAAAGTTGGAGTTCAGAACATGAAGAGTTCTTCCCCTGTGGGCTTGAGAAACAGCATCAAAGGAGCAGGTATTGGCAATTCTCACACCTGCAGCTCTACACAAGGGCAGGGGAGAGAGGAAGGGGGCACAGAGGGATGGAAGGAGAGAACTGGGTGGCATCCAGAGGACATTGGTGTGGTCAGAGAAGAGAGCACCAACTTGGACTCAGGTGGGGCGATATTTAGAATATGAAGGTGTTCCTGGCCTGTGAGACAAGTTTCCAAATCTGGGAAACAGTGTCCCTGTTGCTGGCGAGGGGCCAGGTGTTTCTTATGTCATTTCTTGTGGGGATCCGACTCCAGTTCCAGACTGGCTCTCCCTTGAGCTCTAGCCTGGCTGCTCACCACATGCATCTCACATCTCAGATTTCATTTTGGAAATCCCTCCTTATAAACCTGCTGGCTGGATCTTGCCTACAGTGACTTCTTTGAAGTCTCATGCTTTATTTGAAAATTTATGCAAATTTTTGAGTTTGATGCCATTTTTCCAAGTATGTGCTAATGTAAAAATATTATTTGAAATGACTTAGCTTTGATGTGGGGGTAGGAGGGAGGGCATGCTTATCCCTGGCATGTTGAACTCAGCTTGCCCTTATGCCATAGTTTGCAAGGTAGAATGTCTTGACTGGCTGCATCCTGGAGTTTTGGATTCTTACTTCAGTTCTTGCCACTTTTGCCCTGGGTGGACACCCTCCCAGGGAAAGCCTCTCCTTGCTGCTGGACCTAGGCTTCTAGCCTTCCTTTTCTTGGTGGCCCCTAAGACTTGTTTTACAAGTCCTGCTTGCCAGGACAAAGCCAGACACCCTCCATGATGCCTTTCTCATTTTCATTTGAGAATGGGGTGTGCATCTTTGTGTTCAGGAAGCCATGAACCTTCTTTCACCTTTGAATTTCTGTCCTCTGGCTTAGATATTTCCAAGGGTCAGGAGGATCCTCTATGTAAGACCTCCCCTTCTCCGAGCCAAGAAAAAAGTAAGGTAAGGAAACATATAGCACTTTGTCCTGCTTTGGTGGCAGTTTCTGCTTGCTTAGGGTCCTTAAATTTGTTTTGATTAATTCTTATGAAATTTCTAAATACTTGAGAAAATATTAAAATGCTGAGTTTTAAAGTTTTGTTTTTAATTTACAAAGTTTAGAACTTTCAATGTATATATTCATTGTAGGTGACACAGTGTTATATAAGGACACTTCCCCTCCAGCGCATAGGCAAACACACTCCTCCTTCCCCACTCCCTGTCCCATTTTACCCCTTTGTTCCTCTTTATCATCTCTTCAGCTCTCATGTCACAGAATCATCATTTAATGTATTTATATAAATTCTAGGAACTTCAAATGAGAGGAAGCATCTTTGTTTTCCCGAGAATGGCTTAATTTGTTTAATATGGTCTTTTCCAGTTGCATCCATTTTCTTTGAAATGGGATAGCTTCATTCTTTAGGGCTGAAAGAAATTCCATTATGCCATTCCCCTGTTGTTGGACACTAAGGGAATTGTGCCCCAAGGCTGGTTCCTATCTGCTCTTGTGAATACTACTGCATTAACATTGATATGCAAATATGTCTGTGCCATATTGACTCAGCACCCGTGGGTGAGTAAGTAGGAGTGGTGTCTCGTTTAATGTCTTGTCCACTTTCTCCATGGGCTGCAAAGACCCTGGACAGAGACAGTTGTATGGCCTAGATTCAAATTCAGCCTTCGTGTATTGGGCTTGAGATCTCACACCATCCTTTCCACTGCTACAATCCTGTTTCCTCATTTATGAAAGGGGAATATTCACTCAACTGGAGTCCTGCGTGACAGTGATGTCACAGAACAGGCACTCTGTGCATGTGCATATGCCTCTTTGTTGCCTAGCAACCTCAGCCTTTTCCTCTGCAACTGAATGAGTTTTTGGAGGTGCTCATCTGTTTTCTTCCTGCAACATCTGTATGGCATATCTGGGTCTGTGATGACTGTATAGATTCACACCCCAGGCCTACAGTGGTGACCATGATGATGACTGTGCAGATTCATACCCCAGGCCTACAGTGGTGACCACTATGATGACTGTGCAGATTCATACCCCAGGCCTACAGTGGTAACCATGATGATGATTGTGTAGATTCACACCCCAGGCCTACAGTGGTTACCATGATGATGACTGTGCAGATTCACACCCCAGGCCTACAGTGGTTACCATGATGATGACTGTGCAGATTCACATCCCAGGCCTACAGTGGTGACCACTATAATGTCTGTGCAGATTCACATCCCGGACCTACAGTGGTGACCACTATGATGACTGTGCATATTCACACCCCAGGCCTACAGTGGTGACCACTATGATGACTGTGCATATTCACACCCCAGGCCTACAGTGGTCACCACTATGATGACTGTGCATATTCATACCCCCAGGCCTACAGTGGTCACCACTATGATGACTATGCAGGTTTACACCCCAGGCCTACAGTGGTGACCACTACGATGACGGTGCAGATTCACACCCCAGGCCTACAGTGGTGACCACTATGATGATTGTGCAGATTCATACCCTGGACCTACAGTGGTGACCACCAAGGCCAGTTTGAGACCACCCTTTCACAGAATCTTCCTCTGAGTCCTCAGCCAGGCTGGACCAGGACTATATGTGTGGGAAGAGGATGAGCAGGCTCCTAGACTTACTGGTGCCCGAGATGTGGGTATTCTCATGTTTGCTCAGACACCAAAGGGGACTAGTTTTGTCTCATGCTGTAATTTTTCCCCTTTCCACTTGCATGTGACTGACTGGCACCACTAACTCTCTAGTTAGTTGTAACTGTTCCATAAAATGATAAACTTGCTCATTGTAATCTTTTATGATTCCCTATTTAATTTTTTATGTCTAAAACCCTCTTAGAAGCTCCTTGGGGGCAGGAACCTCATCTTGTTCTTCCCTTGCATGTCTTTTCTTAGTGTCTTGCACATTTCTGAGATTGTTATGTTGATTTTGATAATTATTTATTTATTTTTTTGTCAGTGTTTCAGCCTGTGAAAGCCACGGTAACAGTAAGGAGGTTGAGGCACATACAATTTAGGAAGTTGGTAACTTACATCTGCAGATAGGTCAGAGTGGACCAGACTAGTATTTTACCTATTCTCGTCTTCTCGCTGTGGGATTTAGTTATTATGGCAATGGGAAAAGTCAAGTTCAGAGAGGTCCAGCAACTTACTGAAGGTTGCACAGATCAGAAGTGGAAGCAGGATAGGTGGGTCCATGGGCCTGGACTGTGGAAGGTTTATAATGCATAGTGCAGTCAAGGGCATCCTTGGGTTCCATAGAATTGAATCTTGCTGCTTTCAGCCTTGTCCTGGTCAAAGTGTCAGATCTCAGTTGTGCGTTTGGGAGAACTGGGTCAATCTTTTCCCCCTGAGAGCAAGGCTTTTTAGGAAACCATTTCCTCATGTTCCTTTTTTTGAAAATAAAGGTTCTGGACTGTATACACAATTTCCATTATTTCTCATTACATGAGCACACAGCATTGATAACATCTAGCATTATGATACCCCTTCCCCAATGTTTCATACTTTTAAGACATATTGATGGAACAAATCAGAATGATTCTTCATAGTATGATGACCCCAGAGTGGTCAGAGACACTTTCTCCTGTCTGCTCCATTCCACTTTGCATCTGCGTCACATTTTGCCAACATCTGTAAGAGAGATAGAAAGGGAGGAGGGAGATCCCTCTGGTGAAACACGTGGACCGTGGACACACTTGGGTCCTCTTTTCAGTTGATCTGGGTTGTTGAGGCCTCTAGGGAAGGATATTAAGGTATATACAATTTAGGAAGTTGCTAATTGCTATTACTTTGTTCAGGGTTAAAATCTGATTTTTCTATCACTTCCATGAACATTTTTCAGAAGAAAAACAGGGACTGACATGTGGGCTTTCCTTTGGTGTGCCGCTCAGGACTTGTTTATGAGTGTGGTATATAAGGCTGTACCTATAGCTGCTATGACACTCACTTTTATTTAAGCATGTCCTGTTTCCAGGGCCAATCTGGGTTGAACATGGGTTTTGACCTATGTCTGTTGGACCAGGAAGATCTTGAGGTTTCCTTCCACTATGGGGTCTCAGGAAACTGACACAGCATGGTGACTTTGCTGTTTGATAGCACTCACTGCTCTTCTAAGTACAGCTAAACAAAAACCAAATTCAGGGCTGAGAATGTAGCTCAGTTGTAGACTGTTTGTATTATAGGTACCAGGACCTGAAACAGCTCTCTAGAACCACAGAAAGCAACCTTCTGTAAGTTATTATAGGGAGTATATGTGCACCAAGGATTCAGCCAGCTAGTAAATCTTAATGAGAAGCCATCACTGGGATGGTAAATCTGTTGATGGAGGTCAGGAGACTGGGGAAGGCATCACAAGCCGGCATCTTCTGCTGCCTCTTCACTTTTCTTTCATACTCTAACACCAAACAACACACTCACATGTACACACACACATACACACACACTCAGAGATACGCGCACACACACAAACACACACACACATATATATATATACATACAGAAGCACATACACAAACACAGACATACACAGACACACACACAGCCATACACAGACACACACAGACATATGCATAGACATGCACAGACATACACAGGTGTACATACAGACATACACAGACACGCGCACAGGTGAAGATTAGAGCTAGATGTATCCATGCATTTGATTTGCAGACATTTTAAAAAGTAAGCATGGAGTCAAAGTCAAGGCTGGTGTTTATTATGTTTGGACATGAGCATCAATTCAGAGTGGGTGTGAGGGACTATGAGTGGAAGGTGAAACAGGCACAGATTTCAGACAGCTTCTTCAGGCAAACCAAGATGGTTAATCTCAACTATCAGACTGAGGAGATCTAGGATTCCCTGGGAGATGGTCTTCTGAATGTGCCTATGGGGGATTACCTGAGATAGGAGGACCTGCCTACTCTAAGAGGCACCATCCCCTCTGCTTGAAAACTGAGCTGTCTATAAAGGAGAACATTGGAGTACCAGCCTTTCTCTGCTTCCACAGTGCAGACTCCATATGACCAGGCACCGTAAGCTCCTTTTCTGTCACTTCCGTGCCACAATGGACTGTAACTGGAATCATGAGCCCAAACGAACCTGTTCCTTACTAAGTTGCTTTTGTCAGGGTATTTTATCATGGTGGTGGCAAGAAGAGCGGCGACACAAGCCGAGCTTAAGAAATAAGAGTATGCCTGGAACCTAACTTGCTTTACCGAAGGGGAAACCATACAGGGTTGTGTTAAAAGCACAAGTTACACAGTAAGTACGTGTCCAGATTCAAGTGTGAGCTGGGTGAGTGTTTTCCTCATCTGAAAAGGTGGTAGTCTTGAGCCGTTTCTGGGACTACCATCGCGAGATCTCACTGTTGAGGTGGCTTAAACCACAGTCATTTACTTTCTCACAGTTCTGAAGGACAGAGGTCCATGGTCAAAGAGCAAGCAGGGTGGCTTTCACGGAAGGCTTGCTCCTTGGTTTGCAGATGGCTGGCCCCTGGCTGCCTTTTTTACAGGGTTGCTGCCCCGGGCGTCTTTCTCTTTTGTCCTCATCCCTTCTTTTTCCAAGGACGCAAGTCAAATGGCTTAAGAATTGCTCCAGAGGTCTCGCTTGAGCTTGGTCTTTTTAAAACACAACCACATTCTTGCATCTGTAGGGGAAGGGTGTCAATGTGTGGATTTGTGGGGACACAATTTGGTTCCTAAAAAGCGACCACATAGGGTTGTTGTAAGGAATAGTTACATGAAAGCAACCACACAGAAGCTGCCAAAAGAGCCTTTCTGTTCTTCTAAACAACAACAACAACAACAAAAATCCCAGAGGAGATTATTAAATTTATATAAGACGTGAATACATTGCAAAATTTCTGAGAAATGGTATAGAAGACAAGCGTGGGACATTTTCAACTCTCTTCTTCCAATAAAGGATATATTCTTGTTAATTACTCGAGGGGTCCATCTTTGTATGAAGTTCAGGTTGTGTCAGTATATCCTGGCGAGGCCATATCATGGGCCTGTTACAAAGGGCTATAGCAATGGATGTTCCCTAAAGGGGATCATTTGCTTCGGGGTGAGATGGGTCCTCTATGGAAGATTGGGACTGCAGGTGGGGAACAATGCGGATGCTGATATAAGGATATTATGGATTTAAGAAACCATATTCAGTAAATTAAATTTGAAGATGGACGCTTAAAAGAAATCCCAAACTAGTTCAGAACCAAGAATAATAGAGGGTTATTTATTTAGGGGTAGACTCACACATCACAATCCTCTGCTGGAATGGAGAACTGCAACAGCATCCCACAGCCAGAAAAGAGGCCGGGCACGTGCTTTACATTGGCATAAATAGTATAAGAGGCCACGCCCAAGTGGGTGGGTAACTTAAAGGATACTGACTATAGGAATCCCTACAGCATAAATTGGTCTCAGAAAGACACCTATTGCATTTTTTCCTCACTTGTGGTTCCTAGATTTTATATAGACACAAAATCATGTATGTATACATCATATGGGGACCAACACAAGGAGAAAGGCTGAGAAAAGAGGGTGTGAAGGTATGTGGGGAAGATTTTTTTGAGTGTATTATATTCTAGGATACGAATGACTTTATTATCACAATGCCATAACAATGAGTATACACCAATAAAAGACAAAAGAAGCCTGGAAACTCGCTCTTGGTAGTGATCTATTAAAGGCAGTTTTCACTGTATGGAGGTGACCTGGGCAGTACCAAGAGATCAGCATTGTTAGGGTCTACATCCTGCAGACAAGAACTCTAGATGTATCCGTCGGTGGATCCGAACACTTCATGCAACTTTCTTCCTAGTTCTCCATGTGGCTCCCAAACTCTGGTAAAATGAGGACCTGACTGCTCTGTGAATTATGGGATGGATCAATGTCATCAGAGGCTTTCCCTTCGAGCTGCGCTGCCCTGTTTCAAGAAAGAGGCTGGATGGGGACTCTGGAGCTGTTCTTTTGCCTGGACCACATCAGGCCACGTTCCTACTAAAGGACTTGCTAGAAGCCACAGGTTCTCAGTGCTCATGTGGCTACACATCTTCCGGGGAGTCTCCAGGAAAAGGGATACGGTTCAGGTTGTCTCATCTTTCTCTAATACTTGACTCTCTCTAGGATCTTTGTTTTATTCGATAAAGGACACTGACTTGAAAATGAAATGCAAATTCTTCTTCCCAGAGCTGTGGGGATTGGCTGCCCAGATACAGTGTGCTCTGGGGGAAAGCCAAGGTGAGTCACACAATCACAGTCAATATATTATTAATTATCCTCATGAAAACCTTAATAGTCAAACGGTATTGCCTGTGTTTCAGGGAAGAAGACCAGTTCGGAGAGGTCAACAATTCACTAAAAGGCCTGGCTCTGGTGAGTTGCTGAGCTGGGCCTCAAACAAATAATGTCTGCGTGACTCTTGAGGTTACCGTGCAGGGTCTTAGGAGGACGTGGCTTTTTGGACTTCCTATCCATCAGCCTTTCTGTTCTGTGCTTTGGTCTTCCACCACAACTGGAGTCTGCTTGGATCCCGAGCACCCTTCCCAGGGCTGCTGTGCTGGGAACTGAGATCAGCTGGGGGTGCTGGCTTTCTCAGATTTCCTGTGTGCTCAGCATTTCACAATATATTTATGTGAGGTTTAACGAGAGCCCATCGTAAAATTACAATAACACCTTCTCTCAAAACATATGCTATTGGGATGTCAGAATAATCACACATCTTACACTTGTTATATTTTAATAAGAAGAATTTTAAAAAAAATAAATATTAATCCATTTTCTATAAACAGCCTTCACATCTCCGGTTTCCTGTCATCATACCTCTGCTGTCTTGGCTCAACGGTTACTTCTCTTCTGTTTATGACCAGACTCCTCTCTGCTTTCCCTATCGCTAATCTATTTCTGTCCTGTCCATTTCCCCCTTGGCAGCTAGAATAACCTTTCTAGAACACAGGTCTGGCCACGCTGCCTTTCTATTTAAAACCCAGTTCAGCCCTTCATTGTCCTAAAGGACAATGCTAACCCTGTGGCATGTTCTGCATGACCTTTGTGCTGTCCTGTTGGGCCACCATCAGCCCTCACCTCATATCATTTGCAAGCTCAGCCGCTTCAAGGGATGTGCTGTTTCCCAAACTTCATGGTCCCTGGTCCCTTAACTGTCCCCTTGACCTGTCCAATCCAATCCTTTTTTTTTTTTTGAATTTCTTTCCTATATTAATTATCTCAACTGTCAATTCTGTTGAAAAATGAACGAATCAATTCCTTTGAAACAGGCTCTCCCCATGTAGCTCAGGTTGACTTGGTACATGCTATCTAATCACGTTGGCCTTGAATTCTTGATCCTCCTACCTCTGCCTTCTGATGCCTGGATTAAAAGCATATGCCACCATTCTTGGCCTCTCTGGAAGTTTTTCTTATGTAATAGATATGGTTAATTTCTCCTTCATGTGATTTTTTAAAAAATACTGACAGTAACTAGTTTTCTTGTCGTTTTGACAGCATGCTTGACAAAAGGTAACATATGGGAGGAAGCATTTACTTGACTTTCAGTTTGCTCTCAAACTGTGGTAGGTCCATAATGTCAAGGAAGGCCTGTCATGGTTCATGGAGGTGGGACAGTGCCGTTGGGATGCCTTGTGTCTAGGAGAACCAGAAAGCAAAGAACTAAGAAGGCCATACTCGCCTCTCTTTCTCCATATTTATTCAGTCCAGCACCTGAGCCTGAAGGATCATCACACTTGGGGTCTTCCCTCAGTTAATCTCTGTGAACTCTCTCAGAATTTTTTAAGAGTGTGTCTCCTAGGTGACTCCAAATCCAGTCACATTGATGGTGAAGATTGACTATCATGCACCTGTAGTAGATATCTTATCTGACCATAACTTTGCCTGCTTGAAGACAGAGATGCCCTTCATCTTTATATGTGTGGTGCCAGAGCCTATGTTCTCATAAACTTCATAGTGACCATTGTCAATGTCACCGGCTGTCTTTTCATTGTCTAAAGTATAAGCTAACCTCATCCTGTGGCTCTTTTATGCGTTGATGGAAATGCTCTACTTCAACCTTGTATAGTATGGTAGCTACTGCCTACATGTGGGTGTTGAATTTTAATTTAGTTTTTGATTCATTAAAATGAAATAAAAAGGGATCTGAGGAGATGGCTTCAAGATTAAGAGCAATGGTTGCTTTTCCAGAAAACCCAGATTCAATCACTAGCACCCACCTGATGGTTAACAACTGACTTTGAACTCCAGTTCTGGGGGATCCAATACTGTTTTCTTGTGTGCACGTAGTGAACATATATATACAAAGGCAAAGCACTCATACACATATACTAAAGAAAATAAAACTTGAAAATAAATAAGTAAAATCAATCAGGAACACATGTCATGGTGGTTGCCTTGTGTGTGGTTGGGCATGGAACAAGCAGACCAAGCCAAAGAAGGGAAGTCAGCAGGAAGTTATTTCTCTATAAGTAGCATTGTCCCTATTTATTTGATTAGCAATATTTTATCTATAAATTCTTTAAAGGAAGTCTTTTACCTTTCTTCCTAAAAAGAATTTTTTTTTTTTTTTTTTTTTTTTGAGACAAGGTTTCTCTGTAGCTTTGGTGCCTGTCCCGGAACTAGCTTTTGTAGACCAGGCTGGCTTTGAACTCACAGAGATCCACCTGCCTCTGCCTCCTGAGTGCTGGGATTAAAGGTGTGCACTACTACTACCCAGAAAAGAAATTTCTTATAATTAGTATGCATGAATTTACAGGATTTTAGGGGTTTGTACTTCTCCAGTGGATCAAGTGGAAAAGTGTTTCTGGAAGCAGAAAGACTTATTCTGCCCTGGATGCAAGTCTCACATAAGTTTGCAGTCAGTGAGGCCACAGAGCCTTTGCGAAGTTAGCTTTCATGGCATGTTTGCTTCAGCCCACCAGTTCCATATAGCATCTCCCTAAAAATACACATTTTCTTCCATTCACTTTCCCAACAGACCCAACAATTTGGCAAGTTCTACTTTTACCTTCTATTACATTTATTAGTCTGCTCTTAGTAGCATTTTCAATGTGTATGTGTGTATGACAGAGATAGAGACAGGGAATGAGAGGAGAGACAGAGATACAGAGACCAGGAGAATTATTATTACCCGATGTTAGTCATTAGAGGCCATGTCTTCTATCCTTGTTGGTTGGAGATATCTTTAGAAAATATATTGGTTTCCTATGGCAACGGTGATAAAATGTTCTTGGTGGCTTAGGATGACACAGATATCCTCTCTTACCGTTTTGGAGGTCATATCTAATCATTGTCCCTAGGCTGCACAGCAAGGCTCTTATTTTTCTGGGGTCTCTGGAGGAATCTGTGTGCTTGCCTTGTCTAGCTTCTAGAAGCCACTAGAATTCCTTGGCTCTTGATCCCTGCCTCACATCACCCAAGCCTCTTGTTCTTTTGGTTTCTTTTTTCCGTACTGATAGCCCTTTGATAAGGTCCGACGATTACAGTGGGTCAAGCTCAGGATAACCCAGGATAACGGCTCAAACTGGAAACCCTTGAATTAACCACACCTACAACTTGATTAATTGGCAAAGTAATTATCATAGATTTTGGGAATTAGGGTATGGATGTCTTGGGCGACCGTTTTTCAATATACAGATAATCACACTGTTTATAAGCAGGGCTCTTTTCACTTTTAAATTCATATACCTCTTATACCTTGCCTGGATCTTTAGGATTATTGAGGACCCTAATACATATTTAACGGATGCCAGCACAGCAAAGCCTCTATTCTGGCTCCCGTGGTGATAGCTGTAATATTTCACCATCACAGTTCTGCTTGCTGTGGGTATTTGGCTGGTATTTAATCAGTTCTACAAAGATGTGTCATTACTAGCTCCCAATGCTGATTTTGTGCTGTTTATTTTCTCTGGGTTGCCGAAGACTCTTCTAATTGCCCATCGCTGCCTGACAGCTTGCAGCTCAGCTGCTGTGGGCACCACCCCCTTACATGCCCATCTGCTTGAGTTGGCCTGGCTAACTAGCTCATTGGGTCTGGGGCCACGCATGCTGCCTGGTTCCTCCTCTAGCACAGGAAGGTTCAATGTGACCTCGTCTACCTTTCTGCCTGGGAGCTGCTCTTGCCGGTCCTCTGGGTTGCTTCTTAGGGAAGATGGTTCCCATTTCCAATATTAAGGTAGTTGTGTTACATGTTACATGACCTTAACCAGCCTCTAAGGTTGACTTGTGTTATGTCTGCTGATGTCATGTGGGCCAAAGCAAGTCATGGGACCATCCTGTGCTAATCTGGAAGGGATGGCATAGGAGTCTGTATACACATAGGGAAGCAGTCATATAAAATTTGCTCTATACAGCAGTTAGTTTTGGAATACAACAAAGGCTAAGGACTCACTCCTATGTGCACATGGTATCTGTTCTGTTATGCAATTTACCTTCCAATCTCTGCCTTTTCACTGTGCAGACCCTTGTCTGCTGAGGATAGAAGGCCCGGGACAAGACACTTAGTTCTCAGTTGGACTTGGCTGTGAAGAAACTCTAAGACCCCAGTATCCTTTCTCAGACACCACTACAAGTCTTTATCCCAAACTAGTCCTTTGCTGGCAAGGGAGAGATCTGCGGACCCTTCTGGCCTGCCCGCCCTCCCTCCAGCCCTCCACTCACCACGCTCCATTCCGCCAGACAGGAGTGTTTCTTCTTATTCTCTTTTCTAAATGGAAAGCATAGAAAATCTTTCTGCCATTCTCCCAGTGTCTCTGTCCTTCCCTCCCTCCCTTCCTCCTTCTTTGCCCTTTGTAAATTTTAGCATTCTCACTCTAGTCTAAGGTTATAAAGTGGGATACTTATACATCCTTCATTCTCAAGTGTGGTTGAGTTTATGTGCTATTCAGGAAGCCCCGGGTACTTTGGTGATGAACAGAGCAAGGGACACTTATGAGCAACTGCGGAGTTGTTAAAATGATGGATGGAGAAGTATGGGCCTCTGGTCAGGTCACAGAGGAGAAAGGCAAGAGTAATTAAAGCGGCAGGATAATGTGTCTCAGTGAGAAGAAGAGCCTCTCCTCTGCAGGCTCTAGGCAGTCATCAGGGATGGGGGTGAGGAAGGGGAAGAGGTGATGGGAGATGGTGCATTAGCATGGAAATGAAAGAGGAGGTGAGACACTGGGTATGAGCAAAAGGAAGGATCAGGGCAAGGGCAGCATGAGAAGGTCCCAGTTTTCAGGGAGCCATTTGCATTTCTTAGGCTCCAACTTCAGGGTAGGCTAGGGACCACTTCTCTGTCTGACTCTTCAGTGGCCGGTGATAATTTCTTTACTGTAACTCTGCTCACTGAGGATAGGAAATGAATACTTGGAATCAGCTTTTCCTTCTCCAAAGTCCCTGGACGAGCAACAAAGACCTCACCTTGTCTCTGTCCCAGAAGACTTCCTTCCTACCCTTGGAGTCAGAAAGAGATGGGACTCTCACCAGCAGAGACGGGTGTGACTCCTGCCTGCCTCTGACCAACTCCTGCTACCTCTGGCTTCAACTTGTGACCTATGAGTTGAGGCTAGGCATAGGATAGAGGGGGATGGCATTTTTCTGCAGATTCATGAACTCACTGTTGACCTTATGTTATTGGCTTTGCCAACACAACGGGCATCGTTGGTAGGTCACGTGGCATCTCTGTCAGAATCGCTGACTATGGTGTGCTATTGAAAGTTGACTCATGGGCTGCACTTTCTGATTCTATTTTTTTGAAACCTTGGAATCTGCATTTTTAGCAAACTTCAGAAACTATGCTTTTGAATACATTTAAGAGCACTTCTATGGGGCACACTGTCTCTGAAGTTTTCTCTCTGTCTGGTTCCTTCCATCCAGCACAGATTCCGTGGGTAATGTGGCAGTTCCACAGGGAAACACAGAGTCAGCTCTTCTGGACTTTCTGTCCTGTCCCACTGACTCTTCTATCAGAGTGAGTTCCGCATCTATCCATAGTGGTAGTACATTTTTATTCTTGTGGCTCTTTTGGGAAGTTCACCACCAAGCTCCCAAATAAATCACATGGAGGTTTATTCTTACTTATGAAATGTCTGGTCTTAGCTTGGCTTGCTTCTTGCCAGCTTTTCTTAACTTATATTATCCTGTCTACCTTTTTGTCTCTGGGATTTTCCGTTCTCTTACTTCTATAAATCTTTCTCTTACTCTGTGGATTGCTGTATAGCTGGATGGCTGGCCCCTGATCTCCTCCTCCTTTGGCTACTTCTTCTCTCCCAGATTTTCCTTCTGTATATTCTCTCTGCCTGCCAGCCCCACCGTCCTTTCTCCTGCCTCGCTATTTGTTGTTCAGAGCTTTACTAGATCACCAGGTGTTCTAGACAGGCAAAGTAGCGCAGCTTCACAGAGTTAAACAAATGTAGCATAAACAAAAGTCACACACCTTATCGTAATATTCCCCAACACTTGTTTTCCTCACCTTTTTGTGAGAATCAAGTATTTAGCCTTCAACTCCTCACTGTGTAGGTGCCCAGTAGAGAGGAGGCTGGGGACATTTTAGGTCTCTGGGTCAGGTTTCAGACCTCTCTGGGGACTAAGTGGCTTGAGCAGTGGGAACGGAACCACTTCCAGGTCTGTGTCTATGCAGCTTTGTGGTTCAGATCTGTCCTTAGAATCTCCTTTGTTTTCTTAGCAAGGCTTCTGTCTCCCACAGAGCTAACTATTATCTGAGAAGAAAGACAACATTTATGACAAAGTTATTCAGGCTGCTCCAGGAAGATATCCATCCATCCATCCATCCATCCATCCATCCATCCATCCATCCATCCATGTATCCATCTATGTATGTATGTATAATGTATTTATCTCTATCATTTATCTGCCATCTATCATTATCTGTCATCTGCCCGTCAATCATCTATCTATCTATCTATCTATCTATCTATCTATCTATCTATCTATCATTTATATACCTACCTACCTACCTATCTAGAATGTGCTAAGTCCTGAGTTCTGTCCCATGTACCACATGAACGAGGCATGGTGGCACACAGTTACATTCCTCTGTTCAGGAGGCAGAGGCAGAAGGAGTAGAAGTCCAAAGTCATTTTTAGCTATGAGACCCCATCTCAGTATCCCCCCACCCACAAAAATAAACAAACAAAACAAGAAAAACAACCAACCAAACCAAAGACTCAGGGTCTCCTGATGCTCGAACAGAAAAAAAAAAAAGAAATATATAGGAAAGACTTAAAAAAGAAAGTGAATAAGAGGACGATCTGCTGCATTTGCTCTGGGCAGAGAGGGCAGAAGAGCTGCTGAAGGTGTGCATCCTGCCCCTGGGATGCTTCTCCTTGGCAGTATCCGGCAGCTGTTGATAATAGAGGTTGTGTTTCAGCCGGCTCTGATGCCAGGAGTGTGGCTGAGCCATCCCAGATGAGAAGCCAGCTGTTGGACAAGCTGTGACTCTCGGCCCCGGTACGTATTTAGATGTCCTCTGTGCTCTATGAAATGAGTACCCGTGTCTTCTGAGAGTAGAGTATGGCTGCTGCGGATCCAATCAAGGCAGATGTTTGGAGTGTGGGCTGCATGAAATTGCACTCAGCAATCTGCCACCTCCTCTGATGAAAGTCTTTAGCCCTTGGTGGGAAGGGTGAGAGCTGGAAGCGGCTTTCAGGATTGCAGGCAGAAAACCAAGTTTGTTTACCTCCGAGATCACGGCCCTTTACCTGAGCTCCAGGTCTAGATGAAGAATAATTGAGTTTCTGAAAGCTTTCCTTCTTTCAGGCTCCTGTGAGAGATTCACACACACGCAGGGCGAGCCTGTTTGAGGTTTTAACCAAGATGTGAACGTGTGGTTTGATGCCACAGCAGGCAGGAAATGTGATCTGCTGCCCCTCTGAAACTCTGGGGGAGGATGTGGGGAGTGTCATCTTCCCTTGCTTTCTCGTTTAGCTTTCATTCACTATTTTGTGAATCCTCACGACTGTGAAATGGCAGGAGCATATTTATGTTCCTATTTTATTTGTGAGAACACTGTCTTTTCCTGCCTGTGTTACTCCAAGGTCGTTGGATGACTGTATCACATGGTGATATCACCTGGTGAATGACTGGGTTCTCTGGCTCTTTCCGGCTCCCCACATTACAGTTGCCGAACAAAAATGTGAGAGCAAGCATGAAGATGTATTTCCAGTGTGAGGGAGAAGGCCTGTATCATCTTGCTGAGAAAAGCCTCAGCTAAGGGTCATATAGACAGACCCTGGAGTTAGTACAGGACATACCCAAACACTAAATTCTTAGCACAAGGGAGATTTATTACCCTGGAGGGGAAAGGGAGGCGGTGGTGGCAGCAAACACAAGCAAGCAAGAAAAGCAAGAGAGTGTGTTTCCAAGGGGGTCTGTGTTACGGTGAGCTGGGAAATCCCAATTGAACATGTTAGCCAAATGATGGATTTTGATGTTGGACCTGGTGTTTTGTCTTAGGAATGAGTCAGTGGTTCAATAAGGGAATAGACCTTGGGGCCTAGCTTTAGGAATTTGCTGGTTTTCAGCAAGGGAGAGGAAAAGGAGTAAAAAGGCAAAACCTGATTGCAATGTTTGTCACGCTTAGGCCTGTTGGAGCCCCTTCACCCTAAGATACTCGACAACCACGATGTAGGTGACTGTGGGGCAATCCCTAGAGTCTGGAGGAGGATCAACTGTGAGCACAGGGCTCTCCCAAAGCTGGGCACTGCTAAGCCAGGCTACCGGCTGTTGAAAGACTGGATGATCATGCTATGTATTTCTAGAGTCTGTTTGGCTCTAATTGGCTACCATCAACAAAGGGGCTCAGAAATAAAAGAGTTTTCTCACATTTCTGGAAGCTGCAAGGCCCAGATCTTCAAGACAGATCCAAGGGGAGGGCCTGCGTCTGCAAACTTCAGACCACAGCTGCATCTCTTCCTGTGTCCTTTGAAATACTTAACGATGCAGATGCTGGATGATGCGTCTCCAGACCCGCACTTTCTGTCGAGTGTGGCTTCCGATGGTTGTACATTATTGCATCAAGTTTGTACACAATAAAAAGCTGGAACATCTAACAAGATGTCCCGCAAAGGGACCAGATGGAATTTCAGTGTATTCGAAGGTGAGAAAGAAAGCCAGCCACTGCACAAGCACTTGGAAGGTTAGCAGCACACATTACTGGAAGGCATGGCCAGGAGATTTTATTTGGTTAGAGAGAAAGTCTCAAATGAACCAGGAGCTGAGGGCAGCAGTTGCACAGCTTTCTGGAAGTAGTGTGTTTAGAAGGGACAATCACTAAAAAGAGCCCCGAGGGAGTGTGGGCCTTTAAATTTGGAATCAAAGAGGAACCTGTAATGGAGAGGAAGGACCAACCAGAGAGGCAGGAAGATATTTGAAGGCGATATCTTAGATGTCAAAGGAAAGGGACATTTTCAATAGAAAGCAGAAGGGCAAGGTAAATATTTTCAAGGAGACCAAGAACAATGCAACGCCACCCCCTGTGCTGGTGTGCTGGCTAATCTTAGGTCAATTTAGCACAGGCAAGAGTCATCTGAGAGGAGAAAACTTCTTGAAAATGCTTCCGTAAGTGGGGCTATAGGCAAGCCTGCAGGATACTTTCTTAATTAGTGATTGATGGGGGGTGGTTCCAGCCCATTATGGGTGGGGCTGTTCCTGGGCAGGTGGTCCTGGGTTCTATAAGAAAGCAGGTTGATCAAGCCAGAAGCCAGTAAGCAGCGCTCCTCTGTGGCTTCTCCATCAGCTCCCGCCTTGCTTGAGTTCCTTCCTGTCCTGACTTCCTTCAACAACACATCATGATATGGAAGTGTAAGCGAAATAAACCCTCTCCTTCCCCACTTTCTTTGGTCATGGTATTTCATCATGGCCATAGAAACCCTAAGACAAAGCGGTACCGGGGAGCAGGGTCTTTCTATGACAGACCTGACCACGTTGCTTTGGGGCGAATTGTGGAAGGACACTGGAATTTTGGACTAAACAGCTATTGAGTGTTAAGAGCTTAGTGAGCTGTTGTGTTAGAACTTTGAAGATAAGGAATGTTGATAGCTGTGCAGACAATGGATGACTGGCTTGTGAGCTTCAGAGGGAAGCAAAGAAGATACTGGGTCATTTGCGTGAATCTGTGGTATCTGGTCATCTGGAGCTGAAGAATTGGCTATGATTCATAAGAGATAAGAACCACTAAAGGGAAGTTTTTCTTTCCTGGGGCGATTGATGCTGGTCAGCCAGAGCTGAGAAATTAGCAGTGATTAAGAGAGACCAGCATCGTGGAGGTGAAGTCTTTTTGGAAGTGTTTGATTAGGGCCAGTGTGCAGAAGTTGTGTCCCAGGAGTGGCCAAAGTTGTACCTTGTGCTGGCAGCCATACCTGGTAGTGTAAGCGTCCTCCAGGTGATCCTGGTTTTGAAGGCATGAAGGGTCATGGAGAACAGCTGAGTCTTGGCCCTGTGAGAGGCCAAGGGAGGCTATTGGTGAAGCTGTAGCCTCAGTAGCAGTGGAAGGCCCAGGGCTGAAAGGTTGATGGAGAAAAGCTGAGGCTTAGCACCACAAGGAGAGCCCACGAGAGGCTGCTGGGGAAAGTGTAGCCCCGTTGCAGCAAAAGACCTCAGTGTTTTGAGGATGGCAGTACCATTGGACAACCACCAAGAGTGCAACAGCAGTGGAGTGGAGGCTTCCTGAGCTTAGAAGATGAGCTGTGTGTGCTGCAGCGGATGAAACTGAAGAAGTGATCCAAGGCCATTGGAGGAGCCCAGAAACACTGTGAGTAAATCCCAGCTATTGGGCATTGAATTATTTACACTGTTGGAGTGTGGTTCTGCTTTGATTTGATAGTGACTGTGCCTGGTTCTTCCCTCTGCAAGTAAGAAAATATTTAGCCTATTTTTTTATTTTTATTTTATAGGAACCCACAGTCTTGAGAGACTTTGAATTTTTAAGAGGTTTTGGATTTTATGGAGAATTGGTAAAGATTATGGCAGTATGTTTTATATTTGTGGTATTTGTTGATCTGAGACCTTGGGCATGAACCAAAAAAGGAAAGGTTATATCTTAAAAAGTGTTGTGTGTCAAGTTGGCAAGGGTTCAGTTGTGTTGACTAATATTATGTCAGCTTGGCACAGGCTAGAGTCATCTAAGAGAACCCAATTAAGAAATATCTCCAAAGATCCAGCTGTAGGGCATTTTCTTAGTAATAGATGGAGGAGGGCCCAGCCCACTGTGGGTGGTGTCATCCCTGGGCTGGTGGTCCTGTGTTCTATTAGAACGAGGCTGAGCAGCTGTGGAAAGGAAGCCATTAAGCAGCGCCCTCCATGGTCTCTGTATCAGCTCCTGCTGTCAGGTTCCTGCTCTGTTTGAGTTCCTGTCCTGACTTTCTTGGATGATGAACAGTGATATGGAGGTGTAAGCCAGATCAACCCTTTCTCCACAACTTGTTTCGGTGATGGGGTTTCATCACAGTAATAGTAACCCTAACTAAGACACCACCCCTAAGTGTCGATGGCCCTACCTGACTTGTGACCTCAAAGCAGTCTCATTGGAGAGTTTGACTCAGCATCCACATTGAGTGGACGTGAACTGAGAGGTCTCTGAGTGGGTAGGACTGTTGTCTCCTGTGACATGAGTCAAGGAGATGGGAGGTGCTGGTCCTACCAGAACTCAGGGGCAAGTGTAGCTCTTCCTTCATGTCTTTGGGAAGCTTTGCAGTACCGTGGCTGCTGGGGAGCCAAGGAAGCCTATTAAGCAGGGTCCCAGGACCCTGCATTTATTCAGGTGGGTCATGGCCTTAGAGGCTTTGTTTGCTTCTGCTGTTTTTTTTTTCTTTTAAATTTAAATGGACAGGAGGGAGTTAAGTGCTTGACCACTAGCTCAACTTTTCGCAAGTACTATTTTTTTTTAAGTACTGTTTGTTGAATGCATTAAAATATTAAGTGTGGGGGGGCAAACTTGCATTTCTTGAGACAACAAAGAACACACATAATTGGAAGAGAGAAGTGATGACCGGATATCAAAGTATAGAACAAAGCACGGAGTGAGAGGTTGAGAGGGGATACACTCTCTGAATCAGAAGAGACTGGGGACAGAGGCAGATACCCATGAGCTTTAGCGACTGTGCCTTTAAAGACTTGGAGGAAATTACTTAGAGTCCCGGGACTCCTGACAAAATGTTTGAATCAGTTGTCTACTGAGACAGGAAAGCACAGGTGGGAAGGGCTTGAACAAGGACCAAGGGCCATAAGATGGCGTCTGTTGGTGTCCTCCTGGGAGGATTACCAAGCCACAGCAGGGCCTCACTGAGTTTGGGATCTCGGTGCTACTGAGTGACTCTAAGATTAATGTTTGTATTAGTAATACCTGTGCATTGGAGGTGCTTGTGTTGGGTTGGGGTGCGTTAGCCCTTGAGTCTGGCATGGCTGACTCTCGCCAACTCTCGCTAGCTGCATATTAGGTCATTAGCCTATGGTACTCACAGTGAGAGCTTACAAGATGGACTTGTTGGCTTAACCTGTGTACAGAGAACTGTTGGCTCAGTTTTGAGACAGGCGTCTTTACAATGTGATGTTAAACCCAGAACATGGGACCACTGATCATTCTTGGTTATTTGTGGCTGGCTTTGCAATGGGTTAGTTGCACTATCTACTGATGATGGTCGATCCACTATTCTAATTATTAGAACCAGTCTGATCTATAGAATGCTGTGTTCCCTACTCTGACTCTTTAGTATGACAAAGCCCACACATGAGACCCTTGTGACTAATGAAATGACTCCAAGATGAAGAGGCTGGACCATATGAGACCTTCTGGGCTCAGACAGGAGTCAGAGAGTAAATAGGAGGAAACTGAGGCCATGATTCTTGGTTATAGTTTCAGTGGGAAGAAGCTGATGAGTCACAGTAAATAGGCTGCAAGCTCGCTGGTTTGAAGATTCTAAGTGGGCTCTGGGCCATATGGCATTGTCTGGCACATGTCCTATGATATTGGGGGCTAGGACATAGGTGGATGGTGGCTGAGGTCATTGTGTCCAGCCTATGAACTGTTCAACTCTTTGGAAGAAGCTCACTGGTGAGTTGTTGATGAGCTCCAGAAATTGGCTAAGCCTAAGGGGTCAGAACTTACTGGGTCCTCTAGGCCCCAAGATGTGAAAACATCAAAATATAGAAATTGAAAGACTTTGTTAATGTAGGCTTAATTCAGAAAGGCTATATCAAAAAGTGTCATTGAAGGTCCGCACCAAATTCCAGTATTAATATCTTCAAGTCACGTTTGCTTTCTTGCTTTAGGGGCCCTGGTTTGGCCAGACCAGGAAAGCCTCCCTTGTCAAACGGCACAGATACTTGGTCATTCTTTAGGCTAGATGGGACATTTCAAGCCTTTTCACTTACAACCAAGGGGATGGTACATATCTTTTTCTGCCCATGACTGATAGGTCTTGGTTGATGGGCACGAGAGAGGAGGAACAGAACTCTTCTCTGGTCCTCAGGACTCTTGTGATATTAGCTTTTCTTTGCCTCAAAAGTCCAAACCCCTCCTCCAAGAGAAAAAGAGACAGCCAGCCAGGTTCAAGGCCTCATGGAAATCATGACATTTCCATTTTCTCGATTTATTCATTCTTTCATCCAGGTATGTCATATCTAGCCCTGTTCCTGATGCTAGAGGTTCAGGTGTGGTAAGATGTGTTTGTTGCCTTCAAGGGCTATCCAACTGGCTAGCAGTAGACACAAGCAATAGTAGGCTTTCAGGGATGGGAAAGCCAGGAAGCCACAAGGCTGCTGAGCTTTGGAGATTTGCAATGTCAGTGGGTTAATATTTTGGCCTAATTATAGATAGCTTTTCTCTGCATTGTACACTTATCTCTACTGACTCCAGGTCCAGTATTGAATGGAATGAGAACTGGCTGGTTGGCTGTTAAACAGCAGGTTTGCTCCACAAGGCCTGGGTCCTGCTAGTTCATCTCCTCCCTGTTCCTCCCCACTTCCTATCACAACCAGATCCAATCCCTTTTTGTGTCTTGTTAGGAAAGAACAGACTTCTAAGAAGTAACAACAAAACATGACAAAATAAAATTAATATAATAAGATAAAAACCATCATATTGAAGTTTGACAAGTCAGGCTAACGGAAAAACCAAAAACCCCAAAGAGAAGGCACAAGAATCAGACCCCCCCAGCAGGTGAGAGAAGCACCCCTGGGTCCCAAGAGTGGGAGAGCTGGCCCTGCCCCCTCACCAGTGGCAGTACATGGGAGAGCAGGCCCTGCACCTTGTCTGCACAGCACCCTAGAGCTGACCCTGTTGACAAGGACACAGGTGAGCTGGGCCTGTGGGCAAGAGGGCAGGAATGTTGCCCCCCATGTAATGGGGTGACAAGAGGTAAGGGAAATATGCCCTTCTCCCTAGTCTTTGCCACCTGTGACAAGTGGGAATCCTGGCCTTAGGGGCACGAGAATAGAAGAACTGGCCCTATCCGTCACCAACCGTAGCACTTGGGAGGGTGGGCCTTGCACCACACCTGGGAAAAACAGTAGAACTGGCCCTGGTGTTGTGAGTGCTGGTAAGCTAGAGATGAGGGCCCCAGAGCAGGAGAACTGGCCCCTCCTCTCTCTGCCTGCTGCGTGGGGCGAGCCAGCAGGGGCAGTGCTAAAGAACTCACTTTGGTGTCAGTGAGGAAAAGCTGGTGGGCTGACTGACCAGCTACACACAGGGCCAGAACCAGGGTTATGAGGTAGCCCTCCCCAACATCCATCCCTCTCATCTATGAACTACTGCAGCATATGGAGGGGCCAGATCTAAAGCTGCAGGACCTCCATGTGTCAAGGCAACAATAAGATATCCAAGAGGTGTCTAGTGAGGGCCCAGTATTAATAATGTATCAGAAGCCAGAGGCCTCAAACCAGACCAATGACTCACTGCAGTGAACACTTACAAGGAAAGATGTGTGGGCTAAAGGCTCTACTGTGTGACTCACTGGGCCACACTACAACTTTCACACTGAGATTACTTCTTAGGTGTATTTGTTTTGCTTTTTTTTTTTTTTGTTTTTACTTTTAAATTTTGTTTTGGAAGGAGGTTGTAAGGGCAGAAGCGAGGAGATGGGGAGATGTGTGGGATTGGAATGCATGATATGAAATCTACAAAAAATCAATAAAAAGTTAATATAAAGAATCAGACCCACTTGTTCACAAATTCAGGAGTCCCATAGGAATACTAAACGGAAAGCTATAGTATATATGCTGAGCACCTTGGGCAGACCAGTGTAGGCTCTATGCTGGTTGCTTCAGTCTCTGAGTTCATATGAGCCTCACTCGCTTGTCCACCCGAAGTCCCCTGTCCCCTCTGTCTCCCTCATTCCTTCTGCCTACTCTTACACGGGACCTGCTAGTCCATCTTTATAGTTCCGGATCTACCCTAGGGAGCTTGTCCCAATCATGGCTCTTGTCCATAGATATGTGTCAAGGCTTGTGGGCTCTATTTGTGTCTGTTTCCTTGTGTCCCTAAAGACAGGAACTGAACTAGTTCAGGAGGAAGGACATTAATTCGAGTCATAGGAGCAGTCATGGATGTTTCCTAGTGGGTCGTCAGATAGTTTCCTTTAAGCCACGGGATCTATAGTGGGGCAAACTTACCAGGCTCTGTCAATCAGTTGCACGGTTTGAGTGTGAAACTGTCTCCACAGTCTCACGTGTGTGGACACTTGGCTCCGAGAGCATGGTGCTGTTTTGAGATGTTATGAAGCATTAGGAGGTGGAGTCTTACAGGAAGAAAGGAGGCACTGGGGGTGGGTCTTGAGTTATGGCCCAGATGTAGAGATTTGCTTCCCATCTACTCGGTTAGCTGATCTGTGGTAATTTAAGATAGGATATTGTAGGCTCCTGTCACAATTGATGGAGCCCTAACCTCCGTACTTCCATGGCCATGATGGACTGCCTAACCTTAGTCCATCAAAAATCCTTCCTTCCTTAAGTTATGTCTTCTCAGATGTGTGGGCTCAACATTAAGAAAAATAAATAAAACGCCTTCCTAAACTCTGTTCATCTCTCCTCCTCCTTGTTCCTCTGGTCAGATGTATGATCTTGAAGCCCAAATGACAGCTATAAGAAATACTTGACGAGGGTTGTAGGGATGGCTCAGTAGGAAAGCACATTTGCTGTGCAAGTGTGAGACCCAGAGTTCAACACCAAGGATGTATGTGAGAAGCTACAGCTATGTATATCTGCAACCCTTGAACTTTGCGAGGCAGAGACAGGAGGATTTCTTGGGTGCTGGCTGCCAGGGTTCTCTAGGTTCAATGAGATCCTGTCTTGATGGTCTAAGGTAGAGTTATAGAGCAGGACAACGGGTGCTCTCCCCTGATAGAGCAGGACAACGGGTGCTCTCCCCTGATAGACAGGACAACGGGTGCTCTCCCCTGATAGACAGGACAACGGGTGCTCTCCCCTGATAGACAGGACAACGGGTGCTCTCCCCGATAGACAGGACAACGGGTGCTCTCCCCTGATAGACAGGACAACGGGTGCTCTCCCCGATAGACAGGACAACGGGTGCTCTCCCCGATAGACAGGACAATGGGTGCTCTCCCCTGATAGACAGGACAACGGGTGCTCTCCCCTGATAGACAGGACAACGGGTGCTCTCCCCTGATAGACAGGACAACGGGTGCTCTCCCCTGATAGACAGGACAACGGGTGCTCTCCCCTGATAGACAGGACAACGGGTGCTCTCCCCTGATAGACAGGACAACGGGTGCTCTCCCTTGATAGAGCAGAACAACGGGTGCTCTCCCCTGATAGACAGGACAACGGGTGCTCTCCCCGATAGACAGGACAACGGGTGCTCTCCCCGATAGACAGGACAACGGGTGCTCTCCCCGATAGACAGGACAACGGGTGCTCTCCCCTGATAGACAGGACAACGGGTGCTCTCCCCTGATAGACAGGACAACGGGTGCTCTCCCCTGATAGACAGGACAACGGGTGCTCTCCCCTGATAGACAGGACAACGGGTGCTCTCCCCTGATAGACAGGACAACGGGTGCTCTCCCCTGATAGACAGGACAACGGGTGCTCTCCCCTGATAGACAGGACAACGGGTGCTCTCCCCTGATAGAGAACACATGTACATATGATATATAGGGAGGCAAGATTGTTCAAAGTCATTGCTAATCTATGCTCTTTCTAGATCAATTTTACAGCCATTGTGCCACCAGAGTCTCATGAGGAAAACCTTTGAGAATTCTCTCCACTTCCCTCCCTCCCTCCCTCCCTCCCTCCCTCCCTCCCTCCCTCCCTCCCTCCCTCCCTCCCTCCCTCCCCCCCTCCCTCCCTCCCTCCCTCCCTCCCTCCCTCCCTCCCTCCCTCCCTCCCTCCCTCCATCCATCCCTCTTATTGTACAAAACAGAAGATTGTGTTCTTTGTGGCTTACCCAAGATCACACAGCCAATGAGAAGAGAACCACATTTTGTTGATGTCAAGTTCCATAGGTGTTACAAGTGATTACATCACTGCTTTAGGTTAGGATTTCTTCAGGAATGTCTTGTGATTGTTCAGACGGTGTTTATAGATGGAAAACAGAGCAAGTTTCAGAGGTATTTGCATCGGGTCAAAAGACATGGTGAATTTTTGGGACCTGTGACATGGAAATTCCTGTCATGAGTCTGGAAGTACCATTTCCTCTTTTGCAGTTTAAAACCTGCCCTGCCAGGCAGTGGTGACACATGCCTTCAATCCTAACACTCAGGAATCAGAGGCAGGCAGATCTCTGAGTTCGAGGCCAGCCTGGTCTACGAGAGCTAGTTCTAGGATAGGCTCCAAAGCTACAGAGAAATCCTGTCTCGAAAAAGCAAAATACAAAACAAAACAACAAACAAAACAAAACATAAAAACCCCAAAACAAACAAATAAACAAAACAAAACCCTGCACTTCATAGAGGGGAGCAATGAGGACACAGTCTGGGGCTGCTGCCCACTGGCGAGAGCAAGTCTGAACCTGTTTGTTTCTTCTGTTGGCTCCTGTGGACCAGGGTAGGGAAACAAAGTGACCAGTTTGCTCCAAACAGGTGGATGCTAGGTTAAGCCCTGAAGCTCTTCCCAACTAGGCACTCACAAGCCCAACTGTGAGTGGTACAACCTCCTGGGATTTTCTCTGACCTCTACTATGTCCAGTGCTACAACCATGGTTCTTTCATTCAGTCAGTTTCCAAAGCTCGTGCGGAGGCTGAGGGTAGCTGCTCAGAAGATGCCGAGTCCACTACTTAACCCCAGAAGGAAGGGACATAGTGTTTTGATGGCATGGGAGCCGAGCCTTGCATCTTGTCTCCATCCAGAGCTGTGACTGACGTCAGAGGAAAGGGGTACATGTGGGTGTGGCAGGGTGGCTCCTGGGTAGCTGTCTGGACACTGGCTTCCATGTTGCTGACACAACAGAAGTGACCACTGGCTGGGTGTTCCTTTCAGGAAAACTACGCACAGATTTTTTTCCGGCTGCCATCTCCTCACAAGACCTTTTCATTTTCTGAGAACCATAGGGACAGCCCCTGGGGTCTTGTGACAGGAAAGGAGGCTAGGCAAAGTTCTTTTTCACATTAAATGTTGTTCTTTGACGATTTTATATACGTATATAATCCAGTCTGGCTAACCATCCCCCGACCCCTCTTACTCATCCTCCGCCCCTGCCCACACCCTTCTTCCTCACAAATCGCTCCCATATTCGTTATTATGTTTTGTTTTGTGTTCCACAGAGTTTAACCAGGACCATCTGTGTGACCTTGGGTTTGAAACTGTCCAGTAGAGTCCCATGTGCTCGCTAGGCAACAACTAGACTCAATGCTTCTCCCTCTCCCTGAGTCTTAGGTGCTAATGGACCAACAGCTCACGGTAGTATCCTGAGAGCCCCTTCTTGGGAGTGGCGGGGGTGGGGGTGGGGATTCCTGATGGCAAGTGTCATAGAAAGGAGCTGGCTTCACAGAGGACAAAGTCAGGGAATTCCCAGGAAAGTTGACCGAATGAAAGAAGGAAGACTCGTCTTCTGTGATGGACGTTTGAACGTTTACCAGAAAATAGAATGAACCTTACCAACAATCTTTGGAGGACACAGAGAGTAGGATCCGTGACGGGGACCCACTTCGTGACGGGGACCCACATCTCAAGTTAATCGCAGAAGGGGGAATGGGGTCCCAGGAATCCATTTGTTCTCAAGCTTCTGGATGCTTCTAAGTGCTTTCCTTGTGTGCTGTCCCATGGCTTCTGGCATTAGCTATGTGTTTTACTGACTAGCAGTTAACCCTTTCCCTGCCGATGGACAGCGTCTTGTGTTACATTCTCCCCACACGGGGTGGTTCTGTGGTTCTGACCCCTTCATGACCCTGGGAGAGACAGGCCAGGCACAGACTCCTGAAGTTAGCCATTCTCCTAATGGACTGATTTCTTATGGGAAGAATAGCTCTCTTGATTTCCAGGAACTACATCTTACCTTGAGAACAAACAGCACAAGCTCAGCTTCCTTCAGGTGGTGTTTAATTGCACCCTACTTCTACTTGTGGCCTTTCTGTATTTTTAATTTTAAGATCTTAAAATTAGCATCAACTTGTACTTTTATTGAGCCTGATTTCAAGGATGCCGCCTTTCCAAAGTTCCAATAGACAGGCTGGGTATTAGTGGGTCCTCTCTCTAAGAGACTCCATGGAGGCTGAGGGTGGTGGAGGCAAAAGCAGGTGGGTTTTTGTGAGCTTAAAGAAAACTTGATCTACATTATGAGACCATGTATCAAAAATGAAAACAAATACCCCCCCCCCAAAACAAATCAAAACAAGAGACCCTGGGGTTTCAACCGTGATCCCCAGTTTCTTGCTGATGGAGGACTACTAGGCATTAGGGGTCAGTCCCTTTGGATATTGCCTGGCCAGGCTTTCAGTTTCTCAAGTCTTCGCTCCATGATGGGCCTTTGAATACCTTCATACAGATTTAAACATGTTGACCTTATGTAGCTGCCTTGGATAGAGGGCTGCTCTAAAATGAGTGAAGGTTTTACTGCTGGGAATGAACTTTTAGAAATAATTCAGCTGGGAAACAAAAATGCTCTCTTTAAGAAATGGATAGACCTACTCATCCATAAGAACCGAGATGGGACAGGCAAAGGGAGATCAAATTCACACGGGTTTTCTCTATCTCTGTCTCTCTCTCTGCCTCTGTTTGTGTGTGTGTCCCTGTAGCCCTGTCCATCTGCCTGTCCATAGGCAAGAAGAGGATGTCAGATCCCCTGGAGTTAGAATTAGGTGGTTGTGAACTGTCAAGTATGGGTTCTGGAAATCAAACTAGGTCTTCTTCAAGAGTAATAGTGCTCTTGACTATGGACCCATGTCTCCAGCCTCTCACATAGGCTCTTAAACCCCAGCCCTGAGCATGCACAGGTAGAAACAGAAGGAGATGATGCCTCCTAGGAAGCACAGGAGATGAGAGCTAGACTCCCAGGACACACTCTTGGAGCAGATGTTAGCAGGAACATCTTGCCATTGGGAAGAGGTGTGTGTTTGCCTATGCATGTGTGTGCATGGGAAATCATAGTAAAGTATTAAATATGGGAAGCATTTAAAATTCAATAACCAGACACCGTCTCAGTGGTTGTATTACTTTACATAGGGTTGTATATTACATTGGTATTAACATTTTTAAGGGGCTTTCAGCCATCTCCCTGTGGTGTGCGTCACAGGAGAAACTCTTGACTCCCGCCAGTTGAGGAGCTTGGTCAGCATACCTGGCAGCTAGCATGGTTTCTAGCCTGCCATTCAGAAACTGGAGTGGGCAAGCTCTCAGGAGCATGTGGGCACCTCCCTGTCCAGCAAATTGGAAGTTCTGAGTGGGGATAGAGTTTTAGAAAGAGCTCTCCACTCTGGTTCTGCTCTTGTCATCGATCAAGCTAGTTCCAGACTCTAGGAGTGACGGAGAGAGAAGTTGTAGAGTCGGATGAGGGAATTAGACCCCCACTTCACCAGCTCTATGAGTTGGGATCTCAGTTCTTGCAGGTCCACCGTGAGGAATGGGTGAGGCAACACGGAAAGAGCCCTTCACAGAGCCAGTTCTTAAGAGACACCATTTGATTTCATTGCTAATCAGTCCTTTATTGAGCCTGCCTCTAGGTCTAGTATCCAGTTGTTTACAAACAGGCTTTATTATCTCTGGGTGCACCATATACACTCCAGCAAACAGGTCTGTCATCAGGTCTGTCATCTTGCCTCCAGGCTGCCCCGGATGTGCTCTGGATGGGGCACCTTCCTCCCCCTCCTGTGTGTTCACTCACGCTGGAAGCCAAGGGCCATTTTTGAATCCCCCTCACCACTCTTGAATTCATATTTAACTGTCATCAGTTGTCTTAGTTAGGGCTTCTGTTGCTGTGTGGAGGCACCATGACCACAGCGAGTCTTAGAAGGGAAAACACTTAATTGAGGCTGACTCACAGTTCAGAGGTTTAGTCTGTTATCATCATGACTGGACATGGCAGCACAAGGGCAGACGTGGTGCTGGCGAAGCTGAGAGTTCTACATCTTGATCCACAGGCAACAGAAGGAGTCTGTGTCCCACACTGGATATAACTTGAGCACAGGAGACCTCAAAGCCTACTCCTGCCCCCATGGTGACACACTTTCCCCAATAAGGCCACACCTACTCCAAAGCCACACCCGCTAATAGTGTCACTCACTAGAGGAGGCATATGAATTTTCACAAGTGTGACTTCTGGAATTGAGGTAAAGTCTTAAGCTGTCTGCTCCACCCATAGTTCCAATGCCCAGGGCCTGCCTTTTCCCTCTTCTGCCTGGATTGCTGTCTTAGCCAACCTGCTTTCAAGGAATCTTCCCTGTGGCTCCCAGATTCGTGAAGAACTAGGAACAGAACTCAGTGACCATGTTAATCAGTTTACCGTCACTGTCACACAGACAGATGCCTGTTTGCCTGCCTACCTGTCCATCCATGAGTTAAGCTTACATTTGTACAGTTACATGTGGTGGTGTATAGACCAGTCATCTCAGTACTAGGGGAATTGGAGGCACAGAAGCAGGAGGATGGCTGTTTAAAGTCGGCCTGGCTTACATTGTGAGTTCTATGTTAGCCAGGGTTACACAGTGAGACCCTGTCTCAGAAGGGGTGGGGTTGGGGAGGTAAACCTGAAATGCAGTTCTCACAACCAGAAATGGTTCTCACAGTGTATTTCCTATTCAGTTTTTATTTTATTGGAAAAGCGGCAAAGCTGGTTGAAACTTCCGTGTAGGCAGTGACCTGCACTCTGGATAATGCTGCTGGAGGATTCTCACTCCTTCCAGCAATCATTGGATCCTTATGTTTCTGAATTTCTTGGAAGTCCCTCTGGGTTCCTCCTGTTCATGAATTATTCCAGGAAATACCTTCTCTTCATACAGCATAAGCCTTTAGTGTCGTGTGGCCCTCGCATCTTCGACTATTGTGCTGTAGAAATTGTTAATGAGGCATTTCGTAAAGTCTTTTCTTAGGGTTTTGTAACTGGAGAATTTGCTTTTATTTATCTTATTTACCAGAAGAAATTGTGTTATGCTGATCACTTCCATATGTATTTTTAAGGCTTCTTGGCTGCTTTAAAATTTTTATTCTTTAAGTTACAGGGCTATTGTATTCAAATGAAAGGAACAATCATAACAATAATAATTAGGAGAGCAATAAGCTTTGGTTTCCATGCAAATGAGTATAATTGCAAAAGGGCTGAGCCTTTGTAAATGAATTTTGAAACTTTGGTGGAAAAATTTGGAAGATAAATATTCTAAAAGCTAAAGCAGATGCAATCTGTATATGTAAATGAGATCAATTAATTTTAGCAAGCAAATGAGAAAAATCAATGATTTTCAAAATCTAGTAATTTGGTTAACCATTAGTTTCATTAGTCTTTATGTTCTAAACTTAATTATTCAAATATAGGAGCAGAATGAAGTGTAATTTATGGAGAGCCCATCCTTAAGTTAATTACACGCAAGCCTTCCCCAACAAATGGAAGCGCTGACGAGGAAGTTCTAAGTGCCCAGCGCGGAGCGTGGAATCCTTTGGTCATGGCTTGTTTGGGTTCAGCTTGGGTGACAGTGTGGAGCAAGAGTCTCCTGGCTTAGACTTAACAGAGTTAGAACCTCCGCTTTGACTCTCTTTCTTTCCTGTCTCTTTCTGTCTATCTCTGTGTCTCCCCTGTGTGTGTGTGTGTGTGTGTGTGTGTGTGTGTGTATGGTCATATGTGAGCGCAGTGCAGGCACATGCAGTGTGCATGGCAATGGGAAGACAACCTCAGATGTCGGTCCTTACCTTCTGCCTTGATTGGGATGGGGCAATCTCACAGCCACAGTGTACCCTAGACTGAGTGGCCCATGAGTTTCCAGGAATTCTCTCTCTGCTTCCCATACTCCCATAGGAGTGCTGGGTTCTTACAGACTTCAGCACTTTCACATATGGCTCGACATGGGTTCTGGGGAGTCAAACTCATGTCTTCATGCTTTCAGAGTGAGCGCTTGACCCAAGGAAACATCTTCTCAGTCTCCGTTTATTTAAGACAAGATGTCTCACCGGCCTGGAGCTCATCAAATAGGCTAGCTTGACTGACCTCTGAGTCCAAGGGTTTGCCTGCTTCTGCCTTCCCAGTGCTGGGATTACAAGGGTGCACCACCACACCTAAGGTTTTGTATGGGTGCTGGAGAACGAACTCCAGTCTTCCCCTTTGTGAAGCAAGCTCTCTACTGACTGAGCCACCTGCCTCCCCTGGCTTTGATGTTTTCTAACTGGAGTTCTTAAACAACATTCTCCACTCAAAGAGCTTCAGTTTTCTTCTCTATTAAATTAGGGAATTATGTGTATTCTGTGGGGGCGATTATGAGGATGTAGCGAGGCAGTGTGTACTGCACTTCAGCTGAGTACCTGGCTCACCCAGAGAGGGCTCTTCCTACCCCTTTCCCATAGTGTGTCCCCCTCCTTCACCTTTCTGGTTGGCTAGCACAGGGCTTTGGCTGTGGAAATGTTATATTTCTGGAAACGTTTGAGGGGTGTGCGTGTGGTCTGACCGATATTTTCCTGTTAGCTGGCAGCAATTTAATCTGATGGTGCCCTGTGGATCTCTTGCAATATCATTACCATTGAAAAACCAAAAATGGGTTTCTGAGGCTCAATCAGTGGGATTGCAGAAAAGGCCACAGCATCAGATGGAGCAGAGGAATTCATGCAGCCTGTTTGGTTTTTATTTCCTCACTAGTCATCGGTGATTGATTTCCCCGACACCAGGCATTTCCTTCTCTCACTAAATGACGTCATGATGGCCGTGGCGGTACCGACACTGGTGGAATCTATCCTCTCCGACCCTGTGAGAGGGGATGGTTGTTGACATTATCTAGATGAGAACTCAGAGGTTTGGAGAGTGTTTTTGCTTTGTTCTGTTTGCTTTTCATCTTTTGAGACAAAGTCCCACCCTGTAACTCAGGTTGACCTTGGGTTGCAGCAATCCTCCTGCCTCATTCTACCAACTGCTGTGATTGCAGGTGTGAGAGACCTTGCCTGACTTTTTGACAGCTTTTGTCATCCGCTCCCCCAGGTCATGCATCTCGAAATAGATGGAGGTTGAAGTTCATGTACGGTCCATTCCAGGTTTGGGGGCTTCCTCCCCTGAATCAAGGCTGTCCCAGCACATGGCCCCCTGCTTGCCTTTTACAGGGTGCTTTCTTTGGAACTTTAGGAGAGTGGATTGATTTAGCATCTGGAATTTTCTTTTTTGGGGGACTAGAAGACTGGTCAGCAAGTGAAAACTCAAAAAACTTCAGAGAACAGGATTATTTGACCCAAAGGAGGGGGAAAAGTCACTGGAGGCAACAGTCAGGAAATTTGTCTGCCTTTCCCGAACACCATGAACCCAGGAGAGCAGGGGGCAATTGAGAAAATGGAACAGATCGGTGGGTTTACACTAACTGATAGGAAGCAAACGTTCCCTTGTTTGCAGAGAGGAGACTGCGTAAGCAGTGGTTTTTCAAGGGCTGGAATGCTATACTTTGGCAAAATGAAATTGACCAAACCCTGGAGAAACAGTAACAGTAAATCTTAAGAAAACAAGTGTTGACTGATGAAACCAGTTTATCTTTAGAGGGGCCTCATACAGTCCAGAGCTTGCTATGTATCTGAGGATGATCCTGAATTCCTGAGGGTCCTGCCTCCACCTCCTGGGTGCCGGGATTGCAAGTATGTGCCGCCACAGGCAGTCAGTGTGGCCCCAGGGAACGGATGGAGGAGCAAGTGCTCTCCCAGCTGAGCAACACTCGCAGCTACATAAAAATGAGATTCTGAAGCCTGTAAAAACCGATAGCGTTCATATAATGTCACCAGATGTAGAAAGCTTTACATCTGCAGTAACTCTTAATTTATGCTTTCTGTATGAACCCAAACCACTGATAAATTCAAAACTCAGACCACATTTCCCTTGGGATGAGGGAAGAGGTACCTAGGGGGTGTGACAGAATCTGAAATAATCTATCCCTTGACATGGGTCCTGGGAGCAAAGATGTATGATGCTAGTTATATTTCATATATATGTCTCATATACCTCTTTTGTATATGTTATTTTCATATTAAATAACAATGGACTTTTAGAAAGACTTATCATCTGACCTAGCATCCTACATGAAAATTAAAAAAAAATGAGTTTGCGTTGAAAGACTAGAAATTGTGTGTGTGTCCGTGAATGCATGCACGTGTGCATGTGCGTGTGCATGCATGTATACGTGCATGTATGTATGTATGTGTGTTTGTATAAGTGCTCTTAAAGCCTGAACCATCTCTTCAGTCTCAACCACAGAAAGAAAGATCCTTCTGCAAAACACCTCCAAAGGGCAACGAAATGCCATAGTGTCCACTGTGTGTGTGATAGTTCCGTCAACTTGACACAAACTAGTGTCATTTGGGACCTTCCCTCCATCAACTGATCCGTGGGCATGTCTTGGGGCATTTTTTTGATTGATTGATGTGGGTTTTTTGATTGACAGTTGATGTGGGAGGGCCCAACCCACGCATCCCACTGTGGGCCATCCCATCCCTAGGCAAGTGAGTCTGGTCTGTATAGAAAGGTAGATGAAGAAGCCATGGGGAACAAGTCAGTAAGCATAGTTTTTCCAGTCTCTGCTTTAGTTCCTGCCTCTAGGTTCCTACCGTAAGTACCAGTCTTGGCTTCTCTTGGTGTAGTGTCTAAACTGCAAGCTTAAGAAATCATTTCTTCCCGGTTGGCTTTGGATAATGTTTTATCACAGAAACAGAAGAAAACTAGGACTGAAGTTGGCATCACAGAGTGGGACACGGCTGGGACGGTCCTGACCACATTTTCGGGAGGCTGGTGGAAATTCAGAGCTTCAGGCTGGAAAAGTCGAGTGCTCAGAGTGTAATCAGCTGTCCCGTGGAAGACAGCACTGAGAGAAATGCATGTGTGGGAGCCGTGGCTTGAGAAATGTCAGAGGAAGGTTTAAATATCCCTCAAAGATGTCATCATGGCTGCTCATATGATAGTCTGAATTAAGAATATGTGGCTTCTCTTCTGCCTTTGACTGAAGAACCTGTCTCTATTCACAAGAGATGATCACCATTGATACAGAACCTTTGCTTTAGTGGTACAATGGATGCCGGCTAACTGGGTCTGAGAAATTAGCTGTGATGAAGGAGAGACCAGTATCATTGAAGTACTATCTTCCGGCAATATTTCCTCAGAGTTGGCACACTGAAGTTATGGTCCAGTGCAGTCAAGGCTGCATCTTAAGCTGGTATTTGAACTTGGCAATATATAAGGGTCTCCCACACAATACTGAATTGAAGGCATGAAGGGGTCATGGAGAAGAGCTAAGGTTTGACACCATGTGGAAAAATAAAATCCCTGCAGTAAGACTGGGGAAACTATTGGTAAAGGTGCAGCCTTAGATGCAGCAGAGAACCCAGGACTGAAGCTGAAGTTTGGCACAGTGAGAAGCCAGGAGAGGCCATTGATGAAGATGCGACCTCCGTTGCAGTGGAGACTTCCCTAGAATATTGGAGATTCCAGGACCATGGGATGATCTCCAAAGACAGTGACAGGTATGGAATAGAGCTGGCCTGGCCTTATGGAACAAGCTGTGGTGTGTGTGTGTGTGTGTGTGTGTCTGTAAATGACAAATCTGGAGATGTATCGCTACCCAAGCTATTTGAAGACAAGGAGATTGTGAGTAAACCAGACACTGAACTATTTATGCTGTTGGACTTTGGTATATAAGTTGTTTTGTTGTTGTTGTTTGTTTCTCATGGGAGACCTCAATTATGAGATTTTGGATTTTTAGAGATCTTAGGTTTTTAAATGTTGAAAAATTCAAGCACTGTGGGACTTTTAAAAGTTGGACTGTGTTTTATATTATGAGATTAACATGAGATCCTAGGTATACCCAAGGAAAGGTTTTATATAGTTCAATGATGATGTGCTTGTGTGTCAAGTAGACAAGGGGCCAATTGTGCAGGTTAGTTTTAGAGTCATCATGGAAGAAGGGACCTAGGTTGTAGAACTGCCTCTATCCTAATGCTCTGTGGGAATGCCTGTGAGACATTTTGTTGATGATTGAAGTGAGAGGGCCCAGACCACTGTGGGCAGTGCCATCCCTGGGGAGGTGAGCCTAGGTTTTAAAAGAAAAGTAGTTGAGCAAACTAGAGTGAGCAAGCCGGGAGGCAATATTCCTCCAATATCCTTGCTTCAGCCTTAAGTCTTCTCAATAATGTACTCTAACCTGTAAGTGAAACCATTTCCTCCCCAAGCTGCTTTTGGTTTTATTATCACAGCCACAGGAAACAAACTAGGAGTCTACCCAACAAGCAATGAACGCTTATGATGGTTTCCCCAGAGGAGGACCTGGGCCCCAGAATGAAGATCCTGCTACCCATGCAGGATCTTATGATTTTACGATGACCATGAGATAATGAGTCAGTCAAAAGCCATATGGTGGGTCAGACTGGAAAGCAGAATACATTGGTAGCTGAGTTAACAGTGGCAGAGGAACTTAAGTTCAGAGAGACTAGGGTTGAGGTAGAATTCACAATCGAAAGCTGAGCATCAGGCTGATAAATAAGATGCAATCTTCTAGCATGAGATTAGAATTCAATTACTCTCCCAGCTAATTATCACCTAAGTAAAATTGGAAGTACAATTTTTTTTTTTTTTTTTTGCCCACCTGCCATTTATTTCTTTGCCAGGAGAAAAGAGGAGTCTATTTCTGGTTCCATAGTCACTGACTGTTGGCCCTTGATGAGTAGTTCATCAACATAGGCAAGATCTGAGCCGGGCTGTGGTGGCGCACACCTTTAATCCCAGCACTCGGGAGGTAGAGGCAGGCGGATCTCTGTGAGTTCGAGACCAGCCTGGTCTACAAGAGCTAGTTCCAGGACAGGCTCCAAAACCACAGAGAAACCCTGTCTTGAAAAACAAAACAAAACAAACAAAAAAAAAGGCAAGATCTCTATTGTTTTGAGGAGGCTGCTTCTTTGTTTCCCAGCCGCCTGGATGCTCAGACCTGAAATAATCACACAGAAGCTATATTATTTAAATTACTGCTTGATTTATTAGCTCTAGCTTCTTATTGGCTAACTTTTACATACTAATTTAATCCATCTCCATTAATCTGTGTATTGCCATGTGGCAATGGCCAACCAGCAAAGTTTCAGCATGTCTGTCTCTGGCAGCAGCTCCATGGCTTCTCTTTCCTCTGCCTCTTTTATCCCAGCATTCAGTTTTGTTTTCCTCACCTAGCTAAGTTCTGCCCTGCTATAGGTTCAAAGCAGCCCTTTATTAATCAATGGTATTTACAGCATACAGAGGGGAATCCCACATCACCCTATGTTTCAGCACCATCATCCTTCCACCTTGCTACACTGGAATGTTGTGACTGTTAAAGGCGAAGGCAGGCACAGCATCTACACACTGATGATGTAGGGTATGATGGCGGCACTCAGGCCTGGGGCATGTTCTCATAGTTAACTTAGAAACCCATCTCCCAAATTTGATGTAACCTCCCCTTTAGTACCCAGGTTTGATTAGTTTAACCTCAGAGGTTAACTTTTGTTCAAGATCTGAGGGAGCTAATTTTAGGATGTCTTTTGTTTTGTAAAGCTAGAGATAGAATTCTGAGCCAAGATGTCCATTCAAGTATTTTTGCAAAGAGAAAGGGTATCCACTGAAATAAAGCATTGAAAACAATGTAAAGAGCATCAACATTTGACAACCTGTGTTTAATTCTGTAGCTGTGTTGGTTACTAATCTTCCTGAGCTTCACCTTCTCTGTCTTTTAGACATTTATTCAGCCAATTAGGTACCTACCACACTTCATGCCTGTAGATGCAGACAGTTAAGATCCCCAGCTTCATGGGACTTATTGTCTAATAGGGAAGAGGGTCCATGAGCAATGTGATACTGTAACAACGATGATGGGTAAGGAATCATGAAGATGGACATCAGAGGCACAGAGCCTGGTACTTGAAGTGACAGATGAGTTATGTGTATATCTGTGCACACGTTATGTTTGTGTGTATCTGTATACATATATGTATGAGTGTGCATGTGTATCTGTACTGTGTATGTATACATGTGTGTTATGTGAGTGTGGTGTTCTAAATGAGAATGTCCCCCCCCCCCCATGGGCTCATCTGTTTGAATTTTTGGTCCCCAGCTTTTAGAACTCTTTGTGAAGGATTAGGAGGTGTGTCCTTGTTGGAGGACATATGTCCCTGGAGGTAGGCTTGGAGATTTAAAAGCCCATACCATTCTCAGAGTCTTTCTCTCTCTGACTCATGGTTGTGGATCAAGATACAGGTTCTTGGCTACTGTTTCAGTGCCTTGCCTACCTTCCTGCTGCCATGGTCCTTCCAGAATGTTCATGGAATCCTACGCTATGGAACCATGAGCTCCAAGTTAAATGCTTTCTTTTACAAGTTCTCTTGGCTATGGTATTTTATCAAGGCAACAAAAACATAGCTAAGACTCTGTGTGTATATGTATATCTCTGTGTGTGTTTGTGTCTGTTTCTGTATCTCTTTGTCTAGCTTTCTTGTTCTCTCTTCCCCTGTGTGTATGTGTGTGTGCATGTGCTTTTGCATGTGTGACATACAGCCCTTTCTTAGCTATGTGAAGCTCAAGTGACATTGCATCTGTGTCAATGCCAATACAAACATTGCCTCTGTATCTACTCTTACCTGGTAGATGAGCTATCCATATTGTGGTCAAAAAACCACGATGGGCATCAGAACTATAATTACCACTTCTAGACAATCTAGAACTTTCTAGATGAACAGTCTGGTGACAGATGAAAAAGACTGAGCTCTCATTTTCTGTAAGATAATCCATTGTGAGCCCGGTACAGTCAAATGTTAAAAATTCAGGTTATTGCGTTTACTCTGAGAGGTGTGGTCACTAGGTCATGGCTGGGAGTCCAGAACTTTAAGGTGCTTCTGGTACATCTACCCTACTTGACCTACCTTGACCTACCTTAACCTACTTGTCCTACTATACCTACCAAGTTATAAGGGAGAAATATTTAGACTCAAAAATGGTGAATCTGTGCAACTTGAAAACTGGCCAAGGGCACCTGGCTAGCAGAGGATGTTATGAGATTAAGAAGATGGGAGAAGATGGGACTGGGTCAGAGGGTAGACACACAGCTCTGGGTGATTGATCTTTGAGACCATCAGTATTTTATTTTCATTCCCAAATGTCTTCTGAGAATGCTGGGTGCCATCACTGGGCACAGAATGGACGAAACCATCACGGTTCCATCAGCCTTTGTGGTAGGAGCCAGCCCTGGATTTAAGGACAGGGTAGCTAGGCTGCCAGGATGACTTAAGGATTTGTTCACCATTGGCTGGAGAGGACTTGGAAAGCTACGCTGGGAAATTGCCATGCAGTCTCCTCCTCTAATTCAATTCTGTGCTGATATCCAGTGTGTCAAATCACTGTTCCGATGAAAAGACAACAGGCAATTGTGTCGGCGTCACAGTCTGTTATTTTCAGACGTGTGTGAAGATCTGTAATTGTGTTGACACCCATTAGGTGTCCCTCCCGCAGCAACTCATGAGCTGTTTGGACATGTTGTAATTAGGTTTCCTTCTCCCCCGCCCCCTTCTTCTATCCCAAAGGTTCAGAGCAGGCCTGGCTCAGTGTCCATTGCCATGGACACATTCACGCGACATTCAACCAACCAGATGTGCACACTTTCCCAGCTATCATTCACATCTGGCTGATCTAAAATGACAGATGCTTTTGGATGTTATGCTCTGATTGGCTGAGAAGGCCATCACCTGTCTTTACATGATTCCTGGTATATACTGTGATAACAGCACCTATTCTATCTGTGAGGGTGAACTTGAACAGCTGGCTTGGCCTCACTTTCTGAATTCACGAAGGTAGAATGGAAGCTGAGGAAGAAGGTCCTTTCCCTCCTTTTCATCCAATACAATTGAAATCAGGCACGGATGGGGCAGTGGGTAAAATGCTTTGACAACATGAGTACAATTCCCAGGACACACACCGGAAGGAGAGAATTATTGAAAATTGTCCTCTGACTTCTACACGAATGCTCCCCCCTCTCACATACAATACAACATTCACACTCTCACCCCTGAAAAAGAACACATTTTTAAAAGATTGAGAATAAGGAAGTGAAAGTCTATCTTGTCTTTCATTGGATATAGTGTGCAACCAATTATGCCACTATTGTGATTCTAAGCGATATTAAATATGGGCCTGATCCATCAGCCATTTCTAGTGGACCATCATATTTTCTTTTTATATGTGATCTCTTTTAAAATTGTTTTTATTGAGCTATACATTTTTCTCTACTCCCCTCCCTTCCTCTCCTCTCCCCTTCTACCTTCTTCCATGACCCCCACACTCCCAATTTACTCAGGAGGACTTGTCTTTTTGTCCTTTCTATGTAGATCTATGTATATCTCTCTTAGGAGCCTCTTTGTTGTCTAGGTTCTCTGGGATTGTGTAGTGTAGGCTGGCTTTGCTTTGCTTTATGTCTAAAAGCCACTTATGAGTGAGTACATATTATACATATTACACTTGTATTACTGGGAATGGGTTACCTCAATATGGTTTTTTTTTTCGTAGATCAATTCATTTGCCTCAAGATGACTTTTTTTTTTTTTTTGCTGAGTAGTACTCCATTGTGTAAATGTACCACACTTTCTTTATCCATTCTTCCATTGAGGGGTACCTAGGTTGTTTCCAGATTCTGGCTATTAAGAATAATGCTGCTATAAACATAGTTGAGCATATACCACCATAGTTGTGGTATGATTGAGCATACTTTGGATATATACCCAAAAGTGGTATTGCTGGGTTTTGAGGTAGATTGTTTCCTAATTTTCTGAAAAATCGTCATACTGCTTTCTAAAGCAGCTGTACAAATTTGTACTCCCACCAACAATGGAGGAGTGCTCCCCTCACCTTAATCCTCTCCAGCATAAGCTGTCATCAGTGTTTTTGATCTTGGCCATTCTGACAGGTGTTAGATGGAATCTCAGTTGTTTTGATTTGTATTTCTCTCATGGCAAAGGATGTTGAGCATTTCCTTAAGTGTCTTTCAGCCATTTGAGATTCGCCTGTTGAGGGTTCTCTGTTTAGATCCGTACCCCATTTTGTTATTGGATTTGTTATTTGTTCTTTTGAGTCAAGTTTCTTGGGTTCTTTTGTATATTTTAGAGAGCAGTCCTCTATCCAATGTGGGGTTGGTAAAGATATTTTCCCATTCTCTAGGCTGTCATTTTGTCTTGTTGACCGTGTCCTTTGCTTTACAGAAGCTTTTCAGTTTCAGGAGGTTTCATTTATTAGTTGTTTTTCTCAGTGTCTGTGCTACTGGGGTTATATTTAGGAAGTGGTCTCCTGTGTCAATGCATTCAAGTATACTTCCCACTTTCTCTTCTATGAGGTTCAGTGTGGCTGGCTTTATGTTGAGGTCTTTGATCCATTTGGACTTGAATTTTGTGCATGGGGATAGATATGGATCTATTTTCATTCTTCTACATGTTTATATCCAGTCATACCAGCATCATTTGTTGAATATGCTTTCTTTTTTCCATTTGATATTTTTAGTTTCTTTGTCAAAAAAAATCAGGTGTTCATAGGTGTGTGGATTGATATTTGTTTGGGTCTTTGATTGAATTTCATTGGTCCTCCTATCTGTTCTTATGCCAATACCAGGCTGTTTTCATTACTGTAGCTCTATAGTAGAGGTTAAAGTCAGGGATTGTGATGCCTCCAGAAGTTCCTTTATTGTATAGGATTGTTTTGGCTATCCTGGGTTTTTTGCTTTTCCATATGAAGTTTAGCCCAATTCTTATAAGGTCTGTGAAGAATTTTGCTGGGATTTTGATGGGCATTGCATTGAATCTATAGATTCTTTATGGTGAGATTGCCATATTTACTATGTTCTTTCTATCTACCCAAGAGCATGGGAGTTCTTTCCATTTTCTGGTGTCTTCTTCAATTTCTTTCTTCAATGATTTCAAGTTCTTGTTGTATAGGTCTTTCACTTATTTGGATAGAGTTACGCCAAGATATTTTGTGTTTTTGTGGCTATTGTGAATGGTGGTGTTTTTCTGATTTCTTTCTTAGCCTGTTCATCATCTGTGTACAGGAGGGCTACTGATTTTTTTGAGTTAATCTTGTATCCTGCTACATTTCTGAAGATGTTTATGACTTGTAGAAGTTCTCTGGTAGAATTTTTGGGGTCACTTATGTAAACTATCATATCTTTAGCAAATAGTGAGAGTTTAACTTCTTCCTCTCTGATTCATGTCCCCTTGATCTCCCTTTGTTGTTGTCTTTTTGCTCTAGCTAGAACCTTAAGTACTATATTGAATAGATATGGAGAAAGTGGACAACATTGTCTTGTTCCTGATTTCAGTGGGATTGCTTTGAGTTTCTCTCCATTTAGACTGATGTTGGTTTGCTGTATATTGCCTGTATTATGCTTAGGTATGTTCCTTGTATCCCTGCTCTCTCCAAGACTTTTATCATGAAAGGGTGTTGAATTTTGTTGAAGGCTTTTTCAGCATCTAATGAGATGATCATGTAGTGTTTTTCTTTCAGTTTGTTTATATGGTGGATTACATTGACAGATTTTTTTGTATGTTGAGCTATCCCTGCATCTCTGGGATGAAGCCTACTTGGTCATGGTGGATGATTTTTCTGATGTGTTCTTGGATTCGTTTTGCCACTATTTTATTGAATGTTTTTGCATCAGTGTTCATGAGTGAGATTGGTCTGTAAGTCTCTTTCTTAGTTGTGTCTTTATGTGGTTTGAATATCATGGTAACTATAGCCTTGCATGGAGGTAGGCATTATTATGCTCAATTTCCAGAGGAAAACCATGAGGTTCAACATATGAAGTAACTTCCCTGAGGTCAAGACTAGAAAAATACTAGTGACTGCAGAGGCCAGAGCTGACTGCCTTTACATTCTTTCTTTTCCTTTTTGTCTTTATACAGTGTTATGCATGTGTGTTTGTATGGTCAAATGTGTGTAGGTAGACTGTGTGTGCATGTGTGGGGGCCTGAGGTTGACATATCTGTCCTCCTGGATCACTGTGCATCTTACATATTGAGGCAGAGTCCCAGGGCCTAGTGTTTTAGTTAGTTGGATCTGTCAGAAAATCCCTAAGATTTTCTGCTTATTGTATTCACCTCTATATCCATCTGATTTTTGACAAAGGTTCTGGGGATCAGAATTTGGTTCTCAGATTTGTGTGGCAAGCACTTTACACAATCAGTCTTCCCCCCAGCAGCAACTTCATTCGTTTTTTTAAAAATATAATGTTTTTTTTATTTATTTAAGATTTCTGCCTTCTCCCCGCCACCACCTTCCATTTCCCTCCCCCTCCCCCATCAAGTCCCGCTCCCTCATCATCCCTAAGAGTAATCCGGGTTCCCTGCCCTGTGGGAAGTCCAAGGACCACCCACCTCCATCCAGGTCTAGTAAGGTGAGCATCCAAACTGCCTAGGCTCCCACAAAGCCAGTACGTGCAGTAGGATCAAAACCCATTGCCATTGTTCTTGAGTTCTCAGTAGTCCTCATTGTCCATTATGTTCAGCAAGTCCGGTTTTATCCCATGCTTTTTCAGACCCAGGCCAGCTGGCCTTGGTGAGTTCCTGATAGAACATCCCCATTGTCTCAGTGTGTGGGTGCACCCCTCGCGGTCCTGAGTTCCTTGCTCGTGCTCTGTCTCCTGCTCTTGATTTGGACCTTGAGATTTCAGTCCGGTGCTCCAATGTGGGTCTTTGTTTTAATTGATTATTTCTTTGAGAACTTCATGTGTGTATACCAAATATAGTTTAGTTATATTCATTCCCAATTCCTCCCCCTAACTCCTCCCAAACCCACCCCCCCATTCTCCTACCTTTTAAAGTTTATTCTTTTAAAAAGTGATACTAAAACCATTGTGTAATGATTTCAGTTTTAAAAATGCTCTTCATATTTCTCAAGGATCTGGCAAGATAGCCCAGTGGGTAAGAGCACTTGGTACCTGCATTTGATACCTGAAATCCACATGGTGGTGGGAGAACCAACTCCTTCTAACTGCCTTCTGACCCCTCCACACATGTTCCTTGTGTGTGGCACACTTATACACAAAATAAGGCAAAATAAATATAACTATTTCCCAAAAGGCAGAACAATTTTTTCCTCTCCCCCATTCATTCTTCATTTCCCTGATTTTTAAGTACACTATGAGTTAATGATGACATTAGGGTTTTTATTTCGGGGGATTAACTTTTAGACTTCATCGTCTGTGAATATTAGGTATATAACAGTCCTACATCACAGCCATGAGTGTGCCGCTGGTGACATTGTGACTGGCATTGTTGTTCACAGTGTGTGTTCAAAGCGAAGACACATCTCTGAAGTTCTATGAGGGCTCTCAAGTTCTCATCTGAAGAGTTTCTCCAGGGCTGTGGGGAACAGAAAGAGATTTCTAATGTGGGAGTTACTTGGTTCAGCTCACACCTTTGAGGATAACTTTGGCACTACCTGGGGAGCCTGGGAACAGGGAGAGTGATTGATGGTAGGTGGCCAGCAAAAACCAGGTGGATGGTAAGCTTTCCTCTGTGCTGGGAAGGAGCTGATGTCCTTGGCTGTGGTTTCAAAAAGAATGTAGACAAGAGGGTGGTCAGTGTGTGGTTTGAAGATTGTGAATAAGCTTCCCTGGGGGAGGGCAAAGTGGGTCTAGAGAAGGCAGAGGGGAAGGCATGGTGGGGATACTTCCACAGTGGGCTCTCTAGCTCCACATGCCCGTCCATCCCCTGTTCTCTCTCCTTTTTAAGGAGAAATAATGTCCTCAAGTTCTTTTGAAGCAGGCTCATTTAGATCCAGTGAGGAGTCAAACTTGCATAACAGTCATGCCCAGGAGAAACTTAATCAGATAAGGAACAGAAGCTTTCAATTGCCAGGCCCATTTTGGTTTTATGATTCCATAATGAAGCAGCTAGTTAGACAGCTGTAAGTAGCTGTCTTTTCCATGCAACGTTGTGCTTCAACGCTGCCTCCATCTTCAGGCTTCTTACAGGCTGCCCCATTTACTCCTCATCAGCATATCAAGATGTGCAGGGACCTGATGGCTATAGAGGACTAGGGACCTTCAAATGGAGCGCCACATCTTATATAAACCCCGGGATTTACACCCGAGAACTATATATGCCTGTGATGATATTGCCCTCAAGTGTTGTGCTGAAAATACCCGGTTCCATAATTCTGGTCATAAGTCCATGCTTTGGAGGTCACAGGCCCTGGGATAGAACCTGCCATTGTTATTTTGCTAAATGTTCTGCTGGTAAGTTGACTTCTAAATGTTAAAAGACATGGGCTGCTCACAGCCTTGGTCAGAGATGTCTATCTGGCCAAAGTGCTGAGAATAAAGACTGAAGGCTCATTCTTAAGGCGTTTATTTCAATCCCCACTCTAGGTTTAGGAAGCATCCCAGAAGAGGAGGAAGAAGGCACACATAAGAGCTGGAGAACTGTGCACTGTTATTTTCTGGCTATGGCATCCCCTGACATGGCTAGCACAGTCATAAAGTCATAGCAGTTGTGACCACATGCATAAGATCTGTGTAAGATCAAGCCAGTAAAAATTCTGGTGTAGATGGGCAGTATTAATGGGATTTAATAGATTAACAACAAAACCCAGAAAAAGACGTGAAGTTGGGAGAGGGATGTGTTGGGAATGATGTGGGAGTTAGAGGAGAGGTTGGGTGACATCCTGTTTCATGGTGTCTATATGTACGAAATCCTTAAAAGTAAAGAAAAAACTGAGATAAAGTGTAGATTAAAAGCAGGACTCTTCTCTCGAGGTGTTTCTAGCATTGTCAGGTTGACAGTTAAAACCGACTAGCTCATACTCACATGTATATCTCTGTCCATCTCTTACTGCAGAGGTAAATGTGACATGAGTTTAGGGAGATTGATTAGGTCTGTACCGGGAGGTAATAGAAAAAAAAGACATAAAGATGGGAAGAATTTGGAGAAAGAATGAGACCTAGGATCTCCCCTGGTCCCATCATCAACTCTTTCTCTTGTTTGGAAAGTTCACATAGTAGTTACGTTTTTAAATAGGGTTTTAGACAATATTTTTGTTTGTTTAAATTTTGAGATGGCATCTCACTCTGTAGCTGGTCTCAGACTTGTGATCCCCCTGCCTCTGGCTTTTTAGTGCTGGGAGTATAGGAGTACATTACCACATCTGGCTGTAATTGTAGATTTTGTGATGTTTTCACTTGAGTGGAGATTTCTCCTGCCACTGAGAAATAAGGTTGATTACCCTGCCTGTTACTATTAGGGTCGTTCTAGGTAGAATGGGCCACTCTTCTATACTAATCATATCACGACATTCTTATCTTGGTTTGTGTCTGTGTGTGCACACTTGTATGAGGTGGAGGCCCCAAAATGTGAGCCTGTTGTTACATTGACCAGAGGTCAGAGAGTTGGAACTCATCTCTGTTCCTTCAAGGTTATTGTGTTTCTACCTCAAACCAAGGTCCTACCTAGATTTAGATCGGAGTTCTGCTCTCAAAGTTACTGTCAACAGGCGTGGCTAGTAGCCAGACCTTGTATTTCAGGAATAGAGAAGTAAATATGCTTCTACCTCAACAAAAGTCTAAGGATCCAACTAAGGTTCTGGTTCCCTTTATGGAAATAACTTGGGATTCCACCCAGGCAGTAGTTTGCCTACAGAATGTTTTATGTTTAGGGTATGAGCGTGGTTTTGTTCTATCAACAGAATGTTTAACTATGGATGTAGCCTGTGACCTTCAACTGGTCTGTTCATTTCCTTTTATCATGTTAATGCAGTTTTTTGTCTTACTACTACCTTTTGGGGTCAGGGACATTTTAAGCAACTGAAAATTAAATGGGGGCAATTCTGGTACTTATTGGAACTCCCTCCTGGTACTATTCTATATGTTTCTGCTTTTTTATTTTTAAGCGCATCTCCGTATTCTTTATGATATTTCTAAATCCCAATGCCCCTACCTGGAAAGAGGTATTTTTGTCAATGCTGGTCCCAGACAGTATGCCTGGGGATGAAGGCCAGAAGCTAATGTTGATTGTCTTCCTCAACCACTTTCCTTCTTTTATTTTGAGATAGGATATTTCATCTCATTTGAACCTGGAGCTCACTGATTGACTGGGCTAGTTAGCCAATGAACTTCAAGGAACCTCATGTCCCTGCTTTCCCAGCATGCAAATTACAGACAAATGCCACCACACCTGGCTTTTTATGTAGATGCTGGAGATGGAACCCAGGTCCTCACGCTTGTGTGACAACACAAGATGGCTTTACCAACTAAGCCATCTCCTCAGTCCCTCATTCCACCTGTCTTGACCATAGAGAGATGTTCTGTGGAAGGGCAGAGCATAAGAACTGTTCCCCAATGCTGATTCTGTAGCTTCTTTCTTTCCTCCCGTCTTCCTGCCTCCTCTCGCCCCACCCACTTCCCATCTTTGCTGGTATCTCCACACTCCTCTACCTTTAACCCTTTCCATCTTAGAACCCAATCAGTTCCACTCTTAGACTGCAGTTTTTGGCTCCAGGCAAAAACAAAACAAGATTAACCAGGGTATCCATCCTGACTTCGGCCAAGCTGAACTCATTGGCTCTTTCAGGATCCTGGGAGTGTCAGTCTCTCCAGCTGCCACCAAAGACCCCAGTGAGCAGGTGAGCAAAGCCCATCTTGAGATCAGCCCTGTCATTAGGACAGCTGCATTCTGGTGGCTGATGGCCCTGGGCTGGTCTTCTGTATCCGTTATTCTCACTACACCACTCGAGTCTCATGGTCTGAGAGGGCGGTCAGGGCTGGTTGGAGGGGTAGGACTGCTCTGCTTTCCTCCCACAGATGTGGCGTGCTGCTCTCAGGTGCTTATTCATTTAGCTTCTGCAGCATGGCACCAATGTTTTCCTTCAGTTATTTTAGTGAAACCCTGGCCATTGGACCATTCACAAAACCTCTGACCCCAAAAAGAATTTTTCACACATACCTAGCAACCGGAGAGATACATGGAACGTTCCTTGAGAGGGAATCCCATTCATCCTTGAACATCACCCTATGACCACTGTTGCAAACCCTCTTTCTAGAGCATATGGGCTTGCAACTTGGAGGAACAAACTCTCGGAACAGTTCAATGATAAACAAGTGGGGGTTAGAGGTTCTCTCCATTGCCTAACTTCCATTTGTCCGTACTGTTTTCCGCTTTCCTCCTCGCCACTTTCCTTCCAGCTATGCTAACCAGGTCGGAAGCAGGAATGCCTGAAAAGTATCTGAAGAATGGCTCACAGAGCCCGAGGCAGGAATGGCACAAATACCCCGAGGCAGGAGTGGCACAAATACCCCCTCAAATTCCTAATAGTTGAACCATAGCTGCCATTTGGTGAAGTTAGAAATTTATCACTTGAGAGTATCTATGCAAGGCATTTCCAGAAAGGATAACAAAATTTTACTGAGCACAGACAACACCAACATACAAGACTCTCTGACATATGAACTGCTCAATAAAATCGTCATATTTAGGTACTGGGAGATGGTTCCACGCATAAAGTGCTTACTTGGTAAACATGAGGACCTAAGTTTGGATCCCCAGAGCCCACGTAAAGCCTAAAATGTGAAACAGTATTGCATGTCTGTAATTCCAGCTCTCCCAAGTTGAGATAGAAGGTAGAGACAGAGACTATCAGAAAGCTTGTAGACTAGCAAGGTGCACATAACGGAGAACAAGGAGTCTGTCTTCCTCAAAGTGGAATACAAACTCCACCATCCAAAGTTGTCCTCTTGCCTCCACACACAGGCTGTCGTCCATGTGTACATGGTTCCACACTCCTGCACAGCACACATTAGAGTTCAAAGATGACATAGGATTTAGTTTCTTTAGCTGTAAAAACAGACGAGGCTGATTGGTGATGGGAGAAACCAAGACGTTGGTTGTCACTCCCTGCACAGCTTCAGGATTGACCTGACTGGGCATCGGGGAAATGAAGAAACAACAGAAATGTGCAGAAAAGCTAGGGTCAGGTGGGCTGGCCGTTTTGATTGACAGTGCCAATAGCATCCCGGAAAGTCTGTTATACATATCAGCAAGGGGGAAGATGAGACAGGGGTTGGCTTAGGTAATCTCTGTAGAAGTCTCTTTAGGGGAGCAGTCACAGGGTTCTGTCATTCATAGATGTTGTTGAGAGTCTCTGTGTGTGCACAGGTTTTAGTTAAAGGTCAGTCATTGGCAAATATCAATGCTCAGATCAGAAGGCGACTTCACCATTACCCTGAGCCTGAACAGTGAAGGTCTTGTTTTTCTCAGGGGTCTGAGGCATTACGGCCCTTGACTTGGCATACTCATACCACATCACTCAGGACTTCATCCTATCCCAACAGCTTTGGTTATGCTGGGGTTGGTGAAGTAACGGGTGGGGCGGACTGTGAGGGAAAATTCTGGGTTCTGAAGGTACACTATTTTAGGATTTAGATGTGAGTTACATGGACAAATTCACTTTTTAAATATTCACTGAGAGATAACCCGATGTGGGATATCTCTCTACATGCTATGAAAATGTTTTATTACTATTGGTTAAAAAAGAAGCTGATTTGGCCAATAGCCAGGCAGAATGAAGCCAGGTGAGAAATCCAAGCAGAGATAAAGGGAGAAAGAAGGCAGAGCCAGGAAGATGTCAGCAGATGCTGGGAGAAGAAAGATGTGAGGTAACAAGCCAAGAGCCTCTTGGTAAAACATAGACTAATAGAAATTGGTTAATTTAAATTGTAAGAACTAGTTAATAATAAGCCTGAGCTAATGAGTTAAATAGTTTGTAATTAATATTAAGCCTCTGAGTGGTTATTTTAAAAATGTCCGTGGGACTGGGCAGGACAAGAAAATTCCAGCTACAGATAACTTTTAATTTGTCTACTTTTAAAAAACACAGCGTGTCAGTAACAGGTTGAGCCCCATTTGGATTATGCACCAAACAGATGTCTCAATGTAAGTTGTCTATTATATTTACAACTTTAATAACTAATAGTCATAAGCTTTTGAAGTTGGTTTTTAAAATGTATTCAACACATAAATATACAAAGTGAGGCTCAGTAGATATACCCAAGACTGTGCAGTGGGTGAATGGGAAGGCCAATAAGTTCAAAATCAGAAAACTCAGCTCCTAAACAACTAGCATTTTCCCTACTGTTTGCTGAATCTAAGGTATTTTGTAAAATGTTCAGTAGGGTGTTACACTTGATCAACAGAAAGCTTTGGAGAAACTTACATATAGTTTGATGACATATGGAACATTCTAGGTGCAATAATTTTCAAAAGTCACTTTGAGCTGTGTTGTATTTTTTTTGCCAACTTCACAAAATTAGAGTCATCTGTGAAGAGGACTCACAACTGAGAAAATGCTTCCATCAGATTGCCTGAAGGCAAGTCTCGGTACATGATTGATGTGGGAGGGCACAGGGGTCCCCATCTTCTGGGACAGTGCTGTCTCTGAAAAGGTGTCCTAGATGGTGTAAGAAAACAGACTAATTAAGTCATGAGGAGCACACCAGTAAGTGGCATTCTTCTGTCGGCTGTCCCTTGGTTCCCACCTCTGGGTTCTTGCCACCAGGTTCCTCCTTTGACTTCCTGTGATGATGAATTGTAACCTGTAAACCAAATAAACCCCTTTCCTCTCCAAGTTGTTTTTGGTCAGTGTCTATCACAGCAAACAAGAAGAAGCAGGAAATAAGAGGCTAATGATAAAGGAATAAATTCAAGATGGAACAAGGTACTTAAAAAATATGGAGAGAGGAACACAGTACCATGTGGGGTTAATCTCTGAACAAATTTAGGGTAACATGTTCTAGTGTCACTGGATGAAAGAGCTTTAGGGACATGAAGCTCAAGTCACCAGGGCTAAACTTCCATTTGTCATTGACCCAAAGTGAGTGAGTTTTAAAACTAGAAAAGTTGTGTGTGTGTGTGGTGTGTGTGTGTGTAACTCCAGGTGTCACCCTCAGGGACACCGTCAACATGATTTCTGAGACAGTCTCGAATCACTCTGTAGCTCCAGCCACCCATCTTCAGGGGTACTCTTATCTCTGTCCCTCCAATACTGAGGTTACAAGAACATGCGACCTTAACACTGGATTTTGTAATGTGCCTTCTACAGAAGCTCTCAGATCCTGTGACTGCATGGTTGAGCCATTTTTCGGACTCTAGGAATAAGTTTTCATTCATTTTTTTTTTTTTTACTCTGTTACCCAATTGCCTCTACTTGGGTAAGATCCTTTAATATGTAGTACTTCTGACATGGCAGGTTTCAAACTCAGGCTGGAGTAGAAAGCCTGTGTAGTTTGATGACTCTACATTGCTCCCTTTGTCTCGTAGGACAGTTTATTGATTATCCACCATTGTGCCCCCAGCTCTCACCCACAGTTTTAATTTCTTTGTACCCTGGACTGCTGTTGGCATTCTCTCTGTGGTCCCCATGGGGCCTTCCTATTGTGGGCCTAAATGAATGGTTCAATAGGTTCCTATTCAGAGGTGGCCAGTGGGCCTGATTTTCTTCTCTACACTGGCGGGACCAAGGTGCCATCTATCATCATCTGACCTGGATGATTTAATTAAGGAGCCCCATCTGAACCATCAGTTATTGTTGACTTCTCTGTTTTGTTCCTCCTAATTCATTGAGAAGTATATCTTCTCGAAGCACCTCTCATTCTTCTGACACAGGATGGATGCCTACAAGATGGGCTCATGGCTCTCAAGTGTATCCACATAGTCATATGAAACATCTTAGCATTCTAAAGAGTCCTGGAACCTCTGCACGACTCTTTCTAGAATACACTGTTGGACATCCATGTCTTCACCACAGGACCTTAAGTCTTCTTGGTAACAAGGAATCTGGCTGTGTATGCCTTGGTTTCTACTCCTGATTCAACAAGGGCCTATGTCAGAACATTGCTAATAAAAAAGCCTCTGGATTATTCAAATAAAATATAAAATGAAAGAGAATAATTTACTATAGAATGCATAGATTTGTTTTAGTGAGTGGAAAGCCCAAGGGGACAGGTTTTAGTATGAAAACAGAATTATTTTATTTTATTCTTCTCTCATACAATACATCCTGACTGCAGTTTCTCTCTTTCTATCCCTCACTTGCCTCCCTTTTCCCCCAGATCCACTCCTCCTCCATTTCCCTTAAGGAAGGGGAAGGCCTCCCAGGGATATAAACTGAGCATGACATAACAAGATACAGCAGGGCTAGGTACAAACCCCATAGTTTCCAGCAGACATTTCCATGAAGCAGAAAATTTCAAAAGCAGTTCAGTCACTATCTGCTGTGTCCTGCAGAATGTCTCGCAGATTCTTTCATGAATCAGGAACCCCAAAGAATCATCTCACCTTTAGGCAAGTTCACCAGTCCTCTCTCTGTGGGTTCTTTGTGTCCAGTTTATGCAACAGTCCAGGCAAGAGCAGTTTCTTGCCCAAATGGCTAACCAACTCCATAAGGTGCCTCTTCGATGCCCATCTTCTTCTTGAAGTAGCTTGGTGCTGCCAGGAGCAGACGTGTCTCATTGTCATGAAAAACCCTAAGTTATTAAAACATTTAAAATGCCATATACTATAATCTTTGAAAGATATGAAGAATGCCTACCTAAAATATATCTATGTATATCTAGAAAATCTTAACTAACATGACTACAAGCTTAACTACTATTGATTATCCATTAACAACCTATATACATTACATTTTTAAATGAACTATACAATCACAATACCTTAATATCAGAAATATATATACATATAACAAAATTGACCTTAAATTTATATCAAAAAGCAAAATACATATCAATGCAAATTATTCATACCTATATCATATCCCCCTTTAAATGTAAAAGAACATTTATAAACAATATTTGGGAATATGGGCGCAGTTATTTCTCTCCAAACTGCTTCATGCTGAATGGGGGCGCTGTTAATCAGGTCTTTCATGGTGTAACCTGTGTGCCAGGGTCATCTCAGTCGGCAGTTGAGTGAAGTAATTTTTTGAAGGTGTTCACAGCAACCTTTCAGGAGGGCGTGGTCTATCATACCATATTGGAATAGAAGCAATACACAGGATCTCATCCTCTGTGAAAAAAAAAGAAGAAACTCCTTTCCAAAGCATCATGTCCTTAGATCCAAATTTTAAAGTCAAGGTATTTTCAAAATATCTATGTTGGATTAGTTCAGCAGCATTTATAAACAAATATCTTTTAGCATCTGTTGCTCCTTCCTCAGCATTTAAACAATTCAAACAGAGCATAATAGCATACAGTATCAAGATTTTCTGTGTATTTTCCATCTTTGTGCGGCTTTATTTTAACCTTTATTTCGTTTATATTTACTTTTAACTTTTTGCTTTTTGAGACAGGTTCTCTGTATATATTTGTCCTGGAATAACTCTGTAGATCAGACTTTCCTTGAACTCTCAGAGATCCTTCTGTTTCTGTCTTCCAGGCATTGGGATTAAAGGTGTGTGCTACCACATCTTGAAGTCACAGAGGTCAATCTCCCTCTGCCTCCCAAGTGTTGGGATTCAAGGTGTATACTACCACACCCAACTACTCTCTTTCTTCCTTATTTTTGTTTTTAAGAACTTTAACTTTTAGCCTGCATAATTTTTAAACACACTGTAAATCATTTAGAAATTTTCTTTGTCTTTGAATCTCTCTTTACTGTATATCTCTTTTTCTGACCACACGAGCCTTTAAATTACTGACCAATATGGGTAGGATTAAAGCCGTGGCTTTGCCAGCTAGATCCAGCCCATTCCTTAGCTTTCCAGCCTCATGGCAGAGGCACCGGTTATAGCCATGTTTATCACCACAACTCTGTGGCGTTTCAAGGTCCCTGCCAACAAGCAAGCTGCAGCATTATGTCCACAGACAACACTCAAGTCCTCTCTCTGTAGTCGGCCCTCCTGCCTCAAACAGTCAGAGTTTGCCCTGGCAGGACAGCCCAGAAAGCCCGCATTTTAAAACAACACAACTTTTTTCCTGCTACAGTTGAAAACAAACAAGCATGCAGTCAGCTTTTATCAATACCATTTAAGTGTTTCATGGCAGGACCTCTTAAAAGAGCTGTAAGCTTTGCAGCTAAAGCTGAGTCAGGAAGCCTCTCTTAGATGAGAGCACTTGCTTGCCTCTAGCAAGCAGAGCAGATCCGAGAAATTGCTACTACCACGTCGGGCGCCATTTTGTAGTGGGAGCTGCAGGCTGTGTTCCTGCTGCCCCAGCTCCTGGTCGCCCGGCTAGCTCAGTCAGTAGAGCATGAAACTCTTAATCCCAGGGTTGTGAGTTCGAGCCCCACGTTGGGCGCCATTCTGTAGTGGGAGCTGCAGGCTGTGTTCCTGCTGCCCCAGCTCCTGGTCGCCTGGCTAGCTTATGCCCCAAAATAACAACACACAAACTGTATTCTTTTAAACACTGCTTGGCCCATTATATCTAGCCTCTTCTCGGCTAACTCTCGCACCTGGACTAGCCCATTTCTAATAATGTGTGTAGCACCCCAAGGTGCGCTTACTGGGAAGATTCTAGCCTACGTCCATCCTGGGTCGGAGCTTCATCACATCTGCCTCAGAGAGCAGAGGCGTGGAGTCTGAGCTTACTTCCTCCCAGCATTCTGTTCTGTTTACACCACCCACCTATGTTCTAACCTATGAGGGCCAAGCAGTTTCTTTATTTTTTAACCAATGACCTTCCTCCATCATATCCCTGTGTCTGTTTACCTGTAAGAACATGGGTCTGAGAACAAGTGCCTTCCATGGTAGAACAGTGTGTCCCTGGGAGAAGCGTGGTTCAACGATGCTACTTCTCCCGTTAACTCCCTTCTGTTCTTCTTTGCTTCTGAAAGGTCAAGGCTGGATGGTGGCCCTAGGGGTGACACCCAGAGTTTCAGTCACCATCAAGCTTCCCTTCCTTATGAGGCCCATCCAGAGTTCATCTCTATCACTCTCCCTTGAACACAGGATGTGGGACTCCTACTCATCCCCATCAGCTACCACAGCCTTCATTAAGCTACCATAGTGTGGCTGCCTCTGTACCCAGGGTAGGGAAGGAGGGTCTCACAGCTTGCTCTCAAGTCATATCTAGCTAGCTGGAGCAAGAGAGACTCATCTTTGTCTCCCTGTGCATGAGCCTGGGTTGCTCCAGGGCAGGGTCCATGTGTTGGCCCCACACCAGGGTCCAGTAGAGAAGGAACATCTTGGGAAATATAATCTCTAGTGAGTTTATCACCAAACAAAGGCTGGTGCTCTTTGTGATGGAAGTGATGGTGGCAAAGAAGATGGTGGAGGTGACCATGCCGAGGATAAAGGCTCTAACAGCGGCAGCCACCACCACAGCAGTAGCTAGCTCTATTGTGTCCTTGTTGCCTGCTGGGTACATTGTAAGAGTTTTATGGGTTTTTGTCATATCTGTCACTTAATCTGACATTGGTGCTGCCTCAGCCTCTATTTCAAACTTAGAAACCCTATGTCACAGAAGGGTAAGCTGACCACCCTGTAAACATGTTCACCCAGCCACAGAGCCAGAATCTAGCCACAGTGCTAGAATGTTCGCTCCAGAAGGAAGGATTTTAACTCCCTAGTCTTCACTGTATTGCCAACTTGGGTGTAGGGACCTCAGGTGTTCATTAAACAGGGCTCATGCTGACCCCAGCCTGCCTGTCTGCATGCTGTATGGATTGGATTCCAGCCCCAGAGATCATCACTGTTGAGATTATATTGGAGCCTGATACTGGTTTGGTTTCAGTGCCCAGGGCAAGCCATCTCATACCCTTGCCCTAAGCCATCTCTAGCCAGGCTGTTCCCACAGGGCTTGCTTCCTCCATAGAAAGCAGGAATCCAGAGAGAACCTTTATCTATTCACCAGCCAAACCTCACTCCTGCCTTCAAAGGCTTACGTCAAGGATGTGCCAGATCCGGGCATCAGATCTGCATCCAACTCACGCCAACCACAGAACTCTGGGGCGGTTCTGTAGAATTCTGAGCTGAGATCACACGGTTTAAGACCCAAAGAAAACATTCCCAGGGTTTGGGTAGTGAGAAAGTGAAACAGTGATGATACTGCATTCTGCAGTTTGCACATTAATGTCCATTTGGGCAGCTCTTGGTGGCACATGGTGCCTGAGTGCCCCAACCTATGAGTTTATGGTCAAAGAGGTCAGCGTTGTGCATAGGCCCAGCAACCTGAGAAGTCGGATTTGGATCCAAGAAGTATCAGGGATTTTTCTAGGCCAAGTACTGAGGTAATTCATTTTGAGAGATACCCACATTATTCTTCATGACTGCTCTCTGAGTTCTGTTATTCTGTCTTAGATTTTAGATGTCAGATGAAGTGTTTGGGAGAAAAAGGTGTGCGTGTGTGTGTGTGTGTGTGTGTGAGAGAGAGAGAGAGAGAGAGAGAGAGAGAGAGAGAGAGAGAGAGAGAGAGAGAGGTATGTATATGTGTTTGCATAGTATATGGGAGAAAAAGTTATGGATGGGTGTGTGTGTGTGAACATGCACACATATAGGCCATAGATTGGTATTGGGTGTCTTCTTCAGTCTGTCTTGATTGAATATACTTTTTATATGTAGGTGGAGTTTCTCACTTAATCTCAGCACTCTCTACTTTGGTTCGTCTACCTAGGCAGATTGTTGAGGATACAGCGCATCTCTGGCTCCCATGCTGTGATTATAGGCAGGCCATCCATAGTAAATTTCTAGATTTGGTAACCACACTGGGTCCAAGGACAGACCAGACCAGGAAAAGACCCCTCCCCCACAAACCACACAATATATACCCAGGGTACTCCTTCTGGTGAGAAGGGTAAAAGAGAGAATTCTGGATACTGGGCCCCCATTTAGCATTTGGACTCTAGGGATTTGAACTCTGGTCCTCACATTTGCCTGGAAAGTGCTTTACCCACCGAGCTATCTCTCCAGTCTAGGAGAAGAGTATTTTATTGATTCTACAAAGTGATTGGGCCCCAAGTCCCACATTTTGCTTCAAGTCCAGAGTTTGGAATAGTGCTCTTAGGTTCAAATGCTCCCTGTGCGTTGATGGCGGGGGAGGGACTGTGTGAAGAGGGACAGACATGCTCCCAGGACTACTTGGCACTGTGGTTCTCTTTTCTCAGGGATCTTGCAAGACTCTACTATCTGGGCTCTTTTGCAGTTCATCATGGCTAGTGATGACTTGAGCCTGGGCCAGGGCTGCAGGAGCAAAAGTGACCCATGTGTTGGCAGTTGTGTTTCCTGGGAGGTCAGCCTATAGGAAGCTTACCCAGGATGCTGTTGGGATTCAGATTGACCATAGGTGTGAGAATAAGGCAGGAAGGCAGAGAGAGATGGTGAGCTGTGTGGCCCTGAAGGACAGTGGACTATTTGATGCCTCCTCTTCCCTAGTGCCCATCCAGGTCAGGGCAAAAGAGCTGGTCTTTATGTCTGTAAGACTGAGCTACTGAGCTTCAGTCTGGAGAGACTCCAGAAGGAAGAAGCCTACAGAAGATAGCCTGCTAACAATACTCCCAGCACCTGGGAGTAGGGCTTGCCATCTTGGCAGAGGACCTGGGCAAAAAAAATCATAGCATCTATGGCACACCCAATTGAAGTTTTTGGTCCTAAAATCCCTGCATATATACATATGCCACCATTTCCCTGTAGACCTTTAACGAGAATTCCAGGCACTGGCCAGAGGTTGGAGCCATAAGATGGAAGGAGCCTGGGTCCCCGAGTGATTGCCTAGAGCAAAAGTCAATTTGAAGTTGAAAATGCTGATAGGAGTAACCATCCATCCATGTCTGTTCAAGCTATAGAGATTTGAGGTGTAAGAAAGGCAGAAAGGTAAAGGTGTTGGGGGAACCCAGAAGCAAATTAAAGCCTGTAGAATTTTAGTACATCAGCAGCAAGCAGTATATCAGGAGTCTGAAAAACTGGAACGTGGATCTCTCTTTCTGCCCCTGCTTTGTGCACAGACACAGCACAGTTAGGGTCATACTGTGTGGGTAGCAGCCAGGAGTACCTGCTTTGTGTTGGACGAGCAGATTTGAAACCCTATCTGTCTACTGTCAGCTTTGAATCTTGGCCAGTTAGAAAATTGCTGTGGTGAGGTGACATGGCCTTCCAGGTGGGAGCTTGGGCTCCACTTGGTTGACATACGGGGACTATCCAGGCAGATAGCCTTTGAGCCTTAGTTGTTAAAAATTGGGTTGAAAAACACCCGACTCAGGTCCTAGAGGCCGCTCTTGAACATGTCAAACTCATTTGGTTAGTGGAGGTTTAACCAAAACTCTTGGTCACTGGTTCCAGTGAAGAGCAGGAAGATGGAATTTACTGAAGCGACTTTCTTTACACATGTCACTTGTGGATCAGGTGACACACAGACCTGGGTGATCTCTAAAAGCCCTTCTAACAAGTGTCTTCATGGAACAGGCAAGGGGACAGAGAGTTGATGGCCATAATAGAGCCATGTCCTACTCAGCCATAAATGGGACAGCTATATTATTCTCTCTTCCTGCAAAGCTTGGAGGACATCCTGGAAGAGGAAGGTGGAAAGGTGGAGGATGCAGAGAGTTGCTATCAAATAGTGGCTTCTAGAAGGAGAGAACCATTACACCCATGAACGCAAGCTCCATACAGCATTCCAGTCAATCTTCCAGCATGCAGGAAAAAGGACATGAGAGAGGCCCCGCCCTTAGTTAAGGCTCTATTGGCAATTAATGACCGCTGGGGGCAGGAGAGTTGATCTTCTTCAGTGTTGTGTGCCCAGGTAAGTTGGCTATGTTCCAAATGGTCTCACATCCATAGGAATGTTGGCAGTGCTAATTGGATTCCATAGGTAATTAAAAAAAAAAAAGACATGAAGAGGGTCATGTTGGGAAAGGATCAGGAGTTGGAGGGGCAGAGGTGATGTGAAGAAAAATTGTGTACATGTATAAAATGTTCAAAGAATTAATACAAAATACATTAAAAACATACACAAGGAAAGGGAGCTACTCCACCAGGCTGTGGTGCCTAAGAGCCTAGAAGGTAGGTTTGCTGTCAGTGAAACAGGCTGGGTAGAGGGAGGGTGTGGTCCAAGGTTGGAAGCTAAAAGCTGCAGAAATGCTAGTAGGCAGAGGAGAAAGGGCAGGGAAGGGAAAACTGGGAATAGCAGGCAATCCTAAACCAGGGCAAAAGTGCAGAAAGTTGAGTCATAGACGGAAGGCGTGTCCAGTCTCCCTAGAGTGGAAACTTCCACAGCAACCGCCGAGTGCCCTTCAGGACAGAATCTGCCTTTCACTCACTATGCCGCATGTGGGCAGCGATGGGTGGAGACAAGATTGCCATGTGACATTTCTTAGCCGTCTTCCACTGTCCCCTGCTTCTCTTGGCAACAACTTGAGCCCATGGGTTCTTCTCGTTCTCAGTTCCGCCTTGTGAGCCCACCTGGCTGTGCTTTCTGCCAACCGACAGATATTCAAAACACCACAGCCTCTTGGGTACCATCCAAGCACAGCTCCAGGTGGCCTGGACAGTTTGACAGTTGGCTTCGATGTGGCAGTTTAAAGGACAATGGCAGGACTGGGAGCAAGAGATACAGGCTGTGTCTAGGCTTTTCAGACGCAGCAAATAAAAATGCTTGTGCCCGCATGTATCTGAAATTTGAATTGAAAAATGCATACATCGCTAGTACATGTATGCACTGGATATTTTGTAAGGGACATGCTTATTTGTCATTCACTGGAATTCAAATTGACCGTGGATCCTGTATTTTACCTGGCAGGTGCCTGGGTTTCCCTGGCCAGGTCTGGATGGATATAGAGGCCTTTGCTAAAAGGTGCAAGTAAAGAAGCTGCAGACCGCAGTCAGGTGGGGGGCTCTCCCGCCATCAGGTCTTTAACTCTTCCATTCATAAAACTCACCAAGAGGCCATGGCAATGGGGAGGGCAGCTGGACCTCATCCATCACGCTGCCACGATTGAGGCTGGCTCCCAGTGCACGGTGGTTCCAGCACATTAATGATCATTATAGACCTAATGAAGATTGGTGACACTGCCAGTGGGCGGAGGCTCTCAACCCATTGTTCTGTCAGGCAGAGAGGAGTGGTGCCCCCAAGAAGGGCTTATGGGAAAGGAGGTTAGGGACCGGAAGAGTTGGGAGGAGTGTGTGGAAGGCCAAAGATGGGAAAGGCCAGGCTGAGCTAAGGGTGGAGGTTAAGGAGAGGGTGAAGGAGGCTACATGGTGGACCTGAAGTTGTCGATCACCGGAACAGAGAGAAAGGCCCCCAGCATCAGCATTAGGGGTATTGTGCCTGTAGATCCAGGAGATCTACAGGCACAGATTTCACTGTCAGTGCCAAAGAACACTGGACTATGTCTGTCACGGTTCTGGGGCCAGAGTGAGAGAGAACCCTGCCTGTTGTTTTCTAGTTGCTGGTGGCCCCACATCTTCCTTCGATTAGGGCCCCTTTACCAGCAAATCCCTATGGAGTTTCCTTGTATCCTCCTCTTATATATCAAGCCCCTGTGTTTCTGGGGTCTGGCAAGATGGCTAGGTGGTAAAGGGCTTGTAGGCTTGGCACCTGGTTGGGTTACCCAGCACCCCCATGGAAATGTGGGGGTAGTTGTGTGCTCTCGTGGATCTCAGTGCTGAAGAACCAGAGACAGGAGAATCCTTACAACTTGATGACCAGACAGCCTTGCCAAATGAGTAGGCTTCAGGATCAGTGAGAGGCCTTGTCTGCCAAAAGAAGATGGAGTATGACTTGGGAAGAATTTGTCTTTAGTTCCTTGATCACTGGGAAATGACCTGAGGAAACCATATGAGAGTGACCTCTGGCTTTCATACACACACACACCTGCTTCAGTTTTACAAGGACACATTAGTGTCCATCATTTAGTCTCCAGCATAACAATCAAAGATCAGCTGTCTCCTTTTGGGGTCCTAAACTTAATCCCTCTTTTGTCACATAAGGTAGCACCCATGTTGTTACGTACAGCATTTATTCATGGATCTAAGGGTATATATTTTGGAGATCTATTTAGTGAAGACTAAGGTTTGAGGAAATGTTGAGTAGGAAGGCAGGGAAAGACCCTTCTAGGACCCACCTGGAACCTCTGGTCGCACTTTCTTTTCTTGAAGCAAAGGCAGAGCAGTTACACCTCCCTGATGGGGAGCACGTGCCCCAGGGTAGGGGTTCTTCATTTGCCTTTGGCTTGTACTGGTCATGCCCCTCACCAGCCTGCTACTCAATCCTATATATGACAATCTTAGGGTACATCGGCTCTCGGGGCCCCTGTACCCAGAGACTGGATGGTAATGTCCGGTCACATTTTACATGAAAGAAACTGAAGTTCTTGGAAATGGAGCCCTAGGTCTTCCCAGCAGAATCTGGACAGGGACCCCAGAACTGAAGGTGACACAGAAAACAGCTTTCCTAAACACCCATGGGGTTCCCCTGTGCATCTCCAGGGACAAGAACTCTCAGACATGGGTGTCAAAAGTTGTTGGACTTGAGGCAACAGATTTTGTTTACTTGGGCAGGAGACTACATTGTAGGATAAAGGGGGAGCCTAGCTGAGGTCCTGAACAGAAAGTATAACACAGGGCAAAGTTTGGGAGGCAGACAAGCTCATGTTTGGATCCAGTCCATCATTTACTGGTTGTTTTATTTAATTGGTCTCATTACTTTGTCTCTAAAATAAGCTAGCAATCTGACCCCACAATGATGCTGTGGCATTTAAGTGATTTAATGTCTCTATTCATCAAACACTATACCAGGTATCTAGTGGTATTGACCGATCACATCCCCTACCCGCTGCTACTCTTTGGCTCCCATAGACCACTGACATCCTTATTTCAGTGTCCCGTGACCCATCTGTCGCTAATCAGATGAAGGCACACAATTTTATGGCAATGTAAGGTCCTTCCCAAGAAACTCACCATTTCAGTGCATACAGGCACCTTACATTCCTGTGGAAGGCCACTTAATAATATCCATTGGGCAAAAAGATTAGCAGAAGTTTGGCTCTGCAGTGCTTGAATATGTTACACGGAAGGAGGAGTGAGGATGAATCTCTTCCTTCTCTGCCATCACCTTTCTGGTAGATTTTTCTCACTCCAGGTGTTCCAAACCCAGAGTGAAAACTTCCTCTCTTCCATTTGACATTTTCAAATGTGTTGCCGCATCCCCAGTGGAGCGATGCCACCAGGGATGGCGCCGCTCTCGGCTCCCACCTGACAAAGTCGCTCCTGAGATCTGTCTGTGCCATAATGAATGTACTGACTTAATACCTTTAAGGACTTCATAGGCACACCTGCAGTTAAGAGCTCAGTGTGGGGCTCTAGTTTGAATTTGCCTTTCCGTAAGAATAATTTTGGCAGCTTTCCTCCCATATGCTTCGTATTCTCCGTAAACGCGAACTGGAGACACCCTTCCTCTCAGAACTTCTCAGCGTGAATACATTCAGAAATTCTAAAAAGGCAATAGGAACGGAAAGGGGAGAGTAGCATTTGGCTAGCACCTGCTCTCTGCCCAGCCTGGTCTGTGCACCTTTGCAAGTGCAAGCTCATTCTGTCTGCACAGAGCCTACCTGGGAGAAAGATGGCACGGGGCTCATTTTTGCAGAGCAAGAGATGGAGGGCTCAGGAGGGCAAAAGCTATTACTGATGCACCTGGATGCAAAACCAGTATCCTCTGCGTCCAAACTCTTCTCCTAGGCCACCCTCAGCACCCTGTCTCCAGTTCTCTAGCCATGCTATTCTCAAACCCCATCTCATTAAAAACATGGAATGATTCAGAATGGAAACTTGAAACTCTGCTGTGAGATTTTTGAAAGAACTTGCTTGGCTCAAACTTTGCCTTGGACCGCATCCCTTTGATCCTTGGTTAAACGGCTTCAACATCCCCATCTCCTTGTGTGTGAACAGAAGCAAAGTTGGACAGAGCTGCCCGTGGCCTCGGATGGAAGGAGACTTTGATGCTAGTCTAGGAAATGTGTGTCTTTCTCCAAGTATCCTGGCCTAGAGAAGGCAAATTCTTTCCATGGATGTTCCGACAGCCCTCACGGCTGTCTGCCAACCTGGCTCCCAGGCTGCCCCATGAACTGTGCCACGGTTCTGTCAGGGGAGATTTGGGTGTTTCCCCTCTTCACATTAATCTTCATTTTCATTTGCTGCCATGAAGATATGTCTTGAACCATTCACTCAGAAGGCAGGGGTGTGGGGAGGGGGCGTTCCTCCACATCCCAGACAGCAGACTTCATGGATGGCTATTTGTCCTCGGATGTTACAAAATAAACTATGGGAGGAAATGGCTTTGGGAGTTTTCCTTGCTTTGCACTACATGTCCTTCTCCATCTGTAAATATGTCCAGGACAATAATAACCAATTTTATTATTGTGCATCCTTGGTCAAGATGATGGAAATGTCCTTGTGGCTCTGAGAGTTGAATGATTTCTTTAACTCCATGGTGCTTCCCATGGCCATGGTCCTCAGACAGTACACCTGCAGTGTAGGAAGTGAACAATAGCCTCTTTATGTCCACCCCAGAAAATAGACAGGCATTTTTCTTGGCATACATGCCACTGCATCTCAACTTTTGGGAAAGCCGGCTTAGCTCTGGAACTCTGGCTTCTTTGGCTTCTCAAACCTTGGCTAAGAATCCCACTTCTATTGACGAGCTGCCCACCAGTTCTCCTGGGCTTTTAACAGGTAGAAAGCTGGTTAAATGTAAATATTCCTCAAGCAACAGAGAGCTCTTATCTCTGAGGAATACTAGGTGCCCTGATTTTACCTTCCAAGGAAACACTCCCATAGAGTCGGAAGGGGAGACTCACATTATTGAACTCTTGCTGTTGGCTTCCTCTGTTTCATGGTCTTTGCTTTATTGGTATTATTTAATTTTATTTAATTTCTTGTAACTATTTCATTATTTTATAATGACAAGAATACAGATTCAGAAAATGTAGCCGAGGGTAATGTGAGACTAGAAGGTCTCATAAGGTTTCAAAATTTGTGCTCATCATAAAGAGCTGTTTCTTCCCCACTTTTCTGATTATGTATTTTTGCAAAGCCCAATGAATCAACACTTATACCCCAAATTGGACCTTTTTGATGCTGCTTTAGAAAACATTTAGGGCTGGAGAGATAGCTCAGAGGTTAAGAGAACTGGCTGCTCTTCCAGAGGTTCTGACTTCAATTCCCAACACCGAAATGGTGGTCACAACTATCTTTAATGAGATCTGGTGCCCTCTTCTGGCCTGCAGGCATCAATGAAAGCAGAATACTGTACACATAATAAATAAATCTTTAAAAACATAGAAACATTGATTTAAATAATTGGTTGCCATAAATTATAACAAACCACTAGGCTTACACTATCTGATTTGTTAGCTATTGTTTATTGGGTACAGGGGCATAATCTACATTAAGATAATATAGACAGGAAATAAGATCTTACCACTTCTTCCAATGCAGCCTCAGAGACAAGCGTGGGCACTTTAGGTCCATTTTTACAAAGGAGAAGAGCTTAATTCTGACTTGGAAAAACAGAGATGGCCATAGTAATATTTTATTAAATGCTGAAGGTTGAGTGAAAGCTTTATAAATAAAGAAATACAGTGAGTGATAGCTACAAGAAATGTGGAAAGCTTGAGATTTTCCTATAGGATTGTGTGTGGAAGGCCCAAGCAACATTCTCTGGTAGAAAGCTACTGAGATGTCTCAATGTGGTTGATACTGAGAGGTTTCTACCAGGTAAGGCCTAACCTTTAGCCTTGCTACAGGAGTAACTTTCCAAATGATCTCCATCTAGCATGGTAGATTCCCAGGAAACACACTCAGAAGGTCAGTACACACTCGATACAGCCAGTATAGTAAGCAAGAGAGGCACAGCTCTTGTCTTGGGTAAAATACTATAGTTGTACGAGATGTTTTTGTTGTCCTTTGTTTTTGTGAATAAATTCTGCAGGGAAGTAAATTATATCTGAAAGTTCCAATGTGAAAATATACTCAGGGCTAATCAAGATAGTTGTGTAGTCTAAGGGTTCTGTAGTATCAGACCATCATGGCTTCTCCAAACATTCTTACGATAGAGATACATTTCCATGGAGACAGCATGGGTTGAGTCCTTGAACTCATTGTGTCCTGGTCACTGATGATACAGGCACTGCTCATCTTTCTCCTTTTCTCTGTGTTTTTCAATTTTCCATCACTGTGCTACCTTTTGACCTGAAGTCTCTTCTGTTATTAGCAACTCTCTGTTATTTAGCTTATTTCTCTAATTTCTGAGTTTTTGGAAGACCCCACAGGGATGCAGGGATAATGGCCATGCTTGAGGCTGGGAGACTGACTTCATAAGAGACCACACGGGGAGAGCCCAGTGACAGATGGTGGTTGGTTATAGAGCCACTTGTTCTTCAAGACCCTATTCAGTTCCTTCTGTTTTTAGGGGAAAAAATGAGCTGCAAAACTACGATCTCATCATCTCATTTCTCCATCAAAAGAAAAACAAGACCATGGATCAGGGAAAAGTTGTCTCCCTTGATAATCAACCTTTATACTAATTATGGGCATTGTTTCAAGCTGGTGGCTTTGGCTGCAATGGGACTCAGGAGCCGGATAGCACCTCTATCAGTCCCACAGAACCACCTGTCCCTGGAGTCACACAGCACCTGCAGGAGAATAGGTACGACGTTGTGGTCCAAAGAGTCTGACATTTCCTTTTGCTCATATTGGAGTTCTGAGTCCATTTTCACTGCTGTCAGTCCTCAGGGTCGAGGGCCAGGTTCAGCTTCAGTGTGTGGTCAAGACAAAACTGGAGTCTTGATATCAGGCAGAATAGAAAGATTGGCTTTTCTGTGCTGTCTACACTTTGTATTTAATCATTGAGAGAGACCATATGTCCTGGTCTTTAATATTGCCATCAGCAACTAACACATCGAACTCTTTCAGATTCGGGTATCATATATGGCCCCCATGAAATATTTATAATTTTCAATCTCACTTTATAGACTAACAGTTGACACTAGATATATTGTATAATCAGTTGTCAACAACATGCTGTTGGTATTGGTTCCACAGTCACAAGTTTTATCAGGATACTGTTCCCCATTGTAGTTTATTTTATTTGTAATTTTTTTATTTCTTACAATATGTATAGTTCCAATAAAACTGATTGTAAAGATTTATTCTCTTAAAAATTTATATATGTGATTTTTGTGTGGGTATGTGTGGGTATAGGTGTAGCAATCTATGGAGGCCAGAAGAGGGCACTGAATTCCCTGGAGCTGGAGTTACAGGTTCTCGTTGTGGGTGCTGGGAACTGAACTTGAGTCCTCTGTGATAGTAGAAATCTCTCTCAACTTCTGAACTATCTCTCCAGCTTGGTTTTGTTTCTCTGTCTGTCTGTCTGTCTGTCTGTCTGTCTATGTATCTATGTATGTATCTATGTATGTATGTATCTATGTATCCATCCATCCATCCATCCATCCATCCATCCATCCATCCATCCATCCATCCATCCATCCATCCATCCATCCATCCATCTGGGCTGATGAATCTTCAGGCTTGCTCTTGACGCGCTGACCCTTTCTTCTTTCTCAATCTTCTCTTTTGAAATGGAAATGACTGACCTATGCTTATCTCCCTGTTGTGTTTCAGAGACAGGCAACTCTTCTAGTGTGACCGGTTCACAGATGGGGAGAAGTCCTGCCTCGGGATGAGTCATACCTGGAGTTGCTAACATGCCTGACCTAGATGAGATTTTCAGGGTGATGGATTGAGTAAATACTTGGTGGGATACTGGGAGGGAGTGACCTTGCTATATATTCATGAAGGATTTGATTCTGAGGAGCCCGGAGGGTGTGACAGGTTGTCATATTCTCTGCAAATTTGTATTTCCTAAACTCCAGCACCTCAGAATACAGCTATATTTGTAGATAATGATCATTTGTACAAGTATTTTGCAAAAATCCAGCTGCATGAGTGTACTCTAGTCTGACTTATAACTTGTCAGAAAAGGAAGCTGAGGATATGGCTCAGCTATAGACTGCTTATCTAGTGTAAGAAAGACCCTAGGCTCAAGTCCCTTTACTACCAAAATTAATGAAGAGAGATTAGGGCTCAGATACATAGAAAGAACATGGAAGGACCAGGTGAGGGCACAGGGAGAGGCGAGTTACCCGCAAATGAAGAAGAGCTCCAGGCAGAACCTGCCGTGATCAGATTGACCTTGGATTTCTGTCCTCAGAATGATCAAACATAAGTTTATATTGTAGAGCCACCTAGTTTCTATTATTTCTTTGTGGCAGCCCTATCAGCATCATACAGTTTCTACGGTCAGTTTGGTAATTACTCAAAGGAAAATTTGGCAATGTCACTTGAATGTTAGTAAAATGTAGAACTTAGATACTTGGTTGATTTGTTTATTGCAAAGTTGATATTGCTTCGGCTCAACTTGAGTATGCTTTTACTTCTCTGGTGCGTGTGTGCATGCGTGCATGTGTGTGTGAGACGGGGAGGGGGGTCACTAATGAACAGACTAAGAGCCCAGCCAGTTCTACACAAAGAATGCTTCTACTGAGCTCTTCTCCCAGACTCCCAACTCTTATATTGTAAAATGGAAGATCATAGCATCTGAAGTTTACTTCCTTAATAGCCTAAGGAGTTTTTGTTTCTGAAGATTCAACATAAAATGTGTTTCCTTTTAGGAAGCGCATCTTCCTCAACTCATAGTAAAGGAAATTACACTGTGCTCTTAAGTATAGGGATTCTTGGAAATGAAAGTTGCCTTTAGTTTCCAACAATGCCCCCCGCCCCCCAATTTTCATCTCCAGTGTGGGTTTCAGACGCCCTTAACTGAAGGCTTGCCTCGAGACACTGTCTGGAGCCAAACCCTTTGGAGTTGGCTGTGTTCCACTGAAAGGAGCCGCGGGATCCAGGAGCCTCCCCTTCAACATCAGTCTTGACCTCCCTCCTGCCCCCATGAGCATTCTGAAGAATTTAGCCTGGCAAGGTTCTCTTTTCCAGTCTTAGATTTTTCTGTCTGGGTTCCAACCCTTAAGCACGGATATGTAAAAAAAAAAAAAAATTGCTGAAAATTCCTTGTTGACATCTCGTTTCCGAGCTGGAGTTACCAGCAGAAAGCAAGGAAATATCAGCGAATGTGTGAAGAAGGATCTTGCCAGCATTCAACATAGACTTGAAGATCAACCAAGTGGTGGTGATACAGCAGTAGCGGTTCATGGGCCAACCTCGGGAGTATGCTTTTCCGGAGAAGAAGGAAAATCGTGCCTGCTTTATCGTTTACTTTTTTAAATGTAAATGCCTTTGAAGTCACAACCAAGTGGGTACCGCGCTGGAAGTCATGTTTCACTCCTTTCATGATCGAGTGCTTGAGCTTTAGGTCCCTTTAAGAAACACGAAGAACAGTGTTATATGTCAGAATAGCTGTATATCAAGTGAGCATGTTTCCATGTCACCTAGAATGTCATTTCTCCCAGGCCCCCCTTCCCACAAGTCAACAAAGCTAACAGAGCCGAAACTTCTGTAGATCTCCATTCCTTGGGCTCCGGGTGCCTTACAGGGCTCCGATGGGTGAGCTTGGAGTTGACAGTGTGGTTGGTGTGCGGAGGGTGAGGTGGACGTTAGCAACTTCAGTTTGGATTGAAGTTTCAGTTATTCATTGCACGCCCTTGGCTGTGTCATTCTAAATTTGTGCCCTAAGGTGGAAATAGTATGCGCCCCAAATATTTTTGTGTGTGCATTCAATGAGATGATGACTGTGAATCCAGTCCTTAAGCCACAACTGGGCCATGCAGATGTTAGTCATTATTTTCAGTGGCATCTGTGACCTAGTTTTGACTGTGGTTTACTTTCAGGGAGAAGAGCATTATAAAAAGCCTCTTGGCTCATCTGGAGCAAGCCTAATCCTCTGATTTAATACCCAAGATCATATTATAAGCAAGCGCCCTGGTGCCAAAATAGTTCGACTCCAGGACTGTTCCTCCCCTCTGTGTTCTTGTTTGCTAATTAGTGACAAGTGGCGTTTGCATCAGCCTACTAAAATTTAAAAGTCCCCTTAAATAAAATCCATACTCTCAGATAGAGCATCACCTCCAGGGTCCACCCTGTGTTCAGCTAAGGGAAGCAAAGTGCGTGTTGTAATTTTTCCATCTCCAGCTCACCATCATCTACGTGGAAGCTGTTTTCCCCACTTATACATTGTCTCTCAGATACCTTTAAAATAATCCTCTGATGCGCCTACTTTCTCTCAGATGGCTTCATATGCATGGTGATGTTTATGAAAACTGCCTAGCACATGTCTGGAAGAGATTAGTCATTTTAAAAGGGAGAAAGCCACTATTGGTTCAGAATTCGCGTTGGATGGAATTCTGTAAGATGACCCCCCGTTTTTTCATCTCAAACTGTTCATCCCACCGTCTTATCAGGTGACCACAGAGTGCCTTTCTGGCTCAGTGACTGATTTCTTGGAATTCAGAGGACAGAATTCGACGAAGCTTCCTCCAAACCCACCCAGTCTACTTTGGCCTCACTGCATAGCTCCATCCAGACAGGCGTCATCCATAACCTCAACCGTTCTGTTCATCTCTGATGCCGTAGATTGTGTCAGTTACAAACCTTGGCTCCTTTTCCCTTGGCCTTTGGTGGTGAGGCGCAAAGCAGTGCTTCAGCGGGGTGGTTTATCGTAAGGGACGAGCTGATGCTGTAGAAGGAAGGGCCCTGGCTTGGGTTCAGGAGGCCTGGGTCCCCATCACATTGGAGCCACTGCTCAGCTTCCAAGTGGCGCCTTGCCTTCTGCTTTCTTTGTTAATGTGAGAAACCAGTGCTTTGAAGAAAACCCTCTTCAGAGCTTTTCGAATCTGGAGTTTTCCATTATCGATCAGGTTTGTGAATATGGAGAGAATATGGGCTCGAAGATCTCAGTAGGTCTGGTCTCTGATTTGAGGAAACTACGAAAGGTCTTTAAATCCCAGCACTTATTGGGTAGGAAACAGTGATGATCATATTCGGTCATGTTCGAAATGTGCTCATGTGTATGCAATATTCTACTGTATTCCACTGTAAAGCCACTTTCCCGTCTCTCTTGTTAACTCTAGGAAAGCACTAATTATGTGGCAACAGAATAAGAAGCGGCAGACAAACATCATCAAAGTCGGGGCTCTGTCTGCAAACTCATCCTATCTTGTTCCAGGCATACGTGGGGGCAGAACTATGACTTGACAAAATTTCTGATTTCTTCTAGCTCTGGATCTCCCTGACTATGGTTTTTTTTTTTTTTTTTTTTTTTTTTTTTTTTTTTTTTTTTTTACACAACTTCACTCTAATCACTAATAATACTCTTTGCAGAGAAAATTGGCAACACCCTTCTCCTACACAGGATGTTAGGGACATTTATGATGCAAAAGCAGCGTAGCGAGGCCTCAGATATTGACAATAAAGGACTGTGACTTCTGGGATATTTTCATGACGTGGACAGAAAAGGAAGTTGACAAGAATAGGAGAAGCTGGGATTGGAATGTGGACACGTTACCATCACACCTTGATGACTTCATTGGATAACAGATTAATGCCCATGTAAACTTGATTCCAAGGCGCCACGCGAAAGCATAGCCCGGAACCAGAATTGGGCCATACTATGACCTTGATCTTCCAGATTCTTTAAAAGTGTGGGAAAATTTCTATGGTTTACAAGCCTCACCTGGGTAGTGCCTTGTTCTAGCAGCCCGCATAAACTACAATGCTTGAAGACTTAGACACAGGTTAGAGTATAGACAGATACGAACCGTCGTGTTGAGGAATAGAAACTTGAATACCCCAGGCCCTTTGCTGGCTGCGCATGACTTGCACACAACCCTCCCATACCATGGTGAAATGGTTAAATGGTATTTTGAAAAGTTTTCAGTAAACGACAGAATTGGACTTGATTCTGAGTTGGTTTGGCCTGTCTCTGCTCTTCTCCCATGACCATGTTTCTTTATGGACACTCAGTGGTTGGAAGGAGTGGTCAGGGGCCTTTCCATGAAGGTCTGTGCTATCTAGCTATACAGGGTAGAATAGGGCTCGGCTGCAGGGGGAGGCTGGGACTGCCAGTTCCACTGGGACTGATTGGCTGTGTGATCTAGAGAGGTTGACGGCCTTCTCTGAACTTGTATATAATGGCTCTATGAAATGGTCCCTCTTCAGGGGCCCTAGAACACTCACATCCGAGGCTTCTTGTTTTATTCAGAAAACCCCCGCTACTCACAGGCACCTCACAGATTAAGCCACAGAACCTATCAGCTTGTGTCTTTCTGCAGATCTGTGAGAGTCCTGGCCACACTTGTGTGGCAGGCTCAGGAAGTTGTAGAATCTGTGTGTTTTCCGGGGTGATCTTTCCTATTGAACTGGTTCCTGAAGAGTATGGAGGTCTGGAGAGTGGTTTTTTTATTCCTCCTCGTGAGCCCCCCAAATGAACATTTCCCTGGATTAGTTACTTGGCATGTCTCAGAATACAGAAACTCATGAAATACGTTATTTCAGAAATTGAGGGGACATGCTTCAAAGTTGAATGAAAACAGTTTAGAACGAGATGTCTTTGTTTACCCGAGAACTTGGGAAAGCATAAGCTATTTTGAACGTAAGGTTCTGGATGACAGTCTGTGCTTCAAAACCAGTTCTTTCCCGTTAAAACCTTTTCTTTTTTTCTTTTTGGCAAAGATAGGAATTTTGAGCATGTAAATTTTGAAAACACACAGGAGTCTTTATTCTTGCTTCAGCTCACATTATTGGTTGTAATAGGTCCAGAAAAGATGAATTTGATAAAAGCGGTGAATTACTCTTGTTTTTATACCTTAGAAAAAAACAGCCTATAATTTCTAATCACTCTTTCCTAGAAAGACTTTTCCCAGAGCTTTGTGCTTCATGACAGGGACATCAGTGGTGGTTAGTAATGATAGAGATGGTGATGGCAACTATTGGAATACACAGCTCTTGATTTCTGGGGTACCATGCAAGCTCAATGCTGATGACATCTATTGGAATGCACACCTCTTGATTTCTGGGGTACCATCAGGCTCAATGCTGATGACATCTATTGGAATGCACACATTGATTTCCGGGGTACCATGCCAGCTTCTGAAGAATATCAGTGATGCTAAGAACATGCACAAACCCACCTACTTTTCATTATACACATGGCATTCTTAGGACAGGTGCGTTGCATGGTTACACAAACCTATAACTGTGGCACGCAGGAGGGAATGGCCAAGGATCATCAATCTGGGCTACATTATGAGGTCTTCTCTCAAAAAGCCAAACAAAACAAACAAAAAACCAAATAACAATGACATCTTTTTAATTGCAGAGAATTAGGAAAACCATATTTAAGCTGATACCCATGTGTCTTGGTAACATTTTGGTTGCTGTGGTAAAGTAGCTGCCACCAGAGAGGGAAACAGTTTATTCTGACTGACATTTGAAGGTACAGTCTTTCACAGCCAGGGAGTCATGGTGGCAGTTCATTACATTACATCCATCGTCGGGAACAGAAAGAGAAACACTCATACTCAATCAGTTTCTCATTTGAATGCTGTCCAGTACCCAAGCTGAGAGAAAGATGATATCAGTGTAGGGTAGGTCACAAGTGAAGGCAACATCTAGTTTCATTTCTGCCGCTAGGATAAAATCCCCTGACATTGAGCAGCTTATGAGAGAAAGGAGTTTCTTTGGCTTACAATTCTAGGTTATGACCCATCATAGTAGAGAAATCACAACGGCCAGAGCTCAACAACAGTAGAGAGAAATAAGTATTTGAGACCTGCTTCTTGCTTGCTTGATTTCTCCTTGCATAGCGTTTAGGACTTCCTGCCTTGGAAAAGGTGTCACTCACAGTGGTCTATGTTTTTTCACATCCATGAATAATAAACATAGTCCCCCAAAACATGCCCACAGGCCAGCATGATTTAGATGATTCCTCATTGAGATTCTCTTCCTTCGGTGGTTCTAATTTGGGTCAAGTTGACAGCTAAAAAATAACTATCATCGTGGGGGAACACATTCTTTTCTTCTAATTTCACATTGTAGGAAACTAAGATGCAGGGAAATTACATGAGTAGTTGCCAGGCATCTGAACTAAGATTTGAGCGGGGATGCTGAGCGGGGATGCTGAGCGGAAGTGAGGCAGATTTGGGAAAGCTCTGCCTTGTCATTCCCCTCAAGGACGTGCAGGTGGCAGAAGGCTCTTAATCCAGGAGCAATAGAAGCAGCCTCTGAGTAGCAAGTGAGGACCATGCCAGAGTGTGCCAGAGAGTCTATATGCTGAAGGATAAGCAGGGCAGCAGACATCTATAGAGAGAATAAGGCACCTCCCAACCCCGTGGTGATTTTCACATAAGATAGCTGAATTTTCCTATGTCAAAACAAAATATGTTGGATTTTCCTTCTGTATATGATGAAACTGAAATATACAAGAGAGACTCAGCTTGACCAGCCATAGTTCCCGTCAACATTGATTGTATAGTCTTATTTTCAGTTACACACACCAATCTAATTATCCCCATAGCCAGCAGTTTCCTAGTTCTCTGCAGAGACTCTTAATTTGTGGGCAGAAGACTTCATTCTAGAACTCCCAGATCTCCACGCATCTGGAAACATGTCTACATGTAAGTATGTACACACGATTTTTTATACCATGGTTGAGTATAAGTCCTTTTCACTAAGATTTGTAAGCCTGGTTTTAATGGGTCCGCAATATTTTTTTTGATGAGTTGTATATATCACACATATCACACAGTATATTTAACAATTGGAGGGACACTTCCTGCCACTTATCCATCAACTACAGCTGTGACCACTTCCACTGTCCTGTTACCAGGAAAGTCTGCCTGTGCACGGATCAGGTACACAGCACAGTTTATAGAATCAACTAATTTAATAACAAATTAATTTAATAATAAACAACTAACCATTGAATAGTAAATAAAAATTAAGTTAATAATTAAAATGAATTAATCCCACCCATGAGGAGTATTCACTGTGCCTGTTGTGTCCATTATCTACTTAAAAATGCTAAGACATGAATTTGAGTTTTTACATTGTTTGATAGCTCCTGTGGAGATGGCTGTGAAGGTAACATGCTTTTACTGGGCATCTTAGGGTTTCTGTTGCTGTGAGGAGACGCTCTGACCAGAACAACTCCTATACAGGAGTGACTAGCTTGTGGTTCAGAGGCTCAGCCCTTTGTCATCATGGCAGGAACGTGACAGTGTACAGACAGACATGGTGCTGGAGAAGTTGCTAAGAGTCTTTGTCTTGTAGGCAACAGGAAGTAGACTGAGACACTGGGCATGGCTTGAGCATATATGAGACCTCCAAGTCCACCTCCACAGCAACATACTTTCTCCAACAAGGCCATACATACTCCAATTAAGCCACACCTCCTGATAGTGCCACTTCCTTTGGGGGCCATTTTCTTTTAAACCATCACACTGGGCAAACATGTGAAAACTGGGTGTGGTAGTGTGTGTCGGTAACCCCCGCACATGAAAGGGATATGGTAGAGACAGGAGAATTTGAGGGGCTCACTGGCCAACCAGACTAGCTCCAGGTTCAGTGAGAGGTTCTGGATCAGAAAATAAAATAAGGATTAATAGACATTGACCTCTAGTGTCCATATGTGCATACACATGAATACCTCTCCACACATGCGCATACATGCATGCATACACTACACAGACAGCAACAGAAAAAATGTTTGATGAAAGTGGACTTTAAGAACTGTAATGATTAGATCAGAAATGGATGCATGTTTTAAAGACATTTTGCTCAGCTATTTTCTCGAGTGGAATTCTGATAGTGCACCGACTTCTCATATCCTTGCAGACCTTGAGTTTATGTATTTTGATAATTTAATTTCCTTTATTATTCAAGGACTTAGCTACAAGAAGAGGCATCTGTAGAGTGTGCTGAGTCAGGTTGACGCCCACTTGGTTTTGAAAAGCAATTCCATTGTGAGTTCTTTCAAGTCGTCTTTGCAAAGCTGATCCCCTCCCCATAGTGCTCATTCTTGGTCATCCTAACATAAAAGCACATGACAGAGGAAAGGGCCCCGCTCAGGACCCACAGGGACTGAACCAATCTTCATGTGCAATAGCTGCCTTTCTTGACATTGTCTGTGTGCCACAGACTTCCCTGGGGAAGGCTACTGCACTTTGTCCAGCAATGACTGGCGGATGTCCTAACAGATCAGTGCTGTTGGTGGTGATGCCTAGGCTGCACAGGAGTTCCAGTAGGGTCGTGTGAGATGTTTCCACTTAAAGGTGGAATATACAAAGAAACTTTGAAGTCTGAGGATCAGACAACTTCTTAAACAGAAGATTTCATTCTCAGTTACTGACTAGTAGAGGGGTCAAGATTGCCAAGAATGGGTCTCCAGCAGGAGGCCAGCTTGGGCTAGAGCACAAGTTCAAGGATAGTCTGGGTGCTTAGTGATTTAAAACAAAATGGAAAAAGGCTGTGGGTGCAGTCCAGTGGTTGAAGACTTGCCTCATATGCCAGAGACACTAGGTTCAATCCCCAGTCGTGCACAAACACGGAGGGAAGTGTGGGTGTTGGGAGAGAAGGAGAGAGGGAGAGCTGTCTTCCACAGACAATCAAAAATACCTACATCGCTGTTGAGATGCCATCTCTTTTTCCCAAACTTGTCATGTCTTTAAATCTCTCTTCTAAAGCTCTTAAACCACATAGCTGAGCTGCTAGCTGAGGCTTAGAGCTAGGATTCCCCCTGTTGAACTGTGGTTGAGGTGCTAATTAGCAGGGAAGGAGCCAGCTGGCAGATGGCCAAGAGGAGAAGCACAGAAGCCCAAAGACCTGTGCACACCACAGATTGGATAACCTGCAGGTTGCACCGTGGAGGCCCGCCTCTGATGAGTTAGCAAGGAGGTCCCTCCGCCCCATGAGAGCCATGTCATGTTGGCAGTGGGACCATCTCCTCACTAGCTAAACATGACAAGAGGAGGACCACTCTCCCCAGCAAGCTCCAAGTGTTAAACAAGATCAGTTAGTAGACTAGGCTGTTCTTCGCATTGAGTCACTACTGAGTAAAAACGATTTCATTTTCGCATGACTGTGAGACAGGCGTGGGGACTAGTGTTTTGTGGGAGAGTATTTGGAGGAGGAAGCAGCTTGCTAAATGCCACATCCCCATCCCCTGCAAATCCTTTGCTCCCCGATTGGAACCCAACTGCTGGAAGCTTGGCATTTAATGGACATTTGATAAATGTCTGTTACTATTGGGAAGGCAGAGAAGAAATTATCTTCTTGTTAAGAATTTAAATAAAATATATCTGAAGGTGTTGGGAGACTCCTTGCTCTGGTTTTCTGTGTTTAGTTCACCTGTCCTGGTTTAACCAGTGCACGCGAGTATTCTTTATGTAACGAGTGCATAGTTTTACTGAATTTAATTTAGGTTACATAAATCTAAAGGCTGCTGATGGCTAGCAATCTTACAAGGGCAATGAGCTGGAATTCCCTTGGAGCCTTGGGGCTGGATGACTTTAACTTAGCCATTTGCTGACTTCAGCTTTTATGAGGGTGAATTTGCTGCATCCCCGCAATAATCCAACGGAAGCCTGGATTCTCAGCCACCATGGATGGGATTTAAGTCCCTAAGACTGTTATAAGCATAAATAAAAGAAGGCCCAAGCAGAGATGTGCAAGTCTAATGTATGCCCTCCATCAGGATGATGGGATGGCAGACTGGAATTGGGCAGCAGGTCGGCTCTAGGATCCCTTAGAGGAAAGAGAAACTTATCCAGCAAAGATGAAGCCTGGCTCAGTAGAGCTTCTATGGTACTGGAGGGTTCTGAGGCCAAATATCCAGCCAGGTGCTACATATGGAATCTCTGTCAATGGATGGACTATCTGGGGAATACAGATGCACATGTGCACACACATACACATACACACAATGTTCACACAGATGTATATACATACTTTCATAGACACATAAACACACAGACCAATACAAGTATACACATGCACACACAATGTGCACACATTCACACACAGGTACACACACATACATATACACACTATTTCTTCTTAATTTGTCAGTACATTTTACAGAACCCATTTTTAATTCACAAATAAATGAAAAACCAGGTTTCCTTTTACGACAAATTTCCTGGGGGGGGGGGGACACATGTATTTTCTGCTTGGACTCTCATAGCATAATAATAAAGTGGGTGGGATATAACCCAGAAATCTTGTTTCCTTAGGCTCTGGAAGCTGGAGTTCCGATTAAGGTGTGTCAGGCGGCTTGCTCTAGGGCCTGCCTCCAAGGCTGTCAGTTGACCACCTTGCGGGGTTCTCCGGTGGCCATTGCTCTGAAATAAGCTGTCTCTATCCAGGTCTCTACTTAGGATCAATTGTATTGGAAGAGACACGTAAGGTCTTAAGTACTTTTGAAAACACTTTGTCTCCGAAGATACTCTGTTGGGAGTTGGAACTCTACTGGAGGAAGTTTGGGGGGCATGATGCAGTCCATGACAAGGTGACGTCACATCTTTGCCTTCCCACCTAAGTTAACTTCCCTTGAGGAAAGTAATGGTGCATTTAGCCCACTGTGGGGCGGTGATGTGTCTATGGCATGTTGTTGTGGTAACCCTACCAAAACAATACAACCTGCATCTAAGCAATAATGACTTAAAATTAATCGCTTACTGTATCTCATTCAGCCAGTGTTTTAAATATTCTTTATGGCAATCCTGAAACCTTGGTCTTAAATTCCCATGTCAAAGAAGACAGACTGGGATTTGAATTCCAGACTTCTTTGCTATTTTTTTCTCCCCTGCTTTATCTCTGACCATAAATCACTTTTCAAAAATCATAAGTATGATTCTTCTGCCTTTCAGTAACATGACTGCCTCTGATCTTCTCAATATGTCCCGTGATTAGCAATGGAGACAGAGTGAGTTCTAGCACCGGGAAAGAATATGTCTCTCAGGGAGAGTGGCCCTGAGGCTTTTGTTGTCCCTTTCCCAACTATGCTGTCACAGACACATGCTTTTCCATTTGCAGTGTGTGAGGCTGCAGGCAGCTAATGTAGGGTGGAGAGGTCTCCTTTAGTGGGGGAGCCACTGGTAAGCTGTCCCTGTTCCTGGAAGCAACTTTCCCCAATTAAACATATTTACAAACATACACACACATACATGCATACATAATATGTACATGTGTAATATGTATGTACATTGTAGTCAGAGTTTATGCATCATTTGGACTATTGAAAATGCTATCTTTCAGTCAATTTGTGAGCAATTGTTTGCAATAGCAAACAGAGTTTATTCTTTAATCAAACTAAAAATCCCCTCCTTTACATTTTATTTGATGGGCTAACAATCGTCTCTGCTAAACTTTGTATAAACCTCCATGTTCCTGTATTGGTCTGAGTGTTGAGTTCATGTGGATTTTCATGCGATGCTCCATCTCCTTCCAACCCCAGTGCTTCCTCTTCTAGCTCTCTGTTCCTTTGCCCTGACCTAAACAAGTCACTGATTTGTTTTACCTCACAGGGTCTCTGGGACCAGTGAAATCAAACAAGAATGAGATGGTAAGTTCACATTGAATTCCACAGACACTGTGAGGACTGTCACTATTAAGCCGTGGGAAGGAGGTGACTGGTTGTTTTCTCTTGGGGACCACACTTCATGATTATGCATGATGCTTTGTGACAGTAGCCTTTGATAATGATAACGTCTCTATGATTTACTACCTAGATGAAAATTCTTGGGAAGGGTCTTTCCTACTTATTTATGTTCAACGAGGTGGACATGGGATGGACATGGAGAAGCTTTCTAACCTATACTTCAGGTTCAGTGACTTTCTGATATTGGGGTCACAGGAGATTGGATTCCACATCCTCATTTGTCTGTGAAACACACAGAGGGAAAAGGTTATGAGAGACAAGATAGATTTGACAGCAGCAATGCCACCAGGGGGTTGGGGTGGAGTGAGTCATCATGCTCTTTGACAGCCAGGTACATATGGACAGAAACAGGATATCCTTGTTCCAGGGTACCTGGTACTCTAGGTGCTCTCAGAATTCCTAGCATATGTAGAATCAAAAATAAAATTAGAAAACTATGTGTGTGATGCTTCATCTGCCTTGTTAACTAGATGGGTTCTGGCTCCGTCGAGGTGTAGCCTGGGTCCACACTCCAAATCTTCATTCGGTAGCTGATAATGGTGGTGGCCCTGGCTATATGGCAGAAAGGACAGCAGTTTGCAGATAGTTTTGAGTAAAAAATGTGTCTAAAATAGCAAAGCTCAGCATGTGCACTGAGGACAAAGGCCTTGAGTTCTGATGACAAATGGAGCACCACCCCCGATAGAAAGAAGCCTTCTAGGGCGAAACTTTGGGAGGGATGTTAGGGGATTGGTAACTTTTTAGGCCAGCTTCCAGAGCCTCAAAGACAAATACAATCCAGAGCTGGCCTTGAACTCACAGAGATCACTGGCCACTGCCTCCTGAGTGTTGGGATTAAAGCTGTTCGCCACTACTACCCAGCTTCACTCAAAGTCCTTTTCAACCTAGCTTGAGTCCATGGCCAACTACTTCCTCCTATGTGCTTGTGTTTGCACTTCCCCATCTCTGCCTCCACCTATGTTAGTGCCATTTCCTTCTAGAATGTTCTTATCCCTTCTAAGTGTCCCTGCCCTTGTAAAAACATCTGTAAAATGCATGCTCAGATGTCTCCTATGAAGGCACAGTCCTTGCAACACCAATTTCTAAAGGGCAGTGATCAAGCATTGCTTCTCTGTCACTAGGCCTTAGCACTGCACAGAATGCAGCAGGTCCCTGAAGTGTTTGCTGCAAATGAACATAGCCACAGAAGAGCAGAGAGAGGCAACCAGGGCCCATGAAGCCAGACCATTGCTGACAGACAAGGTTTTGGGGTCTGACCTCCAGAGAGCTGCTATGGTTTGGGTGGCCATGGGTTAATCAATTTTGTGAGATCTATTCATCTATATATTTGGGGTGTCATGGGAGTTGGGCAATAGTTCAGTCAGTGAAGTGTTTGCTGTAAGCATGAAAACCCACGTTTGAGCCCCAGAACCCACATAAAAGAAAGCCTGAACTGGGGGTGGGGGTGCACACCTTTAATCCCAGTACTCGAGAGACAGAGGTAGGCGGGTCTCTGTGAGTTTGAGGCCAGCCTGGTCTATAAAGTGAGTTCCAGGACAACCAGGACTGTTTCAGGGAGGCCCTGTCTTAAAAAACAAACAAACAAACAAACAAACAAACAAACAAACAAACAAGCATCATGGCCTAACTGTACGTGTTTAAATTCCCAGTGCTAGAATGTAAGAGACATGTAGCTCTCTGGGGTTCACTGGCCAGTCCACCTAATCTACCTGATGAACTCCAGGCAAGTAATGAACCCTGCCTCAAAACCAGGCAAACAAATGCATGTCATACGAGGAGTCAGGTTAAAGGTTATCCACTGGCCTCCACACAAACACACACCTACACACCTTTGCACACAGCTGGACCTGCTTGTACATACATATCCCATCGTACAGAAGATGATGGTAAAACCACACTCACCAAGATTTTCAGATCAAAATAACCCAATGATATAAACAGTAAAATGTAATTCAGGATTGGCAGTGGCCGGAGAAGGTAAATTTAATGTAGTAGCATAAATCTCAGGACTGCTAGATTCCACTGCATTCAAAGTAAGAAGCTCCCTTCTAAAGAAACAGCAAAGGAAGTAGGAAGAAAAGCTATAGAGGATGAGGGGACAATGTGTGTCAAAGGCTGACAACATCCCGTCAGTAGCAAACCCTCAGATCCATTGGAAATACCCAAAGCGAAGGAGAAGCAGGTGTATCCAAGAGAATGAAGCTCATGATAGCCAAGAATGTGGGCATGGAAACCAGTTCTGCCCTGGATTCCACTTTATAACTGTTCGCATGGAAACACTCACGGTGCCCTGCAAGGCTGTATTCCAGAAGGGTGTGAGTCAACGCCACCACTTCTACTTGATTAAGAAAATGCAATCTCCTGTGGTCACTCTAAGAAATAGTTTGTGCTTCTTTTATAAAATGTAAACGCTCCCCTTCAAGACTGTCTAGCAGTTCGCTGGTAAGTACGTAACAAAGATGGAGCCTTACATGGCGGGAGACCATGTAAGAAAAGTCATGGCTATACTCTTTATAAGAAAAAAAAGGCAATTGACTCACTTGTCTATTGGGAATAGAACTAATAAATTAGAGTATACCAGACAGCTGAAAATGCAAGTGAATGAAAATTAGTGGCCATCTGGAGACGGATATTAACGTAATTGTGAATGGGAAGCACAAGACTGGTGCGTGCTTTATGATAAGTTTAAAGATTAAGGGAGAAGAATGATGTACAACTCTTCACACATGAATACAATATAGTGATGTTCAGAACATTGCTTACTTTGGTTGTATGATGAGATAGGAGGGAAAATGAGAGAGACACACAATACAGGATTTGCCAGGTTATCCTAGCTCTTGGCTTACTTAGTGAGGTTACGGGGACTTTTTTATATTTTTATTATTTTGGTATTTATATATTGTTTTTCAAGACAAAAGGTGTCACTCTTTGGCCTTGACTGACTTCAAACACATATAATCTACCTGTCTGTGTGCCATGTGCTAGGATTATACTGTGTTTCCCCATGCTTGACTTCTTCCTGTTTTTAACAAACAGACATGTGAGACCATCCCAGGTCAAGGAAGAGTAACTGGTATATCATTCAGTGCTGTGGAACCTTTCTTAAGTCAGTGTTCTAGCACAGCTAAGAGACCACAATGACCATGGCAGCTCTTATAAATAGAAGATATTTATTTGATGGCTTGCTTACAGTTTCAGAGACTTAGTCCCTTGTCATGGCAGGAAGCATGGTGGCAGGCATGATGCTGAAGAAGTAGCTGAGAGCTTTAGAGAGAGACAGAGACAGAGAGATAGACAGAGACAGAGTGAAACAGACAGACTGGTAGCCAGAAAGAGAAGCAACTGGAGAGAGAGACAGTCGGAGAGGTAGGCTGTTGGGGGGAGCTGCGGGCTGTGTTCCTGCCGCCCCAGCTCCTGGTCGCCTGGCTAGCTTATGCCCCAAAATAACAGCACACAAACTGTATTCTTTTAAACACTGCTTGGCCCATTAGCTCTAGCCCTCACTGGCTAATTCTCATATCCCGATCAACCCATCTCTAATAATCTGTGTAGCATCAGTCTTACCGGGAAAGATTCAGCATGTTTGACCTGGCGGCTTGCTTCATTGCGTCTGCTCTGGAGAGGAGCGGCATCGCGTCTGCCCCAGAGAGGAGAGGAAATGACATCTGAGCTCACTTCCTCTTCCTCCCCGCATTCTGTTCTGTTTACTCCACCCACCTATGTTCTAACCTATGAGGGCCAAGCAATTTCTTTATTATTTAACCAATGACCTTCCTCCATCAGTAGGCAGGCAGATGGAGACAGCCAGACAAGTATGGACACAGACAAATAGATGACTGACGCGCGCGCGCGCACGCACACACACACACACAGACAAACAGAGAAAGACAGAGATACACAGTAAAAGAGAGATAGACTGGGCCTGGCATGGGCTTCTGAAACCTCAAAGCCCACCCCCAGCGACTCACCTCCTCTAACATGGTCACACCTCCTAACCCTTCCCAACAATTCCACCAAATGGGTACCGAGAGCTCAAATATGTGAGCCTATGGGGCTATTCTCATTCAAACCAACACTTTCTAAAGCATGCCCTCACTCCCGGCTGACTGTGTGCATCTTGTACGTGTGCTTGTTCTTGGAGTTTGGGAGATAGAGACAGAAAAAGAGAAGACAGAAGGAGAGAGAGACACTATGGACCAGCTCATAAGCAATATGGTCACTAATATTGGGTCATCCCCTCAAACCCTGCATGACAACAGGCAAAGTCATTTCCCTTCTTAACTCCGTTTTTCCACCTCTGCTATTTGGCATGGATTCCATAGCTCCTCTTGACTCCCATCCTCACTCAGCTGGGATTGCCTGAAGCTCCTCTTCCCTCTGGTTTTTGTCTCCTTGGTCACTGCCACGAAGAGGCCACATCCCAGGTGGCCTGGGGGATCATTGGAGAAGAGAATTGAAGCTGTCACATGCTGGATTCTGGCACCAAGGCCCCGCTGGCATCGGTCCTTGTTGCCACGGCTGTCCTACCACATTTGGGACTGCACAGTTTATTGTCCTGCAAACATGGCTCCTGGTTTATTTCCCTGCAATCCCCCCTGGAAATAGCAGCTAGAGAAGATTTGTTTCCACTATGAACCAAATATGAAGGTCACATGATTTTATGATTTTTTTTTTCCTTACTAAAGAAATATGAGAGCCTTAGGCAGGCCAACCTTCCAATTAATCTTGAGGACAGATGCCTTGGAGGTGGGTGAACCAGAATATTATTCATTTCCCTAGTCATTTATCAAGGCGCATGGGAAGCCCTGTCCACTGGTCAGCAGTAGCTTTAACTCATGGGAGGCTAAAATGCATCTCAACTGGGATGACCCTAGCCTCCTAGGCATGATCTATACTGCGAACTGTGCCCAGGTTCTCTTTCACATGCATACAGCCAACCCGCACATGTGGTGCACGGCCCTATCTGCTCACATGGCTGCTGGTACAGCATCCTAACGCTGTTCACATTACTTTGAGATGTTCAAGCATGGCAGCCCTGCCTGGGGACCACTTACAGTCCTTCCTGGTTCCCTAGGTAACATTAGCACAGCTCTCCTGAGCAGCTGACTTGGCCTGTTGTGTGATCAGATGTCAGATGGTGGCTGACCTCACCCCCGCCCCCCCCAAAAAAAAAGCCATGGCAGAAGGAAGGCAAAATCAAAGGGAGGAACTAGCAATGAAGCCAAGCTCACAGACATGAGATGGGCAGGAAGAGATGATATGAGATGCTGAATGCCTCACCATGGGCTGGGTCCCAGGCTAATTGCTTTACATGTACTTATTGGTTAGCTCCCAATCACCCTGTGAGGTTGTGGTATTAATACTGAGTTATTCATGTGGTTCTTGCTGTGTGGATGTTCTATATTTCTCCTGCCAGTCCCCAGAGATGCAGTGGATGAGAGTGAGCTGGTGTATGGGAGCGAGGCTAGAGTGGGGTGAGTCTACTTATGGCCTGCCAACTGAAAGACACTTTCCGTTGTGATTTCCATGATCCTGGAATCACTTCGCTATCTCCACCCTGTCAGTGGGTCAGGGAGCCTCTTTGGTCAAGATTTCCCAAGTCCATTTGCTTTGGTGAATTTCCCACAGAGTGAACTTACAACAAAAGCCTCTGCTTTAGCAGTGCTTTTTTGTTTTCCAGCAAAAATGGGCAATTGAGGTGGGAAGAACTGGGTGTGCATCCACACCACATGCTGTGTGACCCGGACGGAGTCACTAACTTCTCTTGAGTTGCAGTTTCATCTGCACGCTGATGCCAAAGGCTTCTTTCTAGTGTGATGAACAGTAAAGAAAATGCCCGCAAAGTTGCCTAGGCCACATTTAGGAAACTTTGATCAAAGGAAGAATGGCTATGTAGTCCTATCTCAATATTTCACTTGGTCCTCATGTATTTGGATGTTCAATTTTTATATATAGATCTTTCCCCCTCAGTTTGTTCCTCCTTCATGAATCATCTTTTCAACACAACATTTAGGCCAATTTGAATTCATATTGAGAGGCTGGTCGGTGTCTTACTTTTCTCACTGTTGGGGCTAAATACCTGACAAGAAGCAGAAGCAGCGACTTGGGCAAGCCATGGCTTATGTCGGCTTACACTTTAGGGAGGGCTACTACAGTCTGTTATGGTTGGGGAAGATGTAGCAGCAGGAGCATAACGTGTCTGGCCACATGGTGTGTGCAGTCAGCAAGCAGAGAGAGATGAATGTTTGTGCTCATCCACCTTCTGATTCCTTGCAAGCTCCCAGCCCATGGAATTAGAGTGCTCAGCTTTAAGATGGATCCTCCCCCCTCAAATAATCCAATTTAGAAAATATGTCACAGATATGCCCAGAGGTTTGTTTTTCTCTAGGTACCTCTATATTGATGTAGGGACAGTCCAGCCCCCTGAGGGTGTTACCGTTCCTAGGTAAGTGGGGCTGGAGTATATAAGAAGGCCTGCAAGGCAGAGAACAAGCCGTTAAGTAGTCTTTCACAGTGGTTTCTGCTTCTAGCTCCATTCTTTCTTTTTATTATTTATTTATTTATTTATTTATTTATTTATTTATTTATTTATTTATTTATTATAGATTTCTGCCTCCTCCCCGCCACCGCCTCCCATTTCCCTCCCCCTCCCCCGATCAAGTCCCCCTCCCTCGTCAGCCCTAAGAGCAATCAGGGTTCCCTGCCCTGTGGGAAGACCAAGGACCACCCACCTCCATCCAGGTCTAGTAAGGTGAGCATCCAAACTGCCTAGGCTCCCACAAAGTCAGTACGTGCAGTAGGATCAAAAACCCATTGCCATTGTTCTTGAGTTCTCAGTAGTCCTCATTGTCTGCTATGTTCAGCGAACATCCTCCTGAATATTAACCTTCATCAGCCGATGAAAGGAGACAGAGACAGAGACCAACATTGGAGCACCGGACTGAAATCTCAAGGTCCAAATCAGGAGCAGAAGGGGAGAGAGCATGAGCAAGGAACTCAGGACCGCAAGGGGTGCACTTACACACTGAGACAATGGGGATGTTCTATCAGGAACTCACCAAGGCCAGCTGGACTGGGTCTGAAAAAACATGGTATAAAACCGGACTCTAGCTCCATTCTTGATTGAGTCCCTGCCTCAACTTCCCTCAAAGACCAAGTGTAATCTGTAAACCAAACGAAACTTTTCTTCCCCCAGGCTGTTTTTGGTCATTATGTTCGCCAGAGTTACTGAAGCTGGGACAAGTGGGTACAGGCTAGTGCCGAGTGCTCAAGACTCCAAGGTCTGCATTCTGTTGGAGCCAATCCCCCCACACCCTGCTGCTCTGTGGGGCAGGGGGTGAGTTCTGTGAGACAAGAGGGGTGCTCCCGTCCAGGCTTCGTGGGAACGGTGTGAATCCCAGCTCTGCCTCTCTTCAGGGGGAACGAAGTGTTGAAAATTAGAATCAGCTGCCAATGTTTGCGGCCCCACATCCAGAGCTACAGATCAGAAGTTGCTGGAAGCTATTTTTGGAGAACGCCTAATAAGTACAGAACTAAAATACAGACATGGCTGTTAACACCCTGGGAAATGCCAAATTCAAGCTGGAGCAGAGCCAGCGGAGAGCAGAGAGGCCTAGAGAGCTTATCTCCAAGAGATCTTTATTGTGCGTGAGATGTGAGGCTCTGCTGAGTGCTCTGTGTGTGTGCATACTCCGATGTATGAGTGTGTGTGTGTATGTGCACATACTCCTATGTATGTGTGTGTATATGTGTGCATACTCCTATGTATGAGTGTGTGTGTATGTGTACATACTCCAATTTATGAGTGTGTATGTATATGTGTACATACTCCAATGCATGTGTGTGTATATATGTACATACTCCAATGCATGTGTGTGTATATGTGTACATACTCCTATGTATGAGTGTGTGTATGTGCACATATTCCTATGTATGAGTATGTGTGCATAAATGTACATACTCATATGTATGAGTGTGTATGTATATGTAATCCTAGGATGAGTGTGTGTATTCATGTACATACTCCTATTATGAGTAAGTGTATGTGTACATATTCCTATGTGTGAGTGTATGTATATATGTGTGTGTGTACATGCTCCTATGTATGAGTGTGTGTATGCATGTACATACTCCTATGTATGAGTGTGTGTATATGTGTACATACTCCTATGTATGAGTGTATATGTGTACATATTCCTATGTATAGAGTGTGTGTATGTATACATGCTATGTATGAGTGTGTGTGTACATGCATGTACATACTCCTATGTATGAGTGTGAATATGTACACATGTGAACTCGGGCCTTGCACCCATGTGGAGGCCAGAGGGCAACATTAGGTGTCAGTTCTTACGTTCTACCTTGTTTGATAAAGAATCTGTCTTGTCTCTCACCACCGCATGCACCAGGGGAGCTAGCCTGCTAACTTGGCTCCTGTTCTAGCTCTGCTAAACATCTTCTAGGAGCTTTGGAATTAGACCTATGCTATCTCTTCTTGCTACATGTTACATCTAGTAAAGATATATTCATTTTTATTTCCTGTGAGTGTTTTGCTACTTGTATGCCTGGTGCTTATGGTAGTGAGAAGAAGACATCAGATTCCCTGGACCTGGAGTTAGAGAAAGTTATAAGCTGCCATGTGGGTGCTAGGAATGGAACCTGAGTCCTCTGAAAGTAGGTAGAGATCTTAATCGCTGAGTTATCTCTGCAGCCCCAGTCTTATTGCTTTGATGTGGGTTCCAGGGATCCTGACTCAGGCCATGAGCCTTGCTGTGCCTGAGCTTTCCCTGATGAGGAAGATATCTCCCAGTCTGGGGTAGCTCTTCCTGTTTGTGGCACCTCTGTAGAGCCTGGAACCTCAAGGTAGCAAGGAATTCCTGACATGTTCTGCACCTTTACTTTCGATGAGCAGTCTGTGGTGTTCTCTTTGGCCTTCTCCACATCTCCCGCTCTCCTCTCTCAAAACCTATTGAGAGAGCTCCTTCTTGGGGAGACAGAAACACATGCTTAATGATAAACTGAAGCTGAATTCCACCAATGATCACGTGGGGGATCACTGAGTTTATGGGACTTCCTTACGGTGTATGGGTGACTGCACACCAACCAGACAGCTGTATAGATGTCTCCACTGGCTGGGATGATGGCTTTCTCACGGCTGCATAGATGGAGCCCTCTCCCCCAGCTAACCTGTTGCCGTCTCTATACTCTGGCATCTCCAGCAACCATATGAGCATGTTCAAATGGGACTGAATCACATATGACTGGCTGAAGGTACAGGGCAGAGTGACTGGAATCTTAGGTGAGGGTCCAGTGGTCTTGCTACCCACTTCAGTTGGGAGAGTCTGAGCTACCACGTACATGTGCTCTTGCTATTGCCATATCTGACTTCTACACAGTCCATGCCCAACAAGATTCCATTAGGGCTTTAGTTGATATCTTTGGTAGCTTAAGGGATGCAGTTTTTTAGTATCACAGTGTGTTAGGTGTACATCTTCAGATGCATGTTTGCCTCTCTGCACACTCCTGTCCGTCTTTCCTCGGGGACACACCAGTTTAGATTGCAGATTGAGTTAATGCTTGTTAATGGCAGCCAGGGCATCAACTGTGCCTCTTCTAGAAGGGATTCCAGAAGGAGACCCACATGTCCCCATCAAAGGTGATGATCTCAGTGTACAAGGGGCATAGCCTAGCCCTGCAGGTTTTGCCAGAGTCCTGCCTGCTTGCTGGGGGAAAAAGGTCTGTCATGAAATTCAAAGGGACCGCTGTGGGGGTAAATACATGGCCAGGTCACCAGCCCCATCCCCTGCATCCAGTTTGTTAGAGTGGGTTAGCCTAATTGCCATGGCAACCTGATCTCCACCATCTAGAGCATCACAGGAAACAAACCCTATCATCCACAGATGTCATCCACAGGAAAACAAACCCTATCCAGGACTTCAGTGTGTGGGACACTTGGGCATTTGATATATGTGGCCAAAAAGGGAGGAAATGTCTATAGTTGATAGTATTTAGTGAGGGAAAACTTACTGAGCCTTCAATGATTATCTTTTTACAAAGCATGATTTTGGCAGAGTTCATGTTGCAGCGTTAATCAGCATTTTATTACTTGTAGAGGCTGAGTAATATTCCGTTTGAGAATATAACACATTTTGTTTATGTAGTCAACTGTTAGCGTACTTTGGGCCATTTTCATAATTTGGTTGCCTATTTTCTTAGCACACTCTCCTTTTCTCTCTCTCCCTTTCTCTCCCCCTCTCTTCCTCTCTCTCCATTCTTTTCTCTCCCTCCCCTCTCCACCACCCTTGGTACTGGCCACCCACCCCAGTGTCTTGCTCATGTTGAGCAGGTGCCATACCACGGCGCTATACCACAGTCCTCACTCATGCCTCAGTGCCTGTGTCAGAGAACATGCCCGAGGCAATGCTCCTTCCTCTTACACTTCCTTCTAGGTCTTTTCAGTCTTCTCTCCCGAGTTCAGGTCTCTGATCCATTTTGAGTCAGTTTTGTATATAATGTGTGAAAGCTGTGTGTTTCACTATTGATGAGCACGACCGATTCTGGCTGCCTCCATGTCACTTAAGATGCCATTCCTACCTCTGGTTGATCCATCTCTGTGTGCTTGCTCAAACTGGAGGGATGTGAGTATTGTGTCTGTCATTTTAATAGCTGGCCGTAAACACTCTCATTCACTAGCTCACATTTTATCCACTATGGGCAACACCATGGCTAATGTTGTGGGCATGGTGTTGCTCAAACAGAGCCAAGATAACCTGCCTACAAGATGGTATGTGTTTATTTTTGAACTTGGAATAGAAAGGGGTTTTCCGAGCATGAGAGAAAATTTAGAATCTGTAAAGGGAAAAGATGGAAGCATATGAGTTCGCAGCAATTTTTTTTATACTGTTTGGCAGAGAACGGCTAAAACAAAGCAAAACAAACAAATCTGGGGAGAGAGACTTCAGGGCATGTGACAGATGGAAGATTGATAGCCACGGTGGCCAGTGGCACAGAGGGAAAGGCCACAGAGAAGTCGGGTGGAGTCTGAGCATGTCACTGAAAGGAAAAGGAGAATGCACATGAAACGGTTTGCGGGCTTTTGTGTAGCTCCTCTCCCCCTTCTCTCTCTCTCTCTCTCTCTCTCTCTCTCTCTCTCTCTCTCTCTCTCTCTCCCCCCCCCCCTCTCTCCACATGTACGAGCATTCACAGGTGTTTTCATAGATTATGTTTTGCTTTATTCATGGAAGGCAGGCTCTCAGAACCTGGAGCTTGTGGATTCTGTTCACCTGGCTAGTCAGCTTGCCCAGAGGAGCCCTTGAATTCACCTCTAAGTGCTGGAGTTATAGATGGCTGTCAGGCACGCTTGGCTTTTATGAGGGTTCTGGGGATCCGAACTCTGGCCTTTTGGCTTGTGCAGCAAGTGCTTTATGCACTGAGCAACCTCTCAGGCCTTCAGTGCAGCTTTTAAGTAAGATTCAAATGAGAATCAGGAAGGTAAAGGTGGAGATCCTGGAACCATGCCACCAGGATCCAGTGATGAGGCCGGCATTCTTGGACCGAGAGAGGGGTAAACTGTTGCTACCATTATGGACAGCGATTTGCTGGTGCCCAGTAAGAATCAAACTGCTTAGATTCTAGTCTAACAGTTCCTCGACTAGGAATCCATGCTAGACCCTCTCCCCCACTCAAAAAAAGGGGGGGGGAAGAAAACAGGACACCCAAAAATCACAAACTATTTTGTATATCCCACATAGAAAAGCACCCAGAATGCCTTCAAAAGGAATGTATCTAAAGCTGAAAATCCCCAGCATATGCACAGAGCTGCAGACACTTTGTAAATATAAAATTTAAACATGTAAAATAAAGCATAAAGGTAAATATGCTCTGTGAAAAACGAAAACTATAGGTCCACACGATCGCATCGCCATATTGGTCTAAGCATGTCCTGCTGTTCTTTAAAGGGTGTGCTAAGCAGCAGCAGCCATGAGCCATTTGGGGACAGGGACTGAGAAGGAGCAAACATCCATGGGCTTCATTCTGTGTCACTGGGCACTGCTCAATGAGGTTACTGCACGAGTTAGTTATTTTTGTAAACGTGGCCCACTGCAAACCTCATGTGAAAGAAGGGCCTGCATGGACCAGGGCACATTCTTTATTTCTTTCTCTGTCTCTCCCCCCATCTCTGTCTCTCTATAGGCACACAGATTTGTAAATATCCGTTTGCATAATAATGTCTAAGTGTTAAGTGCGCCTAAAATACCCAGCAGGTGTAGTTGTCAAATCTGCTGTCTGGCTGCCTCAGCCTAGGAGGCGATGGTGTGCTGTGGCCCCAGAGCCTGCTGGAGAAGCTGCCATGTGCATGTGTGTTTGCCTCCATCTGCTTGCTTCCTTTACATTTGGCGATATATATATATATATATATACACACACACATATATATACACGTTCCGCCAAAGGCTTACCACTGTGATCATGTCAGAGTGCACTGTTCAGTGGCACTGAGAATGTCTGTGCAGCCATTGCCACCCCGCATTCTGAGCTCCTCCCGCTATTTCCAATAGACACACTGATTCTGAGCGCTGGTCCCTGCCATTCTTCCTTTTGGGTCTGGGTCTGACTCTTCTAGAAACCTCGTACTGAGGGACTTGGGTAGCATCTGTTCTTTGATCATCTCCTGTTGGACTCAATGTTTCGAGGATCATCTGATTCGTAGCCCGTGATTGGATTTTTCTCCCTTTTTTTTAACTAATATCTCATTGTATGCATGGACCACATTTTGCTTGTGCGTTGGTGCACAGCTGAAAAATCGGCTAATGTGAGTAAAGCTGCCTTGAACTTGGCATTGGCATGCCTGTAGTAGGAGCTGTGGACTGTGTTCCTGCGACCCCAGCTCCTGGTCGCCTGGCTAGCTTATGCCCCGAAATAACAACACACAAACTGCATTCTTTTAAACACTGCTTGGCCCATTATATCTAGCCTCTTCTCGGCTAACTCTTGCACCTGGACTAGCCCATTTCTAATAATGTGTGTAGCACCCCAAGATGCGCTTACCGGGAAGATTCTAGCCTACGTCCATCCTGGGTTGGAGCTTCATTGCATCTGCCCCAGAGAGCAGAGCTATGGCATCTCAGCTCACTTCCTCTTCCTCCCAGCATTCTGTTCTGTTTACACCACCCACCTATGTTCTAACCTATGAGGGCCAAGCAGTTTCTTTATTTTTTAACCAATGACCTTCCTCCATCACATGCCTGTCATTCTGAGACTCCACTTTTACTGTGTGGGATGTTCAGACACCCGGGGAGAAGTTTCTGGATCATATGTTAATTTTGTATTACATTGTACAATATATTTATTCTATTTGTATTCATGTTTTGCCTGCATGTATGTGCACTGTGTGTATACATTGCCCATGGAGGCCAGAAGGGGGCATTGGATCCCCTGGAACTGGAGTTACAGTTGTGAGCTGCCATGTGGGTGCTGGGAATCGAACCTGGGTCCTCTGGAAGAACAGCCAGTGCTCTTAACCACTGAGCCATCTCTCCAGCCCCTTTGTTATTTTTTTGAGGCACCACTGCACTGTTTTCTGCCAGTACAGAGGCTCCATTCTCTCCCACACTTGTTATAGAGTTTTCATACACATGCACATATTTAAGTATATATTCTGGATCCCAGTCATCCTAATTAATGTGACAAAAAATTAAATTCGAGGCATTTTCTTCCTTCCTCTTTTTTTAAACATGTGCACTCCTGGCTGTGTAGGGGCACACATGTGTGGAGACCAGCGGTTAACAATGGCTGCATCCTCAATCTTCCTCCACTTGAGTCACGGAGGCAATGTTCTTACTGTACCTGGAGCTTGCTGTTTTCTCTCCTAGCTAGCCTTAGCCAGCTTGCCCCCAGGGTCTCAGGTATCTAACTCCCAGCTCTGAAATTATTGGTGGGCCACAAGAGCAACCAAATTTCTGTGCACAGAATGCCATCCTCTTATCTGCACAGCAAAAACAAACAAAAACCCACAGTGCCATCTTTTTATACTCTGTATGGAACTTTCAAACTTTGTCCTTGCCAATTTTCCTGCCTGCTTTGCTCTTCCATTCCCCCTTGTAGGCTTCCATGCATGCCACGGCTCCACCCCCAGGAACTGCTTTTTCATGCTATAGGTCTGACCTACAAATTCTCATTTGTAAGAGAGTTAAACGGTTACTTCCCTCATGGACAGATCCAAGGCAGTGTCTAGAACAGTGGTCGCAACCCTATTGGGGTTCACAGATCCAATATTTACCTTATGATTCATAACAATAGCAAAATTAGTTATGAGGTAGCAATGAAAATAGTTTTATGGTTGGGGGGTCACCACCATGTGAGGAGCTGTATTAAAGGGTCGTGGCATTAGGAAGATTAAGGATTGCTGGTCTGAAGCAAAGCTGCCCATCTGACAGTCATGGTGACACACAGATGTAGAATGTCATCATACTGTCCTGGGCTGCAGTGGGGGGTGACAGATGCAGAGCTGGTGGCCACAGGTGGACTGGACTGTTTGCTCTGTCATCTCTGCTACTTCCTAAAAGATGGATCAGGATTTCCAGATAAAAGGAACATTGGGACTACATCTTAACATTGTTGGATTCCTATTTAGGGTCGCGATAATGGGCTATACAACCACAATTGAGTTTCATTCAGAGAAAGTTAAGGCTTTTTTAGGAAAATGGGTTGCCCTTGGAAATGATAATAAATGTGGTACCTTAGAAACACAAATATCACATTGCTCTTGTGTATGCCTGCGTCCCAGCTTTTCATATTTGTACATGTATACAGACAGACAGGCACGAATGTGGGCAGAAACAAGGAGACTAAAAGGGACCACATAGGGTGAATAAAAGGTGGCATGGAGGCCAAGTGGTGGCGGCACACGCCTTTAATCCCAGCACTGGGGAGGCTGAAGCATCTGGATCTCTGAGTTTGAGACCAGCCTGGTCTACAGAGTGAGTTCCAGGACAGCTAGGGCTAAAAAGAGAGAAGAAGAAGAAGAAGAAGAAGAAGAAGAAGAAGAAGAAGAAGAAGAAGAAGAAGAAGAAGAAGAAGAAGAAGAAGAAGAAGAAGAAGTGGAGAGGGCAATACAACTCATATGACTTAAAAGGAGTCTACTGGGTGGACAGGACAGGAGAAGGGGGATGTGTGGGGGGAGTAAAATAAACAAAAACAAGCTTTGTTTGAAAATGCCATAATGAAACCCAGTCCTGTGTGTACACTAGTCAAGACTGGCCATGAGACACACACAAAGGAGTTCCTACTTATTTATGTTTTCTTGTTCCTGAACAGTAGGGCCTTCTTAGAGCTTGATGCTCCCACCGAGGGTGCTCTGGGGTGTACCGCACAGGCTCCAGGCTTAGGGGAACTATGTGTTCCTAGCGAGATGATAGAAAATGGAGGATATAATGCTCTTTTGTAACCACTGTGCCAGGACCAGAGAAAGGTAGTGGAAAAGCATGCGGGGTTTTCAGTGAGCATTTAACTCTTCCCCACCCATCAGAGGAGGTGGTGTCTGTGTTCAAAAAGGCTATCTTATCTTTTCCATTCAAACTTACAGTTGGCCATGGTGCTACTTACACCTGTCAGGAAGTATACTTGACAGCATATGCAAATGCTTCTTGCCCAATGGGCTTCCATTTTCTTATGTGCTTTTTACAACTTCCTTGCTTGAGCTGTGTTAATGAGTGTAGTACGTATATGGGTGTGTATGGCATGTGCCTGTGTGTGTCTGTGAGTGTCTGGTATGGGTATATGTGTGTGTGGTGTGTGTATGGTGTGCATGTGTCTGTGCTGTGTGTAGTGGGTGCAGGGGTGTGGTGTATGTGTGTTTGTGAGTGTGGTGGATGAGTGAGTGTATGTGATGTGTGCATGTGTGTATATGATGTTTGTATGTGTTGTTTGTGTGGTGTGTGTGCAGTGTGTGAGGTGTGTGGTGCGTGTGATATGTGTGTATGTGACTATGGTGAGCTTGAGTATGTGGTGTGTGTTTGTGTATAAGTGTGTATATGTGTGATGTGTATCTCTGTGTAAGTGTATATGTGACTGTGTGTGGTATGTGAATGATGTGTGTGAGTGTTTGGTGTGGTGTCTGTGTCTTTTGTAGCTCTCAGTACCATGAGAGAAGGCGCTTGTTGTGTTAAGTCATCCAGTGTGTGGCAGTCTGATGCCTATGTAGCAGAAAACCCAAACAATGGCTCCCAAGACACGGTGCCTCCTGGGTGCTGCAGAGTCCAGTTCTAATAAGGCCAGTACCTTTAACCTTACCAGACACTCAGAGGACCAGTGACTTTGGCACTAGACACGCTTGACTTCCAAGCTGCAGCAGATTTTCTTACCATCCTGGAGTCTTGGTCTTTCCACGCCCACGGTGCAGGATGGTGATGTCCTCCTCCTTCGGATCTAAAGGGAGGATTTCACACTGAGGGATTGGGATGAACTGGGCCAGTTCCTGACCCTGCGAGGGCCCTTGGCTTGTTCCAACAGGCCCAGGTGCACCCCCTTGCTTCCACAAGGCTGTACCTCTAGCTGGCAGTCCTTGCTTTTGAGTTCACGCTGCTCATTTTGCCCTCCCATTGTGTTTATTTAGGGAACCACTCGTTTGGGTGAAACCTCACAGCACTTAGGTTTCGGCTGAGTGCGTTGGAGAGTATTTATAGCCAGAGACAACTGTGCTCTTCAGCCACATGATTTGACATCTCCTGAAACTTGAGTGAGTCCTGGTTTGGTTTGGATCCTTCACCCTTTTTGTGGTATAGAGAAGAGCGCATTTTTTCAACCACTTTCACTGTTTTGCAACTCCTTCGGCCCCACTCCGGTGGCCCAGCCAGACTGTTGTCCTCATCAGCTGTCACACGTGAATCTTGAGCGTCACCAGGAAGGTGAATTTCTGGCAGATTGAGGGCAAGAGGTTTCAGGTCTCTGGGTTTTAACCTCAGGTGTTTAACAGACAAATTAAGTGGGTAGAAAGCCCCCTCCCCCAACTCCCAAAATTTGTTTTTCAAATTTGGGCCTAGGCAAGCGAGTCTTGAATGTAGGCGAAAAACCAGATTTTTTGTTTGCTTGTTTGTTTCTTCTATACACCTGTGTGGGCACATGGTAGGGTTGAAGTTTCTGATTTTTGAAAAAGCAATCATTTGATTCCCAGCCAACACCATGACCTTAACGTGCATCCCATCAATGCCTCCAAACCCATTTGAGAATGGGCCAAAAAGAAAAAAAAAAAGAGCCCAGGTTGAGAGCTAGAGGCAAGCTGAGCAGGCTGAGCAGACCGTGCAATGGGAAATATTTGGAAAAACGAGAGCTGAGTTTTTATTCTTTTGTTGCCAGAAAGCCAAAAGCAAAGCTGGAATTTGCCGTTCCGGCACTTTCTGTGCCTCCCAGTCATTTTGCACAGATGGTTCTGGTTTAGGGCTGAGATGGCTCATCCACTGGAGGGAATGAAGCCTGGCAAGTGCGCCCAAGCCTCCCGTTCTCATGCCAAAGTATACTGTGCTGCTGGGGAAGAAAAGGAGAGCCGGGAGAAGTCCCTTAGAAAGCCGCCAATTAGGGTGCAGAAGTCGACCTGTCCAGTGACTGTGCAATGCTGGAACCCACACTTTCCTTTGGATTATGTCATCTGGGGGATACTGACAAGGACTCTCCACTGCCCAGCCAGTCACAGTTGCATGACACTGAAGGGCAGGTCCATAACTGTCATCAGAAGAGACCAGGACAGAGGCCCTGAAAAGCTGAGCCACTTGCCATTGGCAAAGGGTCTGGGATACAGTGGGGGATTCTAAGTGGAAGTTTGCATCAACCCTTCTATTCCCAAACTGGTGAAAACCTCAGCCACATCTCTTCTTCTTAGCTTGATCCACAGTTAACCTTTCACCCCTAACTTCCATGCTTGTAAATTTCTCTTGTATTGTCGATTTAACAGGATCTGGAATTATCTAGGAGACTGACCTTCCAGGCCAGGGGTTCTCAACCTTCCTAATGCTGCGACCCTCTAGCGCAGTCCCTCGTGTTGCATTGATTCCCCACCATAAAAAGATTTTTGGTGCTGCTTCATAACTGTCATTTTGCTGCTGTTATAAATGGTAATGCAAATATCTGATATACAGAATACCCAATATGTGAGTCCCCCAGAGGGGTCACCACCTACAGGTTGAGAACTTCTGCTCCAGGCACACCTGTGAGGGATTAAATTCACCTCAGGGCATACCTGTGAGGGGCTATATTACTGGAGTTAACTGAGAAGGGGAGCCGTAGGTCAGAAGTGGGTGACCTTGCTCCCCGGTCTTCAGAAGTGGGTGACCTTGCTTCCCGGGCTTGTCTTACAGTGAATGAAAAAGAGAAAACCAGCAAAGCACAAACGTCCATTGCTCTCTGTTTCCTCACAGTGGATAGGATGTGACCAGAGGCTTCAGACTCCTGCTACCTGCACTCCACAAGCCCCTTAGCTTAAACTGTGAGCTAAAGTTAACTCCTTCTCCCCTGAGTTGCTTTTGTCTGAGAAATCATCACAGCAAAGGGAAGAAAAAGGAAGGCTCTCACTTGGTGGGAGTAGTTTGAGGTTGCTAGAGGAGAGGGCATGGTAGACTTTTTATCTTCCCTGTATCTAAGTACCTGTAACGACAGCTTAAAGGAAGACGGATTCCTGTTGACTCCTGGTTTCGGAGGTTTCAGCCTTCAGTCCTTGACTGTGCTGATTCTCGGTCTGTGGTGACATAGAACATTATGATATTGGGAGTATGAGGTTAAGGCTACTTCGCTTCTTGACAACACAGGCAGTAGAAAGACCCAGAGAGAAGCCTGCTTCCCATGACCTACTTCCTCCAGCTAAGCCACACCTTCTGAAGTTTCTAGAACCTCTAACAATAACATTGCCAAATGGAGACCAAGCTTTCAATATCTGGGAATTCAGGCAGAGGTAGTCAGTCAGTCACTTCATATCCAAACCATAGCACCTGGATTGGCCATCATATTTCACAATGTCTCCCCTTTCCACGCCAACCCAGGTCCATGCAAGAATGTCCACTTCTTGCGGCTGGAGAAATGGCTCAATGGTTAAGAGCATCCACTGTTGATTCAGGGGACTCCAGTTTGGGCTTCTACATTCTACTTCTAACACAACTCCAGGGGACCTGATGCTTTTGGCCTCTGCAGACACTGCACTTAAGTGCACATACCCTCCCAAGAATTAAAAATAGCATTAAAAAATGTCCACATCTTTTATAGGACTGTATTCATTTGCTGCATTTGCTATATTTTCTATGCATGAATGTTTCACCCACACGTTTATATTCCATATACCTGTAGAGGTCAGAAGAGGGCATTAGATCCCTTCGAGCTGGAGTGATGGGTCATTGTGAGGTGCTATATGGGTCACATGATGGCCATCTGCAAGTGCACCAAGTGATCTCCGCTGCTAACTCATCTCTCCAGCCTGAAAACTCTAATCTTACTGTCTTTCCCTGAGCAAAATAATGTAACAAGGACTCACTCTGCATTTGTCTGAAGTCATGAGCATTGGTTTAAAATTCACGAGAGGGTACAGAGCAGACTGTACAGAGACACTGTGTCTTTTACTAAACTTCTTATGATCATGGTACTGTTGAGGTCCCGAAAGACCCTGTGGGCATTACAGAAAGATTTCACTGGTTTCAGATTTGGGGAAAATAATAAATGTTGCATTTATAACATTTATAAAATGCTTTAGAATTCACATCTTGCTCTCCTGGATCTTTTGGTCACTGGTCTTTTCTTACTCAGGAAGGAGGAAGGACAGATGTTGGTCCATGAAGTGAGCACCTCCAGCCCCATGGCACAGATGAGGAAACTGGGACTCAGACAGTGTTGATTTCTTTCTAGCCGCAAAGCTTTTAAACCCAGAACTGGGCCTTGTACTCATTTCTGAATTCTGGCTCAGAAATTCATAACAGCACAGTCTTATTGTTAGAAAGGCATAACGCTAATTTTGTGCAATTTCTAAAACAAAGGCAAAGCGTATCCCACCGTGATAACAAAGCTCCGGCCCCTTGGGGCGGATGGTTTCTATGTTTCTGCTGTGTCTGTAGCGCTGGCATGTGAGCGATGCCTCTCCTCGATTGCAGGAGGGGCTGTGCTGGCAAACACTGTCACAGCTCATCAAGCGGGAAGACTCACAAACACGAACAGTCTCCAAGACCTGGCTCTGTGAATGAGCAAGCCAAGCCTCTGGGGTGTGACCACGTGACTCCATCAGTAAAAACTCCAAACAGACCTTGGCTGAGTTTCAGGGTCTACATTTGGAAGGCAAGGTGTGATTCATTCTTGGTGTGTCCAGGTTTATGGGCCCAGGTCAGGCTTCCACAGAGTCAGAATGGGGGAGCTATTAGTACTTCCTTCCCTAAGGACGTTGGCAGGAGGATTTCCATGCTACTCTCAGATATAGAAGTGGCAAATGCAGTTCTAAAATTGCTGTAATAGCAAATCCTTAAGATGCTCAAGTGGTGTAGGGATATAGCCCCACCCATTGGGGGCGTGTTCTCCTCGGGCTAATGTTTACTGATAAATCTGCCGGGCATGATCCCAGCAGTCCCTTTTCTCTGCTTTTCCTGTTCTCCACGGGAACCTGTGGTCCTGTAAGTCTATTTCCCTATTAAAGCTCTATATATTTTTATAATCTGTCTGCATTCATTTATGTCGTCACAAAGTGGCTTAGATAACATTACACAGTGTTTGTATACAACCTACACACACACACACACACACACACACACACACACACACCAGGATTGTATTTGCATGTATCTCATATGTGCTGTATGTTTTCCTCTGACGCCTTCTCCATATAGAAAGTCTGTATCTCATCAGTTTTAGATGAAACTTCAACATGTAAGAGTGAGTTTTTGTATCCTGAGATAGTCTCTGGTATTTTGGGGAAAAATACTCTTAGAAGCCCTGGCAATCCTGTAGCATGAAGAGAAGGGATCGCTCTGTCTGACTGAGCTGGTTAACTTAGAGAGGCATGCTTCCTGGGACACTCATACCTACCCCAAGGAGTTCCTGTACCCACGCTCAGTTTCTTCTATTCTTCTGGACGTTCTGTGGAGTCTGGTACTTATGTGTCTCATTCTTTGTTGACATTTAAAAGAGAATATACATAAACATTTTGGGATTTTTAGAATGACCCGCTGTAGACGGAGGGCTTAAACAATAGTCCTGGGTCTGGAAGCCTAAGATCAAGATGTTGGCATGACTGGCTTCTTTCAGAAATTCTCTCCTTGGCTTGGAGTTAGGTATTCTGTGTTCCCTTGGTCTTAGTATGTCTTATTGAGATCTCTTTGTGTAGGGATACCAATCATACTGGGTTAGAACCCATCCCAGTGACCTCATTTCCTATTAGTTATCTCTTTAATGATTGTGTATCCAAATGCAATCACATTCTGAGGGGCTGAGGGCTGCTTTCAGGGGAGAGTGCACTGGTTACTCATAATACAATGGTTCGCAACATGTGGGTCATGATCACTTTGTCGGGGGGTCAAATGACCCTTTCACAGGGGTCACATATCAGATATCCTACATATTAGATGTTTACATTATGATTAATAACAGTAGCAACAAAGTAATTGTATGGTTGGGGGGGTCACAGCAACATGAGAAATTGTATGAAAGGGTGGCAGTATTGGGAAGGTTGAGAACCCCCCTGTCATAACAGAATGCAAAACTACAAATGCAAAATAAAGTTCTGTGCTTCGGAAGACTGCCATGCATGAGGGGTACCTGGGATCAAGCTTTTTAGCCTCTTGGTAGATTTATGTCTGGGTTGATAGTGGTCATTTACAGCTGTGACAGTTTCTGGGCTGATAGGAAAAAGTAGGTGTCTCTCCAGGCATCCAGGAGGTGACAAATGCAGTGGTTTCTGGTGGCCTGCACAGAGGTAGGGAGGGTCACATCTAAGAGCGAGGGGGAAGGGGAGAGGTTGCCAGCAGGCTCTGGGTAGGCCAGTTGGAGGTCTGAGGAGAATCCAGCTGGTTCAGGGAAGAACTATTGAGGAGCATGATGATGCATGAGCAGACAGGCTTGTTTCCTATGAGGGTAAGCGCATCACAACCAAATCCCACCATTGCCAGCAATGACCCGACAGTCAGTGTTTACTTCAATAAATAGTCTTTACTCGTCTTCTTTGCCTGTTTGGAATACAGCCAGAGTTTTACAGAACAAAGTCAATTTCTTTCTTTCTTTTTTCTCTCTTTCTGTATGTTCATTTGTGTACAGATGCATGTGAGTAGTTGGGTGTGGTAGCATGTGTCTACATGCATGTGGAGGGCAGAAAACCTCATATATCGTTCTTCACACAGCTGTCTATCTTTTTTGTTGGAGACAGAGCTACTCACTGGCTTGCAGCTCCCTGATTTGACTAGGATGGCTGGCTGGCGAGCAAGCCCCAGAGATCCTGTTTATGCCTCACTAGCACTGGGATCACAACCGTGTGCCACCATGCTGTGTGGGCACATGCCGTGTTCTTTTGTCTGGGTTCCGGGGATCAAACTCAGGTTCTTGTGCCAGCAAGGCAGGCACTTTACCGAGTCACCTCCCCAGCCTGGCCTCATACCCCATAATTTTAAACTGGAAATGCTAGCATTTTATAAAGTACTCCTGTGTCCATATCCTGACCATCCTTTGAGGCGGACACTGGCATACCCCTGAATCAGCAGGGAGGCCTAAGCCCAGTCATTGGGCTCAAGGGCCTTCTTGACACTCCAGACCCAAGTGAGAACCAGGGGGCCATGCACTGGATGCAGGTCTTATGGGCTGACATTGTTTTATCGGACCAATCTCATTGCTCTTGGTGATCCAGGAGCAATGTCTTCACAAATAAATCTTTGCGCTAATGGAGCTAGCATGACAAGGCAGCCTGCACGCAAGCCTTTGGGTCTGGGTGCAGGCCATCAAATTAATCCAGAGGAGGAGGGAAGAGCAAACATAACTGGCTGCAGGGCAGTTGGAAAGAATGAGATCTGACCAGGCCACTATGAATCTATAGAAATATCCTTTGTTATCAACGTTTCACCTGCCCAGTGCCAGGGTGGATGGGAGAGCATGACCTAGTCAGATAATTCAGATGCTTTAGCAGGTTGGGTGGACCTTGATTGCAAAGCCAAATCATGAGAAGTCTGCAGAATCCAGAGGAAAGAATGGGGCTACATACAGTCTGATTTACTTGGTCCAGATTGATTTTTGCTAATGATACTGTACAGCATTTACCCTAACTATTGGTTTTAGTGTGACAAGAATTAGTAATTGTAAGGATTTATAGCTGGTCATAGGGTGGCAGACTGGACAACAAGGAATCATAGTTTAGAGACATTGGCTGTGTGGCGAGGCAGAAGCAGACTCTTTCACAGGAGCTTAGTGAGGTTAGAGAATTTCTTTGGAGACAAGGTCTCTGAAATGACGAGTCTTTCTGTCCCAACATCCATGGCAGAAGACAAGGGATCCATAGCTAAATATACAAGACATTTATGTATACTAAATAGACAAGAAGAGATGGCCTACCCCCATTTATTTTTTAAACAAAGATCTGCCTTGGCTGAGGTGGCGAGGTCATTTCACAAAGTGTACTCCACAAGTCTTGCTATGTGGTCATATGAGGTGACCATGCTTTCCCACCACAGGTCCTTGGACAGCCCCTCCCATCCTGCCCTGAGGTGAAGCCACATCCTGTATTATCCTGACCATTACCATCTCTGCTTTGACTAGCTAGTCTTTGTATGATGATGGTTTGTCTTCTTTAGTGTGGAGATTAAAGTGAACCTTCCTGACCTTCTGCCGGGACTCAAGGAGTTAATGTGTGCTGTCCTGTCCAGAGCTGGATAGAATACAATAGATGTTCTGGTGTATGGGTTGCCATGGTTACTTCATCATTCCTACATTTTCGTCCTCATTCTCTTCTGCGCACGGTCCAGAACGGTCCTGTTATTCTTCTCACCTTCAGGTCCAGATCAAATGCACCTGGTCTTGAAACTTCTATTTTTCCTGGCAGGTGTGCATCTCTCTTCTTGACTCAGTTCCTTGCAGTCTTACAGCACAGCGTTTTGCCTGGTGCAGTTGGTCCTGTTTTCCCAGGTGTCTTGTGGGATAGCTAGGAATCCTCCTGTTGGTTTGCTTCTTCTCTGTTTCATTCACTTGTGACTTAGAGGAGGACTGAGCAGTGGTCAGCTGCAAATAGTTTGATTTGATCACTTGGTAGCTGTGTGATATTGAGTCAAGGACTTCTTGAGTTGCAGTTTCTGTGGCTGCAGAAAACAAAATGTTGATGCCAGTCTTGTTGGGTTACAATGCACAGTAGTGTTTATTAAGTGCCTAGTGCAGGTCTCAGAACATTTAAGAGATACCACAAATGTCGGTGATGGTTGCAACAATATCTGATGTTCATGAAACTATTAATTCTAAATATTTTAAAATAATATTTAGTATTTAATATGTCTTGGATTAATTGTGCAGCAAAAAAAAAATAGACCTTGCCCAGTTACCTTTAAAGGGAAGGAGAAATAATGGAATGGGAAATACATACATAAAACAGATACAAAATATGTACCTGATATCTTATATGTATATATAAGTTGCTTTAGCCAGTCATCAGAATCATATGCCAATGATGATGTGGGATTAACCCAAGAGCCCATAGTAGGGTGGTTGGAGGGGGATATAAGACCAGAATTCAAGATTAGTTTTTCTGACCTCTAAATTCATACTTTTGAATTTTTTGATGTGAAGATAGGAAGGATGGTGGACTCAGCCTGTCGCTGAAGCATAGAGTCAAAAGCCATATTGTAATAACCAATGGATGTGGGAGTGTTGGACTTGATGCAGGTTGTCATTGCCTTGTGGAGGAACTAGGATACAAAGGAATATCCTAGGAGCAGAACTGATGTTCTAATTGAGTTGAGTGGAAACCTTGGGCTCCTTGGACCTTCACAGAGTAGCTCTTCCTTGGAAAGTTCTCTAGACTCACAAGGTTCTAGAATTAACTATATGTCAAAGAATAGGCTCTACCCAAATGCATCTTGGGGAAAACTGTGGTCTCTGGTGTTAACAAAGGGTCCAAGGCCAAGCCACCACCTCCCCATCAATGAAAACTAGTTGGAATCTTCAGGATCATCTTAGGGAAATGGTCAGGACTAAAATTATTGAGCATTGTCCTCAGATGCTGAAGCTCACACAGGGGTGGTGGTGTAGGGGACACGGAAACCCCAATGGAGTAGAGTAGTTGAGTTCTTGGTTGATAGAAATTTCAGAGGCAATTGTGTATACCAGATCATGAAGCTCCAAGGGCTGGAGAAGGGCTTGAACAGATGTTCCCATCTCATGTCCAGAAATGGGAAAGGGAATCCCAGAAGTTAGGATGTAAAAAGGCCAAAGACTTACAAGGGAGTTGGTCAAAATGTCAGTTTGATAGTGTCAGGAGGATCGACTGTTGGATGGAAAGCTAAGAGAGGGAAACCTCAGTTATTCCTTAACTGTTCCATGGGTGTTAAAACTAGAGGTTCACTTAGTCTGTGGTAGAAAAGCATAGACTGACTTGGGCTCCCTTTCTCCTATTGAAATAGTAGCATTTAAGGATGTACGGTCTTTGAAGACAAATTATTTTGGCTTTGGGTTTGAATTTTGTTACCTCCTAACCTCTTCAGACTCAGTTTCTCTCTGTTTAAAATTGGCACTCTGAAGTCTACATGGTAGTGCCATTGTTTGGATTGAGGTCAATGTAAAAAACTCAGTTGCCCTTTTTGTGATTATGACATGGTATTTGTCAAATTTTACTTTAAGACATATAGATCATAGCCATCAAGGACACGAAAATGGAGGGAGAGAGGTTAAGAGGAGGGACAGAGAGCAAGAGAGAGAGAGAGAGAGAGAGAGAGAGAGAGAGAGAGAGAGAGAGAGAGAGAGAGACTCACCAAGGAGATGAGATAAATCTATTCCCACTTCCCATCAGCATGCATGAAAGCACATGCACCTGCAGGGTTAGGTGGATCCTCCTGTCCTGAAGAGGTTGTGCAGAGCTAGGACAACCAAAGAATCCAGGAAGCTCCCGTTTCTCTGTAAAGGCACTAAGTCAGCTTAGATGTACTTTGTAGGTGTAAGACATACTTATAGTTGAGCTCTTGAGTCTACATTTTATAATCTGGGATGTGGTCTCAGTCCATGACTAAAGAGGTCCAGGACTTGGCCTTGAGGCATCTCCAGTGATGTGCATTATGCATCATGGACAGACAAATCTTGGCCAGAGCTCTTGGAACTCTTTGTGGCTGATTGTAACACTTTGTTAAGGGATTGGTTTCCAACTGCACACTATCTGAAAACCTTGTAGCTGAGTTAAGGGTAGGAATCTGCAGCCCCACTGGTGAGGAGTTAGGGACCCAGGTTCTGCTCTGTCTGTGTGATGGGTTTGATTGTCAACTCATTTGGATCTGGAATCAACCAGGAGATGTGTCTCAGAGCATATTTCCGGGAAGCAGTATCTGAGGGGAGAAGACCCTCTTTAGAGTGGGTAGGACTCCCAGGAGCAGCCTAGATACAGAAAGATCTGAAGGAATAGCATTTGTTTGCCTTCTGTCTTTGCTTCTCGCTGGTAATTGGGTCTGTCCTGCTGTTATGCTGTCGTCGTTCATTTACATCCAAACACAGATGCTTCGGACGTGAACCCTAGACCAGCGGCTCTTCGGGACTCTTCCGGGGGGTCAGTACTGGATTGAGGTGAGGAGGTCCTTAGTTTTGTGGACTGAGTAGCTGTTGGATTCTCATTCTCTGTAGTGTGCAGGTAGCAATGGTTGGACTATTCAGCCCCTACTGGGCAAGCCAGTCTATCAATTCCCCAAATCCCTTCTCATGACATAGGTTCCCACTGCTGGTTCTGGTCCTCTGGAGAACCCTGACCAACACAATCTTCCCTGGTTGATAGCATTTAGCACATTCTTATTGTGTCTTAGGTCCTGAGTCATATACTGTCTCCAATATATACTGTCTCCAATATATACTGTCTCCAATATATACTGTCTCCAATATATACTGTCTCCAATATATACTGTCTCCAATATATACTGTCTCCAATATATACTGTCTCCAATGTATACTGTCTCCAATGTATACTGTCTCCAATATATACTGTCTCCAACATATACTGTCTCCAATATATACTGTCTCCAATATATACTGTCTCCAATATATACTGTCTCCAATATATACTGTCTCCAATATATACTGTCTCCAATATATACTGTCTCCAATATATACTGTCTCCAATATATACTGTCTCCAATGTATACTGTCTCCAATGTATACTGTCTCCAATGTATACTGTCTCCAATGTATACTGTCTCCAATGTATACTGTCTCCAATGTATACTGTCTCCAATGTATACTGTCTCCAATGTATACTGTCTCCAATGTATACTGTCTCCAATGTATACTGTCTCCAATATATACTGTCTCCAATATATACTGTCTCCAATATATACTGTCTCCAATGTATACTGTCTCCAGTGTATATTAAAGTCATAGTAGAGCTACCTTCAATAGATGGCCAGCATCTTTCAGACACTGTACTGGCAGTCAGAGTACAAAGCAGGGAGCAGCAGTAACGTATCTCACCATTTTAAGTTCTATTTTAGGGAAGAGAAGCCTATTTTTGCTTCGGTATCCACCCCTCACACAACCGGGAGTGGAGGACTCCCAGTGAGAAGCTAAATCTCACTTGCCATTTCCCCAAACTTTCCATTGTCACTTTTCCAGGAAGAAAAAAATATTAAAAGTAAATATTAATTTCAAATAATGCCAATTTCCTCAGTGTTCTAAACTTACTGTTTCTTGTCTGGGAGATCTTCTGGCTTGAGAGACTCTTGACCAGTGGTTTCCTATGCTAATCCTGGAACTGACTTCATGTCCGTGTGAGCAGGGTAGATGGATTTCTGGCCAGGTGGAGCTGAGTTTTGTATTTTCTCTACAGAGTCTTGCAGACAGTCCTGTCTCCACAAGGGCATATCACATCTCACACAGAAGATGTGGCTGCTGCCTGAGGTCCCAGTGTCAAAGCAGACACTCCTGAAGCAGCTCCCAAAGTTAGACAGAAACAGTTCAAATCAACAGCAGTTGAAACCCCAGCCATTTAATTGTTTTCCCAGTTGAGACCATGGCACATACTTCCTTAGTCTCCCAGACAGAAATGTGAAAATGCTCTGGGCTAATAGTGAGGGTTTGGAATGGCTTCCTTATTCTTGGCAGAGAGCACGCGTGGTGAAGCAACACACTTTGAGAGTCACAATGTGGAATGGAAGGTCTTTTTCAGATTTGGAAATCAAGAAAGATGGTGATGAAGTCAATGGGCAGTCTCTCAGAGTGGGATGGGAAGACTAGATTGATGTCTCAGTCAGTGAAGGATTTGCCTCGAGATTATGACTACCTGCATTTGATTCCCAGGACCCATGTGAAAAAGTGAGGCCTGATGGCCTGCCCTTGTGTCTCAGTATTGGAGAGTCAGGAGACAGACAGACAGACAGATCTCTAGGTCCACTGTCAGCTAGCCCAGCCCATTGGTAAAGTTCCAGGCTGACAAGAGGGTCTGTGTCAAACAAAAAATGAAAGACACCTGAGGAATGATACCTGAAATTGTCTCTTGATGTCTATAGGCTCATTTTTAATACAGTACCATAAACAAACAAACACACACACACACACACTTTCAATACAGTAGCCTACACACTACATACATACACAAACATGTCAATGAATGTGTGTGTTGTGCATGCACATGGCAAATGAATGGAATAAGATCTTACTTTTGAAGATCCTACTTCTAGGTCATTTGAAGTCTTGGTGACTGCAATGCCTGACCTGCCTTGACGATCCTCTTTTTTGGGGGTGACACAGATCAGGTGATGCAGATCAGGTGATGTGTCAGGTGCCAGGCTCCTTCCATCCCTGGTACTCCATACAGAGGGGAAGGATCTGGCTGGGTGAACACTGGCTCAATACCATGCTCAGCCGCCATTTCTCGCTCTTTACTCTTACCCCCTCTCCTTTCTAAATTTGTGTCATGTATTAGTATGTGGGTGATATTATGTTATGGATAAGCTTTAATGTAGTTTAATTTATGAAAAAGGTAACATTTACAAGTGTGGTACCTGGACTATTATTAGTGCTGTGGACATCTGTTGGTTTTGGCTTTTAACAAACCTATCCCCATCTTTCCTGTCCTGAAACTGACCTTCCTGTTTTCTTCCCTGCCTTTCTGGTAATATCTAGTCATATAAGTGGCAAGTATAAGGGAGGTCAAGAATGATCTGAAAAATAAGTAGTCACAAAATTCTGTAGGACTTGGTACCTACTTGCGTGAGAATACTGGCAGAAAAGGGATCCCAGAATGGCTGCCAAGATTGGAACACGGGTGACAGTGGACGGGTAATATCACTACTGATTCAGAGCCACAGAAATTTGGGGAGAAGGTTGTTGGTGAGCAGAGTTTGAGACTCCTGTGGGCTGTGTGTGAGGTAAGGCTAGATAGGCCATCAGTCATAGGGCCCTGAGCATCTCCCATGTATCACTCATTCCTCAAGCTGGGCTCATAGTGTTTGGCTTCGCTGACATTGAATAGCTACGAAATACTACCACAGCTTGTAAAGGGACAAGGGACAGGAATGTATTGATTTACAGTTATGGAGGCTGGAACCACCAAGATCAAATGCTGGCATCTTTTTTAGAACCTATGATCTTCCTCATGATAGGGTAAAAGGTGTCATGTGATGAGGGACACAGATAGTGAGAAAGGGAGAGCAGGGAACAGGGAGGAGGAGGGAGGAGAGGAAGAGAGGGAGAGACAAGGGGAGAGAGAGAATAAGCAAGCAAAAGAGAATGAATTCATACCTACAGTTACAGCATTAATATTTTTATGAGGGGGAAACTTCATGGCCCAAACTCCTTTTAAAGGTTCCAGTTCCCCAAACTGCTACAGTGAAAATCAATTTTTTTCATGTAATCTGGAGGAAAGATTGGAGCCATTTAGACTCCGGTTCACTACGTTTGTGAACGAAGCTGTGCCTGGGGAAGTTGAATGCTGGTAGAATATCTCTGAGGTCCCCAGTGAAAGGTCACGGATACAACAGAGGACACAAACAAGCGGCTTCTTGAGGCCACCAGATACAAGTCCACATAGTAAAAGGTTAAAGTCAACTCTTGGAAGTTACCGTTTGATTTCCTTTGAAATCTACAGTCATGCTGTGGCATGTGTGGGTTTGCAGGCATGTGTGTACACACACACACACACACACACACACACACACACACACACACATACTCAAATGCTGACAAGTGTAATTTCCCTGAAAAGCAGACAGGAAAAATCTCAATCAACAAAATACTTGCAAATTGACCTCCAAGACCACACTGAGATTATACATCATAATCAAGTTATATTCATTTTATGGATTCAGTATGGTTCAACATATGCAAATCAATTAAGATAATACAGTGGTTAAATAGATTTAGGGGTAGAAATCACTTCAACTTCTCAATAGGCCCTGAAAAGACTTTAGGAAAAGTTATTTGTGATAAAAAAGACCTGAAAAAAATCTAGGAACAGAGGAAACTTATCTCAATGTTGGTTTATTTTTGTCCTTTCTATATAGGGTAGATATTCCTTTGTGTGAAATTCACATCTCTTTAAGGCATGGAGTTATCTTTCTTTGGCCCACAAGTTTTTAGAACTTAAAATTGTAGACACATTTGGTCTGCTGACATAGGATTTAATATAGTACCAATTCTAGGACTACACTTTATAGCAAAGAAGATTCGATATCTGACCTTACTATCATAGTATCTGGTCTCTCAGGCTACCCCATCCTGCTCAAAAACCACCAGCCTGATGGCAAGGCAGAACAGTTCCATAAAGGTACATCTAGGGTGTCATCTTAGAGGCTCTGTCTCTTGTGGAGGAGCACCATCCTCCATAGTGATGTCTTGTATCCCATCTCTGGAGCTCTTAATATAGCATCTTCGGTTGGATGAATACATAAGCTTGGAAATTAACATGCAGACTTGGGAGTGACCTGAGTTCTCATAAACCTTAACTCTCATCCCATAATGCACCTTCCTCGTTTCCTTCAGAGGGACCACCCAAACCGTTCCTGGTGGGGCAACTCTGCTTTCTTTCATACCCATTTTCTAGAATTTGTGCTTTCATTCCTAAATGTCTGGAATCCATAGCTCGTGGAGATAAGAGTCTCTAAAGGAACTGTGTCCTCTGGTGATCACCTTCAGAACCCTTTCTAGCCGTAAGCCATAGCCACCTGCCAGTCACAACAGACTATTGTGTGTAGTGGAGATTGGTGCTGGGCTCTTACCCTGTTGTGGCTCATGGTAGGGGCTCTCCAAGGTCACCATGCTGACTCTTGAGCTTCTGAGATTAGCTGCTAGTGTGGACTCAGTGTTCTCACTGTGCCGTCTGTCTTCACCCTCCTCCCATTTCCTTTCTTATTACAGAAGGATAACCCAGACTGTTCCCTGGCAGGGCAACTCTGCCTTGGGAGCCGGACTCTATAGTCCTGAGTCAAGGGTAGACAGCTGTCAGTGTGTTATCGGGTCCAAACCTTGCTGTCCTCTCAAAGTCTGTGCCAGGCCATGATTTCTAAGACTTTTTATTTTAGAATCAAGCATTTGACCTGCAGACTATGTTTGGTATCAGTGATTCTTGTGGTTCGCTGTCAAAATCGGGCAACCTTTTCACTAAAATCCACCCTTTCCCATTCATACTGGATCTTTAATCCCCTCCTCATTAACACATGTGCACGCAGCCTTGCATTTCCTTTGGCAGCAGCCACACAGCCTCGACAGAACCCCGCCACCTCCCACTTGTGTTGCTGGATGATATTTGCATTTGACATTAGGATTCTTAGTAACACTTGGAGGTTTTGTTTTCCTTTTCTAAGCTGGTTTAAAGGGGGTAGGAAGAAGGCTCTACAGGAGTCCCAAGTTGTTTCCTGTAGTGCCTGGAAGTAAACAAAAAGGCCATTGCTAAATGGGCACCACTCCTGCCCTCTCTTCTACCCCACCCACAGTTGGAAAGTTCTCCTTTTTCTTCTCTCTACTCACTGGCGGGGCATTTTGCAAAGTGTAGCATCTCCAGATTGGCACCAGTAAGCAAGCAAATAACATGTTTTTCTGCCACGTGAATTTGTAAATCCGGACTAAATGTCTTGTGTGCCCACCGGTTGTCAATCTACCAGTCACCGCTCAGAGACCAGATCTCTTCCAGCGCATTTTGCCATCAGAATCCAAACAAAGTAAAGGTGAGGATATAGGTAAGACAGCTGGGAAGATGGATCTGTCCACTGTGCTTGGTGCGCAAGCCCGAAGACCTGGAGTATGATCCCCAGTATCTCTATAAAAAGCTAAAGGCAGTGTCATATGCTTGTAATCCTAGCACTGGGGAGGCAGGGTTAGAAGGTCTCCTGGGGGTTCACTGTCCAGACCATCTTAAAAGGTTAACAAGTGCTTGAGAAAGACTTCTGACTTCTTTGTGTACACACACACACAAATACACAAGCATATAGGCTCACACATATACATGCACACACATCTGCACACAGAAACACATTTGCACATATACACATGCATGCACACACATCTTGCTTACTATCAGTTGTGACAGTTCCCATTCAAGGGTCCTAAGATGTGCAAACCTACTGATGTCAACAACACTCTCAACCTGACATGGGAGAGTGCATCCACAGAAACAAATTCTGTGTTTGCCGCCTCCCTTGTTTTTATTATTGTTGCAACTGTGGAGCTTGTTTACAAACCCACAAATGCCGAAAGCCCCCTCTGGATTTTTAGCCGAAAGCACACCTCCCTCTGAACACACCCACAGATGTGCTGGTACAGATGTGAATCATCTCTGCAAACAGAACGAGGAGCGATTCAGGCGTCCTTTAATGTGCGCTGAATATGACTGATTACCGTACTTGTGAAGAACCTTGTATTTTTTTTCCCCCAACATTGTGGCACAGAACAGACTGCTGCTTCCATAGGCTGAGAAATGTAGGTAATCAATGTGTTTGTGTAAATATTTAACAGTGTTCACATTCACGCTCATAGCTCTTCGGACGAATGCCATGATGGCTTTTATGTGACGTAGCAGATGTAGACTTAAACATGACCTTTCTGGGGCTTGCAAGACTTCCTCTTAGATCTGCGAAAAATCTGTTGACATACAGAAACATTTCTGCCATGTGGACAAAGTCTCAGGGAAAGATTTCAAGCTTGGCTGCATAAAATCTGCACAATTCTCTTTAGTCGCCACTCTTTGTAGCTTTAGCTTCACACATCCACTTTATATCTGCCTGTCCTGCTTGAGTCTACAGATGTCGAGGGGCCTCCCCACAGCGCCACAGGCATTTGCAGAACAGAAACTCCTTGGCGTTTAGATGCGAGCTGTGGGCCACTGTGAGTGTCAGGAAGTCTTGTCTTTAGCTTCCAGTTCTTACAGATTCAGATAGATTTCTCTGCATTTTAGGGGTCCAAGCCTGACTCACCCACTTCCCTCTGGCCCTCTTTCTGCTTGGTACAATGAGGAAGAGATATAATTGTGGAGGTAGTGTAAGGCCTGAATGCCTTACTGCAGAGAACTCGATGCCTTCCGACATACTATAAGCACTCACATCTTCTTTTTGAACCCCTTTCTTTCCTGGGAAAGCTGCTGTGACCCTGATGTGAAGGAACCCTTAGTGTACACTGCAGGGGGTTCTGCATCTCATTAGTCTGGGAAAACCAAGTGATCTCTGGGAGCCAGGGAGTCATGATGGGCTTTTGCATATGGTCCATTTTCTACCTCTCGAGACATTTCTTCAGCTTGGAATACGTTTTCTTGCCTTTCATAATTGTTGAGTTACTTTATTTTTGTTTATGTGTGTCTGTGCAGTACTCCTGGAGACCAGAAGAGGTTGTTGCATCCCTGGAGTTGGCATTACAGGCAGCTGTGAGATGCCTGGTGTGGGTGCAAGGAATTGAATTCCTGTTCTCTGAAAAAAAAAAAAAAAACCCAGCAAGTGTTCTTAATTGATGAGTCCTGTCCTGGTTGTAGGTTTTCAAATAGTCTGCACCATCATTACCTACCTTCCCTGTCAAATCTTTGCCATCACAGCCAAAGCTGCCTCTCTGTTCCACGAATCTAGGGGATCACTCTCAAGTGGTCCTGGGGCCCTGAGAGTCCTTTTCCCAAGCATGCTGGTGTTTTGACTGCCCTGATCTCCTGCAAGTCTCCTGCAGGTAACGACAGCTGTGTTGACTTCATGAGGACAATTGCTGCATCCTGTCTCAAAGACAGCATCTCATGTCACCCCTCCCCTCTTTTGTCTCTTAATTCTTTCTGCTTCCCCTTTCCCGATGTCCCTAGGCTAAAACTGGAAACAAATTCCAGAACAAAAACATATACCGGTACTCCATGGCAACTTACTGTACTAAAATCCACACACAAGGAGGAGGGTTGGGAGGTTTTTCCAGGGAGAAGGTAGAGATGAGATGAAGAACCCAAGTCAATCCTGGCTCCATTTTTTTTTTCAGCCATACACCTTTAACCACCACTGTACGTTTCTGATCACTGACTTTTGTATCAGAAATGAGAATGAGATATCTCCTGTATAGACCTTTTTAATATTTGCATTAATACCTTATCATAGTGCATCCTGAAGTTTAGAGGGATTAATTCTGTTATTTTGTGTATTTATTTTGAGAACTTGGCTTTGAAAGGGCAGAAATTGGTTCTAGAGGGAAGAAATCTGGCTGATTGTCCTAGCTCTTCACTGAATCGTGGTGCAGCTATGGTCAATGTCATTACAGTGAAGATTTTCTAAATTATCTACCTAGGTCTGAGGCTGAGGGTATCAAACGCCTCATTCAGTCATTGTGAACCCTGTGAATTGGTGGTAGTCTTAGGGTTACTATTGCTTTAATGAAGCACCATGACCAAAAGCAAGCTGGGGAGGAAACGGTTTATTTGTCTTACACTTCCATATCACAGTTTATCATCAAAGGAAGTTAGGACAGGAACTCAAACAGGGCAGGAACCTGGAGGCAGGAGCTGATGGAGAGGCCATACAGGGGTGGTGTTTACTGGCTTGTTCATTATGGCTTGCTCAGCCTGATTTCTTATAGAACCTGCTATGGCCAGATCATGCAGTCCCCTAAACGTCAACTAGGAGACCAAGTTCTGTATATAAAATCAAAGAACCTTTATTCTTACACAAGTTTGCAAACTCGGTCTCTCCATGTGTCCAATGTATTAGAGTGATTGGAGAGCCCAAAGTTCACTTGGGGTTGGGTTTTTGTAGTAGCAAAGGTGAGTTGAGGAATTTCTGAGGATCAGGACCCTTGATTGACATTTATCTAGAAGTGTCCTAGTGAAAAGCAATGGGTGTATGCTGGCAGGTGATCCTGTCTATAACAGTTGGAACTTTAGGAATTTCCTTTGGATGGTCTGTTCATGGTGATACCTGGGTAGTCTCAGTTTGTGATCTTTCTTGGAATCAGGGTAAACTACTGAGAGTCAGGCCTCTTTTGAGCTTGCCCTACAGAACCCAGGGCCTCTATCCCAGAGGTAACCCCATCAATCACTAATTAAGACAATGTCCTACAATTGCGTATAACTCTATCTTATGGAGGTATATTCTCTCCTCTCTGATGACTACCTCATGTCAAGTTGACATAAAACCAAACACCACAGTAGTTATTTTTTCAAATTCCACATAGGAAGTTCAAGATTTCATCCTGCCACCCCTCAAGTAAGACCTAGGTGTGGGTGGGTCTGTGAAGTCTTAAGCACATCGCTCTGCTTTGTATCCTTAAATGGAGCTGCCTAATTTCTAAGGTTTAAAAATATCAGGCCATCTGTGAACTAATAAGGTGTAGACACACACATGACTGAGAGCAGCCAGAACGTCTTCCTGTCCACATGCTCTGTCTAGCACAGTGCCACATGCAAAGTAGGCCTCCATGTTTTGATCCTTGCATTAAACCAAGCAAACATCTAAAACCATTTAACTCTACCGCATGGTGCCTACAGTGCAACCTAATTTGTGCCCATCAGATCTGAGTTTGGGGCTTCAGAAGTCCCAAGAAAGAGTGAGTGCTATTCTTCTGGATGCTTACCTCTTATTATAGTTCCTTTGAGAAGTGGTCTCTGAATTCCAGGCCACGCCTGGACCTGGGTTGGGTGCTAGAATCCAAGTGATAGGAATGACCATCCCCTGACAAAGGGCATGGGAGTTCTTGATCTGAGATTGACAGTGTGTTTGCTGGTAAGGATTCATTTATATATGTAAACATGCAAATAAAAGGCTTTATTTACATATTTAAATATGGGTCCAGATATTTTATACCGAGGGACGCATCCAAAATATGACTCTTTGTGTCGGACTTGTATCACCTTTGGGAGGCCTCTTCGGGTTGACGTTCCATGCCTGAGATGAACAACATTGTGTATTTTGTTTATCCATGTGTTGACAGACAGGTGATAGTTTCTGCCTTCGGCTGTTGTGAATACTGCAGGTATGAACGAGTGTAGAAATACCTGTTTCCACTTCTTTGAGGTTGATGCCTCTCTTCTGCTATTTGGGACTTAATGTGATCACAAAGGACCCATGTAGTAAATTCCAGCTGGTCGTTCATTGTGTCACCTGTGGATATATGGAGGGAGGGGACTTGAGGAACATAGAGGTAAAGCTGGAATAGATGGGAAATAAATTTGTGGGAGACAAACCTTCCACTGAAAAGTTTCTATAAGGCAAACCATTTTAGCTAAACTTGACAATGGTGGCCTGTTGCCCTAGGGGAGTAGAAAGGAATGCATGCTTATTCATACTTTTACAGATAAGTTGGTCATCTTAATTCAATGGGAATCAGAGTCTGTTGTATTTTTTTTTCTTACCTCATCTTATGGTACCGGTTTCTCCCATCCAAGAAGTCACTAGGTCAGAGCCACCTTTGCTTCTGAGATTAGAGAGCCAGTGCGTTCGTGGTGAGATGGTCATAGACTTCTGCTTTCTAGTGCACTAATTGTAGGCATGTTTTCATTGGGTTGGCCGAACACTTCCTTTCTTCATTGTTAGAAAGTAGGCACTTTTGACCTTTCAAATAGTGATTATAAATTCAGAATTGATAGTCTTCTGCGGTGGTTTGAATGAGAATGGCCCCCATAGGCTCATGGATCTAAATACTTGGTCACCAGGAGTGGCACTATTTAAAAGGATTAGGAGGTACAGCCTTGTTGGAGGAAATGTGCCACCAGGGGTGGACTTTGAGGTTTCCAAAACCAGGAGCTCTCTCTTCCTTCTGCCTGTGAGTCCAGATGTAGAACTATCAGCTTATTCTCCAGCATCATGTTTGGCTGCCTGCCGCCATGCTCCCCACCATGATGAAAATGGGTGAAGCTTCTGGAACTGTCAGTGTTGGAGTCCAGCCTTGGTGAAATTCGCATGTTTCACCATGTTGGGGCATGTGGATTAGAAAAGTTAGGTAGGAGGAACAGAGATATGAAAGAAGAACAGAGGCATAGGATAGAACCAGGAGGGCTATGCAGAGAATGCTGAATATGCCTGTGCTCATATACCTTAGTCCGGAAAGGGGGGAAGAAGGCAAAAGGCTGTTTTAACACGACACAAAGGACAACCAGAACAGTTACTTGCTTTAATACTGAGACATCAAGCCATTATTTCCTGAGTTAAGAATTCTGATGTTTTAGGCAGGATATGCAGTGAATATACCTTAGACCACGTATCCTGTAGTCAGACACTCCCTGGGTCAGACCTCCTGTATTGGAATGAAGGAGCAGGAATAGGCTTGAATTCTCCAACCTTTGGTCAAGGTGGAGTGGATCCACCACTATGGGCCATCTCAATATCCAAAACACCAATTTAACCACAGCCTAGGACAGGACATCTTGTTTGTAGCCACTCCTTAAGTCAGACTTATTGTCAATATCTTTGAAAGAGCAAGAGTAGGCTTGAGGTCTCTGCCCTTCAGTCAAGGTGGAGGAGACCCACTTCTGTGGGTCCCCACATGTAAGCCAGCTACAATGAAATGCTTTCCTTTGTAAGAGTTGCTGTGGTCATGGTGTCTCTTCACAGCAATAGAACAGTGACTAAGACAGACTCCCATCTCCTAAGTTCTCCCTTATGAGGGAACTGTAGCTCAGTTATCAGTCCCTTTAATATGGGTTACTGTAATCTTCTCCCTGATAATGGGTTGCTTTCTTGAGAACATGCACTCACCACCATGCTTCTCATGAATATCCTCCCTCTGTTTATGTCTCCATGCTATGAATTATACTGAGTTCATTGGACTGAAGTAAACAGGGGTCTCAAGTGTACATTTAGGAGGGCTGCTGTGCCGGAGCACCACAACGCAGGAGGCTCAGAGTAAAGTGTAGAGTGAGTCTATGTCTCTATGAGTCTGTGCGTGCAAGATCGGTTTGGGAAAGTTATGCTCCCTGAGGATTCTGAGAAGGATCCTTGCTTGCCCATATGAGCTTCTAGTAGCTTCTTTTGTTGTACTTTCCTGATTTGTCTTTCAAGGCTATTTGTCTCTGTGTCCAAACTGCTCCTTTATGTGAAGAAGCCACTAGTTTTTATGCTTAGGGCCCACACTAAGAACCTCATCTAACTTGGTAACTCTGATGAAATTCTGTTTCTAACCAAGACCACACTCTGACTTATAGAGTGTTAACACTTTATCTTATCTATATTATGGGGATGGGCTTCAGCCCTTCATACCGTGGTAGGCAGGTGACTGATGTATGGAACTTTACAGGCAGGTTGGCATTGTGCCGGCTCAAAAGACACAAGTAAGACTGGAGTGTTTTTGTTTTCCGTGGGAGGGGTGTCTTTAACAAATTCAGAAGGGATGGATATAGCAGAAAACATTTAACCAGAGGGCTGCCACTGCCCTTCAAGGGGTCTGCTGCAGATGATATGCCTGGAATCTGCTAGAACACTGCTTTCCAATTGGCTCTGGAGATCATGCTTGCTAAGCAGACTCCAACACTCTCCTGGAAGGCAGAAGCCTATCCTTGTGTTCAGGTGTCCCCTTGTCCTGACACCCAGAGACAGATGTCCTCTACATTTGGCAGTGGCAGCATCTGACTTCCCACATCAGGCCTGGCTTCCTGCTGCTGACGGTACTCGATGTCAAGAGTTGGGTTCATGCAGCTTCTGGTTGACAACCTGATGAACAGGTTCCTGTCAACTGCTCCAGTCTTTAATATATCATTCTCGAATGCTTCACACATGCATATGATGAAATATGATCGCATCTGCCACTCCCCCATTTGACTTTCAACTCTAACTCGCTGTGTCTCATCATGCAAACACACACATCCTGTCATCATGCAAAGACACACATCCTATCTTTGCATTTAGAGGCAAAGCCAATGAAAAGTCATCAATATCTAGCAAAAATTATTTTGAGATACTGCTAAAGCCTTACATAATAACTAAAAGTGATTATTGTATTTTATGCATTATTAGAATATATATATATATATATATATATATATATTTTTTTTTTTTTGGTTTTTTTCGAGACAGGGTTTCTCTGTGGTTTTGGAGCCTGTCCTGGAACTAGCTCTTGTAGACCAGGCTGGTCTCGAACTCACAGAGATCCACCTGCCTCTGCCTCCCAAGTGCTGGGATTAAAGGTGTGCGCCACCAATAACGGAGAGTAATGGGTTTTATTTTTGATATTGTGGTACATGTATGTAATGGGTTTTGTTCATATTCACCTTCCATTACCTACCCTCTCTTGTACCCTCACACCCCTGCTGATTCCCTTCCTACTAGCATCCTTTCTACCTTGATGTCTTTGTGTGTGTCTGTGTGTCTGTGTGTGCGTGTCCCTGTGAGTTTCATTAATATGACCCACAGGAGCATGAAAGGGTATTTATGGGAGCATAAAGTCTGGGCCTGAGTGAGGGACTCTTGTGACTTTGGTCCAGATCATCATCTTGGAACAGTAGAACAAACAGAAGCCCAGAGGGTTCATATTGCCTTGCCCAGGAGCTACACAATCCCTGGTGTATCTTAGTCCACATCCTTATCTCCTATTGATCTGTTTCTGTTCAGACAAAGGGCCTGGGTGAGGGCTCCAGGAAACACTTGATTCCTAGTCCTGTTGACACTCAAATAAACTATCATCTTAAGTGACCCCTGCCTCCTTTGACACTGTCTTTTCCTCTGTCCCTCAAGCCTGGAGACAGGGCTAGTGAAGGATAGGCAGTGTGTCCCAGAACACATATCCCTCTGATGCCTGGGCTTCTGGGGTTTGAGCCACTGGCTGCCTGGGCCAGGGCCTAGGAGAGAATTTGGGACTCTAAAGCTGACAGATTCACTCTTTTTCAAAGTGACTGGCAGGGTGTCTTCCCTGGAGCCGGAGAATCAGCTCTCTACCGCCTCTTCTGGTATTCTCATCCCAATTAGGTCCTCAGGCTTATAACAGATGCCGGTGGACTGCCCAGGAAGAAATGGACTGACCAGGAAGAAAGAGCTCATCTGTGGGCACAGGTCAGGCAGGTTCATGGGTTCTTTGGGTCTCTCGTTCTCTCTGACTCCTTGCTGTGGCAGGTGTAGAATCTGAGGTGAAGGTTTTAATATCCTTGTCGTGTCTGTCACCAAACCTCAGAAGGGAGCCCCATGTCCTTGAGGGGAGCCTTAGTTAACCCCAAGGGCTAGGGCTCAGGAGGGGACATGAAGGCTGCAGGGTTTGGCTTTTCTATTTCTCTTAGAGATCCCACCTGATTGCATCAGAGCTGTGGGGTCTTGGTGAGCAGCCACAACTCATCTTCCTCTATAAGCCACTTTCAGTGGTGACCCACTGAAAGAAGGGGCATTGGACATACCAGGCCCCTTCAAGCCTGTCACATTCCATTTTCTCCCCCAGAAGTCTTCTTCAAGAAGTTCTATGGAAACAAAGACACGCTTCTTCAAATATCTGCAGCATTTGACACTTGACAAAAAAATTTTCTCATGTTGGCTCAGCCGATGTTTATTCTAGCAGACACTGTGGAGAACCTGTTGTCAGTGCATTTGGACAAGGATGAAAACAGGATTCAGCCAGGGCAGGGTGTTTGCCAGCCCAGGGGTTTGCTGGTGGAGGGTTGGTGCTTGAGTCCAGAACTCTAAAACATTTAGTCAGTATCTCACTACACTTTATTTAGAACATTTTGGACCAATGTGCTACTCTTTATGTGTTCCCAGATGTTTGTTGATGACTTGATCATAGTGTGAATCCATTTGCAGATGGAGGTTTAGGGAGTGGAAAAGGTGCAAGCTTGGGGGGTGCCATTTAGTTTTACCTTTTACCAGGGAGCTCATGAGTGATGGGACTTCAGCTCAGCCACGTGTTCTCTGAACTCTGCTCTCCTTGGACAGGAGGGTGAGAATTAGTGTCTATGTTCAAGGCAAGTACAAGATTTAAATGAAAAAGCAAGCATCAAGGGCCAGCTTTGTACACAACACCCAGGCGTCCAGCAGGTCAGTGCTCCTTCTATTATCCTCACTATCACGTTTATCTTTAGAACCTCAGAGGACTCAAAGGAATCTCACTGATATTTTCTGTGTGCCTGGATCCCATGTTTTTGCTCTATAATTTTTTTAAAAATATGAATCACAAATATCTAAAATAAAACAATGTGTAACCCGGATCTTTCACCAAGAAATGGCCTTCACCCACGTATGAGGTGCCCTGAACAGGTCTCAAAGAATGGTCCAACAAGATTTTATCCTTTCTACTTAGTTCTTTTAGTAGCAAACACATCTTTTCTTCTTTGCTTTTTTTTTTTTTTTTTTTTTTTGGACCATCTGATATCCACAGATCCTTGCTCTTGCTCTCTCTGGCATCTAAAGAGCTGTGGGTGCTCCCCAGGGTCATGATCAAGCTGTGGGTCAGACTTTGAAGCAATGGTGGTGACAATGCTGTCAGGCCATCATGGTGACATTGACCTCGTCAGTAGATTGGTTATTTGGTCACATCATAGCTGATGGGGTATGTGTGTAGTGATCTTTTCTGTCTCTTTTAAGAGACAAGCCATGCCCCCTCTTCCCTCCCTCCCCTCTGCTGAGACAGGCTGATCTTCAGCTTGCAGCCTGAGTTCTCTCTCTGTTTTCCATCTCCCTCTCGAAGAGGCAGCTTCTGCCTCTCCCCACTTCTCCCCTTCCCCCCATCTGTATCTCTGCTCTTCTCCTTCTCCCCCTTCCCTTCTATAACTCACTAAATAAATATCCAACCTCACTCTGCATGGTGTGCTGCCTATCTGTCTCTCACCCCCCCCATCCCACCGTGTAGTTCCTTGCTTGGGACCAGCCGCCTTGGGAGACCTGCAGCCTGGTCTCGTGGTGTTCTCATCTGTTTGTCTCTCCTTATGGCCTGCTGCAGCCACTTGGGGAACTGCACCGTCCCTGCCTGGGACTGGGTGCTCTGCGGACCCACTGCCTGCTGCCACTTGGGGACCTACAGCGTTTCTGCCACTATAGCCACCAGGGATCTGGAGATCCTGCAGCATTTTTAATAATCCATTTCAGGGGTGGGGGTGTGTGCTAAGGGTCACTGTGGCTTTTAAAGAGTGAATCTTGTTCTCTCCTTTTGCTTTTCCTCTGCTCCCTGACTGCTTTGAAGCAAGAGGCATTGCTTTAACTGACCAGCAGTCCTCCCACAGCCCTTAAGCCAGAGATGAGTACAGCCCAACATAGAACCATAAAGTCACCAAAACACAATGAGACTCATTTAGTGGTTCATTCCCTCACTTCATTGTGTGGCTCTTAAGTCTTAACTCTATAGATGGCAGTATTGTCTTGCAATATCAAAGGTTAGGCTTGCTTGCTACCACATCCTGCCATGGACTACTGCATGTCACCACATGCTATTACATGCTCCCATGGTGTTGTGCTTCCTGCTGTGATTGCTCTGCCTTATCACAGCCCAATATCAATGGAGCCAACTTTGGACTGTAGCCTCTGACAGGGAGTCAAACAAACCATTCTTTCTTTTATGTTGGCTTGCATAGCCATTTTGACTCAGCAATGAAAGGCGATAAGTGTGCACTGACTTCATGGTGAGGATGGACACAGAGGCAAATATATTAATTTTAAGAAGTGGGAACAGAGTCCTGAACAATGGCAACAGTCAAGGGAGGGGTTTTTATGGAGAGAGATGAGATATTTTGGGGGAGGGACCCTCAAGCACTTGTGGAGCATGAGGGGGGCAGTGTCTGTGCTGACAAATGCTTCTAACTGGACTTGGAAATATTTATTCTTGAAAGTGGATGAGCTTCAGAATACTCACTGCCAGTAAAGAGGTGCTTTTCTTCTTTTTTTTGTGGGGGGGGGGTCTCAGGAGACAGAGACTCTACCTAGCTCAGTGCCTCATGTCTTTCAATCACATACTCTGACTCAACATGGAGCCAAATAACTGTGTCTTGATTCAGTGGCCAAGTCCATGTTTGGTCCAGGTGGGAACACTTAACGCCATCACATTAAAAAGCTCTATAAAAGAGAATGGCTTCCATACTTTCGTAGGGGAATTTATTTTTCCAAAGAAAGTGTGTATTTGGGGAAGGAAAGAGACTTGTTTATTTTGGAAATTAGACACATTTCCAGGTCAGGGAAAGTATTTGAGTTCTTCAACTTATGTGACCAAGAACTCGCAGGCTCTGGTGGAGGAGATCCTTTGGTTACCATCTTCCAATGGTTGGAGAAGTTGTGCCCAGAGACAGGACATGATTGTGTCTCCGGGGCTACCCTGGGATGATGGAAGACTTCTGGGGAATACCAGTCAAACCGTGTGAAAGGCTCACTTCTTGGTGAGGCTGGAAACACAGGCGAGGGCTTGTGTTTCTCTGCAGCTATCAACATGCAAAGAATTTTTCCTTGCGATTTCTTAGTTGGAACTCAAATATTAACACAAGTTTGCTTTACCAAATGGGAATTTCTTGCATTTCTGTCATTTAAAAATAACCATGTCTTTATCCCTGTTGACATCCCTCTTGAAACACATGGACACAAGCCCATTTTGAAGATTTTCAAAGGTTGGAAAAAAGGCAATGTTTACATAAGTAGGAAGCAATGCCTATTTGTTGGGTGTGTTTGTAGTTGTATGACTCTGACATTTACGCTGGGGCAAACTTTTCCTTACACTAGACAGATCAGCTTTGGAAGCCAATGGGTATTTATAAAGAGTAACGTGAAAAGTCCTGTATTTACATTTCAAGAATGAAAAGTCTTTGCTTTGTAGAAATCTCAGGAATGCCTCTGGAGACCAAAGCTTGCCTTTGCTGAATTCATTCCAGGGAGACCGTTGACACCACAACATACCACTTAGATTTAAGGGATTTGTTTCCTATAAAATATGCGTCCAAATCACTCTCTCCCTTTGTACCCTTGGCAGTGAGATACCCAACCAAACAGGTCTCTAGCTTTGATTTATCCATTTGCCCAGTCAATCAATCCTCACTGACAGTTGAGCTGCTTCTCTTACACAGATGCTCCGGCTCACACCGTGTCTTTTCTTTCTGATCTTATGTACAGTATATTCCAAGCCTTCCCTGGTGGGCAGGATGGCAGAGTGATCATGGTTACAGAAAGAGGAAACTTTTAAGTGTGTTTCCATTGTCAGCTCTTCTAAAATCTTTATTGACATTGTCCTGGTCCTTTTTCAGAGATCTGGTACCTTTGCCTCCATAGACAATAAGACTAAGTGATGTGCAGAGACATGCTAAATAACATGTGTGATTCTTTGGGCTTATGCCAGCATTATTCTTCACACCAGCTACCCTCTGCTTATTCAGTTTTCAGTATTTCTTAAGTCTTTCCCACATGCCAAATAATACTGTAGTATTAGAGATCTAGACATGAACAAAACTGGTCAAGCACCCTAGCCTGATATTTCTCATACTAAGATCCAGTGATACTGAGGAACTCCAAACTGTTTATGAAAAATTCACACAGGAACATTGCATCTACATCACTCTTGCTTTCCTCCTTTTCCTACAACTCCTCCCTTGGCTCTCTTCCAAATTCATGACCTCCTTTTCTTTAGTAATTATTATTTTATATACACACACACACACACACACACACACACCTTTGTCTGTGTATTCACGTGTGTATCCAACCTACTAAGTCCATTTAGCATTGCTCATATGTACATGTGTCCAAGGCTGACTATTGGGGATTGGAAGGGAAACCTATATGGGAGCTTAAGGGACCCCAAACTCCTATATATGACTGTTATAAGAGTTTTTGAAAATTTCTTGGTCTTTGATGATATATTAAAAAAAATATTAATAGAATATTTCTGAATTGATGAATGATTGTCTTTAAAAACTTCTTCCCAAGGATGTAGGTTTCTGGGCTCACATTAGTGTCATTGCCACATCAGAACCACAGCTTACGTTGACCGTGAGCTACTTCTCAGGTTAGGGTGAGCTTCCACAGAGTTCTTTCCTTCTAAATGAGCTGCACATATTTCTCAACTTTTGAAAAACTCTGGTGTACAGGCAGTACAAAATTAGACAGCCTTCGGTATCTGTTACACTGTTTCAAAACTTGGATGATGTTAGTATTTCAAGTGGCAGAAAATGTCCCTTTCCAAAGGTATCTGCTGCGATTTGATTGTGGAATGTCCTCCACAGGCTTATGTGTTTAAACACTGGGTCTCCAGCAGGTGGGGCTGTTTGGGAGTATTATGGAACCCGCAGGAAGTTAAAACTTGTTGAATGGAAGAAGTGTGTCACAGGGTGGGCTTTGAGGTTTGATAGCCTGGCTTCACTTCCTGGTTCCTGTGATCAGTCTGCTTCCTGGTTGTCAGGCTAGCCTTGTGCCCCTGCTACCATGCTGCCTTCCCAACCGTGTTGGGCTGTACCCTCTCTGGAACTGTAAGCCAAAAGAAACCTTTTCACCCCTCCATTGCTTAAGTCAGGGTATTTTATCATAGCAACAGAGAAGGAAGAATATGGCTCCCATGCTCTCATACCTGGAGCCTGCAAAGCGATAATAGCACACATTAGCAGGTGCAGTGAAGGAGGGGTGCCTGGCTTGTCTAGTTGGGGCTGATGTCACCATTTGATCTCTGAAGAGTAGAAGCAAGGTATCTTCTCTGCTGAGCCTGCAGCAGGTGCTCAACACAGGTTTACATCCGTGCCATTCCTAACAGCCAAAGGCAGAAACAATGGGAAAAAATGTCCATCAGTGCATGGATAGGTGGATAAAAAAAAGTGTCTGCTTATACAAAGATACTTGATTCAGCACCAAGATGAAATTAAGCATCAAGGCATGGTCCAATCTGGATGGACCTCTAAGCCATCAAGTGAAGTTATTAAAGGCAGGTACAAAGGTCAGATTGTGTGATTCATTTCTATGAAATGTCTGGACTAGGTAAGTTCATTAAGCCAGATGTCATTGCCAGGGAGTGGAAGAAGAGGAAGGGGGAGCGTGAGCAATAGGGAGGTGCTCTAGTGTGAAGCAGTGGAAATAGTTTAGAACTGGATGGAGGTGATGGCTGTCTTAACTGTGCCTGCATGGCTCACTCACAGAGGTTCATTTCATCTTCTCTGCATTTCCCTTCTGGTGGAGAGAGACACACAGAAGATGAAGACAGGGGAGTAGACCAGAGAGTCCACAAGAGAAGAGGAGACAGGTACTGACTTTGGAGTTTGAGGAAGGGGCCACAACCCAAAGGAAGCTGGCAACCTTTAGAAATTTGGAAGAGATCTTAATTGACAGCTGTCAATCACATAAAGACCTCACTCTGGGAACCAGAAGGATGAGAGAAGGCAAATATATTCCTCCCTGGAATCTCCTGCCAACATACTGATTTCAGCCTGGTGAAGTGCATACAGGATTAAAGGAATAGTGAATTCATACCACTGCAAACCACTGGTCATTGGTTACAACTTAGAAAGTGGATACAAGTCTCCTGCCTCGAGTTCTGTTTTGTATACAGATTCTAGAGCTCTGTTATCTTCTCTTCATTGGTCAAACCCATTTCTAGCATGGTTTTGTCACCTGTGTCTTTCTGAGTTCTCCAGCTTCTCAAGGTTGGTTGAAGACTCTTCTGATGTCTCTCGAAATTCCCGGGTTTGCCTGTGGAACTACACCTGACATGGTGTCATGACCCATTTCCTGGTTACCCTCCCACTCCACCACGTGCTCCTGTGGTTATCACCTACGAGTAAATTCTAGCTACATCCCGCCACAGCTTTTGGGTCTTCTTCCCATTTCAGCTTGGGTCAGCTGAACTGCAGGGGCTTCCGGGCTTAGTGACAGAATTGCATAATGTTCTTTGCTAAGGAATGGGGCTCTACTTGGTTCCATGCTGTGCTGTCTCTGCTTGAAATAGGCATTTCCCCTTTTGTATCCTGGGTTTCCGGCTCCTTCACGTGACATGGTGCTCCCTGCTCCTTCCTGGTGCTCCTCTAAAAGTGTTTCTTTGCACTTGAATCCTCACAGGCTCACTTAGTTGGAATCTACATTGGTTCTGGTTGTTATATTTGCAGTTCTTAGTGCGGCGGGGAGACTGAGTGTTTTGGTATTGGTGGGGTGGCTATGATTGCTGTGCCTGGTATAGCCTCCCTGGAGAGGGCAGGGGTGAGACTGGGTATACTCCAGAAGGGGTGGAGAAGACTCAGAGGGTTCTGTTTGCCATGAGCACACCTGCAGACAGCAATGCAGGAGCAGCCTTCACAGCAGCTTCAACCAGGCTTCATGTGCATGAAGTCACAGGAGTCATGGCCAAATCGCTTAGATGCAAGGTATAGATGGAATAACATCCATTTTCTGGATACGGAAACTCAACTCCAGGTGTTTTAAATGCAAGGGGCGGAGTCTGTGGCAGAAGCACACTCCATTGATTCCAGAGTTCTTGGCTTTTTCTGTATCATCCAAAAATCAGAGGATGATGGGCCCTAGGCTGCAGGTGCACACAGTAGCCCTGAGCTTGCATTTGTGCCTATTAAGATGGGACTTGCTGCCTTCATTCTGTTTAAAAAGTACCTCAAATGCTGCCATTTGCTATGCACTGGGGTCATTTCTATGGAAGAAAATCTGGCTTTGGTTGTCTGGCTTCTCAGCCTCTTCCATGGGGCTGTGGCTGGACCATGGTGAGGCTCCCTGCTGTTGTTTCTTTCTGATCTTGCAAGAAGCATCCTTCTAGGAGATAATGTCAGGGTTGGACAAAGGAAAGGGGTTTTGAGAATCAGGATCATGGTTCCCATCAATTCAGGATATTTGAGGAGTCCATCCCAGGGGATGGCGTCTCATGGGGGAATGGTGTCCAATGGCCTGAGTGTTTTAGCTTAGAAGCATTCCAAACCTTACAGCATCAAGAGAGGGTTGAACTGTGTTGTAAGCCACTTTGTCCTAAAACTTTTTCCTCTTCGTATTTTCCTAACTTCTGTGAAAATAAAATAACTTCATCGTGACAGTCAGTTGTGAAAATATAAGTCAATGAAATGGAATTTGTAAACGCCGAGTGAGGCAAATGTTTGGATTATCTTGTTTCAATTAAGATGCCATGCCGTAGACTTCCAAGAATGGGCCTTTGTTCTCTTCTGTGTTTGAATATGTTATGCCCTCAGATTGGCTTTTAAAGAGAGAGGAAGTGGAAGGGATGGGGGAGGGGAGACAATAAAGGCAGTCGCCAAGAGGACCAGTGCAGGGCAGTCAATTCAGGTTTCGGGTCAGAGGGGCAGGGATTCAAACCCTACTTTTGAGTGTGCTCGCTGTGTGATGCTGGCTATTTTATCAACATCTCTGAGCCCTCTTTCCTCATGCTGTGAATGGGTATCTTCAGATCTATTATTTAGGATTACTAAAGGGGATAATGTACGCTATTTTGCCTGCTGCAGAAAGTCCCTCAACAAATATTTACTGAAGAAATGAACAAATGCTCTTGAAGACAGCAGTGTTTCTCAGTTGTGTGTGGGCTGTTTCCCAGTGTCCAGTATCCCTAGAGAGTGTCAGTCCACTGTGGCCCCTGAACCGATTTTAGAAGTGATAAACTTGAGTGTTCTTAGCTATGCTGGCCCTTCTCTCGGAGCTGTGGGTGATTCCTCTCACATCGCTTTCCTTCATCCCTTGAACATAACACGGCAATTCTGCCGCCTGTCAGACACTAGGGCTGGGGTAGCGGTAACCAGAGAAGGGAGGCTGAGCTAGTACTCAGTCTGTGTAAGCCGGGTGAGAGAGGCTTCACATGGAAATGTCCAGGAAGTATGGATTTTGTTGATCCTGTTGTAGAAGATAAAGCTCAGAATTGCCAGACTCCATTTGAGGAAAGAGGAGGGTGAACCCTGGATTCCACCACTGAGGGATCTGGATGCCTCTATAAATGTACATTGAGTGAGTGGAAGTGGGGATGGCACTCTTGAAGAGGCCAGAATTGGCACCCACAGGCGATCTGAGCTGGTCTCTTTGTAGGTGGGACTAGTTTTCTGTCTGGATGGCTCCTCCAGGGATCCTGCCTGAGCCTATGGGGAGGCCAGGAGGTAGTGATGGGGAAAGGCAGGCCTTTGCTGCTTGTCTGTGTTTTTATTGCTTCAGTGTAGAGCCCTGGCTTCCTGAAAGATGCCAGGTCAGGTATTGGATAGGAAACCAGGCATCATCTAAGACCTGAGGATCAGAAGCTACATCCACGGGCAGATTTGAGCACAGCTCACATGTCTGTAGGCATTTCCTGTCCACTCAAGAAGGGGTCTTTATCAGGAGTCCAAATAGGTTGTTTTTTTTTGTTTTGATTTTTTTTAAAGAACTGAATGCACACACCACTGTGAACTCAGCCATTGCTCTCCGAATTGACAACTTGCAATTCTTATTTATCCTCCAGTCCTCCACCAGCGGTGTCGTGTACAGATGGCACCTAATTCGTGATGAGGTGATGCAAAAGCATTGAATTTCAATCCTTTCCAATGCCAGTGACACTCACTGTGGATCTCTCCACGCTGGACATTCTTCCATGCACCTGACTGACTTAGTTTCAGCTATAAGTTTATCACAGTGTAATTCGGGGGGTAGAAGGCACAGCCAGTGATTCACACACCTGTCACCACCGGAGTCAACCACAGTCACTGAGCAAAAGAAGGTCCGTCTATCTGATGTCTCCTTGAGATCTCTGGGTTCTAGTTTATCACAATAGAGAATTAATGACTTGCTTATTTATTTAAATTTCCAATTTAGGGCTGGGGATGGAGTAACTCAGGTGCCAGAGTACTACTGTGCCCTGGCTTCACTCCCCTGCACTGCACAGACCCAGCGCACACTTGCAACCCCAGCTCTTTGGAGGTAGAGACAGGAGGTCGAGACAGGAGGTCATCTGGGCCTTGGCTACATAATGAAGTCAATACCAGCTAGGCTATATGAGACCCTTAAAAAAAGCCATTTATTGAAACATAATTTATAAATTTCTGCTTTTATTCAGTTGACAGCTTTATGGATTTGGAAAACGTTGCATGTGGTCCTTTAGCTATTACCATGGTCAAGATACAGAGCATTCCCAGCATTCCAAAACACCCTAGGGTATTCCCAGTGTGGTCCATATCTCACCCCAACCCATAGCCCCTGTCAACCATCAATCTATTTCTGCATTTTAAGAAAGAATACCATATAAATGAAATTATATAGTGGGTAGTGGCTTGAGTATTACTTCCTGTACTGGGTCAGATGCACTTGGCACCCACCCTTGTTGGTTCATGAATTACTATTTCCTTCTTATTGTTGAGGACCATTCTATGTGGAGAGCAGGCCACGCCTTGTCCACCATTCCCCAATAGAGACCATTTGTGTTGCTCCAGTTTTTCTAGGAACTACAAATAAAGTCACCCCACATATTTCCATGTAGTCTTTTGAGGGGTATGTTTCATTTTGGAGGACTGACATCTATGCTGAATTAAAAAAACACACACACACACACACAAGAAACTTCCCCAAATACCTTTCAGAATGGACATATCATTTTAAGGATCCAATATTATGAAACTGAATTTTATTTTGTGATTAAAATGGTGGAATCACATGCAATCTTAGGGCATAAAAGAGTTACCCCAAGATTCTGCATCTGGTCTATGCAATTTCCAATAATGGAAGTAAAAATGTTACAACCAGGGTGTTGACACGATCATAGTCATGAGTGGAACATTCTGTCACCAGGGGCTTCCGTGTGTTACCCCACCTTCTAAGCACGCTCCTTTGACAACCAATAACCTGCTCTTTGTTTCTTAACTTTGTGTTGCTTTAAGAACACTGTGTGAATGTGACTGTGGTATGTAACCTTTTTGGATTGACTTTTCCACTCAGTCTTACTCTCTGTCAATTTATCCAGGTTGTCAATGATTCATTTCTTCTTGTTGTGCTGTTTTCTATGTCATGGACATAGTTTGTTTAACCATTCACAAGTTGAAGGCCATCTAGGTGTCCTTTGACCCATTAGCATTTGGGTAGCTTTTTGTGCACATATACTGCCTTTCTCTTGAATGATTTCCGAATTTGCATTAGTTTCTTCCCGCGTAGCTGTGATGATATACTCTGACCAAAGGAACTCAAGGGAGAAAGGGTTTATTTCAGCTCACCGTTCAGGGGTGCAGTCTACTGTGGTAGCAAAATCAAGGCAGAAGCAGCCGCTCACTCACATCTACAGTTAGGAAGCAGAGAGAATGGTTGCCAGTTTTCAGCTCACTGTCTCCTCGTCATTCGGTCCAGGGCCTTGTCCCACAGACATCTGTCATCCATAGTCACTGATGGTCTTCCCATCTCTGTTAACCTAATCCAGACACCCCCTTACCAGTGTGCCCAGAGGCTTGTCTCCTGGCTGCTCCTAGACCCTATCAAGTTGACCCGATCAACTGTCCGGAGGATATAACTGACAGACATGTATTTGGTCTTTTTGAGTGACAAGCGTCGCATGCATGCTCCCATTTCTCCACATCTTTATCAGCTTGTCATGGACATTTACTTTCTCCAGAGAGATCAATGCTGTGCCCTCGAGTTTGTTGCTTGTGCAATTTAAAAGGATTGTTTCTGCCTGTTCTTCTCCATGTAGCTCGATTCCTGTTCAAGTGCCATCAACAGTCAGAAAGGTGGATGGTCCGTGTGGTTCTGTTCTCTGTAAATCAGTGTGGTACTTCCTACAGAGTATCTTACTCCCTTTATCGACTTGGCTCCTGGGATACTCACTACAAATAATTATGATAATTGTCAGTATTTCCCTTTAGTTTTTTTTCCATGGTTGGTTCATGTCTTTTTTTTAAAGTGGTGCTTACTTTAAATAATTTATCTGTTAAAATTGTCCCTGGCAGCCTTTTTTTTATTTTTATTTTTTGATGCGATGGGCACTTGCTTAGACTACCATTTGCTCCCAGGTCTGAATTACAATCCAGCTCTTGTCAGGTACTCAGCTGCTCTCCACTGTAAGGAACTCTTGGTGACTGTCCTGTCTTTCCCCCTGCTCTGCTCCTCAAAGAGGACTTTTGCATACTTAATGTTTGATCAGATGATTAAAGACCATTTGCATGCACTTTGTGTGGGCTTCGTCTCAAGAAAGCCCTGGTTTAAGTGGGCAGCTGAGCTGTGCATGCGAATGAACACAACCCAGGTAGGTGTGATGAGTAACTGAAAATCGAGACATCTAGGGAGTTAGATGGGGGCTGTCATGGCCACATAGGAGATACAGGAGACTTGCACAGAAAAGGAGAAAAGCAACACCTTCAGCCTCCACTCTGTAAAGCCTCTGGGCACTTTGGAAAATGTGTGACCAATCGGAGGGATGGGCAGTGACAATTTCTGGGGTTCTTTGGGGTTGTGCCTGTGGATGATAGTAGAGCCGAGGAGAGATCTGGGCAGAACCAACTGGGCCTAAGGGGAAGCCCCACCCGTATCAGCTGGAGCTGAGCCAGAAAAGAAATATGGTTTGGGTTGATACAAATGAAGACATGGGCTTTCATTTGAGGCTGCCATGATCCATGAAGGATTCCTAGACATTCCAGGAGTCAGACCAAGAAGAGCTGTGGGCTTGGGAGCGCTACAATGAGGACATGGCAAGCTGAAGGCTCCGCAGGGCCCAAAGCATAAGGAGAACCCAGACCAAAGAGTCCTAGATTGTGGCATCCTACTCTGCCTGTGTTCTTTCAAGAAAACTCCTGATGGTACAGATGGCTCCGAGAAGCCCGGGACGGCACAGCCCACCCAACTGAGAGCGTGTTAGGAAAACATCACGACATTGGTAGTTGTCATCATTCAAACCCTAAGCCAGGCAAATTAGAGAAAGACTTCTTGTGGGAAAGGAGCCAGGCTTTGGAGGAAATGAAAACATGCTCATTGCAAATGCTGTTGAGCCACCTAGGCTGATTGCTGTTGAGTCCTCTGCACTATGACTTCTAAAGAGATGCCATCTGTTGACCAGGCTGGCCTTGACACTGTGGGTAGTCACCGGTATGTTGGCATGGTCACTGGGCTGTGAATAGTGGGACACTCCCTTATAACTTATCTCAAAGAACTGAGCTTCGCCTCCACAATTCTTTTGTACTTGGGGTTCTGGGATCACATTTTCCCCTTTGTATTGACTGCCAGAAGTCCCAAATTGAACTTGTAGCCTGTGTTACAAGTGTACTAGACCTTAGTCTCATGAATTTCATGATCTAGGGATACTTTTCCATTGCTGTGAGGAAGCACCATGACCAAGGCAGCTTCTTAATTGGGGGGATTGCTTAGAGTTTCTGAGGATCATAACTGTGGGGCCATGATGATAGGCAGGCAGGCAAGTGTGGTGCCAGAGCAGTAGCTGAGAGCTCACAGACCTGAAAGTTGCAGACAGAGAGTAGAACTGGAACACGCATGGGCTTGCAAAAGTTCAAAGCCTACCTGCAGTAACACGTCTCTGTTGTGGAACAGAATATTGGTTAACTTTGTACAGATACGTTGCATTTGTTTGTGTTGCAGAGTGATTGTTTAACTATGTAAAGATGTGTTACATTTGCTTATGCTGCAGAATAATTGTTCAACTATGTAAAGATAGGTTTCATTTGTTTAACTAGGTGAAGACATGTTGCTGTTTCATCTTGCCTTCCTAAGGCACCCGATTAGTCTAATAAAAAGCTGAACAGCCAATAACTAGCAGTAGAGGAATAAGTGGGGTTGGGAGGCAGAAAGAATAAGCAAGAGGGAGAATCTAGGCTCCAGGGAGAAAGAGAGATACTTGGGGCCAGTCAGGCAGGCAGCCACTAGCCAGACACAGAGGAAGGAGGAAAGAAGGACATACAGAATGAAAGAAAGGTAAAAAGCACAGGCAAAATGTAGATAAAGAGAAACAGGTTAAAATAAGTTACAAGACCTAGTGAGTCAAGCGCAAACTAAGGCTGAGCATTCACAACTCGTCTCTGTGTCATGGTTTGGGGCTGGGGGTCTGAGAAGGTTGGCTAAATATCTTCTTCAACAAGGTCACACCTCCTAATCCTTCTAATAATAGTTCCACTAATTGGGAGCCAAGCATTCAACTAGAAGAGCCTATAGGGGGCATTCTCATTCAAAACATGGGAGGCCATTTTAGGTCTTGCTTCATTGTAGCCTAGCTTTGACTTCCTTCTTCTCCCTCCCTCCCTTCCCACTCCCTTTCTCTTCTCTTTCCTCCCTCCACCTCTCCCTCTTTTCCTGCTTTATCCTGTTACATGTGGGTTTATTTTGCATTAAAGTTTTAAGTATTTTTAGGACAAATATGATTGAAAAAATGAGGAAGTAATTACTGTGTTGGTCTCACAGTGATCTCCCTGGTTTGCTGTGCACTTCTGAAGAAGATGTGTCTCCTGGGATGCTAACATTAGAAGACCGCCTACTAAGTATCCGTGTCTTTGCTCAGCTTGCTACAAATTCTGTTTTCTGCACACTACAGCCATAGATGGCAGATGCCTTTACTGTCCCAGTTCACAGAAGAGGAAACTCAGAGGCAGAGAAGCTCCACAGCCTTTGCAAAACCCAGGCAGAGATACAACTAAATCTGGAACCAGGAAAATCAATCTGTCTTGAAGAAACCTTTCTTCTCATCGAATCCTTATTGGAAGCAAACGTGGATGACACAGAGATGTAGCACAGGTTTAGTCTCCTATTGATCATTTAACACCCAGGTAATGGCAGGGATTTGATCACATGCAAGTTCCTTTGCATTGCTTGCAGGCAGAGCTGAAGACAGTGGCCTCCCCATTGCTTTGCTGATCAATGGCATAATGAGAATTAACTAGGTAAAGGGGCTACTACTAGCTGTCACTCACTAACAGTGACAGTGAAGGGGTGGGCTCTGGACAAAGAGAATGCTGGGTCTAGTCTTATCTTAGTTCCCACTGAAAAGGGGTGTTAGAGACTGGAACTCACACTGCAAAGGACAGATGGCTGGAGAAGTCTGAAGTCCTTAGTCTAATGGACTTGGACACTGGAGACCTTCATAGTGCCTCCCAGGCAAGTGACAGGGGCATCAAATTCTCACTTTCTTCAGTTTTTTTAAACTAAAAATAAGTTTGCTACAGCGTCAAACATCTACCAGACTCCAAACTGAGAATTTAACGGTCCATGGCCACCTCAGGTCTTGATTCCTTTTTTTGTCCCTCCTTGGGTACACATTGCTGCAGGACTACTGCTGTCCAGTACTCTGTTGGTCTTGTTTGAACAGGGTGGCTTTGTCCTTGAGGGTCTTATTGTCATGCCTCCTGAAGTGCAACACATCTAAACCCAAATGCATGTCACATTGCCTCAAGCTGATGCTTCTCTAGAGCCTCTTCTCAGAAGGACCGCTGTCTTCTCCAGCGTTCCAGAGAGGAATCTGGATCTGTCCTTTGGTCCTGCCTTCTGGCCACCTCTGCTACCTAGCACGAGCACACACCAGTCAGATCAGTGGTAGTGAGCTTGTAGCTATTTCCTTGATACACGTGTGTTTCTTCATCCTTGCTGCCAATTTGTGCATACAACCCATAGGACCTGGTTTCTGTATTTGTTCAACCCTGATCTTCAGGCTTTCCAAACCCTGATATCATAAGAAGTTTTATGATCTTTTTATGATCAAATCCTGATGAATAGAGAGATCCACCCAACAGAAGCAATCCGCGTGCTGTCTCTCCTCACTTGCTTACTTAGATTTCCCGTCATCAGTTACATACCCTCCTGTCACCCCTGCATCGGGCTTTTATAGTTGGGAGATAAGGATTCATAATGTCTTCAACTCAGAGAAGGAGCTGAAATGTCAGTCCTTCTTTCCTGATGCAGGTTGTAGGAAGGAGGTCCCAGAGTACAACCGGTGACAGAACAGGGCCAACCGAACTAGAGGCAGGTGCTCTGGTGACACTAAGTTGCTGACATTGTGTATGCAAGGACCACATGTCTCTCCTTTGCCCAGGCCCTCCAAGCTGATATGCTTCCCTGGCCATCAAACAGAGTGAGCTGTTACATGGAGATGCTTTAAAGCAGGGGCTGATCATGTCTAGTCTGTTCCCACGAGATGGTGTCCCAAGGTTGCAATTGTCCGTCACCACCCAGGGGTCAAGGTGCCCCGACAAACTATTGACATTACAGCCTGCTACCAGCTGAGGATGGCAGTGTTCTGCCTTTCCCCTGTGTTTGGGGCTCCTTGGTCTCAGCTGAGAGGCTGACATTCATGGTGATGAATAAGACATTCTTAATCACTAGTCTATGTCCTGCAGGCATTCTGTCTGGGGACAATTGAAGATGGTATGAAGGACAGTAATAAGGGAAGCCAGGGCTACATCCTCACAAACAACATTGCTGCACAGAAAACTGAGTGTTTACCAACCCCCTGCCCTTGCTTCTGGGACTAGATATTGATGTGCAAACTCAAGCCAGGTTTTCCTGGCTTCCTTTGGAACCTGCTGGATCCTGTTTTCTGAAAGAGTAGAGCCCCAGTTTCTCTGTGTATTTCTAGAGTTAAGCATTGCTTGTGTAAATGACTCTCTGAACTGGGCCTGTTGGGCAACCTCACATTTCTAAAAAGGATTCCCATTTCCTGGAAATCCATGAGCATGTTCCTGAAGAGGATAATCATTCTTAATTTCTTCAAGCTGAGGCTACAGTGTTTGGTCCTGCCTTCTGGCTATCTCTGCTACCTAGCATGAGCACATACCAGTCAGATCAGTGGTAGTGAGCTTGTAGCTATTTCCTTGATACATGTGTTTCTTCATCCTTGCTGCCAATTTGTGCATACAACCCATAGGAACTGGTTTCTGTAGTTGGTCAACCCTGATCTTCAGGCTTTCCAAACCCAGGATATATCATAAGAAGTTTTCTTTTATGATCAAATCCTGATGGAATAAAGAGATCCACCCAACAAAAACCCCTGTTTTTCGGGGTTCTAGCACACCTCTTCAGGGTTTTCATCCTGCTGTGCTTCTCTGGTTTAAAGCCCAGTTCCCCTTTTCCCTTGACCTCACCAGTCATTAAGCATATACCAGGAAGGATTTTGTCTTAAACTTTCCAAATCCAAGATTATGTTAGAACTCTGAACATTTATTTTTTCTGGGAATTGTCATTGCTTTCAATCCTTGATATCGTAAGAAAGACAGATTTCACTTTTTGCATTTGTGCATAGCACGTGTATGTTAAGTACTTAAAGATCATATAAAGTTGTTAGCCTGGTATAATTTTATGATAAAATTTATATCTTTGAAGTTGCTGTAGAGAACAAGATTGAAAATGTTTTCAGGACCCAGGAGTCTTTTCTGCCACTTTGTCATTAGAATTCTACCCCAGAATAACCTCATTTTGACTTGCAGAAACATTAGTTAGACTTCCCTTGTGTCTCTGTAGGGGCTGGGGATATGCATGTATTACATGTGTGTAGGGGTGGGAGGGAGGGTATAAGCTCAGCTATCAACTCTCCCTTTCCACTTATTTGAAACATGGTCTCACGGTTGACCATAGCTGTGTACCCCAGGCTAGCCTACAAGCTTTGAGGAATTTGTAGTATGATTAATAAAATCCCAGAGACAGAAATTGGGGTTCAACTTGAAGGTCAGAAAAGCAAAACAGCCAGCCACTGGCTCTTACTTCAACCTCAATCCGAAATGGCAATCCTGCCTCCAGGAATCTCAGAATGAGACTGTGTGTGAGAGCTGTCTCCTCCCATCTTATATTCCTCTGTAGGGCTGGGATTAAAGGCGCATACCACTAGTGCCCAGTTTCTATGCAAACTAGGGTGGCTACTGGGATTAAAGGTGTGTGTCACCACTGCCTGGTCTGTAAGACTGACCAGTGGACTGTTTTACTCTCTGAACTTGAGGCGGGCTTTATTTATTAAAATACAAATGGAGTATGACTACAGGACTTCTCCTGTTTCCACTTCCCATTCCTCTGTAGATGCTCCCACTATCACGTCCAGCTCCACCTGACATCAGAACTGCTGTCCTCCTGTGTGTGAGAAGTGCTTTGCCCACTGAGCCATCTCTCTGGCCCAGATTTCCCTCCTTTTGGGCTGTGTATAAGTTCAGTGTGCAGTTTTTGTGCCTGCTGTCTTCTACTCAGCATCTGCTTCTCTAGATTTACCCACGCCACGTGTGTATCACAGCTGTTATCTTTTTGCGTTGCCGTTATTTGACGTTATCATCTGCGTATTTGTTCTTCTGTTGATGATGACTGTAGCTGTTTGCAGGACTTGACACCTACAGACAAACCTGCCCTGAATATGCCTGCCCAGCCAGCTCTCAGTGGAGAACTGCTTGTTGCTGCTCTGTACACCCTGGTGAGTTAGTGTACGAGCTCGCAGTGTGGGGCTGTACTGGGCTTTAGTCTGTCCAGTCAGTCAGATAGCTATCCAGTTTGTCTGCTAGGACTCAGTATTTCAGATACTGAAATATACTAGATCCTCATGAAACTAACCATTATAGTAGTATTTTAGGCCATTTTTTCTATTTCCTTAGGTGAGGGTTGGTCTGTTTTCATTTACCCAGTACATCTTTGAATACATTTGCCATGTTTCTTAAAAAACTTATTTTTTATTAATATGCAGTATTTATACATGTGTATATATCTGTGGGTAAAATGCGATATTTGATCTATGCATATATCATAAAAGACTCAAAATAATTCACGTTTTTATTATGTTACCAATGTCTTTTCTTTAAAACACAGTTCTGCTAGCCGTTTTGACATATTCTGGGCAGTTTCATCATCCGTGGTCACTGCGTGGTGTGGTAGCGGTCTAGAATCGACTTCTCTGGAGTAGCTGGAGTTTTGTCCTTTGTCGTCTTCTTTTTTCTTTCTTTGCCTCCTCAGCTCTCCTCTAGTCTCTCACTCTCATCTTCTGCTCTTAGCTTCTGTGGTGATGTTTATTGTTACTACTATTATTATTATTATCTTTCAGCCCAAATATGAGATTATAGAGTATCTTCCTGTGCCTGGCTTCTTTCACTTAGCAAAATGTCTCTAAGTTCTACCTATGTTGTAAATGACAGCTTCCTCATCTTAAAGACAGCCTAACATTTTATTTTATGTGTATGCCACATTTTATATTTTTATCCATTCCTTTCCTGTTGAAGCATATGATTTGCATCCAGATTTTGACTATTGTGAATTGTGCTGACACGAACACAGAAATATGATTAATTCTTTGACATTTTAAAATATTTATTTGAATATCTATCATCTACCTATCACCTATTTTTCTATTCATCTGTCATCTATTATCTATATTTATCATCTATTTATTTATATCGATCTATATCTACCTTTGTTATCTATGTATATCTATCATCAATCTATTTATCATCTATCCATATATCTATATCTACCTCTCTATGTCATCAATCTATATCTATTTATCTATCTCTCTATATTTCCTATCTAACATCTATCATCTGTCATCTATCAATCATCACTCTGTCCATCCGTCTGTCTGTCCACCTGTCTACCTACCTACCTAGTCTGTCTGTCTGATATCTCCATCCAGAAGGAATCCCTGGACTATAGGCTCCTTCTGATTTTAGGCATTTTTGACAGTGGTTTTACTGACCTGCCTTCCCTCCATCACTATGCAAGGGCCCCTTTTTTCCGCACCCCTCACGCTTGTTCTGTCCTTTTGACAAAAACCACCCCCAGCAAATGCACTGATAATGTCATAGCTGTTGTAATCTGCATCTCTCTTTCGCTGGAGACACGGAGCATATTTTCACATACCTTTTAGCTACACGAATCTCTTCGTTTGAAAAATAGAGACTCAAGCCCTTGGCCCCACTGTAAATCTGGTGGTTTTCTTTCTTGTTTGAAACAGGGTAGCCTAGGTCTTGAACTCTTGAACTAACTGTAATTGAGGTCCACCTCGAGGTCCTCGTTCTCTTGTCCTCGCCTCTCATGTTGCTGGGGCTACAGGTTTAATATACCACAGGGGTGGCGAATGACTGTTTGTTTTCTGCATGTTGAATTATTTGAGCTCTTATGTTTGGGGTATAAATCCCCTGTCAGAGGCGTGGCTTGCAAACACTCTCTTCCATTCTGAGAAGTCTCTTTTTTTATTCCTCTGTTGCACACAAGCTTGTTAACCACACAGATTCTGGGTGGCTGAAGCAATCTTGAGAAAAATGAGCAAAGCAGGAGGCAGCACACTCCCTGATTTCCAAATGTGATTACAGCCCCTGTTGTAATAAACCCAGCACAGATCTGGTGATAAAATCAGACGCATCAACAAATGGAATCTGACAGGAAGTCTAGAAGCAGAAAGAAGTGTTTACAGTCAGCTGCTTTTTGACAAAAGTCAAGAACACACAGTGGGGGGCTAGGTTGGGGTGGGGGTGGAAATATTCTCTTCAAGGTGTTTGGAAAACAGACTCTGCAGTCAATAGAATGAAATTGGTACCCAACTTCACACTGTATAAAACACATCAGTGCAAAACAGTTAAAAGCACAAATCATAAGACTATAGAAAAGTGGTTCTCAACCTTCCTAACGCTGCGACCCTTCAATACAGTTTCTCATGCTGTGGTGACCTCCAGTCATAAAATTATTTTGCTGCTACTTCAGAACTGTAATTTTGCTATTGTTGTAAATCATAATGTAAATATCGGATATGCAGGATATCTATGTGAGACCCCAAAAGGTGTGGCTATCCATAGGTGGAGAATCACGGATTTAGGGGAGAACATAGAGGACGTGCTGTAGCTCTGGTCTGGGCAAAGTTTTTTAGTAAAACTGGAAACAAGGCAACAACAGCAGAGAACAGAGACAGGATGGCATCCCCTGCCCTTTAAGAGCTAGAGATGGCTCAGTAGCTAAGAGTGGATACTGCTGTCTTCATTAGGATTTCTATTGCTGCCAATAAAATACCACGACTGAAAGCAATTAGGGGGAAGGAAGGATTGATTTCATTTTATGACAATTAGGTGACAGTTCACCACTGAAGGAAGCCAGGCCAGGAACTCAAGTCAGGAACTGAAGCTGTGGCCATGGAGGGGTATTTCCTACTAGCTTGCTCCACCTACTTTCTTATAGCGGCCAGGACTATCTGCCCAGGGGTGGCACTGCCCACAGTGAGATGGATCCTCCCACATAACCACTAATTAAGAAAATGTCTCATTGACTTGCCTGCTAGCCAGTCTTCTGTACTGTGGTTCTCGCTTCTCAGATCACTATAGTTTATTTGGAGTTGGCTAACACACACACACACACACACACACACACTAAACAAATAGACAAACAAAAGCAAGCAAAAGCCAAATAAGCCCCACAAACACAATACAGAATAAGCAAATAAACAAACACCAGGAAACTGCTCTTGCAAACTGAATTCAGTTTGCAGCTCCCATGTCAGATGTTAGGTGGCTCACCACTGCTGTGACTCAAGCTCCAGGGGATCCAGCGCCCCCTTTTGGCCTCCATAGGCACCTGTACACACTGTGCATATACCCCACCCCTGCAATACATATGTACAGCATGAAACAAAGTAACTCTTAAGCTTGTTCTACAAAATGAGGTTCAGAACAGTCAGAGCAACCCAGAGAAAAATCTGAAAAACCAAAAACCAACTCCCCCCCCTCACACACACACCTAAAAAGAATGGTTTGTGTCTTTTTCTTATTGAGAGAATTATTTGACAAAACACTTCATAAATTGTACAAAGAACCAATAATTCCACGGGAAGGTACCTGTTCTTTCTATTCATTTAAAATTAAAAATGAAGATGATGGGTCTTGCATCTTTCTTGGCCAATGGGTTGCTCTTGGTTTTGTTCTCAGTTCGTCATTGTCATGGCTTTGAGCTGTAGATCCAGCTGTGGCTAGTAGATGGATATAAGCAAGCCTGAACCTAATCCTAGCTTAAAGGATGTTCTCACTTGGCACTCCTCTGCCCTTTCAAAACCGACACTTCTTTTTATGCCTACTCTAGTGTTTCCAGGGTTTAGTATGGTTGTTGACTTTGATGCAAATTTACTGTTTTCATCACTTAGGGTTCTGCTCTCCCCATCCCTGCCACTACATAAGACTTCTTGCAAATTGAGTAGATTTATTTTTCAATGTATACATATGAATTTGTTTTGTTTGTCTGCACTATAGAAGCACACCGTGCACATGGTTGGTGCCCTCAGACGCACCTCAGGCAAGGGGGCCAAATCTTCTGGAGCTGAAGTTATGGATAGTTGATGAGCCGCCATGTTGGAGGTGGGAACTGAAGTCAGCCTCCCTCCCTCCCTCCCTCCCTCCCTCCCTCCCTCCCTCCCTCCCTCCCTCCCTCCCTCCCTCCCTCCCTTCCTTCCTTTCCTACTCCTCTCTCCTCCTCCTCCTTCTTTTTTTTTCCTGGTTTTTCGAGACACTATTTCTCTGTGTAATTTCTCCTGGAACTTTCTCTGTAGACCAGGCTGACATTAAACTCACATAGATTTGCCTGCCTCTGCCTCTCAAGTGCTGGGATTAAAGGCCTGCTCCATCACTGCCTGGCTCAACACCAGCATTCTTTTTCCAAAGGAATACTTTGATATGCAGTAGATGCCATAGGTTTATCTATCAATAATAGCTAAAACCAAAGAGCTTGTATGAGACAAGAGGAAGAGCTGTATTGATATTGGAAGATGGAGAGAAGCAGTAGAGAGATGTCGGATACTGAACACTTTATGGTCTGCCAAAGTGTTTTAAGACGATGACATCCATGATTGCACTTTAAAAGACCGATACAGTAGATTGAAGACCAGATCATGCATCCCCGGCTCTGCTTCTTGTGGTGGGACTCCCCCTTGCCCTCTCAGAACTTATTGTTGACCCTGTGACATGCTTCAATCTATAAATGGTGTGACGTAGCTTTCCAAGCAAAAGCTATGAGTCAGTGATTCCCTCATCCATGATGGATGGCTGTGTTCTAGATAGCAAGTGTTGTAGATTTTAGTCCTAAACACAACATGGTGGTTGCATGCCTCTCATACCAGCTCATAGGTAGAAGAGGAAGGTGGATAAATTCCAGATCATTCTAGGCTTCATAGAGGGTTTGGGGTTAGCCTGGAACTCAGCAGACCCCATTTAAAAGTTATAAAAGGAATGGGGGCGAGGAAGCTGAATAGCATTTAATTTATCCTTGCCAAACTGAGAGGATGCCATCCTGAGATGTAAGCCCTCTTTGTTCTCCATGTTTGAGCCTAACAAACCTGCCTGGAGAGCTTGGTTTCATTTTGCTTTTCTTGCATCAGGAGAAGGCATTATGTAACTGAGTTGGGAGCAAGGCTGAGCTAACAACACACTCTGAGGCAAAGGGGACGAGGACACTCTTGGCGAGCGGGCACACATGGAATGCTTAGAAGTTGTGGGCAGCACCTTGGTGTTCTTGGGGCATGTAGATAATGTGTAATGATAAGATATTGGTAAATGGAAAATCTGTCATTTGATACTTCCATCTTTTCTTTGTGTGGGAACATGAACTAGTGATTTTGAAATATTCTTTGATGAATTATTTTCAGTGCTGGGCACACTACTGTGTTACAGAACACTGGAGTTTATTTCTGCTTTCAAGCTGGACACCCACGCCCATCATCATCACATCACCCTGTCTTTGTCTATATGCTTCTGCTGTTCTCTTTTTTATAGGAGCTGGCATCACTGCACAATTTAAAAACAAAGCTGTAAGTTACACTTGAATCTCTTTCCATACCTCCATTCACCAGAAGGATCCACCAAAGCTACTTCAAAACTAAATACCCTGTACCTGCAAGTTCCATCACACACAACCAAACTGCTGTTCCTCTTACCAGGACAACTGAACTTATCCCAAAACCTGCATCTAACTCCTTTGCGCTTAAACAATCCACTTGGCAGATAGTTGCCGAAAAAGCTTGTCTCACATTTTAGATTGGGTCACTTTGCTCCCAGGATTCTCTCAGCATCCTGTGCTCTCATAAGAAAAGAAAAAGAACAGAAGAAAAGGTTCCAGGGACATGTCTCAGGCTTCCTGCGATGTGGCTTACTGCCTTCTTCCACCCCATACCGTCTCTTCCCCTCTCACCGCTGTGGGGTCCCAGTGCACAGAGTGAGTGCCTTCCTTCCCTGAACTCTGGCTCAGTGCTCCCCCTGCCTGGCCAGCTTTTCCTCTGCCTCACATCATTTCAGTCTCAGCATCCAGCTTCCACCCTGGATGGCTCTCGCACAGTCAGTGTGTCCCTTGTCACAGTCTGAAAAATGACTCTCTGCTTTGCAAAGTGAATTTGCTTTGCTCCTTTAGGACCTTTGTCATTATTTAAATTACATTGGTTATTTTCTTTTCTTGTTTCCTCATAGTTCTCCTCCACTGCTTTGCCAACAAGTTAGAAATACGCCATTTCTTTTGAGGTAGAGGCTGCAAGATTAACTTACTTGTTACTCCCTAAGTACTAAGCCCAGCTTTGGGACAGTTATTGATATAATGAGACTTCACACTTTTGGAAAGAATAATGTAATTTAACCAGACATGAAAGATTTTATATATATATATATATATATAAATAAAATATGCAATATTCATATAGTATATGTACACAATATGTAGTATATATATGTAGTATATATGTACACATATATACTCTTTGGCATACATATACTATGTACATTGTATATATAAATAATATATACAGTATATATGCATACATATACTATATTTATTGTATTTGTACACAATATATACAGTGTATATATATGCATATATATATATATATTGTGGGAGGGTTGACAACTTGGGATTGGATAAGATAGCAGAAGGCTTATCACTGGGACGGACTGATTCTATCTGAGTATCCATAGCTCTTCATCTAGGCTGGGGCCTTGAGAGATTTACCCCATTTACACTGCCATGTCAACTGGTATCATTGTGCTAGTCTTGTTTGGAGAACCATGTTGCTGAGAAGCCATGGGTGCAGCTTCCATTCATACAGAAGATACTGCCTATACCTATATTACACTGCTAGGTATGTCTTGGTCCTCTGGTTCTTAGAATGTTTCTACCCTCTCCTTGGTGTTGTTTTCCAACTGTGGTGGTTTGAATGAAAATGGCTACCACAGACATATACAACTGAGTGTTTGATCCTCAATTGAAAAAATTGTTTGGGAAGGATAAGGAGGTGTGGTCTTGTTGGGGAAAGTGTTTCACTGGGGGTGTGTGAAGGGGTGAGATTTGAGGTTTCAAAAGACCACACCAATCCCGGTTAGCTCTCTCTGGCTCCTCCTCGTGGATGAGGATGCAAGCGCTTGCCTGCTGCTCCCGTGCCTTGCCTGCCTCTCTGCTGCCATGCTCCCAGCCATGATGAGAAACCATAAGCCCCTGATAAACTCCTTCTTCTGCAAGTTTCTTTTGTTATGATGCCTTATCACAGTGATAAAAAAGTACCTATGACATCAAGCCTTAGGTGTAGGGGTTGTATTGTATTTACATCAGTTGTGGCTCTGCATTCCATGGTCAGTTGTTCTCTGCATTTTGAGCAGTTGTGGTCTCTGCGATTGTCTCTGTTTTCCTTAATAATGGCCCCAAAGTACAAGAGTAGTAGATGCTGGCACTTTTATTACAGAATCTCTTTTTGTATTATTATTGTTATTAATTCCTTACTGTGCCTAACTCATAAATCTGACATTATTCTAGGTATTTGTAAGAAGGACATGCAGTCTGTTTGGACTGGTACTGTGTGTGGCTGGTGTCTGGAATAATATTTCTTGTAGGTGGGGTTGGCTCTGATAGTAACATAATAATAAAGGTATCAATAACCAGTAATATAGTCAGTGCAAATGCTGTTAGTTGAGGTCTCTAGATTATGCAATAGCTGACGAAGCAGTTTTACACCCCTGGTCTGACTTGAGTCACTGAACCATTCTGTTAAATCCTTCTTTGCACATCATATGAACTCACCTGTGGCTGGACATTTAGAGAGACATGCATGTGGGTAAGAGCTTGAACCCAGATCTCTCCTCCCGACCCAGATCCTTTCCTCTTCACACTTAGACTCAACAGACAAGAAACTGAATCCGAGACTAAGGGGCTCTGATGGCCTCTGGAGAGTTTCAGAGAATGTGGATAAAGATCCAAAGGCTAGCGTTTTTGTGAACACTTTACACGGTTTACAAAACACTCGAAAGTGCCCATCTTTATGTGGAGTCCTCCCAGAAGCACACACCCTGTTGCATTGCCGATGGAGACACTGAATCGCAGCAATCAAAGACATATTCTGTATGGCTGAGAAAATGCTCTGTGGTATGGTTTTGAATGTGCGAGTTTATTGAGTATACTGCAGGTAAAAGTAAGAAAATAATTATTGATCTGTGGATAGAAAAGCAGAAAGATAGCTACTTTCCGTGAAACCAGCACTCTTGACATCAAGTAGAGCCATCTGGAGGCACCCAAATAAGAGAGGAAACCAAAGATAACAGTGTAAAATCTGGGGCTTACAAACAACCCACAAAAGTCTCCTGGGCGAGCCCAGTGGAAGCAGCCAGCCAGAGTTCCAGACTGTGTCTGTGGTGGAGTGGAGCATCCTCTTGGGTGAGGCTCTTGGAAAAAAGAATAAACAGCAAACAGCAGAGAGAAGATATGATCACGTCATTCAGCAGAAGCTGCCTGGGGAAGTTGAGGCCACCAGCTGAACTTTCCAGTTGTGCTTTTGCTCTGTGGACGAGTCTTGTGGTCCCACTCCAGACATTTTATATCATGAGAACAGACTACGGTAACCTTGGTGGGAAGTGGTTTGCCTTCCAGCGGATCTCAAGGACACAGTGTTCTTCTTACTTTCAGCTGCTTTCCAGTGTCCCTTTTTGCTACAGAGTGAAAGGGCCAGAATGCCCAGAAAAGCAGGCTTAGGAGGGAGAAGGGATCACCTCTTAAAGCTCAAACAATACACAATGCTACCAATATAATATACATTACAGCGAAGAATTGAGATAGTGACATTAACAAGCTCTTTGTGACTCTAGGCCTCCCATGTTAGAAAATGTGTTCTGTTAAATCCTGCTGGCCTCAAAATGTGGTCAGTTAGAGTCAAAGAACAGCATAAACCCTATGGGTTTAAAAATAAAAAAGAGGGGAGGGGGTCCTAGCTTAGTTGTAGTACTTGCCCTGTATGCAACCTGTAGGTTTGATCCCCAGAACCACAACAACTGAATGTGGTAGTGTAGACAAGCAATCCCTGCATGAAAGAGGTGGAGGCAGGAGAATCAAATGTTTAAGACCATCCTTGGCTACAGAGTGTGTTATAGGTCAGCTGGATTGCAGGAGGCCCTGTCTCAAAAATCAATAGATAAATATCAGTAAATAAAACCAAGAAACTGGCATTAAAATGCTAGACAGCAAGAGTTAACACTGGGTATAGTTCCTCAGGTCCTCTGTCAGATTCCACAGCCTAGCAGTTTCTCTCCCTCCCTCCAGGAGGCAAAACTCCACAAACTGGGGTAATGAACACGGCCTCCTCAGAAGAAGGCACCGGAATCATCCATGTCAAACATGCTAGGAAGCTAGAACCAGTCAGTTCTAAGCATCAGGATGGGAAGAAAGAATCACAGCAGGAAACACATCCCGGGGGATAGAACCAGAACAGTGTCTTAATAAGGTCAAGGCAGGCGGCCACAGACAGTGATGGAAAGTCTGTGAACCAGTTAGGGTTGTGTAGCTCTCATTTACGGGGCATTTCTGGTGTCAAGTCTTCTTCTTCCTTCAGAACAGTCTGAGAGCTGAGTGAGTCTGCTTGGGACACAGGGTTCAACCAATACAGATCCAACCAATCCGGAACTAGAGTCGGGATCAGACCAATGGACAGTACGGCCATGGGTGCGGAGTGTCTGGAAGCTGGCCACACACCACCAGGCTGTAGAAATTCTTCTGCATGGAGAGAGGCACTCTGTTCCTGTGGGGATTCCTGGGCTGTAGGTGGCAAGCTCATGGGTAGAACTGTGCTATGCCCTGTGGTCTCTGAAGGGCTAACAATGCAGTCATCCATGTTTCACGTGGAGTTGATCTGCTTTATGGAAGGATGCATAGTTTCGCATGCATCTCCTTTATTAGCTCACTACTTTGAAACTAACTTGTAGAATGGAGAGCATCCCGATTAGCTCCATATACTAGATATGGTGCAATGCTCTAGAAGGTTCCAATCTATTGATGTAGCTACAAATATTCTCCATCCCACTGTTCCCCCTGGACTGGTTTTTCTCCATCCCATGTGTTCCCAAAGTCTCTTATGAGGTTTAATATTAATTACATACTCTTTGGCCTATTAGCTCAGACTTCTTGTTAACTAACTCTTACATCTGAAATGAACCCATTTCGATGATTTTATATTTCACCACGAGGCTTGTGGCTTGTTACCTCTTGCTTCTTGGGTGGCTCCATGGCATCTGCCTGACGCTGCCTTCTTTCTTCCTGCATTTAGTTTACTTTTTCTGCCTGCTTTTATTCTGCTCTGCCATAGGCTAAAGCAGTTTCTTTATTAACCAATGTTAATAAAACATGCTCATAAAATACAGAGTTATGTACCAAGTGGAAATCTTCAGAATCCCTTGCACCTTCCCCCTCACTTCAGAACTGTGAAGGGTTTTTATGTTGTCAAGCAAACCCGTCAGTCTGCTCTGTGCTCACAAGGCATTAAAGTAAAAGTATTAATTTGTTTTCTGATGCTTATGCACCAAAATGATGACACTTCCAGTGTCTTTGACAGGGGCAAGATGCTGGAGCTCTCTTAGAACGCCAGCATTCCTTTCCTGCTTGGTTCTCTGACATTATTCGTCACTTACAAAAGCCCCTGACTTGGTGAGCCTTGAGCAACAGATGAAAAGAAAACAGTATGACCTTTGCCAACTAATAAGTTGTGAGTCTGGACACTGTCTCCTATTTCTCAGGGAAGAGAGGTTCTAATTGTTAACAAGAATAGAAGAAGATAGAGAAAATAGAAATAGTAGTTTAGAAAATAAAATTATTTTAACAGGAGTCCAATAGAAAAATAAAAGAGAAAAGGGGAATAAGAAAGCTAAATCATTAACATGGCAACATACAAGTAACACACACTTAAGCTGACAGGCACATATACCTATTTTCTTCATTTTTCTACTCTGGGGTTTATGACAAAGCAATTTAAGAATAAAAACTATTTATGATTGCACCAACATATGCTCCTCAGCTATCCTGTGTAAATCCATCACTTCCACCTGTGCATGTTTTCATTTTTACATTTTGTTTTCAACTGTGATCAAGATGTAGTAACTATTTGTGTTTATGTGCTAATGTGTATATATGAATATTGTATGTGTGCATGTGTGTACGCGGGCACATGCAGACACGTGTATGGAGGTCAGATGTCAATCTCACATGTTGTCCATTCCATATAAGCTGCCATCTTGAGACAGGATCTCTCACTGGGACCTGGCGTTTTCCAGTTAGGCTGCTGGCTGGCGAACAAGCCCCTAGAAACCACCTGTCCCTAATTCCCAAGCCTAGGATTGCATGTGTGTGCTACCAGGCCTGACTTTTTAATGGTTGCTAGTGATCAAATTTGGGTCTTTATGATCACATGACAAGTACTTAACAATCCAACCCATCTCCCCAAGCACAAGAGTGTGTGTTTCTAAACTAATCAGGCAAGCTTCCATCTACGGTGTGGATGTGGGGAATGGGTGACAGTAGAACGGTGCAGTCAAGATGTTTACTTCTATGTTGCTTCAACCCTGGATAGTTGGGGAAGTGGCCTGGGGCCCAGAGGAGCTCAGTTTCTGGCACCCACGACTACTCTGTGGCTTCTCTCTTGTGAGAGAAGTCAAAATGTCACTTTGATTTTTGGTTTGCCGTTATGGTCGTAGATGAATCACATGCTCCAACTTAGTCTTCCAGTTTCCTTTCTGTTGTTGTGATACAACATCCTGCCATGAGTAATTCAGGGTCATGTTTTCCCTAATGGTCCACCATGAGGGAAGTCTGCAAGAACTCAAGCAGAAACATGAAGGCAGAAACCGTGGAAGAACGATCCTTGCTGGTTCCCTTGCTATCACTGCACCCCAGGCAAGGGCCTCCCATATCAGTACACAGTCAAGACAGTCCTTCCATAAACATGACCACAGGCTGATCAATCTAGGCAATTCCCAATGGAGACTCTTCTCAGGTGACTCTAGGCTGTGTCAAATTGTCAGTTGACGCTGACCAGAGCACTCTATGTGTCCATTTTTTAAAATGTTATTAACGCATAGCCACTGTGTGAACTGTTACATTTTTTATAATGGCGTGTTCATTCAAGTATGTCCTGGTCTTTGAACAAATTTATCCCAGGCTCTCTCCTCTCCAGTCCCCTATTCACACTAATATCTTCCTTCCCAAATAGTCTTCCTTCAATTCTTATGCCATATAATGCGTAGTTATGTTTATATCATATAGGGCTTAATTCCCATGTCATACATAATGTATATTTATGCTTATAGCATATACAGCATATTGCATATATAAACTATAGGTTATATATGAGAAAAGCAGCATGGACTGCTTGTTTTTTGAGTCCAGCTCATTCGACAGAACATGATGATGTTATTTTCAGTAAATTGGGGAAGTTAAATGGGCATCAGCTCTTATATTTTCTGAACAATCCGTCATAGAAACACAGTGGTTAAGTGACTTCTAGACATTACATCTAAGGTTCTCATATTAACAATTAAAGATTCACCCCTCCTTTATTAAAGATATTAGCTATTCTTGTGACTTTTCTTGGCTATTAAATTTATTTTTCTTTCTATGAAATGCGTTTTAGAACTCTAGCATCAGAAAATGAAGTAATAATGGTATGTGTGCGAGAGAATATTCTTCCACCCGTCTTTTGTTAATGTTATCAGCCCAAGCTGAATCATTAAAGGAAGATGGTATGTAGCCATGAGCCTGAGCCATCCTGACACTGAGGAAAGCTTCTTGGGCTTGGAGCTCAGCTGACTCTGTCCAAATCAGGCACCCATCCTATCCTTGCCAGCTGGCACTTGGACAGTCATTTGAACTCTCATTTTATTTATTCAGAAACATGTCCAGTGAAGTCACACAGCTATGTGTGTTAAGAGCTGGAGGCCATGGTGACATTGTGTCATCTAACTGACAGTCTCCTTGTCTGCTAAACGGACACAAGCAGAGCTCCTGTCATCAGGTGTCATGACTTCATTTGGCTCTCTTCCTCCTTCTCCCCCACTGCTCATCCTTTCCCCCAATACCATCCCGACAATCTACTAAAATGCAAACACTGCCCGTCAGAGCCATCCCTTCCTCACCTCAGCCTTCACTGCTAGGGCACAATCCACAGCTCCAGGAAGAACCACAAGGGAGCCCTCGTGAAGTAGCTCTGTCCACCTCTCAGCCATATCTCTTACTCCCCTGCGTCCCAGGATGCTCTAGATACACTGGTTTCTCCCTCATCAAACATGCTGAGTTCTACATTAGGACCTTCAATGGGATGTTCTCTGTAGTTTCTCCTGAGAACCTTAGACAGCTTGGTTGCTCCCTTCAGTTCTCTAGGCTACTTCCTGAGATGCCCTTAGAGTCGAGATGGCCCTCATTTCACCTCACTGATCTGATACCCTCTCTGTTCATACCTATTTTATTTTCATTCTTATCCGTAACTACACAACTATCCAGAGCCATTTAATATATGTGTGTTTATTCACAACTTGCTTTGCTCACTAGAATGCAATTCTCATAAGGCAAGGATCTTGATCCTTAGTGCATTGTTTTCAGAAGATAGTCTAGTGCCTGGCACATAACACATGCTTGATGAGTATGTGTTTCCTGTCTGATCACCTGGTTATTTGGGTTATGCATTTGGTTATTGGGTGAGTTTAGAAATGCAGAGAAAGCAGAAAGCCTGGCACAAAGTAGCTGCCCAATGAATGGATGAACAGAAAAAGGTGTGTGTGTGTGTGGGGGGGGGTAAGGGAATGGGTGTGATGTGTGACTAAGATGGAGATCAATGTCAATATCTTCATCTATTGAAGCCCACCTTGTTTTTTGTGGCAGGGTCTCTCTCTGAACCTGGGGTTCACTGGTAAAGTTATGCTGGCTTGTCAGGGAGCTTGAGGATCCTCCTGTCTCCACCTCCCAAGTGCTGGCCTTAGAGGTATATTAGAGGCATAAACCATCATGCCATGCTTTTGACATAGGTTCTAGGGATTCAAACACAGGTCTTCATGCTTACCTGGAAAGCAGCTTATGGACTGGGCCATCACTTCAATACACAAGGGCAAACTTCTACTATTTACTTGAGCACACCACAATCATACTTAGATTGATGGGCACTCTAATCCTCTACTTATCTTCATCTGCCCTCATGGCTGTACAGATAAAAAAGGACCATGGGAATGCTTTCAGGCCCTGGGCAATATAGAAAATGAAGATGATACTTGAAGGACAAGGTATAAAACACAAGGGGTTGAGATGATGTTATTCAAGAGGAGGACAGAAGAGAGAGCTTAAAGGAGGCCAAGGTCATGATGACAGCTGGGATGCAGGCTAACAAATGGATACAGACAGGCTGCAGCCTTGCTTGGGAAGAGATCACTCTTCCCTGGAAAGGTCTACGCAGCTGCTCAATTGAGAGCTGAGTAACAAGGCTTTGTAGATCCCGTATGATGATCCTGGAGACACCACTGTAAGAACAAAGCTCTCCCAACAGATGGGAAATTCTTCTTAAGCTTTTGATGTTGCCTTTTATCTTATCAATGATTCTGTGTCCCCTCCTCTTTATGTGAGTAGTGCTGGCTCCTCCATGTACCATACTTGGCTTTCTCCCAGAGACCGTTCTACTTTTCTGCCTTAGGTGTCCATCACTGTTCACATAGAAAAGCACAATTATAACTCATCACTGACCATCTTTTTTTTTTTTTGCTTTGAGTTTTTATTTAGATTATTTTTTTTATTCTTTTTTAATTAAAATTTCCAACTGCTCCCCGTTTCCCATTTCCCTCCCCCTCCTCCCACACATTGCCCCCTCCCCCACTCCCCTCCCCCTTCCCCACTCCTCTTCTCTCCCCCCAGTCCATTCCCCCTCCCTCTCGATACTGAAGAGCAGTCCAAATTCCCTGCCCTACAGGAAGACCAAGGTCCTCCCACTTCCATCCAGGCCCAGGAAGGTGAGCATCCAAACAGGCTAAGCTCCCACAAAGCCAGTTCATGTATTAGGATCGAAACCTAGTGCCATTGCCCTTGGCTTCTCATCAGCCTTCATTGTCCGCCATGTTCAGAGAGTTCAGTTTCAACCCATGCTTATTCAGTCCCAGTCCAGCTGGCCTTGGAGAGCTCCCAATAGATCAGTTCCACTGTCACAGTGGGTGGATGCACGCCTCGTGGTCCTGATTTCCTTGCTCATGTTCTCCCTCCTTCTGCTCCTCATTTGGACCTTAAGAGCTCAGACCGTTGCTCCAATTTGGGTCTCCGTCTCTCTCTCGATCTATCGCCAGATGAAAGTTCCTGTGCCATTCTCCTTGGCCTCTCGTCAGCTCTCATTGTCCGCCACATTCTGAGAGTCCGGTTTTATCCCATGTTTTTTCAGTAGCAGTCCAGCTGGCCTTGGTGAGCTTCCACTAGATCGGCCCCACTGTCTCAGTGGTTGGGTGCACCCCTCATGGTCCTGACTTCCTTGTTCATGTTCTCTCTCCTTCTGCTCCTCATTATAACCTTGGGAGCTCAGTCCGGTGCTCCACTGTGGGTCTCTGGCTCTATCTCCATCCATCGCTAGATGAAGGTTCTATGGCGATATGCAAGATATTCATCAGTATGATTATAGGATAGGTTCATTTCAGGTTCCCTATCCTCAGGTGCCCCAATGAACTAACTGGGGACATTGCCCTGGGCATCTGGTAGCCATTCCAAGTTCAAGTCTCTTGCCACCCCTTAGGTGGCTCCCTTACCTAAGGTATGAGTTTCCCTGCTCCCCTATCCAACCTTCCTTTATCCCCAATCACCCCGATTCCCCCAGTTCCCCTCATCCTCTCCTTCACACTTTTCTCTCCCCATCACCCCTCATCCCCATCCCACCCCACCCCCAAGATTCCAATTTTTTGCCCATCAGTCATGTCTATTTCCCATAGCTGGGAGGATATCTATATGTTTTTCTTTGGGTTTACCCTCTTGTTTAGCTTCTTTAGGATCACAAATTATAGACTCAGTGGCCCCTATCCATGGCTAGAAACCAATTATGAGTGAGTACATCCCATGTTCTTCTTTTTGGGTCTGGGTTATCTCACTCAGGATCGTATTTTCTATTTCCATCCATTTGCATGCAAAATTCGAGAAGTCATTGTTTTTTACCGCTGAGTAGTACTCTAATGTGTATATATTCCACACTTTCTTCATCCATTCTTCCATTGAAGGGCATCTAGGTTGCTTCCAGGTTCTGGCTATTACAAATAATGCTGCTATGAACATAGTTGGACAAATGCTTTTGTCATATGATAGGGCATCTCTTGGGTATATTCCCAAGAGTGGTATTGCTGGGTCCAGGGGTAGGTTGATCCCAATTTTTCTGAGAAACCGCCACACTGATTTCCAAAGTGGTTGCACAAGTTTGCAGTCCCACCAGCAATGGATGAGGGTACCCCTTTCTCCACAACCTCTCCAGCAAAGGCTATCCTTGGTGTTTTTGATTTTAGCCATTCTGACAGGTGTAAGATGATATCTCAAAGTTGTTTTGATTTGCATTTCTCTGATCGCTAAGGAGGTTGAGCATGACCTTAAGTATCTTTTGGCCATTTTAACTTCTTCTGTTGAGAATTCTCTGTTCAGTTCAGTGCCCCATTTTTTAATTGGGTTAATTATCCTTTTAAAGTCTAGTTTCTTGAGTTCTTTATATATTTTGGAGATCAGACCTTTGTCTGTTGCGGGGTTGGTGAAGATCTTCTCCCAGTCAGTAGGCTGTCTTTTTGTCTTAATGACAGTGTCCTTTGCTTTACAGAAGCTTCTCAGTTTCAGGAGGTCCCATTTATTCAATGTTGCCCTTAATGTCTGTGCTGCTGGGGTTATACATAGGAAGCGATCTCCAGTGCCCATATGTTGTAGGGTACTTCCCATTTTCTCTTCTATCAGGTTCAGTGTGTTCAGATTGATATTGAGGTCTTTGATCCATTTGGACTTGAGTTTTGTGCATGGTGATAGATATGGGTCTATTTCCATTCTTCTACAGGTTGACATCCAATTGTGCCAGTACCATTTGTTGAAGATGCTTTCTTTCTTCCATTGTATACTTTTAGCTCCTTTATCGAAAATCAGTTGTTCATAGGTTTGTGGGTTAAAATCCGGGTCTTCTATACGATTCCATTGGTCGACTTCTCTGTTTTTATGCCAGTACCACGCTGTTTTCATTACTGTAGCTCTGTAATAGAGTTTGAAGTCAGGGATGGTAATGCCTCCAGAAGTTCCTTTATTGTATAAGATTGTTTTGGCTATCCTGGGTTTTTTGTTTCTCCATATAAAGTTGATTATTGTCCTTTCAAGATCTGTGAAGAATTTTGATGGGATTTTAATGGGGATTGCATTGAATCTATAAATTGCCTTTGGTAGAATTGCCATTTTTACTATGTTGATCCTCCCAATCCAGGAGCAAGGGAGATCCTTCCATTTTCTGGTATCCTCTTCAATTTCTTTCTTCAATGCCTTAAAGTTTTTGTCAAATAGATCTTTCACTTCCTTGGTTAGAGTTACCCCAAGATATTTTATGCTGTTTGTGGCTATCGTGAAAGGTGATGATTCTCTTATTTCTCTCTCTGCTTCCATATCCTTTGTGTATAAGAGGGCGACTGATTTTTTGGAGTTGATCTTGTATCCTGCCACATTACTAAAGGCGTTTATCAGCTGTAGGAGTTCTTTGGAGGAGTTTTTGGGGTCGCTCATGTACACTATCATATCATCTGCAAATAATGCAAGTTTAACTTCTTCCTTTCCAATTTGAATCCCCTTTATCCCCTTATGTTGTCTTATTGCTATTGCTAAAACTTCGAGAACTATATTGAAGAGGTATGGAGAGAGTGGACAGCCTTGGCGTGTTCCTGATTTTAGTGGGATGGCTTTAAGTTTCTCTCCATTTAATTTGATATTAGCTGTCGGCTTGCTGTATATAGCTTTAATTATATTTAGGTATGACCTTTGTATCCCTAATCTCTCCAAGACTTTTATCATAAAGGGATGTTGAATTTTGTCAAATGCTTTTTCAGCATCTAATGAAACGATCATATGGTTTTTTTCTTTGTTTATTTATATGATGGATTACATTGATTTGCGTATGTTAAACCAGCCCTGCATCTCTGGTATGAAGCCTACTTGATCATAATGGATAATTTTTCTAATGTGTTCTTGGATTCGGTTTGCCAGAATTTTGTTGAGGATTTTTGCGTCGATGTTCATGAGTGAGATTGGCCTGTAATTCTCTTTCTTGGTTGGGTCTTTGTGTGGCTTTGGTATCAGAGTTACTGTAGCTTCATAAAAGGAATTTGGCAATGACTCTTCTGTTTCTATATTGTGAAATACATTAAGGAGAATAGGTATTAGGTCTTCTTGGAAGTTCTGGTAGAATTCCGCATTGAAACCATCTGGTCCTGGACTTTTTTTGGAAGGGAGGTTTTTGATAACAGCTTCTAATTCTTCACGACTAACAGGTCTATTTAGGTTGTTCACCTGGTCCTGGTTTAACTTTGGTATATGGTATTTATCTAAAAAAGCGTCCATTTCTTTTACATTTTCCAGTTTTGTGGCATACAGGCTTTTGTAGTAAGATCTAATGATTCTCTGAATTTCCTCTGTGTCTGTGGTTATGTTCCCCTTTTCATTTCTGATCTTATTAATTTGCAAATTCTCTCTCTGCCGTTTGATTAGTTTGGATAGGGGTTTATCAATCTTGTTGATTTTCTCCAGGAACCAGCTTTTTGATTCATTGATTCTTTCAATTGTTTTCTGTGTTTCTATTTTGTTGATTTCAGCCCTCAGTTTGATTATTTCCAGTCTTCTACCCCTTCTAGGTGAGTCTGCTTCTTTTTTTTTCTAGAGCTTTCAGGTGGGCTGTTAAGTCTCCAATGTGTGCTTTCTCTGTTTTCTTTAAGTGGGCAGTTAGTGCTATGAACTTTCCTCTCAGGACTGCTTTCATAGTGTCCCATAGGTTTGAGTATGTTGTTTCTTTATTTTCATTGTCTTCAAGGAAGAGTTTAATTTCTTTCTTTATTTCTTCCTTAATCCAGGTATGGTTCAGTAGTTGACTATTCAGGTTCCATGAGTTTGTAGGCTTTCTGGGGGTAGCATTGTTGCTGAATTCTAGCTTTAATCCATGGTGATCTGATAAGATACAGGTGGTTATTACTATTTTTTGTAACTGTGGATGTTTGCTTTGTTACCGAGTATGTGGTCGATTTTTGAGAAGGTTCCATGAGCTGCAGAGAAGAAGGTATATTCTTTCCTATTTGGGTGGAATATTCTATAGATGTCTGTTAAGTCCATTTGATTCATTACCTCCATTAATTCTCTTATTTCTCTGTTAGGTTTCTGTCTACTTGACCTGTCCATTGGTGAGAGAGGAGTATTAAAGTCTCCTACTATTAATGTGTGCGGTTTGATGGCTGCCTTGAGTTTTAACAATGTTTCTTTTACGTACGTGGGTGCTTTTATATTAGGGGCATAGATATTCAGGATTGAGACTTCATCCTGATGAATTGTTCCTGTTATGAGTAGAAAATGTCCCTCTCCATCTCTCCTGATTGATTTAAGTTTGAAGTCAACTTTGTTAGAAATTAGTATGGCCACCCCTGCTTGTTTCTTAGGTCCATTTACTTGATAAGCCTTATCCCAACCCTTTACTCTGAGTAGGTGCCTGTCTTTGTGGTTGAGGTGTGTTTCTTGTAAACAGCAGAATGTTGGATCCTGTTTTCGTATCCAATCTCTTAGTCTGTGCCTTTTTATAGGAGAGTTGAGTCCATTGACATTAAGTGATATTAATGACCAGTGGTTGTTAACTCCGGTCATTTTTTAAGTTGTAAATTTTGTGTGTTCCCCTTCTTTGTGTTGCGCTGGTGAAGGGTCTCTAGTTGTCTGAGATATTGTGGTCATTGTTGGACTCCTTGGTTAGTGATTTTTCCTTCTATTACTTTCTGTAAGGCTGGATTTGTGGCTACGTATTGTTTAAATTTGTTTTTATCCTGGAAAATTTTGTTTTCTCCATTTATAGTGAACGAAAGCTTGGCTGGGTATAGTAGTCTGGGCTTGCATCCATGGTCTCTTAGTTTCTGCAGTATATCTATCCAGGACCTTCTGGCTTTCATGGTTTCCATAGAGAAGTCAGGTGTAAGTCTGATAGGTTTACCTTTATAAGTAACTTGGCCTTTTTCCTTTGCTGCTCTTAGTATTCTTTCTTTATTCTGTATGCTTTGTGTTTTGATTATTATATGGCGAGAGGATGTTTTTTTTTTGATCCAGCCTATTCGGTGTTCTGTATGCTTCTTGAACCTTCATAGGTATATCTTTCTTTAGGTTGGGAAAGTTTTCTTCTATAATTTTATTAAATATATTTTCTGGACCATTGAGCTGCGCTTCTTCTCCTTCTTCTATTCCTATTATTCTTAGGTTTGGTCTTTTTATTGTGTCCCATATTTCCTGAATGTTTTGTGATGAGAATTTGTTGGCCTTGCTGTTTTCTTTGATGAGAGTGTTTATTTTCTCTATGGTATCTTCAGAATCTGAGATTCTTTCTTCTATCTCTTGTATTCTGTTGGTTATGCTTGCTTCTGTAGTCTCTATTCGTTTACCTAGATTTTCCCTGTCCAGCTGGCCTTCTGTTTGTGTTTTCTTCTTTGCCTCCATTTCAGTTTTTAAGTCTTGAACTGTTTCCATTATCTGTTTGATTGTTTTTCCTTGGTTTCCTAGGGTATCATTCACTGATTTACTCAATTCTTCAAACTTTCTGTTATACTTCTCATCCATTTCTATAAGGGCATTTTTTACATATTGTTTAAGGGCGTCAATCACTTTCATGAAGTCAATTTTATCTACTTCTTCGTGATTAAGGTGTTCATGTCCTCCTGTTGGGAGGTCGCTGGGTTCTGGTGGTTTCATATAGTTTTTCAGATTGTTAGGTGAATTCTTGCATTGGCGCCTGCCCATCTCTTTCTCCGAATGCTCCCCTATGGATCTTCTTTTACCGGATCAGGTCTCCTTGCCTACTGATGTACCTTCCCAGTGATGGCTCTCTGCAGTGATAGCTCTCTTGGTGCTCTAGTGATGTCTCTCCTTGCTTGTTGCAGGCAGGCCAGTGAAACAAAGGAAGTCTCCTCTGCCTACTTGCCCTGAGGATTTGCCCCCAGCGCCAGACAGACTGAGCTGGATGGTGTTATGTGCCCAAAGAGGAAAGGGGACAGAAGGAAGAAGGGTTCCGGATGCAAGCTGGGTGGGACAAGAAGAGAGAGGCAGTATGCGGGGTGTAGTGCCCCTGCAGGGAGCCCAGGGAGTATAGGGAGGGGGATGAGGAACTTCAGAGTTCCCTGTCCAGGGCTGCTTCCGCCGCCGCTGGTCACAAACTCACCCTCTGCTGTCTCTCCTGGTGCCGAGATCAGATCCCCGTGCAGGCTGGGCAGTTCGTAAACAAAGCGCCCACCTTGGTTGGTGCAGGCGGGCCAGTGAAACAAAGGAAGTCTCGCCTGCCTACTTGCCCTGAGGATTTGCCCCCAGCACCAGACAGACTGAGCTGGATGGTGTTATGTACCCAAAGAGGAAAGGGGGCAGAAGGAAGAAGGGTTCCGGATGCAAGCCTCTGCTGTCTCTCCTGGTGCCGAGATCAGATCCCCGTGCAGGCTGGGCAGTTCGTAAACAAAGCGCCCACCTTGGTTGGTCATCACTGACCATCTTATTCTATGTGGCTCTCAAGGAAAATTCTGCTCGTACTTACAATCATGATGTGTTTTTTTTTCTGACTTTAATTGTATTATCATCTGAACTGGGAAATATTAGAGATTGTTAGAATTGTATTAAATTTTGAATCTGAAACAAAATGCTTCAGGGATTGGTAGCATAAAGGATTATCATAGAGGTGACTAGAGATAGGAATCTGCATGTTCTGCTGGTTGAAGTGGAGTATTTTTTACCTTAATCTATGGTAATTAATTATACATTTCAATATAACAAGAGAAGAAGAGTTCAAAGGTCACAGCAAATGGAAAATATAGTAAAATATATGCTAAATATAATATAATATAATATAATATAATATAATATATAATATGCCAGTTATCCTGATTTGATTGCTGCATACTATATACATGTACTGAATTATAATATCTTACTGATAAGTAACTACACCTATCACGCCAGATAAAAATGGAGAAATTATTCTAGCAGGGTAATATGAAATTATATATATATATATATATATATATATATATATATATACTAAATGGAAAAACAGATAAGCACACACATCTTGATAAAGACTTAGGTGTGGATATATATGTGCATAATGTGAATGATGAAAGCTTTTTCTCATTTGCCATTTCCACATTAATTTTTTCAAATCAATGTACAAAGCTACGGATTTCATTAGGCTGTGTCTTTTCTCTACGTTTGCTCCCTGCTCTCTGCTATTCCCCCTGACCATAATCCCACCAGTCCCCCATTTCTGAAAGTACACATCCCTCTGTTTTTATTATCACCCCCTCTCATACGCATGTACACACAGTTAAATCTAGATTCTCCGTGTAAGAGTAAGCATGCTGTCTCTACCTCTGTGAGCCTGCCTTGTTTTGCTTAATATGATCATTTCCAGCTCTATCTATTTGTCTACCAACGACAGTTTCATTCTTCTTCATGGTTGAATAAAACTCAGTTGTGCTTGTACACCACATCTTCTTTATGCATTCTTCTGCTGAGGGTTGGGCAGCCTGGTTTAATACCTTGGTTCACATAAATAATCTCAATAAGACAATATGGGTGTGCCAGTGTCTCGAGGATGCTGACAGCATCAGGAGTTCTGAACTGCTCTGGATTATTATACTTTAGCTTCTTTTGGGAGGCACTGTGCTGATTTCCATAGTAGCTACACTCTTTACACCTCCCTCAGTACTGTGAAAAGGCTGCCTTCCCTCTGCATCCTTGCCAGCCTTTGTTGCTTTTGTTCTTGTCATTGAGGGTGACTGGCTCACTCTGTGAAGGAGGCTTTGTCTTCCTTCACCTGACCAGGGAGCTCGTGGCTACTTCCTCAGTTTTGCTGTGTAGTCTCTTCTGGTCCTTTGTGCTTTTTGGGTGTCCTGTCACCTCTGCTATCATTTCTAATGTTCTTTTTCCCTTTGGAGAGATCTATGTTTTCACCCCGATTCCTTTCATGCATAACCTCACACAGATATAGCTTGCAATCTGCCGTCTTACCTCAGATGTCCTAATATATCATTACATTAAAAACTCTGTTTATAGAGCTAGAGAGTTGGCTCAGTGGTGAAGAACATGCACTATTCTTAAAGAAGACCATGCACTATTCTTAAAGAAGACCCAAGCAACCATATCTTGCAGCTTAACCCACCTGAAACTCCAGCTCCAGGGAATATGACACCTTCTACTAGGGCACCTGCACTCATGTGCGCTTACACTAAAAGATAATAAAAACATAAATCTTCAAAAACCTTTGGTTATGATAGAATTATCATGTATAGCTCTGCTTTTATTGAAAATATTTGTGCTCAAGCCTATACATAGAACTATAGGCAACCAAGTAAATCTGTGAGCCGAAGTGGTCTTCCTTAGGGAAGGGCACGCCAGATGGTTATTCAGTGCCAAGTGGTCAGCCCTAAACACACACCCACACATATATGTATACAAATATACATATATACACACATACCCTAAAACATAATATACATGTATACACATATATACATACAAATATATGTGCATGCAATAATAACTAGTGAAAAAAGAGGGCATGAATTTGAAGGCGAGCAGGGAGGGGTATATGGGAAGATCTGGAGGGAAGTGGAAAATGTACTGTAATCTCAGCAAAGGGTCACATATGAGAATTTAAGTACAGGAAACTGTTAAGATAAAAGTACATTCACAGGACAGTGACATCACCCGTCTATGTCCCCGAGCTTATTTTTGTACCTGATGCTATTACTGCATCCATGTCAGTGACCAGACTGTGCACCTCATCCATGAAATGGGAGAAGCCAGTCTCTGTGTCATATGATTGATGTCAAGCATGAAGCAATTACTGTGTGGTAGACACTCTAGATCTCATTACAACCTCTATTCTTACTACTTAGGCTATGAAATGCATTTTGCTTCTGTCTTTATGAATCATCCTGTCACTGTGTCACCCATGGCTTTGTGTGAGCAACTGGTGACATAAACTTTCTGCAACACTCATTCAAACTACTAAGTGATTTGTAAAAGGCTTCATGGCCATTGCTTTTCTTCTCCTCTTAAACTCATGTGTATTAAAATTACTTTTAATACCTACTTCATGGACAGGCAGATTTGGAAAGGTGTGATCAGTTCTTAGATCTGTCTTTGGGAGGTCGCATGCATGCTCTGTGTACTTGATATTGTGGGCTGTGCAAATGTGTGCACGTGAAGGCTCGAGTTCTCACGGGTGTCTTTCCTTGATTATGCTCACTTTTTATATTTTCTGATAAGGTGTTCAACTGAATCTGAAGCTTATCCATTCATCTAGATCAGCTCACCAATGAGTGTCAGCCTTCTGCCCATCCTGCCCCCCCTCCTGGAATTACAGGCATGAACTACCATAACCGGCTTCTTACCTGAGATCAGGGGATCTGCACTCAGGTCCTTAGGCTTGCATCACAGATACTTGACTGAGCCAAACTTTCAGTCCTACAACGTAAAATAAAAGACTTTTCTTCTGTTAAATCCTACATTCATTATGGACATTGTGTATGATTCTTACATCTCTAGCATAGTACAAAATAAAGAGAAATGCATAAATCTGCTAAAAACACAAAACGAATAGTTTCATTAGTTTTGGATACAAAATAAGTATATGATTACCTTAAAAACTAAATGACCTAGGTCCCATCCTAGTACTTATCTCTTTATTCTGTCCTCAAGTATCCATGCCAACCCCCTTTACAGTAATTCTACCCAAATATTTTTAACACATTTATGGAGGTATTGTAGATAGAAGGTCCTGTCCCACCCAGTCTTGCAGCCATTCAGTCCCAAAGAACTGCACAAAGGCTTATATTAATTATAAACTGTTTGATTTATTGCTCAGGCATATTACTAACTAGCTTTTACAACTTACATTAACCTATAATTCTTATCTATGTTTAGCCTTATGGCTTGGTACCTTTTCTCAGTAAATCATTCTCATCTTACTTCCTCGTTGTCTGGCTTGCAACTGCATCTCTGATGTTCCTCTTCCCAGAATTTTTCTTGTAACAAGGGGCCAGGCCTGCTTGTTGTTGTTTTCTGTCCCTCCCAGTACCCCAAAACTGTTTAGCCCCAAAGAAAATCACACATAGGTATCCATAAATTATAAGCTGATTGGCCCATTAGCTTTAGCCTCTTTCTGGCTAGCTCTCACATTTTGATTAACCCATTTTTCTGATCTATGTTAGCCATGTGGCTCAGTACCTTTTTCAGTTGGGCAGATCACATCCTGCTGCTTCAGTGGTCTGGGCAGGAGTGGAGGAATCAACTTCCTCCTTCCCAGAATTCTCCTGTTCTCATTACATCATTTCTACTTCCTGTCTGGTTTTCCCACCTATATTTCTTGCCTGGACAATCAGCGTTTATTTATAACATGATTGACAGAATACAGACAATTCTCCCACACCATTTTCTAGTCTGGTTGTTCTATCTAGTGCCTGGCTACTGGACGGCCAGTCAGTATTTTATTAATTCAATATGAGTGACAAATCTTTACAGTGTGCAAGAGCATTATCCCACAACAGAGGTAGCCTTGGATAATATGTCTTTATGAGGAGACATGAAAATCTAAGTCCTTCAAAGAGCCCAGGAGCCCATTCATGGTCCCTGTTGCCACTTTTGCCTGGTACGAGAGTTTAGTGTCCACTTTGTCCACGAGGAAGATACCTGCAATTGTCTGACCATTCCTCCACACTAACTGAAACTGTAGAAGCTGAGAGCTGTGCCAGACACTGATTGCTACAGTGATGGAGATATGCTGCCCTCCGTGACTTAGTGTTGAGCAGGCAGAAGTCAGCAGTAGCCTGCGAACATGAGTGGCTGTGGTTTTTCTGTCTGAATCCTTAGTCTTGCCTTACCAGCCTCATGACTTACATCAGCATTAACCTAGCTTCATATGATGTAAATGTATCCTGGTCGGGAGCATTACTGCCTTCCCTCCACCGTCCTTCCCATTCATCTTTGCTCCCAAGTAGGGGATTGATTACTTTTCTTAGCGCTGTGATGAAATACGCAACAAAAGCAAGATAAGGGACTCAGGGTTTATTTTGTCCTATAGGTTGAGGGTGTGAACTATGGGGAAGGTGTGGTTAAAGGATGTGAGGTGCCTGGTCACACCACTTGTAGTCAGGAAGTGGGAGAGATGAATGCTGCTACTTAGCTCACTTTCTCTCTTGTGTTCAGTCCAGGACCCCAACCCATGGGATGCTGTCACCCTATGGAGGGTGACTCTCCTTCCCTTGGTTAACTTCATCTGGAGATCCCATCACAGCTATACCCAGTGGTCTGTCTCCTGGGTGATTCTGGACTGTCAAGTTGACCGTCAGCATTGAGTGTTACTTGGAGAAAGAGGTCATTCCTCTACTTTCTTTGTTTTCTTTAATTTACTTTTATTTTGTGTATTTTGTGTCTGCATGCATGTCTATGAACCCCATGTATTCATTGCCCACAGAGGCAAGAAGAGGTATCAGATCCCCTGGAGCTGGAGTTACAGGTGGCTGTGAGCCGTCTTGTGGGTGCTGGGAACTGAACCTGTGTTCATTTGGAAGAGAAGGTAGTGCTCTTAACAGCTGAGCCATCTCTCTGCCTTCCTGCCCCATTTCTTAACCAAGTCTTTCTGAGTAGAAACTTTGTTATGGAAAACTATCACGGAAGTGTATGGCATGGGAGTCTTGACACTGTGGGATTCTCATGGGACTGTCTGATGTGGGTTCTCACAGGGCTGTGTACTGTGGAAATACTGTGAGACAGTACAGCAGACTATTTGACATGTGAGGAAACACACTCCACTAGTTGCTGGTGGAAACATGATTGGCATACAATTCTTAAAATGACCTCAATGATTTCTCTCTCCCTGTTCAACACAGTATCCTAGCCAACAATTAATACTTTTTCACTGGCTCTCCAAATGCTACCTTGAGTCTTTTGCTAAAATGCTTCATTAAATGTGCTTTTTAGTTCCCTGATTCATCTTCTAACTTATTTATTTACTGATTGTCTACTAGCTATCTGGTGACTGTGCACGTAACAAGATGTATGTTAGGTGCTGTGGCCTCGGGAATAAAGGCAGTGGCCCTATGCTCATGAGTCTCAGTGACAGGGACATACCAGAAGTGATAGACACGTGTGTACAATACACCTCTGTGGAGGTGCCACCAGCTCAGGGTATGCTAGGTGACAGCAGCTGTAGACACCAGAGCGGCACTACCACACAAGTTGATGTCTAGGCAACTGAACTAGGCGTGGAGGAATAGAAGGAAGTATTTAGGTGAGAAAAGAAGGAAGGCATGGTTTCTAATTAACAGTGTGCTAACCATTTTGTGCTGGTTTGGTCTTGTTTTATGCTGGTTTGGTCTCGTGGTTAGTGAATCTGGACTGAGTTCCAATTGAGATGAAAGCATGCTGCTCTGTGCTTGCAGGCTGCACCAGGCTGAGAAAGGAGCTCTTCAGCTAATTCCCTTTCATGCTGCCCAGTTGATGAGTGCCCTTCCCAAAGTATTAGCATTCCAGGCCTCTGCCCTCCTGACTGTGACTGTTTTAACCTACCAAATTAATAGACTGATTTTTCTTTTACATGCTCCAAAATGAGTGTCAAGAAATCATAGGTTTGGTTTATTGATTTCAGAGAGACTCCAGGCATATAGAAACACTGAGATTTTTTAAAAATCCAGATACAATATAACAAAACCCATTAAATCTTGCCTCATAATTTGTATATTTTAATGGAAGATTTCTATGAATAGAATACTGTGTTAGCTACTTCCCCTATAGCTGTGAGAAAATACAGTTGGAGGAGGAGGAAATGGTTTCAGCCTATCATTTGAAGGGATGCTATTCGTGAAGATGTCATGGTGGCAGGAGTATGAGGCACCCGGTCAGGTGGCATCTTCAGTCAGGAATAGAAAAATGATGATTGCTGGCGCTTGGATATCATCCTTCTTATGGAGTCCCAAATAAATCCAGGTAATAGTGCTGTAGCTTCTAGGGTGGATCTCTGTGCCTCCATTACCCTAATCAATGGAATCCCTCACAGGCATGGCCAGAGGCCAACCTCAATCAGATAATTCTTCATGGGTGTGCCCAGAGGCCTGTATGCTCACTCTAGATCTGCTGGGTTGGTAATCAACGTTAAGAGTCACAGATACCCTATTGTATCTTCTTCTACAAAAGGACATGCCTAGGACCTCCACAGAAATGTCATCCCAGGGGAATTGTGTCTTTAAGGGCTTTGGACAAATGAAAGAAAGAAAGAAAATAGAAATAAAAAATAAGAAAAGAGCAGCAAAAAGAACTTTGGCAGTCCCTGGAATTGCAAATGGAGCAGTGATGTGAAGGTCTCTGCCATCCTCAGGATGAAGGGCAATGGGAAGACTGGGAAGTAAACACTTATTGAGCACTAACTGTGTACTCACACTGAGTTCACAGAACAGGAACGCAAGGCTCAGCAAATACAGAAGAAGCATCCTAGATTTCAGATCATGTCCAGCTGGGCGTCTGTCTTAACGCTCTGCCCATTTCCACTTAACTGTTGGAAGGCCAATGACACAGCACAGACAGAAGCATGTTCTGAAAGGCTGGGGAGGAAGGGCAGCTGAGCTACGGAGCCTTGATCATGCCAGGTGACAAGAGGCAGGTCCTGGTTAGGTGAGATGGAGAAAGCTAGTTAGACAGAAATGATAGTTTGACTTGGCATCATGTTCCTCCAAGGCCTCCCTTAGAACACAGATTTTAGTCCTGATTGAAAAAATATGTGGTCCCAACTAATGTTCTTTTGTGATACAAAGTCCACCAGGAGATGACATGGCTTGGTTTGGGGAAAATTCCAGATCCTGTCTATTGACAGTGGTGTGTGTGTGTGTGTGTGTGTGTGTGTGTGTGAGTGAGTGTGTGTGTGTGAAGAACATAAGAGAAAAAGGTGTTTTTGTTGTTGTTGTGTCTTGTTTGTTTGCTTTGTTTTCGGCTCATGTTCAACGGTAGGTAGTTCAAACAGTCCATTATGGCACGGAAGGCAAAGCAACAGGAGTGTGCAGCAGCTGGGTCACCGTGCATTTCCGGTCAGAAAGCTGAGGACCGGAAGTGGGGCCAGACCAAGAAGCCTCAAAGTCTGCGTCCAGTGATTCATATCTTCCAGCTAGGCCTCACATCAGCACCTGCTTTATGCTGAGACAAGTATTCAGATACCCAGCTCCACAGGGGATATTTCAGTCAAACTGCGACAGTGTTCATGTGTGCATTTGTGTATACGAGAAGGTGGAGTTCTCCTCCCAATAGTGCTCTCTCAATGGTGCTCGGAAACTTGACTGGCAAGTCTTTTGTTCTCTCTGGTCCACTACTGAAGCCTAAGGGGCACCCTGATGTCCTCTTTTAATCCACAATATCATGCAAGGAAGGTAACTTAATCACTGCTCTTTCAAAAGACCCTGATTAATGGCTCAGTGGCATTGTATCAAGGCAAACTGTGTTTTCCGTGGAAATTTCTACCATAGTGAAAGGATCTGAGTCTGGAAATCAGAGAGAACTATGTTTGGGAGAGTAAAGGATGCTCGTGTTGGAAGGAAGCCCTTCCCTTGCCCTACAGAAGGAACAGTGCAAACCGGAAGAATTGTACAAGATCAAGGCTCCCTAGCATGACCCCAGATGCCCCAGTATCCGGTAAGTTCCAGAACCTCCACTACCACAGATGAATTTTCTTCATCAGTACTTTGTGTTAGCATATCTTATGGTGAGAGAGTGTGTTGAATTGTGTCAGAGGTAGTATCATTTTTTTTTTTATCAGACAGGCAAAAGGGAGGCAGAAGGAGACCATGCTCACCTCCTCTGACTGCTAAGAGAACACCTTTTTCTAAGAGATTGTTGAGGTGGAGGCAGGACATTGTCACTAAACCTTATCCTAGTGAGTGGCACATGGAACTTTCATTCCAAGTCTGCCACCACCTTCCCATACATCTGTCAAGCCCACCCAGACTTGGTTTCCAGATCCCATCTGTAAAAACAGTGGGCATGGTGTGTTGAGCTTGTAATTTGGTTCAGCTATCCATTCTGCCATTCCTTTGGGAGGTTGGTTTTCATCTCGAGGTCACCACCATATGCCTACTTCAAGTCCTTGCACTGTTCCTGAATTCCTATCTGGTATACTTGCCTTGTCTGTGTTAATCATCCGCCTTAATCCATGTAGTCTACCAGGTCATTGTTATACTTTTAAAAGATAATTTCTTGTTACTTAAGAAATTGTGGCTTCTAAAATTGCCAGTGGTCCTACCCCATGCTCATTTGGGTTATAAAATGGGTTATGAAGAGGAAAAAAAAGGCATAAAACTTGAATCTAGCAAAAGTCCTATTCCATCTGTTCCATGCTACCTTCCCCAAGTGTCCCTCCCTCCCCTGCCATTCTGTGGCAGAAAATTCTGATGCCGATGTCACCATGATGGATCTGTAAGATGTCCTTGGGGTTAGTCTTTGGTTGATTTTGTGTGTGTGTGTGTGTGTGTGTGTGTGTGTGTGTAGACTTCATTGTCCAGTACCCACCCTTCTTGACCCTGCTTCAGTTTTTAGTAGTTATTCTTTGTCTTTGTATCGAACCTTGTACCATCTGTTGTTCTTGTCAGTCTTGTCCCTCGCCCATTGCAAGTGTCTGTTTCCTTGAATGTTTCTCTCCATGGTGACCGTGGGCTCCCAGAGGGTTGGGTGGGAATGCTTAGGGCCCACATGCAAGCACTGGGCACAGAGGAGGCAAGCAGAAGTCTGTGACTGGCATCCAGAGAGTGTTTACTAAGGGAATGGTTTTGCTTAAGTTTTCTTACCCTAAGTGCTCTAATTTGTAAGAGAGGAATGATAATAACACCCATCTCATGGATTTTTTATAAGGACAAAATTAAAAGCATGTGTGAATAAAAGAATTTCTCAACTATGAAATTATGACGTATTCCAGTTGTTATGATGCAAACATGGGTCTTGGGTGGGGAAGCTTTGATTTTTTTTCTCCTGGGTGCTGAAGATTCCCCATATCTACAGGAAGTCTGGAATTGTACTTGGTCTAAAGATTCCCATAATATACAAAGTTTAGTGTAATTATTGAAATTTCTACTTGCTGATTAGGCCAATTTTTAATTTTTATTTTTCTTACTTTTGGGAGAAAAGCTGCATTATGACATGAAAGCCTTCTAATAGCTCATTAGAGCATTATTTGTTCTCAACTACTAGAGAATGTATTCTGCCGACTGCTTCAAATCCAGCTTGTAAGGACTAAGCTGCAGCTAGTAATCATTTCATAAATATTAATGGAGAATGTGCATGTGGAAAGTTAAATTAAAATGCTACCAAATGGCTAGCAAGCAGCAGAAAATGAGCAGGAGCTCCAATCAGTGGAATTCATCATTGTATAACTTTTATCCTCCCATTAGAGTGCAAAGCAGAAGTTGATTTTTCTTCCGTTTAAAATCAGTTCATGTTGAAGGAAAATGCAAATTAGCTCAATAGCTGAAGGATTCTAGAAATGGCAATTCTTCATGGCAAGTCAACTTTCCTTGGTCATAGCTGATTGCACATGGCTGGGCGTACAGAGACGTCACTGACTGTGGTCTTCTTGGATTGCTTGGTATGACTTGACAGTTTGGGGGAAAGGAGGGAATAGGCAATAGTTCGTACTCTCTCCAGTGCTTAGCATGTTTGTGTTCTGGATGTTTATGCATTGTAACCAGCAGGATGAATGACTGGTTTTAGGTACTCAAGTTGGACAGGAGAAGGAACACGCAGTCATTAGTCAGCTCAGCATCCCTGAATCATCTGACTTCAGATTATTTTTAGCATTGGCATTAGATGTCTTTACTTGTAGGCAACTACCCATGCAGTGACTTGTAGGCAACTACCTATGCAGTGACTTGTAGGCAACTACCCATGCAGTGACTTGTAGGCAACTACCCATGCGGTGACCTATCTGCTCACCACCCTACTCATTGATTTACCCATCCAGCCAACCAACATTTACCTACTCTTCATCTAGCCTTCTATCCATCTAGCTATTCATCCATCCATCTACCCCACCTATCCCCACCCATCCATCCACATCCATCTATCTGTCTGTCTGCCCATCTACCCACCTATCCATCCATTCACTTTCCACCCTCGACCCATCCATCCATCCATCCAACCATCCTTTCATCTAACAAGTATTCATTGAGTTTCTATTGGGGAGTCTTGAAAAAAAGACTAGGACACTGGACACTGGGGAAAAAGAATAAATCATGGGTATATTGGTTCTTTCTCCCCAAGACTTATAATCTAATATATGTATGCTAGTTACTTTTCTCTTGCTGTGGTAAAACACCATGACCAAGGCACTTTATGGAAAAAAGAGTTTATTTATACTTATGGTTCCAAAGGCTTAGTGTCCATATCGGTATATGGACTGCAGGGCAATTGTTTTCAGACACATGAGATCTTTCTCTTCCGGGTACAACCCAGAGCTAATAGATGACACAGTTTCCAGAAATCTCACAGAACGTCTTCTCTGCGAACCCCTCTACGGTACTATGGCCAACACTGTTCTTTACATGCTCATGCCATGACTTCCAGAACTCCAAGATTTAATTTACAGAACTATTACAATGTATACATGTTGCTCTATACATGTTTCCTTCAGAGCTTTTAAAATGTCAAATTTTTATTTGTGTTTTATGCTTATGCCTCTCTTGTCTAAACATCTGGAATCCTAGTTATGGCTTCTCCAAATCTTCTGAAGATTCTGGTGGAAGATTTCCATCAGTTTGTGGTGCTCAGCAGTCACAGCTCAGTTATCTGCCACTTCACAAGATGAAACTTAAAAATCAAAAGCCATATAACAGGGTTCCCTGAGAGGCAAGCACAGACATAAGTAATTTCCCACCTATCTGGCAAGGCCAGGTAATGGGACTGAAGGCCTTGTTTGTTGTATATGGGGCAAGAGTGTATGGAGAACCCAGGACTTCCAACAGAGAATGTCTCTGTGTTGGTCCTGCCCCTTATGTCCCAATAGGAACATTGTCTGCCCGGCACATGTGTTCCCTTTTGCCTGATGTCCCTTACTTTTTCATAAAGAAGCAGTTTTATTTATTCTTTGACAATTTAAAATACAAATATGAATATATATGTATGTATTTTGATCTCATTCATCCCCTTCCACTCATTCTAGACACAATTTTTACCCAACATGCCTCTTTTCTACTTTTGTCTCTTTTTTTTAAACAATAACCCACTGAGTTAATTATCCCTTGCTTTTTTAATGGATTGATTAAAATAATTTTTGAAGCTATCTCCAAGACATAGAAATGTTTCAGGAAGAACATAAAATAAAAAGTAAGTTGCTAAAATTTGAAAGAATTTGCAGTAGCTGAGGAAAATGCGGGTATCTGCTGGATTTAACCCTGGAACTGGGGTTGTATGGAGTGTGCCAGAGACATTATTTCAGGTGATGCTTGCATGGCTCAACACAATCAACATCCATCATTTGTTAGGCAAATGCAAAATGAGGATGCTCAAGTTTGAGAGGTAATGTGATTGCCCAGCCTAGCTTTTGGTGCCCAGTGGTAGGTTTGTATGAAGGACACTGGACTTGTTCTGCGGCACTATGGGCACATCAGCCCCTCTTTTCTAACTCCTCTCCAACAGAACATAGTTCTCATACTCAGTGGTGACCACCAGAGCCTTTTCTCCTCCTGGCTCCTGGCTTAGTCCTTGTGAAGACACCAATGCCAGGCCAGTCTTCTAGAACAGTCTCTTTTTTCTACCCTTTGCACTTGGAACTCTCTCGACTTGAGGTCTCTGTCATTTATTTCCTCTGTTCCTTTCTCTGCCTTTCTTCTGCCCATCCCGTATCTGGGTCATCTTCCTGATTTTTCTTGTCTTCAGTATAACTTGAGTACCTGCCTCCGTCTCCTGCATTCTCCTGGCCTAAGGACACCAAGTGTGGAACACATGGCTCAGCCCGCGCAGCCAATTACCCCGAGGGATGAACTTTATTGTTGCTGACTTTTAAGAAGTCGTCAGTGTAGTCAATTAATTTCACAAAGTCCACCAGATCATTGATCTAGAACCTCAGGATGAAAGTCTCTCATTGCAGGGAGGAGAGACTCTCGCGCCATGCTGTAACATCTCTGAACAGTAATTCTTAGTCATCTAGGAAGGCGTCAGGGCAGTCTTCCCTTTCTCAGCTCACAAATGTACAATTTCCTATTATATACTCACATATGCACACACACATACATATGTGTGTGTTATCTCAAAGACATTTTTTCCTTTCTTTGTTTTGTTTAAATTGTGTATGTATATACGTGAGCCTGGGTAAGGATGGGTGCTGTGTGTGAACACAGTGCCTGGGGGGGGGGGGGCAGAAGAGGGTGCTGGATCCCCTGGAACTGGAGTAACAGGTGGTTGTGAGCTACTGTGGAGGTTCTGGGACTTAACCCAGGAACTGTTAGAAGAGCAGCAAGATCCATCTCTCTGGCCCCTATATTAACTTCGTTAAAAGATCTATTTGTGATTTTCCTGAAGTACTCGGAGACATACTCCGCAGCATATATTTGTCTCAAATGCTCCTTTGGACATTATACCTATGTAACTTGGAACCCTCAAGGCTGAGAGATGTTTCAGATTCTGTGTTGCTGCTTCTGCTGGAGACAAATGCTTAGGATCCCAGTACCTAGTACAACGTCCTGCTATACTGAAAATGGAAAGGCTCAGGTGCTATTTTTATCTTCAGCAATTGCCCCCACCCACCCAGCCCCATGCCACCCATCACAGACCCTGGATAAGCAGGACTCTGCTCTGTAAATATTCATGACATTGAAGACAGCTTGAAGGAAGCGGAAATGACATCTGAGAGCTGATAGTGACTTACTGACTTTCAGTTTGATTGGGCAATGGCCCAACTCTGCAGGCATCAGTGTGGTCACCAAAATCTGATTCTAATGCTGATACCCTGCCACCTGTCCTGCCAGGTGGTTATAGAAATGCAAAGATGTCCTGTGTGGAATGTCTTAGGTAACCACTAAAACATGATCCCTGAAGTGACCTTCAGTTGGGAGAGAGGAGACCTGAGTCTTATTTCCACTATTTGGTGCTAGCTACGTGGTTTTAGGTAGGTTGATTTTTCTCTCTCTCTTTTTAAAGCCCAGTCTGACTCAATCTCATTGTGTTGTGAGTTTGAACAAGTTCTGGGATTGCAGCCTGAAGTCATATGTGTTTTTATTCAGTGGTGGAACTAGAACTCAGGGCCTTCTGCATGCGAGGCTAACACTCTACCTACTAAACTACATTCCCAGCCCCCTGCAGGTCAATATTACTGGCTATAAAATCTCTACAATGAGTCACACTTCTCTCAAACCCAGAAGTGACTTTCCAGTGACTTAAAAGCTTGTGGTCTACCACCGTGGCCCTGCACCCTACCCCGACCCCATGGTTACAATAGCCCAGACCTGTGGATGCTCTGCCTTAGCTCAATGGAAGTCTGAGTCCAGCTTTCCCCTTTGTCCACAGCTATCAGGCACAGTGGATTAGAACCCACTCTAATGACCTCATCTAGCAGCTTTCCCTCTATAAAGAGGTCACCTTCTGAGCCCCTGGACTTCAGGACCTCAGCGGATTTTAAAGGAGCCCACAGTTAACTCCCCACTGCGTGGATCGAACATAGACCTGGGGCTCATGGCCTCTGGGGTGGTGCCTGTGTTTTCCTCATTAACCTCACTGTTCAGCCTCCAGGAGACTTCATTCCTCATGAATTTACAGACAGGCACTTGGGGAACATCTCCTGAATCCTAACTCCTTTCTCGGTCGCTGCAAAGCTGCTACGCTCTTTGGTTCCTTTCATCCACCTGGCTGCCAACCAAGGTCTAAAAAAAAAAAAAAAAAAAGTCCCTGTGCTGCAAGCTGAGTTCCTGCCTCGGGTCGATGTAGGTTTATTGATATTCCAGCATGGTTTGCTCCACAATTTATGCTGTGCAGTTTGTGAACCACAGACCCGGGGGGGAAGAAGAGATAGTGAAAGAGGGTATTTTTCCATCACTTTATATGCAGCCCACTGAACCTCAATTTCCTGCCACAGTATTTCAGAGTCCTTAAATATCCTTTGCTCTGTACGGACATTAGGAACGACAGAGCCCCTGCATTCTTCAGGTTGAAATATGAGTCCTGTAAAAGCTATCATCACAGTGGCCTTTTCCTAGTGAAAACACTTACCTGTGGACACAAGCCTTTCTGTGGCTGGGGGTTTGGGGCGCGATGACTGACCCAGGATCTGAAATGATACACAGCACGGTGCATGGGTCCCTAAGGGGCTTTATTATCTCTGTGTGCAAAGGCACTGCCACACAATAGCTGCCTCCTCGCTTCCTGTTGCAGAGTTACGAGCTGGAAAACAATGAGAGGACTGAACACAGCCATTCAGAGTTCCAGCTGCTGCGCAGAGAGCGACACTGCCAATCATGCAAGCCATGGCAGGGCGCCTGAACTTTGTAGGCTAGACTTAGAGTAGGGTACAGTATGCATGCCCAGAGCAGGACTAGACCTTAGACACCATTTTCCATGAGGAAAATAAAGGATGTACAGGCCACCATTCTTCATAGGAGAGTACAGGGAAGACCCTACTGGGAAGATAGACATATTCATCAGTTTCTTGATACCACAGCAGATTGCTTAAGACAAATAAAAAAAAGGGTAAATTTTGACTTCTAGTTCTGGAGGTTTGAGTTTGAGATTCCAAAACTCTGCTGCTTTGGGTAGTTAGTGAACACAGCATATCACAGTGGGAGTACATGGGGAGCAAATTGCTTAACATCAAAAGCCAAGAGCAGAGAGAGAGAGTGAGAAACAGATCTCCCACAGTGTCTTTTAAGGAAATGACCTCATTGGCCTAAGAATCTCCCATAAGGCCTCATCGTCTGCGATGACTAGCTTTGTCAACTTGATGCAATCTAAGACCTTCTGGGAAGAGCGTCTCAATGATGGGTTGTTGAGATTAGGTTGGCTTGTGTTGGAGGTTATATTGACCATCATAGCTGAGGTTAGAAGACCTGTCCACTGTGGGTGGCACATTCCCTGTGCAGGAGATTTTACATTATGTAAGCGTGGAGAAAGAAAGCTGAGCCAGAAGCATACACACATGTACCACTCTCTCCTTTTTACTGGGGACTAACATGACTAATTCTCTTTGTCTCCTGTCACTGGAACTTTCTCACAGTGATGAAGCTGTAAGTGAAATCAACCCCTCCTTCGATTGCTTTTCTCAGGGTATTGTGACACGGCAGTTGGAAAAGAAACCAAGACATCGTCCAACAGTCCGTAGTGTCCTCTAGAAGTGGCATCCTAGAAATCAAGCCTCAAATACGTGGTCCTTTGTGGGGAACACTCATTCAACCTACAACAACAATCAGAATCTCACACTTCACAGATGAGACAAGTTGGCTGTTGAACCTGCCAGGGAAGGAGCATCTCAGCTGTGGAGTCAATGGACATGAAGCCTAGGCAGCAGAAGAGAAATTAGCTGAGCAGCAGTATATGAAGGGGCAGAGTGTACTGGGTATTCAGGACAAGTCCACAGTTTATACGGTATTCTGCAAGTCAGGGTGCAAGTGGCCAGGGCCTGAGTATAAATTACCCAGCTTTGCTCACTGTGTGAAATGGCTAATGTGTGGGTATGCAGGTTCAGCGGCATATAACAGAACTGTGAATTATATGAAAACCCTGGCAGAAAGGGAGCTCACTTGCTGACAGTGACAGTATTTTTCATTTGTATATATATATGACAGAGAAATGAGAGGCTTTCTGGCCAGCTTATTTTTCTGAAGGGCAGACATGCACCTGGCCATTTGCTTTGGCTGAACATGCATCAATTTTAAGTGCATTGCAGGAAAGATCTTGCTTATTATTGAGCATGTCCAGACCTGGTGGTGGGTAAGAGACAGATGTAAATAAGACACAGTTACATGTGCTTGAAGGGTGCTCTTCTTTGCTCTAGGAGACTGACGTAAGGCAGAGCATCACTTTGTGGCATGTCGGGTGTGGCTAGAGGAGAAAGCATCAGAGAAATACCTCATTAGCACAGAAACAGAATTCTCTCCATGGTCACAGAACAGGTGTGACAAGGAGGTAAGGAAGAAAGGTCGCCACGTCTGGAACTTCTAACCTCTATCTATCTGGACCAAATGGATTTGCCCTCAATGCCATTCCATTATAGACTACTTTCCTCTGCAACTGAGAAGGTGATAATTTGAGACAGTGGGTCCTGGTAGGACGATGCTATCATTCTTGAATGCAACATTGCAGCCATTGTTGGAGAGATTGTGGGGAGGTCTCAGCAGAAAACGACTTATTTTTTTTTTTTAGTTTTAATATTTTTGATCTGTAAATAATAATCATGAAAGAGCAATGAGATATTATAAGCCATAAATACTGCACATTAATATTAATTGTGCTTTCATGTAGCATCCTTCATCACACAAGCACTTATTATTCTCAAATCATTTGTACATTGTTAATATGATCAAAATTTATTTAGCACTTGTGGTATGTTAGGCATTGTGTTAGACTTTAGGAATTTCAGTAATAATCAGATATAATCTTCAACAATAAGGACCTCACAGTTCTAGGGGAATTCAAACAAAGCTACCATACCCTGTATGACTCCCAAGAGTAAAACTGACACCAAAGGATACAATAAATGGATTTCTCTTCAGTATTAGTAACAACCTTTCATTTTAGCCAATGATAGAACTAAGACCAAAGTAGTAAGTACTGGGGCTTGGGGGGAATTGCTCAGTTGTTACGTGCTTGCTACACATGTGTGGGGAACTGAGTTTGGATCCCCAGTACACACATTTCATGAGACATCTTAAGCCATAAATACTAGATACAAATTTTACTTTTACTTTCATGTAGTAAAATTTATCAGATGTCAGAAGCAGCATCACATACCTATAATTTCAGAGTTGGAAGAGGGCATAACAGAAAGGTCTCTGGGCCTTGTTGGCTGCTATAGTAACTGAATTGTGAGCTCTTTGTCCAGTGAGGCTCTGTCTCTAAAAGTATTTTGGAGAATGATGAAGAAGATGACTTTGACCTCTGGCCTCCATAGGTACTCCTATGCATATCATGTGCACACATGCATGTGCGTGTACACACACACAGTTGAAAGCAAGAACTCCTACATCACTTGCTGTGAGATAATGCTCTTTTATACCATAAAGACTTGTCACACATATTAGTTTGCTAAAACACTCATTGGCCAGTAGCCAGGCAGGAAGTATAGGTGGGGTGACCAAACTAGAAGAGGAAAGGCAGAGTAGTCACCAGCCAGATGCAGAGGAAGCAAGATGAGAATGCCTCATTGAGAAAAGGTACCAAGCCACATGGCTAAATGTAGACAAGAATTATGGGTGAATTATGTTTTAAGAGTTAGTTAATAAGTCTAAACTAACAGGCCAAACAGCTTATAATTAATATAAGCCTCCATGTGTTTCTTTGAGACTGGCTGGCTGGAATGTGAGGTTGAAAACAAGAAAAACTTGTACATCATTGGTGGAATGTGAGCTAGGGCAGGCATTATGGAAAACAAAATAGAGAAATTGTCATATGACTGATCATCCCATACAAGTACATATCCAAAAGAAGTGAAGTCTACAGGTTGAAGAGACACAATGTTTTTAAAATGGAGATTCATAACAGTTACAACCCAGAATTATATTAGGTCTTCATCAGTAGATGAACAGATAAGAAAAAATGAAATATTCAAACAAAGAAAAGCTATACAGGCATACAAAGAGTAATATTTGTTTCTTAGTGGCAATGTAGATAGAACTGCAGGACATTATGTCAAGTGAAGTAAGTTGGGCACAGAAAGATAGCACAGAAAGACAATACATGTGTGTAATCTAAAAGAATATAGCTCATAGAGGGTGAGTGTTTACCAGAGGGTGGGAAGTGTGTGTGGGGGAGTGGACAGAGAGAGGGTGGTTAAAGGGTTCAGGGGTCAGGAGGACAGAAGGAACAACTTCTGATATTCTAAGGCACAGTAGAATAATTACGGCTTACAACAATTTTAATCAAATAGTTCAAAATATCTTGTAGGAGTTTGAACATTCCTATCACAAATGATAAATGTTTGCAGTTATTATTGTGATAATTATCTCAATATAATCATTACCCATTGTATACATGTATCAAATGTTCAGTATAAACACATACACTTACTATATACCAATTAAAGAATTTAAAAAGAGCAAATTTCAAACAGTTGAGTTGATCAAAGGGAGATAGCTGCAAGTTCATACACTGGTGCCCACCCTCAGGATGGGAAACATGAGCCAAGTGTTAGTTTGTGGTGTGACTGATTCCTGGGGGAGGGTCCTGCTATGTGAGGAAGTAAGCGGTGTGAAGGGTTGGTGGCTGCAAATTTTGGAGATATGTGATTGTTTCTGAGACTTAATTACGTTCAAGCAGACAAGTTCTTCAGCCTGGTCTACAGAGCTAGAGCTAGTTCCAGGACAGGCTCCAAAGCCACAGAGAAACCCTGTCTCAAAAAACCAAAAAAAAAAAAAAAAAAAAAACTCTAACTCATGCTCATTCATGCCTGAGGTAGCTTGGTTGAAGCAAGACTCTTTCATGATGTAGGATTCCCTTCTTATGCTGTGAGTACCATTGGTTAATAAGCTGTTTTAGGCCTGTGATAGGGTAGAATAGAGATAGGTGGGATAAACTAAACTGAATGCTGGAAGAAAGGAGGCAGAGTTAGGGAGGAGCTGTGGCCAAGACTGACATGTTGGAATCTTGCTGGTAGGTTGCGAGTCTTGTGGTAAAATATAAAATAATGGAAATGGGTTAAATTAAGATGTAAAAGATAGCCAATAAGAAGCTAGAGTTAATGGGCCAAGCAGTGATTTAATTAATACAGTTTCTGTGTTGTTATTTAGGGTCTGAGCAGCTGGGAACAAACTAGCAGTCTCCTACCTACTACACTTTGAGATTCAGGAAGTGGGGCTGGAGGGTATCTGTCTGACTATGAAATGTCACCATTGACTTATGTGTTGAATTCATGGCCCTGCTGACACTATTTGGAAGGTTCTTGAAACTTTAGGAGATGGGAACCAGCTGGAGGAAGTGGGTCACTCTGGGGGTGGGGAGGGGAAGGGAGGTGTCCTTGGGAGCTGTTCTGGCTAGTCTTTTTTGTCAACTTGATGGGATTTAGTTACTGAGGAAACCTGCCTCTGGGTATTACCATGAGTGAACATCTAGGAAGGTGTAACCCAAGAGCTAAGTCTTTATCTGAATGTGCGTAAATCTTCACTGTAGCTTGAGCTGTTTTTCAGAAAGGGAGACCCCATTTCAGACTCACTATCAGTTTACTAGTATGTGTCCTCCATGTGTAAATAGTGACTTCATAGAGACAAGTTAATTTACCCTTTGGTGTAACTGTGAGAAAAGAAAAAGACAATAGAAAGGAGTTGGGGAGGTTCTGAGGTCTCAATGACTCTCTTAAAGTTACGGAGTGACAATCCTCTGTGCCAGCCCAAGACATTGGCACATTCTTACCTGTCTGTGTACTGCTAGAAATCCAAATTTTCCTTATATGTAAAACGAGTTATTACGAGTCTTCCAGTGTGTTCATTTATTTCTGACCTTAGAGAAATTTAAGCTGTTTATTGACTAAATGCTGTATATGAAACATCCCTGCTCTCAGTAAATGATGGCTGCTTTTACAATAAGCTTAACTGAGCCTCTAGAAGTTCCAGTAACTGCTTTGTTCATTACTCCATTTAGTTAATTGTTATATACCGCTTTCCAAAAACAAAGGAGGCTATGACTTAACCATCACCCAGCTTATAAATAATAGTTATAACTAAGACCCAAATGAAGTACTTTTTCTCCATCAGCAAAATTTTCTTTATGGCAAAAATGAAATTTAGAATTAGAAAAGACTTTTCAACAATGTGGTATCCAACCTAATTGTGGACTCTAAGCCCTAGAGAAAAGAGAGATGTGTTCAAGACCACATGCATATCAACTTAGGATCAAAACTGGAGTCTAGATTTATTGATGGAGGTTTCTGTCCTGCATGGTCCAGCAGCTGTTCAGTCCCAAAGAAACACACAGAGGCCTACATTAATTATAAACTGGTTGGCCTATTATCTCAGGATTTTTATTAACTAATTCTTACATCTTACATTAACCCATAATTCTTGTCTGTGTTAGCCATGTGCCTTGGTATCTTTTATCAGTGAGGCATTCTCATCTTGCTTCCTCTGTGTCTGGGTGACAACTGCAGACTGAGCCTTTCCTCTTCCAGAATTCTCCTATTCTGGTTTCCTCACCTATACTTCTGCCTGACTACTGGCCAATCAGCATTTTATTAAACCAATATGAGTGACAAATATTTACAGGGTACAAGACCATTGTCCCACAGTAAAGATCTTATTTCCTCTGTAGTGTTCCCATAAAAGGAATGTGATTTTGTCCCTCTGTGATACTTTTGGTCATGGGCTGGTCTTTTTGGACACTGTTGAAATCCTATCTCTCCCACCAAATATCACATGTACTTAAGTATAGGTATGACTATTTTCTGTCAGTCTCAATAAACTATGATTGTATTTTAAAAATGTATCTCTGACCAGGCACAGTGATGTACACCTATAACCCAAGCTGCTAGAAAACTGAGGCAAAAGACTCTGGATTTCAAAGCCAGCTTGGGCTATATTGCAGAACCCTGTCTCAAAAACAAAAACAAATCCAAGCCAAAAGAAACAGAGATAACCTATCTCGGAGGTGTCCAGTTTGCATTTGAACAGGTAGCCAATAGCTCCAATGTAAAGTTTTCTTTCTTTTTCTTTTTTGTAAAGTTTTCTTTAAGGTAAGTGTTAGTGATTATCTGTCCACATTTCAAGATACATCATAAATAAAATGTCAGAAAAAGTACATCTTTTAAAAATTTTTAACATAATATCTTTTAATTCTTTGGGAATTCCACATCATGCACCCTAATCTCATGCATTTCCCAGCACCCCCATATTGTCTTCTTACTCCTGAAGCACTCCCCAGAAAGAAAATTTTAAAAAAATCAAGCCAAACACAAACAGGCAGGCGAATAGAGAAACCAAACCAAAATAACAAAAACAAAACCAGACAAAAGAAAATAAATGGAAAGAAAGATTGCTCAGTGGTTAAGAGCATTGACTGTTCTTCTAGGGCACCTGGTTCAATTCCCAGCACCTACACGACAGCTCCCAACTGTCTAGCTCCAGTTCTGGGGGGCTGGAACACCAGCTGGGCAAAACACATAAAATGAAAAGACATACTTTTTAAACAAAGACTTTTTTTTTAAACAAATCATCTTAATATTGCTTGAATTGGGATGTCCTCCATTGCTCATGCCTTGATCACTTTGTCCCTGGATAGTAACAGTGTTTTAGGAGGCTACACAGCCTTTAGGAACTGGGGTCTAGATGGTAGAACGTCTAGAGGTGGCTCCTTGATAGAGCTCAGCTCTGTGCCAGCCGTATTTCTCACTTCCTGCCTCTGCCACATGCTTCTCACGGTAATGGATGGCTCGCTGTCATGGACAGAAACCCTCTGATGCACAAGCTAAATAAAATAAGCTGTTCCTCCCTTACAGTGGTTCTTGGAAGAACCTTGGAAGAACTTCCAAGTATGCTGTCCCCAAAAGGCCAAGGTGACCAAGGTGTGTCCTCAAAGTGTTTCTTACATTGATCCCTAACCAGCTCCTCCTTGCGGGTGTTGGTAGCTTGTGTGGATTTCCTGGCCCCAGCATGGATGAGCAATTCTGCAAAGCTATGCTGCTGAACAGGAGGGGCGGAGAAGGCTCTGTCAGACAGACTGCTGTTCACACTTGCTGTGCTAAAACAAAAAACAGAGGGGAGGTCTAAGGCCCCCAAAGAGGAGCTGAGCATCTTCAGGTCCTTTGGGCTCAGTTTTGATGTTTTTCAAATAAGCTTCTTGAGTAGTAGAGTTGCCCTTTTCATTGGCCTTTAGGTATCTTGTAAAGACAGCCTGGGGCAAATTATTGGCCATTTCTACTATTTATATATAAGATCTGAATTTATACCACCGTTTCTCAATGCTGGATACATTTTGTACATACATGGACTCTACAGAAAGTGCTGGATAGAATCATTCCTAGGTGAGACTTGATCTAGGCATCACTTTTTTTTCTGTCCTCCATTCATAGAGACCCTTACTCTTTAACAATGAAAGAGGAGTAGGTCAGATAAAACGTGTTGTGTAGCTATTTCCTAAGAAGCAACACGTTCCCTCCCGGAGGGAGTAAAGACTCATAGGGGAGTTAAAAGTAGATGAAATTATTAAGACTCAAAAATTCCAAAAAAGTTACACAATTTTCAAGGGCCCCTTCCCAAGGCAATAACCACTTTCCAATGAGAGAAGAATCTCTAACTCATTGAGTGGCCTGCAAATAGTGCAGTAAATTCCGAGGATGCAGCTTTTGAGTTGTTACTCACGTTGGAGCAGGATTTTTGATGATGCAGCTGCCTGAGAGAGATCCATGCCCTTTTAAAAGTAACACCTAATGCACATTGCACAGCTACCCCAATACACTCATTGTCCCACACAGCTGGAATCTGTCATTGCTGCCCTAGCTGGAGTGAAGAAAGGAGCTGTTCACACATCCGCTCACTCAACACAAGGTATGTAGGCAAGGTCACTCAACACAAGGCTGGGAGAATGCTGTTTAGTAAACAAAAATAGCATCCTCCCACCCCTTTGACTGGAATGAAGGAGGTGAATAATGTCTGAACAAGGTCGTGACACTCTGTTCCTTTCTAATTGCGGTAAACTCTTGGTTTCCTGGCAGTCACTCCTCCCTACCTCCTCCCCTCTCGTATCTTGAGATTCAGATGCAAAGCAGTATTCAAGAAGACCACACATGATCTGCAGTTCTGCACACTCATTCTGTGCCTGGATTTGTATGCTGGGCATATAGTTGTCTTCTCTATCCTTCTCTGTTTAACTCTCCCAGGAGGCTTTTCAGAGCAATTCATGTAGAGCCTCCTATTCCCTTTCAGTGCGTGGATGCCTTGCATTGGTATTCTTCGTGACAGAGAAGAACAGTGACCAGTCACACAGTAGGCTCTTGAATATGCACATCAAATGAATGAATAGCACAGCTTTGGTTGAGAACCTAGAGTTGAAATTGAATTTATGTTTTTCTTAATGCCTTGTCCATTCAGCAATTGTCTATGTTATGAGTCATCCAGTTCTGGAATGTTCTGCCTGGGAGGCTCTTCGTCTCCTTTCTCAGATGACAGTCTTTAAGGTCTGTCCTTATATTATAATCAAATGTATTATAGCCAATTAACCAATTATAATAATTGGCAAATATTATTTTTTTATAAATGTATTATTATTATTAAAAATTATTATTTTTAATTATTAGAGAATTGGTGACATTTTCCTGGTTCTAAGTCTAGTTTTATTTTACAACATGAAATTTTCTCTTCAACGAAGTCCCTGATAATCACCTACTCAGGAGTGTCATGCCCCACTGTGCCAGTAATGGAAGGTGCTGATGAACATACCTTACCCACACTTGTGGCTTGAGGGACTATCCAGACACCCACACTTGCTGCAGGGGTTTAGCTCATCTGGCCTTTACTCTGCTCACACAGCGTGTAGGACGCCCTCACTTGCCCCAGAGCCAAGATGGACTCAGTTTTCTTCTTATATCTTTCTACTTACTCAGTATTTCAGAGAATAAGACTGAAGCCTGAGGTTCATTCTAAATCCTCCCTTCCCTTGACTAGCCACATCTGATTGCTCCCCAGGTCTTACTGGTGTCATTCCAGAGACACTATTTTGTTTTGTTCAATTGGGGACCTGGCTTCTTTTGTGGTTCCTAAAAGCCTGGATCAATCTGGGCTTGGGGCTGCTTGTTATTTTCCAATAAAGAGACTGAAAAGTTTTAAAAAAATAAAGCCGTGTCTCTGTCTTGGATTCACATTTCTTGGATTTCAAAAGAGATAATTACCTTTTCCATCTTCAGCTATGATTCTATTTTGGAATTGCCTTCTAATTAAAAAAAAAAAAGCCAACAACTCCTAGTGCTTTTGAATCGGAGTCATTTGTACAGCAAAAATTAGCAAAGTTGCCCAGGTCAATTTAAGACCTAGAAATCTGAAGCCCATGGCCTTAGGCATTGCCATGAAATCATGCAGACAGCTTTCTCTGATCACCACAGGCGAGTGAAAGGTGTTGCATTTGAGGTTAGCTCTTCCCTACATTTCTTCTCAGTACATATTATGAATTAATATTTTTTACCGCATGTATTTTTGCCAGTATTTTTTCTTTTAAATTGTGTGTGTGCATGTACATATGTGTGTTTGTGTGTATGTATGCGTGTGCCTGCATATGTGTATGCACATGTGTGTGCATGAGTGTGTGTGTGCACATATGTGCACGTGTGTGCGCGTGTGTGGTATTTGTCAATAGTTGTATGGGTGCTTGTTACACATGCCTGTACATGTGGGGACCAGAGGTCTACTTGGGGTGTTCTTCTCAATTGCTTTTCATCTTACTTTCTGAGATAAGGATACTCACTGAAGCTGGAGCTCACTGGCTCTGCTACACTGTCTAGCCCATGAGCTCCAGCCATCCTCTTGTCTCTGTTTTCCCAGTGCTGGGACTAAAGATGTGCACTTGCCTGATTTTTGTAGGTACTAACTCATCCTCATGCTTCCCTGATAAGTGCATTACAGTTTGAGCCCTCTGTCTAGGCTCTCCTCAGGAATTCAAAATGCAGAAACCCTGCTTATTAAATAACAGATCTCTCAAGGCTGTGACATGTCCCATCTTCAATTTAGGGCTACACAAATATTCCAACCGATCTTTATTCCACGCAGGAAAGCGTCACAGAGCCCAGAGATTGGAAACTGCTCAGAGCAAGTCATCATAGAGCCTTGCTTCCATAGGGGTCACTGAGGTGACATATCTCCATCACTTTAGCTGTAACGAACGACTCCTGGGTTTATAGTCTGTAGCACATTGCAACCCGTCCCTGGAAGAGCTCACCACAGACTCTCCCATGTGGAATCAGCAATGCTGCAGCTGTGTTGAAAGCACCTAAGTGCCCTGAAATAATGTAGAAGGGACAGAGACGGGGAACTGGTCCTGTTAGTACGGGAAGGACTGGATGGACACGAGGGTGGGAGGCGGTGAGCAGAGGGTTGCCTGTCTCACCATCCTTCATAACAGCCTTTGGCCCTGGCATTACTGGCCAATTGCTTAGACAGAAAACTCATGTTTTTGGTTCATGTTTCTCCCATTTTTTTTCTACTGCACCCTCAGCTCCTTTCCATGATAACCTCCTGAGTCCATGCACAGGCATCTCCTCATCTGAGTCAAGTAAAAGTCACCTCTTGCTTTCTCTGAATCACCATGAACTGAATCCCCAGGGGGGTCTCCCTGCCTCTACTTGTGCCTCTCAATTCTTATTTCGGGGGGGGGAGGGGGCAGAGATACCTTTTGAAGATAGAGATTCCAAATAGGTCTCTAGGTCCCACTGATTAAAGTACACTTTACAAAACTTCCAACCATGTTCCTGTGGCCTTCAGGTTTTGTCCGCTACCTCTCCCAGCCTAAATGCATTTGACAGTCTCTCCCCACTAAGCTGGGTTGCATGACATTTCTCCCACCAGTCTCAGTAGTTAGCTTACATTCCTCTCCTGTGCAGGTCCTTCTCACAGGCCTGTGTGGAGAGCATCTTTCATTTCTCAAACTCAGCGCACAGAGCATCTACTCAGATGGCTTTCTTGGCCCTGGTGGCATCTCCTACAAGTCCGTGTGTATACCAGGCATACTGTATACCAGAGCTATTGTCTGAATTGTTTGATCCTACTCAATAGTTAAATGCCTGACTCAAGCAGGCACACAACAAATAGCTGTATTTATTTATATTACTATTATATAGTATAATATAATAAAAGATAACATAAGTTAATATCATGCTATATTAATTTCTCATATAAAGACCCAATTTTGATGGCCATGGTTTATGATAGGTATGTCTCTCAGAACTGGGAATCATTTTAGTCAGGTGCAGCTAATGACTAGGCTTAGTCTTCACTCATGAGATTCCTTGTTGTAAGACCCAAAAGTGGGAGATAGTAAGTCTCTCCTGGGCAGATGGTGAATACTGGGCCTCACACCTCTTTCTCTTGAGATGGGGTCTTTGGGGACATAGTAAGATGAGGAAGGTAGTCAGCAGACTAGAAAGAAGGGGAAGGACTTAGCAATGATGGAGATTATATGGGTTCTAAAGCCAGAGGGAACTCACTGAATCAATCTTGACTATAATCTCTCTCTGCCCTAAAAAGCTCATGGTCCTTCTGTTATTACATTCCTGAATTTCCCCCATTGTACCTTAAGGGAATAAACATCTATATTCCTCCAAGTTAGAGTGGGTTTGCATTTCTTAAAAGGTGTCAAGGATGGTTAAGAAGACTACCCTCACCACAGTGTAGAGTATGGTCTCGAGCCAAGGGATACAGACATTCCATACATCTGCCAGGATGCCTGACAAATTCTCATTCTGCCCTTTGTGGTCAGCATTGCCTGTCCCCCGTGCTAAGTTGCCTTTCAGTGGTCTCCTTCAGCCTTCAATCCGCAGCCCCCTCAAACACAGTGGAATCTTTAGTCCCAGTCACCCCCACTCCCCGGGCACCTTTCCTAAGAAAATCTCATTGTTTAACTCAGATTTTATTTCCTTTACAAGAAGCGGCCCAACATGGCCACTCTCTCAGACGATGGTCCTCAGACTCCTGTGATATTTAAAAAGTGGACTATAAAAAGTATAACCATGTTTTATATGCAATACATAGTATAGAATTTAAGGACCTGGCTGGTGATTCATATATGTTTTATGACAGGCAAACTGTTGGGACTATCATTTGGATGTAACTTGGTCTTAACTTTACCATAAATGGTCCATCCTCTCTTCTGCCCTTTTCTTGGGTAGCATTATTGTTTTACATTGCTGGACTGGAGCCTTATAGTTTGCTTCTTTGGACTTTCTCTTTAGTCCTTGAGACAAACAAAGCTATATCCGGTGAGTGAAAGACATGTCACCTTATCAAGAGCATGGAAGAAGGAAGTGGTGTGCATGAGGACTTGTTGGAAGAGACGCTATCTACCCCTTCCTCTATTATGCTCATTTTTATTCATGCATCAAACTGAGCACTTGGACCATATGTTCTTTGTCCCCAGCAGAATTTTCATGCATTTTAATGTTGCTTCTTTGGCTTACATCCAGGGATATTATACATAATGTCTTTATGAAAACTATTACTATAGAGATGTCTTTGAGGTAGTATGCATGAGGTCACTCACTCAGTTCCCTCTAGATGAATCCTGGACAAGACAACTTTTAAAAAGGTAAGGTTCAGGAAAAGTGTTGCTTTCTCTAGGGAGCCGAGGATACTTTCTCTGGTTTAGTGACAAGGCCGACTCTTCCTTTTCAGACTGTATGGCATCATCATGCACGGTGTACAGGGTGCATTCACACCTTTCCTTCACCTTTGTTTCTTAGCTCAGAGCCAAAGCTGAGGATGAATCAGATCAGCCATTAATGCTCCTGTGATTGCACATGGGAAGATGTGGATATCATAGGACAAGGCCCTTATGGATACTGCTGGCTTCCAAGAGAGGAGACTGGAACTTGACTAGTAGAAGAGGGCAGACATTCTTGATGGGTTCATTTTCTAGAAGCTCTACCAGAACCTTTTTGGTGAATGTTAACTGATAAAAGACATTACCTTTGACTATATCTGGTCTGTCCGTCCATCCCTCCATCTATCCATTCATCCATCCATCCATCCTTCATCTATCCAATCTTCCATCCATCCATCTATCCATCCATCCTTCATCTATCTAACCTCCCATTCATCCATCCATCCATCTAGCCTGCCATCCATCCATCCATCCATCCTTCATCTATCCAATCTTCCATCCATCCATCTATCCATTCATCCTTCATCTATCTAACCTCCCATTCATCCATCCATCCATCCATCCATCCATCCATCCATCCAGCCTTTACCTTTGACAATATCTGGTCCATCCATCCATCCATCCATCCATCCATCCATCCATCCATCCTTCATCTATCCAATCTTCCATCCATCCATCTATCCATCCATCCTTCATCTATCTAACCTCCCATTTATCCATCCATCCATCTAGCCTGCCATCCATCCATCCATCTGTCCATCCTCTATCCATCCTACATCCATCCATCCTAACCCCTTCCCTCCCTCTTCTCTACTGTTCCCCTTTCTCCCTCTCTCTTCAACTTATTCATAATCACTTCAGGCCCCTCTCCTTCGTGCTGTTTGTTTTTCGGTTAAAAGAATAGCAGAGCACTGCAGCAGAAATTCTCAACAAACATTGAGATTATCAAATGTGGTCACATATTAGAGTCATTTGTGGGGCTTCGAAACATGTGAATACTCTAGTTCCATCGGTTACCAAAGGAACTAGACTCAGTTAATTAAAAACTCTTTTAATTTCTAAAACTCTCTTGATGTATCTGATGTACAGTCATATTTGAGAATGGAAGCCCTTCAAATATTCCTGGAGGTCTTTTAAGTGCAGATAAGAATTTAGAGTGGTGGGGCAATGGCCAAGAGTCTCTATTTCTGAGATGTTTCTACAAGACCTGATGTTGCTGGTTCCCATATCACATTCTGAGTAGCAAGTGCAGACATGGATCAAGGACTAAGGTAGAAGAGAAAGAGCTCCTGATCCTCTAAGGGGAAGGGGCAACATGTTGCAATGTCACCTGTGTTCTGATCTGTGTTCTGCTTGACTGTGCTATTGGCAAACCCAGTCCGGTGTGAAGGCCAGAGTACTAGGTGCATGGTGAAGCTAACCATGCTATTGACCCTAATTACCCTCTGCAGAGATAACTTTCTCCTGGATATTGTCCCCGCCAGTCATCTGTGTTATTCTATGCTACACATCTGTGGTATTTATTATGTCATAGGCAGCTATGCTTTTTACTTTTTGCCCTAGTTAGAATTAACTACCAACTTGGTACAGTTAGGGAGTCACCCAAGAAGAGGAGGCAGTCTCCTTTGAGGATTTGCCCAGATTATATCAGCCTGTGAGCATGTCTAGGGGGTTATCTTGACTGTTAATTGATGCAGGAGGGTCCTGTCCACTGTAGGCAGCACTATTCCCTGGGGAAATGGTCTTGGACTATGTAAGAATGCCAGATAAGCTTGGGCTCACAAGAGAGTCAGCAGGCAGCCTTCTTGCATAGTTTTTGTTTTGAGCTGCTACTTTGAGCTTCTGTCCCTGTAATTAAATTTCAACCTGTAGTTGGAATTAACCCTTTCCTTCCCTATATTGCTTTTGGTCACAGCAACAGAAAGAATCTTGGTAAGTATCCACACTATTGTGTGTATACACACACGCCTTTGGTCGGAGCCTAGATAATTAGCATCCAGAAGGCACATGTACCCTCTACCTTTCTTTGGTGTCTGAATCATCCTGTTTGTTGACTTAGTGATTAGGTAGGGAGCTTGTAGTCCTTTTTTGGATGGAAAACAAAGACAACCAATGTTGACTCCTGCACCAGGGATTCTGCTTGAGAAGATGCCACATACAGAACAGTAACCTGGAGCACTGCACTGTCACTGAAACTCCTGGGGTTTTCCAAATGGTACCCAGTGACCTGGCTTTGCACTCTTGCCCAGGATGCATCCTCATCTCTCTCCGGGACACATCTCCACAGGCTCGGCTCAGATCTCCCCTTCTCCATACCTGCCTCTATGCCTCTGGATTTCCACAGGGGCCTCCTCTGATAGACTGGTTCTACTCGGCCGCCTGTGCCTTTTTATCTTTCTGCCACAGCACTCAACATGATACCCAGCACAGGAGTGCAGTGAACTTCTGTTCAATGAATAAAATGAATGAATGCATGAATGAATGTGGAAGCACCATTAACCACAGTCGTTGCTCCTTTGCGCTTGCTGATTGTCATCCAAAAAGCAATAATCAAGACAGAGTATTGCCGGGTACCACTGTGACATAACCAGGGTGCCGAAGCCTACTTTTCCCCCTGTAATCTAAAGCTATTAGCAGAAGTAATGTACCACAGTGGGGTTTTTCTGCTGTTTTTCACCATCCAACCTGAGCCCGGAAGGTGGCAGGTTGCCACGGAGTGGATGGTGAACCGCGTGTTAAAAACAGTGGGAGACTTTCACCGCTCCTGCCTTTCCACCATGTATCCTGCCGCAGGGGCTCTCAGAGAACTGTACCGTTTGCCAAGGGACACAGAGGTTGCCCTGGCAAGTGGGAGAGCCCAAGCTGCCCTAGCGGCTGCTGTCAGGTGCCACTAGTTTCAGGTTGACTCTGCTCATGAGTAATGCTCCTGTCTTGCAGAAGAAATGACGTTTGCTATTCTGCAATTTGAGCATACTTGGTAATTATCATATTTTTAGCTGAGGCATAACATCCATTTTTAGAACATTCAGCAAAAAGATTGTCAAGCCTTTGAAGACATGTCTAGGGAACAAAACTCAAGAGAGTCATTTAATAATTTTTTCTTACTTTTGTCTTTTTTTTGTAGACTATAGGATAGGAGGAAATTGCAACTTATTTTAAAACAGTGGTTTAGCTTGTGTGTGTGAGAGAGAGAAAGAGAGACAAGAGAGACAGATACAGGGAGAGACAGACACAGGCAGAGACAGACACAGGGAGAGACAGACATAGGCAGAGACAGACACAGGCAGAGACAGACACAGGCAGAGACAGACACAGGCAGAGACAGACACAGGCAGAGACAGACACAGGCAGAGACAGACACAGGCAGAGACAGACACAGGCAGAGACAGACACAGGCAGAGACAGACACAGGCAGAGACAGACAAATAAATATAGAGCCAGAGAAATTAGGACACATTATAGCACAGAATTTCCAATCTACAAACTGTGATGACTGGGGACTCCATTCTAGCCGTGTGACCCCATGCCAAGGACAAGACTGTCAAAGTCTAAGTAGTTGTAAGCTGAAATGGAATCTTCTTTCTGATGGTTTTAGGAGGCACGTGATAGACATTATAAGATTACTTACTGTAAGGGTAAAGCTTTCACAAACAGCATTGTGCCCTTGTAAGAAGATGCCAGGAAGACAGTGTTTCTCTTTCCATTGTACATGGAGCAAGAAGCTGCAAGAAGCTTGGAACAGGACCCTCACCAGACCCCAGCTGGACTGGCACCCTGACCTCTGTTCCAGAAGACGAGAAATGCATTTCTGATATTCATAAGCCACACAACAACCCTAGCAAACATAAAGCCATGTTTGTGAACAAGGGGTGTGCCCAGATGTCTATTCCAGGTAACAAGGGCAGCCGTGTCATGAGAGAGAAAAGAACACTTAGTACACCCTCAGGCTTAGTTTGCACTCTTTAATATCAGAATTCAATCTCTGCTTCGAAGGAGACCATCGGTAGCATACAGCAAATACCAGCTGTTTATATCCCCTTCTCAGGATTGCGTTGTGTTCTGTCCTTTGAGGATTTAAAGGTCCCGGCTGAGCTTGACCAGTACTTCCCATGTGTTCTCCTTTGATGTCTATTGCTTTATAGAACACTGTGACCAGAACTAAAGGGTCAAGTTTACTCCTCTTACACTTCCGGTTTACAGTCCATCACTGAGGAAGTCAGAGCAGAAACTCAAACAGGAGTTTAAAAAGCCCCCGGAGGGCTCAACAATGCCTGACTTTTTTTTTTTTAAATCAGAATTCACTCTCTGCTTTAAAGGAGATCATTGATGGCCCAGAGATCTTACGGGCCACCTGTTTCGTGGACTGATGCTGTCCACCCTGGGCTGGGACCTCACACATAAGTTAATAATCAAGACAGTCTTCCCCAGACTTACCCAGTCTGGTTAAGACTTCTCAGGCAATGCCAACCCAGAGGCTCTCAACCTTCCTAATGCTGTGACCCTTTAGCACAGTTGTGGTGACTGCAACCTTAAAATTATTTTCATTGCTACTCCATAACTATAATTTTGTTGTGGTCGTGAATTATAATGTAAATTTCCAATATGCAGGATATCTGCGTGATTACACTGTGAAAGGGTTGTCTGGTGCCAGGGGGTCATGACCCGCAGGTTGAGAACCACTGCTCTAGACTATTGAGATGATAAAGCTATATTTTGTCACTATAATATTCTCTGGAATAGAAAAGTCAAGTCTCCAGTTTACTTTTTATCTGAGAGATGGATGGGGTGTGTGGAAGAATTGTGAAGTTAGAAAGAAAAAGAACTTGTGTCTGCTCCCTGTGGGGTAATCCCAGGTTTGGCATGGGGCTGTCTGAAAGCATCTTGCTGACTTTTGCTAAGGGTTCTTTGTGGTTGTGTTGTGATTTGGGGGCCTCTTTCTCTTCTAGCCTGACAAGGTAAGCGCAGAGCTGTTGGCTTGTTCGTAGCGATGCTGTGTTCTCAACAAGCATCCTTTTGCACAGAGATGTGAGCACTGACTTTACACATACCTAGCATGTCTAAGTTCTTGTTGGCAAATGCTGCTATTGGCGTATTCTTCATATTTTGTAGACTTCAGTCTGAAGATGAGAATGGAGGCCAGAGGAGGTCTCAGAAACTGAGTCGTGGGAATTTTTCGATATTTGCGATCTTGATCCATGTCACAGAGGAGAAGGGAACACAGCTGTACTGAATTATGAAACCCAGAGCACAGGTCAGAACTAGGACCCAGGATTCCCAGGCAAGCCTGAGAGCCCTCCCTTCCTGTTTCTGTCATTAAGAGGTAACAGGGGTGGGGGGAGGTAGCAAGAGAAAGGGGGGAATTGAGCGAGGGAGCAAAGAGATCCTATAAGAACTGTGTGGCTGGGGAGAATTCCAGGGGTGCCTCTGGTGAGTGCAGCCAGTGAATGGAGTGGGTGGGGGGTGGCTCCCCTCTTTTACCGGGGAGCAAGAAGCAAGACTGTGCATCTACTTCTCCTGAAACTTTTTTTGTTGGGGTCAGCAAGAGGGCTCTGATGCTACACAGTTAAACGGTTGGTTATCAGCTACTGCAGGATCTACCCTCCAGGAGCCAGAGATACAGGGGCTCAGGACTCTCTTCTTTGACCTCATTTTTGCACTGGATTTGTTCTCTTAGTTCTGTTCTGCTTCCTGATATTCCTGAACAACAGTGGCTTTTGACTTCCTAAGGCTGGGACCCTTCAACACAGTTTCTCACGTTGTGGTGACCCTCCAACCAGAAAACAATTTTCATTGTTGCTTCCTAATTGTAATTTTGCTACTGTTCGAAATGTAATGCAAATGTCTGACAGGCAGCGTGTATTTTCATTGTTACAAATTGACCCAAAGGGGTCGAGACCCACAGGTTGAGAACCACTACTGTATGTTTTTTTTTTTCCTCATCTCTCTGAACATTAGATGATGAGCCCTTAGGCTTGGTCCTTGGACCCTTTCTTGTTTCTGCTTGTACTCCTTCCCTAGGTGGTCTCAGTGAGTAATAAAAAAAATTGTCACGTGTACACAGGCATTTCCCAGTTTTTCTCCCACCTAATGGTGTCTTTGTCATCCCCACCTTGTGGGTCACCTCAAAACGACAGTGAGCAAAGCTGCATGCTTAGCCTTCTGCTACTGTCATTGCTTTCTCCATCTCAGAAGACGACAAAACCATCCTCTGCAATTGTCAGGTTAATCAACTGGTAGTGAACCCCCTCTACCCAAAGTGTAGAGTTCCTCCTCCTCCTTGTATGTCCTGTGGCCAGTCTTGCTGTCCTTATTCCCATCATACCCAAGATCCTGAGCCCAGGCCAAGTTGCTTTTCTATTTTATCTAAATGATAGTCTCACACCTGTCCTTGTGCTTTTTCATCCATCCTTAACCATGTTGCCATGGTGATCAAAAAGTAAGTTACATCACATGACTACCCTGCCTAACCCTGGTGAGAGTTCTCTTCAGTTTCACCCATCCCAGAATCCTTTTGGAGCCCTAGGCTCTGCCTGCCTCTCACCTTCCTGTCCCTTATCCCATCCCCTCTGTCTGGCTCCTCTGTCTCCCTTGACCTTTTCTGCTACTCCTTCGTTATCCTGAGCAGTCACTGTCATTTCCAGAAGCCTTTCCTCCCACACTTGAATGAGTGCTATCCAAGGGTAGCCTTCCTTGGATCCCTTCCCTGACCTATGTGTCCCACAGTGCTTCCCACTTCTGCCAAGGCAAGTAGCTGGTGGAGCTAGAATATCCAGTGTCTGTCTGTCTACATGTCTGTCTCTCCCCAGAAAAGAAGAAAGCCAAAGACATCTGCCTGGCTTATTCTCTACTACATCCCTGATAGTTGCCAGAGCGACCGACACAGAATGGATGTGCACAAGTGCACAGGAGGGAGTGGTAGGCCTTATGGAAATGGTAAGGCAGTGAAGAGATGGGCAACCAGACTTGGCAGGAACAAGAAACAAACAAATTTCCCAAGAGCGGTGGGTCCTCTGGGGAGGTGGAGGCTCCCTAGATGTCTCTTATTTGACTGTGATTTCATGCTTTGGCCTGCCTGTCCTCTCCACTCTGAGGCTGCTTGATTTCTGAATCTGCTGCAGGCTTCCTTTGGCTGCTTGCATGGCATAAACGAGGAAGGAAATTGGTCCTCATGGGGCCTGGGCTCACTGTTGAGGGCAGCTGCTTTCCACTTGCCTCCTCTCCTTCCCGAAGGGATTGTTGTATTAGAACCCTCCACTTGGCCTAAGCATGCATCCTGTCAGCCCCTTTGCTTTCTCTTTGTATTTCCCAAGTCTGAAACTGTCAGGCAAGACGCAAGCGTTGAAGCCTTCCTGGGAAAGGATGCTCTTGGCCGTGGCAGCATGCTCAGTCTTGAGGGAGAAACCCATTGGTGGCATATACATACAGGCTATAGCTTCTGTCTTGATAAAGACAGACACACAGAGAGCAGAGATGCTCACTTTGGAGGGGGGGGGGGGGAGAGAGAGAGAGAGAGAGAGAGAGAGAGAGAGAGAGAGAGAGAGAGAGAGAGAGAATATGTGTGTTGTTGTTGTGAGGGCACATGATGCAACTGTAGTTGCATGGTATGGGCTGCACTTGTCTCATTTGGTACCCAGGTAAGGGCCCCAGATTCCCAGAAAAGTTTAAGCCACAGAAGAAAAAGCTATGGACAACGTTCTAAGTAGTCATCACAGCTAGAGGTAAAAAGAGAACAGTGCCATGTAGGTCGTCCTCAAAACATCTGATTTCATTATTGAGATGCTGGGTTCAGAAAACTCTGCCTAGTACCCTGGTACTCTTGTGAGCAGAAGGTCCACAAATAGGAAAGACCTAGAACATGGTCCTATAGCTCAGTATCACAGAAGGCTGGGCCTGAGGCCTCCCATCCCTCATATGTCCCCTGTAGGGTATCACCATGTTGCCCACACACATGACCATGCTAGAAGGCAGTAACTAATAAAAGGGGAGACAAGGACTGACATCAGGACCTATGTGATAGTGTGTTCTGGAGTGTTTCCATGATACTCTCTGGGAGCCAGAGGATAAACACCAGGGTGAGGCTGGCCTGGCAGGCAGCTTAGCGGGGTCCCCTAAGATGCAGGAACAAAGGCTAGGAGTGCAGATTCTAGCATTGTATCTGAATCTGGAAGACCATCAAGAATCTATCCAGTGGCTCAGGCAGCAGAAGAGAGGAACAGATCCAAGCTGAAGTTCTGTGCTTGACTTACAGCTGTGACCAGGAGTCTCCTGTTTCCCAAACTTTAGTAACAGTAGATTGGAATAAAACAACGCAGTACATTTTTGGCATCAGAGGCAGCAAACATCATGAGCCTAACCCAGCATGGATGCCTTAACGAATGGTACCTCATGGACGTGAACAGGGAAAGCAGTGTTAGAATGGTATCTGCAGTCTCAATACCTTAGTTCAGAGTATGGCAGAGCAGATCTTCATTTACCCACGTGGGTGGGTGAATCCCTAACTCTTATCAAGACTGGATACTTTCAGGGTGGTTTGGTAATAGACTGGATTCCTAAACATTATAGTATGCCTGAATAGGAGGTGTTGGTCCCCTTCATGCACCTTTTCTGAGTGCTTGAGGCTTTGAGATGTGGAACTTCCATGTTCACAGGGGTGTCTTAGCTGGTGCCCCAGACTGGAGACTCTGGGGCAATCAAAGGCTAACTGGGGCAGTGCCTAGCTTTGGAGTTTTCTGTTGATTCCCAGAGACTTAACTTCCAAGGCAGGTCTTCAAGTCCTTGGACTCGTGACTTCATGTTACCTTTCTGGGTCAAACTGGTTTTCTTTGGAAGAAACTTCTGGCCGTTCTTTTTCTGTTAGACCACATCAATTGTGCAGTGAAGTCACATTAGCCCCAGTTGTCCATGAGTATTTTGTATTTTATCCTGGCAACAAAGCTGGGTTAAGTGCTAAGTGTTCTCTCTCTCTCTCTCTCTCTCTCTCTCTCTCTCTCTCTCTCTCTCTCTCTCTTTCTCTCTTTTTCTCTCTGTGATTGTGAGAGTGTGCAAGTGTGCAAGGGGTATGAGCAAGTGTGTTGGAAGACTTTGTCCACTTGGCCTTCCTATATTTACTGCGTGCTCACAATGGCAATTCTCCCAGTTCTCAAACTGAACCAGATGGAGAATGATGCTGGAGAACATGGGACTGCTGCCAGGTTTGTGCCCTTTAGAAAACATCCCCTCTTTTCTGAAATGCAGCCTTCTTAAGGATGCGTTAGCACAGGGCTGTGTCCTTATGCCCCCAGCAGGCTCATTCCCTGTCTGTTCCTCTCATCCCTGGAGACAAAAAACATGCTCATAATGTGATCATGTTTTCATCTGGCCAGTAATGTTTAGGATGCTTTGTTTAAACTTGTAACACAATGCATTAGGAATGACAAGTGACGGCAGGAATAGGGATTTTATTGGCCATTTGGTTCCAGAGTATTGGGAAAGTACCACACTATGCAACATACTACCTGCTTCATTCATTCATTCATTGGGTGCTTGGGATAGAACCTAGAACCTCATACACAGTTTCAGGGTGACTGGCTCTTCCAACCCCTGAGACTCTTCTGAAGGCTTCTTGCTTACATCCTACTACAAAACCTGGAGTGGGATGCCCCTCTGTATGCTCTAAATATATTTTATTACTATTGGTTAATAAAGAAGCTGCTTTGGCAGAATATAGCAAGGCAGGAAATCCAAGCAGAGATAGAGGAGGAAAGAAGGTGGAGTCAGAGAGGCACCATGTAGCCACCCAAGAAGCAAGATGTAAGGTAACAAACCACAAGCATCGTGGCACAATATAAAATAATAGAAATAGGTTAATTTAAGATGTAAGAACTTGCTAGGAATATGCCTGAACTATTGGCCAAACAGTGTTGTAATTAATATAGTTTCTGTGTGATTCTTTGGGTCTGGGCAGTTGGAAAAAATAAAAGTGCAACCTCTGTTTACAAAAGCCATTCCTTTTCAAGACATTTGCTGATTTATGATTTGACATCCTCAAATTATTTAAGGCTTAGCACGCTAGTGCTTTACCTGTTTGAGAGGAAAAACAAAACGAAACAAATAAAAACTTTAAAATGCTCTCCGAAAAAGTCAAGGATCATCTGGTAGGGACCACACAGCAGTCACCACATAACAAAAGATGACAAGTCTATATCCAATGGGGTCGTGACTCCATAAACACGGATAGTATTTTGAGTCTTTAAAAAGATATTATTTTCAAACATAAAGAACTAATAAAAGATATTTTTGAGGAAGCATTCCTGAATACCTACTTCTTGTGTGCTTTCTGTGGAGAGCAACAATTACCCCTACCATTCCTATGAGGCGGCTGCATTTTGACCTTCAGGTCTCTCCATGGTCCTTCATGACTGCCTCCATTAGACTTGGTTTGGGCTTGGGGATGCACAACCCATGCCACATTAAGAAATACTCTAGTCAGGAGAGTCAGACAAAGGTGTCATAGCCCAGATTCTAAATGCAGTTCCTGCAGCATCTAAGAGGTGCTGTATCTCAGCCTGCACTGGGGAAGGTCATCCAACAGAGGCTGTCATTCCGGAGATCTATGCAGCAATGGAACAAGCACACATTCTCTTCAGTGTATTGCAAACAGAGTCCAAATCATGGCCCCAGTTGTTTCTTTTCCTTGGAACACTCCTACAAAGAAAAGAGTATTGAAATCTAGTGTAGGGAAACTGGTTTTCTATGGGAGACTGCTTCTCTCATGGAATGAAGGTATCTAGGAAGCCAGTGACTTGGAGGAAGGTTAGTGGCTTTTAAGAAGCCTCGGGTTGGGAGGCCCCATCTGAAAAACTTAGTGATGTGGGAAGGTCATATGTCAATCTGTTGATTTCATTGGTTAATAAAGAAACTGCCTTGGCCCATTTGATAGGCCAGCCCTTAGGTGGGTGGAGTAGACAGAACAGAATGCTGGGTAGAAGGAAGTGAGGTCAGACATGATGAAGCTCCAGCCCAAGATGGACATACACTAGAATCTTCCTGGTAAGCCACCACCTCATGGTGCTACACAGATTATTAGATATGGGTTAAAGCAAGATATGAGAGTTAGCCAATAAGAGACTAGAGCTAATGGGCCAAGCAGTGTTTAAATGAATACAATTTGTGTGTTGTTATTTAGGGTGTAAAGCTAACCATGTGGGAGCCAGGCAGGACAAAAAGCAGGCCTGCCCACAGCTCCTTCTACAACTTAGTACGTATTAATTATGCACTGACTTTTCCACACAAGCATATAGTCCTCTTTAATCACATTCACCTCCACTGCTTTTTCTTGCCTCTCTCCCTCTCCCTTCATCTTCTTAATTCATCCCCCACTTTTATGCCTTTATATGAGCCAATGATCTTGTTTAGGATTGATGGCAGGATCATGGATGAGTAATTCCTTGCAGGAGCATATGGGACATTTACCAGTGGCTACAATGCCGAAAAAAAAAAATGTTTCTCTCTCTCCTCCAGCAATTATGAGCTGCCCATAGGTCTTCAGGAAGTGGGCAGGACTTCATGATGCCCCCCCAAAGATCTCTAAAAAAAATTAGAAGAAACAAAATCAAGCCCCAAATTTTCTTTTAGGAACATTTGAAACTTTATGATTTGTTAGGCAGAAAAGACTCTTAGATATCCCACCAAGCCCAGGGACCATATTTGAGACATCTGTTATCATATAATAGGCACCGTAAATTATTTTAAGGTACAAACTGTCTGGGAAAGCAAATGCAGGCCTGGGTTCCAGGGCAGGGCACAGATGACTGTAGACAGGTGTAACATGTGTATTAGCATGTCCAACACAATTTAATACAAGTGTGCTCTTCCGGCCCATGGTGCAAAGCACATGGGCTCAGAGGAGACCCTAGGGAAGAGGAGCAACCACTGCCCAAAAATTGTCAGTCACACAGGTGTGTGGAGCACTGTAGGTCACCTGGGACCGAGTGCCTCTCCTTCATGAGCTAGGGTTACATAAAACCTTTGCATACTTTGCAGGAGGTGGGAGTGGTCATTTTAATCTTTCTTTCTGTAGAGGATGTATGGCTTCTTTAGGGAGCACAACCTGAGAGTATCTGGACTCTAAAGATGTGTTTTCCGATGAGCTGTATTTGGCTCATGCAGTGTGCGTTCTGTGTCTGTATGTGATGGATGCCAAAGCCCAGGGATGGGTCAGGTCCTTGGAGGCATGGTTCTTCAGAAAGGGAGACTACCACAGCTGGCAACTAACAGCTGTATGCTCACTAGAGAGGCTGAAGCCCAATAGCTCAAGTCCTTAGGGCCGGGTGTCTCACCTATCCTAATCTGCCACTAAAGGTCTCCTAAGATGACTCTGTTCTTCATTAACATTGGAAAAACATGGATCTGGATTTTGATGTCCATAAGAGCAGCAACAGCAGCTGCAACAACAGGATGGATGCACTCGCAGCTAGAAGGGGAGGCAGGCGAGGAAGGCACTGGCTTTCCTTCCCATCTCTTATGTATCTACACTGCCTGTCCACACTGAGGAGGGTCTTTCCTTCAAATCCTTTCTGCAAATGCTGTCACACACCCATCCCGAGGCAGGCCTCTTGGTTCATCCCAGATTCTGTCAAGTTGACAGTCAAGACGAACTGTCACCAGTACCTTACAGAAAATACATAATACTTGCATGGAACTGAGACACATGTCCCCACACATGTTGAACACTCCTTGTATCACATATGAGCCCCAAGGCTATGTGAACACTAGAAAAATCCTTGTCAGGCTACATGGCTTAATGAGCAACGACAACCTAAATGCTGTGAGGGTTCAGTTAGATGCATTTTCTCTTTTCAGCTATTTTCATCCAAGCTGGTTATATCCATTATTTAATCTGTCCCTTCGAGGCAATGTGATGTTTTAAAGTGAGTGAGCTGGATTTGGGGAGAAACGCTTGCCGAGAAGAGAACATTTGAACGTGAGTGATCGGACACTTTTCCATTGTTTTCTGATTTCTTTGGTTGTTGCTAAAACTAGTGGACCACTTAAAAGGGGTTCATGCTTGCTGGAGACATAAAAGAGATATCTGTCTTGGCAACAGAATTAAATGCCAATTAAAACTTTCCTGGCTAAGAGTTTGTTTCCTTTTCTCTGGGGAGCAGGTAATCTGGATGGAGCCGTGGGCCTTGTGTGCTCTAGGCAAGCATTTTACTACTGAGCTATGCCTCCAGAGAGAGGTTGGAAGTTTGATTTGAATGCATTTTTCTCACATATATATGTATAGATGATATAGGTATGATATAGATTATATAGATATATAGGTGTAGATATAGATTTGACTGTGGTTTGCATGGATGTGACTACTGATTGAATTCAGCCTTTTTTCTTATTCAGTGAGTCTGTGCAATCACTGGAAAGGATTGGAAAATAATAGTCTTCACTAAGAAACATGACAGTATACTTCTTTGCTTTGCACATAAATAATTTTTATCAGTTCTTTGAGGATTTTGTGTAATATATTTTGATAAGATTTATCCCTTCTCTCAACTCTTCCCAGATCTACCCCATTCATCATCCACTCAAGTTTGTGCACATATGTATGTATGTATGTATGTATGTGTAATATATGTGTATATACACACACACATACGTGTTGGATGTGTGGCCCTCTATTGGAGCACAGTCTCCTTACCAGGGACTACACTCTGAAAGAGAACTGACCTTTCTCTCCCAGGAGCTAACAATTGCCAATGGGTCCTTTGCTTGTATATTTTGAGGCATGTCTTTCATCTGTGGAAACCATTTAAGCCAAGGATTAAAATGAGTTGAGATGGAAACTAGATCCTTACATTTCTCCTTGAAAAACTAAACTGAGATGTATAAAAATAATGTTTATTCAGCCACATAGTTTACACACACACATACACACACACTTTTTTTTTGCTCTGGAAATAAAAGAGGAAACCCTTTAAGTCGGCAGTTTTTATTTTACCTCCAGGTCATTTAAAATATTTGCTTTGGTTGTTTCATTATTTATGTATCCCTCAGAAATGCTTGATTGATTCTTTGACAATTTTGTGCATGTATGCAGTGTGTCTTGATCATGAACACCTCCTCTTTTACACCACGTTTTAAAGAAGATTTATTTTTACTTTCATTTACGTATATGTCCCTGTGACTGTATGTGTGTGCACACATCTGTGTAGGTGCCCCGTGAATCCAGAAGAGGGTACCAGATCAGAGGGAGCTGCATTAATAGGTGGTTGTGAGCTCCTTGACCTGGGTGCTGGAAACTAAACTCCAATCCTCTGCAAGAGAAGCAAGCACTTTTAATAGACAAACCACCTTTGCAGCTTTTTATATTTCAATTTTCTATTAGTAGAGATGTGTAAAAATATGGATTTTTTTACTAGTAACTTTTTCATATTAAAGGTTTTTTGCTCACAATGTTTTTTTTTTTAATGATGGAGTGGATTATCTACAATGTGTAGCATCTACTGAAGATCTTTAAAACCTTTATTAATGATTGCTATGGTCATTGTTGTTTGTACGTGTGTGTACATATGCACATGTTTACAAATATGGGCATTTCTGTGCTGTGGCCGGCACATGGAGGTGACAGGCTAATTTTGGTGAGCTGCTTCACTTCTTCTACCTTGGGTTCTAATGATTGAACTGTGGTTATCTGACTTGGGTAGCAAGCTTTTACTTGCTGAACCGTCTCTTGGATGCAAGACTATTATATTGAGGCAGTCGAGAACTTTCTGGAATGCTCAGACTTTGGGAAGCTGCCTTTGAATTGTTGGACTGCCACTACTCCTGTGTAATTATAGGCTCTCTGTAGATCCTTGAGCTCACAATGCAATACAGGTCTTTCTGTCTCATAGAAAGTGAGTACAAAGGAGGCATGTGTTGTGTGTTTTTGTAGAATATACTAGGAATTGCTAAAATCATTCAAGCCATTGCAGAATTCTTCCTATGTTTTGCTTAAACCAGTTAATTCAATAAACACAGTCGAGGAGGAGGATGGTAAGGGAGGGAAGGGGAATGAGGAGAGACAGTTGACATCCAGTGCTCCCAGTGTCTTTTGCCTGTATTGTGGAACAGTAGAATACACAGTGAAATATCCCGGAAACCCCAGCCTTAAGCTCAGTCAGGAGATTTTGCTTTTCTAATGACTCATGGAACTCATTTGATTGCTCCAATTTTTAATTCACTATTGGATTGTTCCTGCCTCCCTCATGGGTTTGCTCTGAGGAAGGGAAATCACGTGCAGGAAAGTGGAGTTTTAGCTGTGTGGTTCTGTGCATATGTTGAGAAGTGGGTTGGCTAAAGAAGTATCTGGCGATGTTCCTGGTGGGTGCTCAATCCACTAAACATAGATGTGGAAAGGTGTCCGAATCACTGCCATAACCATTGGCTATGGGACAAGATGGGTGTGGACCAAAGCACCAGCATCACTCTTATCTGACACAGTGAGAAACCTGTTAGTTTCTTGTGTTAAGTTTCATGGACTGCCTTTGGGAGTTCTCACTAAGGCCGTGAAGTAGGAATACTTCTGTGCTGTTTGAGGCATCATTTTTAAATCTTTAAAAAAATCATATATTAATTATACATAATAATGGGTTTCATTATAACATTTTTGTACATGTATATGGTGTATTTTGACCATCTTTATCCCCAGTTCTCTCCCTCCAGCTGAATGCCTTCTCCTCTAGTCTGTTCAGAGCATCTGGTCCAGCATTCCAGGCCCAAATGACTGTTCTTAATGCTGACTGGGTGTCTTACCTGGTTGCCCCGCAGAACGGTGACTTAGATAACTCAGTGGACCCATCAGGTCCTCCCAACAATGTGTTGATTGTTTTAGGGCATTGCTGCCTCAGTAGCCAACAGTGCCCTTCTCAGGAGACAAGGGTCCTTTGCTCCATCAGTTACAGATGAAGTATGAACTAATCACCACTTCCACTTGAATTGCTGTTGCCCAATGTATAGTAAAGAGACACACAGTCGAATAAATGCATCTCAGAAACCAAGCATCATCTTTGACCTATCTGTGGATTTGGATTCCCTGCCTGTTGTCACTATGATGCTGTCTTTCTTCCAGTAGTGCAGAGTTCAGCTAATTAACAACAAGAAAGGATGAGGCAAAGACAGAGCAGCGTGTCTTGCTCCTAGCCATGTCTCAACCTCCTGAGACACGAGAGCTAAAATTAGTACCCAGAGCGTTAGGTTGCACTGGGGAGTTTTCAACACAGTTCTTTCCCTTGAACATCCTCTCCCTACTCTTCCACCCCATGTCACACCTGTCCCTTTCACCTTAAGAGCCCCCTTCCAGATTTCATGTCACAAGTGTTCTGTTGTCTTCTCCCTTTCTTTGACACCTCTGCTCCCCTCTCATGATTCCCCTTCCAGGTACATGATTGGTACTCACACCCTCATGTATACATCTGTGAGCATTTGAAGTTAGGATGCACAAAGGGCAGGGAGTGTGTGGTATTTGTCTTTCTGAACTTTGGTCACTTCCTTTGATGCATTGATGTCAGGATTTATTCCTTCCCTGTAAATTCCATAACAGATGCTGTTGGGAAAATGAGGGAGGACAAGCTGGTGTAGGCACTATGGGAAATAGCATGACGATGTAATAAAGACTAAAAGTAGACCTACCACATGACTCGGTTAAGCCACCCAAGGGACTCTATAGCCTACCACAGGGATACTTCTGCATCCAGTTTACCAATGCATCTTTCACAATGGGAAGTAATGGAACTAGCCTAGATATCTATCTGCAGGTGCATGGATAATGAAAATGCGATGTATACCTACAATGGCACTTCGTTCACCTGTCAAGAAAAATGAAGTTTCATTTTCTTCTTTGCACTACCATTTTAATTTCTAGCTGACCTCCTGCTAAGATAGTGTTACTTCTTTGGCAATGATATGTTTGCTTCTTAATCCTCATTCTACACTGTGTGAATCTCCTCATAAAATCTACCTCTTGATATAGGGCTTTTAGGTACTGGTCAATGGCTGAGCAGCATTCTAACAGTGGTGTGGGCAAATTTTGCCCTGAACTCTGAAGTTGTCCTGCTCATGAATTCCGATCTCATTCAACAGAGAGTGCTATGTCAAGGAAATGACCGTGTTGTCAGAACTTTTGGTGAGATGTTACCATGAAGACAATCAGGTCTGAAAGCATCCTTCTTCTTCATTTGAGAGATGAGATAAGGATGGGCATGTTCCCTTGACCTCTTCTGGAAACCAGATGTAGGGACAATCTTTAAAATCCTAGAAACATTATTTTTGGCTTTTAATGACTGATATTTTTCCTAAAAAATGACATGATGAGTATCTAAGTGCATCAGATTCAGCCAGCAAACATGAAGAAGAGTTATATGTGATCCTCACCATGGAAATCACATGGAGAGACATGAAACTCAGGTCAGACGCTATTCTTCTAGAGCAGGGTTCGTTGGACACCATGGCAATATGCCGGGGAGAAGAGGGCCATCTTCTTAGTAGTTTTAGGACATCCCTATGGAGGGCATTTTTAACTGAGGATGTTTTTAGGTTGAGAAAGTCACAGCTTCAGGTTCAGGGTGCTCTGAAGGCTTTTAAGTTTGTGAGCTGGGATGCACAGGGTAGAAAAGAGATGGCAGAGTTTGTCAGCGGTACACGGAAGGGATGAGAATGGAGAAAGAGGTGGGGAATCTTACAGACAGAAAGGACATCGATGCCCAGTGTACACCTCTACCCTAAAGGTGACAGGAGCTTCTCAAGGAATGAAAAAACAAATGTCATAGTAGACTACAAGATGCCAAATGACATTCTGCCCTATGGAAGACCCCAGAGGAGCCATGATTTAACCCTATGAAGACATGTTTGGATGGCCACTATTGCTTTCCAGTCTGCTTTTCCAATCTTAGGACACTCATAGGTCTGCCTGAAGAATACCCACATGCTTGGAACAATGGCACCGAGAAGTTCTACCCTTTGAGGTAGAAATGGCAAGGCCATGTCAAGTTACCCCAGCAACATCACCCTCCTCAACAGGTTAGAGGAGCTGTTTGGGCTAACTTCTTAGCCTTTGTATATTCTATAACTTCAGAGAGGACTTTTTTTTTGTTTTTTTAATTCTTTTTTAATTAATATTTCCACCTGCTCCCCGTTTCCCATTTCCCTCCCCTCCTCCCAAATATTGCCCCCTTCCCCACTCCCCTCCCCCTATCCCCACTCCTCTTCTCCACCCCCCACACCATTCCCCCGCCCTCTTGATACTGAAGAGCAGTCCAAATTCTCTGCCCTGCGGGAAGATGAAGGTCTTCTATCTACGTCCAGGAAGGTGAGCGTCTAAACAGGCTAAGCTCCCACAAAGCCAGTTCATGTATTAGGATCGAAACCTAGTGCCATTGTCCTTGGCTTCTCATCAGCCTTCATTGTCCGCCATGCTCAGAGAGTCCAGTTTCAACCCATGCTTATTCAGTCCCAGACGAGCTGGCCTTGGTGGGCTCCCAATAAATCAGTTCCACTGTCACAGTGGGTGGGTGCATCCCTCGTGGTCCTGATTTCCTTGCTCATGTTCTCCTTCTGCTCCTCAATTGGGCCTTAAGAGCTCAGACCGTTGCTCCAAATTGAGTCTCTGTCTCTACCTCGATCCATCACCAGATGAAGGTTCTAAGGTGATATGTAAGATATTCATCAGTATAGGATAGGGTCATTTCAGGTTCCCTCTCCTCAGTTGCCCAAGGTACCAGCTGGGGACATCTCCCTGGACACCTGCGAACCCCTCTAGAGTCAAGTCTCTTGCCAACCCTAAGATTGCTCCCTTAGTTAGGATATATACTTCGCTGCTCCCGTATCCACCCTTCCTATATCCCAACCATCCCAATCCCCCGAGCTCCTCCCATCCTCCCCTTCTCATGTTTCTCATCCCATTTCCCCTTTGCCCCATGCCACCTCACCCACAAGTTCCCAGTTTTTGCCCTGCAATTTTGTCTACTTCCCCTCCCCAGGCGGATGACTATACGATTTTCTTTGGGTTCACTTTCTTATTTAGCTTCTCTAGGATCACAAATTATATGCTCAATGTCCTTTATTTATGGCTAGAAACCGATTATGAGTGAATACATCCCATGTTCCTCTTTTTGGGTCTGGGATGCCTCACTCAGGATAGTGTTTTTTATTTCCATCCATTTGCATGCAAAATTCGAGAAGTCATTGTTTTTTACCGCTGAGTAGTACTCTAATATGTATATATTCCACACTTTCTTCATCCATTCCTCCATTGAAGGGCATCTAGGTTGTTTCCAGGTTTTGGCTATTACAAACAATGCTGCTATGAAACAAAAAACTCAGGATAGCCAAAACAATCTTATATAATAAAGGATCGTCTGGAGGCATTACCATCCCTGACCTCAAACTCTATTACAGAGCCACAGTATTGAAAACAGCTTGGTATTGGCATAAAAACAGAGAAGTTGATCAATGGAACCGAGTAGAAGACCCTGATTTTAACCCACAAACATATGAATACCTAATTTTTGATAAAGGAGCTAAAAGTATTCAATGGAAAAAAGAGAGCATCTTCAACAAATGGTGCTGGCAGAACTGGTTGTCAACCTGTAGAAGAATGAAAATAGATCCATATCTATCACCATGCACAAAACTCAAGTCCAAATGGATTAAAGACCTCAATATTAGTCTGAACACACTGAACCTGATAGAAGAAAAAGTGGGAAGTACTCTACAACATATGGGTACAGGAGATCACTTCCTACGTTTATCCCCAGCAGCACAGACATTAAGGACAACATTGAATAAATGGGACCTCCTGAAACTGAGAAGCTTCTGTAAAGCAAAGGACACTGTCACTAAGACAAAAAGGCAACCCACTGACTGGGAGAAGATCTTCACCAACCCCGCAACTGACAAAGGTCTGATCTCCAAAATATATAAAGAACTCAAGAAACTAGACTTTAAAATGCTAATTAATCCAATAAAAAAATGGGGCACTGAACTGAACAGAGAATTCTCAACAGAAGAAATTCAAATGGCCAAAAGACACTTAAGGTCATGCTCAACCTCCTTAGCGATAAGGGAAATGCAAATTAAAACAACTTTGAGATACCATTTTACACCTGTCAGAATGGCTAAAATCAAAAACACCAAAGATAGCCTTTGCTGGAGAGGTTGTGGAGAAAGGGGCACACTCATTCATTGCTGGTGAGAATGCAAACTTGTGCAACCACTTTGGAAATCAGTGTGGCGATTTCTCAGGAAATTTGGGATCAACCTACCCCAAGATCCAGTAATACCACTATTGGGAATATACCCAAGAGATGCCCCATCAAATGACAAAAGTATCTGTTCAACTATGTTCATAGCAGCATTGTTTTTGTTTTTTTTTTTACAAACCTTTAATTAAAATGAGGTTCTAAAATGGTGATCAAACTACTGAACCAATTTCTGGGCTCTTTTAGGAACTTCATGTAGAACTCAATATAGTTTGGATTTTAAATGTCCTCCAAATGCATGTGGTAAAGGCTTGGGCTCCCCATGGTCGAGCTATTGGGTGGTGGTGGAGATGAGCGTGTGGTCCTGAAGTATGTGTTGGGATCAGGCCTCTTTCCTTCTCTCTTTTTGCTTCTTAGAGGTCATGAGATGAGCGGCTCATGGTTATGTGTGTCTTGTCATGACATTCCGCATTGTCACAGGCCTGAAAGCAATGTATTCAAGTTGACCATAGACTGAAATCTCTGAAATCTTGAACCTACATCGACTTTCCCCAAGACGTTGATCATGCTCATGTATTTTGTCAAAGGTGCAGAAAGCTTAGAGAACTTATCAGTATTGACTCCAAGCTGTCAGATGGGTCAGATGCAGAGAGTGAAGCATGTGGAAACCTCCTCGGCCCAGAATTTCTATCAGATCTCATTGTTGATGCATCTTTACATAGCTTGACCTCCAGAGGTCCCCGAGAAGGGTTGAAAGTCTTAACATTCTAAAACTTGGTCTTTTAAATGTCCAGGCATGCTCAGAGGCTACCTCCTTGCCTCCACCCATCAGTCATCTCATGAGTATAAACTCATATGTGGGTAAGAAGGGGGATGGCTTGGGTCAAAGGTGCTTCATTATCATCTGAAGAGAGTGGTCCAGTCACTCAGGAAGGTCTAGCTGCTTTGAGAGCTTGGTTTAGGAGCATGAGACAAAGCTCATCATGTTCCATGCCACATCAGAAAGTCGGTCATGCCAATCATCAGGATCAAACAAACAGCAGCGTGTACACAGGTCAAGGGCACTAGTTGCCGTCTGTTATAATTCGGCCTCCTGTGCAATGCTGCTACTGCTTGCATTAGAGATTTCACCCTTGACTATCTTTCTCTAAGGTGAGTCTCCATTCTCACCTCCTACAGCTGCTCCCTGAGCTGCCCCTGCTTCTCTTCCCCCAGCAGCAAGCACCTTAGAGCCCCACTCCCTACCTCATTAGTAACTTTTGCAGTCACCCACTGTGTTCAAGACCTCATCTCCTCCATTCAATTTCCAAAATCTTGTCTTCAGAAAAAGCCCAAGTGCAGATCAACCTCGATTAGTCACCCTGTGAAGGGATGAATTTATAGGTAAACATTAGCCCGAGGCAAACACTCCCCCTAAGGGGCGGGTCCCTACATCTCCCCCTTTTGTCTAAATAAGACAGAACTAAACCAAATACAACTATATACAATAATAACAAATAATAAATATAACAAGCAATATTGAAAATAAAAGTTTTGCTAAACATTCTATCTCAAGGAGTCTAAATAATGTAGAGAGTAACTACAATTATATAATCTTCAACTCCGTCAAAGATCTGAGAAGGGAATAAATATTACTTAACAAACGAGATATATCCAAAATGTGCAACAATTGACAGAGACAACTGACTACCTGGGCAATCACCCAAAGTCTCGTTTGCAATGTTGATTCAACCAACTTTGGCTAAGGCCTAACATAACTGACATATCATTATTAAAGGCAAGGAACTTTTCAAAACTATCTTACCCTGTCTTGGCAGGATATGTCAGTCCTGTTTTATCCATTGATGCACACTCTGTATCTCTGTCAGTGGTTGACGTATGGGCATTTCTTTGCCCAAAGGCCAGTTCTGCCAAAAAGGCTCCAGGTGGAGTGTCTTTGGTGCTCAACATTCTCTCGGGAATAGAGCGGTGTTGCCAGGAGCAATTGTGTCTCACTATCATGAAACTCTGAATTAGATTAAAGGCCATTTTCTACAGCTCTTTGAAGAGGTTGAAGATTATCTATCTATACTGAGTATAATCTCTATATATCTAAAGAACCTGATTAGTCTAATTATAAATGACAAACTTAGATGACTATTAATCTATATAATTCTCAATATCTATCTAACTTAAAGACTAAGACAATAAACAACTGTGTAGCAAATGAGGATAATGACCTCCAAATATAAACACTGTACAAATATACATTGCAATATGGTAAATATATATCAATACACAAACATTATATAAGTATCTTAATCAGAGGTAGAAATGTACGCTGCAATATGGTAAATATATACAATATATATCAATACAATATATGTCAATACATAAAAAATGTTTTAAACAGAGGTAGAAACATGCATGCATACAATAGTCAATACAATTTAACTTTGTATCAATATACAAGAATCGATACCAATATATTTGTCTAAAAACAGTAACTCACAATTATAAATCTATTATCCCATCATTCCCTCTTCCTTTTTTTTTTTTCAAAATGATCCCTGAGCTTTTAAAATTCCTCCCCAATCTTCCAACCCCTAAATGATGTCCCTAAACCCAGGGGCAAACTTTACTGAGAGAGGGGACGTCGTCCTCTAGAATTACTTCCAGCTGTCATGGGGGCGACGTTCTTTCTGGGGGATCCTGTGAAAGTAAAATGATGATTAAATTTCAAGATCAATGTCTTTTAAAATTGCAAATAGTCCCTGAGTATTTTGTGGAGGTCTGGACAGAATGTTGTAAAAGATGTGCACCATTTCGACGAACCAAGTTGGGGTCGTCTTGTGCAGCTGGTACCCAAAACAGGTCTTGTAGTAGCGCTATCAGCATCATGACGTCATATCAACCAGGTAGAGTTGTTGTTGTGGGGCCCCATCTTCTTCCTGGAAACTTCAAATGTCACTTCAGGAAAAACTCATTGTTCATTGTGAAAAACTTAAACATTAATCATATAGACATATATAGACATACATATATATATATTCAATGAAAGGCATGATAGATATATTCAATGAAAAGTATGATAGATATGAAGAAAAGCAAAGATGTTTTCTAAACTCATATTTCTTTCGGTCCCATATCATGGCTCTTGACATGAGACAGAAACTCCAGAAACTCTGGTTTTTTTCTCTTACTAACAGGCTTGGAATTGGAGAGGGAAATTTTGGCGTCCAACGTCGGGCTATTTTGCCCCCGACTCAAGCACTTAGCCCACTAGCTAACACAGCACGCTCCCGGGTGCCATTTTTAGTTTGTGACTCGGGCCCCAGTGCTGAGTCCGAGATACACTCAGCCACACAGGCCCATTCTGCCCCATCTGCTCACAGGTTGTGGTGGCGCACGCCTTTAATCCCAGCATTTGGGAGGCAGAGGCAGGCAGATCTCTGTGAGTTCGAGGCCGGCCAGCCGGTTGTGGTGGCGCATGCAGGTAGGATTTGCTGAAGGAGGCAGAGGCAGGAGGATCACGAGTTCGAGGCCAGATTTATAGGTAAACATTAGCCCGAGGCAAACACACCCCCTAAGGGGCGGGACTTATCCCTACAGTTGAACAAGTCTTTCTTATAAATATATCGTCTTTATGAAACCCAACATATCCATGTATATGCCTATCTATATAAATGGGAACTCATGTTAATCTGTATACATGTGTATGTGTGAGAAAGCTACCCTCTCTCTAACCTCAAAGCGTCATTATTTGCCTTAATATAAAATCATTAAGCTTACTTTCAAAGCTTTGAGATTATGAGGTTGAATAGTGTAGTACAGACCTACTTAGCGTTTGTTTGAAATGCTTGTGAAAGAGCTGTAAGACCCCCCCTTTATTTCCTTCCCCCTCTCTTCCTGCCTACATCTCTCTCTCTTCAGAACAGCACCAAATATCTGATAAAATACAAGACACCCAAAGAAAATTGTTGAAATTTATGACCTAGCATTATACAAGCCTCAATACAGTCAAAAAAAGTAATGTGGTCAAACAGAATCAATTTTTCTTTAATTTAAATGACACATTATGATACACTCATGTTGTCTTCAGGGACCATGTTTATGTCATTTCATTTCAATGACCACAGCAATTTCTGAAGGATTTTTACACATTTATTCCCAGATACTCATCTCTACCTTTAATCTTCTCTTGGGATCTCAGACTTCTTACTAGATGGTGTACTTAGCACACGTCCTCGGAGATAGGATTCCTCTGACTTTGAGAAAGAATGTTCAGATGCCAAATCTCGGCAGAAACACATGCATGCCACATGTACAGAGTGGTACTGCCCCGAGGGGTAAGACTTCTCTTAAGCTTGAAGCATCTCTTCCAAAATCCAAGGGGCTTTCCTGCCTGGAGGTCTTGAAGGACTTACATGGATGGAGTTAGCTATGTCTTTAGGATGTAGTGGCAGGAAAGGTTAGAAGGTTAGGACATCCATATGATGTGTCAGATACAGGTGAGCACACTTACCTGCAGGTTGCATCCTCTGGAGGTAATCTTGAATCTCTCTGGAATTCTACTTCTTTTTCAGTGCAAATGTTTGCTCAGAGTCACTGAGACTTAAAGGTGTCAACTCAGTGAAAACAACACGTAAGCCACAAAAGTCCACAGAGAACACGTGCTTTGGTCCATGATTTAGCTACAAGGCTCCACCAAACTGCCCTCCTTGGTTTTTTGATGTTGGTAACCATTTCCCTTCTCACTTCAGGTCCCCTGAAGGACAGGTCAGAGATGCTTGGGGGCTAAAAACCTCAGCAGAATGCTATTCTTTTTCTAAGCCATGCCACTGTCTTCACTAAGCCGCATTCTGGCTCACCTCATGTGCACTCCCCTGCTAAGAACTTAGCAAATGCAAGAAGGAACTGAGAAACATCACGGGAAAGAGCAGGGCCAGGTTCTCACAAAACCACATGGCTTGGTGTTATTGACCGAAGAGCTGGTTTCTCCCAGAATGGCTCTGAATTCCGAATCTGCATTCCGAATCTGTGACTTCTCCGTTATCTCTGAGACAATTTAAGCCCTGTAATTGATATGTTGAGCAAATTAAACTCATTTATTTCTTTTTATCTCTAATGTAAAAAATATAGAAATACTGTAACTTTTACAGAAAAACCCTCACAACTGCACAAAATTATAATAATTGTCTCAGTTTGTCTTCATTTAACCAGCTGGGAAGAGGGTTTGGAAGAACACAGCAATTTTCTACATTCAGAGATAGCTAATTCATGAAACCAGCTGTCTCCCAATCAAATCTCAGGGCTTCTCCGCTTCACTGGAGAGAGTGGACTAAATAGGAGGAGGCTGTACAGCAGCCCCGTGGGATAGCAGAGTGCCACAGAAATGCCAGCTTCCCACTGTTCCCTGAGAGTTACTGGAGACATCTTAGTCCCTTTGAGTCATCTCAACTCTAGACTAGGAAGTTTACAAACAACATAAATGTATCTCGTAGCTCTGGAGCTGAGGCCTAAGGTCAATATGACAGAGGATCTGGTGTCTGGTGAGGCCTGATCGTCAGAGACAGTGCCTTCTTTGTTCTCACAGCAGAAGGACAAAGGGCTGAAAGGTGGGCAGGAGTCAATAGAAGGCAGTCCGTTTACTAGTGAGGGCTACACCCTGGAGATGTAATTATCTTCCAGAAATTCTACTTCTTAATACGATTACATGGAAGGTTAGGTTGTATGTGTGCACACGTGTGTGTTTGGAAAGTGTTTTTGGTTATTGAAATCAATAGTTAATAGTAATGGTCATTGATTCCTGCAGCACTGCTAAGGCGTTTTCTTAGAAATAACAAACTATGACCAGACTGGAACTATAGGTGGTTTGCTGCCATTATCTCAGAATTAAAGTTCCCATGGCCCAGAAAACCTCCTCAGAGCTTGAGCAGGCTCCTCTGGTCTTGTGAGAAATCTATATTCCATTAAGGATGGCATTGTTTTGATTTTTTAAAATCAAAATTTTGTTTTATATGTGTGAGTCTTCATCAGCATTAATGTTTGTGTACCGTGTGTGCTGGTGCTCTTGGGATCTTGGGGGAGGTTGTTTCAGCTCTCCTGAACCTGGAGTTAGATAGTTATGAGTCCCTACCTGGATGCTGGCCTCCTAAAACTGGACATCTGCAAGGGTAGCAACTGCTCTTAACCATTCAGCCAGCTTTCCAGAGTCTGTCTATGTATAATACATACATGTATGAATATATGTAGATTTTTGTGCTTTGTTTGTTTTTGAGACAGGGTCTCATTATGTACCTCTGGGTGTCCTGGAGCTCCCTATGTAGATCAGGTTAGCCTTGAACTCAGAGATCTGCCTGCCTCTGCCTCTGAATGCTGAGATTAAATTTGTGTGCTAGTCACTCCACTCTCTTCCAGTGCGCTGTTAAATGTGGAATTAAGCATGAGAACTAACAGATTGGAAAATGAGACCATAGTGGGAAACCTGGGCCAGGGATAACTGAGTTTTCCAGACTTGAAAAAGTTCAATGCTAAAAGGGGGGGGGGGACAGGGAAAGGTGAAGAACCAATGAAGAGTTTGCATTTGAAAGGCTGAAGAATCAGGGAGGCCTGATGTTTCTGAATTTGGGGTAGAGACAGAATGGAGAGCAGACAGGCTAGAGGGATCTATGAATAGAATTCAGACTTGCTGATCCTCAAGGAGTGCGACTCCCTTCCCTCCTGTGGCAGAACTCTGCAAAGTGTGAGTAAGGAGCAATTTCTCCTTCACAGCTTCTTTGAGGATTCGTCTTCTCCTTGCATAAAAATATTAATAAGTTCTAACAGTTAAGGGCAGTTTTAGGTTCAGGGCAAAATAAAAGGGGGAAATCTAATTTCTATCAATCCCTTGTGTCCACACAGTGTTCCCCACTAACAGCAGTGTACCCCATGGAGCATTTGTTACCTTGGATGGATTTACACGAACACATTTTATCCCTGGGAGTCCATAGTTGACATTAGGCTCACTGTGCATTGAAAGAGCTTGGGGGAAATGTCTCTTGACATTAATCCTCCTTTCCTCATCTCTGTAATCAAATATCTGACCATAGGCTGCTTAGAGGAGGGAGGTTTGTCTTGGCTCGCAGTCCTCAGGGGTATAGTCTACTGTGTCAGGAACAGGGTGACAAGCAGGTATCTCCGTGGAATAGGAAGTAGTAAAGGGGCAGAAAACATGGTGAAGGGATTGATCTCACGGCTTGAAACAGGGAAGAACACCTTCATCCACACACACATTTGTCTACTTGACAAATCCACCACAGGCCCACAGCCCCTCTGTACCTCAAGCTACCCTAAATTTCATCTTCAGGGTTTTCTTCCCATCCGCGTTCTCTTCAGCAGCGCATCTGATGCCCTGCTGCCTCCTCTGCGGTGCAAGTCTTCAGGTCATTGTATCTTTGTCTCTCTTGCTCCTCATGTTTTCTTCTTTCATTAGCTGCCATTTCCTTCCTGTTATTTCTGATCTATCCTGTGTGTTATACCAAACAAACACAAGGAAACGCTGGGGAAGTGTGTTATGTTTCTGTGGTGCTGAGACAGGGATAACCATAGTCACCGAGTGAAATTCTTCTCACGCTTGGTCTGCGAAGTTCCACTGGGACGAAAGGATGTAACTGACTGGGGAAGAGAGCAATTTGCTAAGTTGTCATGGGAGGAGTTAGGGAATAGCCGCTTGATGCAGTAGCAAACACTTCCGGGTGAAGAAGCCAGCAGAGAAGGCACTGGGAGTTGATCTATGGACAGATGTGAGTGGGCTCACTCAGGAACAAGGGACCATTCGACCTTTGAGTGAAGGCTGCAGGAGACCCAGTCCCAGCAGAGCTGGAATCAAATGTGGACAATAGGGTGAATGTCTAGAATTTATCCTACTGGTGGGGAGAGCCTGTAAGAAGAGAACAGGGCAGTGACCTTTTTTCTTTAATGATCATTTTGGTGCCAATAAACAGACTGACTAGGATGAATGAGTCTAGTGACAGATTTTGAAGCAAGAATGGAAAGCTCACTGATTTGGGGCACACATTGTGAACCCTTGTGGCCAGAGTAGGTATGATGTACAGCTATCAGCTGCACACAATCGTTTGTGTTTATATTCTTTTCTCTAAGGCACCTAAGTATAGGCTCTGCAATATGGTACCATACAGGCAGAGCATTATCCCTAAAGGAAGAATGGCCCTTTCCTGTCTGAGAAGCAACCCAGTTGCCATAAAGATCTTTACAAGTCAGCTTCAGCTCACACCATAGCCTTTTGCCTATGCTTTGCTTGTGGAAAGCTGGCCATCTACATCCCTGTAGATAAACTTTCCACTTGCCCTCATGACAGCATCCATGTCCGGAAGAGACTGTCCTTCAGAAAATGGAACCACCTGCTGACAGGCAAGTGGAGCAGGGCTGAAATTCCACGTGGCTGTTAGCGCAGAATCCATGTTGGAGGATCCATTGTCGGTAGTAATGGAAACTCAGGTCTAAGGTAGCTGTCTGTGCATACGGTCCTCATCTAGGGCTTGTCGAAGCAAAGAACAGCTCTGCTGTTGCTATGGAGCAAAAGGAGCCTGAGCTGAAAACACCACCACATTTCTTCTTGTATGTTTGGTCAAATCCATTTATTCTGACTGGTGAATTTTATACCAGCAAATTACCATACACTGAACTTCCTGCGTAAAAATGCCACTGAGAGCATTATTAGACTATGAAATTGGCAGTCTGTGTGGATAGTTTGAGGATTCGCTCAGCGGGAACCTAGTAGCAGAAAGATACATGCCGAGGGGCACCTTGGTGATGTGAAAATTACAGGTTGCCAAAGGAACTGATGTCATTTAGCAAATGGAGCTGACAGGTTCAGAGGAACCTAGACAGGGAGTCTCCTCAGACTGCTTCAGACCTCACAGGAAGGGCAGAAATGAGGGGGTGGGACCTAATGTCTCAGTTATACACGGGGCTAGAGACACAAAGGGCATGAACTTCAGAGAGATGAAGGTGAGCATCAGAGGCCAGGTGAGCTCATGCGAAGCCTGGCATCCATGATAAAGAGCAGACGTGGCATGCCACTTCTGACTTTCATGGGGACATTTCCTTGGCACTCTTCTGGGTGACTGGAATTGGAACACAATTGCTCTAGCTCAGTGTTTCCCCTCCTTCTTAAGTCTGCGGTCCTTTGATACAGTTCCTCATGCTGTGGTGACCCCCAACCATCAAATTGTTTTCCATTGCTATTCCTAACTGTAATTTTGCTACTGTTATGAACCATAATGTAAATACGCTGCTCTGGTATGCCCTGCAGGCTGGGGACTGATTAGAAAGGAAGGCTGTGTTCTTAGATGAACACTTGGCCCATGGCTCTCAAGCAGGAGTTCTTTCTCTGTCCCTTTTACAAGAGTTCCATCTGCATTTATCTCTATCTATCTATCTATCTATCTATCTATCTATCTATCTATCTATCTATTTATCTATCTATCTATCATCTGTCTGTCTGTCTATCTGTCTGTCTATCTATCATCTATCTATCTATCTATCCATCCATCCATCCATCCATCCATCCATCCATCTATCATCTATCTATCTGTCTGTCTGTCTGTCTGTCTGTCTGTCTGTCTGGCTGTCTGTCTATCTGTCTATCTGTCTATCTGTCTATCTATCATCTATCTATCTATCTATCTATCTATCTATCTATCTATCTATCTATCTATCATCTGTTTATCTATCTATTATCTATCATCTATCTATCTATCTATCTATCTATCTATCTATCTATCTATCTATCTATCTATCATCTATCTGTGTTTTGAGACAGGGTTTCTCTGTAGCTTTGGAACCTGTCCTGGAACTAGCTCTTGTAGACCAGACTGGTCTCAAACTCAGAGGCAGGCAGATCTCTGTGAGGGCTTTTATTTTTTAACAGCTTTGGTCATCATTCACTTTTCATAGAGTTCACCTATTTTAAATGTGCTCATCAGTGGGTTTTAGGAAATTTATAGAGTTGTGCATCATATGGAGGCTCACCTGCAATGCCAGCACTGGGGAGGTAGAGGCACGAAGATCTTGGGTTACAGAATAGCCTCTCTCCTCTACCACACAGTGCTTCAGCAGGCATTGGTATTTTGTTCTATTTGCTGTTGTGGTTGCCGAGGCTTCTGATGTATGACTATAATATATTTTTTCACTCACTCGTTCCGTGCTGCCCAATTGGGTTGTCTGCAGCTCGGGCTGTTATGAGCAATGACAGACCATATGCTCATGTGCAGTTTCTATTGTCACAGTATATCCTCATTTCTCTTGGGGATGTTTCTAGAAATAGAGCCGCTGGTTTTCATAAGCATGTTAACACTTTGAGAAGCTTGTGCAGTGTTTTCTGAAGCGGCTTCTCCATCTTACGCCCTCATTGATCATGGGGGGAGGGGTCATGGTCACTCTGCATTCCTTCTATACTTCATATCACCTGCTGCTTTTATGGTGGTCATTCTAGAGGTTCGGGAATCTCTCAGTTATTAATACTAAGTCCATAGTTACTGGCCATTTGCATATTTTCCCTGGTGAATGAGGTTTTCACATCCTCTCCCCATGTTTTATTAGGTGTACCAGACATTTTATTATGGAGACATCTAGGTGTAATAGAATCTCAGTGTATATCCCTCACCTGGCACCTTATTTATTATATTTTCCTTCCATTGTGTTGCTTCATGTTTTTATTAAGGTTTATGTATTTTTATATGTATGAGTTTTACTTGCATGTATGCAAGTGTACTGCTTGGGTGTGTACCAGTGGAAGCCAGAAAAGGGCGCTGGCTTCCCTGGAACTGGAGTTATGGAAACTGGAGTTATTGTAAGCCACCATGTGGGTGCTGGGAACTGGATCTGAGTTCTTTCTTAACCAAAGAGCCATCTCTTCAGGCTGTGCTTTTTTTTTTCTTAATGTGTTTTGAAGTACAGATTTTCTTAGTGTTCTGGTGGAACACAATTGATTTGATTCTATTTTTTAAAGTAGAATTTTACTTATTTATTTGTATGTATGTGTCTGTGTGTAGCAGGCATATGTGTAGGTACCTGTGGTGGCTGGAAAAGGTATTGGTTCCTTAGGAACTTGAGGTACAGATGATGGTGACTCGCCTGATATGGCTGCTAGGAATGTACCCAGGTCCTCTGCAAGAGCGACGTGCAGTCTTAGCTGTTAAACCACCCATCTCTCCAGCCCCCCCTTTTATTCTGTTTTCATGTTGTGGTTTATTCATTTTGTATTGGTTCTCAACATTCTGTCTAACCTCATGTCTCAATGATGTTCTTCCATTTGTTCTAGAATCTTCTCATTTAAATGGCCATTTCTAACATGTGAACCATGCACAATTAGTTGTTGAAAAATGGGAGAAAGGCACCCATTTTTAAAATTGTTTTTAAGCATATTCATCTCCCTTTTTCTCAGCACCATTTTTTGTTGAAAAAGACACCCTACTGAGCATCTTGGCATCTCTTTTTGTAATCCACTGATCACAGCAAATGAAGGACAGTCTACTGGTCATCTGAGTCTATTTCACTGAACATCACAGATACACCCATCTTCCCATACTGTCACAATATAGGATAAGAGTTAAGTTTTGCAATTGAGATTCTCCAACTTTGTTTTTCATTTTCACAATTGGTTTTTTATTGCCATGGAAATGTAACTTGGCTTGTCAATTCTATTAAAACTTCTGCTAAGATATTGATAGGGTTTGTGCAGAAACTATATTTAGATGTAACCTCTCTCAAATATTGTGTGTAGAGATCAAACTATGCTAGATTATGTTACAGCTTTTAGGCTGTCTTGCCGTAAGTGATTCCATTTTACAAAAGAGTTGGCTCCATCTGAAGAGCTCTTGCTGAGGCAGCATGATGATATCTTGTTAGTGCATACAAACTCATTTTTTTTTAAAAAAGTTATTTTGTTTAATCCCTGACTACTAAGAATTTTCTCAGTTATTTTTTTCTTGCATAAATCTCTATTTTAATTTCATTATAAAATAAACTTGGGTCTGTTCTGTGTTCCACCAAGTGGTCCATCCTAGAGAGGTCTATGTGCTTGGGAGCTTGGAAAGAGAGTGCTTTCAAAGCCCGTACTATTTGCACATCTGGAACATGGTCTTCTCTGAAGATCTGGAATCTGGTCTTCTTTGAGGATCTGGAATGTGATCTTCTGTGAAGGTCTAGAATGTGGTCTCCTCTGAGAATCTGGAATCTGGAATGTGGCCTTCTCTCAGAATCTGGAAGGTGGTCTCCTTTGAGGATCTGGAACAAAGTCTCCTCTGAGGGTCTGGAATGTGGTCTTCTCTCATTTCTCCTGGTTTTGCGAATGGCTCATGATCAGCCAGATACATGTGTGGGTGTCAAAGTCCACCAGGATGTTGTCACTCCTCCTAAACCTCAGAAAGTACCTGGCTGATCTACCAGTTCATTCCTTCCAAGACCTTTCATCTCTTGTGTGTCCTCAAAGGACATTGGCCTCAAGACAGTAAGGCCACCTGCTGTTTTTTCTGCCTCTGCTCTTGAAGGAATAATACTCCAAATCCAGCATGATCCCTGGGCGTGGTGAAGTTTTTAGGTTTCTGTGTTCCTTCCACCCCAGTGAACTGTTGACAGACTAGGGTTGGGCCAGGCGTTGCAGGAGGACTGGAAACCTGGAGCTCCTGGGCTTCTCCAAAGTCTCAGTAGATCCTAAAACACCTGCTTCTCAGTTTGTTCTTCGGCTTTGGTTGGTTTTCAGAGAACTGATGACTAGCCATGTGGGGTAGGTTTGTAAATGGTTAATTGTTACTTTATGAGGAGGTTATTGTGTCATAATGGTAGTCAGACTCAAGCTGGATTGTGTTGTTTTTGTCTTTTAACTTGGCTGTGAATAGTCCTGGTTGATCACGTTAAATCTGTGGGATGCTGGCACTTGGTACCCTAAATAGATCCATTGAGAACCATTGGCCCTTGAGAACAAAGGGTGGTCCCAGGACATCCTTGTCTCTTCCCTCACAGCCATGTTCTTCCTCCCTTGGCGACACTGTGATGTAGTTTGGAAACTCCCTGATCTCATTCTTCCAAGCATTTTCTTCAGTTTGGACATCTGAAGTTCCATAAGGGCAGGAATTAAGTAGTTCAAGTTCAACTACAGAGCGGATGGGACATTAGGATGTGGCTGATGCAGAGGGGATGCTCCCCTTCCTGAGCTATAGGGCAGCATATCTGATGTTGGGTGGGGGCGGAGCTTTGCTCCTGGGAGGTGGGGCTCTCTGTAGTAGATACCTGGGGGATACTCAGCTCCCGGTGATAGGAGTCTTACTCTCCTCCCAACTCTTCCATCAGTGGAAGGAAGACGATGTACATATTGCCTCTGTGGGGATCATATTGTGTATCTGGGTGGTTATATTTGGTACATAGGTGAGCGTATTAGAGATCTCATGTGTTAGAGGAAGCAGGACAAAATGCTAGGCCTGTTTTGTGAGATCCTTTAGTGTTCCAGATACCAAGTTCAATGTTCAGTATTTGTTTTTTTCATTTGCTCTTTAGACTGACTTCTGTAGTCTGTATATGAAATCAATAAAGTTGAGGCTAAATATGCCTGCCTGACAGATACATACATATGGCTAAGTCTGGGATTTGATCTTGAGTCTTTGAGTCTCCAATATCTGTGACTTATTCAACTACTGCACAATGCATTTTTAGAAATAAGGATCTCTGTAGAGCAGAGAGGCCTTTACCTGAGCCTAAAGTTAGGGAACCAACTTGATCCCCATTATATTTACATCCACAGGGACAAGGCTACATATCATACACACACATACCTGCCACACACACACATACACACACACACACATCACTCCACAAACACACATAGCATACCACCCTTCACAAAAACTACGTTCACAACATATATACAACGTGCATTATCCACATACCTACCATTCATACACTCAACACATATACCACAAAACACACTATGCCACACACCCTACACACATAGTCCACAAATAAACATCTCTCTCTCTTTCTCTCTCTCTCTCTCTCTCTCTCTCTCTCTCTCTCTCTCTCTCTCTCTCTCTCTCACACACACACACACACACACACACACACACACACCACATGCATGCACTCTCTTTCACACACACACACATACACACAATAGCATATAAAACCTACACATATTACATACCATACCTATTGACATAGTTACTATACATATATCATATACAAAACATGAGCATATACATAGACATATACACATTGCATCCTGCCTCCCATACAACTGTAGCTCCTGTAAAAACAAATGAAGCCAGCAAGGAGTTTTTCAACTCAGATATAATCAGACAAAGTTCTCAGAGGCATGATGCAGCAAGGTGCACTTCAAGAGTCCCTGGGGGGTGGTACAATTCTCTTTTCAGACAGAACCCCAATTCTTCACAGCTTCTTTGCCTTGGGAAGAGAGAGCAGGTTGTTGGGGGAGTTAAACAGATTTATTGACGTGAACACAGCTCCGGAGACAGAAGGCAAGCTGTCACAGCCTGACATGCAGGAAACTGGGATAAACATTTCTGTTGACTTCCCATGGATCTGTTATCCTCATGTGCCCTCACACAGGGTTCTGTGAGAGCTTGGTGAAGGTGTGTTCTTCCTCCCAGGCACGAATGGGGGTGATAAGAGAGGTGGGTGGGAAGGAAGGAGGGGGATCCACAGAAACCATGGGAGGGCAGATAAGGTGGAAGGATTAGTAATATTCATATCTTCACATCTTCTGAGAGTCACCAAGAAGCAACCGCACGTTTGAAGAGCAAAGGTGACAGGTTACATTAGAAAGAATAGCTATTGTCCGACATGTATGCCCTAGACATAGTGCTGGGCACTCACTGTGCCTCTCTTCGGAAATGCCACAGTACTTGTATTGTGTGTCATGTGCCCGTGGGAGACTAGAAATAGTGACCAGATCTATCATAGGAATTATGTTAGGGGGAAGAAAGAATTCCAGACAACAAGACTGGAAAAACATGACTTTTGTATCCCAAGATGACAAAGGCTGATATCCTCTATGATGAAGCCCCTAAGGGTTATGTTTTGGGGAGCCACAGCCAAGAAGTTCTCCACCTGCTTCCCTTGCAGCTTTTATTACCCCTCACTGCCACTATGGGATGGTCACAAACCTTCCATTGCCCATAAACATGAGGGTCTGTTTTCAAATTTTATTTATGCAGAAAGTTTTTTTTTTTAATGTAGCTCCAGGTGTTCCTGGAAATTGATATGTAGGTCAGGTTAGCTTGAACTCATAGTGATCCTCCTTCATCTGCCTCCCGAATACTGGGGTGACCAGTTTATATCACCCTACTTTACTTACCCAGGCTCTTGAGTAGATACTTGACTTTCCTGCACAAGGCTTCCTCTCCTATCCCCTTTCCTCTACTAAATGCCATTTCCACCGAACTGCCTACCTTAACATGGACCACCCACTCCTACAGAATCCCGGTCTCCCCTCACTGTCTCTGTGGCCGGAAGTACTCCTGCCTCTTAGAACATGTTTTCTATTGTATGCCAGCCTTCCTCCATCTGTGAGAGTTAATGCAAGAACAACCCTGTTGGTGACAGATCTCAGGGAGGGAAACAAGTCCTTCCCAGTTCACCTCACATGTGACATTCTTCCCCAGCAGACTGCTGGGTGGCAGGAAGCCAGACCAAAGACTGAGACAAGAAGGATATTTGTTTCACTTCAATTCTATCTAATGTGATCCATTCCTCCCTCAGACTGTTGTTCTCAGTAGCTTATCCCCTTCAAGGCATGGACCCGACTGTTGCTCTTTTCTTTCTCCCAGATTCCAGCCTGTTGGCTCACAGGCTGGTGCTGTCCTATGTCACCTGAGGCCTGAGGCATGCTCTGCTTGGCTTGTTCTCCTAGTATTCCTTAAATTGATAACTGAAACTCTCACACTGGCATGTCTAATAACAAGGCATACTGACAGCAGCTTCATAAGACAGAGAGAACGTTTCACGCACGGATGGCCTAGGCTTCAGTCACTTTGGGACTATCTATGCTAGTCAGGAAAAGAGGGAACCTGGAGGTTCTGCAGCTCTGGGATATGCTGCAGTCTTTGGTTTATTTGTCTGGTTCTTCTATACGATTTTAGTTTGAGAATTTGAGCACTCTGTCTGCAACACGGAAGGTGAACGGTAACTATTTATAGAACCAACTGTTGTGTGGAAAATCTGAAATCTATGCTGTAGACACCATGAACCTCAGGTTCAGGCTTTTGCTCATCTTGCAGCATCTGTTTCACTCATCTCGCATAGAAGCAGGAGCCATTAATTCCCTAGAGGTTTTTATCTAGGGTGGGATCTCAGGAGATTTCCCCATCTGTGCCGCTGTATCAGCTATCTGGTAACCATCCACTTGAAGTTCACCAGGTTTGGGCTGTCGCTGAGAAGGTGCCCAGGATACACCCTTTTCCAGGAAAGGGGAGCTGGTGCTGGGCAGAGCAATGCATTGTAGCTGTCAGAGGAGACTCCAGTACCAAAACAGGTGCATGGTGGATACGGCCAGTCCTTCTGGGGTGCTGGGGGAAAGGGTTGGGAAAGAGATGGTTGTCAAGTTTGTGCTTGAGATAGACACAGGAGACAGGGTCCGAGGACTGGATGTCCAGGGTGTGCTGATTTTCTGGTACCATGTCCCGTCTCTGATTTGTGTCCACTGCAGGCTGAGGAGGCAGGAACCTGGACTGGGCCATTCTTCCTCTCTCAACAGCCATTGTTTTCCCATAGCTTTTCATCTATGGATGGGTTCCTATGAGATTACTCCCATTCTTGTTGCGATATCAGCTGGTGACACTGTGCAGGTCTTGTTTAGGTGGCCATACTGTTGGGTACAGCTCCCGGTCGTATAGAGGAGACTCTATCATAACAGACATCCTGGTCTTCTGGCTCTTACAATCCTTCCGCTCACTCTTCTATGATATTCCCTAAGTATTCGAGGCTGTGTTGTAGATATTTCACTTGGGACTGGGTGCCTGTATTAGGGTTTCTGTTGCTTTGAAGAGACACTATGACTAAGGCAACTATAATAAAGGAAAACATTCAATTGGGGGACTGGCTTACAGAGATTTAGTTCATTGTTGTCATGGTGGGAAGCATGGTAGCGTGCAGGCAGACATGGTGCTGGGGAAAAGCTGAGAGTTCTACATTGGATCTGAAGGAAGCAGGAAGAAAGAGTGATACTGGGCCTGACTTGAGCATCTGAAACGTCTAAGTGCAACCCCAGTGACATCCTTCCTCCAACAAGGCCACACTTACTCCAATAAGGCCACACCTCCTAATAGTGAGCCTATATGCCTATGGGGACCATTTTCATTCAAACCACTGCTGTATTCCTTGATCAGTTTGTTCTGCATTTTGAGCAGTGGTAATTTTCTGTGATGGTCTCCTTCGGCTAAGAAGTTGAAGCTTTTTGGTATTCTACTGAATGACTGTTAACCCCAATGATCTCTGCAAAATAATCTCTACCAATGTACACCCCTGGAGTTTCTGCTTTCTGTGACTTCTCACGTCACCCCAGAACCTAACTCCGCACCAGCCTTTTAACCACTGGATAGGACTGTCACTTCTCAGTTGCTCAGTAGTGACTGGTCCTGATGTTCAATGTCAGTAATTTTTCAGTTCATAAAATGACAAAAAATGAGATTCTCACAGACTGTTCCTTGTGGGAAACTCAGCTGGGGTATAAACTCAGTGACTGTTATTTCTCTATGCTCCGTGTACTCGCTACAAGGAAAGGAAAGGCTACATGACCCTTTGCATTTCTCCACCATGGTCCTGGATGAATTATAGCATTTATCTATGAATTAAGTAACTTGTCTGTGTAAAAAGGACATTGGATTGATTGGTAAAGGCTAAAATTAGTTCCCTTGATTCTAGGGTCCCGACCCCTCCCTTCTCTGTTGAATATCAGTGCAGAAAGGGATGCTTCAAAGGACTGGGTGATCTAGGTGTCCGTTAGTGCTTGATTTACATCAAGAAACCGGATTCCCTTTCTAGACTTTGCACTGTTGGCTGGGTAATTTGGGGGCAAACAGTTAATCCTTCTGTGTTTTTCCTTTTTCACTCAAAAATATTCTGTAAACAACTGGTGTTTTCAGAACACACAGAATGAAAAACAATCAGCACTTGCCTCCAGGACTCCCATGCTCTTCTGGGTCTATATTTTCTGCTCTTGGGGATTGAAATCAGGGCCCTGAGCATGATGGTCAGGATCTCTGTCCCTGAGTTCATTCATAGTCCTTTCTCCTGAATCTGACACATCAAAACAGGGATGGACTTCTGCATTATGTGGAAGAGAGGCAAAGTACCATGGAAACAAAGAGCGGGAGTTGCTGGGAAGAACACCGTCTTAGCTTCTGCTTGATAGACTAAAACACCTGGATGAAAGCTCATTAAGGGAGAAAGAGTTCCTTCCAGCTTATGATGCAAGGGTGTAGTCCATCACGAGAGGGAAGTCTGTGTGGCAGAAGCTCGAAGCAGCTGACCTTGCATCCACAATCAAGAGTCAGAAAGTCATGGATGCCTGCATCTATCTTACTTTACGCCAGCTCAGGGAATGGTGCAACCCATAGTAGGCAGCTCTCCAACACTAGTTAGCTTATGATAATACTCTTTGCACATGCCCAGGATATTCTTCCCAGATTATTCAACATCTCCTTAAGTTGAAACATTAAGATGAAGCTTCATAAATGTGCAATCTTTAGTCAGAGAAATGGGGCCGGAACCTTGGTTCTGTGCTCACTGAAGGAAGCATTTATGGTGAGCACACAGCCGTGCCCTTTACTGTCCTCCTCTGTTACACAGAGAGAGGCATTCCTTTCCCCATGAAGCATGACAGGACAGATCCTGTGATAATGTCTGTGGAGGCATTTTGTTAATAAGAAAACAGTATGTGGCTATCAGTCATTTCTTAGCTATTAGTCATTTAAAATGAAATGTAGGGCAATCTCTTGGCTGTGAAATTGAAATATATCTGAAATCAATAGTCACTTGGAGGACAGCAGTGTTGGTAATGGAACAGGCATGCTAGAAAATAAAATGGAACTCGCTGGTCATGAGGAATGGTGTTCAGCAAGACAGACTTCTTGCAGAGCCAGCAGCAGCTGTCACTTTCTTAGTGATTGCCATCTCTGAATGACACTAGCTGCTGGGCTCCTTGTGTCCTTGAGGAGCATATTACAGAACAGTGAGGTGAGGGGAGCACGTGTCCAGTGCCCTGTCTACATGGACTACAGGATGCGGCCCATGAAATGAGCAGGAGCGCGGACTCCAGCTTCCCAGGGTGCAGCTCGGACACTGCTGATGGAGAAACCCTGGCATTGGCCAGGCTGGACAGACCGGCCTCCATGTCGGGATACTTCCCTTCTGCTCTCACTCCTGCCAGCCCGAATGGTGATAGAGATGGGTTGGCAGCCACATGTGCCTGTCTGCATCCGTGGGAGTCTATGTGAAGATGGATTTAAAGGGAACAAGAATGCAGGTGGTCCCAGGGAAGGCAGGGGGTACTGGCTCTGGAGTTGAACAGACTCGTCATTAGACTCTGAGGGCTGCTAACGTGTTGGAGGAGGTGCTGCTTGTTTTTCCCAGCCACCTGGCTAGCTTAGGCCCGAAATAATCACACAGAAACTGTATTAATTAAATCACTGCTTGGCCCATTAGTTCTAGCTTCTTATAGGCTAACTCTTACATATTAATTTAACCCATTTCTATTAATCTGTATATCACCACGAGGTCGTGACCTACCAGCAAATTTCAGCACATCTATCTCCGGTGGTGGCTCCATGGCGTCTCTCTATTTCTGACTTCCTCCTCCTATGCTATAGGCCAAGCCAGTTATTTATTCATCAACCAATAAAAGCAACACATAGACAGAAGGACCACCCACACCACTAACATTTGGAAAATCACCCTGAGTTTTGCACTGCAGTCTTTCATCTCTATAACATGGAGATAATAAAACTGACAGTCAGACTTGACATCAATACTAGAGGAAGAAATAAAGTAGTGGGTCAAGTAACTTTGGGGCATGCATGATGACCTGAATTGGGATCATTAGCTAAAAAGCACAGTGATGTGTGCCTGTAACCTGAGCACTAGGATATGTGGGCATAACAGGGGCAAGCAGGTTCCTGAAGCTGCTTGCTCAGTCTAGCTGGACGAATGAGCTTCATGTTCTCCATATCCCCTGTCTCTGAAGGCAAAGGTGAAAGGTAATGAAGGAAATATATCTAAGGTCAACCTTCAACCTCAACATATAGGCGAACAGCGTGCACAGATGTGCACTCGCACAGTAACAAGTATAAGCAACACACACACACAAACTCACGTACACTCACAATACACCCTCCACTCCCCTCCACTCACAACAATACACACACACACTCATATACACTTTGCCCCTTTCTTTCATACATATAAAGACATAAACACACTCATGTACACAAGAAACAGAGAAAGAAAAGCCACCAACATCATACCCCCCCCCCCGTGGCAGGTGCTGGAAATAATCTAATTTTCTTTTCATCTCTGAAATAGTGAGAATGAGACAATCGTATAAAAAATTTAGACTTCCCATACCCCCCGAACACTCAAGTTCTCAAAAAATGGAATGTGAGTATTTTTAATCAGCTGACTGGCATCCAAGGGATGACCTCATCATCTCAGGAACCTCATTGAGATCCAGCTTTCACCGCCATGAGCTAGAGAACCACAGTGGCAGTGAACTTCCAGTGACCCCTGCAGAAATGACCACTCCATCAGCTCTGTCTGGGGAGGAGTTGTGAGGCTCAAAACAAAGTCAAGGCATGGACATGTGTCTGGCTTGTTTTCTTCTGGGGTTGATGTTCAGTTAGCATCTTTGTAGTTCACTAGTAAATTCTTTGTCCCCTAGAGGTGGGAGGACTCTCATACCCCTCCAAGGGCTTGGCCTCTCTCCTGCATGTTCCTTTTTTATTTTACTGTCTGAACTTGCATTTTTCTGTAAGATCGCTTACTCCTGAGCACAGGAGCCATGGCAGCCTGTCCACCTCCAATGGATGCTCCAGGGCATGTTCGTGATGGAGTGTTCTGTGAGTCCAGCGGTGCCCATGCGTGTCACATGTTCCCAGGCTGAGGAGAGACCCACATCTGTTGAACAGGGAGCCTCTCTTGGCAGTAAAGTCTTAAGTCAAAGCTGGAGATGGAAGCTAGGCTGGTGAGTTTACTAGCGAGCTTCTCAGAAGTGGCTCTGCAGTAGGACAGAGCAACTGGGGGTTCGCTGTTGTACATCTGGGATTCCTTGATTACTGAAGGCAGACCTGGAGGCATTTGCATGGCACATCCGAACTGCAAGGGAGTCTTGCAGGAGCAGGTATTAGCTAGGTGGACTGACTATTTTACTACACCTGGAGGGTGGGGACAGCAGGTGAGAAGTTAGGCATGGGCTTAAGACATAATGCCTCAAGGTTCTAGAATCTTCTGTCTAGAGGAATGGGATGTATGAATAATAGGCTCCTTCATGTTTTTTGATGCTGGGAAGGGTGAGTCTGGTAATAGGCAGACTTAGTGATGGTATGCGTTCTCTAGGGAGGGAAGGCTTTCAACTTTAAAGCAAAGCCCTTCTTCCTCTGTGCCATGCTTGAAACTGACCTTCGGTTTTCATTTTAACTCTGCTTCTTTGGTTCTTTGGTGATCCGACATTGCAGGGAAAACACACGTTCCTCGGAGGATTTATCTAATCAGGTTTCAATTGCTGATAACCAGCTTTCCAACTTCCATGTGCTGAGACCTGCTGATCACAGCCTGTAAATCCCTCTGATGCCCAGCTCAGGGACTCAGGCAAAAAATAGCAAGTGAGGTCAGTCCTCAGAGGATGGCCAGAGTGCTTACCATCTAAATGGAAGGAATCAAACCACCTTTTAAATATAAGGCTAAGAAACGCCTTATTTATTCATCCTTGGCTCTTTTTGTGGGAAAGCACTCGAACTTTTCTTTGTCCCTAAGCAAGTTCTGACTGTCCACAGGAGCCAGATGCCAAGGAAAAATGAGATGCAACCCTGGCCAGAACAGAATTGCTGTAAAAGTCATGACTCAGGCTTCAGTGCCCTTTTCTGGTCCCGTGTTTTGTGAAATACTTATATGTAAAGTGTCATCCGTATTTATTTTTGTCACATTTATGTCCTTTGAGTGTGTGTTTGTGTGTGCATATACACATGTCATAGGGTGCTTGTGGAGGTCAGAGTTCAAGTTAGAGGAGTCAGATAGAGACAGAACTCAGGTCATCAGCTCAGGTCAGCATTAGCATCAAGTGCCTTAACCCACAGAACCACCTCGCTGGTCCCCACCCACATATTATAAGCTTCAGTTCCTATAAAATCTGAATCTGTCCTCAGGTCCTTTAATATTATAGGAGTCATGTTCATGCTCATGTAACCAAATGGATTCTGGCATTATATTATAGAGCGGATGCTAGTAGGGTACAGGGGGAGGAGGCAGAGTCGAGGAAACCTTCCCTGTGTCTAGAGCTGAGAGTCGGTTCTGTCCTGTGTCTACCCTACTTGGGTAGACTGACTCAATGTCGCTCCAAGACCTTAGCATCACACTGTACCTTAAAGGACACAGACCTCCGCCAAATCATCCTTGACCTTCCCAGGATCACCCTCAACTCCGCAGGACTATGCCTAATCTCCACAAGACTTCCTGTGACTTCCCCAGAACTGCCTTGCTTTCTACAAGACTTCCTTGGACCTTTGTGACTGCTCAGAGTCTAATAGCAGCTGTGCTCCAATGTTTCCAGGCCTTGTCCATGCTAACCCATAACCTTCTTGTGTTCCACTGCCAGGCCTCTTCTGTACCAACCATCTCCCTTCTATGTTTCACTACCAGGCCTCTTCCATGCTAGCCATCACCTCTCATGTTCTACTGCCAGGCCGCTTCCATGCTGTCACCTTCTCATGTTTCACCGCCAGGTCACTTCCATGCTAACCATCACCCTCTCAGGCTCCATTGCTAGGCTTCTTCCAAACTATCTGTCATCTTCCTAGGCTCCATAATTACCTAGAAAAACTCACAAAACTCAGTGTGACACTGTACCAAATACTTGTAATGTGACGACAGGTACTTGAAGGGCATAGTCTGAGTGGTCCTCGTGTAATGGGGAAACCTCCACCGCCAGCACACACTGGCCAGTAGGAAGAAGGTCCCCTTTCCTCTTCAGTTCCTCCCCAAAGTGTGAGTCTATGAATTCAGTAGCGGGAAGAGCTTGGCTTCTTGAATTGGGATTTTGATCTCATGCCTCCCTGGCTATGATGCCTCCCTATTCAAATCTTAGAGCTGATTAAAAAAATGAAGATGGCTTAAAAACTGAATCTTCAAAATAGACCCCACTGAGCCCTAAACTGAACCATTCTGTATGGGTGACACATTCCAGAGCTCTCAAAGGTCCTTATTGCCATTTTCATTGCTTTTCTCTAACACCAAGTCGGGAGATGGGAAAGTAGATTATCCCCACCTCAGGTGCCATGTTCTCGCTCTCTGTCTCCTTACCATTCGGGGGCTCAAGAAGGGTTAGCTCTCACTTCCTGCCTCTTGTTCTCTTTTTCTCAAGAAGTGTCTAGACCTCTAGAGTCTGAGGGGGATGGCCGGGGTGGCCGTGATTGCTGGACCTCCTCCTTACCCACCAGACTTGGTCATCCCGATACTGCCTGACTGTATTCTCCATAGGTGAGACATCTCTTCTATTGGTTCTTATTTTTTAAGTTAAATTTGGAATTCTGAGAGAGTTGTTGATTCATATATAACTATAAGAAATAATACCATGATCTCAGGGTGTAGCCTTTACCCATTTCCTTCAACAGTAACGTCTTAGGAAGCTTAATGATTATATCACAACTAGGGTGTTGACGTTAATACAGTTCCATAGAGAAGAGTTCCATTACCATAAGCATCTCTTACTGCCTGATTCTGCTTCCTGCTGCTATGACAATACCTGTCACGGTGTCACTACAGTGCTCTAAGAACAGAAGTTCATTTGCTTCAGTGGTTCTCAACCTTCCTAATGCTGTGACCATTTAATACGGTTGGTTCCTCATGTTGTGGTGACCCCAACCATAAAATTATTAGGTTGCTACTTCATAACTGTAGTTTTGTTACTCTAATGAGTTGTAAGTATCTGATATGCAGGATAGCTGATATGTGATCCCGTGGGTGTCGTGACCCACAGGTTGAGAACCACTAATTTTGTCTATGGTTTTCAAGGCTGAAAAGCCAAGAATATGTATCTGCCCCACCTTTTGAGGACTCTTTGCTGTCTCATCACATCCCAGAAGGTATGGTGAAGCAAGGCTAGTGTATGCACTCAATTTTATAAAGCCATAAATGTCACTAGGGGTTCTACTCTGAGGCCCTCAATCCCAATCACTCCTGGGGTCCCAAGCTCCAAATGTCATTGAACATATAAATTTGGGTAGTAAATCTCTAACACATGAAAATTCAGGGACTCAACATCCTTCCCTTTGCTTGGACCCTGATAATTCTCAATTCTGCTCTACCCCTCTGGTGAGAAAGTTGTTTTAAACATGGGAACCGTTTTGTGTGACCATGTCTTTATTGCTGTGGACTGAAGAAGGTATGACTTCTGTATGACATTCTAATGTCTCCTCTGGATGGTGGATGCCTTAGACAAGCATGACCAGTGTTAAGTCCTCAGAAAAACCCTAGTGTGGTAGTCATTCAGAACACTGCTCAGTAAGACATTTCTGAATGTGAATTCATGTTGCCTTTATTTGCATACATTAGAAAACATGAAGAAAGTAATTTCCAACTGCACAATAAAAATACTTTGTAGGGCTGGGCCGTGGTGGTGCATCCCTTTAATCTCAGCACTTGGGAGGCAAAGGCAGGTGGATCTCTGCAAGTTCAAGATCAGCCTGGCCTACAGAGTAAGTTTCAAGACAGGCTCCTAAGTTGCAGAGAGAAACCCTGCCTTGAAAAACAAAACAAAACAAAACAAAAAACCCAAATACCATTGTAGAAATAATTACAGAAAAGTAATTTTACAACTGATGATAAATTTTAAGCACATAGAGGCAGGAATGGGTACAACATCTCTGGAGAAAGTGAGTCTGGGAAATTGGAAAGGTTATCATTTGCTGAAGAGAGAGTAGTGCCTACTGTATTATCTGGGTAGCATTCAGAGTTCAGGGAGAGCAGAGGGGAAGGCACAAAGAACTTTACCGTTTTAGAGCTCTGACTGCTAATGAGTGTCTGTCTTTTTGTCCATCCATCCATCCATCCACCAGATACCTGTCATCTATCTATCTATCTATCTATCTATCTATCTATCTATCTATCTATCTATCTATCTATCTATCTATCTTATACCTACATTACCCCCACCTTCCCTTCCTTCATTGCTTTTTCTTCTTTGTTGTTGCTACCTCTCTTCTCTTTTGCCCCTTCACCCTAACTCATTTTTTATCTCCATTTTTCCCCAAGTTGAAGAGCCTGAAGACACAGAGAAGGAGTTGGTTTCAGTCACTATGTACCTACTAACTACTGGGACAAGGTCTGTGCTGTGGAATAGACAGAGCATCCCCCAAATAAAAGTGATGCCCTCGGGAAATGTTCCTTTCTGTGTCTCTGATAGCTTTCTTCCCCTTCTCTCTCTCTCTCTCTCTCTCTCTCTCTCTCTCTCTCTCTCTCTCTCTCCCTCCCCCCCTTTTCCCCCTCTCCCTCTTCTCTCTCTTTCTCTCTCTCTCCCTCTCTCTCTAATTGAAAATAATATTTTTCCTCCAGTATATTCTGATCATGGTTTCCCCCACTTTATTTTCTCCCAGATCTTCTCACCTCCTTGCCCATTTAATCCTACACCTTCTTTCTCTCTCTTTAGAAAACAAACAGACCAATGAAAAACAAGAGTAAAACAAAGCAAACAGTAATCAAGAGTGTGTGCTGTTCTTGCAGGGGACCCAAATTCTGTTCTAAGCACACATATTGAGCAGGTCACAATCTACTGTAACAAAAGCTCCAGGGATCCAGTGACCTCTTCTGGCCTTTGTTGGCACTCATAAGCATGTAACACACACACACACACACACACACGCCTGTGCACACACAATTTTAAAAACTCTTCAAACATAAAAGACAATGGTTAGGTGATCACTGTAAGATCCTATATCAAATGATGCTATATTCAGGTTCTTGGCTCTATGGGGCTCGAGCTTGGGAGAGGATAGGTCTGGATGGATGGTCAAAAGGACACTCATTTGTAGTGGTATTTCTGCCTCTAGGTTTTTATTATTCATGTTACACTCATTAGTAGAGAAATGAGGATCACGTACAAGGCAAAGGAAGTACCCAAAATCTGTGGCATCACCAGATTGTAAGAGACAGAAAGCATAGCCTGGAATGAAATTCTGGAAGGGTTTGTCAGCAATCCAGGAGGGGAAGATAAGACACTAGTTCTTTGAAGTAGGTTGGTTTTCAAATGTTACTGTCTATCATATTATGAGGGTGAACTGCTCTGGACAGCTGGCTCTCCTGGTGCAAAGGCCAAACACTTCTTTCAGGAGGCCAGTTCTGCCTTTTATTATCAGTATGATTCTCTTGCTGGTGTGGTTGCCACAGTGATATCTGTACAGATACAGCTGGGACACCAGTGTTTCTAAGGTGAACACTATTCAACTGGGCTTCATGTGGAAGCCTTGGCACCTTATGAGTTCCCAGAACCTGTGGGTGCTTCTTAGACAGCAGTCAGCACTTCAGAACGACTCAAGAGCAAATGAAATGAAAGCATTCCACCTGTGTTTTATTAGACAGTCTTAAAATTATCCCTAATTAGCAGCAATCACTCTTATCTTTTGAGACTATGCATTCCTGGTTTAGCAATGCTGGTTTCTCCTGTGAGACAGGGAGCTATTGACGGGCCAGCAGTGTGTTAGATATTTGCGCCTCCTACTCTGAAAGGGACCTCTCAGTCCCTGGGTGACCCTGTGCTAATGAGGTTCTGGATGGTGAGTCATCTTCAAGCCCAGCAAAAGATGTTATCAGTTTCACTTGAGTCCCTCTAGTCACCTCAGCCTGGCCTTAAGCTCCACAGGAAGGCCATTAGATGAACGACATAGACACGACACTTTCGCCACCCCACTTGAACCATCTCTCATTTAGTATTTGCAAACATGCCAGGCATTTCCTATGAAAATGTACTCTTCTGCATGCAAACACCCTTCAATCAGTTTCACAGGAAACCAAAGCCTGCTTGAGTGGAGCAGCCACCGGAATAGATGTCTCTGCAATGTGACTGTTTAAGAATGAGCCCAACCGAGTGCCTTTTTCTGCAGAGAAATAATAGCCACCGTTTTAATGATCCCTTCCAGCTTGGAAGTCTGCTAGGAGGGACTGCACTTCCTCACAGCCAGACTGTTGGCTGCAGAACTGCAGCCCCAGGCAGGCTGTAGGTTGCTTGTTTGGATGTGTTCTTACTGATGGGGCTGCTCCCGTGTCTTTGCCCAGCTGGCAGCCTGAACAGTGTGGACACATGTGGAGAGAAGCGTGCATCTCCCTTGCCAATCACTGAGATGAGACTCAGCTTTCTGTTGGACCACACAGATCCCAGCGTTACCAGCATCTAAGGTCCAAGGCAGAATTCTTCAGCTGTTGGAAGAAATCTTGTCTCCCTCTCTGGCTCCCTGGAGCTGGCTGCTTCAGAGGCTAGGAGCGATGGCCTACCCTGCACTGGCTAGCTCACTCTTTACTGGTCTCTCCAGGGTGCAAAGTAGTGGGAGGATCACAAATTGGCTCTGCAGACAGGCATGCAGGAGGCATAAGACTGGAGATGTGAGTTATTTAAGGAGCTGAGCTCATCTGGTTTAAAGAGGGACTCTGTGTTTCCCAGAATGTTTTTTCTTGCCCTCATGTTTATCATTGACCTGTCTCAGGCTGAATGGCATGATGGGACAATGGCTCAAGTGATTTCCTTTGCAGTGTTGGCATGCCAACATTGGTTTGTTTATGAAGAAGGGTTTTTTTGTTGTTTTGTTTCGTTTTGTTTTTGTTTTTTTTTTTTTTTTTGAGACAGGCTTTCTCTGTAGCTTTAGAGCCTGTCCTGGAACTAGCTCTTGTAGACCAGGCTGGTCTTGAACTCGGAGATCCACCTACCTCTGCCTCCCAAGTGCTAGGATTAATGGTGTGTGCTACCACCACCCTACTCTGGAGAATATTTTTTACTTTAGCCTTCTTTTTCTCCAGCAAGGGTAAGAGTCCTGTCTAAGCCCTTCAGTCTTTTAGGTAAGGCTTCTTACTGGTGGTGTGGCATTCTGTACAGTGCATATGGCACATGAAAAATCTGGATTCTGAAACTGCATAGATGTGGCTTTGCCTCTTACTAGTTATACAGGGATTTAGGCCTGTCACTTGAGTTCATCCAGCATAGGCATTCATCTGCAAAATAGGGAAAACCAGTGTCTACCTTGAGAGATGAGATGTCCAAGGGACTACCCATACTTCCTGGAAGCATTATCAGAGGTCTTGAGTAGAGCAAAGGATGAATCCCAGTGCCCACTGGGTATTGGGATCTGTGGCCTTTCAGGGATAGCTGGTCAGCAGACCCTGGTTCTCATTAGACAAGGGAGCTAGAATGATGGAGCGGCAATGGCTGCGGAGGTGCCCACTGTGTGCTCTTCTCAGACTTAGTAATGGATGCAGAGGAACCTACTGTGTGCTCTTCTCAGACTTAGTGATGGATGCAGAGGAACCTACTGTGTGCTCTTCTTAGACTTAGTGATGGATGCGGAGGAACTTACTGTGTGCTCTTCTCAGACTTAGTGATGGATGCAGAAGAACCTACTGTGTGCTCTTCTCAGACTTAGTGATGGATGCGGAGGACCCACTGTGTGCTCTTCTGAGACTTAACTAACTTATTTCAGTGATCATAGAAATCCTATAAAGTGATCCTGCTATCTGAATTTATATGCAAAGAACAGAATATCAGCCCTAAATAACCACATCGTCAGTGTGCAGTAGAGTAGCTACTAAATGCAGGTGGCTGCCACCAGAAACCAGGTTCAGAGCGAGTACACTGAGCTGCATTCTCTCACCAAATTTTATGTCCTGAACAACGCCAGGCTCCAATTTTCATCATGAATATGCCCTGACCTATGTTTTAGAATGTAGTCTGCTAATGCATGCCTTGCTGCTGCAGACGCAGGTGGCCCTGTACTTCCCTTAGGACAGGTCCTGAAGCATGAGATTAAGAAACAAATGCTGGGTAAAATGGATTGACAAATGGTTCTGCTCCCCTCTGCAATGCTGTGCAAAGGTTTCATCTCCACATATTGCACAGAATCATAATTATAAGATCAGGTGTGAAATAGAAAATAAGAGGAGCCCTGCCTGCAAATGTTAAGTCATGCATGTACAAAAAAAAAAAAAAAAAAACAAAAAAAAACCTTTGAAGCGACTCAGCCTCTGTCTGGTGTCCCTTCTATAGTGCACAGTTTTAAGATGTATAGTTGACTGTCTTCTGTGATGAAATTCTTGTCAAATTTAGGAGTTAAAAGGGAAATTGTGTAAATCTTACTCAGATTACATTTGACTCTCTTCTTCCATCTTTCACTAGATCCTTGCGTCTGAATTTCGTCATTAACCGAGTCATGACGGCTCTAGGACAAATGTATGTGTATGACTCTGTGTGTGTATGACTGTGTGTTTGGGTATGTGTATGAGAGAGTAAATGTGTGTGTATATGAATGTGTGTGTGTGCATGTGTGTATGAATGTGTGTGTGAGTGTGTGCATGTATATTTGGGTATGTACGTGCATAGGTGTGTGCCTTTGTGTGTATATGAATGAGTGCCTATGTGAATGTATGTTTGGGTATGTACATGTGTACGAGAGAGTAAATGTGTATGGGTATGTGTTTGTGTGTGTGCGTATGCATGCTTGCACTAGTGTGTGGTTTAAAGAGGGGCCACAGATTCGCTGTTGATCTTCCTACATGCAGTGTAGCTTTGACTTTGGAGTCTACCTGACCCTGGCCTGGGGCTTTCGGAAATCTGGTTTTCCTACACCCTTGATCCTGCTTTGCATTTAGTTTATAGAGGCTTCACCTGCTTAATCAGCAGTGTGCAGGAGGGAAGGGGTGTGTTTAAAAGAGCAAAGAGGTGTGTTTTAGCCTTCAGCAGAGAGGAAGGGTTTATCTTCTTCAGCAGAGTGGAAATGGGTGTGACTCATCCTTCAGTAGAGTGGAAAGGGCACATTCTTTAGCAGAGAGAAAAGGAGCGCATCTTAACCTTCAGCAGGAGGAAAGGGGCAGGTCTTAATCTTCAGCAAAGAGAAAAGGGGAGTGTCTTACCTTAAAGTAAAACCTTAGGCACTGGGCAGATGTGGTTGAGGAGAGCCGTGTTTTGAAGATGTAATGTCCCTTATAAGAGGGTGGCACTGTTAGGAAGATTGTGGAACCTTCAGGGGCTGGAGCTTCACAAGAGGAAGAGTTTACAAAAGGACGGATCTTAAACTTTAGTAACCTGGCCCCACAGCCTGTCTCTTTGCTTGTTGTTCAACCAAGATTTGAGGTGGGGAGCCCCACATGCATACTCCTACCTCATGTCATCATCCTCTTTCCCTCCGTGACAGACTGTGTGCTCTCAAACTGCGAGACAAAAATAACCACAACAACAGCAGCAAAAATAATCTTAAAGACACCCCCAAAAAACAAAACAAAATCCACCAACCAACCAAACAAAAATCAAAACCCTTCCTCTCTTAAGATGCTCGTTCCAGATATTTGCTTAGAGCAATGAGAAAAGTAACAAAGGAAGTAGAACAGGAATGAGACAGCAGCATTGAAGCATCAAAGGTCAATGTACTACACGCGTGAACAACTAGAAGGTAAAGAGATCCCATGACGAAGTCTCAAGGAGCCACCATGTGTGCAGACCCAGGGGAATAAGGTCAAATATAAGTCTGGTCCTCCTCTTTGGTAACAGTGTCTCACTGCCCTCGGTTCCTCTGCAGACAAGGATGGATTAACTAGAGTTGTATGTTCAAGAATAAGTAACCAGGAGGACCCTGGGGGAGATTAGGAGGCAACTCGTACTATGACTTCTATTGGAACTGGTACTCCAATGAGGGTAAATAGAACTATGTTCTACCTGCATGAGAAGCATATGGCTCAGATACCACCAATTACCTGGTTGGAGCTAAAATGGCAGTTGGTCTTTGGGGGATTGTGTGACCCTCTTCCGACTCTACCCCTTCTGTTTCCTTGGCACTGTTAGGCGTATGTTGCTCTGCACAATTTGCTTCTCTCTTGCTGATGTCACTTGGCTTCACTGTCTTTGTGTATTTTTCTCCTGGTTCTTCACTTTCTCTTTGGCTACCATCCTTCTCTCCATGGCTACCCAATCCAGGTCCTAAGCTGTCCCCTCTTGTTAGCACTGTACTCTCAAAGTGTGGCCTCTTGGTGGCCTATGATGATACTGAGCAATTGGAATGTTTGGGGGAGGCTTTGTTTAGATTCTCTGAAAGTGTGGAGATGAGGGGAGCCACCTATTGAGAAGAGGAAAACAGCAGAGTCTCCCTTCTTTCCTTGGAATCCATCACCACCAGCAGAGGAGCTGTCTTGTTAATCCTACAGTGTTAGAGGGTGGACCCTCATGGATCTGGAACCCCTTGACAGTCTTGCTTCCTATGGACTGTTGGTGGCTGCCCTTGGTGAGTTGCTCCAGAGACCCAGAGACCTCTCTACATGGAAATGACAAAGAGCAAATACCAACAAAGAAAGATAACATATCAATATGAGGATTCTGCATAACTCTCAAGGCCTTATAAAAATTGAACACACAGAAATGTTGATAATATAAAACATTAAAATGTTGTTAACTGTTTCCTAGAATTTTCAGTGCAAGCCCCACCATGATTCTGTTGGAAGAAAGTCTTGAGGAGATCTTGGCACGGAGGCTGGAAGCTCTGGCACGAGGAGGCACAGCTTGGCACATTTTCCTATATTAACTTGGGAATGCCGCCCATATCTGTTTCCTTATCCGAGAAACTGAGGGTCTGTGTTTTGTGGTTGATATGAGCATTAAGAGAAGTAAATACAAATATAGAGGTTGTCTTTAATGGCTTTATATTTACTAGAGACATGTCCATTGAACTCTCCCATCCTCAGTTGCTCAGTGGATAAAACAGGAAAATTGATGATTTAGCCCTCCTGAATTATCTTCCAGAATATAATTCAGTTGGCTTTCATTTTCCTTCTTGTGTAAATAATTTGGAGTAGTCTTCAGTGTGCTATGGATTTGACTGACACTGAGAATTCCAGATGAGCCACTCTCCAGGTTGTCAAAGGTCATAACAAACTGCTCTCATTTTTCAGAATAAGTTAAAAATCACTGTAATTTTATAATTAGCCCATTCATTCCATCTTTTATTAATAGATATTTCTGGTGCCTAGTATGTGTTATGTACTGTTTTAGCAGTTGGAATCTATTGATGAAAGAAAAGAAAGGATTTTTTTTCCCTTGAGAACTCTGAGTAACATATTCAGTTGAGTTATATGTTGAATGTATCATATCAGGAAGAAAATGTAGACCTAGGTGAGGCAAAACAGGAATGAGATATGGGTGGCAGAAGAAAGAGGCAGGGAGCTATGGAAATTGAATGTTGTGCTTGGGTAGTGTGGGAGATCTACTTTAAAGGGTCTTGAGGGAAGCAAAGGAATCAGCCTGTGAACTCTTGAGGAAACACTTCTCATAGAAGAACGGCAAAGCAAAAACCTTGGGACAGGTGCGTGTCTGTCCTGTTTGGGCGACAGCAAGAACACCCATGCAGCTGCGGCAAGGTAGCTGAGGGCAAATACCTCACTCTGGAGCGTACTCTTCTCCCCTGAGGGTTTCATGAGCCCTGGGCCCTAGGGAGTCCAGCAAACACTAAACACTAAACAGTAGAGTGCCATTGTCAGACATGTTTCCCAGGCCCTCCCCACCCTCCGACTCACATTTATAAATATTTTCTAAAACTGTTGCTGGCCCATGAGACACCAAGGTCTGTTTCACTTCATTTCCTATTTAAGGAAAATAATTTTTGCACCTCTAATGCTTGCTTGCACTTTCAGGTAGATTCTGAGTCAGAATTCCAGGGAGAATGTGGGCTTTTTCCTTCCTTCCTTCCTTCCTTCCTTCCTTCCTTCCTTCCTTCCTTCCTTCCTTCCTTCCTTCCTTCCCTCCCTCCCTCCCTCCCTCCCTCCCTCCCTCCCTCCCTCCCTCCCTCTCTCCCTCTCTCTCTCTCTCTCTTTCTTTCTTCTTCTTCTTTTTTTTTTAAGTTATGAGGGATCTACACCATTTGGCGACCAGCTTTCTGTATTAGCCCATTTTCCCATTTTATATTGCAGTAATTAAATACTTAAGACTTGTTACTTTATAAAGAAAACCAGTTTATTCGTCTCACATTTTTGGAAGCTAGGAGTCGAAGACCAGACGTCCTCCATCTGTTCAACTGCTGGAATGGGGTCTTCTGGTTACGTCAGAACATGGTATATGACATTATGGCTGAAGTGAGCATGAAAGAGAAATCACATGGTAAGGCAGGAAGCCAGAGCCCTGAGAGGGGCCCGCCTTGCTCTTTTTATAACAACCTGCTCTTGGTAGAACTAACCAGATTCCCAAGACAACTCCGTGAGTCACTGGTGAGGGCAGGGTGCCCAGTGACTTAACTGCTGTTCACCAGATCCCATCTCTTAAGATTTCCATCTCATCTCAACACTCTGGGACGGAGCTTCAAATCGACGAGCTCCTGGGAGACTAACCACACCCTGAAAATAGCACTTTCCTTTGTTTCACCTCGAAAAATAACGAGTGGCTCTTGTACCCCTATTTCTCTGAGAATCTTTATAGCCTCGTTGAACTAATTTATAGCCACTATTACTCTCCATGGGTTTGTCTTGTTTTTCCTCTTCTCTTCTTTTTATTAAGGAAGAATATTATAGTAAAACTACTCATCAAAGGATTCAAAATTTCAGTTACTAATAGTAAGTTTGAGCAGTCTATTGTGGGACTCAGTGTCTGCAGTTAAAAACAATGCATTGTTACTAAGTAACCTCAAGAATGACTGAGACAGTGGACCTCAGATGTTCTCACCATAAGAAAACTATGTGTGGTAATTATGCCACAATTAGCTTGATTTAGCCATTTGTCAACGTGACTGGGTTTCAAAACATTGTTGTACACAGTACATACATGTGATTTTTTATTTGTCTGCTAAAGATATGTTTAAATAAATGTACCAACAATGGATTTGCCTGTGTTCCCAGTGGGTGTCCATTCTTCCCTCGAGATAAGACAAACCTCCATGATTTCATTATCTGCACCGTTCATGACCACCGGCAGTTTCATGAGAGTTGCCTTCCTTCATGTCTAGTAATGGCTCTCCTCACCTTATAAGGTTCAAATCCATCTCTTCTACTAAATGAAATAACTAAGGGAAATACATATGGAAAGATAATTTGCCACTGGGCAAAGTCACAGACCTGAATAGGCCATTTCTTCCATCAGTCTAGAAACGAGGATTTTGAGACAGCCGGCTCTTCCAGTCGTCTGGGAACCAAACTGAAATCAGAGTCCTAGCCTCCTGCCACCCAGTCCAGCACTGGATCCAAGGTGCTCTAACTGGAGGCTCACATGCCCCACCCCCCAGGATTTTACTTTCCCTCCTGTATGCTTTTCTCTTCCAGTTTTCCTCTCAATCAGGGTATCTAGCTCCTTCTACTTTCAGAATAAAAAACTTATTATCTACTCCTTGAGGGTCACTATATACAAGCTTGGGGAAAACCTCCAGTCTCCATCCTTGGGAGGGGAAAGAGTTGAACATAAATATTAACACAGTGCAGTATGCTAAGGATGACGCTAGGGGCAGTAAAACAGATCAGGTCCAGGGTGGGGATGTTTGCTAAAAGGTTAGGGCTAGGGGCAAGTGAGCTACTTGCAGCCCAAGCCAGGGCTCCCATCTGTCTACCATTTCCATCCGTGAAGAAAGGGGTCTATTTGCAAACTCACTTTGCCAGTGAGAATTCTCAGGACTGTGGACTGCCACGCCGGTGGGAAATGCTCTGCTTGTCATGAGAATGGAGTGTGGATATTTTAAGCTGACAGCTTGAAGAAAGCCTCTCTGTTTTCCACGCAATCAGCATTTTGCCGTCTGAGCCAGACACCACATTACTGTTAAGGTGCTCTTTCTCCTTGAAGTCACTCTTCATAAATTTTCCGAGAGTTCATGGCCACCTCCTTTGAATATATGAGGTGTCCGCCTGGCTGGCACAACACCACCACTTGTGTGTGTGTAAGGCAGGACAGAACAAATGAGAGAATTTATCCGATTGAGCATTTACACCACACATAAAATATAATACTATAACGTACATGCCCCTGAATTGAACATTAACTAACATGTTCCTAGGCTAAATTGAATATTATTTCCTCTGAGTGCCCATAGTGTCTATGAGTTACTCACCCAGACTTATTTAGCACTTATGATGGTATAAGTACAGGGGCCGGGCCTGAGGATACACGGGTTTAATGAGAAATTGACCTGGTCTTTTTATTAGCATTACATATTATTATAATTTTAATTGTAACTTACTATAGAAAATATAATCCCCACGAATGTAAAGAAACACAATGGAAGTTTATTTCTTGCATACATTATTGCTAAAACATGTCTCTAATTAGCAGAAGACTCTCCTCCAAGCCGCAATTCAGAGATCCAGCGACAAGGATCTTCGTCAATATTTGTAATAACGCCTGGCTCGATCCAGGATGCCAGGGAGCAGTTCATTAACAGGCGAAGGGGAGGAGGGTGTGTCTAGGTTGGAATTACCTTGGCTTGGCGGGTATTAACCGGTCTCTGCTCACAGACTTTATTTGGAGCAAAAGTGACCAGGGGAAATCTGACCCTTGGCTGGGCAGCCATGATCAGCAGCTGGTCTGCCCTCTGCAAAGGTAAAACCAGGGACTTCACCATCAACTTCCTCCCTGGGTGCTGTCTTGAGTTTCTTGAGTGTCTGGGTATAGCTACACGACTAAATTTTGGCCAAAGAGATGAAGGAGGATGTGTTGTTTGGCCATCACCAAGAAACGCTTTCTGGTCAGCTGTGGCCCACTCTCCCCTTTCTTCTTTCTCTCTTCTCTGCTGGAAGTGACAAGTTGTGCCCCAGCCACCATCTTGAACTCAGAAGAGTTATATGCAAGACCGAAGAGGAAATACTAAGTATTCTTCAGACCCTGAAAAAATGACTGTCCCCCTCAGAGTTTCTACGGGGACAAATTGATTTTAGCATTCCTACAACTTAAGTTGATATAGGATTTGTCTTTGTAACTGAACGCTATCTGCAGCAGTTAAGGCAGTGTTGACTGCAAAAGGCTTGGAGTAGAGTTGAGCTTAAAATTGGAATTCTGATAGTGTCTATTTTCCCTGCTGTCTTTATAAACATCTAACCGTGCCGGGGACGGGGAATATAGTCACTCTTGACATCTGTACCTGATGGCTAGGCTGGGATCCCACCCTCTGTCTGAGCTTCGCTAGATGAGCTTGGAGGATAACCCCCAATTGACTTCTGCTCACAGACTTCAGGCCCAACTTTAGGCAGGAGATCTCAGAGCTCTAAAGCAAAGGATCAAGCCACACGGCTCATAAAAGAAATATTTGACATTTTCAGCATTAGGGTGCTGAGCCTTTTGGCCTTTCTCCACTGATGAAACTAACCCTGAAGAGTTCTCTGTTTGTCTGTCTGTCTGTATGTCTCTCTGTTTGTCTCTCATTCTCAATTCCTCTCTCTCCCCTCTCTCTCTCCCTCCCTCCCTGTTCACCCCCGTAGGATAGTTGGATTGAGGTATTTTTGACTTTATGTGACATAAAATAGAAACTATGCCTTGAATTTTGAATACTGACCGCCCCGCCCCGTGCCCAGGCTGATGTAAGTGGCGTCACACTTTCATGGTGCTGGACCATGTTACTCTCTCAACAGCATAATCAGGGGTGGAAGCAAGTTGGGCTGCAAAATGCACCGCAAAATGCACCGAGCTTTAAAGCCATTGTGCCTTGCATTTCCAATGTGGAATATTCTCAGTTTATAATAGGTTCCTCTGGATGTAAATCTGTCAGCAGTTACGTTTTGACACACACACACACACACACACACACACACACACACGTATTTATATTTATTCCTAAATAAATTAACCCATGCTTTTTGTTCAGACTAGTGAAAATCATTTAACAAAATGTTTATCAAATGCTTGACTTCTATCAGATGAGACAATGTGATCTGAGTTCCTTCCAAATGTGGAGAATAAGGCATCTGTTTTTGTGTTCCATGGGCCCCTTTGTAAGCACAGTAGGGTAATGTATAGATGTTGGAAAATGTTTGTGTGATTGTAGATCTTGAGGTCACAGGGTGTTGTCATGGAGTCAGTATATAAGAAAGCACAGGGCTTGGGTAGCTTAGTGGTGGAGTGCTTACCTATCGGGTGTGAAACTCTAGGCTCAATTTCTAATGGCACAAAAATAAAGGAAGGAAGCAAATGAAAAGAAAATAATTTTAAAAAGAAAGATTATTAGCTTTGTCAACTTGACAAACCTACAATCACTTGAAGAGTCTTAGGGAAAGTTGTTTGCCCTGGGTTGGGCTGTGGGCATATCTAAGGAGGATTGTCTTAACTGATGTGGGAAAGCCCAGTCCACCGTGGGCAGCACCCCCTAGACAGGGAGTCTTTGTGCTATATGAGTGGAGACAATCTGAGCCCCAGCAAGAAGCACACAGGCAGTCCTTTCTCTCTCCTCTTGACTGTGGATGGGATAGGAGCAGCTATCTCAAGGTCCTGCCACTGTGATTTCCTTACTTGGATGGACTGTAACTGGAATTTGTGAGCTGGAGGAAACTCTTCTAAGTTGCTTGTTGCCAGTGTATTTTAACACAGCAGTGGAAATGAAACTAGGCAGACAGAAAAATTCCAAAGGAAGGAAAAGACATGTTGGCATTTTAAATAAAGGGATATGTGCCTTATCTTTAAGAGAATCAGATCCCTGGGTGGTGGTGCCCGCCTTTAATCCCAGTACTGGGAGGCAGAGGCAGGCTTATCTCTGTGAATTCAAGGCCAGCCTGGTCTATAAGAGCTAGTTCCAGGCTCCAAAGCTACGGAGAAACCGTCTCAAAAAAACAAAACAACCCCCCCCCAAAACAAACAAACAAACAAAAAACTCCCCAAGAGAATCAAATCACTGATCTGCAGTGGGGAACTACCCAGATAGGAAACAATAATGTAAAGATTTCAAACGTTTAAATTGGATCTAAACACATAAAAAAGAAAAGTTTCTACAGTGGATCTAGAAGGCTTCCTAGTTGGATTCTTAACAAACACTCAAGATACTGGAAAGGTTTGTTCTTCTGTGGATGCTTCACATACACAGTATGTATTAAATAGCTCTGTGAACCCAGAATTCAGGAAACACTCAGACATAGAGAGAAATTGTTAGGTAGAAAAAAAATCTGTCCCTTTGACTGACACCCTCCATCTTGTGTAATTAATTCTAAGTCTTCATCAAACCCATCCATATTTGTCATTGAAATCCACATTTTTAAGAAATCTGGGAAGGCCTAAGTGTTGAAAACTGTTAACTATGCTTTATCACTAATTGTTAGGCTTCCTTTTAAAAAAAAAACAAATTCCCCTTCTAAGCTTTTATTGGTAAAATTCCCCCAAAGCTATAATTATGCTGAACAAAGACAGAACTTATTTAATAAAGCAAAGAGCAGAAACTTTTTGAGGCTGCAAAATTTGCAACCAATTAAATATTAATGGAAAATAGTCTGTCTGAGTCTCAGTATTCCTGTTTGCACATTCTTTTCATCTCAGACTTGCATTTAATCTGCAGAAAGTTCAATCATCACTTCCAGGAGAATTAGTGAAATAAAAATTAATGGATAATTTCATAATTTTCCCAAGAGCAGTTTGTCTGTACCAATTAAGAATATTAATGAAAAAGAGACAAATCACTGTGAAGAACTTATTTCCAGGAGATCAAATTTAGTATCAGTCATCTCAATGAAGTAGGAGTTGTCCTCTTAGGCTTTTCTGGTTGCTGATTTCTCTGAGGAAAGTTTTGACATATCCAGTCAGTTTAGATCCTGTACTGGAGGAACAACTCAACCCATGTGATGGTTCGTAAGCTATTCAGATATTTTATTATGTGGACTGTGTTAGACTGCAGATTTACTTTTACTTTATGAGTTTTGTTGGTTGTTTTTTGTGCTAAGGAATGAACTTAAGGCTTCGTGTACTTGACAGTTTAATGTTCTCCAACTTCATGATGTGTGTGTGTGTGTGTGTGTGTGCATGCACATGTTCAAATCCTTATGGAGGCTAGAAGATGTTAGATTTACTAGAAGTGAAGTTACAGGCAGTTGTAAGCTGCCTAAACTGAGAGTTGGGAACCAAACTGGGGTCCTTGGCAAGAGCTGACCCTGCTCTTAATCACTGAGCCATCTTTCTTGGTGCTTGGCTTGATACAGTGTAGACTTGCCTGTGAAGGGAGCTTGGTGGAGAATCATCTAGATTATGTTGCCAGTGAGCATGACTGTGGAGGATTGCACAATGAGGTGGAAAGACCTTTGCACTGTGATAGGGACATTCTCTCTAGCTACGATTGTGCAATAACAGGAGGAAGTGAGCTGAGCTCAATCAGGCAAGCAGGAACTCATCCCCTAGCACTCTTGATGTGGGTGTCCCAGGACGCCTACTACCTTAACTTCCCCTGCAGTAGGAGACGATAATCTGGAGCCAAGTAAATCATTTCTCCTTGAAGTTGATTTGTCGGAGGATTTTATTACAGTAAAGGAAATGAGGTTAAGACACCAACCCTTCTCATTCCCTTTATCTCTACAAATTTTGCACATAAAAGCATGATAAGGAGAATTTAAAATAACAGACAGAGCAATAAATACCAAGTGAAAAGACTTTTCAGAGTATATAGAAAATGTACTAAAAGGGACTACAGGACATAGGGGTTCCAGGTTGATGGGCACTCAGTTCTATCAGTCTTGTTTACTTGAGACCATAGAAGAGCCCTGGTTATGAAACATATAAACAGGATGAAACTCCTAGATAACTTAACCAGACCAACTCCTCAGGTTTGACTTGGGGACTCACTTCTTTCTTTCTTTCTTTCTTTCTTTCTTTCTTTCTTTCTTTCTTTCTTTCTTTCTTTCTTTCTTTCTTTCTTTATTCCTGTTGTGTAGAAGTTGCCCAATTTAATGCTACTAACTCTGAGTGTAACCCACAATAGGATGTATCTGTTTTATATAACGGAATCTTTACACCCATTTCCCCCAGACTCTGGAAACAACCCTCCCTTTCTCTCTGTGTGTGAGTTTGACTATTTTAAGGTCCGATTTAAGGGGACTTATTCTGATTTGTTCCCATTGTCTGTCTTGTTCCACTAAGCATGGTGTCTTCCAGGTTCACCCTATTCTCTTACTGAGGATGAATGGTAATTCTTTGATCTGTCCTCACTGCCAGACGTGATACAAATCATTTATGTCTGCTAGGATGGCTATTATCAGGAAACACAGCATAAGCCATTGGTACTGTTGGGAGACTGAACGTCCCTCAAAGCCTCATGCATTAAAGGTTTACTTTCTATTGGGAGATAAAAGAACCCTGAAGAAGTAAGGTCAGGATCTCTGTGAGTTCCAGGCCAGCCTGGTCTATCTACAAGAGCTAGTTCCGGGACAGGCATCACAGCTACAGAGAAACCCTTTCTCAGAAAACAACAACAAAAAAACAAAACAAAACAACAACAACAACAAAAAAAAAAAACCCAAAAAACAAAACAAAACCAATGAGAAGTGAGGTCACGTGAGAGACCCTGAGCTCACTGGAGCTCTGGGGTGGAGGAAGCAGGGCTCTCCCGGTGCGATTTGCCTTTACTTCCCTGCTGATAAGCTGAGCAGTTTTGTTCTGCCATGCATTCCCTTCATGCATTGCCAAGAATCAAAGCATTGGGGACACTTTATCATATGCTGGAACCTCAAGACCATGAGTCAGAGAACGCCTTTTTTCCTTAAGTGAATTGCATCAGGAATTTCATTATAATGTTGAGATACTGGCTGGTGTTTACAATGATATGGAAAAGTTGGTAAACTGGAGCCCTGTTGGTGGGAATATAAAATAGTGAATCGCCTATGGAAAAGACTACAGAGAGCTACCAGTATCTAGAAACTCCATTTCAGGATATATGTCCAGGAAAAATGACATAAAGGTCTTGAAGAGATATTTGCATTGAGTCTGTATTGTTCATGTTCATTGCAGTGTTATTCGTAACAGCGGAGCTAATGATGGTCTTTAATGCTAAATACTCAGTCTCTCTTCTTAGGATCTGAAGTATTTCAAATGTAATCAAGAGGGCCTGCAGCTGCCTTGTAGAACAGAGTGCTCTAACCTGCCTATACAGCCTTGCAAATTTTCCTCTCTCTGTTAGGACGTCTTTAGCTGTAGTGAGGAGCTGCGGGCTGTGTTCCTGCCACCCAGCTCCCGGCCTCCTAGCTAGCTTATGTCCCAAAATAACAACACACAAACTGTATTCATATAAACACTACTTGGCCCATTTCTATTAATGTGTGTAGCACCACGAGGTGGTGACTTATCTTGTCTAACCCATATTTAGTAATCTGTGTAGCACCAGTCTTACTGGGAAAGAATCAGCATGTCTGACATGGCGGTTTGCTTCATCACGTCTGCCCTGGAGCTCAGGGCTTGGTGTCTGAGCTCATTTCCTCTTCCTCCCAGCATTCTGTTCTATTTACTCCACCCACCTATGTTCTAACCTATCAGGCCAAGCAGTTTCTTTATTAAATAACCAATGAAAGCAACGAATATATGACACTTCCACATCATTTAGCAAGAGATGTTATAGTCACAGGTGGAGGCTCATTGTTATTCCCTTCCTTTGCAACAGTGTCTTCAACCTCACAGGCTGTCGGCCCTCACTCCTACCTGAGGTGCATGGTGCTGCTTAGCTGGGGTCAGATGTCCAAGGGTATGTGTGATTTTTTTTCTTCTTTATAAGTGCAATACTGTCACTGCCAGTTGTGGCTTTGAGGTGTCTTTATGTGTGGGATGGGGTGGGACAAAACAACTTTTATTCAGAACAGATTTTGGCTCTGTTGGCTTAACTAAAAGGACATTCCCAGTTGGAATGTGATAGTGTCACTTTGGAGAGGGAGCTTCCAAAGCATGATAACAGGACTTGCAGGCATCAAAGACTGTATCATTGTCCTTTTACACTTGAGAACGTTGACAGATTGAATTCCTGTCCCTCACTGACATAGATTGACCTATCCTCTGCACTCTGTGACCCCCAAGAGCCAAGGAACAGGAATTGCAGTGTTAAGTTATACGATGTGGAGTATGTCCCTGGATGTTCCATCTAATTATGTATGTTGCCTGTACTATGTGTGTCAGCGGGTGGAGGGCATGCCTAACACACATACACACAACATACATATAAGCACACATACATGACACACACATAATCACACATATACATAAGCAAACATGCATAACACAAACAACATACTAATATGCATGACACACATAAACACACATATAAGCACATATACATAACACACAAACAACTTACAAATATGCATGACACACACACACGTGAGTAATATTTTCTACTACTGATGTTGAAGTCTTTGAGTGTAAACGCTGAGAAGACAAACTGAACCTAGAAATCGTGTCCCTTTAGGCCCCATCTGACCACACTCTTCCTTCTAAAGCATCCTTCACCTTCAGAATCTGCTGTAGATCTATGAGATGGCCAGATGTCTTGAGCCAACCTGTCTGACTTGTGCGCATTACACAAAGTCCTGGCACAAGGATGCAGGTCTGTTTTGAACACTGATCATAGGGAACAGAGATGTGACTTTATGAACTCCTGTGGAAGGCTCTGTGTGCAAACTGGGACTAGGAGGTGTTACTTTTCTGTAGGGATCAAGGTGCAGGTCTTGGTGACTTCCCTGACAAGGTTTGTGTGCCTGTCAGTCAGGAACATGGAGATTGCCCGGGGCCATTTCCAGGCAGGTAAGGAAGCAACTGTGCAAATACAGCCACCCTAGCCCAACAGTCGCTTTGGCTTTTCTTCCCCTCATCCTCTGGACCCCAGGCTTGCATCTCCCAGACAAGGTCTGATGTTTTACTTTCCAGTTATGTCAGACTGTGACAGACAGACTGAGACATCAACTACACAGGCTGTTCACATCCTGACTTTCCTGCACTGGTGGGGTGGAACTGAATTCCAAAACCAAGATATAATGCCTTTAGCCCAGTGGGGAGGATCATTTCAGGAATGCCAGGCTCACAAGACTCAGGGGTAGGATTCTGCAGCTGTGATTTTAGGGCGAATGCTTTCTGTGTCATCATCAAGACGATTAGCTTCAAGTGCTACTGAATAAATAAATGAATAAATGAATAAATAAATAAATAAAACAGACTCATAAAGCATGGGTTTATGGTACATTTGGGAGAAGCAGAAGCCTGCTTATATTCAGGGACACACCACGGGCAAAAGAGATGCCCAAGTAACCCAGAAGAAGACATCAGATCTCCTGTAGCTGGAATGACAGATGTTCCTTAGCAACCCAATGTGAGTGTTTGGAACAGAACCCAGGTCCTCTGGAAGAGCAACAAGTGTTCTTAGCCACCCAGACATTTTCTCCCTGCCTCCAAAATTCGTCTTTCCTATTGCCCTATGAAGATCTACAGTTTAGCTCCAGGGATGAACAATCTTTTGTTTGGGAAGTATTCATTAATTAAAGGATGTGAATTAATGAACAGTGTCCTGGCCACACAGAGAATATGGGCAAATGAGAGCAGTGTGATTTCTGCACCATGGGGTTTAGCATCACCTGTACCACATATAGATAGATGCATGGGTTGTCCTCTGTCTGACGGGGTGCTGGGAACAGAACTTGGTTCCTCTTCAAGGGCAATATGTGCTCATAGCCAGGGAACCACCTCTCCAGCCCCACAGTTAAGGCTTTCCAAGGGGAGGTCCTGGCCTTGCTTGGTTCTGCAATTTGGGTCTAGAATGTCTTTCAAAGGTTATGTGTTTAATATTCCACTGCCAGCCTGTGGCGCTATTGGGCAGTGGTAGAACCCTTAAAAGGAGTTAGACCTAATGGAAGCCTCTTCATCGTCAGACCCAAGCCCCTTCTTATTTTCCTCTTTGATTCTCAGCAGCCTGGAAGTGCATGCAGGGAACTTCACATCACCACATCTTCCCTGCTATGATGCCCGGACTTATCCCAGATCCCCTTCAATGGACCCAAACAACCATGAACTCACGTTGTGAGCCAAAATAGCCATTTCCTTTCCAGTCAGTTGTTAGTTCCAGGTATTGATGACAGAAATAGAAAGTTGATTGGTTGCTGAACATACCGGCAAAGGTATATCCCAGCAGCCTTTGAGGAACAGGATGTTACAAGATTTGGGGTGCATGTGCTGGGATGGGAAGGTGTGTATCTGGGAGAACAGCACTCAGGAAGGCCTTACAATTAGGAATCACCCAGCTTCTTCACCATCTTCAAGGGTGGAAAGAAACCCAAGTACGTGAAGTCTGGGAGCAGCTAGGCACTGGGGGGAATCTGGGAATATCCCAAGCCCAACAGTGCTCAGTCTTACTGGGGTTGGGGACATGTTCTGAGCACAGGAGCATGTCACTTCCACAAAGGTGAAAGAGTATGCTGGCTCTCCTTGGGAGAATCAAGTTATGGTGACCTTGAACATATTGCTAGGTAGGCAGTTATTTAGTAACAGGCCTGGGGGACATAGGAATGGACTGTTTTCAGCAGTATCTATAGCTTGTAGACCAAAGACTAAAACTACAGGACTTTAGTTACTGATCTGAAGAATGGAGTCTTGTAGTGGCATTTCATTGTATTTTAATAAATAAAACTTGCCCGAAGATCAGAAAAGTAAAACAGCCACACCAGCCAGTCTTACAGACCAGGCAGCAACGACACACACCTTTAAACCCAGCAGCTGCACTAGCTTGCCATAGAAACCAGGCGGTCATGGTACACACCCTTAATTGCAGAACTAGAGGGGATTATGAGATGGAAGGAGACATTTTCAATCTCCGTTTCATTCTGAGGTTTCTTGGAGGCAGGAGCACTATTTTCAGACTGAGGTTGAGGTAAGAGCCAGTGGCTGGCTGTTCTTTGTTTTTCTGGTCTTCAGGTTGAACCCTAGTATCTATCCCTGAGTTTTTATTAACTATGCTGCAGAACATGAGTCTTGTCTCTGTCCCCTGGAGGAGACACGACATCCTGAGCTGCTTGGAAGATCTGCAGCCGATGTTTATCTAAACCGGCTCCAGGAGTCCTAAGCCTCACAAGACAATTGTCTGCTAGTAACTTCCTGATAAAGAAAAGGGATATGCCATTGCCCCCACCTGTAAGAGCTAATTCCCACCGGGCTGTCAATCACCTGGATAAAAAAAATGCTCCCCCAGGAAAAGCTGCCTGCTGTAGAGACACTAGAAATGATATCAATGCTATCTAAGACAGAGGAGGATACTATATAGTTCCTATGGCCACCGTCCATGCTCACCCCTAGAGAGAGTGTTTTGTTTTTCTCCATAGTTACTCCACTTGTCTACCCCCTATGCTATGTTCTTTGTGTCTCATCTGAACTCTCTGTGGAGGTGACAAGGACATGGTCTCGGAGGAGTCCAGAGAGGGATCCTGGTGACCACACAGACGATAACATTTTCCAAAGCCTGTGGCAAAGTGTAAAATAAAAGTACATGGCTCTTTAAAAAGACAAATAATTTGCAAGTGGAAGAAGCCAGCTTCTAGGCATGAGCACTGGGATCCAGGTCGGTTAAGGGTTGCCCTTGCAGAAAGCAAGCCTCTGCATTCTGTGCTCATGTGACTTCTCATTGAGATGTCTGCTCACAGCGCTTCAGGGCCAAAGGCCCAGCATGCATGGCTGCTTCCTATTAATTCTAGCCAGGAACTCCAGAAATGGTTCAGATTAGACTTTCTTCTGCCCTACTGTGAGGAAATGACAAACTCGGAGTATACTCATTAGACATAGACATAGCTTTCACTATTTTTTTTTTTTGAGGGGAAGTAATTTAGGACCACAGTCTTCTGGGTGACAATCAGACTATCTCAGAGACATGAACATCCTCACTATTAATCATGGTAAAATGAAGCTAATTTTGGGATAAGAACTTAGGGTGGGAGAATCTGGCATTGGAGCCGAGAAGGGTAAGTTCTTTTCTCCTTGAGTCTGAAGGGTAGGTGCTGAGAGCTCCTATGGAAGGTGAAGTAACATGCTTTCTGCTGTACAGAGGCGAGATAGGACTTCAGAGAGCGGAGCGGGCAGGCCAGCATCCCGGAAAGGCTCATTATTCCTGAACGACATGGTGGATCCGAGTCTGTAAATGCTGGAAGCTGTCTTTGAGAGTCCAGAATGTGTTGTCTGATGTTCCTTTGTTTTTGTGCCCTCTTTGGATACTGCTGTTGTAGGGATGGAACTTGGTGGCTGGAAGTACAGCCCCATAGGGAAGACACAAAATACTGGAGCAGTAGTAGGGGTCCCGAGAGCCCTTATTTTATAGTGCGGCCTTTCCCTGTTGTCCCAGGTTGAAGAGAGCTGGCCGAAGCAGTAGAAGGGTGCAGACCAAAAGGCTGTGGAAAGATCATGGTGTTAAGATCCCAGAGTGGGTTGAAAGTGACAACCAGGCTGTTATTGCTCATGGTTTTGTCCTAAGTAGCCTGGGAAATGAGCTTGAGATGTAAATAGGCCACATCTCAGAGTCTCATGCCACGTGGAGTTTGCCTGTGGAACAATGCTCTCATTTCAAGAAGAGGAACAAAGCGCTCAGATTTGCGTTTTCCACAGGTTGCCCTAGTTTCAGAGAGAATAGAACAGACACGTAGTTTGTAGCAACTGTACCGAAGCAGATTTTAGGTCAGCAGTAGTAGAATGGAGAAGGGAGAGGTGGGTGCTTCCTCTGTAGGGTGTAGAGACCCAGAAACAGGGTAGACTTGGCAGATGGAGGAGGAGGTACCCAGCTCCGACGTTTGTCTGCAGCCATTTGAAACAGCGGGCATCGTCTTACTAAAATGGGCGAATGCATGCTTTTGATCAAGTCGCAGAATTTCCTGTTTAGTGTACGTTTATATATAGGTTGCTCAAACATTCCTCAAACCATGCTTACAATATGGGAGGTGGACTTCATCTCTCGTGTCCAAGCGGAATGTGTTGAGATGGAAGCATACCTGCAGAACATGAACAGGAGTGTACATGAAGGGAGACACACAAAATGCACACATCGGGGGTTTCCTTTGAAAGGGGGTTGGATTGGGTAAATGGTTCAGGAGCTGAGAGACTTGAGATGTAAGTGAAGCGTTAAGCTCAGTCAGTTCTGTTCAGAGGTTTGCATCACAAGATCACTGAGAACACCAGTTTCAAGTATGTCCTGTATTCTTCAGGGAGGACCCTGCTCAGCTTGGCTTCTCTGGGGGCTGGGGGTGGGGTGGTGAATGAGGAGTGACTGCTGTCATTATCAGAGGCAGTATTTTTGTTTAGTAAGCAGGAGGAAGGATCCAGTCCTGAATTCCCATTAAATACTCAGAGCTTACCAGGAGTGGATAGCTACTGGCTTTCCTGGATGCTTCAAGAAATGTTTCATCTTGTGGAGGAGATAAGAACTTGTAACTTCAGAATTCCATTTGGCTTGGAAATGCTGCCATTCCTTCTGACATGAGGACCCTCGTGATTCACTAAGCAATGAAGCTGGAACTGTAGTATCCAGCCACAACAAGCTCAACAGAGGCCAGAGGATCAGTAGTTTACCCTAAGGCAATACCTGGTTCTGATAAGACCACAAACTGAGACCACCCAGGCACCACCCAGGAACAGACCATCCAAAGGAAATTCCTAATGTTCCAACCATTGTAGATAGGGTCACCTACCAGCACACATCCATCACTCTTCACCAGGACACCCCTAGACAATTGTCAGCCAATCATTGGTCCCGAACCTTAGAAATCCCTCACCCCAACCTTTGCTATTATAAAAACCGAACCCCAGATGAGCTGGGGGGGGTGTTCTCCGATCACGCCAATGCCAATCTGTTGGACACACTGAGAGTCCAACTTTGAACTTGAATAAGAATAAAGGCTCTTTGCTTTTACATACAAGATTCAGTCTCCTAGTTGGTTTTCTGGGGACTCCATGATCTGGGCATAAGAAGAACATTTCTGTGTGGAGAACGGCTTTCATGGGATATGTCATTCCACAGGACGTCTTATAGTTCTTGAGATGGTCTCTTACTCTTTTGGGATAATTGGGCTTTTTGACACCCATAGCATTAATGGTGCAAAGAAGCTGTATGAAATTATATTTTGATCTTACTGTTGTCTAACATGGTTGGCTGAAATAAAGTGGACATAGAAGTTGTTTGTGATGTCTTATAGGAATCGCGAGACTTTGGTGCAACTACAAGACATGTCTGCCAACGTCCTCAGCAACCTACTCTCTAGCAAGTTTCAATTCATTAAAAACAACTCTATAAATACAGTATTGACATATTCAACACCCATCTCTCTGTTGCCATCGAGGGTGTCTACTTTCTGTATGTTTCTACAATGCTTTCTCTACCTGTGCAATCCTCTTGCATTGTTGTGCTAAATACTGTGCTCATCCCATTACCTTGGGAAGAGGCTCCTGGGTCTTTCTCTCTAGGAGATCCTAATTTCAAAGGTACTGCAGACTATTATTGATCCTTTCGACATTATTACCTTCCTTATTTACCTTGTACAAATTAGTATTTAAACATCACGATGTTACAAATATAAAAATTACTTCTTCCAAAATATGGATGATCAATAATGAACAGCAGTATTTGATGTAGGATTCCCCTCTGTATGCTGTGAATACCATTGGTTAATAAAGGAACTCTGTTGGGGCAGCGCAGGGCAGACTATAGGTAGGCAGGGAAAACTAAACTGAATGCTGGGAAGAGGCAGAATCAAGAGATGCCATGTAGCCTGGCCAGAGATAGATGCTGGACAGAACCTTGCCGGTAGGCAACGAGCTTCATGGTAAAATATAAAATGATAGAAATGGGTTAATTTAATATGTAAGAGCTTGCTCGGACTATGCTTTAGTGATTGGTGAAGCAGTGATTTAATTAATAGTTTCTGTGTGGTTATTTCAGGAGTCTGGGCGGCCACGAAATGAACAAGCAGTCTCCTACAACAAGTATCGAGTCATTGAATCTATTGAGGCCACAATCAGACAGCTTTACAAGGAAGTGCCCCAAACTCAGACGCTATGATGAATTTGAACCTGGTATGCAGAGTGAAAAACAGGAAGCGTGCTGGTGGCTCCATTTAGGAAGACATACCTTCTGCAAACCAATTTTCAACAGTTGATGACAGTATCATGGTAGAACATTGTCCTGTGCTGTGGAGATCCAAGCCCTGGGAAGGAAGACAGGCAAACACTTGAGCGTGTGGGCTACTATTTTGCACTAGATGACACAGAAGCATGCTGGCTCCCTGGGAGCAGCCTTCCTGTTTGTGCAGTTCTCTGCTGTGTCCTGGGCACTTAGGACTGCATCAACCGACAACATACAGTAAGTGCTTCTTGCTCCTTGCATGAATTATTGAAATAGTCAGATAAAACACTTTCATGAGTTTAATTCATCTTTTTGAAGAGTGAGCCATTTACAGCCTGTGTTTTAGAAAACAATATTTAATTCCCCTTCCCTACTAACTTGGGCTTGCTTCTTTTACTGACCGTTCCTAATTCCATTAAAATCATGGAACTGCTTCATTCTGGCCAGTATGGCTTCTTTCTATTAGCCTTGCTCTATATGATCCAATGCTGCCTTCTTTCTAATAAAGTGATCAGCATACTAAAATAACCTAAACAACCAAAAAGCAGAACACACCTCCCCTACAGGCTCTCTAAGTGGATTGACCCTGGAGCTCGCATCTTTGGAACTCTGAACCTTTTGCTTTGTAGTGGGACTTGGAAATACTGATGATTTCAGTGGCCAGTGATATGGCTCAGGAGGGGAAGGTGATTCCTGCCAGTTGTCCTCTGACCTCCACGGGCTTGCTGTGGTACATGCGAGTCATCAAACATACAAGCACACATGCACACACCAAACAAATGTAATAACAAAATTTAAAAAGATATTCTGTAGATTCTACCACTTGACATATGATCAATTAGATAAATTACCTGGATTTGGAGGGGTGGTGTAGATCTGGCTCCAATGTGTTGGCATATTATTGTTATATTTATATCAGACTTCTATTCAAGGTATCCTTAAATTGTCCTAAGAGAATCTAGCCAATAATTCATCACTGATAGCACCAAGAGATTCACTGAGATTTGATGGTGGTCTTATAGTTATGCTTTCTAAATCTTATGCATTAGATATACAGACTCTTAGAGTTAGGCGTTATGCCTTTGGTTTCTTTTTGTTGAAACAAGGAGATGGGTGTTAAGTTTAGGTTTCTACTAGTACATGTTTAAATTTTTCTGTTTCCCAAAAGTTAGTGTAAATACTGAGAGTATCATATTTAATCACAGCGCTGGTGGTGACGTCATCACCTGTACCTGTAGTCTAACCTAGCTAGCTGCTGTTTCCTAGGAGAGATCCTACCGACAGGACTAGAAAATACAGATATTCACCTCCTGCCTTTGTAGGGGAATGATATCTGAAACTTAGCATTTGTCCCAGTTTATGTCAGCTTCTAGGGGTCTGTGAGCACGGACAAAAAAGCAGACACAGGCCCTAGCTTGATGAACCAAATTGACGTAGTTGGATTTGAATGGAGAAGCTAAGGAAGACCAGGGCATCTCAAAAGAGGGAAGGAGATGATGGAAACGTCCCCTGGAGAGATGATCTAATAATGCAGAGCAGGCATCAGCGGGGGAATTCTGCCTCTGGCTTTCCAATTCTTCAGATCTGAGTCATGCTGACTTCTGATATTGGAGGAGGCTCTGAATGTTTAGCTAGGAAGAACCCGGAAGATGGCATGGAGGCATTACAAATAAGCTGTGTGGCCTGGGAGTTTCATAAACCAGAGAGGAGAAGAAGGTGGGGATGTGGTTCAAGTAACTGACTTCCACAGAAGGAAGATGGCAGCTATGTCCCTAATGCTTGCCAGATGAGACAGACAGCTGAGGCAAAGGAAAACAAATAAACAAAAAACCCAAAGCCAACCTCACACTAACAAAAAAAATGTGATAATACCAGGTCTGTGTGTACATTACTGAACTTGTACTTGCTTAGAAGTAAAGAGACACTACTTATCAACAACACAAGATGAAATCTCACATGTACATATGCTGGCTGAGCCACAGCTGTGTTTTGCTGCTTTAGACCAGAATACAGCAGGAATTTTTCCATACCATTTGAATGCTGATGGAATAAAAAAAACAAAACAAAACACAGAGACAAAGCAGGAAGGGTGGACAATAAATCGGATGTTCGAATTGACTTTGCATGAAGCTAGTTTATAAAGAGCCAAAATATATATATATATATAGATCAAGCCCTGGCTGCATCCTTCCATTGCTCTTGCCCTGACTGCTTATAAAAGCATTCAGAATTATGTTGCTCGACATTCGTCAAGACTTCAAAAATGGCCCATCTGTATTTCAAGTATGATTTTGTAATCAAAGAATAACTTTGGGTTCTGTATTAGTCAGGGCTCTCTAGAGTCACAGAACTTATGGAATGAATATTTCCTTTCTCTATTTATATGCATATATATATATGAAATTATTGAAATGACTTACAAGCTATAGTCCAACAATGTCTAGTTGTGATGGAGAGTCCAAGAATCTAGTAGTGCTCAGTCCCTTGAGACTGGATGTCCCAGCTGGTCTCCAGTATATACTGGAATTCCAAAGACATAGGCTCCTATGTCAGTGAAGAAATGGATGTGTTGACAGGGGAGGGCAAACAAGGAAAGAACAAACCCTTCCTTCTTCCACTGGCCTAATATAGGCTTCCAGCAGAAGGTGTGATCCAGGTTAAAGGTGTATCTTCCAGCCTCCATTTCGGGGTTAAAGGAGTGTGCCGCCATGTCTTCCCTCCTCAAGGTCTTGATTAAAGGCATATTGTCTTCTTGCCTCAAGATCCAGATGGTAAGTGAGTCCTCCATTTCTGGGTTATAGTTCATTCTTGAGATAGTCAAGCTGACAATCAAGAATACGCATCACAGGGTTCATGAGGGTAGACTGAATTCTAAGGCAGGGATGAATTATTCCAAGCTTTTATTTCCTTACTGTCCTGGGAGACAGTACCAACCTCTTCAAAGACAGTGCAAATACAGCAGTCCCTGCCTTGGATGCCAAGTTGTTGGGTGGTTATAGCTCTGGAGCTCAAGAAAGCTTGCTTCTGAATGATAAATATAGATGCATCAGGTCTACACAACACTACAGGCTTGGGAGCTCATGCCAGGCTCAGTGCCTCCTACAAGATGGCCATTCAGTAAGTGCTAAGTGAAGTATCTTGGTTAGAAGGAGAAATTATGTGTGTACTTGGTCAGCAATTGCTGAACTCAGCTGCTCCATTTTAGTCATTTAAACCTTGAGAACCCTTCATTCTCATTCTCTCTCTCTCTCTCTCTCTCTCTCTCTCTCTCTCTCTCTCTCTCTCTCTCTCCCTCTCTCCCTCTCTCCCTCTCTCTCCTTTCTCTCTTCCCCCACCCATTCCTTTCCTGACCACAAGAAGAGGCTAATATCAACTTCTCAAAAGACATCTAGGCACCAGGCTAAATATTTTCCCCATGTGATGAGATGATGTGATTAGAAGTAACTTTTCCTTTCAAATGAAAATAGAAGGTGGATTTGTTTCCTACTTTTCCTAAACAGAAATCGCCTCCTCTCCAAATTCCATGTGTAGCTAGCAACCTCAGTGGGGCCAACTTGTGAAGCCACAAGGCAGAGGGAGGGGACCACCAGCAGGCAGCTATGTTCTACTGGTGTCAGAAAGGCTCTAAGTCATGAATATTATGTGCAGCAGACAGAATGGCTCCCGAAGGAGGCACCCATGCTGAGGTTTTGGAACTATAAACATGTTTCATTACACAGAAGGGAGAAAGTTGACAGGTGGAAGAAGTTTATGGACCTGGAGATAGAGGGATTTTGTAGGATGACTTGGGTGGGGCTTCTTCCATCACATAGACCCTTAACAGCTTAACGTTTCTCAGCATGCGAGATAAGACAAGGAGATACCAGACCTGTGCAGACATGGGCAGAGCTCCATCTGCTGCCATTGGTTTGAAGATGGAGGTGGCTGGGGCAGAGATCACCTCCTGGAGCCAAGAGAACCTCCCTACTGGGAGCCAGGAAGAGACTGGGACCTCAAACTTACAACACAAAGATTGAAGTCTTGCAACATCTGACCATCCAGGGACTCTTCTGCTCAGGAGGCTCCAGATAAGAACCCATCCAGTGGGACCTTGGGTATAATCTTGGTAAGAAGATCAGGATCCATTATCTATAATTCTGACCCATAGAATTGGGCATGCACACTGATATTGTCTCTAAGTATGTGATAATTTGTTAAAGGACCAGTAAAATAAAAAAAGAAATACAGTATGCAATCCTGGGGGGAAAGAAAGGGAACCTTGGGGGTCCTTACTGAAATGAGAGAACATAGGAGACATAGAAAGTGGTCTAAACATTCTGAAAATGGTTGTAGCAAATGGAAGTTGTGAGGGTGGTGATGGTGGTGTGGTTATATGTGTGAATGTGTGCATAAAAAGCTGTCTGAAGCAAAGATCAGAAACTAGAGCATCAAAAGCTGCCATGATGGCTCAGAGAATAAAGCTACTTGTCTTTAAGGCTGAAGACCCAAGTTTGATTTCCGTGGAACCTACATGGTAAAAGGAGAGAACTGACCTCCACAAGATGGCCCCTGTTTTCCGTGTGCGTGCATGCGTGTAGTACACACACACACACACACACACACACATACACGAATGAAATATCAAACTAATAGGCAAATGCATAAATAAGAAAAAAGATATTTGGTTCACTTATGAGTCATCCCTTCTTAACTGTATCAAATTTAATTTTAGCCTTTGTCAGGTTGTATCTGGTGGTTCCTCTAATCTAGAATATAGCCTTAAGGTTTCTTTTTTAAAGATTTACTTTTATTTTAGTTGTGTGAGTGAGTGTTTTGCCTTCATGTATGTCTGTGTACATGTGCACGTATGCTATTGCCAGCAGAGGCTGGGAACAGAACACCAGATTTCTTAGAATGCGAGTTACAGGTGGTTGTAAGCTGCCATGTGGGTATCGGGAACTGAACTTGGGTCCTATGCAAGAGCAGAAAGTGCTCCTAACCTTTAAGCACCTCTCCAGCCCCTGGTCGTGACTTTTAAGTCCCTGTGGTTCATTAGAATGCCAGGTTGTTAAAAAGATCAGTTACTGACATGTTGGCAGGAACTTCAACTGCTCTCAAGACTAGGGTCCCTTCTCAGAGAGTCACCGGGACAGACATGAGCTGATCTCACCCAGGGTATTTGTATCTCATTTTATTGGCAGCATAGACCTTCAGGGAAGCTTGCAAGAGATGGAGGCAGCCTCTCTCTCTTGTCGATTTACCACCTCCTCAGCACTGGTCCAGCAGATTTTTTCTACTGTCATCGGTTTTCCACTTCTATCTCTGACTCCCCAAAGTTACCAGGACTGAGATGTATACTCTCCTTCTGCTGCCTGTGGACAAGGAAGAGCTGTCCCTCATGGGGGTTGGGCGGTTGGGAGTGAGGAGGGGATGGGGACTGGGGGCTGAGGAGAGGAATGGGAGGGGGGAGTGCAATTGCCTTCATGGAGACCTGCTCTTGCACAGACAGACCAGTCACCCACCTTGACCAATGTCTGAACTCACCTTAGAAGCACTCTCTCTTCTTTATGCTGAGAGGGTCTAGTCTGGCACCAGTTAATCTGTCAGGGTTAGAAGCTGAGGCCAAATGTGTCTGCGTAGGATGATAGCATGATGACATTTACATTTGAAGAAATAAATAGCAATTGTCACACCAAGGAAAGAGAGTAGAGTGTTCACTGGAAAGATGCCCTGGGCACAGAATCCCCTGGCTTTCCTGATGGGCGGATTCAAGGATGAGAGACTGACAGGCTTGGGGACATTTGTTGGGTGATAAGGCCAGAGGAAAGTCTAGCTACTATGGACTGGCTCTCTCTCTTTGCCTTTCCTCTTCACTCAGGGTTCATTGGAGTGTATGTGATTGAGCACCTAAGGTAAACATTTTGACTAAAACTATCCAACTCTACAACAAAAATCATTCAATTTTCATTAAAATGGCATATTTCAGAACAAATTCCATTAAGTCATTTTAATTCTTAATCTGTGTTCTTTGCACGTCATTCAACCCGTTCCCAATATTCTTCATCTTAATTTTCATTAGAATCCATTCTTCTTCTTGTAAGTTTTTGCAATAAATATTTTATTTATTGATTGCTTTGGTTTCTAAAAAGTCCTGATAGGTCACAGCTTTTGCTGCATGCATTTTTATGTGTGGGCTGATATTTCTATTAAGCTCAGAATTTCTGGTAACAAAGACTGAATTCTGCCAATGGTTTATTAGTAGAAATGACTCATGGATTTTATTGTTTTGATTATTTTTCAGTCCATTTTCACTGTTATTTACTTTTTTGCTGCTAATGTTATTATATATTGAATAGAAAACTGATAATTTATATTCCCATCACAGCTACTCTATGAAAAAATAGAGAGTAGTTTGGGATTGCAGTTTTGTCAAAGCCCTCTGTCGGCATCAGGATGCCTTCTCTGTCTCCCAGGTGGCTTGTTCGCCCTGGCATTACTCTCTCCTAGGTTACACTGCTCAGCATCTGGGAAAGGCTCCGGATTTCACTAATTGATTTCCAGGTTGTACGAGATCCCTCTTTAGGTGCCGTTTGCATGAATAACCTGCAGCTTTGACAAGCTTTTCATTCAATTACTCTTGGTTGATCTTTCACGCAGGGACTAGGTCCAAGATTCCGTGGGAGTTATAAATTAGGTGCATTTGGAACAGCAGCAGATTAGTCAAGGCCATCTGGCATGCTGACTGCTGGCTCCCGCAAGCACAGCAGGTCAGAATGTATTCAGAGCTGAAACTGGTGGAGCCAAAACATCCTGCTCACACAGAAACCATGGCTGCATTCTAAGGAGTAGTTAAAAAAGTGCAATACGGGTGTCACTTGCGCAGTAGCCATGTTGGGCTAGCATTCCAAAGGCGACATATCACACTAGCAAATTCTGCAGCGCCGTCATGCCTTTACCCCGACAAGTAATTAAGAGGGTGAATGATTATCAGACTTTTGGATATAGATTTGCAGGTGTCCTCAATGTCTATTTGGTTCATTGTGTGGTTATTTTCTAAGAACTCATTAGAGTGTGTGCCATTTTGAATCTTCATCTTCTGCCAGCAAAGGCCTTCTGGACTTGAGGTTACCACTTTGAATGGATTCTTTACTTCCTGACATGTTTTTAAAACAGATTAACTTTTTCCGCATGGCATAAAGCTCAGGGAAGGAACAGAAATGGCACCTGTCAGAAGGTCACAGCTGTCTGGTCAAAGCCTTTGCTGTGATCGAGGTAAAACAATCAGTGAAATTCGGGCAAGGTGGGGCTGTGAGGAGCCCAAGCTGCGTTTATCAAATACATGTTATATTATTCTGTGTTTCCAAACTAAATAGCAGAGTGCGGCTGATTGTGCAGGTCTGGGAAACCATGGCTGTGCCTTTTGCCTTTTAATCTTCTTAGCTAGGCTATTTGTATTGTATTCAGAGCACAGAAGACAACCGCTTCCTCCCTGAATGGCCAGCCTCCATATCCATGAGCTCCCCATTGACAGACCTCACCAGCAGCAGGTGTGCACTCTCTGAGAAAACCAAACCCCAAGATCCATACTGGACACAGATAGACATGTTCTCAGTTACTATTCATCAAACGTTACAATATAAGCACTACTGGCATTTGCATTGTACTGGGGCCACTGACATTGTGGACTTGCTTTAGGGTTTACTGGAGGATGTGTGTAGGCCTGATGCAAATACTATGCATTTTAGGGAAGGGTCCTGGCCATCTGGGGAGTTTGCCTTCGAGATACTGAAGATGTGGAAAACCTTATTCTTTAAACCTTGTTCTAAGGTCATGACCTCATTTAACCAAAACTACAAAGGCTGTTGGCGAGCTATTGGGAGTTCTGCTTAACTGATGACATGTGACAAAATGGCTTGTACCAAGTTGCATGGCCAGCATTAGCTTTGCTCAGCAACTTGCTTTTCAGCGGCTTTGCGGTCCTATCTGACTTGTGATCTCTGCCCCTGACCTAACATTATTGTGACTCTGAATCTTTATCTGCTGATGTTATTGCTTGCTTAGATATTGAGTTCTCTAAACTTAATGTGGGCATCTCCCACCCTGATATGGGTGGGCTCTAATGTGATATTATTCGGAGGTAAGGTGTTTGGGATGTCATAGGTTATGAAAGTGGAGACATCACGGATGAAGTGAGCACCTGCCTCCTTATGGACAAGAGGAGTTAATAAACCATGCTCATTTCTCCCAATAAAAGCTCCAGGTCTCTGCACACATACCACCATGAAGTCCCACTTTGAGGCAGTCATGTGCCCATTAGTATCACCCAAAGTCACTGCATGCCACCTTTTGCCTAGAAATCATGTTCAGTTGGTTCTAGCCCTTAAGAAGGTTTTCCTGTTAGGAAGAATTAAAACCTCTGTTGGTTTCAGCTTGGAATTAATGAATGAATTAAGACATAAAAAACAATTCTCTTTGCTTTCTCCTTTCCAATAACTCTGTCCCTGATGGAGGAAGGTCATTGGTTAAATAATAAAGAAACTGCCTAGGCCCATTTATAGGCCAGCCCTTAGGTGGGTGGAGTAAACAGACAGGATGCTGGGAGAAAAAAGCCGAGTAAGGAGTCGCCATGATTCTCCCACTCCAGACAGATGCAGGTTAAGATCTTTCCTGGTAAGCCAGCTCATGGTACTACACAGAATATTAAAAATGGGTTAGATCAATATGTAAGAGCTAGCCAATAAGAGGCTGGAGCTAATGGGCCAGACAGTGATTAAAAAAATACAGTTTCCGTGTAATTATTTCGGGGCATAAGCTAGCCATGTGGGCGGCCGGGTGCCGGGGACGCAGCCCCGCCGCCCTTATTACACCAGAGTGGCGCCTCCACCCACCTAAGGGCTGGCCTATAAATGGGCCAAGGCAGTTTTCTTTATTACTTAACCAATGAAAGAACAGATAGAAAGATGACCCACCTCCATCATGTCCCTGAAACTGTGAGGGAAAATGTCTCCTTTCTGCCCATGTTGTCAAGTGACCCATGCCAACTGCTGGCACAGTAGGAAAGTCAGATATTCAGTTGGTTCGGAGACAGCAGTTCCTGAGGCATTCATCACAGCAGGCTAACTGCTGTAAGAAAAATAATAATCTCACTGGCTAACAGCTTAGTGCTGTTAAAGTTTCTGTGTCTCCCATGCCACACTGGCAGAAGGCAAGAGGTGCTGGGACATGGATCTTAAACTGACCAGGGGAGAGAATGAGGGAAGACAGGGGAGGGGGTAAGGCGGGTGGGGATGTGGGAGCCCAGGAGAGGTATTTTGTGAGCCCATGATACATGCCATACCTACCTATACTCCATGACTATAAGGTGTTCAAACTGTCACAGAGGAAGACTGGAAAGACCTTGTCCTTAAATCATCGTAAAATAACAAATAAGAATATGAGAAAGGAAAAGACCTCCCAATAGCTTCCCAAATCTTTCAATTCATTTTACTCCATAAAAAGAGGCTGTTTGGGCTGGAGAGATGGCTTAGTCGTTAAAGGCTAGGCTCGTGACCAAAAAAGGGCTGTTTGACAGTGTTATGGCGCTCCTTTGATTCTAGTGTGGTTTCCTGTAACTGCTTGGTAGGTTCTGGATTGTATATGGGGTGCATTGAGCCACAGAAATCTTCTAGCATGGAGAAATACCTTCACAGAAGAGACATCATGCAGGCTTAGCCAGTGAGGGCACAGTGTGACTCCACTAAGTGTGATCTCTGGTGAGATCGTGCCGCAGTAATTTTCCTGGCTTATCAAGAAGTCCTGTGGTTAATATGAGAGAGCTGATCAAGGGTGGACATGTAACTACTCACCTGGGAGAAGTAGACAGAGTCTTGCGACATTCCGCACCCCTCCCTAGTAGACTAGCTGGCTTTAAGTTCCAAACACAATGGGGGTATTTTTAGCATCAGATCTGTAAAGCACATTGTACCCAAGATGTGATTTGAGTGAACTCCAACACAGAAAAGTCATTTTACAATCTGGAGCCGTGTCACATGGGGAAATGTGTTAAATAATACTTTCCTTTCCAAAAGGATTGTGTCTTGTATAATAAGTTTCTTACCTCGATTTTTTTTCATTTTTGTTTAAAAAAATAACTTTTGCTACAGCTGCCATATCTTAACCATGGCTAACCTGACTGAAATCACATTCTCATGGCGGATCCCTTTGTCTATTCATCTTTGCTCAGAGGACTCTATAACCAGGACCCTTTGGATTCTGCCATCGTGTCTATATCAAGTTCACATTCACCAAAATTTACTTCTGTGAAAAGGCCCAGTACAACACAGACTGATCTGAGTGGTCAGTCTTTGTTTGCTGTTGTCTGCCTCACAGGTGCTCTGTTGAAGGGCCTGTGGAACCTAATAGGTTTGCTTGAATATTGAGTTCGAATAGTCTGTCTAAGAAGAAGGTCGTAGAACATCATAGCAAGCCAACTAGGGGCAACAATTCTGTAGTCAGATACTGCACATTCAACCAAAGCACAGCTTGCCTTGGTTTTATGTTTCGTCCTTCTGTAATTGCCGGTGACATCAGCCCAGATGTACAGTTTAAGGATGAATGAATCTGTTTTTAGTGTTATGTCTTTCCCTAAATAAATCTTTACTGGCTTGAGAACTTGGGCTCCTGTTTCCAGTATGCAGTTTTTCAGTTGAAGGACACTAAAGGTAAATATGGAATCCAAGGAGAAAGGGCCCTCAATGTATTCTAGAAACTAAAGTCATTCCAAGTTAATGGCCCGTGGTACTGCGGATCTGTTGACTCCAGGGTATCCATCCACAACTGTGAACAGGCATTTCAGTAATATGGAATGTTCAAATGGAATCACTACAACAAGAAGAAACAATGTAGAAGAGACACCTCTTCACCCTGTTTTCAAATCCCTAGATGTCAAGACAATGTATTTAGCTATGCTTTTTCTGTAGGTCACAGAAATGGAAATTGGAAGTTTATTGTCTAGAGGTAGCCTGGGACTGGGTCACAGTCTGGCTTGATAACTCACTTGCTTTGTCTTCACTGGACAATGGTCCCTCCTTGCCTTTGTAAATCTTGGATTCTGAGTGCAGTCGTGGGTGCTGTATGCCTGGGAGACTGGTGATATGACCTCACCTTGGAAGCAATTTACAGATACAATACAAATGCAGGACTGTATACAGAAATGAGGTTCCTCTCACTATTGTAAACTCGTTGAATCTGTAAGAGGCCATTTAAAGACAAGCATGCGTTCGTGCCGTCAGTCACATTTGCTTTTGATGCGAGCGATGGCCCAGCTTGTGGGGGCAACTGTAAAGGTGACTCTAACTCCGTGGGGGAGGGATTCAGTGAATCAGGCCTTGCCTGGCTGGGCGTGGACTTCCTTGGGTTTGAGAAGTCAGCAGACCAGAGAGGCTTGCTGGATTCCACAGCCCTGCGGGACATAGAACTCTGCTGCTCTTTTGAGCTCGCTCCTCTGAGTCCATCCAAGGTAATCTCTGTGCCGTTGGCGATGCCACTTCTGTGCCTTGTGGGAGTGAAGAAGTTTCTATTCACTCAGATGCTTGTTCAAAGTTAGGGGAAAAAAATCTCTTCATTTACTGTCTACGTCTCTTGCTGGACGGCTGTAACAAAACTGTTGTCAGTAGGGCAGCTGCACTCATGAGTGCCCAGCAGTTGTGACAGCCTACGCAAGACCTTTGCAGACTCAGAACAGACAGAATCCCAGCTTGGAGAGAGGAGGGGTTCTGAAGTCCCACCCCTACCTAATAGTAGGTGATGGCTAGTGAGAAAAGCAGGGTCGTTTTTTTCTAAGGGTGCGGTCCCTAGTGGGTAAGAGAACATACACGCAAAGGCATATCATCAGGATATACTATACCCGAAGGGTTTAAAAATTAAAAATAGGATGAAAAGTTGGGTGGGTAGGGAAGGAGGGGCGTGGATGTACAAGGAGTTGGGATAAGGAGTGAATGTGATGAAAAAATATTGCGTAGAATTGTCAGAACTAACACAGACGAAAGGAGTGGGGTCTAGAGAGAGGCTCAGAGTGCACAGGGCTCTTACAGAATCCTTGAGTTTGGTTTCCAATACCAAAATCAGCGCACAACGGCCTGTAAGTCCAGCTTCAAGGGAATTGATGATGCCCCCTTCTGGCTTTCAAGGGCACCTACACTCATATGCACAGCCCACACATATGCTTACCATTTCAAAAACAATAAAAATAAGTCTGTAGAAAGGAGCAAAATCTTTATAAATTTGGTGAAAAACTCAAGAAGCCGAAAGTGAATGACAGGGTCAGTACTTATAAGATAGATGAAAAAGCCGTTCATAAACAGAGATTCTGTAAGTGGACTTGGAGGGAGACGGATAGGAAGTAGAAATGGCTTTAAAAGCATTGAAGAGAACAAAGAAAACAGTAAACAAATGCCAGGGGTATTCCTTCTTTCTAGGAGATGATACAAATTCAAGAAACAATGTAGCATTCTTCAACCTCCAGACCAACAAAGGAATTTAAAAGAATCTGTGAACAGGGCCAGGCAGAGTCACATCAGTGAGAATGCATACTACCCCAGCTCTTTAAAACTCAGTGCGACCTACTAAAGTTAGCAACAGAAAACAGTGTCTATAACCCTAGCCTGAGAGTTGAATGGCTGTTAAATGGAGAAATAAGGATGGCTGAGAAGGAAAAACCGACCCCAAAGTTGATACATTTCTGCATGCTGTTTGTGAGACTCAGCAACTGCTACCCCTGTGCCTTCAATGTGCATGTTTGGGTGTGGGCATCTGATCAGAATGGGCATGCCGGAATATGTGTGCCATTTGAGTCTCAGGGCAAATGAGCCTGCCCTGGGAAAGTTTACGATGGGTTAAAGCCATGTTCTCCATTTCCCGTGGACAGATGGCACGCTTGTGTGTTGGAGAAAGATATAGATAATCAGATATTCACAAGCTGAACAGTTTTCATGAAGGGAATGTGGAGTGATGAAATATGGAAGCCAAACTAGTATGCAAATGTACGTTGACCCCAGAACCCGCATTAGCCACCTTCTTTCTTCTCTTCCACCCCCCAAAAGCCCAGGTTCTATTACTCCTCATCTGACTTTGAGCTGTCAATGGTACTGATCAGCCTTCATTCCCTTTTCATTGGCATCACTTTGTTTTATATGTAAGTTCTCGTGTGTTTATGCTAAAAAGAGCTTGTACCTTGTTTTTTGTCATCCCCTATTTTATGTATCAAATAAATGCTCCTTCTAGTTTCATTTTCCCCCCTGAAGCTGCCTCCAGATTTCTCGCTTCTTCAGTTATCAGCCTATGCCACTGAATTGGTCCTACAAGAGTTGGGAGTGTCAATTACCATACACTGTCTCTGGTTCCCTTCGCATCCCATCCCTAGGAAGTCTCCAGATACCATCCCAAAGAACCGAGGACTGTCATTTTGAATTTAGACTTAGAGAATGGGTGTTTGTCTTACCTTCTCCCTCAACTACATGTGACACTTGACCAACAGCCCTCAAGCATCAAAATCCTGTGCTGGCTTCTAGGAACGTGTCTCCAAGCTTCTCAAGGTGCACCTTCTCTTCCTTTCCCTGCTGTCTGGAGGCAGATTAGATACGGTCACGGCAATAGCTGTTTCAAACAATGAAGTTAACATGTGAAGAACAGCTCCTGTGGAAGGAAAATAAAATAAAGCAAATCTAGGTGAGAATGAACCGCAAATCAAATATGTCTGCTCTTATCTGGACGGCTTTCTAGCACAGATAAGCCATGGCTATCTAGGGCCCCCGCTGTGTGCAGAGAGGTCTAATTTTAACTACTATATGGGGTAAACTTAGTAACTTAAACTTCTGCTGTGTGGCCTTGCCTATTTAGGTTCCTCTAAAGAGTATTTTCTTGAGTTCTTATAGAAGCATCTTAGCGTTTATTTACTACAAACTTTATAAGACTATATACTTCAATTAGAAAGTGATGGAATGTTTAATGAAAAAAATTATGATGGAATGTTTAATGAAAAAAATTGTAGATGTAATTGGTATTTGTGACATAAGAAAGACATTTCTTTTTTTCTGTTTTAGTTTTAATTGTGTGCATTTGTGATTGTGTGTGTGTGTGTGTGTGTGTGTCCATGCTCACACTTGAGAGGCTTGTAAGTGATGCTGCACACAGAGGCTAGCAGTGTCAAACTCTTTAGAGTTACAGGCAGTTCTGTACTGCATGCAGTGGTCGCTGGGAAACAAACTCAGGGTCCTGGAAGAGAAATCTGTACTCTTAAGGGCTGCACCATCTCTTCAGTCCAGAGAGACAGGTCTAGGCTTTGTGTTGAAAAGTAGCCAGTCCAATCCTCGTCACTTCTCCTGCCAACTGTACTGAAAGCTCGGTAACAGATCCCACTCTATAAAACCATTGAAATCCCAGTTTTGTCTTAAAGACTTAAAATTAGTAAACAACATTTATGCACTTTTTGACATTTCAGTAGTCTGCACTGCAAACAGTGATGATGCTAAGCTTTCGTGTCTATCTCTGTGGGTCTGATTTAAAACCTGTGTTTCCAATGGAAGGCGTTTTTCATGCCACGTTTTTCATGCCTGGCTTTGAGTGATGCCAGGTTTTTGCTTGCTTCCTATCTGGGCTGTGACTCTGCTGTATTTTTGTTGTTACAGTGGATGCCTTGTTTTCCCTAGACTGTTTGATTGGCTCACCTTTCTCTCAATGGGAGGAGAAATATGTGCTTTCTCTTTGTGAGGCCCGATCGGTGATCTCATCCAGCCTCTTAGTCACTCTATTTATGCCTTGGATTCTATTTTGCTCCATCTTGAAGACATTCTCCTTGGAGCCTGGTGGCTTCCTGTTCTTCCTTTGGTGGCCATCCAAGCTTACAGTGCACCCAACTTCCTGGTGTTTGGTTCAGCGTAATCCCTGAGTTATCACAGCGTTTCTCCCTTTCTGTGGTTCACTTTGCTCTGGTTTCACCTTGGCTCTGATGGTTTGTGAACCAAGCCTGGGGACATAGACTGTCTTGGAGTTACCTGCCTGAAGGGAGCCCTCCTTTTCACATTGCTTTGGGGATAACAGTTGGATTTAGCCTGTGGCCTTGGAAAGTCATGGGAACTTTAGAGGCTATTTCCTCTTTGGGAGCAGACCTTTGTGAGGATTTGAACATCATGCCATCATCTGGGTAAACTCTAGTCTACACATAGTGTGAGGTGACTTGTACCCAATTCCATTTCTCTGCTCTACCCTCATCGTGATTCATGTTTCACAGTGATGGCCTCCACTCACTAAAAGGTTTAAGGTGCCTAAGTACCTTCAAGGAACTATTTGAAGTCTAGAATTACTTTGGTGTCTTTGGTAGTCTGGCACATAGCTGACAAAATCAAATATACCTTGACCTGAGAAGAAAATTCTTAGTCATGGGAAACATCCATATTATCCAATCCTCATGACCCTGCAACTCCTGGAGTGTGCTATGTATTGGATTACCATTGTCTTAGACCATAGACACTGTGGATATTATGCTCTTTTATATTATCAGTCATGTGTATGTGTGTTAATGTGTGTGTTCGCATGTGTGTGTGTGTGTATTGACTTTCACTGAGCCTGGAGTCTACCCATTCAGCAATAATACCTGGCCAACAAGGTCTAAGAATTCTTCCTGGCACAAGCTCTTGTCTACTAAGATTATAGGTAGCCAACACTACGCTTAGTCTTTCTTAAGTGGGTACCGGGGCTCAAAGTCAAGTCCTCATGCTGATGGGACCAGAGTTCTAGCTACTGAACCATTTTCCCAGCTCAAATTATATATATACAAAGTATTCAGTTTATATCTCTTATATATACTCTCTGTTATATATCTCTGTATGGTAGAATGCAAAGTAACTATGACATTTTAAAAGTACATATCAACATGTTTTCTTACTCTATCAGGTCTTGTTACACAGTGGCTATTGGCCCCTGATATTTCATTTTAATTTTCCAACCACTGACCTTCACTCAGTTCCTTGACTATGAATCTCAGTCACACTCATCTTATTGCAGTTCAGGTTCACTTTCTTCCTCTCTGCAAGATCCTGTTGCAATGCTACCTCCATCAGTCTTAGTGGGCCTCCCCTTAAAAGCTTCTCTGACCATCCATAAAAGGCCTTGAGTACTTTGGTTCCTTTGTAAAGATAATGCACTCCCTCTCCATGAAAGGAAGCTTCTAGAAAGGGGTAGGTGATGGTTATTATATCTATCATAGTCTCTTGGCCTTAGTTCACAATGGAACTAAATTTAAAGCATTTTACAAAAACAGCAATGTAACTTTGTGAAGACAGAAAACCCTTCTGTCTTCCTGCATACATGAGCTTACACTAGAAGTACTAGTGTAAGAAGAGACTCAGGGTTCAGTGTCTCACCCACCCCCAAATCTATTCAACCACCGAATTAGAAAACAATAAAAAGAAGTGTCATGGATCAATCAGAAATGGTTGAGAAATTGTTTTAAACTATAGTAAACTGAAGAATAAGGTTTCTAGCTCAGTGTGATAAAATAGAAAAGAAAAGGAAAAAATAAAGGTACTGGTTTACAGTTTAGTATATAATGGTCATTGTTTTGAATGCATTTTTTAAGGAAAAAAATGTCTTAAATTTGCCTTCCAAAGTTAATCTTCACATTTTCGCTTTTTCAAAGTCACAATTTATAGTAGCAGAGGGAACTTGTTTGTTCCCGGCTGTTCAGTCCCGAAATAATCACACAGAAACTGTATTAATTAAATCACTGCTTGGCCCATTAGCTCTATCTTCTTATTGGCTAGCTCTTACATATTAATTTAACACATCCCCATTAATCTATGTATCTCCACGTGGCCATGGCTTACCTAGTAAAGTTCTATCTGGCTCCAGCGGGGCAACATGGCTTCTCTCTGACTCTGCCTTCCTTCTATCTTGCTTTAGGTCAAACCAGTTTCTTTATTCATTAACCAATAAAAGCAACACATAGAAGGACCTCCCACACCAACAATAACTTACAAATTAAAATTTGGAATAAGTTAGAATGTCTGTGTGGTCTTTCTTCATTAATTTTAGGAAATATAGAGTTAATTTAAAACTTTTTGCCTGTGGATTAACTTGCTAACTCAGAAACCAATATTAATGTTGCTTTTTAATGCTTAAAAACTTGTAAGAAAACAAAATTTGTTTCATGCTAAATGTGAGTTCAAATTATAATGTATTTTAAAATAGGTTAAAATTAGCAATAATTACCAAGTATTCAGTTTATAGCAATAATTAAATGAGATTTTTAAAAGAAGATATAGAAGATATATTTAGTTTTTTTAAAGTCTTTTGTTCACTAGAAAAGCAGGGCATACATGCAAGGCTCCGTGCAGTGAGTGCCATTCCCAGACATTTGAAGGTGACTGTGTAAGGTAAAAGAGAGACAGACTATATTTAAGCACCTCTTAGTGCACTCTTTCTCCGCCTCATTCATGTTGCCCACAAGTTTGGAATCAGCAAAGTCCATCTTACTTGCCTGCAGTGACTAACTGGTTTAGACATCATTGAGGCACTATCCACCTGGGTGTGGTGAGGTTGGCAGCATTACAAACAATGAGGTACCGACTGCTACTAACAATGGCGGAGTCTTTTTTCCTCACAGACATGAATGTTGAGTGCCTTGAGTTAATTTCCCAAATTGGGCACTTTCGCTCCTTGGGCCTCTCAATCGGGGTGACCGTAAAGCAGTTGAGGTGACTGTATGACCTCATTCCTCTATGTCCTTCATCCTGACAACTGAGTCATCCCCAAAGATAACTTAGGGTGCTTGTTCTTACATCCTAAAATAGCCTGGCACAGACAGGCTGTGGAATATAGCAGACACCTGCTCTATTTTTCTTCGAGCCACATTTGACATCTACATTTTGAAAAAACAACCACAAAACAACATTGATTTTCTTAGCAGGCAACTTTGCATAGGATAGTGCTGTTCTCTGTGCTTACGTTGTTCTTCAAAGGCCTCGTCATAGCACTGTGGTATACAGATAGCATCTACATCAGGATTCTCAGGCTTCAGAGCTCAGAATAAGACCCTCACAACCTACCTGTTTGCTTGACTACTCCAGTCTTACACATGCTGGTAGTTACTCATCATTTTACCCCTGGATATATCTCCTTGCCTCTTCCTTGGAACAGAGTTTATCTTTGGGTTTCCTTCTCCACAAGAGTCTCCTGCTGTCTTTCAGCAAATCGTGGCCATTATCTTCCCAAGTTTCCCCAAGTCTCAGATATTCTAATTACCTGCAATATTGAGTGACTCATTTCCAAAGGAAGGGTCTATTTAGTTCAACTATTGAGATAGTCACATTTTAATTTAAGTACAGTGATGATTCCTGTCATGTGAAAATATGTAAAGAATATGTTCAATTATCGGCTCAGGAAATAGCTTAATTAAAATTTCTGTAAGTCATGCTTTGTGACCTTTGATTTCTCAACCTGGTCCAACTATAATCGCTTGCCTGGGGTATGCCCTGCTCATTTTGGTGAATTTCATTGACTTCTGTGAGCACATATGCCTGGGTATCTTTACCAGTGTTCTTTTTATCTTCACTCCATTCAAAATTCCTCACATGACTCCATATTTTGTCCTAGTGAGTTGTTCTTAGTCTTTTGGGAGACATCTTCTGTTAGATTTGTTCATATGTTATTGTTAGTTTCTCCTCTGATTTTGAAGAACAGTCTTAGAAGATTTTGATTGCCAGTCTTTCAATAGCGTTTAAGTGTATCAGCGGACTGTTTCCTGATTGATGTGACATCAGCTGGGAGTCTCCTCCAGTAGTCTGCTGATGTCATTCGTCAGAACGGTTGCTACTCTAGAACTTCTCCATTTGTCTTTTCATAGTTTGACTACAATGTGTGTGGGAGTGGCTGCTCAGAATGTCTTCATTTTAATATCACTGAATTTCTTGGGAAATAAAGATTCACGATTTTCTGCATGAAGTTTGGAAGGTTTCTGCTGGCATGCTGTCAGCAGCTCTGCCCAGGTTGACTCTTGCACTCCATGTGTGAATAAACTTGATGGTGAGGCACAAGCATTTTTCTTTACTGTTTGGACAGAGTAGCCTCTATTGACCCGGCTATAGTTTGTTGACTCTTTGGATCTGCTGTTAACTTGCTGTGTCAACTTTCCAATAGTTTCAGGATAACACATTTTTAACTCCAGAATTCCTATTTGATTATTTTATATTATTTCTCTTTATGATGATCTACATTTGGTGAGGCAGTTTCATGCTTTTCTTCAATACTCAGGATTTTGATCTGTTCTTTGAACCTACTGAGAAGAGATAATTTAAAGCCTTTGCATACTCAACCCATCATTTCAACTCTCTGAAGGAAAATGTCCGTCTGATTTTTATAAAGAAAGTATGCATGGGTTGTACATTTCTGTTTCTTTGTGTGTACCCCAAATCTTTTTTCTTTTTTCTTTTTATTGTTTATTTATTTATTAAAGATTTTTGCCTTCTCCCCGCCACCACCTCCCATTTGCCTCCCCCTCCCCCATCAAGTCCCCCTCCCTCATCATCCCTAAGAGTAATCCGGGTTCCCTGCCCTGTGGGAAGTCCAAGAACCACCCACCTCAATCCAGGTCTAGTAAGGTGAGCATCCAAACTGCCTAGGCTCCCACAAAGCCAGTACGTGCAGTAGGATCAAAAACCCATTGCCATTGTTCTTGAGTTCTCAGTAGTCCTCTTTGTCCATTATGTTCAGCAAGTCCGGTTTTATCCCATGCTTTTTCAGACCCAGGCCAGCTGGCCTTGGTGATTTCCCAAATCTTGTTAAAGCTGTGGGATAGCTGAATAGTATAAAAACAAACAAACAAACCTGAAATCAAATGTCTTCCTCCAGGATTTGTTGCTACTGCTGTTGTGGTTAGTTTTGGTTACCCTGGACTGATTCTCCAAAGCCTGTAGGGTTGTGTGGCTCCTGAAATCTTTCCTAGGTTAGCTTCGTGGTCACCTAACGATTATGCAAAGATTTCTTTAAGTGCATTCCGCTGATTTATGATGCAAGCTTTTTCAAAGGAGCTGCATGTACTGCAGTTTGCCTCCAGCATGTCAGCAGCTATTGTAGACGTCAGAATTAGATGTTGTTTCTTGTTTGCACAAAACCTTAGTGCCAACCTAATATAAAAAAATAGATCTTTGTATGTCTTTCCTATGTTCACATCCCACCCTGTGATTGTCTCCTACATCACAAGGGATATATAAGAAAGTTTGAATATGACATTATAAAGTCACATTCTCCAGGTTTTCCTTCAAAGGTTTTTCTTCTTTCTGTTAGCTTCCATTGATACTCTTCCTTGGAAAATGGTTTTTGAGAAACACTTGCTATTAATTTTTTTTAAAAAATAAAATATGATTGTTTACAGAACTAAAAGTTGCCACTCAGGCAGTAAAGGCAAGTCCTAATAGCAGAGTTTCTCAGACAGGTCAAATAGTAAACATTCTTTGTGAATGATTCACTTAGAAGCCTCCAGAGTGACCCAGATCCCTCCAGGGACTGCCAGGTTGCTGACTTTCCCTGGCTCCTGGAGTTTCAGCACTGTCTGCAAGAGCACTGAGAGGTTAGGGGAAGAGTTTACACAGGGGTGGGTGAAATGTCACTAAGTGATGGTTGCCTGTGGTCATCGGCTGCATTCTTCATGAACATCCTTCCTAGGTGTTTGCAGCCCACTGGTTAATTTTCAGAGTTCTGAAGAAGTTTGGTATTGAATACTACCATCCCCCAACCTCCAGCCCCCAGCCCCCAAACCTTAATTTAAGGTTCTTAATTTAACTGTTCTTTCAGAAAACTAACAGATGTTTAGAGGTCTTTTCTGAAATATTTAAGTATGGTTTCTTCTCTGACATCTTTAGAAATCGAATTGCTTTGCTTTTCATATTTAGAACTGATATGAACTTGAAACAGTTTCTTAGCATGTGTGAAGTGGGAATTCTGCTGTCCTTCCCTATTTTCCTATGTCATTGCCCTTCCTCTCTTCCTGTGTCCCTCCTGAAGGTCACTCAGTTGCCTATCTTTCCTGGAGCGATTTAATGCATTGCTGTCAAGCATCCACCACCCCTGATGAACCTTAGCTTTCCCCTCACACTGTCAACTTGTTGATAACCTAATATTTTTTTTTCTACTTCCTCTTCAGGTATCTCCCCAGTGTAGAGAGAATTTTTTTTCCTACCTGGTCTAGTAGCTATTCAGTCCCAAAGAAATACACAGAGCCTTATATTAATTATAAACTGTTTGACCTATTAGCTCAGGTTTATTATTAACTAGCTCTTACAACTTAAATTAATCCATAATTCTTATCTTTGTTTAGCCACATGGCTTGGTCCCTTTTCTCAGTGCAGCATTCTTATCTTGCTTCCTCTGTATCTGGGTGGTGACTGCAGACTGAGCCTTTCCTCTTCCCAGAATTCTCCTAGTCTGTCACCCTGCCTATAATTCCTGCCTGGCTACTGGCCAATCAGTGTTTTATTAAACCAATACAAGTGACAAATCTTTACTGGGTACAAGAACATTCCCCCACAGCACCCCAGTGGGACTCTTTTGCTCCCTATGTAGGGTTTACTGAGCAGCTGCTGCAGTAGCTTTGAGTTCACTTGAAAATTTAGTGCTGGACTTCTTCCCTTCCTTTTCAATTTTGGTCTTTTGAGAATTTGCCCTCATAAACTTTTCTCCATGTTAAAAAATACGGCTTAAATTTTTTATTGTTTATTCTTAGTGTTTTTAACAGAGAGATATTTTTTCTTCCTGCGAATTTTTTTTCCATGCATATTGCCAGGAATGAAGTCTTGTACTCATATCTGATTCTCTTGACTTCAGTTCCATTTCCTTATCACTTCATTATTGTATCTTAAGAACAGTGGCTGCCAAGGTGATAATTTATGCAAGCTGATGGTGAGCAGGAGTAGCAATGCAAAACCTGCCTTATACATGTTGAAATGCCACATCAAGCTTCTAGCACATTTACCAAGCCTTTCCTGCCTGTCACACACCTTGCCTGTTCTTTGCATATGCCACCTTTACCTTTCCCACTTCACTTGTTCATCACTGGGTATACAAGGGAGGAGGAGAGAAGTAGGCTTCCCACACTGGCTGGTCTCTTGGAGCTGGCACTACAAATGAATGCAAATCCACCTGACTCTAGTCCATGCTCTTTCCACACGGTATCTGTCTCCAAAAGATCTGCAAAATGCTTTGAGACATCTGGGAAGGATGCTCTCTTCGTCTAGACACAGCTTCCTGACTTGCATGCCACTGGAGAGTGATCTTGTTGGAGTGCCAGGGAGACAGGCATAGGAATAAACGTGACCACAAGTTTAGGCAGCAGATAATCACTTCCTGTTTTTGCCTAGAGGTCTTCCATTTAATGCACCAGATCTGACCACCTGCTAATAATTTGTGGGAAGCATTTTGGATAATTCAGGGTCATGCATTTTTAATTTTTATATAGTAGACCCACAGCCCACACATGAGGAAAGAATTGGAAAAAAGGGAAAGAAATTGTGAAATATACATGTCAGAGATTAACAGTGGCACCAGTTTCAGTGACTTTTATGGTGACAAACATTTTTTTTGTTGGTCACACCTAGGGAAGTATGAGGTGCTCCTAGAACTTGTCTGAAAAGAAACAACTCTTTATCATCATCATCATCATCATCATAATAATAATAATAATAATAACAATATAGTGAAGGAGCAGTGGACTGGTGAGGCTTCTCAGTGGGTAAAGCCTGCTTGTTGTCAAACTTGATGACCTGAGTACAATCCCTGGGATGCACATGGTAGAAAGAGAAAATAGTCCTGCCAGTTAACCTCTGACCTCCACATGTACATGGGGCATAAGCATGCTCCTGTGGGCACATTCACACATACTGACATGTGGCATGAAAATGACTTAATTAGTTTTAACAAGAAAGGTAAATTCTGAGGGTCTCTTGAATATCATGGGGAGTGAAGCTCACACTAAGGTAGTTAATACTTGAAAACTACCAGAATAATAAAATATCTTACATGTTTTTCACACAGACACCTAAAATAACTATGCAAAGGAATGAATATGCTAATTAGTTTGATTATAGTAATCACTTCATAATATATACATACATCAAAACATTGTACCATAAATATATGATTTTCAATTATGCTTTAATAAATCCAGGAAAAATAAAACTCAATTTATTCTGAAATATCCTCTTGTATAAGCCAATGTGAAACCCAAAATAAGGAAGAGATAAAAAGGGAGAAATGCTGTTTTTATTAATGGCTGCCTAGAAAGATCAACCAAGGAGATCAGATATAGAATGTCTCAGTTGGAATGATTTGATCAGATGCATGGAAACTTTATTGCCACCATTCTATGAGGACATCACTTTCAGATTCAAAATGAAGCTTAAGTTTTTATACAGTATTAGTGTATAAAATCATACAAATTTATGATGCGATAGAAGTGTTTTCTGTTCAAAGATATATTCTCCTGCACTTGGAAATGCTGTTCTCTGTCCCTTCCCACAGCCTACCTCTTCTGTCCCCTTGACACTCACCTTCTCTCCTCTTGTGTCCACACTGTTGCTAAAATAAAAGGGTGAATCACCGCTGTGGTGCCAGAATGGAAAACTCATGTGGATTTTCCAAGTATTAAAAAACATGCTAAGTAAATGGTCAGCAAATTGTGAAGCTTAATGGAACGCTTTCTGATGAGTCGGAGGCCTTTCTTAATCATCCCTAATGGAAAGATGAAGGCTCTCTTTCTGCCCCTGCCAGCGATTGCATCTGCTGGGGATTTGATGGTACATCGCTTGCCATCTTCAGCTTGCCGTTATTAAACAGTAATGGCAAAACAAAACCCTCACCAACCATCTCTGACATATGCTTGTGCATTACATCTGAGGATCTGCTATTTGTGGGTCAGGGTAAGGAAGCCCTCCGTCTCCATGGATGCAAAGCCTTCTGCAGATGGTAGCCAGGTCCAGCATCCCTCTTATCTAATGACCTCACTTGTAAGTCATATCATTTCTTGCTATTATTTTTATGAGCGTCTCAGGTTAGGGGACTATGATAATGGTGAGCAGGAGAATGGGAAAGGATTTTAATTACCTTAATGGTGGAAATGGGTTAATTAAAGCTCAAGAAACCACAATTCGGGTTTGTACAAGAGCCCAATCTGATGAGAATATACCCTCTGAACAACTCTGAATTTTATTGATCTGATCCATGCTGTGGCAGACAGACCCTGCCAGGATTTCCTAGATATTAAATCGCATGTGTAGGTAACAGAAGGGCTGAAAGCACCCTGATCAGAACCGGCTAGTGTAGAGCACAGTAGACAGTATGCTCTGGGAGCTTGTTGTGTGGCAGCAATCCTATCAGTGAGTCTGAGGTCAGCTTGCTCCACGACAGTATCCTGTCTCACAAAGCCAAGACAGAAAGAAAGAGGAAAAAGAGCAGGGTGCCTGGTTATATGTAATTGGTTGTTTTCTACTCTTTGGGCTCTTTAGTCTTTTGTGGGGGGAAGGGGCAAAGGCGCTACCCAGCTCCCAAAGAAATCATATACATGGAGGCTTATTATTACTTATAAATGCCTGGTCTTAGCTTGACTTATTTCTAGCCAGCTTTTCTTAACTTTAATGATCCCATCTACCTTTTTCCTCTGGGCCTTTATCTTTTTTGTTTCTGCATTTCTTGCTTTCACTCTTATTCCTTGGCTGACCGTGTGGCTGGGTGGCTGGGTGGCTGGATGGCTGGGTGGCTGGGTGGCTGGATGGCTGGATGGCTGGGTGGCTGGGTGGCTGGGTGGCTGGGTGGCTGGGTGGCTGGGTGGCTGGGTGGCTGGCCCCTAGCATCCTCCTCTCCTTGTTCTACTGTTCCTGCTCCTTGATCTTCGTTTCTCTCCTGCTATTTATTCTCTCTCCCTGGCAGCCCCACCTATCCTTTCTCTGTCCAGTTCTTGGTCATTTAGTCCTTTATTAGATCAACCAGATGTTTTAAACACACAAAGTAACACACCTTCACAGAGTGAAAAAATACAACATAAAATAATGCAACACTTCTTTTGCATCATTAAACAAATGTTCCACAGCATAAACAAATATAACACATCTTAAAATAATATTCCACAACAGTCTTATGTCAACTTGACACAAGCTAGAGTCATTGTGGAAGAGGGAACCTCAATTGAGAAAAATGTTGCTACCAGATTGGCCTATGGGCAAGCTTGTAGGGTATTTTCTTGATTGGTGTGGTAGTTTGAATGTAATTGGCCTCCATAAACTCATAGGGAGTGATATTATCAGGAGGTATGGTTTGGTTGGAATAGGTATGGCCATGTTGGAAGATGTATGCTACTGTGAGGGTAGGATTTGAGATCTCATTTATGCCTAAGCCATAGCCAGTCCATTTTCTGTTGCCTTCTGATCAAGATGTATCCAGCACCATGCCTGCCTGCATGAGGACATGCTCCCCACCACCATGTGGTGGTGGCTCTCCCGCCATGATGATGAACTGAACTTCTGAACTGTAAGCTGCCACTTTAGTTAAATGTTTTCCTTTATAAGAGTTGCAGTGGGTATAGTGTCTTCACAGCAATAGAAACCCTAACTAAGACAATGTGGGTAGGTCCAACTCACTGTGGGTAGTGCCACCGTGGGTCAGTAGTCCAGGGTGGTGTAAAAAAGGCTAAGGAAGACATGAGAACCAAGCCAGCGGGCAGCATCCCTTCATGGCCTCTGCTTCAGTGTTTGCCTGTAGTGGGATTGAGAGACAAGGACATTCGGAGACAGGTCATGATGCTACACTCTTGATGTGGGATGTCCTTCTCTATATGTGTTGCTTTTATTGGCTAATGAATAAAGCTGTTTTGTCCAATGGCTTAGCAGAGTAAAGCCAGGCAGGAAATCTGAACGGAGATACAGAAAGAAAGTAGGTGGAATCAGTAAGATACCATATAGCAGCCAAAAGAGAAAGACATGCCAGAAACTTACTGTAGGTAGGTCACAACCTCATGGTGTGATACATTGATTAATAAAAATGGTTAATTTTACGATATAAGAGTAAGGTAGGAATACACCTAAGATATCGGCCAAACAATGTTGTAATTAATATGGTTTCTGTATGATTACTGGGGTCTGGGTAGCCAGGAAACAAAAGCATAGTCTCTGTTTACACACTCTCTAAATAGGTTAATGTCTGTGGTAGTCTGAATGTCACTGACCCCCATAATCTCACAGGAAGTGGCACTGTTAGGAGGTGTGGCTTTATTGGAGGGGGTATGGCCTCATTGGAGGAAGTGTGTCACTGTTGGGGCAGGCTCTGAGGTTTCCTATGCTCAGAATACTGCCCAGTGTGTCAGTTGACTTCCCGTTGTCTGCAGGATGTAGGACTCTCATCTGTTCCTCCAGCATCATGTCTGCCTGCATGCTGCCATATTCCCTGTCATGATGACAATAAACTGAACCTCTGGAACTGGAAATGAGACCCCTCAGTTAAATATGTTTAATTATAAGAGTTGCTGAGGTCACGGTGTCAATAAAAGTCCTAAGACAGTGGTTTTGATTGCTTTTTGAAATTTTTGGTCCTGCTGCCCTTCTGGCTTGTAAGGACTCAGCAGCACTCTTTGGAACAAAAAGAAAGCCCTTTCTAGATAGCAAACCCACTGGCAAATGGTCTTATGCTTTGCAGCGTCTAGAGCTGTAATCACTTCAGTCTGAGGGGTTTATCTTCTCAACTGGAACAGACTAAGGCAGCCCAGAGCAATCTAGAAAAGGCTGTAAACCAAATGCTCATTAATTTTACTTGGTTCTTTTGTTATAAACTCATATTTCAGAAGACACACATTCTCAATTTATGTTTAAATACCAGAATGGACTTATTCTCAACTTATATGTATCTTGAAATAATGTTTCACCAGTGATATCACAATACCCCAAACTATTTCAGAATACCGTCATTTTTCCTTTTTTTAATTAATTTTTTTCATACAATATATTTTTAAGATTTCTTTTTTTTCTTTTTAATTTTATTGCCTATACATTTTTCTCTGCTCCCTTCCTTCTTCCTCTCTCCCCCTCTATCCTCTCCCATGACCCTCATGCTCCCAGTTTACTCAGGAGATCTTGCCTTTTTTTCCTTCCTATTTAGTTCCATGTATGTCTCTCTTAGAGTCCTCTTTGTTGTCTAGGATCACAGGGTTGTGGATTGTTGGTTGTATTTTGTTTGTTTTTGCTTTCTAGAAGCCATTTAATGAGTGAGTACCTATTATATTTGTCTTTCTGGGTCTGGGTTACCTCACTCAATATATTTTTTTCTAAATTCATCCATTTGCCTTTAAGTTCCAAGATGTCATTACTTTTTATAACTGGGTAGTACTCCATTGTATAAATGTAGCACATTTTATTTTTCCATTCTTCAGTTAAGGGACATCTAAGTTGTTTCCAGATTCTGGCTATAACAAATAATGCTGCTATGAGCATAGTTAAGCACATGTCCTTGTGATATGAATTAGCATCCTTTGTGTATATACCCAATAAGCGATATTGCTGGGTCTTGAGGCAGATTGTTTCCTAATTTTCTGAGAATTCACCATACTGATTTCCAAAGTGGCTGTACCAGTTTTCACTCCCACCAGCAATGGAGGAGTTCCCCCCTCCCCCTTGTTCCACATCCTCTCCAGCATAAACTGTCAGTGTTTTTAATCTTGGCCCTTCTAAAAAACACCTAAGGAAATGTTCTACATCCTTAGCCATCAGAGAAATGCAAATCAAAACAACTCTCAGAATATCGTCTTATACGGGTCATTCTATCAATACATCCCTCAGAGGAGTGAGATGTATCGGCTAGTTCCTCAGAGAGGATTCCCTTTGCATTTGTGGTGACAAGGAGCTCACTTGTACTTTAGTGTTAATTCCCTGGCCACTCCTTTCTGCCTTGAGCCAATAACAGCACGCTTGCCATTTGCAGGCACTATTATTTCCCAAGTCTTCCATGGAATGTATTGTTGACATGTTTTGCACATCCATCTCCATGGCTTCTTTGTGTTGTGAACTACTTGTAATCCTTAAAACAATTCATTTTGGCAAGCTTTCCAAGCATCACAGGTCATACGTTTGTTATTTTTTTCCCTCAATGTTGTTCCTCTGAAGTTCAAATAGAATTGACTGATTATATTATTTGTTGAATTTGGCAAATTAATAGCTTCTAGGACATTATCCATCCTGCCAGCCTCTTTTTTATTTATCCTTTTCATTTGAGACAGATGGACTTGAGTTGAAGTTTTTCTCATATCAGTGATGACCTATGTGGTCTTGAAGGAGGTATTGCATCTCCCAGCATCTGTTTTCTCATCAGACATCAAGATTCGCCTCTAAAGGTCAAGACAACATCTGTTCACCACAGTGCTCACATCCTTCCTGCTTGGCCCACACTTCCTTCGCTTTTCTTGTGATAAACCAAGACCATGGGGTTGGTTTTTAGAGTTGCACTGATAAAATACCATGACCAAAAGTCTCCCAGGAAAGAAAGACCGTAGTCTGGGTTAGGGTTCGGAGGTATCCGAGTGTATTATTATGGTGGGGAAGCATGACAGCGAGCAGCAGATGTGGCAGCCTGAATGGGAATCTGGACAATCATGTCTTCAAACTCAAACGCAGGCAGAGAGAATGTAGTGGAGGACAAGCAAGGCTATGAACTCTCAAAGCTCAACCCCAGTGACATCCTTCCTCCCGCAATGCCATGTACCTCTCCAAAGAGCACTACCACCTGGTGATTGAATGTTTAAGGGCTTGAGTCTAGGGGGTACAGTCTCATTTAAACCTCCACAGTGGTGTCAGGGTTAAAGACCTTAAAGAGGCAGTGGCATCTTTTCCACAGTCGTATCTTTCTGCCGCCTGCTTGCAAAGGGTCACGAGATCTCAGACTCGTGGGACTTGAGCATAGAGGAAGCCTGGACCTTTGAGTTACTATATAAAAGAAATCAAAGCAAAACAGTTAAACACCAGGACACTTTATAGGCTTTCTGTATGTGAGGAGAAACTGTCAACTTTTACTATATTATGACACTTAAATGCAAAAGTCAATCAACCGTAGGACAAGATAGGAATGAAGGCAAACCCTTCTACCATTCTTGTACCACCATGACATCAGTTACTAAGTTTGGACTCATTGGGAATTAGGAATCGGGGAAAGAAAGTAAGTGGTCATGGCGCCAGGTAAAGACCTTTATGGCTTGCGTTATCACACTGGTCAGTAGAAAACCCATCAGAACCTTTCGGAGGAATCATCTGCATTTTCTTGGACTTTCATAACAATGGACTACAAACAGGGATGCTTGAACAACAGACGGGTCACCTCACACTGTTGGGGGCTACCAGCCAATGTCAAGGGGGCGGTAGGTTTAACTCCTACTGGAGGCAGTGAAGAGGGCTTTGTTTCAGGTCTTTCCTCTTAAGAATAGCCGGCTGTCTTTATCAGGCCGGATGGCAGGCAGCATCACTCCCACGCTACATGTTTGTCTCCGAATTTCTCCTTTTTATAAGGACACCTGCCACCTCTCTCTGTGAGAGAGAGCTTACCCAGTAACCTCTATTTAACTTTATGAAGATCTTGACTCCAAATAAGGTTACATTCTGGTAGATAGAATGTCAATATGTTAATTTTGAGTGAAAGAATTCAATCCATAAAGGGAACTTTTAGGGGGAATTTTATTGTCAAAGAAACAATTATTCCCTGGGTATTTAAGAAGAAGAAAATGCCCATTTAATATTATAAAACAGCTCTTGGATACTAGTATTTGAAAAGCAGGAAGTGTACTTCGAAAACCCTCTAGCTACCAACATTCCCATGGCTGTAGATAATAATGGACCATGGATCCCAGGATCATGGAGATAAGAGGAGTCAGGTACTGTACCTGGGGGCACCTTGTTCCTCCCAGGTAACTTCCTTAGTAATCAGACTGAGAGCAGGTCAGACTGACACCTGTCCAGGAGGTGTCCATCATCACTGTGGACCAGCAGGTGTCCTGCATCACCTGCTTATCAGATGCTTATCATCACTGTGGACTAGCATGTGTGCGGCATTGCCCGTCCTTCCTTTCTAAGAAGGACATGGTTGAGCTTGTACTGGGCCTGCTACACTGGGTCTTAGACGTTTGTTGGCCAGCAGGTGCCTAGTCCTTTTTAGTTCAAAGAACATCATGAATCTACCCTAGACCCATTGGAGAGGCTACTGTGCCCATCCTCAAGGATTGCAGATTCTGCAACAGCAGCGACCTAATGGTGAATGTGTCTGAGGAGGAAGCAGAATGCATCACAGATACGCTGATTAGGAAGGCATGTGGGAAGAGTGTGTCTGCTATTCCAGCCTCCTTGTCAATTAAGATAAGCAATGAAACACAAGTGGAAGCAAAGCCAAAGGTTTAAGAGATGGGAGCGTCAGCGAGGTCCTTGTTTTCCATAGGCAGAAGTGTGCTGAAATCAAGTTTCTCCTAGGAAACCGTGAAGGTCAAAGGACACTGGACCCTTGACCTGTGAATGGGATGTTGTATACAAACCACATTATTTGTTATGAAGAGTTTTATTCTTTTTAAGATTTATTTATTTTTTTATTTTGTGTGTACAGGTGTTTTGCCTGCATGTCTGTCTATGCACCATATGTATGCAGTTATTCTGAAGGCCAGAAGAGGACATTGGGCTCCCTGGACCTAGAGTTATAGATGGTTGTGAGCTGCCATGCATGAGGATGCTGAGAATTCAGTCTGTAGGACGCACACCTTAGAATATGCATTGGAGAAACCAGGACCGTCAATCATGCCTGCCTAGTTTCTTCAACAGTAGTAAATGAATGACGCCTAGCCACCTGGAATGGCAGAATGAAAAGTGGTCAATCATCCTGTTGATTCTTCTTTATTCTGTTTGGAGCCAGTCTCCTTGTGAATTTCCCCCCACCCCCCATATTCTGAAAGTGTTCAGTCCCCAGTTCTGCCATGAATGGGTCACACTCCTATAAAAGAGGCTCCGTGAACTTTGATTCTTCCACCAATAGAATAGATCCTAATGCTTCTTACCACAGATCCTTCTCCTAATTCCCAGTCCTGAGCTCTGATTATCAGGCAATAGAATTCATTCATATTGTAAAGGCCACAGGTCACAAAATATGCTATGTTTAAACATGTAAGAAATTCATAAGGTCAGTCTGGAGGGCTACAACCAAGTGCTTGCAAAGATGTTGCTGTCTCAAGCTCCACTAATCACCCTTTGTGGATTGTGCCCCAACACACAAGACTTGTTGGGGGTAAGGTGGGGTGCGGTATGGAAGTATGGGGTATGGGAGAGGTCCCTAACACACCTGGCTTCTTTGGAAGAACAGCTAGTGGTCTTAATCACTCAGCCATCTTTTTCTGGCCTCATTTTGAACTATAATTTATATTAATTCTTATTCATATTCACCCCTCCCTGCTTTTCAGTATTGAAGAGTGAGTTAGAATCTAGAACATTCCAGGTCAGCACTTTCCCATGAAGTTAAATCCTTAGCTCCTTTGACTTGAAATTTGAAAGAAAAATAAAGGGCTATTTGCTTGGTGGCTCTAATCTAGAATTTTCTACAGTAGCTACCATTTTCCTAGTTACTAACTTCATGTGTTGTTAAGGCTTGTTTAATACTGAAGGAGCATGTGGGAGTTCCACGGGCTGAGACACACTTGAAAATTAAAACTGCAGCTCAGTCATTGGTTATGCTGGAAATGCCCTAGCTACTTCACTTATTATATATCCTTTAATATGAAAAATTATGGTGATGCTCAGGGGTCTAATAACTGCTTCCATCTGCTGCTGCTCTGTTTCCTGGTGTTGAAAATTCAACATGGCCCCAGGAAACAGAATTATAGGGTGTTCAGAGAAAAAAGATGGCAGACCTTATATCACCATTATAATGGCAGAGGAATGCAAGTCTGCAGAGGCCGAATAAATGTTCTAGCTGCCACGTATCAGCCAGTGACATGTACTGCACGTTAACACAGCCAGTAACTGTGTCCGCAACTATCTGAAACTCAGCCTAGGAAGGCTCCGATCTTCCTCTCTGCCCTTCTGATCTTTGTCAGCCTCATCTTGCAGTCACTGGACAACAACCTACAGCTAGGCAGCCGTCTTCATTCTGTCTGGTTCTGAGGAAATCACACAGTGAATAGGAACCTGAGGGACTTTGTTTGTTAGTTTGACATAAAAATAGGAGGTAAGAAAGATTACCAGGTGGTGAATAAGTTATTGAGGGGGGTTCCCATGTGATCATCTACCATAATTGCAAAAACACATTCTGAAGACTGTTTTTCTGATACACCAAGAAAGGAGTATTCTCTGAGTATTTGACTTTCATTGTAACTGAAGGGCTAATTTCAGAAAAATTTTGTAAATAACTAACTGTGAAAAACTCCACATCGGAATGGAAGCAGCAGGATTTAACGATTTACAAGCAGGAAGGTGAGCAGGGTCTGACTATGGCCCTCCACCAATTCAGCATTTGGCCACAGCAATTTTCAGTTAATAAAACTCAGACTAATTTAAGTAACCTCATCAACACAACGGAATGTAAATTTTCCTTGCCAAGTAGGGTGAGTGATGAGGTCACAAAATCATAGGAACCCTATTCTACAGTTCACCCAAACTCATTTTTCAAATTCAATGTCTTATTTAGATCTTGGAGAAGCCCATAAAATTGAAATTGAGTCTTGCTCTTATTTTACACATGACGTCTTTTGGACTCGTGGGTTCCAAGTGAGTAGTCTAGAGATATCTATCTACCTAGTGAGTCTCAGAGCTGGGATGGAGCTCAGAATTCATCCCAAGAATCTCAAATATTTCTACTAATAACACATCTTCTCCCCACAAATATAAGATCCATTTTAAAGGCCTGGAGAGATGACTCACCAGTTAAAAGCACTGCAGGCTCTTCCAGAGAACCTAAATTCTGTTCCTAGCACCCGCACGCGGCAGCTCCCAACCGCCTGCAACTCCAGTTCCAGGGGATCCAAAGCCCTCTTCTTGCCCCCACAGACATGTATAACCCAAGCCTCCATGCATACCTATAATTAACATTATTTAAATCCTAAAACAATCTATTTCAATAGATGAGAAAATTCTAAGAGAAGAGATCTGAGCAGAAAACGAAGCACTCAGCTCAGGGTGAATACCTATTTAGGACCTGGTCCAAGAAGAGAAATGAAGCAAACTTGCAGATAAAAGAAGTCACCAAAAGAAAGGTTTGATTATTAGGAAGAGAATTTGATCAGGAGTATGTAATCGCTCAATAAGCAGTTATGGGCCTAGAACATCATGTGTAACTATACTGACTAGACCAAGATGACAACCAGAACGCTTCTTGCATGAAGAATTCCCAATATACCACCTGTCTGCAATGTTCATTTTCATTACCATCCCATTTGAATTTCAAACCAGATACTTTTTAAGACAATTTCTCATCCCTCTGATTTTATTCTCCCATGGGTGTCTCATCGCAGAGTCTGCACTTTGGGGAAACCTCTCAGTAAGGGAAACTCACCAGAAAAGCTAATTATTCAATCATAAAGGATGTCTGAGTTTCCTCCTGGATACGATGGTTTTAACTTCATTTTCTTGAGACTTGATTTGCCAAATTTTCCTTAATGAGTAATAAGCTTAAGCCACCAACAATCCTTAACTGTGTATATTGCTTACATACTCATTAACATAATGAATTATAAAATATCTGTTGTCTTTACCATGTCATAAAGCCTATTTGCATTTTTCTCATCACGACCATGAATCAAATGAGAAGACTGGAACCAAAGGGACTCACAAATGTCACCACGGTTATTTCAGCTGTCTTCCCATGGGCCCGTGTGTTGAATGAAGGCTTCGTCTCCAGCAGTGGCGCGCTGGCATGTGGTGGGACCCTTAGGATGTGGCAGCTTCAGGAAGGCTGTGAAGTAAGTGGAGGCTAGCCCTCGAAAGGGACATGGGTCCTCGCCCAACCGCTGCACTTTTTGCATCTGGCTCCCATGACTGAGGTCCTCCCATGCTGAATGTCCTCACCTTCATGTGCTGACTCCCCACTGGCTCTACAGCAGTGAGGTGAACTGACCCTGACTGAAACTCACACTGTGGGCCCAAATAAACCTTTTATGGTTTTTAAGGGGTTGGTTTAGGGTCTTCTGTTCCTACTATGGGAAATGGATGCAGACAAAGCTCTTGATTTCACACAGCTGGCCCAAGTTACGGTGAGTTTTGAGGTTTATGTGACTCCAAGGTCAGCAGATTCCAAGGAATTGGGTCAGAGGCTCTGCTGGTTTTACCCTTCACACATAGCTTATGCCAAGGTCACCCTGGCACCAAATCCTTGCAAGGATGTGTGTACAGGAGTACGATTTGAATTCGTCTACATCCCTTTGCTTCCCGCCTGTTCTCTGCAGTTTCATAGCACTGTGCATGGCTCAGGCCCTGGCCCTTTCTGGCCTGCTCCTTCTCTCAGGGTCCAGAAGCTGCAGCACTCAGCATCCCTAAGGATCACACTAAGAGAGCAGGCTGTCACCCTCATCAGTCCTGAAGCCATTCATGCCATACATACAGATCCCTTCCTGTCCCTCTCCCTGCGTTCTGTTTCTCCATCGTCTCAGCCTCAGCCCACAGATGTTCCATCTGGAATGAATGCCAATGAAAGGGCCTGGTATGATTTTTGCAGGGGGACTTTCTGGTCTATCCATTTTAGGATCTCCCACTTGGCTAGCATGGATAACCACCGAGGTAAAATCTCTGAAGCCTGTGCAATTAAATAGTGTCCCAATAGATGCTGAAACAAACATTCCCTTCAATTATTGTAATTGTTCATTATTAAATAAACAGAACATTTGTATACATTGAAATAACTAAAAATTCAATGAGAGTTTCCATAGCAATAGACATAAGATTGAGCTCCTTGCCTATGTATGGTGATGTGGCTTGAATGGGAATGGCCCCCATAGGCTCAACTATTTGAAATCTTGGTCATTAGGGAATGGTGCTACTTGAGAAGGATTAGAAGGTGTGGCCTTGCTGGAGGACACATGTGTCACTGAGGGTGGTTTTGGAGTTTCAGAAATCCAAGTCAGGCCCAGTGGCTCTCTCTTTCTTCCTGCTGCCTGCAGATCCAAATGGAGAACTCTCAGCTCCTTCTTCAGCACCATGTCTGCCTGCATGCTGCCATGTCCCACCATGATATTAATGGACTGAACCTCTGAAAGTGTCAGCTAGTCTCAATTAAATGTTTTCTTTATAAGAGTTGCTGTGGTCATGGTGTCTCTTCACAGCCATAGAACACTGACTAATTGATAATAACTTTTGACCCTCAGAACAATTCTGCCAACAACAGGAGATAAAGCAACCAATGGCAGAGAGAAATGAACTTCAAGTTCACTACTGTGAACAACTGTGATCACAGAACAACAGTCATTCTCTAAATAATGGAGGAACAAGTGGATAACCACCTAGAAAAGTAATGATAGTTCACAACTTATGATGAAAATGAATCCTAGCTGGATCTAATCTTGTACATGGAGAGAAAAAATAGAAGACAATAGAATTAAAAATAAATATTGGCATAGGAAAGCTTGCCAAATAAAAAGCTTTTATAAATCACTAATTCCCCTCTATTGAAGGCAAAAACAATGAGAAAAATTTTCATGTACATCCTTAACATAAAGAATTATACTTATTGATAAAAGTCATAAAACATGAAGATTATTGAGAAGCTTAAATGACAGACTAATTCATAGAATAAAAATATGTATGAATGGTTCTCAAAATTGAAACATGCTCACCTTTCTTGACAAGAAAAATGCAAAAAGATGTTATGTTATGGGACTAGCCTATGAGCTAGTCTTGGTAAAGATTAAATATTGTAAAGATAAAAATACGAGATAATGCATGATGTTAATGAGTGTATAAGCAGCATACACTGTTCCTGGGTATAAGTGTGTAAGCAGCATACACTGTTCCTGAGTATGAGTGTGCAAGCAGCGTACACTGTTCTGGGTTTTTGGTGGAAGTTTGGACTCATTAAAGAAAATTTGGGCAAATCCAATGCAAAAATCAAAGGAAAATTGTAGTATCAAAGTGAAAAGTAGATATATCTTTCAATTTGGTATCAGTTTTTCTTAGGGAATTTTATCTTACTGAGAGATTTCTACAGACCACAGACTCCTGCACAGCTCTTAATTGCAGCATTATTATTTTGGTGCTATAAAAGATTAAAAATAAGTTAAATGCCCACCAACAGGGAATCAGTTAATATTATCCACTAGCCAAACATCATTCATATGCAAATGGGATAAATAATGAAGTACTTCACATGACGGCTTTGGAAACATCATTAAGCTAGATTATGAGTAATTTTTGAGAGAAAGAAGCCAGGAAGAAGCTAGCGTGTCTCAAGCTTTCATCTGTGCAAAACCAAGAGAACTTATAAATTCATGCTGCACGAGCCCCTTTGTCATTGCTATGATGACATAGCTGGCAGATACCATATGAGGTAAGGAAGGTTTATCTTGTTTCACAGTTTGAGCAAAGAGTCCATTTGGTGGGGAAGTCTTGGCCACAAAAGTAGCTCTAACTCTTGGTAGCAGGAGAGTGAAGTATCTGGATAAGTTGTATCCACTGTAAGGAAATAGTAAGATAAATGTTTTTCTTAGTCCACTTCCTCTAATTCCATCAAGGACGCTCGCTCATGGCAGGGTTCCACTTACATTCAAGGTAGGTCTTCTCTTCTCAGTTAAACCTTTCTGGGAATATCTGCCTAGACACACCCAAAGGTGTGTTTCCATGGTGAGTCTAAATCCAGTATAATTAAATGTTGACAATTAAGACTAGCCATCACATATTTACAGAAGGGGAAAATGATTCAAAAGAAATCCCTGCTGAGATCTTCCAGTTAATGGAAAAGGAAGTGGAGGATCAAAGATGTTCTGAGTCCCTGTCAAATTTCACCATTAACAAAGAAAGAATGGTACATCCAAATTAACTGATGGTAACTTTTTCCTCCCCGCTAGGATGCTAGGCTTCTTTCTAAGTGAATGATGGGAATTCGGAGATTAGGTGCGCTTCTCACCCTGGATGAACTCATAGTAGATGATTGGGGACAGTAAATTACAGGTATGGAGAAGCAGAATGACAGTTCTAGACTCAGACTGCTGTGGGATCACCCATGAATCAGAATGCTGGAAAGGGGTACGGAGATGGATGCTTCGGTTGCATGGTAGATGAAGGTGGGAGTCTGTCACATCACAGAAAGATGGTGAAGAAATGCTCATGAGAGAGAATCAGTGTGACCAGGGGCTCAGAATGAACAAATGCATGACAACATACAGAGGTTGCATTGCCCTCCGAAGTCCATGACAGATGAGGTCTGCAGCCTCATTGTCCTAGAGGGAGAGGATCGAACAGCTTCATGTGAGCAAATGCCATGTTGTTGTAAGAAGTGAGAAACAGGGCTATGTCAGTGAATGGAGCTAATGGTCCCAGTACAGCTTTATCATGCGGTGCGTGTTTCCTTGAGGAGGGGCTGTTCAGTTAGAGATCTGTATCTGGAAAAACCCATCAGGAAAGACTGAGTGAGAGGGTGTACTCAGTACAATTTTTTTTTTCTGTAATACAACATCAACACTAAGGCAACAAAATGCAGATGGCAACTCTGGGGCTTATGGCCCCACTGGGTCACAGTCCATGATGGCAGAGTGGAGACAGCAGGTGTTCAACATTTGGCGCAAGTAGAAGCTGAGGGTTCACACTTTGAACCTCAAGCACAACAGAGTTAGTGAACAAGGAACGGTGCATGACTTTTAAAGCCCCAAGGTCCAGCCCCCAGTTACATTCTTCCTCCAGCAGGGCCACATCTTTTAAGCTTCCCCAAACCAAACCACCAACTAGGTACCAAGTATTCAAATGCCCAACAGTATGGGAGTGGGGTTCTCATTTAAGTCATCACATTCCATTTGCTGGTCCCCATAGTCCCATGGCCATATCATAATGCAAAAAACATTTAATCTAACTTCAAGTTCCCATGGTCTTTTGCAATCACAACCTTTTAAAAGTCCATCATTCAAAGTCTCTTCTGAGACTTGATGAAATGTCTTTATTGGAAACACCTATAAAATCAAAAGAGAAAATTAAAAACTTTCAACGCATGTTGGAACATAATATTTATTTCCATTCCAAAGGGGAGGAATTGAGCATAGCAAAGAATTACTGGACCCCAGAGTAAGACTGAGGTCCAGCAAGGCAAACGCTGAAACCCTGTAGCTCCATATCTCGTGTCAAAGGGCTTAGATACTCACCCGTCCAGCTCTGCTACCTGTAACATACGTCTTTCTCTCTGGCTAGTTGTACTCTGTGTGCATCACTATGGGCAGATATCCCAGGGGTCTGGCATCTCAAGCTCTTTGTGTCTAATACAATTCAGCCTTCCTTTCTATAGCTTCATGTCATGGCCTCTCAGGGGCCCACACAAGGCTCCACCTGTGCCATATACCTTGCCTCGGTGTCTCCCTGAAAACATAGAGGAAGATTCCATGACTCTTTTACTCAGGTTTCCTTCATGATTCTAAACCCAGCACCTTACTGATGGCACTGCCAAGTTCTGCTACCAGCTGGAGTCTGCCCCTTTGAATCACATTTGTAACATTTTGAGTGTTGTTCCTGTCTGGGAGCAGGCAATTTTCTTTCACAAGTTGGAAGCTCTGCAGGATGTGTTCTGGCCCTGAGGGCGCCCCTCCCTCTATTTCAATGTGGATTCGCTTTCCACTTAATCTCCTATTTCCTTCAGAAGCATTGGCTGAAAACATCAAGTTTCTTGGTGCTCTGTTTCTCTTTAAACTGCACATTTTGTATTCATTTCTGCCTCATGTGATCTTTTTATTTTTTATTATAAAATGGTTACTAGTAACCATGCGACAGAATTGACATTATGCTGTCTTAAAATCTCTTATACCAAAGAAATGGGTTCATTACTTTTCAATTTAGCCCCAGGCATGTTCTTAGGACACAAACAGAAAGCAACTATATTCTTTGCCAAGGTAACACAAGGATGGTCTCTAGGCCAATTGCTAATGTTGGTCTCCTCTGAATCCTCTTGAGCTTCCACATAGCTTTTAGCACCCCTCTCTTCAAAGAGCATACTAGGAGGGCCATTAAACTCTGCTTCAATGTTCAACCTCTTTTATAGCCTAAAGTCCCAGAGTCTTCTGGTATGGGAGGTCCTTCAGTATTTATGTTGCTTTCATTGGTTAATCAATAAACTGCTTGGCCTGATAGGGCAGAACTTAGATAGGCGGAGAAGACAGAACAGAATTCTGGGAAGAAGAGCAGAGTCAGGCAGATGTCATGATTCTCTTGCCCGAGACAGATGCTGGTTAGACTCATGCTAGTAAGCCACAGTCAAGTGGCAATACACATTAATGGAAATGGGTTAAATCAAGATGTGAGAGTTAGCCAATAAGAGGCTAGACATAATGGGCCAGGCAGTAATTTAATTAATACAATTTCTGTGTGGTTATTTCGGGGGTTAAGCTAGCCAGGCGGGATGGAACAAAAGGACCCGCCCCTCTTACTACAGCCTTCTATTTTTATCTAAAAATAAATGTCACCCTTGTCACAATAATAGCCTACGCATAGTACCAACATCCATGTCAGTCACTTTTCTCTTGAAGTGATAAAACAGCAAAGTTTCCCCCCCCCCCCCGTGACACACCTCCTCCTATAAGATATCTCCTAATCCTTCCCATCAGTTCCACCAACTGGGGACCAGTTCCTTAAATGGCAGGATCTATAGGAGCTTCTCACTGGATCTACCACAGCATGTGGCAATAAAGTAGAAAGGGCAAAGGTGGGTCTCAGTCTGGTTAATTCAAGGGTAAGAGCTTATCTTCAAGGAGGGGACAATAGGAAATTAATCTCAGGGGAGATTTTTAAAAGTGGTGTTATGGTTTGAGTGATAATTGTCCCCTCTAAGTTCATATGTTTGAATACTTCTTCACAGGATGGGAGTGCTGTCTGAGAGATTGTGGAACCTCCAGGAAGAGGGTGCCTAGCTGGAGGAAGTGGATTGATAGAGGTGAGCCTTGAGGGTCATATCCTGGTTTTGCTTCTAGCCGCCGACTCTTTGCATTCTGGCAAACTGCCATCATGTAAGCAGCTGCCTCCTGTTCTCATAAATGCAAACTGATTTGTTGGGGCCGTCATACCTTCCATGTCACAGTGGAGCATATGCCAAAAATAATCGTCCCCCCTCAAGTCGTTTCTGGTATGCCTTCTGACTCAGCCATGAGAAAATTAACACACTTAGTAGACTGAAGTCAGATGGTGCAATAAAATGATTAGGGACTTAAATTTGGTGTCTTTGGTCATGAGAAGCCATTGAAGCAAGAGGAAAAATGGGATTGGATTCATGCTTTTATAGTATCAGTCTTGCAGGTGGGTGATAGAACAGGACTTGGGACAGGGAGTACACTGAGGAAACTCTTCAGTAGCCCAAGGGATTGATGGCACTGTATTAGCCAGTATAGCAAAGGTGGAGAGGAGAGGAATCTTCTTAGAGTCTGTAGCCCATGGTTGAACTATGGGGAAAGAGAGTTAGAGAGGGACCCTAGGTAACTCTTAGGCTCTTGTTCAGCAACTGGCTACTTAGTGTCTTCTGCAGTGGGAAGGAGTTTGGGAAGTGGTTTGGGACAAAGGCAAGAGGCTGGATCATTATGTTCATCTTCTAATAACCCCATGGGATTAAAATTTTATCAGGATGGAGAATAAGTAAACAAACAAAAAATGGGGGAAAGACAGGCTATATAGTTGACATAATTAGACCCCCCCCCAAAAAAAAAGAAAGAAGAAATTTGGCCTTTCTTTGTAATAATACATAATAAACATTTGCTTTGGATACTGAATTGTAATTCTTTATTGTGACTCTGAAGTGACATTTATACTTTCATCCTTATAGATAAATGAATGAGGCACAATGAACTTAATATGACCAAGGTCACATTGAACAAAAAATAACAGCAAAACCCAGGGACAATGGTTTAAGCAATATGAGCCCACATCACTCGTGTTCTTTCTCGTTCTTTCCTCCTCTTCCTTTTCCAGCTCACCATTTGACATCTGTGATTTATCTACTTTGTATCCCTATATTTATAACATAAACCACATATGTATTTTAAAAAACATTTAAGGAGTGAATAGTACCAGGGAGTGTGTGATACGTAAGTGGAATGCCCCAACACTCTGGAGGCTGAGATAGATCAACAGGTCAGCCTTGTTTACTTAATGAGATGTAACAGGGCAGGGATAAATTTAAGTGACTTCCTGAATATGTCAAAAGTGTTTTCAACATGTAATTGATAAGAAAAATGTTTCCAAAGTTACAAATTCAATGATTTATGTTATTCTCATATAAGATATTCAAACTCAGCAGGGCAGTGGTGGCGCACGCCTTTAATCCCAGCACTCGGGAGGCAGAGGCAGGCGGATCTCTGTGAGTTCGAGGCCAGCCTGGTCTACAAGAGCTAGTTCCAGGACAGGCTCCAAAACCACAGAGAAACCGTCTCGAAAAACAAAAAAAAACCAAAAAAAAAACAAAAAAAAGATATTCAAACTCTAGGGTGAAGTTGGCACTCACAGCGCCTCTCAGCTTACCAGCCACACTTTACACGCTCAGTAATGACATGGGCTTACACCTGTCATAATGTCCAACACAGGGGCAACACCTGCCCTTCTTTCCAAGGCAGTATTCAATGGGAATATCTGGAGGCAAGGACCATTGCCTATAAAAAACCTTACAGACAATCTCTGAATGGGAATAGATATTGGAAACTTAACAAAATTAGCAATGGAGACAGGATGGAGACGGGAAGGAGGTAGACTCAATTGCAAGCTATTTCTGGCTCTTTCCCTTCTTACCCCAGGCACTCCATCTCTCTCTTTGCTTCTCTTGCATTCTCCTGGAGAACAGATGGAAGTGGAAAATGATAGGTGTCTAACACTCTTGTTAATGCTGTTGCCCCGAGCACCTCAAGCCATTGAACTTCAGGTCTCTCTATGCTTAAACACATGATATACAACCAGGATGCAGTTAAGGATACACAATGTCTTCTTGCGTGATGACAATGGTATACGAAGTGTAAATGCTAACATCCTCAGAATTTAGGAGCTCTTTTCTAAGTTCCTAAGGACCAAATCCTGCCTCTCCAAATACATCTGAATTAGACAGAAGATCTCTTTCTCTCCAACATGAATAATATTTCTGCTTACATGTAGGTCAGAGCCAGACAAATGGCTCTTGTGTCTGCAATCTATTTCAGACTTGGCTGTCATGACAACCGTGGGATTAGGCCCAGGTGTCTTCTATCTCCTGACATACAGACAGCAAGTTTGTAGGCCGGGCTGTGTCTGAGGAGTGGCACTTGGGCGGTGCCCTGGATGACTCAGCCTACGCTTCTCTGCAGGGTGTCTGACCTAACTGACTGCAAAGAGCCTGTTCTCGGTGATCACATATCTTTGGATGAGGAGAGGCGTGCAGGAGCTTGATTGGGGTTGCTTACAGACCAGGTTCCCTTGGGGCTGCATGGGGATGGGAAGAACAAGTGAGGGGCATCCTCCAAGGCATGTGAGATCCTCAAAAGCAAACTTGACTGATTTCCACTGTTCTGGGCTCTCATTTTTTTTTAATTATGTTTTCAGTTGAAATAGAATTATATTAGCACAACACCCCCCCACACACACACATATACACACACATACCTTTCTTCTTTCCGGAGGCACAGCCCACCATCTCTGGATTTTCTCCCATTCTGGAATCTCTCGCCTGTCCTCCACAACTTTCAAGTTGATAGCCTCCTTTTTTTCTAATGTGTTTGTGTGTATGCGCACACACACACACATATTTGTGCATATATTTGCTATATAAAATTTATGTTACATTCATATATATGCACAAATCTGTATAAATACAATCTGCTGAATTGGTTCTTTGGTGTTAGTGCAAACATGATTTCAAGACTGACCACTCTACATTTGATAACTGATAATGGGGTGGGGGGCTCATGCCTGAGAGAGGCTACTTGTCCTTCTGCCAACAGTCATTAGTTGCCTACAGTTCTTTACCTAGGGGTTGGAACCCTTGAAATAATCCCCCTGTCCTGTTAACAAATCCACGGATCCTTCTGTTGTTTCTGTTGTCAGTTCTAGGGGAGACAGTTTTAGAGCAGACTTCGTGGGATTCTGACTCTTAAATTCTTGATCCTTCTCTTCTGGGGTGTTTTCCGTGCCATAGATGCAGGAGAGGCAGATGTATCCACTGGGGCTGGGACCCCCAGGAGCTGTTGGTCTCTAGATCATGTCCTGCATGATTTTCTGCGATGGTTTCCATTTTGCTGTAGAGAAAGACTTCTTTGATGAAGGTTGGGAGCTACACTTGTCTGTGGGCCTAAGGATAAGATTTAGGGTGCACTAAGATGTGCTCATCTAACAAAGCAGTGATAGTAGCTTCTTTTCTTAGGTCCATGAGCTCACTAGCACCAAGAAGCTGGCTAGGTTTCCAGTATCAGCCATTCTTATCCAAGGGCACAGGTTCTGAAGTAATCAAAGAGGACAGTGCTGGATCGCCTCCTATGCTACTCCAGTTGTGTATCTGCAGATCCACTCAGCTTGAGATTCCACTGGGGCATGGATCACATCTTCTCTCCAGTGTGACCAGAAGGTCACTAGTCTTAGACCTGTGGTTCTCACAGAATCATCTGAGGACACTGAAACACCCCTGATCATCTGGCAAAACCTTGTCTTTATTATATAAGTATATAGCCAAGACTGTGAAGTGAGTGTATTGGTGGTTCTTAAGTTCCCCAGGGGATTTCCATGTACAAACGGTACACAGGATGAGCTGGGGAAGGTCTCTAGTATCCCAGAACTTAGATCAACTTTCATAAGCACACACTGTCATGGAATTTAATGATCTAAAGCCAGTGATTAATAAATTTTTGTTGTTGTTTTTAAATATTACAAAGATTCATGAATGCTTATACAGTAGCTCAGGAGGATTAGGGGCTTGCCACCAAACTTGACATGATCATCAATCTCCTTGGAGTCATAGCGATAGGAGAGAACTCACTCCGGCAAAGTTGCCCTTTGACCTCCACATGTAGCCTGTGCCACACAGACCTCCGTCAGACACACAAATGAAAGAATGAATGTTTAAAAAAAAAAACCCTAGAATACAAATTCATTTGCTTATGTGACCCATAGGTATCGATATCAGCCATGCTACAAGCTAAAGCTGCTATTTCTTATTTATTTTTAACACAGAAATGCCCCAAACACATAACTTGCGGGGCGACAGCACAATGGTGTCGCAGATCGTGAACCCGTTGGGAAAGCTCATCCCAAATCACAATAGGGGCTGAAGATCCATCCCTTCATCTAACCACGGCGAGAGTCGTGACTCAGAGACTTGTTCTACGGCATCCCACCCTGACCACGCTTGAGCTTGTCTGGTTTGCCGACCCTCTGTGAAGGCCCAGGGACCTTGGCATGCTTGGAGAACTGCCTAGCTACCCCTTTTTCATGATCTTGAGGAAACTACAGGACTTGTTCCTTGGATGCAAGGAATTCCTCTTTCTACTCATGGTTCAGACTTTCTGAACTATGGACACACTGGACAAAGGTCTTAGCAGAAAACACAGACTAATCAATTTTTAGATCCTGGAAAACTATAGAGTGAGGGAGCATTTTCCAACACGGTCTTTTATTCCTCTATGCTTTGTGATTTGCGTTCAAGTGGACATGTATGACCGTGTTTGGCTCACTTCTCACTTTTGCATTTTAGCCATCAGTTTGGGGATGTGTGAAAATATTGGTTTATTAGTCTCACAAAATGATAACTAATTGCTTATTATGGATTAGACCTTGTGTCACATGACTTCTTGACTTCTGTTGACTCTTTGGATTCTTAGGCCCTCCTAAGTTGTGAGTTACTGGCTCCCCAATTGTATCAATAAGGTAAATCCAGCAGACCATAAAACCTTGCTCAGGTGAGTGTGAGAAGTTAACATACAGGGTGGGTGGTGGTTATGTCCCTCCAGAGCCCTAGATCTGTATTCCATGCATGGCCTCTGTGAGCAGTCAGCCATCATAGCATTGTGCTGAGTGTACATGGTGGGGCTAATTTGTTTCCATGGGTGGTACAGACCAAACTAAGGGGAACACGGATGGACACACACACAGGCCCACAGAGACAGAGAGACACAGAAGAGAGAAGACACATAGAGACAGAGACAGGCAGAGAGAGAGAGAGAGAGAGAGAGAGAGAGAGAGAGAGAGAGAGAGAGAGAGAGAGAGAGAGAGATTCACACAATGACCTCCCAATTCCCTTTGCAGGGTGTCTGCCTTTGCCTCACATGGCCTCCAACATTCTATGGGACCCTGGTGCAGCTCCCTGGGAGCCTCTCAACCTTTGCATACCCACAACAGACACAGCTACCCAAGGATGGAACGATGGTGCTGTTCACCTGTAAGGCGGGCCTTCCTGCCTAGTTAAATCTCCCTGGCAATGCCTTCAGAGACATGCTCAGAGGGCTCTTCCCTAGGCAATTCCAACCCACATAAGTTGTCAATAAAAAACAGCAATCCCATGAGCTATCATTTTTGAAAAATAAAAAAAGCTTAAGTTCTAAGATGCATGGATAGAAAAGCCCCTAAACTGGAATGTTTAGCTTAGAAACAATATAAAAATAAAGACTGCCACAAAAGCCTGCCGAGAACCCAGAAAGAGACTATTCACCATGGTCCCCAAACGCTGGAGCAGACTAGACTCCTCTTTCTTCCCTCTCAGAGACTCATAATTTCCCTCAGACTGGTTTCCCTAGTTTCCCACTCAGTATTAATGTCAGAGCAAGTTCTGCTTTAAACAACCTTCAAGTCAACATTGAGTTTGTGATATTTGTCTCTCTTGATGCAAGCGACGGGATATTAGGTAACCTTTATTGCCCTATCACATTCTGGCATCAGAATCTGCCACAGTTGCTGATATTCCTTATTATTGATCAATCTAACATTTTTGATAATTGTGATTTCTGACATTGCTCATTCTTGCCGAAAGTGTGTGTCTCTGTGTCTATCTGTAGCTCCCTTTCCATATCCCCCTTCATTGCTAGGATCTATGATTTTATTACACTTTTCTGGGTCCAGCTTTTCAAGTGTTTTTACCACTTCTTTGCACTCACTCCTCTTTGTCTGTCTGTCTTTCTGCAGTCTTGTTCTTTTTGCCTCTCTGCCTAGCTTCATTGTAAACATCGCTCTGCTCACACCTCCCTCTCTTTGGTCTCACGGTCGTCGATATGCTGTGAACGGCCTGCATTTAGGAGCAGCTCCTGCCTTCCGCTGTGATCTCCCACTTCGACTCCTGGGTTCTTTGCTGTGCGGCTGAGTCTGTAAATATGCAGCGGATTGTAACCTTAGGTGTTTTCTGTTTCTCGCCTGATATCCTTGTGGCCAGAGACTATCCTATGCTTACTTTCTGACTTCTGAGTTGACGTTGGTGTTGCTTTCTGTCTCAGAGTTTCATCAGTGCCATAAATGGGCAACATCAGTTACAGGGAATTTAAGGGGTCTGTATGAGAGTCTCAGAATGAGTTAAAAAAATATGAACGAAAGCGTTTCTGTCCAAAGCTCAGTCCCCATGCTGCATGTGGCTGCTGCTTATGTGGAGATTTTGTGGGGTGGAAGTCCAGATCCACAATGCCACAAAATAGCCAGATCTACTACAAGTTCAGGTCCACAACACCACACAATAGCCAGATCTTCTACAAGTTCAGGTCCACAACACCACACAATAGCCAGATCTTCTACAAGTCAAGATCCACAATGCCACAAAATAGCCAAATCTACTACAAGTCCAGATCCATAACACCACAAAACAGGCAGATCTACTACATTTTAAAGCAAGTTTCTTCCAGGATACTGCAAAAATATCCAGTAGAGTCGTGAACTGGGTACACGTGAGAGACAATGAGATGGGTAGGCTTGCTTCACGTTTCTCTTCTCTGCCCACTGCCTTTAAGCAGTTTGTTTAATTCACCCCCCCCCCCATTTTTGCAGAGCTTGGTGGGGTGTGAAACTTGGGGAGAGGTTTCTAATCCCCAGAAGGCTCTAGAATGGTGCTCAAGGTCACCTGACAGTCCCCATGTGTGTCTTATCTTGTTGCTTTTACCCCCTCTGAAAGGGCAGCTGGACTTCCAGCTGACCATCTCGCTTACCCAATAGAGACAGCCAGCTGTAGAAAAACAGAGCAAGGAAAAAAGTCAGGAAAGAAACTGCCTGGCATTTCTTTATAGCTTAACTCATCAGGCGCCCAATAACGAAATGCTTTCCGTCTTGTCACGGGCTCGGCAGCTTTGATCCGGAAATCCCAGGTGCCCAAGTGAGGGGTAGAGCTATGAAAATTCAGCAGAATGACATTTTCCAAGGAGAATTGGATTAGTGAAGGGGAAAATGCTGCCAAGATGAAAACCTTTCAGGATGGGGGAACGATAAAGTGCAACGGCAACATCATACCTTCAGCACGACTCCCTTCACAGTGAAGGGATGTGACCTTTGTGTGAAAGGAAACCTGGGCTCTGCCACAGACATTTCGCTAATGCTAATGTTCCCGTACCCAGCTGCAAAATCCATCTGCGCCCTTCAAGTACTTTTCTTCTCCTTCCTGCTCTGGTTATTTTTCCGGGCACGCTTCTTAAACTGCCAGAACTCAGTATGATTTTACAACCTGGAGCCAAACTTGGGAAGCTTGAAGAAGAGCTGAGAGGCAGACGCAAGTGTAAGCTGACCCCCCGCCCCCCGTCTCTCTCTCTCTCTCTCTCTCTCTCTCTCTCTCTCTCTCTCTCTCTCTCTCTCTCTCTCTCTCTCTCTCACACACACACACACACACACACACACGGCTGTCAAGATAAGGGAACCCTGGGCTCTGCTGGTGTTGGGGAAAATGGCTTAGCCTCACCTGAACTCACTTCCTGCTGGATAGGCCTCTTTGCTTGGCTTGGGTGCAGAGACAAGCTCTGCCTCTGGAGAACTCAGGTTCCAGTTGCCTCTTTGTCCTGAATGCTGGGCTTGTAGGAATGCCTCACTGGTTGGCCTTCCTGAGGCGGTTTCCTGCCACTGAGTCCTGAGGGTGAGAAAATCAGAGCACAGGGGATAGTTTTCAACAGAAGAACTTTTTTCAAAACCTTTGGAAGCAGAGTAGCTTTTTCTGTGTTTTCCGGTTTTTATAGGGATTCTACAGAGGGTGCGCATGCCATTCTCTCATCTACAGATGAGCAAAAGGAGTCCGGAACCTTTACTTACCTAACATCTTAGGGACAGTGATTATAAAAGTAGAATTTGTATTTAGATTTATTTTCATTGCAGGGCCAGAATACACACACACACACACACACACAATACTATATATCTCCATATATATTCATACATAGGCATATATACATATGCACAGTAAGGACTTTATATATTCAATCTACTTCATTGTTCATACTTTCATTATTGTGCCTATCCTAACCTGGGGCTAGAGGGGTTTTGTTACTTGCTTATAAATGGCAGTTATGGAACTTTTGTTTGTTTTTCTGGTCTTGAATTCACAACATGGCTGAGGATAACCTTGAACTTTTGATCCTCCTGTCTGTATTTCCCCAGTGCTGGAATTACATGCCTGGTTTATGTGGTGCCGGGGTAGAACCCAAGGTTTGGGGCATGCTAACCAAACATTCTACCCAATGAGCCAAGCCACCAGCCCCACAAGTGTAGGACTTTGTGATCAAGAAAAAAATAAAATAAAGAAAGCAAGAGTTGAATGTCCTTATTACCCATATACCAAGCTCTTTGAAACCTCATCTCCTCTAACATGTTTGACCTTCAGAGTTGCTTAATAAGAAAGAAATCACAATGATGGAGCCAGGGAATAATTCTAAGCACTCTCTGATCTTAAGCCAATCCTGTCGCCAACAGGAGGTTGCAGTGTGGGGTTCGTGACATTTCCCAGTTACAAAAGGATTCACATTCAAGGAGAGGGAAGTTTTCTGATTGTGGCCGTCACTTCTGTCACACCTCCCGTGGGGGGGCGGTGAGCATAGGAAAGTGACTGACAAGACCGGCGAGGATTCTCAGGGAAACACACAGGGATCGGAAGGTTGAACACACCACACAGGTGGGTGGCTGACTATCACACAGCAGGCATGGGGTTCCAGTTCCTCAAAGATGTCACAGATATTTGTGGTTCATAATCTTCTCCCCGGTGTTCAGGTCTGGAAACCGAAGCCCCGTGAGATCTGGGTCAACGAAGCAGGAGTGAGTCTGACTCTCGATTCTGATTCTTCAGCCTGTGCTCTGTGACAGCTGGACCTTTGTTATCCTTCACATTGTAGGGACCAGATTCCCGATACAACTTCCTTTTCTTTGTGTGCCTTCTGCTTCTTTCTGTCTGGAGAACGGGGAATGCAGATTCATCAATGGTACGGGGTCTGCCCTTAGCCATGTAAATTATCTGACAATACCACTTCTCATTATGTCATCCCAAAAACACCCCAGCAGATTCGTCGGAAAGCACACCCCACTTTGTCTTCTGTCAGACGAGTCCAAGTGGGTGCTTCAAAACTGTGGCTTTCTAGAACTCGTGATTTTTCTCCATGTATCCTGGATAAAACCAGTTCCTTAATAAGGAGCCTTTGCAGAATAGTTGATTAGATGAGTACTGGGCAAAAGAAGTCATTAGCACTTTATTTGCAGTAGCTTTATAAAGAGAATCATCTCAGGCATCTTCACCGTGTGTCGGCCTTGTCTGCACACCTACTTCAGTCTCCTACAAGGAGAGCAGCATTGGTCCACCATAGTGGGTATGGGAAGCCGACTACCTGAAAAGCATTCAAATGGTCTCATATTAGTAGTTTCATAAGGATGAATGCAATAAAACACATGGAACTTGGCAGGTAAGAAAAATAATAGTTGGCTAGGTGGGACACGCTTCACTGATTAACATTTTGAAAGGGTGGAACCATCAGTTGGGTGGATAAAGTAACCGACATTTCGCTCCATTTCTGCGCCAAGTTGGCGCCTGTATGTGATATAAAAACAAGCCCACTTGCTGCTTGGATTCGTTCACTTGTTCATTCATTGACATTTTAGTAATCATTTACTACAACCTGCATGATAGCACTGTGACAGCTGGACAGACAATCCTCTGTGACATGGGAGGAGGGGGGAGGGTAGTGGTTGCTTTACTCATCTCTGTGATGAAAGCAACTCACAGAAAGAAGAGGTTCCATCCATCCCCTTGGGGCAGGCACACCAGCGAAAGCGAGAGACATCGGGTCGCATTGCGGCCTCGGGCAGGAAGCAGAAAGCCATGGATTCTGGTATCAGTTTCCTGTCTCCCTTTTACCTAGCCTGTGAGAATGTGCAACTTACACGAGAGCGTGGGTCTGCCCGCCTCAGTTAAGCTTTCCTGGAAACTCCCTAAGAGGCAAATGTATCCCCACAGAGATCCTACATCAGGTAAAGACAGGAACATGACCAATGCTGACAGCACAGAGCCTGGCTGTGATGTGGCCGACTGGAGAGCAGAGGAGGGGGCATGGGAGGAAAGGCGGCTTCTCTTCAGAGAGATGCTGGAAGTGAGGTCTAAGGCAGGGAGAAAGGACGGTGGCCAGCTTCCAGGGGTGCCACTTCTATGACAGTACTAGGTGAGAAGAGAAGCCGGCTATGAACATCATTTTGTAAAATTTGTCTGTTATCTAGAGGGGACCAGAGCATCCTGGAAGGTGTCATAGAGAAGAAGGACTTGCGTGTATTAGACCATGTTATCTGAATGATAATTTAGGCGTCAGTTACTGAGTTGTAAGAAAAAGGCTCAGGGTTTTTCTAGCACGGAATGAACATTGACAATTTCGGCCAGCATCGTCACTAGTGTCTCGGCAATTCTGCTGAGCTTCTGATGTCTGCCACCACTTTGGGATACCTTTTGTTTATTAAACATCAGCTTGTCCTGGGTGCAAGAGTTGGTAATTGAGTACAGAGGCCCATTCTCCCGAGGTTTCTCAGGAGGTTTTGTCAAGAGCCTTTGTGGTCTCATTTTCTTTAAAAGTGAAGCACAAGATGGGAATGGTGGCTGGGGGGGGGGGAGAGGGAGCTGCATGTTGAATTCATATTCACTTTGAGCATGTGTGATAACAATACAAGAGAAACGGAACAGTGAACTGGCTTGCATATAACCTCCTTTGGAAATAAAAGAAAAATCTTTCCTTCCATCCAGTTGGGGTCCATGGCCTGACAAAGTTCCATGGCAATTACTTCCTAGTGCATGGCATGTCCCATGTATGTTCCCATGTGTGCAGCATGTCTCATGCATGTTCCTGTGTGCATGACACATCTCATGTATGTTTCCATGTGCATGGCATGTCCCATGTATGTTCCCATGTGCATGGCATGCTCCATATACATTCCTAGGTGCATGCCAGAGGATGCAGAGCAAGGCCTGCTGGGCCAGCGTATTCTCCAACAGTCAAAATTGAAGTTTTATAACCAAAGGGCAAAAAACTTCTATCTTCATTGCACTGTCCTGAGTACCTGTTCTTGCTTATTTTCTTGGCACGGTCATTTAATTTTTGTTTGTGTCTCCTGTGACATATTGAAATCACATCTCACGATTATGCATAGATCTCTGGGTCAAATTAGCATATTCAGTAACCTGCTGGTGAGAGGAATACTGCAGACATGTCAGATAGGTTGGGGGAGAAAGAAGCAAGAAGAGACCGGTACAATTCCCTGACTCCAGTTGGCTCACAATGAAACCACTGGGCAAGGGTGGAAATGGCTGCTTTAGAAAGAGCTGGCAAGTAGGTAGTCAACCATTGCCTACGGGCAATGGCTCATTCGTGTGTATTTATGATTTCATCTTCTCAGTTAAGTACAGATTATATATACTGTATGCAATTTAGCACGTCATTTCCGGTGGAGTTAGAGAAAAACACAGGTGGGAACTGGTGGCCAGGGAGAGAGCGCTTGTTGTTTAAGCACGAGGCCCTAAGTTTAGTTCCTCAGCACCCGCATACAAGCTGGGGGTGGTGCTGGGCACCTGTAACCCAAGTGCTGAGTGGTGCAGAAACAGGTGGGTCCTGAAGACTTGCGGGCCAGTGCATCTAACTGAAACTCAAAGTTTAGATTCAATGAGGAGGCCTAAACTCAAATTAAAAAAAAAAATGGAGTGCTATAAAAGAAGTCATCCTAACTTAAATGTCTCTGAATCCTTTTGATTACTCCACCATCTTAGGAAAATATAATTGAGTGCCTACCTCCATATCACCATTATTTTTAAGCATTTTTATTCATTTTATAAATACTCATATAAAAACTGGAATATGTAATTTTCAAATGACTTAGCTGACACAAGGTTTCTAAAGCGATTTGTTAATACTGTTTTGATGACAATAGTAAAATGAAGTGTGTTAATTATGAAAACTTTAACTGTGTGCTTGGAGATAGGAAGCCTCATTGTGTTCAATTGGTCTCATGTGTTCAGCTGTTAAAAGGTTGTTTTAGGCTAATGTGTACCCAATGGTAGAGTATAGCCCTACCATGTGCAGTGCCCTGGGTTTGGTTCCCAGAACGTTACAAACTGTCATTTTAGCTTTAGAAGGCCGTGCAAGTTAAAATGTAGGAAATGCATCCTTGAATCTTTTGTTTGTTTATTTTTGTTCTTTTTCAAGACAGGGTTTCTCTGTGTAGTCCTGACTGTCCTAGAACTCTCTCTGTAGACCAAGCTGGCCTTGAACTCACAGAGATCCACCTGCCTCTGTCTCCCCAGTGCTGGGATTAAAGGTGTGTGCACTATTGCCCTGATACATCCTTGGATTTTATTTGACTGTTTGCCAGCGATATTCCAGTCCCAATTACCAACTGTGCAAAGCTTTCTTTTTATTGTTTTTTTCTTTTGAAGTTTGCCTTATAAACATCAGCCCATCCGGACACCAATTGTTATTGCGACATTATTAGAGGGTAGGTGTGGTGTGTGTTATGCATGCTAAAAGATGAGACCTGAAGCCAGTAAACATCCTTAGGCAGTAGAGTGTGGATGGGGCTATACAGAGAAACCCAGGGGTGTCCGCATGCTCTGATCTGGAAGGTTCATGTGGGCCTGGAGAATTGTGAACACAACCTAGTGCAAAATCATGAGCTTACTAAGAACACAGGGAGATTTTAAAAACCTGGTTGCAGTTTTCAAGTGTGAAATGTCTGTGTGATAGCATTGTACTGCAGAGTGGAAAGGTTCCACAGGCTGGAGGCTGTTCCTAGTCCTTCACCTCCACAAGCCCCACACAGATGTGGTCTCCTGAAACTGTGCCTAATTATTCTGATAGATTTTTTTTAACGCTTTTTCTACTAGAACATCATGCCATCTACAAACAGATCTGTTTTTACTTCTGTATTTTTTAGTTAACATACAAAGCAGCAGGCAGGTTTCGTTATGACACCTTCATAGTCATATATAATTGTCCCCAGCTAGTGTTTCCTCCCTCTGCACTTCAGTCTCTCCCCCTGACCCATGGGACTTCCTGTCTTAAAAAAAAAAAAAAAGTACAAATAGAATCACTGTATGACTCAGCAATTCTACCATAGCTGTGGCCTAAAGTAATCAAAAACAGTTGCTTAGATAGTTTTTCGTAAATATTCAAACCGGATTAATAACAGGGTATCAACAACACTGATATCCACCAATGAATAATGAATAAACACAGTTCAGTATAGATCTGTATATAGCTGTTAAAATGTTTCTTTACTGTTGGTGTGTGGTGAAAAGCAGCGAAGCATTGATAGATGCATGCTTCAGCGTGGCTGGAAACATTTGCCATGTGAAAGAACCTGGTCCCAAATGATCACACGATGAGTGTGTGTGCATTTGAGTGTGTGTGCACGCAAGTGTGAGTGTGCACAAATGTGTGAGTGTGTGTATGAGTGTGTGCATTTGGGTGTGTGTGAGAGTGTGTGTGCACGCAAGTGTGAGTGTGCACAAATGTGTGTGTATGAGTGTGTGCATTTGAGTGTGAGTGTGTGCATGAATGTGTGTGCAAGTGGGTACCTGTGTGTGTGTACTAGAAAACAATAAGGCTTTCCCAGTGAACTTCAGGTAAGAGAACTGCTAATAAGAAAGGGAATGTTGCAACTAATTTTCTTTGTGATTGGAGCTACAGTCATGGGCTACACGGGTAGACGTTCTGTACCTCATACGAGTCCTGAAGTTGCTTTTCTTGTCTAACCTCCGTGAGTTGTAAGAAGAACCAGTTTATTTTTAATAGTTTTACGTTAAATGCTGGTTTCCATAAAATGGATTTTATGAAGAATTGAATCTTTTTAAAAAAAAAATCCTTGTTAGAGCCATCAACTCTAGATGTTTGGTGGCTTGAATTAGAATGCCCCCATAGGCTCCTATGCTTGAATGCTTAGTCACCGGGGAGTGGTACTACTTGACAGGGATTAGGAGATGAGGCCTTGTTGGAGGAAGTAGTGTGTGTGTGTGTGTGTGTGTGTGCGCGCGCGCATGTGCGTGTATATATGTGGGGGGGGGGGCATAGGCTTTGGGATTTAAAAGCCTTAGCCAATCCCAGCATCTCTCTCCTTCTGCTGCTCATGAATCCGGATAAAGAACTCTCAGATCCCTGTCCAGCACCACGTCGGGCTGCACACTGCTGTGCTCTCTGCCATGCTGAGAATGGACTAGACCTCTGAAACTGCAATCCAACACAGATTAAATGCTTCCCTTTATAAGAGTTTCTGTGGTTATGGGGCCTCTTCACAGCAATAAAACAGCGATTAAGACAACATGTGTAGTTGATTTTTTTAAAAATAAGTTACAATGATCACACCCTGTGACACACTCCTGTTAGCTCTGGTGAGGATTGTATCTGCTGAAAAGATCCTTCTGAAAATCGAAACTGTCTAAAACTCATTTGCAGTCTTTGTCAGGAGTGATTGATGTCATTTTCAGTGACATAGACTGAAAATGAGGTTATCAAAGCATAAACGTTGACAGGCTAATAAACAAATTTCCAGAACAATAAAGCAGGAAAATATTGTCACCGTGGAAGACATTAATAAAGCATTATTTGTTAAATAAAATTGTGACATTGAGACAGTATCTTTCATAATTGTCATTAGTCATGTATCATGCATGTTCTTCTCGTGGGTCATACTTACTATGAGTTTTTAAAGAAAAATTCTTTGCCACCGTGCCTTTCCCTGCTAGTCTTTCAGATTGCTGTTTGGAGTAGAAGTTCCCACAGTCACAGTATTCTTTGGGATCTACAATTTATGTACTTATTGCTGGCCCAATGCATAAACTGACTTCTTCCTCCTTCCAGAGATGCTAGCTTGTAGAGATTTCTTTTTCTAATACCCATGTAATAAGAATTGATGAAAAAGAGAGGTCATGAGTTAGAAAGCGAAGAGGAGGGATCGATGGGAGGGTGGTGGAAGGAAGAAAGGGAAGGAAGAAAAGTCTCGTTGTAAGTATATTATGATCTCAATGAGAATTTGCGTTCTCTGGCTCACAGTCTTTGCTCTCTTCAAGACCGCTTATGCTGCATTGGGACAATACATGGGCTGACAAACTGGAATCTTTAAGGTGCAGCTTTTTAAGGGGCAGAATCATATTAATAAGTAATTGCTGGCTGTGTCCTGTACTTCCTGTCCTATTTAAGACAGAGGTCACAGAGGAGACAGGCATTGTTGCAGCCAACACTTTACCTACCAGGCATTATCTATGCTTCCCCTATACACTACTTCATTTCCTCTTTACAAGAACCACACCAGAGTCCCAATTTTCATTTAGGAAAATTAATGCCCCAAGGAATCAAGGTGTTCTTTGACTTGGCTGCAAGTTCATTCATTCTGATCCTGCTAATGAGTGCTTATGCACATCACTCTGAAAGCACTCCCTTATAGATTGTAGATATACACTTGCTCTTTGTCTAGAGAATTGGCTTCTTGGAGCTCTGGTGGCTAACATGGGCTTCCAGACCCCAAAATGAAGGAAAGCATGTTCCCCCATTGTAAAGGTCTTTCTCGAGACACCCCATCTCTGCAGCTCACCTCACCTTCCAGCATTGCCTTTACTCATCTGTTTGTTCCGGGCATCTGCAAATTAAATATTTTTCCTGGTACTTCCTTTTCTGCCTTATGCTATATATTACTCATTTGTAAAGTGCCAAATATTTGCACCTGTTATCATTAGGCTTTGTGAACTTTTGTTTGTTTGGTTTTGTTTTTGAGACAGTGTTTCTCCATGTAGCCCTGGCTCTCCTGGAACTCTCTCTGTAGACCAGGCTGGCCTCAAACTCAGAAATCCACCTGTCTGTCTCCCAGAGCAGGGAATAAAAGCATATGCCACCACTGCCCAGCTGCTTTTGTACTTTGTGAGTGTGTGTGTGTGTGTGCGCGCACGCATGCGCACACATGCACAGGCATGCACAGTACCCAAGGGAGCCAGAAAATCCCATGGGTCCCCTGGAGCTGGAGAGATGATGACTGCACTGCTGGGCATAGTTGCTGGGGATAGAAATGGTTCTGGGAACTGAACCTGGGTCCTCTGCAAGAGCAGTAAACAGTCTTAACTGCTAAACCATCTCTCTTGCCAGCTTTTATGAGATTTTGATGCAATTCATTTTCTGTGTCTTCCTTACAAATAACAAACACAACAAAACAACAGGAAACAGTTGAGCTATCAAAATAAATCTAAGAGATGCCTTTTTGATGGAAGAGGGTCATATGTCTATTGGTTAATAAAGAAATTGCCTTGGCCCTTTTGATAGGACAACAGCTTAGGTGGAGTAGACAGAACAGAATTCTGGGAGAAAGAAGCTGAGTCAGGCAGTTGCCATGATTCTCCCACCCGACACAGACGCGGGTTAAGATCTTCCCTGGCAAGCCACCTCATGGTGCTACACACATTATTAGAAATGGGTCAAAGCAAGATGTGAGCGTTAGCCAGTAAGTGGCTAAAACTAATGGGCCAAGCAGTGTTTAAAAAAATACAGTTTCCGTGTAATTATTTCGGGTAAAGCTAGTAGTGCAGGAGCCGGGCGGAGGGAAAGAAGCCCGCTGCTCCTCACTACACCTTTTGGAATACAGCATCTAACAAGTCCTGTGTGCCAGCAAGCAACTATGCTCAGTCATCAGGGGCCTTGGGAACCAGGCAAGCTGCTGTCTATCTAACTGGGAATTTCCCTCTGGGTAGTCACTGACACCTGACCTGATACACAAGGGTCAAAATCATAAACAGGTCTAGATTAACGGCCTTTAGTTTGGATTTTTCCTTCAGAGAATTGTAAGCTTCCCTGGGTTTTTTACTTCTTTCTCTGTGAGATTTACGGAAGGATACTCTGTGTGTAGCAGAAGGTTGCTGCAAAGACCAAATGAAGAAATGACTAAATGGTGCTTCCTGGGGCTTAGGCATGCCCCTGGTAAATGTTATTGTTCCTATTTGTGGAACACTTTTTTTCACTCCTATCAATTTACTATTTGCTTTCAAATCAGCTGACTTGGTCATTCTGTGAAGTTAAGTTCAAGTTGAGGTTCTGTGAAAGTGAGAACAAAGATTGTCTTGGAGCTGAGTTAGAATGAACCTGAGTTAGAGTGGAGCTGAGTTAGAAAGGACCCTTGTAGTTGGTTGGAATATGCTCTCTGAGGTTTTCCAGCATGGAGGCTGGATGTGCAGTTTGCAAGCCCAGGGGGATGGGAAATGGCATTGTGTGTTTTCAGGCCAGTAGGAGCAGTGCTATGGTTAAGAGGGGGTTGGATTGGGGTCTTAGTCCCCAGGCAGTTTGTGGGAAAGGGCCTTTTGTTCACAAGAGAAGTTGAATGGAATTCCTGGGCATTTCACTTTGGCTCAATCCAAAGGTCAGTTGCATCTGAAGGTTGGCTTGTCTGCAGGCCCGATGAAAGGTGCAGTATCTGAGCCAGAGTGTTGTTGTACCAGCGTTTCTCTACATTGCTTTCTTCTTTGATAGTGTTTTCATTTTTGTAGCATCCAAGAATGAAACTTTCTAATGGGAAGGGAGTTCAGCAATCATACAACAGTTTGCTGAAGATAAGGAATCCAGATAAGGGTACAGGCAGAGCCAGAGAAAGGGGTCCTTTCTCACATGGTTGTAAATTAGAGTTGTCTGGTACCCTGAAGAAGGTGACCTCATCCCAGCTTTGAAGAGCTGTATCCTTGTCCCTTCCCATCCCTCATGGCAACATTACTATGATGCTCTGGGAGATCTATGATCTCTTTTTCCTTCCCTATGAGACCATGACTGTCCTAACCAAAGTCTTTAATGTGTGGTTGAATGCATGAGTTCAAAGGGCAGTTTTCCTCCATGACTTCCTGAACTTTGATAGATCCTTAGGATATCAGGGTGATGAACTTTCTGCCTGTCTTTTGAAGGATGCTAGTACTGGAGCATAGAAGGCTCACCTGAAACCCACCCTGAGTCGGTACACTTGGGCTTCCTGCTGTGCAATTGACAAATCAAGGCCTTGTCTGAGCTCACTTCATCTTTGTACAGTACTAGGGCAGTTGCCTTGACTTTCAGAATCTGGATTTATATTTCACCTGCCTTCCTTGAGTCTAGAGAACTGGCTACCCTTGTGATGTGGGATACCCCTCTGTATGCTGTGAATATGTTTTATTACCGTGGTTAATGAAGATGCTGCTTTGGTCTATGGCCATATGGACTATAGCTTGGCAGGACATCCAAGCAGAGATAGAGAAAGAAGGCAGAGTTGAGAGAGATGTGAGTAGCTGCTGGGGAAGCAAGATGAGGCAGCAAGCCATGAGTCTTGTGAGAAAATATAGAAGAACAGAAATGAGTTAAATTAAATTGTAAGAGATAGATAATAATAAGCCTGAGCTAATAGGTCAAACAATTATAATTACATTAAGCCTCTGAGTGTTAGGGAACTGGTGTGCAGGAGACAAACCTCCATTTATACCCTTGCTAAGCCATAGTTCCTAACCTGGGAAAGATAAAAACAAACAAACAAACAAAAATGCTCATACCTGGTAGGTTTTCTGAGGTCTTGAGTAGGAAAAATAATTAATGACTTGTTTTGCTCCCAGAACTCCAGAGTTCAGAAAGTTTACAAGTAAAAATGAGCAAGAGTTAAGGAAGAATGACATTCCCTTTCTCACCCTTTGTTTCTGGAACAATCACTGTGATGTCGGGACTGGCTGGAGCTTGAAGATGGACAGCTACTAGCTCAGGAAAGAAGTCACCATGCATGAATTTTTAAATGTTTTGTTTTTCTCTACATTCTTATTTTTTCTTTAAATGATTTTACATGTCTTTATTTTACCATTTTTTTTTGACAGAGATCCTCACTATATAGCCCTGACTTGCTATGTAAGCCAGGCTGACTTCAGATTCACAGAGACTTACCTGTCATTGCTTCTGGACAGATAGGATTAAAGCAAGTAAGACCACACATACCCTAAGTTTTTAAAGTACAATTTCTCATGTCACTTTTTCTACTGATTTGGAAAGTGGAATATATTTTCTTACTATGCTAGAAATTCTAATATTTAAAATCAGCACACGTAAGGTTAATCATTAGAATATATAATCAATATCCCCCAAACAATATCGGCCTATTAATTTCTAGTCTCACCATTTCCTCTGAAATATTATCATTGACTTGATTTTATTTTTAAAGTTTTGTTTATTATATTTATGTACATTGTGTGTCTATTTGAGGTGTTAAGCCATATCTCTTTTGTTTTCTTATTCCATAAATTAGATATCTTATTATATTATTATTTTACCATAGATATCTGTTCTGATTTACTTCTACAGTTTATTGTTTTGGGTCACAAGTCTTTCTTCTAATCAGACATCTGGCATCATTTTATTTTCTCTAAAGAAAGTACTCTGGGTGTTGTTTGTTTTCAGACAGCATTTCCTGTAGTGCAGGTTAGCCTGGGCCTGGCTGTGCAGCTGAGGGTGAAGTTGAACCTCTGATGCTGCTGTAATTACCTGTGGAGCAGGGGTGTGGAGATGACAGGATCAAGCCACCACAGTAGGCTACAAGAATAGACTTTAAGAAATATTCTTTTTACTGGGAGTTATTCTGGCATCATGAAGCTCTTCTTGTTCTCTGTCTGTTGCGTGAGCATTAGGACACTCATTCTTTTCAGTACAAAAAAAAATTGTTCTTTCTCCTCATGCAACTGGACCACGGGGCATCTCGCCTTTGTAAAAGAAGAGACTGCAGACATGATGGCTTCATCATCATTTTCCTCAAATTCTCTCAATTCTCAGCTTGGTTTGGAACCATGAGTAGACCTGGGGACTTTCTTGAATTTCCTCTGATTCTTTGACTTATGGCATCATAGAACTCTAGGGCTGTCCCCCTTCCAACCCAGACAAAGAGGTCAAAGAGAAACAAAAATAATGTAATGTACACATGGGGTGAAGTTATTGTTTTGTCTTTTCTATGATGAATAAGAAAAATGAAGTCACAATGAATACCAAGACTCGGAAGACACAAGCTTGGGGTCTTTACACACAGTCTTCCTCTTTAGCTGTTATGGTATAGGATCAACAAAGGAGAGTACATGCCACACAATCAAGCACAGCACTGGAGGAAAATAGCAGAAGCATGTGTGCGACCATCTGGAAAAGTTGTGTTCATTTCACGTTGACGTAAAATGTTTGCTAAACGGCTTTCTTCCAGTTTTTCACCAAGGGCAAGGTCTGAATTTCATTTATCTCTGATCCCAGTTTTTCTAACAATGCCTGTGGTGTGTTGATGCTCAGTAGTTATCTGTTGAATAAATGAGAAGCCGCCATTATACTAGGATTGTTTGGCAGAAAATGTACAATTGAAATGGCAGAAGAAGAGGAGGAGGATGGGGAGTGGGAAGGAGAGGGAGGAGAAGAGGGAGGAGGAGAAAAACCTTAATCAACTTCTCCTTTTTGCCTAAGTCGTTTTTCTGAAGTAATACAAAATAAGCTTTGGAAAGCAGAGTCCAACAATACTTGCAGATAGATTCAAGAGAATCTTGAGCAGAGGACAAGGAAGTGAGGAACTCCCAGGATTTTCATAGGAGAAGCTTTTAGGGAGCTGAGAGGTTGGTCTGTTATCTGTGAACTGTTAGAGCCCATGAGACGCCACTCTAGACATCAGGGTTGAGAAAGGCCTTACCGGGAAGAGGGAATGATGCAAATATGTGTAGCTGGATCTTAGTGGAGGTTTAAGGTATCCAGGAAACACATTTTTTCTGCTTTGGACCTGAAAATTCAAAGTGAAACTTTGGGTAAACACGAGTCACTGGGTGATACGAATTCAAATAGTTCCCACAGCTTTTGGGATCTAGAAGTTATGAAATATCTTGACCTGCTGAACTGTGACGTGATAAAAGACCCAGGGATGGAATGGTTGTGAAACCATGAGGCTGTGCTGTGTGTATACAGTTACACGCCTCTTCCTCTTCACCTAGTCCAGAAAACAATCGGTCTAGGCGTTGTTTCTTACACTGCACATGTAATTATGAGTGCAGGCCAGTCTCTGCAGAGGGGAAAGACAAGGCTCGTTACAGGAGAATGCTATGCTAAATGTGAGCATTAGTGGTATGAGAACACATACATAGAGTCTGCAACCAACTTCTTGGGGCAGGATGGAGGAGTCCCAAGTAGTCATCTCAGGTGAAGTGATATTTAAACGGAGACCAGAAGGATCTGAGGGAGGCATCTCAGAGGCAGAGATGGAGGACTCCAGTCCAGAGATGGTACATGATACAGGCAACCTAACAAACTCAGGAATAGCAAGGTCTGGGAACATCTGAAAATGATTATGGGGTCGTGGGGGGAGTCTGCAAAGATAAAACTGGGAAGAATGGGACCAGGTTACAAAGAGTCACGACTACATGAAATGTCTCACTTCCTCCTTGGCAAATGAGAACACACTCAACTGTCTCTGAACCTGTGGGTCATGACCCCTTGGGGACTGAATGATCCTTTTACAGGGTTTGCCTGAGACCATCAGAAAACATAGGATTTACGTTATGCTTCATAACAGTAGCAAAATTAGTTGTGAAGTAGCAATGAAAATCATTTCATGGTTGGAGGTCGCCACAACCTGAGGAACTGTATTAAAGGGTCACAGCGTTAGGAAGGTTGAGAACCACTGTTGTAGACCATATTGAAGTAGGGTAGGGACAAGGTGGAGAGAGCTGTTCCAGAGGCTGTCACAGAGCTCACGGAGGATGATGGTGACTTGAACAAGATTGTAAATAGTGACAGTGAAGTTATGTGGAACGTGGAATCTGAAAGATATGGTGACTCCCAGAACAATACTCAGGGTTTCCAGAGTTCTCTACTGATGTGCCAGCTTCAATATGGGCTGTGAGAGGAAACTGCTTAGATTTTAAACAGAGCTTCATTAGAATGAGTTTAAAGTAACATTGGGTCATCAAGGTAGAGGTGTCCTGTACTGGAACTGGAACTCAGGAAGAGAGTTGGGTTAGAACTCAAGATGTGAGAGCTATTTTAGTAAAATAGCAATCGCAGTAGTAAATAAGTTCTAGTTCTGAAAATGGATGAAACGGCACACTTTGAAATCCAGCAGAGTGAGAAATCAGAGAGAGACTGGGAGGAAGGACAAGGGAGAGCGACACTTGAGGAAACGATGAAGAAGCTGAGATGCCTAAGCTATATTCAAGGCATAGGAAAAAGGCAGGGGAGACCCAAGTATTTGCCTGAAGTAAGAAAGAATTCCCAGGAGGAGGAGAACACATCTGGTTGGGGTGATTCCAGCTGTGCCGAGTATTTGCTGGCTTAGCAGCAAGAATCCACGGGGTTCATTTGTATGTTGTCTCAGGTGGCCTCTGAGGGCGGCGTGATGGGAGGTGAGATGAGGAGGGGGCAAGCCTTGCTGATGACCCAGCAGTGGAGAACAAGGGGAGGCACCCCTGAACTCTTCTCTTTAATTTTATAGTAATTCTGTAGTGTTTCTCTTTCCCTTTAAACCACAATGTTTTCAGGATACAACCAAGAGATGAAGACCAATTGACATGAGCATGGGTCCAACATGGGGTTCCTAAGATCTGAATCTGCCCCCTGAATTTTAATCCTTGCTTCATGTACTGGCCATGCCAGTGTGCTTAGATCTCTTAAGCTCTGAAAAATTCAGTGTATTCATTCATAAATTGGGGGTGATGATGTATACACACTTTGCAGGTTTGGTCCAAAGTCTTCAGTGGGGTGGGCTTGGTGAAGCCCCTGTGGTCTGCCCTGTCATTTCTGTCAGGCCTAGAAAACACTGCTAATTTTCCCTTACCTTCTCCAGAATATCTCCAATTAGCTTGAGTAGTGGGTGAGAATCTTTATTCACCTTCTATAGATGAAAATAACTGAACCAGATTGACACAGGTACTTAGCCAGAGTACTAGAGCTGGGCGCAAGCCTTGGGAAACAACGAACAGGAAGCCAGCCATACCTATCTTTCTGTATATTTTACAGGCTGTGATCGTGTCTCCAGACTCTCCCCTGTGCCCGCCCCTGCCAAAATGGTCTGACTTGGAAGGATTTATAAACATCACCCCCAGATCTGACTTATTGATAAAGATGGAACCAAATGACCCCTAGGCTCTCTGCTTGCAGGAGTTGGACACTAGGAAACCTCTCCCCTCACTTCCACCTTCCCAAGATGAGTGTAGAGTGTCTTGCAAGCCTTAGCCATAGAGTTGGTCTGGTGTGGTTCGTGACGAGCAGCATGACTTTTGTAGGATCATGTTTGTCCTGTGACGACACCTCTGTGTTTCAATTTCCTCAGTTATCTAGAGGAAGCAATTAGACACAAGTTTAATTCAAACAAGAGCAGGAACGCAGTTAAAGTGAGGAAAAAATACATAAACTCTACACACAGGCTGTGACATAACATAGAACAGGATGTGACGTCATGGAGAAGGAAGATACTTAGCATTATAAAGAAAACAGATTTTTTTTTTAACCAAGATTCAAATTTTGCTTATTGAAAAGCTATTGCACTGTGTGGTTCTTGGTGATGCCTCTCTGGATCTGAGAAAGAGAAGGGTAGAGACTATTCACTGAACGATACGTTATAGGCCACTGATGCCATTGTAGACATAGCCTGGAATTCGCCACCTTCATTTACATAAGGGAGATTGGACTCTGTCTTTGTGTCATGGTGAAGTCTTGGATGACAAAATGATCCTGGAATCAGCTCTGAAAGACACAGTATCGCTGTCAGCCCTGTGCCTTCATTTGTTGATGTTGGAGGAGACCTGAGTAATGTAAGCAAGAGAAAATTTTAAATAAACACAGTGAAGGGAATCTTCCTTCCCAAGAAATAAACATGAAAATACCACAATGGGGGAAGAGGACATTCTTCAGTTGGTAGCATGTTTGCCTGGCATGTACAAAGCTCTAAGTTCAATTCCCAACAACACAGAAGCTGGATGAAGGTGAGCATGCCTGTAACCCCAGGCCTTCGGAGATACAGGCAGGCAGATTTGATGTTCAAAGTCATTCTCAGACATGGCAAGTTCAAAGCCAGTCTGGACTCTATGAGATACTTTCTCAAAAACCAAAAAGCAAGCAAACACCACCACTACCAACAGCAAACCCGTTGGTGAACTGATTGACAAGTTCTCAGGTCCTGACATGTCATTGGGATGGCTGGAGCATTTCCTCTTACACACAAGACAGAATCTACAGCTGAGAAAACTGAACATGTGGGGCTGAGGGGGGCAGTAAATGAGGGGCTGTGGGTTGGAAATGAGGAAGAATGAGCAAGCACTTTGAGATACCTGCACACAGCCATGGTCCTCTTGCACAAAACTGACAAGTTCTCACCTATCTCCAGCCACTCATGGAGCACGGAAGAGCAGGAGGAACGGCGAGCTGGAGCAAGCGCTGTCAAGAAGGTTCAGGCTTCTGGGGTATCTGCTCACTGTGATTCCAAAGTACAAAGCCATCCTCAGGCTACAGGAAGATAAAAATCTGTTCTTAATCCATTACCATCTTATCTACCTCCCGCGACTCTGAAGTGATGTTTAGGTTGAACTTATTTTCATAGAATAATCAAAGTCAGATAGTCATTCATTTATTCATTTCTTCTTATTGAATTACAAATAGGTTAAATAAAGGACTAGGGCTTCAGAGGGTTAAAATAAATATAAATATCATTATCAGGGGAGTTACAGTCTATTAGGAAAAAAGTAAGATATATACATAGATGAGTATCATACAAGGCAGAAGATGATTATTGCCATAAATGAGTTTGGAGTAGGTTCCCTTGGGCAACCAAAGAGGAAGTGGGGGATATGATTTTCAGAAAAAGTAGCCATTGGGAAAGATAACAAATCCCATTTCTAGTTTAAGAAAAGGGGAGAGGGTCACAGAGACCAAGGGAATGGTTCAAAGGAAGTGTGGTTTGTAAAGGTGGTGATGGGACATGAATCTGGCTGCCCAGACTGGGAATACACGAGAAAGGTTTTCTTTGTTCGAAAGTCAATAGCTAGGGCTTCCCTAGGCCAAGGGAGGGTACGGGCAGTTCTGAACAAGTGCTATCTATATTCGTTACTGTGCAGGGAAAGTAGGGCCAGGGAGAAGATACAAGTTGGATCCCTGGCACCTGAGTAAAAATGTTGGCGCTGTTCCCTGTGCTTGGGATTTCCATGCTGGGATGACAGGAACAGGAGGGTCTCTGAGGCTAGCTAACTGACCAGCTAACCTAGCCTAACTGGTGGGATCAAAGTCCCCATGAGAGACCCTGTTTCAAAAAAGCAAGGTTGCTAGCTTCTGAGTTTCCTGTGAAAGTGAATCTCATACACGTGAATACATATAAACAAACATGTACACACAAGAAAACATCCAGCCGGTTGGTGACTTTTAGGATGGTACAAGGTTGTGAGGGGTGAACAGAAGGCGAGGAGAGGAAGCTTAATCAGAAGATGTTGGCAGTTTGTGAAGGATCAGGTCAGCAGGAGACGGAGGAGATCAGGGTCGCTGTGAAGTTTCCTACCTGGTTGACTGCAAGGTTCTTGCACAATGCACAGCAGGCTCACACCTGCTTCTGCTGGGCTCTGCTTGCCAAAGAGGCCACAATGGGCTCTTGGAGCAGCGGCAGAGTATCAGATGCCCACCGTTGTGCACTGGGCATGCCTTCGATTTGTTTTCTTTCCCAATCTTTTTCTCATCTCCCAGGCATGACTCACCGGCTGGGCCTGGTGGGTGTGGGTCCCACATGAACTACTCTTTGTTTTTAGTCTCCTCTATGCATTCAATCAATGAAGACAGTTCTTCCAAAAATGTTTGGAAGGTCTATTGACCAGCCCCCTACCCCCACCACCTCTTACTAGAAACACTCAAAGGTCTTTCAAGTCCTTCATAGCGATGTCTAGAAATTTTATATTTCTTGAGAACTGTTTGCAAGCTCTGTTCTGCAGACTAAAAATAGACAGTAAAGTGTGTCTGTTCTCTCCAAGTTTGCATCCTTTGGAGCAGGAATCCTTCTGTGTTTTCCTCTCTTCCTCTCCTCATTTTAAATCTCCTTCCTTCCTGTCTTGTCCCAGTGCTTGCCCCGCCTCTGGTAGCCACATGGGCGAGCATCTTCCTCATAACTATTTATCAAACAGAGAGGACTGTGTCTAAAACCCTTAGGAGCTCCTCAGTGCCTGTTAAATGAACTCTTGCTTTACAGACATCCATTTACTGTGCACTGAGATCATAGGACATTCTACTGCTTCCTCCTACATGGGTTTTTGCCAAGGAGGCTTGGCTAACTGGCTAGCTAGCTTTTATGTACCCTCCTACATCTGCCTCCCATCTTATCATTGCTAGGATGACCAGCACATGCCACACCTGGCGTTTTAATGTGGATGCTGAGGACTGAACTCTTTTATTTGCAAGGCAAACCCCTTACCAACTGAGCCATCTCCTCAGCTCAATATGGTTTTGTTTTTGGAGAAGCCATGTCACTTTATTATCATCAACATGTGTGTGTGTGGGGGGGGGAGGCTAAACAAAGGTGAATTGATAAAAATTTAGATCAATGGACGTGTACTTACTAGTCCAGGGTCTCTACTGCTGGTTGCCTCTAGTTGTAACTAACATGGTTAATTGTTTATATTCATATACAAAGAACTTTTCCATCATGGGATTGCCACTAGGACTGAGAGCTGGGGATACAGGGAAATTTTAGTCTTCTCAGCAACTTTTTGACTCTTCATTTATGAATGTGATGTATTGAATGGGACAAAAGCTGGCGTTTAGAGTCACACTCTGGGGCTGCCACACTGTCAACGTCAACTCCAGAACGCTCACTGTAACATGAGGATGACCTTGTCTACTTAATGCAGAATGATGAACACAGCAAAGGGGTGGCCTCACTGTGGATGGAAGCTGGGCATCTAAACAGCCCTCAGGGGTTGAGATAGTGCTAAGCCACAGTGACCTTCACTGTTCTTACACCTGCAGGCTTCCCAGCCCATAGCAGAATGGTGTTGCCATGCAGGCCGCTGTGGTTAGGATGACCTATGCTTGATGTGCACGAGCTTTGGGAATCAGATGCCTGTATTGTCCCATGCCCTGCCACAGATCTGCCATCAGCATGGGGCAGGTGGTTTACACCTCTGAGATTCAGCATTCAGATAGGTCAAATGCTGGACTCATGCCTATAGTACTCTGATTACGTACCTCTCAATGATCCCTCTTGAACATAAGACAGGAACACCTTCTGTCTTCTGTCTTCCCAGACAATTCCTTCTACTCTTTTGAGCTCAGCTTGGAATCCCTGTTCTCTGAGAGTCAGTGTGAGTTGCTAGGACTTGCCGGTTGATCACCCACATAGCTTGTACTGCCTGGATCACACTGCCTCCATCAAAACGGGGTTTCATCTTCTTTGTCACCAGGGCCTGCACATGATAGGGTGCTCAGCCAGAAGTTACAGGATAGAAATGGCTGCCACTAAGGCCCTGTGGTGGTTAATACAGGGTGTCCACAGCCCAGGATCTAGAATCACTTAGGAGAGGAAGCTCTGGACATGTCTATACAAGAATTTCTAAGCTTTGCTAATTGAGAAGCTCCACCCTAACTGTGGTCAGTACCATTGCAGGGGCTAGGATCCTGGAACGTATAAAAAGAAGAAAGTGAACTGTGTATCAACATTTATTTTTTTCTGCTTCCTGATGCTATGGATGTCCTTGTCACCTGCTAAGTCAAGCTCTTGCCACCATGCCTTCTCTACCACAATGAACTGGAGCATCACATCGTAAATTGATTTTGTCATAGCAAAGAAAAAAATAACTGATACAGGATTTAATTGCTATCTGAATGTGTGCATTCAAAGATTTCCATTTAGATGGCATTTTTTAAACAGAGTTGTAAAAAGAATACCAACAAACTTATCATAAATCTACTCATTCAATGACTTCTCTCAACATTTGAATGAGATATGATATGTATGGGGACTATAGCCTTTCCAATTTCATAGTATAAGATGGAAATGCAAGGAAATTCTCTAGGATCCCAAGAGGGCTGGTGAGGCCCCACCAGCACAGAACATTTTCACAGCAGAGTTTTTGATGAAATCAGAACCTCAGGTTCCTGACCTCATGTTTCATAATCAGGCAATGCTTAAATCAGAGAACTTTGAAGGGGGTATTTTTCTTGGGGCAATATGGAAAAAACATGTTTGCCTATGACTAATTCTACCCCACATGAACTGTTGGTATTATCTTTGAGGGTTTTTCAGATAAATAGATTGAAGCTGTTGTCAAGTTTGGCTGGATAAAAGCAAACAGACCTAGGGTCTTTGGATGTGTCTGCCCTGCCACAGAGTTGGTCCCTCCCACCTTGATGCTTTTGTGGTCTGGGGAGTTGGGGAAGGGAAACACCCACATGCCACAGGGAGGCACACTCAGAACCATGGTCATGAGTCACCAGCCAGTGAAGTAGTGAGAGATGCTTATGCTGCCCAGTCTGGTGTCAGAGGCCGAGGACACTAATGTAAATAGACACCACCCTCACACTTGGCCTTGAGATGTTCCTTTCATTATGGTAAGATATACAAAATAAATTGTACTTGTTGAATATCAGAAGCTTAGCTAGAGGAATGCCTGCTTTGCCAGGGATGCAAAGTGACACATCCTACCCCAGCTCTGGCTCTGTGGAGGAGTGCCTTCCTCTGAGGGCCTTGATCACTGCTAGAAATAGAGACCGCGAATTATTTATAAGTTGCAGTCTCCGAGTCCTGTTAGCACTAAAACAACGTTAGAAATTAGGGCTATCATGAACAATATGATGTCTCTATTGGGAGAGATACAACTAAAAAATATTCTTCAGTCACAGTCAGCAAATGCCTCCCTTAATTCTTACATATCTCGGAATGTCTATATGCCACATTCCAGGCCCACAAATCATTCGATGAAAACATTCCCAACCACAGTACATTGTCCTATTATTTCCTGTTGCTGGGTGGTTTCTGAATCTATCCATGGTTTGGGCTCCTGTGGTCAGCTGTTTCTTCCTGCTTGTCGAAGACTTTATCACTTAGTTAAGTCAGTTTATACAAACGGTGGTATCAGCCTGGCGGTGGTGGCGCACGCCTTTAATCCCAGCACTTGGGAGGCAGGGGCAGGCGGATCTCTGTGAGTTCGAGACCAGCCTGGTCTACAAGAGCTAGTTCCAGGACAGGCTCCAAAACCACAGAGAAACCCTGTCTCGAAAAACCAAAAAAAAAAAAAAAAAAAAAAAACAAACGGTGGTATCATGGCATCATCCTTAGGACCCAGCAGAGTTTCCCTGGTGCACACCAAGATCTTTAATACAGCAGACACAGACCTCTGCTTCTTTGGATTTTTTCTCTTGCTCATTTGGATCAAGAGAAACAGTCGTCTAAAAGTGACTGCTGTGTCGTTTGGGCATCTGTAGTAGGGAGCTGCGGGCCTCTTCCCACAGCCCGGCTCCCGCATGGTTAGCTTTATACCCGAAATAACAACACACGCATTGTATTCTTTTAAACACTGCTTGGCCCATTTCTATTCATGTGTGTAGCACCCCAAGGAGCGCTTACCGGGAAGATTCTAGCCTACGTCCATCCTGGGTTGGAGCTTCATCGCATCTGCCGGGGAGAGGGGAGCATGGTGTCTGCTCCAGAGAGCAGAGCTATCGAGTCTGAGCTCACTTCCTCTTCCTCCCAGCATTCTATTCTGTTTACTCCACCCACCTATGTTTTAACCTATGAGGGCCAAGCAGTTTCTTTATTACTTAACCAATGAAATCAACAGATTGATATATGACACTCCCACATCAGGCATCATTTTGAAAAGTGATATTTTTCTAACTCTTTAGGACCCAGAGGTTCTCAACCTTCCCAATGTTGTGACCCTTTAATACAGTTTCTCTTTATGTTGTGGTGACCCCCAACCGTAGAATTATTTTGTTGCTGCTTCATAACTGTCATTGTGCTACTGTTATGAATGTAGTTATGTGACCCTACAGGGTTGCGACCCACAGGTTGAGGACTACTACTGTGGACTTTTTCTTGTTGTCCCCTCTATGGCCCCAATTTACACTTCTGTCACATCAGATCAGCTCTGCTTTTTGAGGCTTCTGATGTCCTTTTCAAAGCGACACTATTGCTCACCGATAACAACACCTCTCATTCATTTGTCGTCCTGTGACACCGAGTGGTTTGCCCAGGTCTGCATGCTTGCTTTGGTTTTCTTGACAATAGAGAGCAACCATCATCAAGATTTTATGCCTACTATCTAGAAAATATCTATTGATTCCTAGAGTGTATTCATAGTTTGTTTCCTTTAGCTTTGGCTTCTCTTTGGATGTATGTTTTGCATTGGCTTCGTACTGTCTTAGCCTTCTCTCTTGGTTTCCCCTTAGATGGAGCTGGTGGTAGTCTGGAGGGCTAATAACCAGGAATGGTGTGTGTGAACCAAATGAGGATGGAGGCCTGGGTTGGTTCTTTCAACCCTTATGTAGTTCTTTCTGGAAAGCTAGGACACTGGACTTTGGAACAGAACTGATCATCACCTTGAAGTTTAAGACACCTCCTTCCTTTTATTAGGTCTTTTTCATTGGAGGTGGAAAATTTTCAAATGAGTGCTTTGTGGGTGTTTTGGTTTATGGTCTTGTTGTGGGCTTTGGTGTGTGTGCTGAATGGCATCTGTTGGAAACCCATGCAATGCAAGTGCAAGGGAGTTGGGAGGTGGGGGCTCTTAGGATGAGATCGGGCCTCAAGAGTGGGCTAATGCTTTCATCCAAGGGGTACCCCAGGTGGTGTTCATTATACTGAGAGTTAGTGGGTACCTATGGGTGTTGCCTTATGAAAAGATGAGCCATCCTCAATGTATCTTTTTCTGTTTTTCCAAAGTCCTGGGTTGGAATGGCACAGCAAGGTCACAGGCAAGTTCCAGCCCCTTGATCTTGGACTTCCCAGACTTCAGACCTGTGAGTAAATAAGTTTCTAGTATTATAATCGCCCTGCTCAGATATTCTCACAACAGCACATCAGGAACTAAGAGGAAAATAAGTATTTCTATAGGTTCATCTTTCTGGGTGCTTATTTGCCACACACCTGTGGTTTTTAGGGCAGAGATTTGTTCACGGTTCTTCCAGAGAACTCTTTCCCGGGTAGGTATACATAGAAAATGATAGAACTAACTGGGAGACTCCGGGTCAAGAGTCCGCACATATCAGTAGTCATACTACAGCTTCCTTACCCAACCTAAGGCTACAGTGTCCAAATATTGGCTGAGGCGGGGCACAGGACTTACTCAGAATTCTTACCTTCTCTGAAAAAGAACCGTGGCTTCTGCTACCAGTTGTGTGCACAAAGATTGGAGCATTGTCTTCTACTTTTTCTAATGATGGAAGCCCTAGGGGAAGATATTCGACCACACTGTTCGGGAAGTCTCCTTCCTGCAGGTTGATACTGCCTGCTTTCTTAAGTCCGTGTCTCTAAGCACCATATGTAGAGATGTGTTGATGGGAGGCAATTTAAAATAAGAAAGAATAGAGCACAGATTTCAAACCGTTCTTTCTATGCCATTGCATACACTATAGTATTAAAACATAACAAAAAGGAAAATAAAAGAATCTGTTCTAACAATCTGTTCCATGAGTCTTGAAAGAGACACAAAACAGATCACCCGAGATGAGATGTATGGCTCCTATCCTACCTCCTCAACCCGGCAGAGACAACCCCAGTGCCCCGAGTGAAGAAGCTTGGAGGGCTCAGCTCATCCATCCCCTTCTTTGAGACAGGAGTAGTAATGAAATCATCGCTTACTGAGGGCAGTTATTAGCCCTGAGTGGCCAGCACAGAGGCATCATTTCTATTGCCCTCCATAGGATGACTCGCAAATTACTGTGTCCTTCAAGTCCTGTGGCTTATAAAGTGGACCAAATCACATCCGAGGATGTGGTCTGCTCTGAGAGTGATGACAGATGCCCTCATTTCTCTGAGAAGACAGATGCTCTGAGCTCACCATGCTGAGTCAACAGGGGAACTTGTACCTATGAAAGATAGTAAAGAATATAGCGTAAAGTGTGACTATAGTAAAGGTGAATACCTCTAAGGACTGGTATTCCTCAGCAGGTCCCAACTTCTATTGGTGCACTGATGTACTTGCTCAACTGCCTCTGTGACTTGGATACAGAAATGTCTGGGTTCAAACCTTGGCTATATACCTTGGTGGTTGAGTGTGTGTCCTTTATCCTATACAACAGGGCTAGTATGTATTTTGTTTGGCCTTTTGGAAGGGCCAGGGGAAGTGTCTATCTTAGGCAAAATGGAGGTTTCATTCACTCAGTCTTTCTTTTCTTAAAAAAATACATTTTTAATTGAAATAGATTTACATCACTTTTCCTCTTCCTTTCTTCTCTCCAGTTATTCCCAGCTACCCTCTCTAGAAGCCCTCTCATTGCCATCACTTTTAAGTGGATAGCTCCTTATTAGTGTTACATATGTGTGTACGCATATATGTGCATATATTTCTGCACATATGTTTAAATGTGCATGTATTTGTATATTTACACACATACACATGTATGTACACACATACATACAGAGATAGATATGTACACACATACACTACTGAGTCTGTGTTTGTTGGTGTACATATGGTTTTAAGGCTAACCACTCTTCACTGAACAACCAATAAGGGGGCTCATTCTTGCGAGAAGTTGATTCTCCTTCTCCCAGTCATCTCAGTTGTCTGGAGCTCTTTGTCGAGGGTTCAGACCCCAGTTGAAATATTTTCCCTTCCATGTTTACGTGTCCATTGATATTGCCATCATTTCTGTCTTATTTATGCAGTCGTGTTTATAGAGACTGTTTCACGGTAGACGTCTTGGTAAACTGGTCCTTACACATCTTTCTTTCTACTATTTTGTGATGTCCCTTGAGCCATAGACACAGGAGCTGTGATGTAGTCGTATCACTGGAGCTGAGCTCCCCACAATTTGTTGATCTCTGCACTGGGTCCAGTCCTGATTTTCTTTGGTGGTCTCCATTTTCAGTGGAGAGAAACTGTTTTGATGGGGGATGACATCTCCTTTTATCAGTGGGCATAAGGATAAAATTTAGACCATAACAAGGAATGGCGCTGGTCTAGCAAAGTGGTGGTAACAGAGTCTTCCCTAAGTTAAGATCTTCCTGCAAATCTGACCATATCATAGCCTATGTGACTTTGTCATTGTTTTGCACCCTATCTGTGAAGTCCCCCACCCTAGAATCAATTGAGTTTTAATTACCCATGATGATCCTCGTTGCCTGTCAAGGATTAGTGTATAGCAGCTGAGCTCTGCTTTCATGCATTAGGAGGAGTTTTCAACGTATTTACACATCTGCTGGCGGCTTCATCTTGTTTTCCATGGACATTGAGAAGACACAGGGTTTAGTAGTCCTCACTGATGGTACAGTTTCAGTTAAAAGATCAGCCTCTCTCCCTGCCGACCTTGGCCTTGTTTTCCAGTGGATTCTACAGAAGGTGCTTCAACTGTGTTTAAAGACAAGGAATCTTATTTCCTTCTTCTAAGACTGGGTTTTTATCACTGGAAATTTCCATATTCATTAAAATCTTTGTAGCATAGAAGACTGGATTCCAGGGAGATAGATGCCAGGGTACAGATGGCCATTTACATTGACAGAAGTCACCGGGAGCCAGTGAGCTTCCTTCTCTTATCTGGTCAAGAGGGGCCTTGCAGGGCTATCTCAGGTATCCCAAGGGAGTTTGGGTGTGAACTTTACTAGTAGATGCTACTCAGGGCCAGAGTAAACAAAAGCAATGGTAAAATCCTTCTAGATCTGCTCCTTCTGTTAATGAACAATGCACAGATTCAGTAGTTGCTAAAATGCCTACTATTTATATCAGATTCGTCATGCCTTGGGCAATGAAATATTTTTAAAGATAAGTCTAAGAGCCAGGTTGCTGGCTTTATTTCTCAGTTAGTTTCTGTTTCCCCTGATGAGCTGATGATTAGTTCACATGTAGATTAATGAATGATATGCAATATATTATTAAAATTTGTAGTTAGTGCAAATTCTACCAATCACTTTTTACAATGTAGAGTCAATATCCAAGCTCTTTGCATTTGAATAATGCTTTGTCAACATTTTATCCTTCCTATGTCTTTCCATGGAACTCCTCAGCTACTGAAATCCCTGACACTTCTCACAGGAGCTAGGGGTTCATTCCATTCATCTGGCTGGGAAAGCCTAGGGTTTCAAAGGTATGACCTCGGGAGCTGTTAGCCAGGAGTCTTTTGTGAACTTTGGAAAGTGGCTTCGTTTCTCTGTTCTGATCCTTATTTACAAAATGCAGTTATTCATCCTGAACCACCAGCCTTCTAAGAGTGTAAACGATGGGCACCAGCTCCTCCCTGTCCCAAGGCAAATCCACCAGTGAGAAAACACTGTGTGAAGCTGAGATCCGGAGTTCCCAGACCCCAGGCTCATGCTCCTTTCCAGACTTCATTTGCTCTCACCCCCCCTCCCCCCAGTCTGAGCATGCTCTGCACATGTCTGGATCACCAATGACAGACGTTCTTTCCCATGCATCCCCATGGACAGACATTCAGGCATCCATGGCCTGGGGACATATAGACCAGGTATTTTATGTATGTGAATGCATTCTTTCTTTCTTAATGTCTTGAACAAAGATTAAAGAAATACATCTCCACCAGCGGCTTGCTCCCAGGAAAATGTAGGTCATTAACCTAGTCTCATTATAGTGAGTGCACAGAAGTCCAGGGCCAGAAGAACCTTGATTTTTTTTTTTTTTGTTATAAGTCTGATGAAATAAATCCTCCTGGTCACTTCTAAAATCTCCTGTAATTGAATCCCTGCCAGGGACAGCTGGCAATTTCTTCTGTACAGCCCATCTGATAGTTCCAAAATCACCCAGGGCTTTTCTGATGCTTCATCATTAAGTCCTTTGTGTAGAAAATGAATGTAGATTGATTTACAAGAGATTTTTTTTAGGGGGAGGGGTATTTGATTGGTTGCTAAAGCAATTAGTTTTCTGTATAATATACCTTTGCCATGTATAGTGTCTTTATTTCTGGTTCGGAACATTCACTGTGCCAAACAGATTCACCTGTCAGCTTGGCTTAATTAGCTCCGAGGATGCAAACCACTTAATTTTCCCAGCCAGGCTCAGATCTCCGTAGCTCACATTCATGGTCTTCAGTTCACCCCTTAAGGATGCTCACCTGGAAGGTATGGGTTATACAGTGCCTACCGTGTAAAGCTAGTGACAACAAGGTTGGGACCAAATAAAGGGGGGCATCTCCCACTCACAATGGTCATTGTCTCAGACCCCTATCTCCAAGGCAGCAACCCCAATGGCTGCTTTTACATAAAGAAACAGCAGACAGCCAGGTCAAGCATGATTCATTCTAAACCTACAGCATGAAGTCTCCCAAAGGTTTTTGTAAACTCAGGAGCCATCTTGTTATTTTTCGCTACTAAAATATGGTAGGTTGCTAATAAATATATATTTAGTCTTTGTCTCTAGGGATAAAGGAGCTATGATACTTGATCTTTATTGTCAACTTGGCTGGGTTTTGAATCACCATGGAATCATACCTCAGGATGTGAATATTAGTTATTGTTCTGTTGCTGCTTTAAAGCACAATGGGCAGGGCAACCTACAGAAGAGGTTGTCTGGGCTTACAGTTCTAGAAGGTTTGGCTTCCTGATAGCAGATCCAGGAGGCTGAGGGATCACATATTGAACAGCAAGCACAAAATACAGAGGCTGAGCTTGACATGACATGAGTCTTTACCTCTCAAAGCCTGCCTCCAGTGACACATTTCCTCCCAATGGCCACAACTTCAAATCCTCTGTGTTAGGATTCAGGCATTATGCTGGTCTACCCTATGGTCATCTGACAGGATGCACTGTGGCGGCACCCTGGCCAGCCCAGGGTCCTAGTCTGTATTCAGGTGCAAAGGTCCCTTTAAGAGACAAGTTCTGCTCACTTCTGGTCTCTCTTTCCTGCTGTTCCTCTGAAGGGGCATGCAGGACTTTTCCTGTCTCTTCTCTTTTCTCTTTCTCCCTCCCATTCTCTCTTCCCTTCCCTTTCCCTTTATCTCAAATAAGCTCCACACTCAAGCTCTGTCTGCATGGTGCATTCTCTCACTTGCAATGGGACCTGCTGCAAAGGTCTGTCACATGCAGTCCTTACCCACCTTGGGACCCGCCAGCCCACTTGCACAGTAACAACACTTCACAAACAGCTACCAACTGGGGACCCTAGACTATGGTGGACATCTCCTTTTACCCACCACACTGTCTATATACTACTTCATGTCCTGTGCTGGGTCCCAGCTGCAGATACAGGGGAGAGGTAAAATGAACACTAGCATTTGTCTCTGTCTGCTTCCCGAGTGTGGCTGTCCTGTGCCCTGCTGCCCTTCACACTCCCATTGCTGTTCTCCCTCCGACATGAACCCAAATAAACTCTCCCTTCATCAAGTTGCTTTGGACAGGTGTTGAATCACAGCAATGAGAAAAATGACTGACGCAGCCATTAAGGTAGAACATAGTCAGTGAGCCAAGACTCGAGGCCATTTGGTAATCCTAAGATTTACCTGCTTGGGATGTGTATGTGTGTGTGTCTCTGTTTGTATGTGTCTGTGTCTCTATGTATATGTATGTGTGCGTAGGGGTGTGTATGTGTCCATGTGTGTATGTGTATGTGTGTGTATGTGTGAGTCTCCTTCCCACCCCATTGTATATAAACCATATCAAACTAGATCAGAGTTATGTCGGGGGCAGAAGTCCCCAGAAGAGGAAGATGATCTTTGTAAGTTGACGGCACCAAGTTTTATATCTGAATGTTGGCATGTGAACCTGTTCCTCCCTGCTGCCAAGCCTGGCCATTAGGGACTGAAGTTCCCTTGTTCTGAGGAGACTAGCTGCCCCAGAGGAGGATGAATGGACCCTGCCTTGTTCTGGCTTGAGCAGCCTCCTGCCTATAGAAATGTTTTCCTGCACTTGGGCTGAGCTGAGCTTCATTTCACAGAGGCAGAAACAAGCCAGCAAGCCCCAGGGGATCTGGCAGAGGAAAATGAAGTCATTTTACATCTGTGGCAGTGTGACTCAAATTGGAATCACACAGAGAAGGATGCTGGCTACTTTGTTTGGCTCTTTCTGTGCTTCAGGAGTCTGGCTTTCCTTAGCTTCCTGGAGGGAGGAAGTGGCTATGTATGGAATGCCCATTTGCATTATATAGTCGGGGGGGGGGGAGTGGGCTTTCCCTTACATAAGGCATCTAGCTTAAGTCTTACACTCAGTTCTATAGAAGCAAAACAAGAAGCTATTGAGTCCATCATAAGAATCAGGCCAGGATTCAGTTGAGGCAAAGCTTAAAATGCATTCCCACCCCTTGCTCTCATTTCTGGCATGGTTAGGGAGTCAAGAAGCACCTATGCCATTGTCTTTGGATGTCGGCGCCAAGCAGACTGGACATGGGGTTCTATTCTTCCCAGGCCCCCTTTCCTAGCTTCTTAGTGATAGGGTAGCTTGGAGGGTTGCTCTGCCCTGGCTGCCAACTCCCCTGCTTTCCCTTCAGGTACTCTGGCTCAGTTGCTGCTGCCTTCATTTCCCCCTTTCTGCTGTGGCTTGCCTGTACTTACTTGCATTTTTGTTGTTTTTGTTTGGTTGCATTTCAGAGAAAACTTTACTGGCATTTTGGATAAAATATATTGCCAGGGAGGACAAATCCCATCATCTATCTGCTAGAACCAGGGCATAGATGCTTCTTTGCTGGTTCTCAGTTCAGCCTGTCCTGTGCATGCAATGCTGAAACCTGGCCAAACCAGCACCACAGAGAAGTCCAGGCCATAGGTCCCAATGCTTGGGTCACATTTGTTCCCAGATCCACGTGTTTTTGAATTCTCAAACCAAAGTTTCCAGTATCTGAGAAGTTATTTTTCTGTAACTCACCCTTCTATATCGTCAGACCTTTCTCCAGGATTTCCTCTGCCTTGGATCCATGGACTGTCTAGTGAACAGCAATCTTTTTCATTTCTCCCTGATGCCAAAGGTCCTGTTGGTATATCTAGCTTTGGAAAACACGGGTGTCTGGCCTTTGAACTGTTCCAATACCTTGGCTGCCTGGGCCAGTCTCTTTGCTCTCCCTGACACAGATATTGAGAGAGAGCTTAGGGATGTGACGTTCCCTCATGAGATTCTCTTTTTCCCTTTGACCCACAATGGAGCACAGGAAGAGAGCTGCATGTGTTATGGGGAACCCACTCAGATACAGTTTATAGCCAACTTTATTCTAGCAGGTAGAACTCTACGAGGGTATTTTGGGACCCAAGTATAGCACTGATTATCCAGAATATAGGGGTTTTGAAGGCAAAAACGCATCTTGGCATTTTACTTGGCAGTAGTGTGTGTGTGTGTGTGTGTGTGTGTGTGTGTGTGTGTGCAGGAAAGCAACTAAACAGAGCTAAGATAAGCAGTTAGTAGGGATAGGAGTTCTGTACAAGCAGGTAGTTTCATACAAGCTAACATAAGTGAGCTGGGGCATCTTGATCTTGGCTTCCTAGAATAGAGTTGGGTATTTTTCCTCTGGGCTTCTCATCAAGGATATAGAATTCTAGTCAATCCTAAAATGGCCTCAGCTGGAATACAAGCTGGAGGAACCCCTGTCTTTTCCTGTCACATCCATGACATAGACGACCATATGGAACACACACTCCATGCCAATGGGGTGGATGCCACTTCTATTTTGTAGAGAATAATCTGGAACAGAGATGATGAGCAAACTTCTCAAGACTGCATAGGAGCTGAAACAAGCAGCCTGCTCTTGAGCTCAAAGTATTCTCCACGTGCCTGCTACCAAATTGCAGTATACTTTTAAATTTACCAATCTCTTATTTCATACTAAAGGCTAGGCTCACACATTACCTTAGTGAACTGAGGTTCTCTGTGGGTAGAAAGCTATAACAGAATAGCAGCAGCTAAGTCTGGAGGGAGATAGGTCTGGAGGGAGATAAGGAGTCCAGGACGGACATGATGGCAGATTTGATTCTTGACAAAGAATCTTTGCCTTCTCATTGTGTCTACATATGACCTTTTTTTTGGTGCTCTAGTAGGAGATAAAAATCTCAGTTTCTCTTGGTCTCTGCCTCTGTTCTCTTAAAATTCCATCGAGAGTCACCCCCTGACAACCAAGTCTAGACACAATCACCTTATAGAGTCTCTAACTTTAAATATCATCATGTCAGGGTAAAAATTCAATATGTGAATTTGGGGAGAGACCCAAACATTTAGTACAATACCAATCAAATTAATTTTTTATCATCTTCTTAGAAAAAAACAGAGTTTTTTTTCATATTACAAGACCATTATGACATGAATTTATCCCCCCACACCCTAGACTCATGTTGAAAGTTAATCCCCAATCTGTGAGCATTAAGAGTTGGTGCCCCAGGAGACCACTTCCTTAATATAATTCCGGTAGCACAGACACCGAGAGCAACAATAAATAAATGGGACCTCCTGAAAGAGAAGCTTCTGTAAAGCAAAGGACACAGTCAATAAGACAAAAAGATAGCCTACTGAATGGGAGAAGATCTTTACTAACCCCACATCAGACAAAATATATAAAGAACTCAAGAAATTAGACATCAAAATTCCAAATAACCCAATTAAAAAATGGGGTGCAGAACTAAACAGAGAATTCTCAACAGAAGAATCTCAAATGGCCAAAAGACTTTAAGGAAGTATTTAACATCCTTAATCATCAGGGAAATGCAAATCAAAACAACTCTGAGATACCATCTTACACCTGTCAGAATGGCTAAGATCAAAAACACCAATGATAATTTATGCTGGAGAGGATGTGGAGTAAGGGGAACACTCATCCATTGCTGGTGGGAATACAAACTTGTACAACCACTTTGGAAATCAGTATGGTGGTTTCTCAGAAAATTGGGAATCAAACTACCTCAGGATCCAGCAATATCACTCTTGGGCATATGTCCAAAAGATTCTCAATCATACTACAAAGACATTTGTTCAATTATGTTCATAGTAGCATTATTTGTAATAGCCAGAACCTGGAAACAACATAGATGCCCCTCAGTCAGAGAGTAGATAAAGAAAATGTGGCACATCTACACATTAGAGTACTACTCATTGATTTAAAAAATGACATCTTGAAATTTTCATGCAAATAAATGGATAGAAAACACCATCCTGACTGAGGTAACCCAGACACAAAAAGATGACTATGGTATGTACTCACTCATAAGTAGATATTAGCTGTAAATCAAAGGATAATGAACCTATAGTCCATGAACCTAGAGAATCTAAGTAACAAGGTGAACCCTAAGAAAAGCATGTATAGATCCACCTGGAAAGTCGAAGTGGACAAAATCATCTGACAAAAATGGGAACATAGGGGTGGGGGGAGAAGGGAGGGTGAAAGAGGAGGAGGGGGAGGGGGAGAGTCGAGGAGAACTTGAGGGGATAGAATAGACAAGATGGAGAAAGGTCGGAGATGAGAGCAAGGAGAGAGAGATCTTGATTGAGGGAGCCACTATGGGGCTAGCAAGAAACCTGGCGTTAGAGAAATTCTCAGGAATCCATGGGGATGTTCCCAGCTAAGACCCTAAGCAATAGAGGAGAGGATGCCTGAACTGGCCTTGCCCTGTAGTCAGACTGATGGGTACCTTAAATATCACCATAGAGCCTTTGTCCTGAAACTAATGGAAACAGAGGCGGAGACCCACATCGGAGCACTGGACTGAGCTCCCAAAGTCCAGTTGAAGAGTGTGAGGAGTGAGAATATGATCAGGGAGGTCAAGACCATGATGGGTACACCCTCTGAAAGTGTCTGCCTAAGCTGGTGGGAGCTCGCCAACACCAGCCAGACTGGGAAGGAATAGCATGGGACAAGACTGGTCCCTCTGAATGTGGTTGGCAGTTGTAAGTCTGGGGCAGACCGTGGGGGCCACTGGCAGTGGCACCAGGATTTATCCCTGCTACTTTGTACTGGCTTTTAGGGCGAGCCTATTCTCTTTGGATGGATGGCTCAGCCTAGATATAATAGGGAGAGCCTTGGACCTTCCCTCAAAGCAATGTGCCTAACCCTCTCTGTAAAGTGGATGCGGGGTAGCGTGAGGGGTAAATGGAGGATAGGAGGAGGGGAGGGAATAGAAATTTGGATTTTTATGTATAATGAAAAAAGATAGTTTGTTTTCTTTTTTAAAAAAATAAAAGTTATGTTCAGCGAGACCGGTTTTGTCCCATGTTTTTTCAGTCCCCGGCCAGCTGGCCTTGGTGAGTTCCCGATAGAACATCCCCATTGCCTCAGTGTGTGGGTGCACCCCTCGCAGTCCTGAGTTCCTTGCTCGTGCTCACTCTCCTTCTGTTCCTCCTTTGGATTGTGAGACTTCAGTCCAGTGCTCCAATGTTGGTCTCTGTCTCTGTCTTCTTTCATCGCCTGATGAAGGTTAATATTCAGGGGGATGCTTATATGTATTTCTTTGGGTTCACCTTCTTATTTAGCTTCTCTAGAATCACGAATTATAGTCTCAATGTCCTTTATTTATGGAATAAACATAACATAATGGACAATGAGGACTACTGAGAACTGAAGAACAATGGCAATGGGTTCTTGATCCTATTGCACGTAATGGCTTTGTGGGAGCCCAGGTAGTTTGGATGCTCACCTTAATAGACCTGGATAGAGGTGGGTGGTCCTTGGACCTCCCACAGGGCAGAGAAACCTGCTTGCTCTTTGGGCTGAGGAGGAAGGAAGACTTGATTGGGGGAGGGGGAGGGAATGGGAGGTGGTGGTGGGGAAGAGGCAGAAATCTTTAATAATTAAATAAATTAATTAATAAAAAAAAGAATTATAAGAAAAAAAAATAAAAGTTAAGGGGCTGGAGAAATGGCTCAGAGGTTAAGAGAACTGACTGCTGTTCTGGAGGTCCTGAGTTCAATTTCCAGCAAGCACATGATGGCTCACACCCATCTCTAATGAGATTTGGTGTCCAGAACACTATATATATTTAAAAATAAATAAAAGTTAAAAAAAGAGTAGGTGCCCTTTTGGAAATTACTCCATAAGAGCCCCGTCTTTTTGAATGCAGTTAGCACTCATGCTGGTCCTCCTTTTTGTTCTTTGCCCTTGCACCAGTGAGGGATGTGATATTCTTCCTCCTTGCCAGGTAAGGACTCAGCAGCAAGCCTCATTGTGGAAGCAGCGATACTTCAGTAGACAAGAGACCCAACAGCATCATGATCTCAGACTTGCTGGCCTCCGAACCCAAGAAAACTGTGTTTCTATAATTTATTCAGTCAGCTGGACTGTGGGTATTTGCTTTTAGAGCATCAAATACAGAAGGAAACAAGGAGGTGTCTATGGAACCTGCCATATGTTTTCCCACAGTGATGGTTCAGCTTCAAAGCCGATGGTAGCCTCTACCCTCAAGATCCCGTCCTTGCCTGCCCTGGGCTTTGTTCTGTCTCTTCTAACATCTACTTCAAAGCTACCTCTATCCTTTCTTCCAAAGAAAGTCTTCATATGAATGAGAGTTGCAGTATGCTTTGGATTGAATCAAATGTGCAGATATGAACCCACAGGTCTGGCCTTGCACTGTCTAGGTGCAGTTTTCAAAGCTGAAATCTGTTGCACGGGTAGGAAGCTTGGATAAACTGGACTTTCCTGGGATTGCCTGTCCATCCAGCTGCCTGGTTAGCAAATGAAGAGTGGCCATCTTTAGTCCCCAAGCATGCCACATGCATTCGTGTATAAATGAGTTAGTTTTGAAGAGCAGGAGGTGAAGGAAGACTAACAAATTTCTGACTTTCTTAAAGGAAGTGACATTGGTCTGAAAACATTGTCAAATAGTTGCTCTACTTCTAAACAGTCCGGATGCTCCCTTTAGAAGCACAGCCAATTGGCAGTTAGTGGAGCCTTGGATCTCTCTGTAGACATTTCTTCTAGAAAGGACAGTGCTGGAAGAGCTGGGCCATGCTTCTCTGGAATGGCCTTGGGGAGATGGGCTGTCACCAGTCACAAAAGTAGATTCCCCCCTGCCCCAGCACAGTCCACCCGTGTGGCTTGCAAAGACTTCATGTGTTTAAATCCTTCCTGCCTGTCACTCGATTCCATTCATTTAAACGAGGTCTACACAGGAATTAAACGGGGCTGAATCTAAAAGGAGGCAGTGCTAACACAGGATGAATAAGATACTGTCCTGGCCCAGGAGAATCTCAGTAAAGAGAATGAGACAGGTAAAGGTGAGAATATGCAGAGACTGCGAGGAAGTTCATGACAATCTCACGGAAGGGAGGAAAATAGTGACAGTCTTGTGGAAGAGACCAGAAAGCCACAGGCAAGGACTGATTAAGATGAAACCCAGTGAAGCTTCATAGAGCAGTGGTGACAGCTGAGACTTGGGGGCAGGTGGGATGGGTGGGGCAGTGGTGACAGCTGAGACTTGGGGGCAGGTGGGATGGGTGGGGCAGTGGTGACAGCTGAGATGTGAGGACAGGTGGGATGGGGCATGGTGACAGCTGAGTCATGAGGACAGGTGGGATGGGGCAGTGGTGACTGCTGAGATGTGAGGACAGGTGGGATGGGGCAGTGGTGACAGCTGAGACATGGGGACAGGTGGGATGGGCCAGTGGTGACAGCTGAGACATGAGGGCTCTGGTGCAGCCCAGGTGGGATGTTAGACTACAATAGCCCCCTCCCTGTGCATGAAGAAATCACCTCAAGAGCCTTTGTGGGCACCTGGAGACATGGGTCATCCACACTCTATGTGGGCTGTGTTGGCCCTGCAGGCTTTACAGTGGCCTCACACTCCCATCGCTAATCTGCCATTCCACCCGGGAAGCTCCATGCCATCCCACTCCTCTCCACTCTACTCCACCCCATGCCATCTGCTACACTCCACGCCATTTCACTTCATTCCGTTCTACTCCACCCCACCCCACTCCTCTCTGCTGTCCTCCATTCTACGCCCGTTCAATCCTATTCCTTGCTATATACACTGTGTCTTCTTTGTGATACCATAAAGTGTATTATGCTCATCACAAACAAAACCTGAATACGACTACTGTGGAACTGCAATGGTTGCCGTGGTACCCAAAACGGGTATCAGATAACTGATGGGCAAGTGGCATATACTGTACCCGTGGGTGCACGAGACACAGGGATGTTTCCCTTCCAATGTGAGGTGGAGTGGGGTAAGAGTTAATCATGATACACCATCAGTAAACACTGTTTTAAATTCAAAAATTCAAAATATATTTCTAAAATTTTCCAATGAATATGGTCAAACCATAGTCAGACTGGGGCCAAACCTCAGGAGACAAGAAGCAGGCCAATTTTTGTGAGTTTGAGGCCAGCTTGGTCTACATAGTGAGTCTCAAACTAACCAGGGTTACATACTAAGTCAAAAGAAAGAGAGAAGGAGGGAGGGAGAGAGAGAGAAAGGGAGAGAAGGAAAGCTGATTGGGATGGAGGCAGATTGTGGGGTGCTAGGTTATGTGGCTTAGTAAGTAAGGATGTGTGTGTGTGTGTGTGTGTGTGTGTGTGTGTGTGAGAGAGAGAGAGAGAGAGAGAGAGAGAGAGAGAGAGAGAGAGAGAGAGAGAGAGAGTGAGTAATCCTGGCAACCTGAGTTCGGTCCTTGGAACTTACATGGTAGAGAGAACTAACTCCCACAAGATGTTCTCTGTTTACATGTATACATGCTCTCTGTCTGTCTGTCTGTCTCTCTCTCACAAACACACACACAATCAATAGACAAACATAAAAGATGACAGTGGAGAATGGCTGTAGCAGGGCAAGACTCATCCCAGGAACTTGAGTCAGGGACTCGCATGTGACACGACTCTGTCATCTAGGAAAGCAAGGAAGAGACACTCCTTCGCCTCTGTGAAGGTGGAGCCTCATTGCCAACTTGACCACATGGAAAATCTCCTGGGACACATACCTCTGTACATGGCTGTGAGGAAGTACCTACCACTTAACTAAGGGGGAGGACCCACATGGGACGTGAGAGGTTGGACCCTCTCAGGACGTGGGAGGCAGAACCCACACAGGACATGGGAGGTAAGACCCACTCAATACATGGGAGGCAGGACCCACTCAGGACATAGGAGGCAGGACTCACATAGGATGTGGAAGGCAGGACCCACACAGGATGTGGGAGGCAAGACCCACTCAGGACATGGGAGGCACTATTCATCACTACTGGAATGTTTAGGTAAAACTCGGGCATTGACTGCTCCAACAAGTGAGACTCGGTTGATTTTGGCCAGTACCAATAATAAAGAGACAGGTCATAACAAACAACAGAATGATTTCATCAATGTGGCCACGCTAGGAAGAGGAACACAGAGAAGTTGGCTGACCTCCAGATTTATTCTGAGATCAAGACAGTTTTATGCTTAAAACGTTGAGAGGAAGGGTACTAAGCAGTCTTGGTCCAGGTGTGGTCCTGCCTATTACTGATCCATCACTACCTCTGCTCCAGCCTCTCCTGGAAGGCTTACTATGTTCCAGAACTGTGTAATATCTCTCCAGGGAGGTGCATCCCCCTCTGTCCTACCCCAGGGCTTCAGCCTCCCTCAGGGTAGGATTTCTGGAGAAATTTTCATTCTCCGGAGTGGATTGTTTGAATATCTCACTAACCAAACAAGGTGGGGCACGGATGTTTCCTTCTGGAATACCTTCTTCCCTGACAGGATGGTCACACTGTAAGCTGGCGTTCTGGAATGAGTAAAAGGAAAAACAGGACAGCAACAGCAAAAAGGACAGAGTTGGGATCCCTTGCCTTTCCGACTGTAGGCGTAATAGGAGCAGCTGCCTCACGCTTCTGTCTTGACTTGACTGTCATGATAGCATGTACTCTCATGTGCACGTCATGTGTATTCAATTAAACTTTTTAAGCTGGTTTTCCTGTGTAGTTTGCCACTTCAAAGAGGAAAAAAAAACAGTAGTATAGCTCTGTGTGGGGGAGAGTCAGGGATGGGCCTGAAACATGCCAAGGAGGCGGAGAGACTGCTGGAGAGGATTTAGTATGTGGAGTAGCGGAGTACCGCGGAACCATGAGGGCTCTCAGACAGCCGCAAGTGGGGCAGTTGCTTCTGAGAGCCAGCCCCGTCCCTGGCAAGATCCCTGCCACGGCTGTGGCTGCTAGCTGTGGGCTCCTGGGTCCAACCCATTTATCTTTGGCCTGGCTGTCTCCACTGGTTCTGCAAACAGATCTAGGGCGAATGGATCAGTACTTTTCCTCTTACTTCAGATGGTTATAAGCATTGGAGTTCTGCCATGGTGGACTGCCATACCCGGCACAGAACACTCTCTCATTCCTACACCATTTGGGGAGACCTTGGGTGAAAATTCAAGGTCTGAGCTTATGACATGGTGTCTTTTTATTCCCTTGGTCTGTTCATTCTTGGCACCTGTTGGGGACTACCATATTGGAACAGGAGGTTCCACTGTCCCTGATCACACTGATGTTGGAACACCAGTGTCGATTTCATGGTTCCCATCTCCCAGACCCCCACCTTGAAAGCTGACTGACATGAGGAACGGTACCTTCAAATGGACGCTAGCATATACACCATCCAACGATCCCATACATCCAAATTGCTTTAAAAACAAAGCCAGCGCCTATGAACAGTAGAGCTCTAACTGTGTGTGTGAGTCAGCCTTCCAGAAGTCTCGCCTCCAGGCACGCCTGACACCCTTTCTTGCCGGATGCTCAACTTTCACAAAGGATGGAGGCTGCTCACAGCCTTCTGGGGAATGGATTGCCAGGTTCCACCGGCAGTTAAGAATAACAGACAAATGTCATCTAGATGAGCAATTTCCACGTGGATCAAAAGACACACTCAAGTTACTGACAGAGGTAGCCAAACCCTTTAACTTCAATAATATCATTGCAAACCCACAAAAGTCTCTGGACTGAGAGAGCGCCGGTGTGGTGTGGGAGCTGTTCAGACATTCCTTCCAGGTTAGTAGAGTATTTGCAATTCAGCTCTTTTACTGACGTGCGTCTTATGTAACAAAGCAGCAGCCAAGAGGGAGAGCTAGAATCCCGGGCTTCTTAAAACTTTCCACTGGATGCGCACAGCCAGCTGAAGAGAGTCAATGAACACGCCTGGCTCTCCTGCCGTCTCCATCAAATGCCAGAGTGTGAGATGGAAGGCCACAGTGCTCAAGTTCATGGGCTCTGGTAGGAGATGGTGTAGTGTTAGAATCCTGATGCTCTTGGGAGCTGTATGGCTTGGGGGAGTGTTTCTTGCCACTGCTGGTTTGGATTCTTCTCACCTTCCACGATGACTTTTGTCTTTTGGGTAGGGCTACTGAGGATTTGGGAGTTAATGCATGCTAGCTCAATCCAGTTCCTGTACCAAAGGATCCATAGGCATGAGCTATTATTTAAAATCAGATTATAAGTTTCATTTTTAAAAAAATTCAGGTGCTACTGCATTTTATTCTATATGTCTTTAACACAAAATAATATTTTCCCCAAATTTCTAATAAAAATGACCCTTCTGGGTAAGGTGCTAAATCTATGTTTGCCTTTGCCTAAGCCCTGGGAGCATGATGAAAAATCTAACTCTAAGGTCAGTGGGTATTAAGAGAGAGCTTTGTCACCCTAGAAAGAGAACAACTGATAACTGTGTTCATTAGAAGACCCTCCCAAAGCTGTGCTATTCCTTGTCCAGATTAAGGAGTAAAATTCGGTCCCTGTAGGTGAAGTTGCCATGGAGGAAATCACCTAGTTGCCTCAACTTAGTGTTTCAGAATTATGGTAATATTTACAGCAGTCAGTCCTCCAACTCTGTCTTGCGTTTCACTTTCTGCATCTTCAGCTACCAGGAGTCAACGGCAGTGTGTCAATATGCGAGCAGCCCCAGAAATAAGCAATTCATCAAATTTAACTAGCCATGTTGCAGTGTATAGTTAGAAATGCTGCATTTGACTATTAATTGTCGTGATTAATTTCTCACTACCTAATGTATAAATGCAACTTGATCGTGGTGTATATGTGTAGGAAAACATGTGTAGGGTTTACTACCATGGTTTCAGGCACATCCTGTGGGTGGGTCGTCGAACGTATCCCCTTGGATAGCAGGAGACAGCTGCCCGCATGAACTTGTTCGAAGTTTTGTTGCAGCTAAAGACCACCACAACAGCCCTGACTACAGGCCCTGCAGTCAAACACTTTGTAAACAGGAGGGGTAGTACCTGCCTGGGATACTGCCATTCAAGGGGTAGAAAGAGGAGAATCAGAAAGTAAAGGTTATCCTTAGCTACACAGCAAGTCTGTGGCCATCTTGGGCTACCTGAGACCCTGTCTGCAAAACGAAGAACAAGCAGCAGCCACAACTCTAAATAAATCCCCAACATAATCAGTCCATAGTTAAAGGAAAAAGGCATTTCTCTGAAGGAGACTAAAAATAACAGTTCCTGATCAGGAAGACACAAATGCAGACATTGATGCTGAGCACGTCACCTCTGAGAGCATCGCCAGATAAACCTGCACTTGCGTCTCTAACCTGGGTGGCATGGTGTGGTTTACATTTGCAAATATGGATGTCAGGAAAGATGAGATGTTTAGAATTTCCTTTTTGGAAATTTCTGGGCCGAGGGTTTGAAATCAGAGCCTCCTGACTCCCTCGTAAGGGGAATTCGGAGGATGCTGAAACTTGAGTCCTTTATGGATAAATGGGGTAGAAATGTATCGGTTGAATCTCCCATGACATACAGGAGTTTTAAAATTGGTGGGGGTGAGAGGAGAGCACAACGTTGGGCAAATAATTTGGTTTCTATGACACCAGACTAGTTAAGTGATCCTTCCATGGACTTTGCCTACTCAGAGAGAACCTTCCATCCCTAGCAGATTCCCCTCCACACAGTACCCTAGCAGCTGGACCAAATGAAACAGAGAACTCAGCATCTCCTGGGGGGATACCTGCCAGCCTTAACCATGAGACATGTTCTAGGGCTTCTAGCTGTCACTCTGAGCCAAGAGTGAGATTTGCAAACACTGGACTCTCGGCCTATCTGTTCCTGGTGACACTGTTGTGTGTAAGAACAGGAGATGTGTTGTACTGCAAGAGCCCTGTCTCCTTCTCCTCCAACACTCTCATTCCACCCTGATGGTCTGGAAAAAAAAAACAGAAAAAAACAACCCAAACAAAACAAGAACTATTGTCAAATTAATAGCAGCGTTTAGAAAAAAGAGAGTGGGACAGGTGGCAAGATTCCTGGCTGTTGAGTTCCAGCCAAAACATTCGGCATTTTTTTCTTGTGGGGGAGGCACTGGAGCAGGCTGCGAGTCTGTGAGTCAGCAGTGAGGGGCGGCAGCGGAGGGGGGCTGTTCCTGAGCATCCTGCCTGGTCCTGAGGAGAATTAGTCAATTCTTGGAAAGAGGGACATGTTCAGATCACCCTGATCCCCACTTCCAGATCTTGGCCTTAGTCGGAGGACCTAGTCATCTAATGGAATTTAGTTTGTTCTGCGTGGTGTACATGTGTCATTGTGTTTTGACTTAGCAGCAGGCCCTGGCTCCATCTCTTGCCGATTTCACCCCAGGACTGTTTTCCATAGCAACTTCAGAAATAACAGTGCATTGCAAAGGGCCCAACTTGCCCTTTGGTGAGGCACATGCAATGCTGACAGACAAGCATGAGATAGGGAGCTGACGGGGAAAGAAGATGGAGACCGACACATTTGGAGAGATGGGTTATTAGTAGGTTCTGAGAGATGAACGGAAATGCCTAGAAACTCATCTCCTCTGCTTCCTGACTGTGGAATAAGCTGTGACCAGTTTTTCATACAATCACTGCCTTGACTTCCCCAACATGATGGACGGTACCGTGGAGCCATTTCCTCTATAGACCCTTTCTTCTTTTTTTTAATATTTATTTATTATGCATACAATATTCTGTCTGTGTGTATGTCTGCAGGCCAGAAGAGGGCACCAGACCTCATTACAGATGGTTGTGAGTCACCATGTGGTTGCTGGGAATTGAATTCAGGACCTTTGGAAGAGCAGGCAATGCTCTTAAGCGCTGAGCCATCTCTCCAGCCTGACCCTTCCTTCTTTAAGTTCCTTTTGTTGCAAATATTTTTTTTTACCACAATAACCTGAAAAGTAACTAAGAAACTTTTCACTTTTTTACTTACCTGGAGTAAAAAGTAAAAAATAACTTACCAGGAAAAAAAAAAGCAATTCAACATATCCTCTTCAGAATAATGAGGAAGTCTGAGGCGATGTATGACTGAGAGTCCCAAGAGCAAACAGGAAAAAAAAAATGAATCCAGGGGTAGGATTCTGCCTTCTAGACAATTCCATATTACATGATCTTTGTCTGATCCATCTAGAAAGCATGATGTGCTGGGGTCAGGAGGGCTAGCATCCAGTTCCAACCTGAGGACAGCTCATTGTGCAATTGTGGCAAATGGCTTTCCCAGAAAGTGAAATGAGTTGGCGTAGGTGATTCAGAGAACATTTCTGCTCAGACACCCTAGCAGTCTCTCAGCACAAGCAAGTGTTCCAAGTCAGGCCAACATTTAAAATAAATTACCCAAGTATGCATAGGTTCAAGGCACCAATAAAAAGAGGGGATTCTTTTTTCCTGTTTTTTTAACTAAATTTTTTATTTATTTTACATACCAACCACAGTTTTCCCTCCCTCTTCTCTTTCTACCCCTCCACTCCCATCTATCCACTTCTCCTCCATTCAGAAAGGGTCAGGCCTCTCAGGGGAGTCAACAAAGCATGTCATATCACATCGATGATTCAGGACCAAACTCCCCTCCCCCCCATATCGAGGCTTGGTGAGGCATCCATGTATGGGGAAGAGGTTCAAAAAACCCAGCTCCTGTGCTAGGGACAGATCCTGTTTTCAGGGCTAGGGCCCCCACAAACAGTCCAAGCTATACAGCACCCACAGGGCCTAGGTTGGTCCCATGCAGTCTCTCTAGCTGTTGATCCAGAGTTCTGAGCCCCTCTTAGTTCAGGTCAGTTGTCTCTGTGGGTTTCCCATCATGATTTTATCCCCCTTGCTCATTTAATCCCTCCTTCCTCTTGTCAACTAGACTCCCAGAACTTGGCCCAGTACTTGACTGTGGATCTCTGCATCGGCTTCCATCAGTTGCTGGATGAAGGCTCTAAGAGGGGATTCTTAATTAAAGCATGTTCAGCATCACATGGTGATAGTGTATCTTCAGTAACCCTTTGCGAGTCTTTCCTAATGTCATTTCCATTTTGCATATTATGAACTAAAGCTCATGGAGGTGGCCCTAAGTTCTTAAAATTTTTCCCTGAGGAGAGCAGCAACATTTGATGGGAGGTCAGTGTCAGGTACAAAGTCCTTCCTTGTTCTTCTTACTGTCCCCATTGTCCTGAAACCAAACACCCTAAGTGAATGAATAGAGACACTTGCCCTCCAAAGTCACAAGAATGCTATTAATTGCACAGAGAAACCCAGAGACAGGTTCAAATCCTAGCACAGAGGCTCCTGGAGTCTGCAGTTCTGGCACACTGCCAGGGTGACCGTAACCAGGGTAACTGGATGAACTGGAACTCACTTGCAATAGTCACCCTTCACCATTCTGGAGCATCTGAAACTGACTGTGCTTCATGAAGGTGCTGAGTAACCAAGCCTTATCCATCCCCACCATCTTAAAGCCTACCCTGGTCTAACTCAAGCTGGAGGGATAACCTGAAAGAGAAAGCCACATGACTAGGTTAGATGCAGTCTGAGCAGGTTTGTGGGAGCACGGGTTTGCTGACTGATCTGGGCCAACCTGCAAATGTCACTCATATGAGAAGTGTACTGGATGAGTAGAGGAAAAAAAAACCCACCATAGACACGGAGGCTGATACAGCAGCCTAGTTCCCACACAGAGGGATAAACCTCAGGTTTAGAGGCTCAAGTTCCAGGTCATGACATTGTAAGGTGTTCCGGTGGAAGCATCACCCCAGCCTTTGGCATCCATATACACAGAGTCTGGAATGGTCCAGTGCAAGCTCCATCCCAAGCCCCTCTCCCATCTCTCTCCAAACTCTACTGCATCTCAGAAAGCCTGCCAAATGATGACCCCCCCTTCCACCAGAGATGCTCAAGACCACTCCCACAGAGTATTTAAACTGCCCCCCTGAAAACAGACATATGGTTTTTCTGTCTCTCTTTTCTGGGGGACTAGAAATAATCTGAGAGCGTTTTATCCATTAAACTTAGGCTTTTTCTAATCCGGTTTGATTTGGTATGATTTGGATTGCTGTGTTGGTGGAGAGCTCATTGGGGACAGACACTTTTCATTAGGGCCTCCGAAGGTCTCTCTCTTTGAGTTGCAGATGGTCCTCTCCCTGCTTCCATACTTAGCATCTCTCTTCTTTAAAGAATATTAGAAATACTAGCCTAGGGCCTACCTTTAACCTCTTTTACTAATAGTTACTTCTTCAAGGTTTTATCTCCAAACACACATTGGGTATGAGGGCTTTAGGGTACTAATTTCAAGAGGCAATGGTTCAGGCTATTCAGAAAGGAAAGGGCAATTACAGAGGAATTTTCATTGCAAGTGTGTTTAAATGGAAAAATTGTAAAGTCAATTCGCAGAGGGATGCTATCTAGGAATACTACTTAGAACAGTGATTATTTTTATTATATTTATTTGTGTGTGATGAGGAGGGCATATATGTTATAATTTGTGTGTAAGTCAGAGAGCAATATGGAAGTCAGTTCTCTCCTGCCATCAATACAGGTTCCTCACACTGAGCTCAGATCACCAGGCTAAGCAGCAGTAAGTTCCTTTTCTTCCATTTACCAGAAGTTCCCATGTATCCACATGTACAGTGGGGATTTCTAAAAATGCCCGTGTCTGGGTCTCCATTCAAAATGTCAAGGACCTTCAGCACTGAAGTTAGGTTTCCCCAGAGACTAGAACAAAATCATTCCCCCTTCTCCCCTGCTGCCTGAATATATGAATGAACAGACTGGAGCATTTTAAACAATTAAGTATCATAATTGTGGAGCTTTGAAGGACCCAAATTTGTGGGCAGTCCAGCAGGCTGGAGGTCTAATGTTGTTCCTTGGTTCTGTAGGCCAATGAGAAACAGAAGTCCATTATCTTGAGGAAAAGTCAAGGCTTTCCAATGGCTGAGTAAGACTTGGATACATAACGGTGATAAGTCAGCTATCCCTAAAGTTTATGCCAGGACTGCCAGGTAAACACCTCACCTAAAAACATTAGAATATCCAGGCTGATATTTGACCAAATGCCTGAACATGGTCTATTAGCCAGGTAGACTCATAGAATAATTAGTATAGCTATTACTCTTCAGTAATATTTCCCAGGGCTTAGGATGACACATTTAGAAACAGTCTTCAGAGCCAAGACTTTCTTACAGTAGAGGTCAGAGTGAGTAGGCATTGTGCAAGCATTGAATAGAATTCATGTTCTTTCTCCACCGCTTCCGTGCTTCCCCCTCAGTCCTTTTCTTCCGGTTTCCTCGGTTACACACCCTCATTTCCTGAGAAGCTTTAAAGTCACCGTTGCTTGGGTCCACCCATCAGGGATGCTGCTTTACTTGGTAGGATGGGATCAAAATCACCCTATGAAAGGCAGGCTGGGCTTCAAAGGATTCTCAGATCTCTTCCCAGGGAAGCCACATTGAGAACTCAAGTAAGTTCCTTAGTAAGTCTAGAAAGTGGCAATGACTATGGGTTTAAAAGCTTAGCTAGGCAGCTAGGATGCTCCTTCCTGGACTGCATGTCTGACATCTTCTTTGCTCTTAATTATTCACTCCGTGCTAGAATGCTTGTCCTCCTTCCAAAGCAGGAATGGCAGCCTCGACTTCCACCAGTACTACTTTCGCCCCAAAGTCACTTCTGCAGTGTGCCAGGTAGTGTTGGCACATCAGATCCTCATCTGCACCTTCTGGAATAGGTTGCATGGATGAGGCTCCATTTCACAGTAAGAAAACTAAAACATGAAAGCCCATCTCAGTTCCCACAAATGCTAAACAATGGATGTAATATCCAATCTCTTGAGTGGGGTGTTACCCATCCATCTATACCTTTAAAGATTAGCTATCTACTTTTGATCCAGCGTCTGTGTCTGTATTTTTTTCCTCTCAACTCTTTGGATAGGCAAGCTTCCTTAGAATAGCTTATGGTTCCTGTGCACCAGCAGCATGCATCCTGCAATTCTCATGGCCTTACCCAGCCGACAATACGGCCTCTGCTTCTAAGGTGCCTTCTTTGTCTCACGACAAACCATCCAAAGCCAGATCTTCTATTCCAGCTTCCCAAGTTTTCCCACTATGAACCCATCAAAGCTTGGTCACTTTTTTTTTTTTTTCTCTCCCAGCCCCATGCTCCACATCCAGGCACCTTGTGAAGATCTGGTTCACTCTATGCAATATATACTGTACCTTACATATTTGTCTACTTGATCCACTGTATTCTCCCAACATAATTGATAACTTTTTGAGGGATACTTTATTTTAAAACACCTCTTCCACCTGTGTCTATGGCAGGGTCTCATACATGGTGGAAACGCAGTTCATTAATTCAGCAAATTCTCTTTGATCAGAGTTGATTTTTTTTTTGTTTTTTTTAGCCAGGGTAATCATGGTCGTTAATATAAAGGATATAACTTGTGCCTGGGGTTCTGAAGTGTCCTCTTAAAAGCTCATCACTCAACTGGATTGTATAGAGGAAGATAGAAAATGACTATTCTTCTCTGGGATCAAGGAAGCTGTAATCTTAGCACTAGGGAGGCTGAGGCAGCAGGACTGTGAGTCTGACATCAATCGGGGCTACACTGTCTTGACAACAAAACAGACGGCTGGAGAGATGTGTCTCACGGGTGAGGAGCCTGTACTGATCTTGTATAGGATGCTGGTATAATCCCAGAAGTCACGTGTTCAGTTTACAGTGTTCTGTGACTCCGGTTCTAAGAGCATCTGATGCCTCTGGACTCTTATAGTAATACACTCACATGCATATACTCACATGAAGACACATGCACACGTGTGTACGTGTGTGTGTATGTGTGTGTGTGTGCATGCATGGAGGAAGCATTTAAGTTCAGTGCTCTATTCAATATGGCCTCTCTACAGGATATGTTGACATTAGGAGACACCAGGATGCCCTCCGAATCGATGTCTGTGCTTGAAGCCCATCTGGACTGTGCGCAGTCTCTGTTTCGGGATGTCCTCCTCTTCTTTTGTTCCAGAATCTGCAGTCTAGCACCCTGCAGATGCCACGTGACGAGCAAATGAGAAAATATGTTTGCAAGAAATTCAACTCATGTTGTAAAAGTACCCAGGCTTTTATTCTTCAGAGGCTTGTTTTCAAATGTATTTAGTACTTAAAAGCCCTTTGGTCCCTCAGACTTGAGAAACTGAATATATTCCAGAGATGCAAACTCATCTACCCCAAGTCCTGGCAGAATGTCTTCCATAGGTTTTCTTGTGCCTGTCACTCAGAATACGTTTTTTTGCCTTTGCTTCTGGCCTGGGGTATTCCCCACCCTCCCATATTCTTCAGCTTTCTTCCCTATGACAGTCCAGCACCCTTGTGGGCCAGTCCCCTGTGACCCTCGCAGTGTGTTTCCTTCCCAAAGGATGCCTGCTGGGATAGTAATATTCAGGAGAGTTCTGCGTATGTTCAGCTCAGTGGGATGACACAGGAAGGCTTGTAGAATGTTGTACTGAAAGGGACTTTCAGGACATCGGTTTCAACTTTGCCATTTGAAATGGAGGCAAATGAGACCCTGGAGGGAAGGGCTATTTTAAGACAATGCAATGATTTAGAATCCAGGCCTGCTGCTTCCTGACTAATGTCTTCCTCATATTCCATGTACACTCTTCCAAGCTGAATATCAAGACATGTTTTAAAGCTATTTTGCTAAGATTCTTAGCTTGGCTGTTCCAGCACCAGCTCATTTATAGCTACAAAGTCCTTAACATCCCAGCAAAAGGCATCTCAGTTCCCAGAATGAGCTCCAGACTTGACAGTGAACTGATCCCTCTTATTCCTTCAGGACTTATCATTAATTCTCTCGTCATCTTGGGTTTTATTTTTCTCTTCTTCCTCAGGCACAAATGAACTCAAGCGTTGAATTGCTTCATCATCCTGGATACTAAAAGTTTGACTTCAGAAGTTCTCAAGGCGTGCCCATTTTCAACTTTTGGCAGCATCTGCAGCAGGCATGCTTGGGGGCCATTCATTCCCTCCTCATTCATTTCCCAGCTCTACTTACAGCAACATTTAATTAAGCTTTCTGGAGTAGGTTCCAGGCGAGATGCTTTATGTGTATGACATCATTTCCTCCCGACAGTAATTCAGTATGCACGATAATATCATGCCCATTTTCCAAGTAAAAAAAACTGAGGTTGAAAAAGGTAAAACTCCTGGCCAAGTATGGAGCAAAGACGTGATGGAGTCCAGATGTGATCAAAGGTTGTGTCCCTGATTCCAGGACCTCGGGCCACCTTGTCACTTAAATTGGATGGGAGTTCTACTTGATCATAAAATTTGAGGAAATGGTCATTTTGTCCCATTTTTTTTCCTGGCAATATTGTGTGGCGACATGTTGTCTGCTAGCATTATGCATTTAGTGACATCTTAGGACAGCTCCTATGTCCTGTGCATAACTCAGACACCAGCTGTTAAAATGCTTCCTTTCAAATGAGGATCACTGGGACTGGCAAGTGACTTGTTCCCTCCTTCTAAATTCAAGACACAAAGGGCTCTGACTGTGGCAGGGCCTTCCTCTTCTCCATGTCTGATCAGGGAGGTTGACACCACTGAGCACAATGCTGCCTGTGGCTCTAGAGTCGTGAAGAAGTGGACAGCTTGTGGGGTCAGAGGAGCAGGAGGAGGGCGGTTTGGAGGCAAAGAGGCAGGAGCACCATGCTTGGAGATGAGGCCCGGACGAGTGACATGTGACCCCCAGATGAGTCAGCTTCTGCTCAGGTAATGAGAGCCCAGTGACATGTAAACTTATTGCAGAAAACACTGGGGAAGGATTCATCATGAATGTGGCTATTTTGGGAGATGAAAAAGCCTGGAAAGAGGAGGGACACACAAAAAATATTCCAGCTGAATGAGTCTGATAGGAAAATGAGTATTTCCCTTTATAACTCAGAAGTGAGATTCAAAAGCTTCCTTAGCTTTCGGTCTCAGAATGGGTAGGGCCAGGTTCTGGGTGCAGATGTTGCCAGCCCTTTACTCCCTGGATGTCCAGATTGTGGTGTGGGTCTGCACTGATTCACAGTTACATTTCATTGTTGCTGAGAGAAAGCAGATTTCATTTGTGGCCTTCGAAGCTGAGAGTGGCAATTCCCTCAGTCCCTCATCCCCTGCCACCCAGATGTACCAGGACAGTCACAGCTGTTAGATGTTGACTGTTTCCCCACAGTGTGATGAGGGTGCACACCCCTTCCCCATCCCTAGCAGAGGACTCTGAGCAGAGCAGCAATCAGCTGAAGGGGAGATGGGGCATAGGAGAAAATCTACTGTCTTTGATGAGATGTGTCAACTGTGGATGTTCCTGGCTGATCTACTTACTTGGAGGTGCTCCTCGGAGCCTCCAGCCTCTATCTGAAGGCATCAACCCACTCCTACCCACCAGGTAGAAAAACAGGCACTCAACCCAGACTCCCTCTGTTGGGGTTTCAGCCTTTTCTTCTGCCTGTTCTACCTTTCTGACTTCAGATATCAACTGTGTAGTTTGTCAAATTATTCTTCCCAAGATCTTAGGTCACTGTTGCCCTGTCTATGTTTCACAGTCTTAGGTCACTATTGTCCTGCCTATATTCCATGGTCTTATGTTGGGGGAAGGGTCGTTTGTTGGTTCCCAGCCACCAGGCCAGCTTAGCCCAAAATAATCACACAGAAACTGTATTAATTAAATCACTGCTTGACCCATTAGCTCTAGCTTCTTATTGGCTAACTCTTAGTTTAATCCATTTCTATTCATCTGTATATCACAGATTATGAGGTTGTTGCCTACCAGCAAAGTTTCAGGACATCTGTCTCCAGCGGCTCCATGGTGTTGCTCTGATTCTGCCTTCCTCATTCCATGCTATAGGCCAAGCCTATATTAATTAACCAATAAAAGCAACATATAGACAGAAGGACCTCCCATACCAGTCTTAGGTGATTGTTGTCCTGTCTATATCCCACACCCTTCATGTCACTGCTCTGTTGATGCTTTGCTTATGTAAATAATTGCCCATCAGTTAAACTTGCTTCTTATTAATGGATAAGCCTTCCAGGCTGGGGGGATACTCAGTGGTTAAGAGCTCTCTCAGGTGACCTGAGTTCAGTTCTCATTACCTCGTACATTTCACTCTGGTCAGCTCACACTGCCTGTAACCCCAGCTTCAGAGAATCCAACACCTTCATTTGGCTTCCATGTGTACATACCAAGATACATAGACATCCGTAAGTCCTCACATGTTGGCATCCTCTCATAGGGAACCATTCACCATCTCTAAATATTCTCAGACTCCTTTGGGAAGCTCACAAGCTTACATGTTCACCTTGCAGACCATCTTACCAATGGTAACATGTTTCTAGTTATGTTCTCCCTAGTCCTAGAAAATAACAATGACCCCTTGCTAGTCCAAACCAATATAAAACAAAGGCTCCCAAAGGACACTAATGGACAGCAAGTCTATTGTGAGTTTCAAAGCCATTTCTTTCTGTTATTTGTGAGCATTTATTAGTTCCTCTAACATACTGGACCTCAGCTGATTCTGCAATGGCTGTAGTGATGAGCAGATCAGACGTGTGTGTGGCCTTTGTAGTATGAGGCTGTCTATGAGGGAAGACATGAAGCAATCTACCCATGAGGATCATTTGGAAGAAAAGTGAAGGGTGTTAGAGAAATCCAGAAGGGGAAGTGGGTATGGCCTTTGTTAGTTTTGGATTGTTTGTTAATGATTTAGGAGGGCCCAGCCCACAGTGAGTGGCACTATTCCTTAGGAAGGAGTTTCTAGATTAAGTAGATTAACTAGAGAAAGTTAGAAAGCGTACAGAAGGGTGCATTCTTCTTTCTCTGCCATTGATAGTGATGTTCTGTGACTAGCTACTTTGAGTTCCTGTTTCCACTTCCCCTCGGTGATGGTCTGTGACCTGGACTAGTAGTCTAGCAGGCCCTTCCCATCCCTTAGCTTGTGTTGGATCAGAATGCTCTATCACAGCAACAGAACCTTTTTGGCGAATAGAATGAAGGGAAGTACTGCCAATAGTCTTGCCAGTTATAAGTTCCAGACTCAACATTTCAGAATATGCTGTGTTCTTTCTTCACAACTGCTGCCACCAGAAAACAAAAGGCAGCGCATTCCACTGCAGAAAGCTTGACCACATCAAGGAGGACCCGGTTATCTCTCTGAGGACATCTGAGCCAGAGCCTTAGCTAGTCAGCTTCTGTCATTTGGGTCCAGCAAGGTCATCAGAGCTGTTTCTTGACCCATAGCTGAGCACAGATAATGTTAATAAGTCTAGATACCGATGGCATAAAAGAATAATCACCCTATTAACAATAGTAATTAAGCCATTAAGCTTAGAGTATCTTGTTTTGCTTCAGAAGAGAAGAGTATTAACTAAGGGTGTTCAGAGTATGGTGGCAAGGTCAAGTCCAATATGATTTTTCAGGCACGATGTGGATTGGAAACTCTATCCTAAGGAGTATGAGAAGTGACTGAAGTGTTCTATGTGTGCAGTGACACATTCAGGCTGGTGTTGCGGGCACACCAACTTGGCTTTTCCCTGGAGAGTGAGTGGTGAGGGCAGAGAGGTTCAGAACAAACCACAGGAGGCCTGTATGGTTAGGTTTTGTTTTCTTTTAGAGGTGCACATTGAGCTTCAACTATGTATGTGGTACGAGATGATAAAGATGGCTCGTGTCATGTCTGCAAAACCAGGGAACTGAAAGGGCTGAAGTTTGAGCATCAGCACAGCGGTATACTCAGGAGGTCCTAATAGTGTAGAGATGGTTATAGCCTCAGGGGGTAGGAATGAGGTAGAGGTGGGGTAGGGCGGGAGGATTCTGTTCGTTTGGTGACAGGTTGGGTTGCCATGGCAGAAGGAACATGGCATGGGATGCTGACAAAATGTAAAACATGAAGTGAGGTCAGAAAGGAAGATGGGAGAGATGGCGAGAAGGGGCCAGATCATAAAGGATCTGACTGGTACAACACACAGGCCAAAATCCAGCAGCAAAAGAATCCCAGATATCCCCAATGCCTGGTGAGGGTGAATTTGCAATTGAAAGATGAGAAGCTGAGAAGGGCACAGACCAATCCTGGAAGCCTATGTGACATGTGCCACCATGGCTGTCTGGCTTCCTGCTATGGAGAAAGCTGAGAGGCAGGACAAAGACATCACCAGTATCCAGAAATCTCTGACTTAAAGGAGCCTAGCCCTCAGCTACTCCTGACAGGCTTCAGGGAGATGGGAACGAGGAAGACAAGAAGAGAACACTTTTGTCACAGCGTGTCCTCCACCCTGGAGTGTTTGATATCCCCTGCTGCCAGTCTCCAGCTGTCTGTCTAGACGGAGCACAGATTGGACCTGTGAGAGGTACTGAACACTGTGATCCAGGCCCACTCATTCCTGGCTGACAGCAGAGTGAGCATTCAAGAACAGAATCCAGGCTAGAGAGATGGGGCGGGGGACTCCTTTCCCCGTGAGTCTTCAGATCTTTGCCAGAAACTAAGAACTAGGATGGAGAGAGGGGACAGAGGGCCTCTAGTTCTTTTACTCATGAAGTCCACAGGTTATTACCCTACATGTGGAGATCTTTGTCCTCTGCACTGCCTCATCTACAAATGTCAACTGGACCAGGGAACTTAGAAGAGTCCTGTGTCTCATACCAGAAATGACCATTTCTCAGACTTACACATACACAGAGCATCTGCACAGGTATAGGTCCTTAGGAAATTGCAAAATCTCCACAAATATTAAGTTTTCAAAGGGCAAATAACTACCTGAGTGAGAAATGAACACCTCTAGTTCCTCTCATCATTCATTCCTGTTTTCTCATGTGGCAATTTAGGGGAGAGTCTACCTTGATAACTGAAGTAGCTTGCCCTGTTCATGTGCCTATGGGTAAGGTGGACCAAGGATCAGAACTCAGAACTACTTAGCTCTGAAACACACATACACACACACACACAACAGAGAGAGAGAGAGAGAGAGAGAGAGAGAGAGAGAGAGAGAGAGAGAGAGAGATAATGTTTTACCCTTTGTACTAATGGCACCCACATCCTAATGGTACCCACATCCATCCTCTTTGGTACCTTCCCTACTGTTATGGAGTCACCTTACATGGATTGAGAGGCAGAGGCCAGAAACTTGCTAGAGATTCCCAGAAGGATGGACAGCTGCATCCAGTGTTCTCAGCAGTGAACATGCTGAGCAGCCCTAATACATAGCAGCTCAGAGAGCAGGTGTGAGACACTAGAAAGCCCTGGACTCCCTTGATCATCCACCCTGGAAGAACTCTAGTAGGTCATGGGGACTCTGTTTATTGTGGTTATATGGATGAACTATTTATCTTCCTCTCCAACCTCTTTTTGGATATTGTGCTTATTATTGCTAGGTCCTAGAGAAACCCAACATTTTCAAGAAGTTTACTTTTCAATGTGCACACCACACTCTGAGTATACAGGAAACTATCTTCATGAATGAGTAACAAAGATTTTTCTCTAGTGTATCAGAGTAAATGCAGGCCAGGGGCTGGTTCCTGGTTGATCCTGGGTCATGGAATTGTCATTCCTTTTCCATGATTTCCAGCATTGTTCCTTGGCCTACAAGTGTTCCAATTGATTACCCAGACTGTAAGGAGGTATGCACCCAAGAAGCTTTGCACCCAAGAAGAAGACATGAGCTCTTTGGAATACCTTCCACTATGAGGCTTGCTTGTCAAGAACCATAAAATCAAGGCAGAATCAGCTAAAGGACTTGTGTGATCCAGTGAAAAAGTAAATTTGAGATATATCTTCCAATGTTACCAAGAACTTCAAAGTTCAGGAGTAGGGCAGGAAAACAAATACAGTCCGTGCACAGTTAAAAACACTCAGGAATCTATTCTTGGTTGACACAGTGAAGTGTAGCAGATGTGACGTGGCAGAGAAGCTGAGGCTGAAAGTGTTTGCCTGAGTATTAGACTGTCCATCAATGCAATAGCTGTGATCCTTACCTGGAGAGCTGCAAGAGTTTTCAGCTATATACATAGAATACAGTGAAAAACAAAACATGTCAAATTCTCATTAGAGAAGAGTTCCTTCCCTAGAAACAGACTGTAGCTCACATTTCTCACTGGAAGAAGAGGAGCTGACTTAACAAGAAACATGTCTGGTTCATGTTTATCCAGGTGATTGCTTTGTGAGTAGGGCCCCAGACCCTTCATTCCAAGTGTGATGGGCTACATCCACCAGCCCACTGCTCAGCTTCCCAGCTGTGTAAGGCATTTCTTGCTTGACTAATGACCAGTGTCCTCCACAGATGGTGTGGGGCTAAATCAACCATCCGCAAGAGTAGCTCCACTTCCTGCCCTGCTGCAGTGTCCTGTGGCTGGGTTGTTTTGAGATGAATGTTATCCTTTATCACCGGATGCTTGGGGTGGGGATGTCTTCCGCTAGTGACTTCTCACATGGTTCATGATGAAATAGCTCTCTCTGTACATGGCTACTCTGCAGCCACCAGGCAGCAGCAGCCGGCATCACCAGTGAATTTGGTAGCAGATACTTGAAAGACTGCATTGCAGACAAAGGTATGGTCCACTGAAGTCATTATAGCAGAATACCGCTGACTGTGGACTATTTGAGCTTAATATTGACAATAATACTGCAAAAGTATAAAGTTTGGAGTATCATAAGACCCTGGTATGAGAAGCAAGACTGGTGTTGATTATATATATACACATATATAGTCAGAAAAGAGTATTGCCCAAGAATGATCTGCCTACCTTCCCCAAATCTCACTATATATGGTGATGATGTTGGCTTCTGAGCAAGGAGATTGGGTTGATGGCTTTTTTATCTCCTTGATCCAAGAAGGAAATGGGAACGAAATCAGTGATTATTATCATTTAACATTTTGTCAGTTACAAACAATAGTGTAGAGTTCAAACAACAAGACTTCTGGATTATCAGTACTATTGTGATTTCTAATATTCATTGCTAGAATATGGAGGATGCTGAATTAGTCACATCAAGGACTTGCACTGACCTTTAGCGGGAAGTGTCCTGATGAATAAAAATGACTTTTTCTTTGCAAGCTGGAAGTCCCAAGTGCAGATGTGGCAGCTGCAGTCCTCGGCTGTGGAGTAATGATGCACCCAACCCTACACTTCTCTGTGACTTTGACACTCAAGCTGTTGTTTAGGAACACAGTCTCAGCAGAATACAGGCCACCCCTCCATACTCCTTGAAAAAAAAGTCTATTCATTTATTAATTTGCTAGGCAATGTCCTCCTTATAACCACCCCCAAAGTAGTTACAAATACCATTGTGCAGATGGAACCCGGTAGCTTGTATGTTTGCCTTCCCAGAATCCACATTTGGGGAAACTGAATCCCCAGCGTCCTAGGTCAATACATTTGGAAAGGATGACTTAACAGGTAATTATGATTAGGTAAAGTCATGAGGATGGGGCCTGATGATGGAGTTAGTGCCTTTAGAAGATGAGAAGGACAGATGAACTGGTAGCTTATTTTGTCTCTCTACAAGATACCTTTTTTGTTTGTTTGTTTGTTTGTTTGTTTTGCAACGTTATAACGTAGTAAGAAGGTGTGCATCTGATATAGTCTCTTAGACTTGGACCGTCCAGTCTCTACCCTGTAAAAACATAAATTTCTTTATAAATCATCCTGCCTCAAACAGTCTTTTAGGACAGCAGAAAGTGGGCTATGGTACAGGGGACTAAAGAATAGAAAATTGAAGCAGTCTTCTCCAAGGTGGTAGAGTTGCAAGATGAGGCAGTATAGATCTGAGCAGAGTAAGTCTGTGCCCTATGTCCAAAGCGGCTACCAGTCATTAGGTCATTGTTCTAGCTGCTTCTCTCTCTCTCTCTCTCTCTCTCTCTCTCTCTCTCTCTCTCTCTCTCTCTCCCTCCCTCCCTCCCTCCCTCCCTCCCTCTCCCTCCCTCCCTCCCTCTCTCTCCCTTCCTCCTTCCACCCTCCTTTCTGTCTCTCTGTCTCTCTCTCTCTCCAGTTTTTTTGATACAGGTTTTCACTCTGTAGCTTTTGGAACCTGTCCTGGAACTCACTTGGTAGATCAGGTTGGCCTCGAACTCAAAGATCCACCTGTCTCTGCCTCTTGAATGCTGGAATTAAAGGTGTGAGCCACCCTCTGACTCCTCCTCCTTCTCAATTGCTAATGATGAAGCTGGATTCCGGCTTCTCATCACATGATGATATTGGGAAGTGTGAGAGATCATCCTTTCAAGAAGTTAAGGTGAGATCTTTAGGGTGTGTTTTAATCTATCCTAACTGTACCCTTATCAGTAAAAGAAATAGAGATAGGTCCACTTTACCATACAGAGGAAAGATGTCGAGAGGAAACAGACAGAAAACATCCATATGTGGACCAAGAAGAAATGCCTCAGAAGAAACTGAGACTTCCCATGTCTTGATTTTAGACCCCTGGTCTCCACTGTAAGAAAATACATATCTGCTGTTTAAGCTACCGATCTGGGGTAATTTGACATCAGCCCATGTCTTAGGGTTTCTATTGACGTGATAAAATACCATTACCAAAGGCAACTTGGGGAAGGGTTTATTTCACTTCTATTTCCACATCATTATCTATCATTGAAAGAAGTTAGGGAAGCAACTTAGAGGATGAACCTGGAGGCAGGAACTGAACCAGAAGCCATGGAACAAAACACTACTTGCTGTCTTGCTTGTCATGGCTTCTCAGCATGCTTTATGATACATCCTAGGAATAGCTGCCCAGGGGTAGTACCACCCACAATGGGCAGGACCCTCCTACATCAATCACTTCAGTTCTAGGAAGATGTCACTAAACTGGGCTAGCCTGGACTGTGGGCTCACCTCCTGGCTAGATCACACCTCTACTTTTAACCAGAGTTGAAGAAATTTGATACTTGAATAGCAACCAGGCTCCTCTACCAAAACTGTAAAGCAAACCATAGGAGAAGCAAGAAAAACAAATAGTCACTGCACACAAGGGTTCCGGTGACTCACAGACAGTTCTTCGTTAAGACTGAAGTATCTTCAGGGCAATTTTCCTGTTTATCATGCTTGTCAGGGTTATTGACAGCTCTCATGGGTCTCATGGGCCAACACGTGTATAGATGTGAGATGAAGCTACTCCTGAATTAACCCAGCTTCTGCTAGTCCTTCTTCCCCTAGGGAGTAATACTCTCCAGAACACTGAAAATACTGGGCCAGCTCCAGTGTCTGCTGTTGACTTCTGCTCCACCAGCCTTCCTCAAGGCAAGCTCGGGTGGCTTTTTTTTTTTTTTTATTGCCCTAGTTGGTCTTGTCCGAAGTAGTATTTGTAAAACTACTTGGTAATTATTTAGTGATCTGTAAGTGGAAATTAGTATTTATGTTATATCGTCAATGGAAAAGAGAAGCCTATATTTCCTTCATCAATTTAGAATAAAAGCTTTAATCTTTAACATTTGAAAGTTTTGTGCAATGTATATAGATCCTATCCATGCATTATTACCTCCCTCCAGCTCTCCATCATTCCATCTCCTTTCCATATCTTCGTTTTAACTTGTTATTAATAAGCCCCATAGTCCAGTTAATGCTGAGTATATGTGCATGGAATGTGACCATAATTAATTTTCTTTTTAAAAACGGATTTTAAAAAAAAAATTATGTGCATTGACATTTTGCTTGCATGTGTATCTGTGTCAGGTGTCAGATTTCTTGAAAGTGAAGTTACAGACAAATGTGAGTTGCTATGTGGGTGCTGAAAATTGGACCCAGGTCCTCTGGAAGAGCAGCCAGTGCTCTTAACCACTGAGTGACTTTTCTTATTGCTGTGACAAACTACCCAGCCAGAAGCAACTGAAGGGAGGAAGGGTTGACTCAGGCTTATGCTCTGAGAACTACAGCCCATTTTTGGGAAGTCGTGGCAGCGGAAATGTGACGCAGTTGCTCATCTTGTATCTATGGTCAGGAAGCAGAAAATGTGAATCATGACTGCTGTACTTCGGCTTGCTTGCTTTCTCCTCTTGCCATGCAAACACTCCACTCCCATCAAAGAACGTCTATCAAAGAATGACTCAGCTTTCCTCCTCTCTGTTGGCTTTGGTAGGCAGTTAACACTGTTTCCTTGCCTCTATCATCAGCTTAAAGGATCTAGGGCTCTTACGTCAGTGACATCGTATAGCATGTGACTTTTTATGACTTGCTAATTTTGTTTAGTATTGTGTCTTCGCGATTCATTTATATGGAAGTATATGATGCACGGATCATCATTTGCTTCCTTTTTATGGCCAAGTATTATCCCATTGCATCCTTTAACCCTGCTTTTAGAGTACCTTTTTAGTTTGCTTTCTTGCTTTCTCCGTGTCTTCTAATTCTTAGTCCCTGCTTTCTCCCTTTCTACTTTTCTGGGGATTTAGAATGTTTATAGTGATGTATTTGTATTCTTTCCTTACTGTGGTTTTCACATATCTTATGTGTATTTTCTTTGTGGCTGCTATGGGGATGGCATATAGCACCCAAAAATGGCAGCTATTTGAAATCAACTTGAGTTGCAAACATGGGCCTCTCTGTACCTTCAAAACTCTAGCCCCCGACTCTATGTTACTGATGCTAAAAATGGACATCTTTGTGTTGTATAGTCATTAGCCTAGATTTATAACTGTTCGCCTGTCTATGTTTTAAATCATATAAAGGCATAAAATCTAGAACAAGAGGCCACAGTTGCCAAAGAACTGTCTCTTAGTTGACTCCATATATTTATCTTTGTTATAAAACTTTTCTTATATAGTTTTAGATAAGTTTTCTCCTTTGCTCGTTAGAATTTGGTCAAGTTAAATATATAGGATTACCTACATAGGGCCAGGGAGTTATTTGACTCAGCAATGTGCGTGATCTGTAAGCATTGGGACCTCTCTCTACAGTCCTCAGAATTTGTGTAAGTAGCTAGGTGTGGTGATATATTCTTGTACTACTTGCACTAGGGAGATGGAGACACACAGGTCCTTGAAGTCTGCTAGCCAGGCTGCCTAGGGTCAATCTCTTTGTCCCCAAAACCAAAATGGATGGCATCTTGAGGAAAGATACCCAAGGCTGATCTCTGGCTCCTACATACACATGTTACACATACAAAGAATTACCTAGGTAATATTAAATATAGAGCAAGTCCCAATCCTTCCCAGAAGCCCTTGCTGATGGATTGTGGGTCTACTGAGAAGTGAGTGGTGTTTTCTTTTCCTCCATGAAGCCTGTTACAAAAATAGCACAGATAGAAACTTCAGTGAGTGGGATTCATTGACCACCTAGTATGAATATGGGCAAACTCAACCCAAACCAACAGAGAACTTGGTGGCCAGACTCAGGCATGCATCTTGGACTCAGAGCATCACGGCTGTGGGTCCCGGGTCTGGTACCCCCTCCCTGTTAGAGTGTCACTGAGGTTAGCTGCATCTTAGTAGATGTGGCTTTAGATGTTCTCCCTGTCCTTTGCAGCTTCAGGAAGTCCCACTCTGAGTCAGTGCCAAGTGGGTTTTGCTTTTAGCTCGATTTGCCTGTAATGGGTGGTGGAAGAGATGACTCATAAATCCCACCCTGACCTTACTTACCTCCTGCTCAGCCTGCTGCAGGAGGACTGGTGCATTCTCAGGCATGTACTCCTCAAAGAGAAGCAATAGCTTCGCAGACAAGGTCTCCCCAAGGAGAAAAATGCACGTGCAGCAAAAGATTCAGTCAAATGCATGTTTCCAATTGCACATGAACTTTTCTAGACCATATAGACAGAAGAAAGAAAAAATGAAGACATTCATTTAAAAAAATCAAACAGAGTGCAAAACATCACCAGGCATAATGATATATGTGGCATTTGTCAGAACCCGGGAAACTATATGCATCTTGGCAATTGGATTCATCTGCTCCCTTATTTGTTTGCTATAAGATACAGAAAATATGCCTGCTATGTCAGAAGAGGGCACAGTCTTGCTCTTAAATATTTGAAGATTAGGAAAACCTCTTCATTTTGTCCTACACGTGTTCCAATGTATATGGTGCTTGTTATACAGAAAAGAACAATAGTCATGATGTTTGAACCTGAACATGGACCTGAGTACACAGCCCTCAGATGCCAGGCTCTCAATTCGCCATATGGGAAATGAGGGCCAATGCTGGCAATAGATTTAAGAAACGAAGAGATGCCATCATGACGACTACCTCAGACAGCGCATGCTCATTCAGGTATCGCATACAGAGCACCTCTTGCACAAGGAATGGATGTTTCTTCCTGTCACCCCAATTGTTTCCTCAGTTGTTGACAGGTTCTTGGGTATTGTGTGTCTAATTTTAAGGCTTCCATCAGTGATCTGGAACTATCTACAACCAAACAAGGAAAATTGCCATTCTGAAGCTATCTGATTCTGCAAGAGATGGCCCCTTCTCATATTTTTTTTCTAGTGTACACACACACACACACACACACACACACACACACACACACCCTACACACATATACACACTAAGGCAATGCTTTTTATAAGTATCTAAAACCTTGAACAGAAAAGTTGATTCAAATCTCTTCACTTGCAAAAAATATAAGTACTAGATTATCAACTGAAAGGTTTGACTACCATCTGTCTTAGGGGCTCTTACAATACCCCCATGTGTCTGTATGAAGCTAAGCAACAGCAGCTCATTATCTCTCCAGTCAATCGTCTCAGTCTGGCAATTACAGTAGTAGACAAATCTCAATGTAGTAAGTGACAGAAGTTCAGTGCAGTTTCAATGAAGCATCTTGATATTTTTATTTATGCTGGTACTGAACCCTTGAGTCATACATGTGATAACGACTTTCCCAGCAATGCTGTGGGAGCCTGCATTTGAATTCAGATAACCTTGCTCCTAGGCGTGAGGATTTTCTCAAGATTCCTTGGAAGCCATCTGGTCCATTAGTTTTAGTCTTGACATTTAGTCGTTTATCCATTTGTAGAACTTGGGGTTGTGCTAAGCAAAGTCCTCTCCCATTGAGCTATACAGGCAGCAGATCTTGACATTCTGCAAGCATGTCTGCTCCTTCAGATAGATTTGCACTTCAGCATTCAGAGACAAACATCTTCAACGTCATCACCTGACTTTCTTTCACTTTACTGAGGAAGGCAGGCATTAGAGAAAGCAATGGAGCCAGAAAACAAGGAAGTGAACGCAAATTTGTGATAACATTTGGAACGGAAAGCAGTTGGACCCTCCCACCCACTCACCAGACCTGGAAAGAATGGCCCTCAAACCCTGTTTCCTGTCATCAGTGTGGTCAGTTATTTTGATCACTGGTTTCCCGTAGCCCTGAGTATTTTCCAGAACTAGAGTCAGGTTACTGAAACCTCCAGAGAAAGCAGAGATAAGTAGGAAAGTTGAAATGAGGGAGAGAGCAAGAGACCAAATTCGAATCGGTGACCTTACATTGGACTTGGATGTCAGCAAAGCCAGTTTTTCCTTTCACAGCATAACCTCCAGGTGGAACTTGGAAAGGGCATTGATAATAGGCTGAGTCTCATTGACTTTTAGCAATCCTGTCTTATAAGACTTGTCAGAGAAGACGAGATCAGTTTATCGGGGATAGTAAGCTTTGCCTCAAATTCCCCGAGGAGAGACTGGATTTAGATCCAGGCCTTGCAGGTAGGCGTTTTCTCAGTCACCTGCTGTGGCCAAGTCACCTCAATGCCAATCTTTCCTCCCTCACAGTGTGGCCATGAATAAGCCTTGGCCTGAGCTTCCAAGGCGTTTCCAGATGAGCAGGGTTGTGACTGAGGACATTAGCTTAGGCATGAGCTTGAAATAGGCGATTTGGTCAAGAAGAGAAGGAAATGCCAGCTTATTCAGCATACATAGTGGTCCAGACAGCCTGGCTTGTGTTTCTAGGAGGCAGGTAATCACTACTTTCCAGATGTGCAAATTGAACCCAAATTTTCTGTCTAAGTTGTTTTTATTATCCTCAGACCAACTGAAGGAGGCAGGTGGAATGGAAACCCAGACGCCAATGTGCATACCAGTACTCCTGACTGTTTCTTGAAGGGTGCTGTGGTATGCAGGCTTGGGTTTTGCTTCAATTTTGGCACTTGCACAAGGCCTTTGTGCATATATACAGATATGTGCATTTAATGTGTGTATCACATACACATATATATGCAATATATATGCATGTGTATATATGTCTTTGTAAACATATAAAACAAATTATGTCTGATTGTCATATATGTAAAAATATGCAAAATGTTAGACTTTAGTAACCTGGACTTGGTTACAATCTAATCTTATTGTCACACCGTTTCTTCACATATGAAATAACCATCATTATATGGACTTTGTAACTTTTGTTGATCAGATAAATTCTGCCATATGCCTACCAGACATCTGGAAAATAGCAATGCTGAAGGATCTGCTTTTTCCTTCCTGGATCCTGTGGGAGTGAGGCTGCCAGCTCTTGGAACCATCATTCTGCATGGAGTCCTTGCAAAATGGACATCAGTTAGCCAACCAGTTCCAGAATAATCCATGTAGTTCAGAAATGCCTCACTGCAGATCAAGCCACTGAAAATGGCACCCACCTTATGCACAGCACTTGGTCATCACAGGAACGCCTAGCAATGGAAAGGACAAAATAATGACCCAGCTCTCATTTCACACATGGTCACAGCTCAGACAAAACTACGTAAATTGTCCAAAGTCCCAAGACAAGGATTCGGGATTCAGAACAGGCCCCTTTGATTCCACATCTACTGCTGACAAAATACAGCACAGAACTCCAAAGGCAACAAACAAAAATAGACACATGGTCATCTGAAAAACTTCAAAATGACATAAGCAGATAAGCCAGTCAGTTGTTTGCTTTGTAAGCTCAGGTACCTGAGTTTTGATCACCAGGACCCATGGGGGAAGAAAGCTGGCGTAGATATACACAAAAGGTGAATGCTACCTGGAAAACACACTTAAAGTTGTCATCTGGCCTCCACAGCACATACACTATGTATATGTACACACACACACACACATAGGCACATGCACACACACACACATGCACACACGTGCGCGCACAGAGAGAGAGATTTTAGTGAGCAGGATTTTTTTTTATTAATTAATTTATTTAATTATTAAAGATTTCTGCCTCTTCCCCGCCACCACCTCCCATTCCCTCCCCCTCCCCCAATCAAGTCTTCCTTCCTCCTCAGCCCAAAGAGCAAGCAGGTTTCTCTGCCCTGTGGGAGGTCCAAGGACCACCCACCTCCATCCAGGTCTATTAAGGTGAGCATCCAAACTACCTGGGCTCCCACAAAGCCATTACGTGCAATAGGATCAAGAACCCATTGCCATTGTTCTTCAGTTCTCAGTAGTCCTCATTGTCCATTATGTTCAGCGAGACCGGTTTTGTCCCATGCTTTTTCAGTCCCTGGCCAGCTGGCCTTGGTGAGTTCCCGATAGAACATCCCCATTGCCTCAGTGTGTGGGTGCACCCCTCGCAGTCCTGAGTTCCTTGCTCGTGCTCACTCTCCTTCTGCTTCTCCTTTGGATCGTGAGACTTCAGTCCAGTGCTCCAATGTTGGTCTCTGTCTCTGTCTTCTTTCATCGCCTGATGAAGGTTAATATTCAGGGGGATGCTTATATGTTTTTCTTTGGGTTCACCTTCTTATTTAGCTTCTCTAGAATCACGAATTATAGTCTCAATGTCCTTTATTTATGGCTAGAAACCAAATATGAGTGAGTACATCCCCGGAAGTCAATCTGTAGAATAATGAAAATAGATCCATATCTATCACCATGCACAAAACTCAAGTACAAATGGATTAAAGACCTCAATATCAGTCCAAACACACTGAACCTGATAGAAGAGAAAGTGGGAAGTACTCTACAACACATGGGCACAGGAGAACACTTCCTATGTATAACCCCAGCAGCACAAACACTAAGGACATCATTGAATAAATGGGACCTCCTGAGACTGAGAAGCTTCTGTAAAGCAAAGGACACTGTCACTAAGACAGAAAGGCAACCCACTGACTGGGAGAAGTGAGCAGGATTTTAATCTTCTCAAGAACTATAAAGAAAAGGGTTTGTTTCAAAGTTGATGTCACAACCAAACACTATAGACTATTGCTCTGTCTCAGAAGGCACAGAAGGTACTCAGGTCCTGTTTAGGAACAGATATCCTGAAGTCCCCTGTCCTGTGAGGGTGGAAGTGTGTGCTTAGGCCCAGGGAGAACAGGAATGACATCTGTCCTCCCATCGGTCTTTCAGACACAGTAGGAATGACCAGCGGGTGAGGATGATTTGGTTCATGCTCAGCTGAAAGCAAGAAAGCCATGGCCACAGCTTTCAAGTTCTGTGGGACACTGCAGATCTTACCCAGACAGTGGAAATGAAACACGGGGTGACGTGAAAAGAGAATCCTGTCTTCAAGTCCTAACTCCCAGCGTCACTTCCTGGTAGACATCTTGTCCTTAACTCGATGAACCTTCTAGAACATGTGCAGCTGTTTTATTTCTCCACCTCTTTCTCCATGCTGCTTTCTCTACAGATAATATTTCTTAACACAGTCCTCCAGTGTACATTCACCAATTCAGATTCATCCTTAAATATCATAGTCACACATGCCAAACTGCTGACCTTTAAACCCAGGAGATGTCCATCCTCTACTCTCAGAATCTAGATGACATATATTACAGTATCCCAGGAGGAATGGGATGATCTTATCTGCACTGAATATTCCTATTGGGATTATTATTATTATGAAGAAGAAAGAAGGAGAAGGAGAAGGAGAAAAGAATAAGCAATGTAACTTTTCAGGAAGAAAATATATAACAGAATAAATGAAAACAAATATTTCCAATTTCTTGCTGCTTTAACTATCATCCCTGTATGGTTGATACATGTGCTGTGCTGGATAAGCTTCTCAATATCCTAGGATTAGTAATAAGGCTAAATATACTTTGGGTACAGTGTAAAGATTTTCATTTACTTTTATTGAACTCAACAACATCTTGCCTCTGTGTCTCCAGCTCAATAAATAGAACAATCAGTTTGCAAGGGCGTTAGTCAAAGGGTAAGTAGCATAGACTTTGGTGATTTCTATCTGCTAATAGGTAAATATCAGCAGGCCCTGCCATATCCAGGGCTATGGGCACTATATGGCAATTCCCTGGCTGTAGCCACCAGCCATGTATTTACTCAGCTGTCAGTGGACCTAGCAGCCTAGCAGCTCGGAGCAGGGACCATAGCTATCTGTAAAAAAAAAAAAAAAAAAACCTACTGGGCACTCATTTATTCCCTATTACACTGTAAGCACTTGGCAGGGCATCTGGTTTCACTTTCCTGGGTTAGGATTGGGTGCCCAGGAGACACAGTTGTGAGGGGAGCAGCTGGAATCCTTGAGACATCAAATAGGAAACCCAGAAGTTTTAGAATTTTTAACAGCATTTTCTTTATGTGGTTAATGGGCTGCTGGGTAGAGTCAGGATGTGCTCAGAATCTCTGATGTGCCATAGACAGAACTCACCTTGAACTTAGACTCAACATAGCTTTGTCTGCTTTTATAGTATAAGATTTAGTGGGGGTAGGTATGAAAGGGAATCTTACAAGGGATTTTGGTGGATAATCAATGTCTATAAAAACACGGAAGAGGTAGAAAAAAACTATATGAGGTGGCAGGGACGAGAAGAGGAAATTCAGAGATCTTCCACGTTTAGACTTTAATCCTTTGCTTATCATGAAGCTCTCATGCCAATAAAGAGACTAAAATTCCATGAGCATAAATTCAAAGTGTTTGTATCCACATCAGAGGCTTCTGGGAACTACCTGAGCATCCATCCCATCAAGTGACAAAGGAACCCTGCCAGCGATTTACAGGCTCCTCTAGTGTCTCAAGAAATGAAATATGTTCCTAATTTAGTTGCACCCTGTATATTTGATTAAAACCATGTTTCTTGGGAAGTTCAGTGGATGCATAGATTATGCATCTTTTCTTCTTGTCTAGATCACTCTTAGGCGATGTGTAGAAATCCCGCAGTCAGGCCAGACTGGTGGTGTGTTCTTGTAATCCTAGAACAGAGGAGACTAAGGCAATGGAATGGTCAATATAAGGCCAGCTTGAGATATATAAAGAGCCCCTACCTGAAAACAAAGGAACAAATAAACAAGCAAACAAACAAACCAGTATCCTTCAATAAATATGTTTTTACAGTTTTCAAATATCACTTTATTTTTTCCAAAGTAACCTAGGGAGGCTCTACCATCACAATTGAACTTCACTGTAATTTTTTGGAACATTTCCAAAATAGTAGAAAAGCATAGTTTCTGAAAGACCAGAAAGAAGTGAACAACAGACCCGCCAGGAGCTTGAACTCGTACTCTTTCCGTTCACTCGTCATCAAACTTGGAAGTGCTTCTCTGTCCCTTCCCGCTGTTGCTGTAAATCCCTGCACTGTGGGAATAGTGAAGGCCCTACCTCAGAGCATGTGGGGGCTCTGTGGGTGTGCATTGCTCACCTCGGAGCCATGGGTGGAAGGAAAACAACGGAGAACAATATGGTCCTGAGTGATATGCAAAGAGACAGTTGGAGTAGAGCGAGGATACTTTTGCATGGGATGGACGATCAGCCATTGGATCATCGAGCAACCAATCCTCTCTTCCATTTACTTTGCACCTCCTCTCACTGTGGGAGCCTCACAATTCTCCAAGTATGTTAGGGCTCTTCAACTTTTCATCTTCCAGTTCCCCTCTCTACTCACAAATATCCAGGCTATTTCACACTCAACAAAGGCCACTCTTTCTGGTAGAATAATCTTTTTCTTTGCTCATGGTCTACATCTATCCAGACCCCTCTCTTCATCCCTCCCTTCCTTCATCTCTTCATTCCTTCCTTCCTTCCTTCCCTCCTTCTCTCTCTCTGTCTCTCTGTCTCTGTCTCTCTCTGTCTCTCTCTGTCGCTCTGTCTCTCTCTCTCTCTCTCTCTCTCAGTGTGGGTATGCATGTATGTTCATGTATGTGTGGGTACACATCTGTATCTGTGGGTGTAGGTCAGAGGTCAACTTTGGGTATCATTCCTCAGGTATGTTCCCCCCTCATGTTTTGAGCCAGAGTCCCTCAGTAAACCTAGACCTTGCTGATTTGACTAATCTGGCCAATGAGCCTAGGGTTCCACTTTTCTCTGCCTCTCCAGTGCTGTGATTACAAGCACATGTCACAATACCCGTCTTTTAACATGGGTCTTGGGGATGGAGGTTAGAATTTGGGTCCTCATGCTTGTACAATCAGGCCTTTTCATATTTCCATCAATCATTTAAACTGTTGTTAATTGCTTATTTTTAATGTGGGAGGGCACACGTGTTATGGTACATGTGTGGAGATAGGAGGACAATTCTGTGGATTCAGTTCCCCCCTTTTACTTTTATGTGGGTTCTGGAGGTTAAACTCAGGTCATCAGATTTGCATGGCAAGCCTCTCAACCTGCTGAGCCTCCTTGCCAGCCCTGTAACTATCTCCCTACCAAACCTTTTTTCCAGGCAGGAGGATCTGCCGATGAATGCCCGATAATGAGGGATTTCAGACATGAGATACGAAGGCAGAAATCAGAATGGCTGCAGGTGCTTGATGTGATTGCAGTGTAGAGTCTGGGCTGCCTCCAGCTCCTGTCTCCCTCCACCTGTCACATCAGGCTGCCCCACCCTCTTTGTTCATTCAGGTGCCGCTCCAAACACGCACACCTATTACATACACTATAGGCACTGCAGAGAGACAGAAACTAAAATACAATGCTGAATGAGCTTCTCCACCTCTCTGTGAAGTATGCCGAATAGGCCGGAACTGCAAACATGATTACATTCTGGCATAGTATAAGGATACATTGGGGAGGAAAATCCTACCGTCAGAAAAGCCTATGAAAATCTAACTGCCGTAATTTGGGCAAAGATGGTGATGGAATAAGCAGGTAGAATGCTAAGCATATTGGAGAAGTCCTGAGGGCTAGAGGCAGGGCTTGCCAGTCTATGCACTATCTCCTGTGTGCCGGGATCTGGGTTGGATGTTCATCATACACCCCATCTCAGTTGTTTTTCTGCTGCAGTGGTAAACTCCATGAGTGAGGCAACTTAAAGAAGAACGAGCTCATTTGGGCTTCCGATGGCAGAGCAAAGCATGGGTGGCAAGAACAGGAAGCTGAGGGCTAACCTCGAACCACAGGCATGAAGCAGAAAGACAGCAAACTGGGGATGGTGAGAAGCTCTTGAAACCTCAAAGCCCAACCCTAGTGACACAGTTCTTCCAGCAACACACACCTCCTAAACTTACCCAAACTGTGGTCTCATCTGGCGACCAAGTGTTCAAGCATATCTGAGCCTCTAGGGGATACTTCACCTAAACCTTCATATACCCTCACCTTCCATTCTTATAAACATCATTATAGAAGGTGCCAGCCATCTTTAATAGAAAGAAATAGAAGAAATTGAGAGGTTCATCTCATGCTAGAGGATGCACAGATAATAAGCATCAGGGTCTACGTGTGTCTGTCTCCAATGCCCGAGCTTTTATATAAAATTTGGCTCTTGTTCTGCTAACGGCCATGAGCAAGAGGGAGGAATATGCTGTGTTTCAGCTCATAGTCACTGAACCCTGGTTCTTTACTGTTTGGCTATTATATCACAAAGTCCTGAGCAATGATAGGTCTTTCCTGTGAGTTGAACTCCATCTGCTCCCCTCTTGTCCTCTTCTGAAGAGCCACTCTCAAGCCTCCCAGGGGAAGTGGTCCTTGACCCTGTTGAGAGCAGCTCCAACACACACACCTCCACCAGGGTCCTTGAAGGCGCTGCTGCTGTGGTTGTATCTCAGATCAGTCAGGTGAGGAGGAGGATAGGGGGAGTTATTGCCCCTGAAAAGAAAACTGTTATAGATCTGACAGAGCAACTGCATCCCATGATAGTGACATAGGCTTTATAAAGACACTGCTGAGCTCTCCGTGATTTTCATCTTTAACACCAATCTGGGAGATTCTGTGTTCTCCATAGCTTCAACACTTAATGTGAGCCGGCTTTTAATTAGCGGTCTTCGGAGGTAAAATTCATTTCCTACTGTGGTCTTAAGTTCCATTTGCCTGATGGTAAGATACACTAAGCATCACGTGGTGTGTTTATTTGGTATTCACAGTTTCTTTGGTAGTGTCTATTCAAATATCCCATATTTTTAATTGATTCTTTAGATTTCTTAATGTTGGCTCATGGGTATTCTACATGTGATCTGGATTCCAAAGTTCAATGGAGAGATGCTTTGGAAAGAGTGTGTCTCCGTTTATGGTTTGTTTGGTTTCCCAGCAGCGTCTCTCAGAGAATAGATATCTTTTATTCTCATGAAGCAGAGTTTAACTCTCATAGTGATTGTGATCATTAATCATCACTGTCAACTTGACCGGATTTGGATTCACCCGGGAAACACACCTGTGACTGTGTCTGTGGGAGTGTTTCAAGAAAGGTTCAACTGAGGAGTGTAGAGCCGTCCTAAATGTAAGTGACAACCACTCATGGACCGGAGTCCCAGGACAAAGAAAAAGGAGAAAGTGAGCTGAGTAGCAGCATTGACCTCTTTGCTTCCTGACCATAGCTACAATGTGATTAGCTCACACTTCTGCCAATCTTACCACTGTGCTTTCCAAACCATGACAGATTGTTCTAGTTAACCACAGCCGTGCCCCCAAATTCCTCCCTTCCTTACATTGGTTTTGCTGTGGTAGTGAGAAAATTAGCTAACATAATGAGCTTTCTCTGAGTGTCATATCTAAGACATTTTGCCTAATGTTAGGTAATACATGTAGTTCCTGTTTGACTCTAGAAGTTTTAAAGGCTTTTTAAAAAGTCTAGATCTGGCTGACATTTTGAAATTCTTTTTATATGTGATATGGGTGCACATTGAAGCTCCTTTTCCAAATGTGAACGTGTAACTGCCAATCAGTCTTCATGGGAAAAGGCCATCCTTTATCTGCTGATTTGTCTTTGCAGGGCTTTCATAGCTCAGTTGTCCACATTCCTGTGAATCTTTCTAAACTCTCTGTTCTTATCTGTCAATCACATTATCCACCTTCACCCCACACTGTAGTTTTGTAAGCTTGGAAATCAAGAATATTGGTAAGCCAACTGCTTTCTTCTCTTTTACTTATTTGACTAATCTAAAGCCTTTACCTTTTCTCAAGAATTAAAGACCAGATGATCAAGATTTTACTTGTTGAAATGGTGATGATTATTGCATTTGTATAAATTCGTTATCTTTTATATAGATTTTACTTTCATTATGTCTATTTATGGATTGTATGTGGATATGTGCAACTGGGTGCCAGTGCCTATGGAGGCCAGTAGAGGGCATCAGATCTTGGAATGGGAGTAACAGGCAGTTGTGAGCTCCCTAATACCGGGGTTAGTGACTCAACTCAGGTCCTCTGCAAAAGCATTATGTCCTCTTACACACTGATTCATCTTTCTAGCTCCCAAAATTTTTTTTATTATATAATTTAGTCCTTCTAATGTTTGATTGGGCTGCATCTCTGTATTTACTCTTTTATTGTTTAGTCCTTCTCAGTAGGATTTATTGTCTTGTTGTAGATTCCTTACACAGTTCTTTCCAAGTTAACCCTTCAATATGCCACATTTTTATGCTTTTGAATATGTTATTACTTTAATGGACAATTTTGTCAACCAGATTTCAGGAAAAAAATGAATTTCAAAATGTGACTTCAAAGTATGTATCTGGATGATATAGTCACAGGAAAGCATGTAAATGGGTCAAGCATGCAGTCATTCTGCAGTAACTATAGAGTCTTTGCTACAAGACCCTGCAGGTATGAAATCCACAGATGCTCAAATCCATGCTGTACCCACGGTGATGTGTGCAAGCCCCCTCAACTCATCATCCTGGATACTTCAAGTCATCTCTACATTCCTTATAAGACAGTAAAGTGTCCTGAGTCTTGTAAGCAAATGAAATCTTGAGTCTGGAGGGGAAGAAACTCAGGAAATTACAAACTTGGGAGTCATTTTAGTGAGCTAATGATCAGAGGAATGAGATTGACATACTCATCATGTGACAGTGGTACCATCCATCTGTATCTTTGCTGACAGACAGATCCTGTCAGGGATGGACATCTTGCCTTGACTTTTGATTTTAAATTTCAAGTAGTGTTGGAACTTAGCAGGAACCTCACTCATAATTGTTGGGTTTGTGCCTCAGGGTGCTGACCCTCATTTTTATCATGCATTACCTCTAAACCCCAAATACCAGACTTTGGCCCTTTGAAACACAAGACTTTCTACATAAATCAACAAAGTTCCAGCTGGTACTTTTCTGATGTGGAAGTCCCCTCTGTGTGCTGTAATTACCATTAATGAATAAAGAAACTGCCTTAGCCTGTTGATAGGGCAGAATTTAGGTAGGCAGGGAAGACAGAATGGAATGCTGGGAAGAAGAAGGGCGGAGTCAGCGAGACTCCATGGACCTGCTGCCTGAGATAGGTGTGCTGAGACTTTGCTGGTAGGCCACAACCTTGTGATGATATACAGATTAATAGAAATGGGTTAAACTAATATGTAAGAGTTAGCCAATAAGAGGTTAGAGCTAATGGGCCCAGCAGTGATTTAATTAATACAGTTTCTGTGTGATTATTTTGGTTCTGGGCAGCTGGGACAAATAAGCAGCCTTCCTGTTACACCATTCTTTAGACAAAGAAGTTGTTGATGAATAGTGACTTAACAACTAATTTATATATGACTAATACTGTGTATGATACCAATGATTGACATGCCATCAGGCATCAAGTGTTTTCTGTATGTTTACTTTACCAATCCTTACAATAACCTTAAGAAGTAGTCACTGCTGTTGCCCTTATTTAATAATGTGAAAATAGTCCTGGGAAGATGGGATGTTTGACTCGTGGCCATAGAGTTTATCAGTGGTAAAATATGAAGTAATTGTAGACAGACCATCTTAATGTACATAGTGTGTTATAAAAGTGGTGTAGCTTGCATACCGATCAGCTGTTCCTCAAAGAGCCTCCTATTTTTAGTCTTTATTTAATCTACTATCCTTTTGTGCATAGAGAAATCCTTAATGGGCTGGGACTTATCTTCAAGCTTAGGGCTGAAGCCTTTTATGCACTGTGAGGTTCTGTGCTTCATTGATGATGGAAGACATCTCAGAGAATGGGTATGTTTAACAGGTAGATATTGACATTTATAATTCTTACAAATTATTTTTTCAGCTATATTATGCATTAAAAATGAACTCCTCTGGATTTAGTGATGAATAACACATCAGTTCCTTCCTGCTTATTTATATACATTTGGCAGTTCAAATGTATATAATGTAATCATCGGATCAATAAACAAATGCCTTTTGAAAAATTGAACTTAATGCATTTTAATATTCCATGAGCATGAATTTTAGAGCAATACCATCCATGGGAAGGGCAATGCTTTTCAAATTTAGAATTATTTTGTAGACTGGAGTGGAGAGCATTGCATTTGCCTACCATGCTCCATTTAGATCTTATTATTCTGACTGCATTTTAGATTATAAAAATGTCACTTGGTTTTTATGGAGGAGCTGTTTCAGTCCCTCGGCATCCATACGAAGTTGCCTCCACGGGAGAGTCTCACATCATCAGCTCAAGAGGAAGTACTCTGCTCTCTAGTCCATTGTGTTCTGGCAAACTGACACATCCATCCATCAAAGCTAGTGTCTCACTCCTTAGTCCTAAGTGTATAGATTTTAAAAAAAAAGATAGAAAATGCTATGTGATTTTTTTTCGGGGGGGGCACTCTCAGAACTATTTCACTTGTTCTAGTATAAAACTATTGCTTCAGCCGGGCAGTGGTGGCGCACGCCTTTAATCCCAGCACTCGGGAGGCAGAGGCAGGCAGATCTCTGTGAGTTCGAGAACAGCCTGGTCTACAAGAGCTAGTTCCAGGACAGGAACCAAAAAAAGCTATGGAGAAACCCTGTCTCGAAAATCAAAAAAAAACAAAAAAAACAAAAAAAAACAAACTATTGGTTCACTGTTACCAACTGTGGAGAATGTTTATTGAAATTTGTGGGACAATTGGAAAGCAAGTTATCAAGGGATTCCAACCTCTCACAAAAAGCAAGGTTGACATTCTGGAGTTTTCTTTCACTTGTTTGTATTTAAATGGTCGGGGGTGACATATGGTCATCTCTGAGGCTACACGTTAGCTTGTCCACCCTGCCCATCTTGCCTTCAGGAACTCTGTGAAAAGATGGCTAGGAAATCTGGTCAAATGATCTGAGGGCTCTGCTCTTCATTCTTGAGATTGCTCAGCAAATGGGCAGTAGATCCTGGCAGAGGGTCCATTTCTGCTTCCGGTAGAGCAAGCACACTCTCAGTGTTGGCTCAAAGGCAGCCCATGTTCTGGAACATAGCTCTAGTGCGGACAGCATAAAGTTTAGGGAACAGTCTCTCTCTGGAGTGAAGGTGTTATAGTACTAAAAAACAGAGGGATAAATCTCTTTCTTTTCCTATCTCTCCCTAAGTGAGTCCTGGACTCGTATCCCGGGGTGGTATTCCATTTAAGGGGATAAAGCAATAGTTCCAATTAGACAGTCTAAACTTACAACCCATATACTAATGACTAAACTAAAAATAATTAGCAGAGTGGATAATATCATTTTAGAGTTGAAGCGACCTCATGCAGCGTTCAGCTCCAAACCTTCAGTTTCTCGATAAAACATCTTGGGTCCCGATGACAAAAGATCCAATTAGACAGTATATGATGATGTCAGATATGCAGTCTGGCTTCTTAGGATTTTAATGTTCAGTCCAATGCTCTTTATAGAACAACATGTAGCTAAATATGGTGTCCTTTGATCATGAGTCAGAAGTGCTTCTGACCACTTTGCACTATTTCCCTGAAAGTCTCAATAAATCCCTGCGCTATCACCATTTCATGAATATGGTTTAATTATAAGTGTTTCAATGTAACAGCCTAGACTTTTCTAATTTAATTTAAGTCTATGTTCAAGGAAAGTGGTATTTTTCTAGAAAAAGGAATTAATCAAAGTGCTTATGGGGCCACTTTGATGACGAGCTTTAATCAAGAATGATCTTACAGAAAAGCAGTCCTTAGATCAGTGTGGCTCCAGAGCAGGGCACCCCAGGAGACATCTCAATGGACTCAGCAGAAAGTCTGAGGAGAGACTGGCTTCACATTGGAGTATCAATCGTTCTGGTTCAAGTCTTTCAAGTCTTCGTTCTTTCCCATGTTTCCTGAAAGTTACCATCCTGAGACCCCCAGACACTTCCAGAGGATCCCACGACTCAGAATTATGTGGATAGCATTTTGTAGATGGAGAAAGGGCATTTCCTACAACTTCAAAGACTGCTAGGCTTAAGGACATGTATGGAGGAACTGGGGAGCCTGGGACTTCCCTTCCCTTCAAGAAGTCCAGTGTTAACTGATTCTACTCTGACCCAACTTCATTTAAACCTCCTTTGCCCTGGAAATCCAATGGCAGCTGCATGGCTGTCACTGAGTATTGGAGAGGTACTACTTATCCGTGATTAGCCTAGGAACAGAAACACAGCCTGAATTCTCTGTAGTCAACCTGAAGAAAAAACAAAACAAAACAAAAAAAAAAAATGTTGAGCAGCCCAGACCCATGCCATCCAGTAATAGCTTGCAGATTGCAACTGTCTTTATTTAGGGCTACTATTTACTCACACAGAAATCCTTAACATGGTACAGGTGAGCCCCAAGTTTAGGCCCAGGTAGAAGCCTGAGCTCCTATTTGCCCAGTACCTCTTTGTAAAATTTATTTTATTTTGTGGGTGTGACTGTTTTTCCTATATATGTGCATGTGTATCATGTCCATGCCTGGCACTTGCAGTGGCTGTTAGATCCTCTGGAACTGGAGGAATAGATAGTTGTGAACTGCCATATGTGTGCTGGTATCCAAACCCAGGCCTTCTGCAAGAGCAGCCAGTGCTCTTAATCACAGAGCCAGCTCTCCAGCCTGCCCTCTGTTATTTAAATTCACCAAAATCTGTGATAATCTGCTATGGAGGCCACAGGTAACAGGGAAATGGAAGGGTTAATGGAGCTTTGCAGAAAACACTGTTTAATCCCACCTCAGTTTATGATAAAGCTAGCAACTATTTTATAATAGTCATACACAGTCCATAAGAGAGAAATGCAGCATGGGAGTTATGTGTAAAATGGCTACCTCCCTACATTTTATCCCTGTGTACTTTCTAAAGTATCCATCATTTCTGAACCTTGCAATTATTCTGCCAAGGAAAAGAGTCAGGTATGAGCTTTTATAAAGATGGCTATAAGGAAAAAAGACTTTGATTTGTTGAGATCTGTCATCCAGTGAGAGACAAAACTGGTCCAGAATTCTGGTTTCTTGATTCTGCAAGTTTCCTTAGAATAATACAGTAATCTGGGCACTGAAACTCAGGACACAAACTGCTTGCTCACGTTTACCTAGCACCCTGCACACAGTAGGTTAGATGTGGGGCATTCTAACCAAAAGGTCTGTGTTCTTAACTACCAGAGCTGTACTGAGTCTCACTTCCTCCCATGCTCTCTCTCTCTTTCCTACTCCCTCTTCCTCTCTCCCCCCTCTCGCTTCCCTGAACAATAATGAAATGAAAAATTCATGGAAAAATGTTCTCTATGACTCTTCATCAGCTTTTTCCATAGCATATAGGAAAAAGGGAGAAAATAGTTAATTGCTTTGATTGTTTTTTTTATAGGATGTTCTGACATAATGCAAATGGTTGGATACTTCAATCAAGACAAAATTATTGTGTACGAATGGGAAAAGCCCTATTTAGTCTCACTTTATAACTACTCTAGGCTACTTTAATTTTTAAAAGCTTTAGTTCAGATTGTTTACTAATTGGGGTGGATTAAATGCCTTTCAGATGTTGTGGGATTTATGCACTTTTTCTCAGGAGGGGCTTCCTTTGCCTGTCACACTCCATATTTTCACAGTGAACATTCAGAATGATGTACCTTCTAGGACATAGGACCCGTGATGCTTCTACCCTTGCCTCAGCCCCCTCTCCCCGAGTAGCTAGCTGTGAAGCCAGGCTTACACAGAACACAATTTCCATTCCTGTTCTCCCTTCAACCCTTGTTTCCAAACAGTTAATCCCCCCTGTACTTGAAAACATCTAAGAAACAAGGCAGTTCCCTTCTGTTCACCTTGTTCCATGGTCGTCACTGCTAAAATAATATCTGCTTACTTACAGCGAGCATGCACTGTTCATAAACCATGACAGACCTATCATTCAGTATTTATATGTACTATTGGGGGCAAACATTTGTCTGCGTGCTTAACAAATGTTAATCTTGTGAATCTTCACAACAAACCTAGGAAGTATGCACATCAGTACTACATTTTTTAAAATTTTTTTATGTGTATATGTGTGAGTATATGCTTGTGTGGGTTTGCATACATGAGTAAAGTTACTTACAGTGGTCAGAAGAGGGAGATGAAGCCCCTAAATCTGAAGTTATGTGCAGTTGTAAATTGCCTGATATATATATATAATGGGATTTGAATGTTGATCCTCTATGACCATCATACCCTCTTAATGGCTGAGCCATCTCTCTAGCCCCTACATTTTAAAGGCTAAATAAATATTGTTAATAAGAGAAAGTAAATGGATAATAAGAGAAAGGCATTATAAACATTCCATCTTCTAGGCTTCCTTAATTCTCTCATCTCACTTGGATTTTGAATTCAAGGACATTGCTTATCTGTGGTAGCTGTTTGAGCTAAAGTAGCCAAGATGGACTTACATAATGAACGATGCCATCAGGGACCCTTTGGATTCTGAAACACAAGACGTTTTTCAGAACTGATCAAAAAGAGACTATTCTAGAAGATTCTCTGGGCAAGGGAAAGCTGCTCTAAAATTGTTCAACACCATGGGAGATATAAGGGTCTGTAAACCATAAACCACAGCAAGCTGCATAAATGCCTAGACGGGGCGTGACCATTCCATTACCAAGACAGAATTCCACTAGCAAAGGGCTCCTTATCCTTTCAGAGAATTCCACCCAACCTTCAATCAGCTCAGTTCCCAAATTAAACCTGTAGATCTCTACTTGAGGACTTGTCAAACATGTTGATTACCTGTTGTGATTCTTGTTGCTATGATGAGAGTGGCCTCTCGCCATCCCCGAGAATGACCATGTCCCTGGAGTATGAGGAAAGTAGATCCAAGTGACTCTTACCCCACATCGGTCTGTCACCACTCCGCACCAGTTCTGTGCATGCCCAATTGGGTTGTTTTCAAAATAGTCAAGAGATGTTCCATTTCTGGGCCAGGTGACTTGTCGACATGAGGAAGGGTTTAGACTCATCTACAAGGCAAATCTCTATAAACATCTCCCGAGGGATTGTTTAGATTAGATCAAACCCTTCCGATGCTTGTGAAGGAAAATCTTAGATGGGCTAATTGAGGTGAAAGACACAGCATAGGAGTAAGGGAGCTGAATGCATTTCATCCACACTCAGGCAGTCCCCAAACACACCCAAAAGTGTGTGTTCTAGGTGACTCTAAATTCCATCAAGTTGAAAGATTAGCTGTTATCATGTAGAACAACACAGTGACTCTGCTCAGTCTGTATCTGGGAATGGCATTGGGGAAAATGTGAGCTCCTCAAACCCTGGGGGGGGCTGGAATTACCTAGAGGATCCTGAACTTGCATTCTAGCCTGTAGGTGGGAGGACAGGATCACTGAGATTCCCTACATGTGGGTTGCTGTGGTTTGATTCCTTCTTGTTGGACACAGTGGACAAGTGGACATGCACCGATCCCATGGTGGCTTGGGGCTCTTGCTGTGAAAGGGCCAGCAGACCAGATGAAGCTGCATCTTCTGTGCTTTGTTACTAGAAAATTCTCTGACCCACAATCATCCTTAACACAAGGCTGCAGGTCCACGGGTCTTTTTGTGTACACCCCCCTCTCCTTTTCTGCTCAAGCTGATACAGCTCCATCGGAAGTCTTGCAGAGTTCTGGCATATGGATTTCCTAATTCCCTGCCTCAGCGGTAGTCACCATGCAGATGGGGTTGTAGAAAGTTCTTCTAAGAGTTTGACTGCTTCCTGAACACAATACTCTTACAGTTCATAGAAGATTTTGTGAGAGCACTTTGAAGCATGAGAAGAAGCAATTTTATTTTATTTTTTGAGATCTGAAGTCTCACTGGGACTCTATGAAGGAAGTACCTGTTCCAATCCCTGGAGGTTTTGAAATCATCTGCCTACCTGGCTTTGACTCTATGCTGAGATACCTCTCTTCCTGAACTCTCAACTTGACCTTTGGTTTATGCCCTTGTTTCGTCTAAAAATATTTCATTGGGAATCACTAAGGATAGATAAGATTTTGTCTTTGAACTCAAGCAAGTCTTGGTTTTTTAAAATTTTCTATTAAGGTTTACTTAAAAGGAAAGGTTTTCCCCCTTTCAACTCATTTCTTTCTCTTTTTATCATGGCATGCACAGCTAAAAGGGACTTTGGAAATGTTAGCAGTGTACAGTGGAATGACTTTAGGTGACATGTCAGTCATTCCTGTGGGCACGCTTTCTTCTTGACCTGCTGTGGAATGATCCTCTTGTACACTCTAAAGAGTCGTCACCCAGATTGGTTTGATAAAATGCTGATTTGCCAGCAGCCGGACAGGAAGTACAGGCAGGGTGACCAAACAAAGGATGATGGGAAGGAGAAGGGCAGAGTCAGGAGTTGCCAACAGACTCAGAAAGAGCAAGATGGGCACATCAAGCCATGTGACAAAACATAAAAATAAATATGAGTAAATTTAAATGTAAGAGCTAGTAGTAACAAGCCTGAGCTTATATACTTCAATCGAGTACTTGGAAGTAATATTAAGCCTCTGAGTCAATTATCCTAGAAGCAGCCTCCAGGTATTTGTAAACGGGTAGACAGGAGAGAAATGTCCATTGACATTGACCCCCCTGCCTTCTTCCCATGCCTCTCTAGTTCTGCTCACTGCTTGGTTTCAGAACTAGCTTGACATGGTACTGAGTTTTGTTAAATTAGAACCCACCACCACCTCTAAAATTATCTCCAAACTGCAAAACAGTCCACCTCAACCCTCAAAACAAAAGCTAGTGGTGAAACCCCTTGATCCTGAAGGCCAATCATTTACAAACAATAGCTACTATGGGCCTTGTTGGTCTGATTAGGTCTTTGTGTTGCCTCATGGGGGAGTGGCCTGTGGACCAGATTTAACTAGTTTAATCCCATGACTTGAGGAAGAACATGGGCAAGCATGTGCAGAAGACACTAAAGAAGTAGGAAAGGTATCCTTTTAGGCACAATTTAAAAATAAAGGAGGACTTGTGTTCCAGAACTCAAATGAAGTCTTTCAGGGAGGTCACTTATCAAAAGACCATAAGCAGGAAACATCAAAATGACAAGGACAACTGGTTTGTCCACAAGAAGATCACGGCTATCCATAGGAGACAAACATTTATTGGAACTGTTGCAATACATAAGAGAATAAATGATAAATTATCTTAAGTAGTAAGGTTCTTAATGGCAACACTCCAGTTGCATGTCTTGATTCAAATTTCAAACAAATTCTGCATACTGCATTTGATTGATAGGTCTTCACTATTTCCCAAGTATCATCACCCTCCCAATCCCTAACCAAGGTGGATTTTTCTACTGGAAACCAAATAGAATCAACACTATAGGTATACTGTTACTACAATATATAGACATCTAAAATAGAGTTAAATTCCTGGATTATGTATATTAAAAGATTAGTAATAATAACTGATAGCAGAATAGAAGGTTATAGCAATGCACTATAGTAAAATTGCTATTCTTGAATTTTGAAGACAGCTTCAAGTGAAATATGTGTCATTTGAACATTAAAAATTGAGCTACTGTAACAGTGTGATAGTCAAGATTGCTAGTGTTACAGGAGGGTAGCATATACAGTGTAGATACACTGGATGAGAATGGTTCATGCCCCAGCAGGATGGAGTAGGGAGGCATGAAGTGTTATTCTTCCATTTAAAACGTCACACAGTTTAAAATGTATAGATCATTTTTTGTGAAATTTTTAATTTTATATTTTCAGATGATGGTTGATCATAGATCATTTAAATCAGAGAAAATAAAACTGTAGATAAAGGAAGGTTAGTATATTATAAATGTAGTTAGAATGTTTAGATTCTAAGTAATTTTGTGTCAATAATTAAGTACATCTAAAATCTATTTTCTACATGGTATTTCAGAATTATGTTACACATAGTGTTGTTCATATCTTATTATAAGAAATACATCATGATTTTTTTTGTCTCACTAATAGCAATACTAAGTTTGCCCATTTGATTGAATAGAGATCATTTGGTAACTCCATTCTAGAGATACAACGTCTCTTTTCTAATCAGTAGTTAATCTACAGGCTATGTCTTTGAGATCGTAATTACTGAATTTCTCACCAGATTTTTACAATAACTTTTAACACCCATTGATAGAGATGTTTGCTTAAATCCATGATTCAATTGCTGGCTGCAAAATAGGTGTTTTCCTGACCATTGTTCTTAGCAGAATAGGCCAAGGCGGGAGTTCCTCTGCTGAATCCTGCCGGAACTTTACCGGTAGACCATGACCTAATGGGGAATGCACAGATTAATGGAGATGGGTTAGTTTAGGATATAAGACCTAGCTAACCATATGCTTAAGCTATTGGTCAAATAGTATTGCAAATAAGATAGTTTCTGCATGATTATTTCGGGTCTAAGCATTCGGGAATGAGTGAGCATCCTCCCACAATGGGCATATATACCACTAGCTCCTGGCTTGCTTTTGAGCTGCTCCAATAATTTCCCTGCAAGTTGTAAGAACTAATCAATTTGTATAATATCACATCAGGTACTAAAGGCCTTTGCCTACATGCATACACCTATGTATGTACACTTTCTTTCAGAGATTCCTTTTCTCCATGAGCTAAGAAAGTTTATGAGTTAACTTGTTGTTTTTCTTCTTTCTTTCTTGATCTTTTCAGCAGAACACCATCCTATGATTTTTCCCCTACTCAGTATCTTCTAACCCATTTCCTAATCCTTTTGTGAAATATTGTCAAATGATCACACAGCTTCTTGAAGATGGTAACTGTTTCTTTGCCATTTGAACTTTGAATTTCTCTCATATCTTCAAGTGAAAACTTTGTAGTTTGAGCTTTAGGATATTCTTCAAACTAGGAAAGTTAATACTTTCCATTTATTTACCTATTCAAGCATCATTTCTTTAAAAGTTTAACTGGCTAAGCAAAAATTTGAAGGTGGGAAAGAAAACTGGGACCCAGTCCTCAAATTACTCCTGGTTTCTCTCTGCCCCACCCACTACCATGTGTCCTGAGTTGGCTCAATGCTGGCCATTCCTGGGGACATGAGAAGTATGACTCAGGTTATTCAGGGAGATGGAGTTAGTGAGTCTTATGCTAGTGCAAGACCTGGGAGTTATTATACACCTCTTGGGATGCTACTAGTTCAGAGTGACAACACAGAATGACATCACCTGGTTAGATCATTCAGTTATGTCACTACTCTCAAGAGTCCCCACAGTCATTGTGTTTGTGTCTTCTTTAGGCAAGGTGGTCATATGTTTAATGAGAGAATCTTGGTTTCACTGGAGGTCACTCAAAGAGATTGTCAGCAGACAAATCGATGCCATTTTGAGTATACTATAATGCACATGGTTTAACTATGTAAATGTAGACTATACACATACCCTTCCTTCTGTCAGGGTCAGGGTTAGGCATCACTGATTCCATAGAAGCACTAATTCTGAGTGCTTTGTGTACTGCATTTTTTTCAGAGGTTGTGCTTATTGGTGAAGATCTGGAGAGACTAACAAAAAGCAGATATCAACTGGATGGAATCTGTAACAGCTAAGATGTTTCCCTGGGCTCTAGGGAAAAGATACCACGTGGTTGTCACATGAAGTTCACTTGGAACATTTAGAAAGTAATTAGTATGCCCTCAGTACTCTTTCATAATTACTAGACATAACCTGTGCTAGTCAGGGTTCAATAAAGCAATAGAATTGCTAGAATAGATATATATTAAAGGCAGACTTATTACATTGGCTTGCAGGCAGGGTGCAGTCTGGATAGTCCCATGGTGGGAATGAGGGCAAGGAGGCAAAAGCAAATCTCCCTTCCATGGGATACTGCCAGAAGGTGTGGTCCAAATTCAAGGTGGGTCTTCCTGCTTCAAATAATCTGATTAAGAAAATTCCTCAGGGGAGTGTGTAGAACTTGGACTGTAGATAGATCTAGATGTAGTCAAGTTGGTAAGCAAGATTAGCCAGCATAATCCCTGAAGTGATTTTTTGATAACTCAGGAGTTATAACCCTGAGATGATTTGTAGGCTCATCTGTCTGGTCACTGGCTGACGTCTGTCTGTCCAAGACATTCTGCTTTGGTCGCTGACAGAATGCCTGTGACGGTGCCCATGCATCTGGCTCATCTGTGATAAGATTCTCTTTCCTGGAGCCGGCCTTTCTACCTGAACACATAGACAGGCGAACCCACTAAGAAATCTCACACCTTGTCTGGGTGGAAATAGCTGGAGACTAAGCCATGATACTGAGAAAACTAGATAATAATGATTCCCCTTTTTTTTGAGGCCTGAGTTCATAATGTGTGCTGGTTCTCTGCCAGGTTTCTCAGAATGATTGGGGAAAGTTAAAAAATGATCAAACTAATTCCCTTCATGATCAGAAGGTTATACATACAATGTGATTTTAGTTGGAACTGAAGGATGCATAGTGATTTGAAGGTTAATGACAAAAACCTATTCCACACAGCTGCCTAAAGCTCCCAGACGGCATCAGGGTGAGGACGGAGTGAAGGCCTTTGACTAAGAACAGACCCTCCCAGGTCTAATGAGAAGTGATTTCTCCTAAATATAATTTACTCAAAGAAAGGTATTCAAAGCTTCGGAGTTTGACATCTTGTAGTTAGAACCGACACAAGAGATCCAGTTGAACACACACCCCAGTGGTTTTCAATTCAGCCAGTCCTACGATCTCTTGACAGAGCTTAGCAATTTTAGTTGTTCAAGTGCAGACCCTTAATATATCCAACCAAGATGTACTGAAAAAAAATGTGTGGGAATTCCCTGATTGCAATATTTTCCCTCATAGAACAAGACTGTAGAAGCAAGGCTAAAGTTCTTCATAAGGAGGAGCCCCAGGTCAGCCAGAAGAGCTCCAAACCCTAAGACTGGTAGTGGAAGACAATGCCCATATTACAGTGTACAGGTACAAAATAAGAGTGTTCCATGAGACAAACTCATGAATAAGCATGGAGACATATGGAATTTATTGCGAGCTGCGTAAAGGCCAGCACTGTGGGTCTCCACTCCCTCAGGGAAACAGAGCTAGAAACAATACTGTCCATGGCTATGGTTCTGTCTATTTCCCCTCCCCTCCCTTTCCTTCCCTTCTGGCCCTTTTCTCTTCTTCCTCTCCCCCCAGTTCAAATTTGACCATTTCTATTCATCTATCTTCAAGTTCATTAACTATCTCCTGTAATTATAATAGTTCTGTAAAGTTTACCCCCGTCTTCCCTCAGTGCTGGGAACTGAACCCATGGCCTTATACATGCCAAACAAGTGCTTCACCAACAAGGTATCCCCCTGTCTCGTAAACTCACCCCATTTTAAAAACTCACATAATTGTCTTTCATATAGAGAATGTTTTTTTCTGCTTTTATTCCATATATTCTATTTTTCTGCTGAGATGTTACATATTTTCATCTGAATTAACTTATTTTCTTTAATTACACTGAGCATATTTAAAACACCTCAAAATCATTGTTAATTTTGATCATTGTATGATCTCAAAGTTTTGTTTCTCTTGGCGTACCTTGAGACTAAGTCACATGCCCTCTGTCCCTATGTCAGGAAATATTAAGTCATATCCTGAGTATCTGTAAATGTTTTATTTGACGTGTGTGATTGTTGTAATTGTCCACCTAATGTAATCTATAATCATCTGTGTAATTGTCAACTTAATATAATCTGTAATCATCTGAGTGGAGGGTATTGATGAGGGATTGTGTAGATCAGCACATCCTGAAGATGTGTCTATGGCAGATTATCTAGATTATGTGAATTAAGATCAGAAGACCTGCCCACTGTGGGCAGCCCCATTCCCTAAGCAGAGGATTTGGGATTGAAAATCAAAAGACAAAACAAAACACGGTAGAGAGTCTAGAACTGAATTACAAAGCAACTCAAAGGAAGATGTGACCCTTCAGAATTAGACTTTGCCACCTACTGGTTCACTGTTTATTTGATTTTAGAAACTTCAGCTTGCTTTCCTCTGAAGAAGGAATAACCAACCCAACAATAGGAAGAAATAGCCCGAAGGAGCCCTGAAGATGGCACTTCATACATGTCAGCTGTCACAAGAGTGAGGTGCGCTTTAGTGTATTAATTTACCAGTTTTCTCTGTGTTTCTTAGCTGAAGACTGGAGATATTAGCACCACCTCTATCTTACACTGGAGGCACAATTTTTATAACATGATAATTGTTCAATAAATGCCATCTATGATGATAAAAAAAAAGAGTAGAAAAAGTGAGCTGGGTATAAGCTTGTTTGTATTCATTGCTTTTTTCCTGGTGGTGGATGTAGCATGGCCAATTTCCTCAAGTTCCTGCCATCCTGACTTCCCTGCTATGAACGGCTAGAACCTGCAACTGTAAACTACAATAAAACATTTCTCCCCCAGGCTGCTTTTGTGAGGGTCTCTTATCACAGGCACTAGAACTGAAACCAGTATAATGATATTGTAGCTTTGTTACATGTGGGGGAAGGGTTGTTGCTGTTTTATGGAGAAGGATGTTTTGTTTGGGTTGACAGCTCACTTAAATAAATTTAGAAGGTCACATGTCCCATCTTAGCTGTGCACAGCTGCAGTTCAAGTCCAGGGTTCTTCCTCTAAGGAATGACTTTGAATTTGCCTACGGGTCATTTAGCATTATTTTTTTCAGAATTTTCACACAGAATCTCTTCTCAGCCTCTCTCACTTTTAGACTTCTCTCCTCTTCTTCTGGCAGTGTGCTTATCCTCAGACCAGAAAGGTTTTTTTCTATGGAGTCTTTAGCCATCCTCTGCCATGCTGAAGAAGAAGGGCTCTTCACTTTGTAAAATACACAGAAGTCTTATAAGACTCCAAACAGGACAGGCTCCTTCAAAATTTCAGCTTCTCTCCCAAACCTTCCTGGTTTGGATTCTGAACAGAATCCTATGGTAGTGGCGTGGTATAGTTTTTTGGTATATGCTGATACTACACCTTGCCAAGAATCTTAGCAGAAAATCACCTTGTATTATCTCGTGGAGTCATTGTGGAGACAACTTACTACAGCCAGCCTCCTACAGTAATCAATCCATGAGCACAATAGGCAATCATATTGCTGCAAAGCGATGCAGAAGTTAGGTGAAGAAGTACAAGCAGGAGAGGTCCCGTTCTTAGGACTGATTTTAAAGATCCCCAAAGCTTGATCCATTAAACTTCGGGTGATAAAAGAGAGTAACAGTTTGGGAATGGGTCTCTGTTTTTGTTCATTCTTTTTCTGGATCTGTGACTACATAGACTGGAGCAAAAGATTCATTCGTGGAAAGGAAGTTGGGATATGGAGTCCCGTTTTGGAAATTCTGAGTTTGAGATGCTGTGGACAGCCAAAATGGGTATGTTTGCTATGTGCAATTTGATGTGTGGGTTTGGACCTTCAGCGAAAGTCCAGATCCAAGCCTTCCAGCACATACGTGGCAGTCAATGGAACTTTATTCTTGTGGGCTGTGGCAGGCTGGTAGGGCCCTGCAGAGAGGTCAGTGGAGGGTAGTCTGGAACCCGTGTGATTAAGGTGGAGCTTGCGGGAATAGAGGCTGCGTGGTGAACCCGACTCAGCAATCTAGGCTTGATTGCATCTGAGATAATAGGTGTCTGCATACAGAGGCTGTAAATATGGCTGCAGCGACAGTGAGAACCATCTGCAGTAAGAAAGCTGGCACCAAGTGTTGGGAATTTGTGTATCATCTTCGCTCATGTCACTCTGATCATAATGAAAACACATGCAAACAGCAAAGCAGGACTTCCCACTGGCATCTCACCTTGTGCTGTAGCCAGATCTGATGCTGCAATATTGGTCGCAGGAAAGAGCCCATTCCCCAGCGCTTTAATGTACATCAAAGTCAGATAGAATGAGGACTAAATCAACTGTGGGAACATCGCTTTCAAAGACAAGACAGGGAAACATCATAAAACTCCAGTGATTTGCTCAGCCCTGGCAAATCTTAAATTATTCTCTCTTCTTGTTACTCTCCAACTCTTCCCTCTGGCATTCCATTTTGCTGCTTCTCTCCCCCAGATCCATCAGAGAGAACCTGCAGCGGTTCAAATAGTCCTTCAGACTTTGGACCTATTGGTTATTTCCAGAGCAATGGCAGAGCCAAAATACCAAGTGTTTAGATACAGAAGTGTGCCCTGTTTCCTGTGTGCTCTCCCTTGAAGTTCCTTCCCCACTTGACCTTCTCTACAGCTCCCAAACTGAATTCTAGGGGGCAAACAATTCTTATCAGAAGGAAGCAAAGAGGCTTCCTTATCAATAATAGGACTACTTTTATTTACAAATAACCCCGAATGTTGTATTTATGTTTTGTCAATGAGGTTCCACAATGCAGTGAGCTGAAGTTGATTTTGCAATTCAAGAAAGTTTGGGAGCATGTATACCTTAAAACAGAGGTGCAAGGGGTGGGCTTGCACCTCGGTGGTGGTGGGTTTTCCTTACATGCACAAGGTCCCAGGCTCCTGCTCCTTGAAAAATCACACACATACACAAAAACAAAAACCAGGGGTATTAACTATGTTACCCACCAAGTTAGCATCTGATGGATAAGCCTTCTGAGGCTTACCTTATGGCATATATGCCGGTGTCTATAATCAAATGCATGTAATTATCAAACATTTACATAATATGTACCACAGGAGCCAGCCATTGCTCTTAGTGTTCTATTGCTATGAAGAAACACCATGACCATAGCAACTGAGCCCGCTTAACAGTTTCAGAAGCTCATGCGGTTATTCTCATAGCAGGGAGCATGGTAGCACACAGGTAAACTTGGTAGCTGGGAGTTCTTCATCCAGATCTTCAGGCAGCAGGAAGAGAGAGGCTCTGGGTCCATTATGGGCTTCTGAAACCTCAAAGACCACCCCTCGTGACAACACATTTCCTTCCTAATCCTCTCTAATAGTTTCACACCCCAGTGATGAACTATTCAAATCTATGAGCCTATGAGGCCGTTCACATTCAAACCATGACAGCATCTTTTATTGTAGGTATTTTCCTAGTTTGTATGACTATGGGGTTAGAACATTTTTGTTTGTTTGTGGTGCTAAGAATGAACTCCAGTGCTTCAGGCATGCGAAGCACACACTCCACCATGATTTTACACCCAGTCAGTCCTTGTTTTACATGTGAAGATTCAGAGTCTCATGATTTTGAGAGACCTAGAAGAGCATGAGAGAGTAGGCAGTCCCCTTATGGTTACAGAGCTGTAAGAGGTAGGGAAAGATTTCAATCTGATAAGGCTCTGTGGTTAATGGTTTTAACTGGGGTGTTACACTAATTCCGTTAGGTTTAGACCTTTCCTGCTTCGTTGTAAATGCAAAATTTTAACAAGGGAATACCAAAGATGTTTCTCTCGTATAGAGTTAGCACAGTGGCTGCCTGTTGACCGCCAATAATGACGGCATGGGGCTTTAATCACTTGTGTGCCTAAGGGATGGGTGTTGTGGTTCAAATATTTCCAACTGAACATTCTGTTTGCACACTAGTGATCACCACAGCATGTTGATTTGGTGTGAATGGCAGTCATTTGAGCAGTAGTAATGCAGAAACCAATTCTTCCACTGAGGCCCCCCACGTGCATAGCAGAATCTTTGTGTACAGAGTGCTTAGTGTTGTTTTCCCTTATTATACTATTCTTTATGATTAAAGATAGCTAAACAGAAGCTGAGGAGATGGCTCAGTGGATAAAATGCCTACCTTGCAAGCATAAAGGCTTGGGTTTGAATTCCCATCTCCCGTGCAAAGGAAAAGAGGATTCAGTGGTGCACATCTATAACTCGAGTGTGGAGGGAGTACAAACAGGTGGATTCTTGAATCTCATTAGTCAGTCAGCCCAGCCAAACCCATGAGCCCTGGGCTCAATGAGAGACCCTGTCTCAAAGTAAAACGCGCAGAGTGATACAGTAGAAACTTGATATTTGCCACTGCCCTGTGCAGGCGCAGATATTCACACACAAGAATAATTGCATGCACACGCGCACGCGCGCGCACATACACACACACACACACACACACACAGAAAGAGATTCTTTGCCATTTTCCCCATCAAGAGGTAGAGACTCTCTTGGGCCTGACTGGTTTTGGTAACTGTGTTGATGTACAGGATTTGGCAGTAGCGAGTGAAACTGCTCTCTGCGTAAGGACTTGGGAACCCTTAGAAGCTTTCAGTTCCTGACTGAAATAGAACCCATGTAGATCATTTGAAGGGGACCACAGCTCCTAGCCCTCTCTCTGCTGAGCTCACATCAGATCCACACCCTGAGCCTTCCTGCTAACATGGTGGGCGGGAGAGGAAAGGAGAAGGGAGAGAGAGGGGGGGGAGGGAGGGGAAGAGGAGAGGAGAGAGGGAGAGAAAGGGGGAGGAGAGAGAAGTCATCCCCAATGAGCCTCCTACACATGTCCTCAGGAGTGGGAGGAGATGCTGCCTTGCAGGTGAGTTTTAGCTATGCACTAGGCAACTAGAAGATGCAGGGGGTGTGGGGGAAAGGTGAAACTACTGAAGAGAGTAAACATGTAAGTTTTAAAGATCCCAGACAACAATCCAGGTCCTGTTGGAAGTAATGCTTAGAGAACATTAGGGAGGCACATTAGGCCAATATCACACTTACCAAACGAACTGACTACTAAACTGAGTATATGTTTAGAATAAGAAAGTTGTTTGACCAAAGATACTAGTGTCTTGTAGATCCTGGTCATATGCTGAGATTCCTGTGGATGACTGCTTACACAGCCATGCACCCCCATAGCTTTCTGAAATCCCTTCCCCATCAGAGTATCCTGGACCACCTAGTCACAGCCATTGTTCAGAGGAGCCTCATGCAGACCAGAGCCCTGAGAGGAGAGCTGGCTAGGTTCTGGTGAGAGCTAGGAATTGTTTATTGTGTCCATGTGTGGGTGAGCACTGCCGTGTTTGGACAAGATGAACATAGCAAAATAGAGTAGCTTTATAATTGGATATTTAAACCATTCCCATTTAATTATTACTAACATAGTTGTGTATCACCTTGCTACATGTTTCTAGTTTCTTCTCTGTTATTTCTTTAGCCTTCTTTTTCCATCTGCCTTTGAATTTGATTTTTTATTCTTTTCTATTCCCATTTTTGTTTTGGCAGATATGTCTCAATTTTAGTTTCTGAGTGACTATCATGCTGTTTAAGATATTAAACTTATTACCATATGATTTTAAATAGTATAGTCCCACTCTGTATATGACATAATATTTTTTAATTTTTATTTGTTTTAAAATCAACTTTAAACTCCAAGTAAGTATGTATGTGTTAGCCATGGGTAGGTATACACACATGAGTATATTCCCTATGCATTCCAGAAAAGGATGGCTGACATTCAAGCCCTCTGGACTTGTAGTTACAGGCAATTATAACCTACCCCATGTAGGTACTGAGAACTGAACTTGGATCCCCAGCAGGACCAGTACATGATTTTAATTGCTGGGCCATCTCTCCATCCCCTGCTGTGTGAATGAGTACCCTGTATTTAATTTATCTACCCCGTCTTTTACAGCATTGCTATATAAATTTACCTTTCTTGTGTATAACATATCAGTGTAATTTTTGTTTTAGACAGGAAGTTATTTTTAAAATAATATAAGTTAAGGAAAAATGTTTCCTCAGTTTTATTGCTACAATTTATATTAGTTTTCATTTTCTCCTGTATGTTATACAATTTTGATAGAATGACTTCCTCATATTTTTCTTGTATCCTGATGGCAATGTAAGGATTTATGAGCCAAGGATGAAGGAAGTGAGGGAGGAAGAAGGGAGGTCGGCTGGCTTTACATAATGCTTTGCATATATGAAATAATTTATATCTTGCATTGCTAAGCAAATTTTAATGAAGTCTTAGGTGAGGCTGTTTCTTGAACTTAGGTCCTACCTCTCTTAATATGCATATTCATTTTTATTTAATTATTAGATCAATCTCACGTCCTACTGTTTTGTTATATTTACTCAGCTATAGCCAGAATGCCTGTGGAACACTTCAAGGGGAGGTAGAATTTGGCTCACGGCTTCAGAGGGTTTGGCTCATATTTCTCCACTTGCAAATGTATAACTGAAGGGCTACTTGATCTTCTGGAATATAGGAAGAGTAGAGGAAGATAGGAAGGAGCCAGCCAGGAGCAAGGCACCCTGAAGGATCTGTCCCCAGTGACCTTCCTCCAGTCACGTCATAGTCATTGCTTCTAAATTTCCTCAAACCTCTGAAAATAGTGCCATCCGCTGAGAGCTAAGCTCTACAGCACACGAACCTCTTGGGGACAATCCTTCAAATCCACGTCATAACACCGTTATTTATTTTTGCAAATAATGGGCGTTATTTGTTTTTGCAAAGCTTGAGACTTGATCTCAAGATTCTAGTTCTGGGAATATTCAGCTAGGCATTCGTCAGTGTTTCTAAGCTGGCCCCTAAGATGCTCTGAAGCTGTCACTGCTTTCATTCCACTGGCAAGGAAGCTTAGGTTGAGAAACAAGCAAACGCTACATGGTCATAAGTAAGGAAAGCAGAAGTGGAAATGGTCGGATGATAAGTGTTTTATTGTTGAGTTTTGTGCTGGTTAACCCAGTGGCTCAAGGTAGAGTCCTTGTGCTGCTTTCTCTGAATTCGTCATGGCATTTTATATAACCTGTAATGCATAATAGAGCAAATAAATTCTTAGTGAATAAGAAGCGATGAAGGATGGGAGGGGGACATGCATGCTGAAGGGACAGAAGCAGGCAATAGATTGGGAATTATACCGATGAGACTGGCAAGGAGACGGGAAGTCCGCATTTATATGGTATTTTTGGAAGAAAAATGAGTTTCCTTTTCCATGCTGCCAGGACATGGGTTTTAATTTGTGGGAGTCATATGCTGCAGATGTTACCATTCTCCTCTCTGGTCAGATCACCATGACAAAGGCACTGCCTGCTCTATAAATAGATCACTAGATTGATTTCACATCCTGCTCTGGTTCTCCGACCGCTCGCCTGGTGCGACATCAAGATCGATGAGTGATTCCATCTACCTCTGTGCACAGACCCCCCCCCCCCCCCCGCCTCCTGGAAGATGACAATCACATTCATTAAATTCAGCACAGAGAAGCTTCAAAGACGTTTGTGCTAGCAGAGACATTGAACCAGAGCCCATTACCCAGCCATCAAAGGGAATGGATTTAACCAGCCCTCAACCCACACCTATTGTTAGAAAGACAATTTGGTATTTTTTTTTCACCTTCTGGGATTCAGCTCCCTAGGACTTCAGTGACCAGACCTGTGGTTAGGGAAATCCCAAGTATGAGAAGGCCTTTTGCTACACACTTACAGGTCTCTATATGCATGGTTGAATTATTTATCTGAAACTCCTGGGACCCTAGCCTGAAGCACTGAACCTAGGTCCTGCCCTTGACTTGTTTAATACAAGCTTTTTAGATTAAATTGTATCAATGCCCCACTTCCTTTTCCTCCCTCTGGACTCTCCCATGTACTGCTCTCTCTCAAAACCATGGCCTGTTTGTCTTTAGTTGTTACTGATCCATATATGTGTCCCAAAATACACAAATGCAACCTGTTCAACCCACCTAGTGTTACCTGTATGTTTATGTTTTCAGGGCTGACCATTTGGTATTGGGTAACCATCCAGTATGCTCCTCACTGGAGAAAACTCTTTCTCCTGCTCTCAGCGTTCCTTAGCAGCCTGTAGTGATTTGTCTATGGGAGAGGAGTCCCATGAATCCCCCTTTTTTCTGTTCCACCACTAACAAGTCACTGTTATCCTGAAGTTCAGCACTCACATCATCTGGGGTGTTTGAACCCCAGCCTGGCTAACCTGTAAGCTTTACCCACTTTCCCCAAGTCTTGGTTTCCTCAGCTCTGAACGGTCAGTATCTCCGGGTATCTGTCAAGTTGTGAGCATCTCATCTGCCATTTCCCAGTCACACAACAATGACAAGAATGGCTGACTAACCCAACAGTGTTAGGGATGGTGTATGTGAACAGCTGCAGTCCGTGGGCTTAGGTCCTAGACTAAATGCAAAGGGACACAGGAGAAAGTGAATTGAGAACCAGTTCATCTCTCCGCTCCCACTGCAGACACGACACTACCTAAGCCGCCTCATTCTGCCACTGCTGTGCCTTCCCACCATGGTGGACCATACTCTCAAACAATGAGCCAAGACAGGCCTTTCTTTCCCCTGGTTGCTTTTAATAGACATTTGATCACAGCAATAAGACAAGTAACTTACTCAGCACATTGGCTGTGTTTAGCCAGGGAAAGAGTACTGTCTGTGATGGACATTAGCTCATCCGACATTCTTTAACTTGAATAACCTCCCGTGGAAGTCACTGTAATCTCTATTTTCCAGATGCTCACCAAGGCCATACAAGTACTGAATTATACAACCACACAATCCAGCTGTGTTAGACCCGAGTCTTTAATTGTACATTACCTCCCTGGGCCCACAGGACATTATACTGGGGGTATGGATTAACCCTGGAGTGTTTTTCACTTTCTTATCTGCTATCTAGTTTACCTCTGCCCCCTAAACCACAGGGAGATGTTCTGATAGTCTCCCTCTCCAGCTGTCTTCCTTCTCCACCTTCAAAAATCCAATGATGTGTGTGTGTGTGCATGTGTGTGTGTGTCTGTCTGTCTCACACACTGTAGGTACTTCAACGCTTTACAGTTTGCAGAATTTTGCAAAGGTCCAGTTTCCTGTGTATCCCATGTCTTTCCTACTACTGATGAACAGCCCATCCACACTAAGCACTCAGTGAGGATTGCTCTGCCAACTTGAGGAGGCGAGGCCTTGGTGAAAGAAGAAGCGAAAGGCAGCTCTGTGAACTTCTGTGGCCATCACAATGATCAGGGTCTGAGCTTTTGTTAATAGGTGATTCCCTTGGACAACCAAACTCTGGGCCTTTCCATCCCTCCCCACTTATGTCCTCTCCCATCTGAATGTAGTATTTTGTTCTGGGAAAGTAACATGTAGTGCTCCTTATAGTGTGGCCTTCTTCAGAGGGATGGGGATGCTGCAATAAGCTGAACCAATTCTGTGGGTCCATAAGACAGAGTTCCACTGGGTATCAGAGCTGCAACCACGTATTCAATCTCTAGCTTTCTGTAATGATGGAGTCCAGATTCTGGGCATGGGCTTTTACTGTGCTGCATAGTCTCACAGTTCTTCATTAAATCACAGAGCTAAAAGGATTCCATGGAAGTCAGTGAAAGCAGCCTCTGTGTCTGCAATGGTGCTCACAGAGACTATCAACCATAGACCTGAATACTGTAGGACATCCCATAGGCGCAGGTCCAGACAGCGCAAACGGAGGAAAGGAGAAGGTCAGTGGGCCATATTCTTATCCATCCTCTCCCTTTCTCTCTCTCATTTTCTTTTAGGTTGTCATGATGTGAGCTGTTCTGCCTGCACCTAGCCTGACAGGATGAACTGAAACCGTGAGTCAAAATATACCTTCTGCCTTAAGCTGTCCCCCTTTTGCCCCCATAATGGCAATGAATGAGACTAACAACCTGTCTAAATCAAGTTTTGATGTTATATTGACAGTCTGTTGTGTGAGGGTTTGTATGCAGATTGCATGTGCAGTGGTGTTTGCTGGAAGGTGTATTGCTCTTGCAGAGGACAGGAGTTAAGTTTCTATTTGTCAGATGGAACACAACTGCCTGTAGCTGTGGTTCCAGGGGATTTGATGACTTCTTTTGGCCTACACAAGTGTCCATATACACATGTTCATGGTGACATATACACAAATCCTTACAAACAAAAACTTTTCAAAACATGTTATATGAATATTTCATAGCTTTCTTTTTCACCAGTCACTCTTTGATAGACATCTGGATTGCTAATAAACATTAGACTTTTGTACCTTTCTTGTTACCCTGATAAGATAATTTGACAGGACAGAGGGCCTTATGTAGACTTAAGCTCCAGAGGGATTCAGCCCGTCATAGAGGGGCAGACACCGTAGCAGGGACAAGAGGTCGGCTGATCAAACTGTATCAATGATCAGGAAGCTAGGGGTGAGCAGGGAGTGAGGCAGAGATCAAAAGAGCCTCATGGCCAAGCCATAGTGACCCACTTCATCCAGCAGGGCTCTACTCCACTCCTGAAGGTTACACAACCTTTCTAAACAGCGCCCCCATCTGTGTAGGAGGTATTCAGACAGGTGAGTCTACCTGAGACATTGCACAAGTGAACTCTGCCACCAGGTTTTGATTGCTATTAGGGTAAAGTATGTTCGTGTAGAAATCTTTGCATGAGCATATGACTTCACTTTTTCTTAAATAAAATGTACAAGTAGGATCCTCAGTTTACACGATGAGTGGATTTTTTTTTTTATTTTGTAAAAGTTGCCAAACACTTTTCCAGAACATTTATGTCAGTCTGTACTTCCATTAGCAATGGATGAGAGTTCCAGGTGCACCGTGTCCTGCCTCATCAACGCTGAGGACTGCCAGTCCTTTCATTCTGAGCCGATGTGATTGACACATCGCTGAACAGTAGCAAAACAGCAGCCGGTGAGTCACTAGTGTTCATCCTCAGAAATACAAGACTAACATTAAGACAAACACTACCAGCAAATAGTAGCTCATAGTATCAATGCATGACTGAGAACTTGCCACTTCTTTTAAACTTAGTGTTTCTTCTGGAAAGAACCTGAGTTCCAGATTTCAGTCTTGCCTCTGTCGCTTCCAGCTTCATGTGTGACCTTGATCAAGTTAGTGAGCTTCCCTGGGTCTCAGTTTTTTCACCATCAAAACAGGCCAAGATATTTACAATAGCATATTGCTAAGATCGGTTTAGATAATAGAAGTAAAGGGAAGGATGCATATTAGGGATTCAATGTATGAGAGAAGTAATAATTACTGTGATTATTTCAGTGGCTCAAAGAAATCATTCTTTACGACTGGGCCCACAGCTCCTTGATAGAGCATTTATCTGGCATACTGAAGGTCAGCATGAGGAGGAGGAAGAGCAGGAGGGGGAGCCAGGTCCTTTGCAGGCTCCTTAGATGCTAGGTGGAGAGGCAGATAAGTAGACTGGCCACTTGGGGTCGCTGTCCATAAGTACACTCTTCTTGAGTCAGAGAGTCCAGGCATTAGCAAGGAACAGGTGCTTGAGATGAGTCCCAGGAGGTCACAGCCAAGCTTGGTATCTAAAAAGGAGCCTCATTCCATTGTTACAGGATTTGGAGGACCAGACTTCAGGCCCCAGAGACTCTCTTTCCAGGGAATGGGACTCTGAGGAGGAGACTCAGATTCTTGTGGAATTGGTTTTCTTTATTAATGGTGCCTAATGGCCTGTAATTAAGGCCCAACTTGTTAGCTAAACCAATAATTACCATGTGTTTGAAGTGCAGAGTGAGGATAATGAATGACCTGATTCGGTAGTTTTCCTTTCTTCAATGACTTGAGCAAGCGGTGGTTGAATTCAGTACCCACCAGCCTCTTTCTCTTTCCACCCTCTTCTTTGTCCTTTTTGATTTCTTGTTATCCCATTTTTCTTCTCTTCTGTCCATGACACCTCCCTGTGCTTTCACACCCACGCACACATACATACACGCACACACGCACGCATGCATGCACACATGTGCACGCACACACATGAATGGGAACCAGCTTCTGTGGAATCATGTTGTTTTACAAAACATTAGGGAAATCAGTCCTACATTCAAACTTACCTCAGAGCTTTCAAAACTACTTCATCTTTACTACCACTTCAGGGTCAGCATCAGAACGAATTCACAACTGGAGGTGGGTGAGGGCAGGTGGACAGGAATGTGAATCCTAGCAGGCAGGACTTGGCTAGACAACAAAATGCCAGAGAAACAGCGCAGTCTGAGCAGGGTTCCTCAGCTTGGTACGGGGTAGATTGTGTGAAGGAAATATCCACTTATTTTTAAAATAGACATGAGACAGGGAGATGGCAAATTAGAGGCAATCAGGGAGACAAGAGAGTCTGCTTGGCAAGGAATGGGAGTCAGTGGCTGAGTTTGGTAGGGACACCTAGCTTCTTGGTTGTCACATTCTGCAAAAGCACAGGCAGGGGTGGGGCATCTTGATGGGGGTGTGTGTGCAATTCACAGGTTGCTAAGCCTCTCTGAGCTATACGGTCTCTACATCGTCACAGAGGAGGGATTTTTGTCATAGGTACTTTGTTGGTACTTACAGTCGGTGATGGTCTATCCCTATACACAGTGCCTGTGACAGACAGGGAAGAATTAGCAAAGGAGCAGAGAGATATTTTGAGTGTTTATGCGAAGAAGGCTAGGTTTCTCTGTATCCATATCTTCCACAAAAAGAAAATCATCACTACTTACATATTGTTGGAAGTGGGTAGGCTAGCGTTGAACCTGAGACATGGATAAAGAGGACAAACCATGTAACTGGACAAAGAATGGATGCTTCTCTCCATCCCCCATGGTCTTTTTTATCTCCTGGCGCTTCTTAAGGATCTCATTTATGCTCTATTACTAAACAACTGGACCTTAGTAGGAGGCTCAATGATAAACTTTAACATTTGGAAGGAAGTCTGTACAAATGCTGATTAAGTCGTAGGCAGCCTTGCCCTGTGTGCTTAGTGTGAGTTCTTTTTCAGTGTTGCTGAAATTCCAAGTGAGATAAGTCTTCCTAGAGTGTGTATGGACTATGAGAAAAAGAGAGAAAAGAGAAGGGAGAAAGGGGAGGGAAGGAGGTGGGTCAAAGGAAGAAAGAAACCAAGCTTTGATCTGAGTTCATATCTTGGATTTTCCAGTTATTGATTCATAGTGGTGAGTGTTCAATCTCTGGTGTGGGACAATGGTCTGTATCCTGTCAATTATATTTGAAATAAACACTGATTGGCCAATAGCCAGGCAGGAAGTATAGGCAGAACAATCAGACAGGGAGTAGAGGTAGGTCAATGAGAACAGGAAAATTCCAGGAAGAAGGAACTCCTGTCTGCAGTTGTGACCCTGCCACAGAGCAAGCAAGATGTGACTGCCTCACTGAATAAGGTACTGAGCCATGTGGCTAACACAGACAAGAGAAATGGGCTAATGTAAGTTATAAGATTTAATAAGAAGGCCGGGCGGTGGTGGCGCACGCCTTTAATCCCAGCACTCGGGAGGCAGAGGCAGGCGGATCTCTGTGAGTTCGAGACCAGCCTGGTCTACAAGAGCTAGTTCCAGGACAGGCTTCAAAACCACAGAGAAACCCTGTCTTGAAAAAACCAAAAAAAAAAAAAAAAAAAAAAAAAAAAAAAAAGATTTAATAAGAAGCCTGAGCTAATGGACTAATCAGTTTATAACTAATGTAGACCTCCGTGTGATTTCTTTGGGACTTAACAATTACAGGAACTAGGCAGGACAGAAACCCTGACAACAAATCTCCCTAATAATATTTTTGCTTACTTGTGGAACAAGGGTATAAGGATTTATTTTTGTATGTGGGAAGGGCTTTATAGGTATCCAATGTAATAGTGTAAACTCTATAGTAGCATGCTATAATCAGTAGCCCATAATATCTGTTCACTTTTTGTTTGTTTTTGGATTGAACTGTCTTGCCCATCACCCTTACTTGGAATATTGAAGCCATCAGACCATGGCAGTTCATGTCTTCAAGGTTCATATCAAACTTTTCTGAAGACACTTTACACATTGCAATGAAGTGCAACACAATCCCATAGCACAGTCAGAATTCAGTCACAGTGACTACTGCTTCACCTTGGCCACATTTTACTGACTAGAAGTCCATGGCAAGTCCCACCTGTATGCAAAAGAAAGACTTTTGCAAGGCTGTGAATCACCAGAGGTGCTCTCAGAATTCTGCCTTCCCCTGTAACCTTCTCTCCAGAGAAAGACTGCCTTTGCACTCCTATCAGTGTGGAGATGCTCTCAAATAATTCCTAGTCCTCCTTTGGAAAGGCATAAAGGAAGCCATGGCTAAACTAAAGGATGAAGGGCCAAGTTCAGAGGCAGAAGGGTGAGGTTAAAGATAAAATCGTTTTGCAAACCTGTAAAATTCACATGAGATAAAGGCAGCTTGACACAGCCATAAAAACAGGCAGGTCAGTGGGTATAGAATAGAGGACCCAGAAATAAGCTGACAAAGTTATACCTACTTAATTTTGACCAAAAGAGCAAAATATACAATGGAAAAAGAAAGATAACCCACTCAACAAATGGTGTGGGCAAAACTAGGTACCTACTGCAGAAAGATGAAATTTGATCCATATCTTTTACCTTGCATGAAATGAACTAAATGTGCCAAAAATGCTAATTTAAAACCATAAATGCTGCAACAATGAAGGAGAGCATTAAGAATATTCTTTCAGACACTGAGGTAAGACTTTTCTAAACAGAACATCAATGGCACAAAAGCAGCGGAAGGGATAACATGAGATTTAAACATGTCTGCACAGCGAAGGCAACTGTCAGCAGAGGAAAGACTGTGGAATGGGAGGAAATCGCTACCAGCCCTACTTCAGACAGAGGACAGCATCCAGAATTTATAGAGAATTGTGGAAGTTAAATACCAAGAAGATAAAGCCACCATCATCAAATGGGCTAATGAATTAAATACCTTTGAAAAAAAACTAAGGGCAAATGACCAGGAACTAGTTTTAAAAGTAGCCAGCATCCTCGGTCAGCAGAGCAATGTAAATTAAAACTTTGAGCTACCATCTCACCCCAGTCAAATGGCTATGATCAAGATATATGACAGCAAATGTTGGACAGGATTGAGACAGAGACAGAACCTTATTCAAGGCAGGTGGGGTTGCAAATTAATACTGCCACTCTGGAAATCACTTTGGAGGTTTCTCAAAAGATAAAAATAGAACTACCATGTGGCCCAGCTATTTATGTCCTAGGTGTACACCTCGCACTTCATATCCTACCACAGGGATATTTGCACTCCTATCTTTTAATGCTGTTCAGCTTAACAATCATAAGGAAATGAAACGAGTCTAGACATCCTTCAGCAGATGAATGGACAATGAAAAAATATGGTAGAGATGCAGAGTGGAATATTATCTAGCTGTAATAAAAAATCATAGTATTTGAAAGAAATGGATGGACTTAGAATGTATAGTATTAAGTGAGGTAACATAAACTCAACCCTAATATAGCTACACTCAGTCCTTCATTTGTAGATCCTAGCCAATGTTGTACACATGTATATAGGCAACAGGTATAAGGGTGGGTATCATGCAGACTTTAGGAAGAGGACCAAGAGAGGGCACAATTAGGTAATAGGATGCCGGCAATAGACACATGAGATGTGAAACAAGATATAAAGCTATTTTTTCCTTGTTTCAAGTCCATCATAGTTTTTCTTTTCTTTTGTATGGTGAGTAAGTGGATAAAAATGCCAGTGACAGTTAAGTGAAATTTCTTCAGAATGGCCGTTCTCACTGTTTTCTTCTTTTTCTTCTTTTTCTTCTTTTTCTTCTTCTTCTTCTTCTTCTTCTTCTTCTTCTTCTTCTTCTTCTTCTTCTTCTTCTTCTTCTTCTTCTTCTTCTTCTTCTTCTTCTTCTTCCTCTTCTTCTTAAGACACATATCCAAAAAAGCAATGAACATATTTAAAGGAGAATCCAAAAGCCTTGTGTGCAGCTGGAAGGAATATGTGCCCCTAAAAACTTACTTTATCCATTTAGGCAATCTGTTGGAAGGTTCAAGTGGCTGTTTTGTTTTCTTTCTTTTTACCTGAGTCTCCAAAATTAGAGCCTTATGAAGATGCATCACAATAGGGAACGTCTAACTGCACAGAGTGATAATTTCACATCAAGAAATTACTTCTCTGGAGGCAAAATTTTGCTGGACCTGTAGACAGTGCTAGACAGACAGTAAGATAATGCCATTTCCATTTTCAGCCATAAAAAATGAAGCTCAGAGAAATGAATGCTTTCTTTTTCCTGGGCTATAACCTCTGTAATAACAGGAGTGGTGGCTGAGAAAAGTCCTTGCTCCACTGCCCTCAGATTCCAGATGATCCAACAGGGAGTCTCGTATCAGCACATGCAGCCCAGGTCCCCTGACTTCAAAGCTGGTTCCTGGTCTTCACTATAGCATCCTGCCCCTCCCAGTTGGGCACTGCCCCTGTTTCTTAGATCTGTATCCATGATCCAGGGTGGCCGTCATTCTTTCTCATCATCACACATCAATGTTCTCAGTAGGAATGCCCTTGGCATTTCAGTAGGGGACCACACATCAGAAAATGGATATGAAGCTACAAAAATCAAAATCTGTGTTGGGCTGGTGCAATGGGATGGGACTAGCTTGAGGGCAGAGATGGAACAAGAGCAGAATCCCCAAAGCAAGACACCCCACATTGAGTGCCAAGTATAAGGAGGCCTTAAAAGCAGTCAGCTATCCTCTGTGTCAATACTACACTTATGCAAAAACGGCAAACGGAAGTATAATGAGTAAGACAGATGAAAACTCGACAGAGTATGACCCTGTCTCACCTTGCTTGCCTCACTGTGCTATCGAAGGAGAGGAAAGAGGGCTGTTAGAGCAGCCCGGTAAGAAAGGGGCAATGCAGCCTTTCGTTCCCCCTTTGCTCTAGGCCTCTGAGAACAGCAATGAGAAGTAAGGGCCTCCTGATCCCACCCTGGCAAATACTCTTTCTCCATCAACTCTGAATCCCTTTTGCCTGAAGGGCCAGGTAGATCGTGTTCTCTCCTGGACTCTCACATGTACTTCCTGGGTAATTTAGGGCCAGCCCCTCCCTCTGGGGCTCAGTGTTCTTATTTGCAAAGGAGTGTTCTGGAAGGGATGTCTTTTGAGGTTCTCCGCTTCAGCCATTCTTCAAGATAATTCCTGGGGAGTATACTCTGTCCTTGATTTCACAAGAAATATTGAATTCCAAATAAAACTTGTGCATGCGTCAAATGTGGGTATCTGCTGTCCATTACCCTCCCTGGTCACTTTTCAATTTTCCCAGTGGTCCCAAGGAAAGGTACTTAGTTGTTCTTACTGGTGTCAGAAGTCAGGACCCACAGAGGATTGGCAGAACTTTTCTTATGGAAGCATAACATTGCCTTCTACCTTGTAACTAGGTTTCATAACTTAGTAAAGATAGGATCTGTTCAAGGATCTGTGATTATGAGACATTCCTGAGAGACAGTGTATGGGTAGAGTCTTAGGTTTCTATTGCTTTGAAGAGACACCATGACCTCAGCAACTCTTGTAAAAGAAAACATTGGATTGGGGATGACTTAGAGTTCAGAAGTTTAGTCCATTGTTGTCATGGTGGGAAACATGGCAGCAAGCAGGAAAACATGATCCTGGAGAGGTAGCTGAGAGTTCTATATCCTGATCAGCAGGCAGCAGGCAGCAGGAAGAGACTATCACATTGGGCATGGCTTGGGAATCTGAGACCTCAAAGCCCACCCCTTAGTGACACACTTCCTCCAAGAAGGCCACACCCACTCCAACAAGGCCACACCTCCTAATAGTATCACTCCCTATGGGCCTATGGGGGCCATTTTTATTTCAACCCCCACAGATAGTAAGCTTCTACTCATAGATCGCCATCTGGGAGTTTAGCTTCTTCTCAGCAGATGTAGGGTGCAGAACTCACACCATCCAGACCACAGCATTATATTAACCACCATTTAAGAATGTAACCTTGTTAACACAGTCACCAAATAGGAGGAAGAGATCTCCAAGGTCCTGAAGAGGAAGCGGGTGCAGGATGCATCATCAGTCTACAGTAGTGAGGGGACACCAAGAAGCATTTGCAATGCCAAAGTCTTCAAACTCTACATCCCTTAGAGCACAACCAACGACCTTTGCGAACAGGGCTGGTTGATGTTGTGCTCCCATGGGGTGGAAGAGATGGGGTACAGAGGAGTCTACAGTGCAAGTGGTGGAGAAACTTCACAACAGAATCAGCTCCTGCATTGGACAAGGTGTCCCCTCTGTCTGGGAGGACATGTGACACAAGTGGCTGAAAGCAATGCAGGGGACGAAGAGAAAGGGACGGATCCCCTCAGCTTTGCAGAGCAAGCAGGAACAGACTTGATATGGCCATTTCCAACCCACCCTCAAAAGATGGCAGAATATGGAAAGGGGGGTCTGGAGATGAGTGTCTATAACTCAGTGACAGGCACATTAGCTAGTTGACCTTGAAAACATCACTTGACCTTCCTGGCTTCCCTTGGACCCAGCTGTAGAACAGAAGGACCGTGGAGCTTTATGCACAGGGCTGCTATAGAGATGCAAATAGTTAAGACAACAACAATAAAGTCCTTAAACAGGTCTTAGCATGGCATGGTTGCTCAATCAAGCTTATATGCATGATGTTGATTTCACATGCCCCTTGGATGTGCTAAAAAATATGGCACAAAAGGTTGGTGAAGCAATATTTCTAAGTATGTCTAATAGGCTGTTTTAGGAAGACATTCATGTGACTGAGCAGAGAAGTCTTCAGTAATGAGGCATGTCTGTATATGTGTGTTGTTTTCAACAATATGGTGTGTATATGTGTATGTATGTACATTAGTGTGCGTTCATGGGTATATGTGCGTATGTGTGTATGCCTGAGTGTGCATGTACATGAGTGTGTGTATGTATTGTTCTGTTTCTCTGGATACATCAGCTATACAATCTGTTATGCTTTATATAAACACGGAGGAAACAAATGTACAATTATGTCTGCTTCACCCGAAGCACTGGGTTGAGTCTCCTTCCATTCTGTGGCTTACTTTCCACAGTGGTTGAAAAGTGAATGCCATCTTCCTGTGTTTTACACAGATAAGTGCGGTTGGCAGAGTTGAGTTAATGTGGGGGGAGGCACTATAGTTGAGGCACCCTGCCCAGCAGAATTTCAGGTTTTGTTGTGTTCTACAACTAATATGCCATCCACCTACAGCACCATGATGCTTCCCATGGGTCGAAATCACCAGTAAAACAATCATTCTTATTCACCAATCCTGAAAGGGTAAGGAATACCTTTCTCTCCTTAAGTCTGAATAAGCCTTGTAGGGTTAGAGGAACACTCTTGTGCAACTTTATGAATGGCTGTTATTAGAGGAAGGAGATTAAAAAATAAAATCAGACATCTGTGGGTGTGGCTTACAATACACATATAGAAAAGTGGTAGCTGAGGGATGTATGGTGTCATGTGTGAGTGCTTTGCATGTTTCTGTGAAGCTCTGGTCAGAAGTGTGCAATTCAGGGGCAGATGAAATAGGTTTATGCAAATGCATATATATATATATAAATATATATATATATATGTACATAAATGTGCGCGCACACACACATACACATATAAATGATGCTAGAAGACAGGCACATTTTCAAAGCAAACATAGTAAAATTGATTGTAACTGGGTTCAAAACTTAGCCCAAAGGTACAAAATGGAAGAAGTGTGTACTAACAACCAGCATGGATTAGGGGATTATCTGTGTCCGCTCGGTTGGCACAGTGCAAAAGTCCAGTTTTTGTGAATGGCCAGTGTACATTAGTAAAGTTAGAGAAAGCGGGAATGAAAACACAGCATGTCTCGGTGTAGGATTCAGACGAGACAGAATGTTACCTAATTCATCAAACATGGAACATCTTTCCTGGGCTCAACAAAGTCAGCTATGTCCCTGGAGCAAACCTGGTCTGAGGAGACCACAGAAAGCTTGTGTGATGTCCTAGGTGGTAAATCCATCGCTTTTAGTGTGAGGAGAGTAGCTGGGGTTGCTTGGGATGTGCCTGCTAAGAGAAGGACAGCATGGGCGAGGCTACCAGGAAATACCATTGACTCCTGGCCCAAGGGACGATCCCTGGACAAGGCTGCTTTCCTGACTTCAGATGGGATAAAACAAGTCTGTGCTGATCCAGTCACCAGTTTCCAAGACTAAACTTTGCTGTAAATAACAGCACAGCAGAATCAATGGGCAGGGAAACATTTCTGGTTGGAACACCATCCCATCCCCGTGAAGGTACTTTCAACTAGAATCACAAGGCCTGTTACATACTGCCACTCAAACTAAGCATGTATTCTAAGTCTTCCAGTCCCCAGCACCTCAGTGCCACCACGCAGGTGTGGTCCCTCCTTGGACTGTGCGGGGCTTCATCCATCCCATCTGCACTTGTCATTGGAGCACCTCACTCTCTTCCACAGTGGCTGAGTGTTGCCGTGGTGCAGAAGTTGGCATGGATTCATCTCAGTGTCATGAAGACCTAGCACAGGGTTTACCCTTGGATAAAGATGTGCACAAGAAGTCAACCTGGGCAGGACAAGAGTCCAAGGCCTCATATTTGTACTGGAGTTTAGGCCATGCCCTACGAAGAGGAGTTCAGATTGTTGACTAAAAGCATGGCCATTTAGGACAGATTAGTTTCCTTGTATCAGTTAATTAGATAAAAGTATGTTCCAAATTATATGGTCAATGAAAAATAAAAATAAGGGCTCTTTAGTGACAGAGAAAAATAGAGTATAATGCCAAAAAAAAAGTGTCGTCTATGAATACACCGACTCAGTATGAATCTGTTATGTCAAAGAAATGGCCTCAGGTTTGCAACAGTTGCCGCTGGGTTCTGAGACTGGGGTGACTTTTGTTCTCATGTTTATACCTTTAGGTCATTTTCCAAATTATCTGAAATAACCCCACGTTACTGTAAACGCTGGGAAGAAATCACTTCGAAGCAGACAAGTCATTTTGCCCCGTGTCTTGTTGGTGTGCTTATTCAGTTGGGGATAGAATAACTCTGGATCAAGGGAATCCAACTGTTGTTTTCTTTTCCTTGCCTAAGAGGGCCAAAGCTGCCTTTGTGTGGGACTCTGGGAATTCTCACATTGAGAGCCTGGTGCCTGCAGGAGAACATCTTTATCCCTGGGTTTCTATTACAGACCAGAGGAGTCCCAGAACACCTCTCCACCCTCCCTCTAGCCTGGATTTATTTGACTTTATTCTCTCTAATTGTGGGGGTTAGCCTTAAATGGTGCCTAGAGGGGGCACGAAATTAAAACTCTCCAGCAGTGAGTAAGTCAGGAATGGCTTCCAGCGCACTCTGCAGGCCTCTGCAGCCTGTGGAGAGCATTGATTTTGCACCCTCATTTTCATTTTCTTGAAACCAATTTTATTTTTTAAAAACCACCTCCATGATTACCTTTTATATACAGATATAATTAACAGAAAATTCCAGGCGTCCAGGAGTCAAAATCTGGCTCGTGGCCTGTGAGATGACTATAATTCACCTTCTCAACTGATTAAAAACAGAACCTTGTTTCACGACACAAGAGACTTACCTGAAATACAAAGTATAGGGTAAAATTTTATTGGGATATAACCAGGCTCGTTCGTTTGTTCATCCGTGACAGCATTTGCCCTGCATTGTATGGTCTCTATCTGTCTAAGAGACCAAACTGCAGGCAAGTCAGAACTGCTCTTGTCCTGTGTGACTTGGTGTGGCCCACACAGCTGATGCTTATAAAATGCTTTGTTTTTATTATTCTGGAGCTGGAAATGGAGTTATCTCATAGTTCACTGCCAATGATTTGTAAGTACCCATGACTTCTGCCATTCCTGGCACAGCCCAGGAGAGCCAGGCACCAAATTACTTCTCCATCTCTATTTTAATGGTGTGGTAACCTGCTGGGTACTGGTTGAGAATGCCCTAGCTACAGGGCTAGGATGTAGCAGTTCAGGATCCCTCGATGTCTGTGTGGCATGTCATTCTTCGTCTGGCCCTCCTTCTGATGTGTACATTAACCTGAAAACAAAAGTATGCACAGTGGAAATAGGAAATGTTTGGGTTTATTCGTAATAGAGAGCAGCATTGTCTGTCTGGAAAAAGATATCTGGCCTCGTTCATCTGAAGTCTGTTATTTGGGTGATTGATGAGTTAGGTGTTTGATTGGAAGATGGATTCACTCAACAACACCAAATACATCTTGGCTAGTTTGTAATATGCCAGGAAGCAGGATACAAATCCCAACCCTAGCTTCCAAGCAAAAGTCATTCTCCATTGGGCCACCCTCCCCAGTAATTTGTCCTTTACATACCCAACTTCATGAGACCAACATGTCAGTCATCCGGAACTACCTGTGTGTCCCTGGCCTCGCAAGAAACTACCTCCCCTTTGACGTAAGTGTTTCTCTTATGTAGGACTGAGAAATAACAGAAGCTGATCAGTGGACAAGCTCATGTAAACACACTGCAATAGCTCCTATTGTTCTGAAGCCGTTAATTCATCCTGGAAGAACGGAAGGACATATTATTGCAGCGTCAACTTTTCCCTGATCACAGCATCCAGGGTGGCTGTGGGAAGAGAGAAAATGTCCCATCAATCACAGGGCCTCTATTTCTTTATTCTGTGAAACACCCAGGAGTTAAGAAATGCAGGCCAGAGTGGTGCTGTGTACCTCCATGGTGCTGCTTGGCACCGACTCAGCTCTGACTGTCCCTGGCTACCCGTGACCAGTGATTAAAATGACGCTAATGGAGCAGCAGAGCCGTTAATCTGAAGCTTTCACCACTTCCAATTAGCCTTCACTTGAACAGCCACATGTCACTGGTGGCCACCTTCTTCCAGCATGGCTGTAGGGGACGTTTAGATCCACCGGTTGAAATGTTTGTGTCACCATAACCAAGATATAATGTGTTTAAGAGAGATAACCGTTAAGCACATTTACAAATAACACGAGACACTATCACTCTGAAAATAAGGGCTTAATTTTCTCCAATTTTACTTCCCCTTCAGTAGGTTTTTTTTCTTTGGAGAGGGCTTTCATTCTAATACAGCTGTAAGCCCTAACTTTGGCTGAGTGTCCAAAATCTAAGCTCACTGTACCTCTGGTATAATACGGTCTCTCCAAACAACAGACTAATCCATCTTATAGTGACATCGGAAATACTCAAATAGATACATTAAAAGCACTCCACATTCTTTCTTTAAGAGGGTATCAGGATCTTGCTATGTGGTAGGTATAATTGTTCTAGGTACTGGGACTACAATTGGAGCTGAGGGAACCTGAGGCAGACTGTGGGCTTCTCCATACCCAGAGCATGTTAGGATGTCTACACGCTAGTGAACTGAGCAGGAACATCCTAAGACAGTGGTACCTTATACTGAATAACTTCAACCCCCACCCCACTCATGTCTTAGCAAAAAGTCTCAGGAAAGCAAAGAAACATAATCATGCTGGTTGCCTGGATTCCTAGCCAAGCCCTTTTATGAATACGGGTATCTTGCTAAGTTTCCATGTGCCTTCTGCCTCTAACAGTCTCTCCATCTTCAAATGGGTTCTCTCTACGTGTCCCCAAGTTCCATTTTACACAAGGACCTAACTCCTATTGGAGTAGATGACCACCTGACTCAACCATGACCTCACCGTCATTTAGCGAGTGATGTCTATAGTGAGAAGAACATAAGGCCAGAGAGTTCACAGTCAGGGGCTGGGGGATGCTGTCATCTATGTCTGGAGGGTGTAAAAGTAAGCATGGAAAACCAGTCCCAGAGTAGACAAGCCTTTTCTTCTTTGTCCAGACACAAGCAACCTCAGTACCTCAGTGACAGCATTTTCCCATAAGCACCAGTCTCTGAGGGGTGTCCAAGCATATGCCACTGAAACACGGCATTGCCATCAGCGAGGCTCTCCCTCTGGAAAACAGCCAGCTGAGTTAACAAACCAGAGGGTGATGGGTGGGGACCTGGCTCAGTTAGTGAAGCAGTCGCTGTGAAAGCAGGAGAGTATTCAGGTCTCCGGAACTGATGTAGAAAAGCAGTGTGTGGATGTGCACACCTGCAGCTCTATTGATGGAGACATCAGAGACAGAGCAAGGTGGGCTTCTGGGAGCTTGAGAGCCGTCTAACTTTGTCTACACGGCGAAGGAAACACTAGGAGACCCTGTCACTAACAGGGTGGAAGGTGGCCGAGGATTGGCACCTGAGGGTGTCCTTTGACCTCCACATGACCCTGTGCATGCGGTATGTGTAGATGACTGGCACATAGATACAACAGCCAAAAAAAAAAAAAATTAAATTAAATCACATGCACACACAAAATTCTCATTATCTTCCAAGCAAGTTTACAGTGTTTTGCTGGGCAGCACCGAGAGCTCGCTCGGGCTACATGCATGTAGCCCATACTTATGGCTTATCCGACAGCTGCAAGAATCCCACTGATGTGAAGACAGATATTATCATGATTTTTAATGTAAAAGCTAAAAAAAAAGTCCTATTTGGATGTCTCTTCTCCTCAAAATGGATGTCTATTTTCAAAATATTGCACTGGCAGCTTCGGCAGAAGCCATCTCTCGCCTGGAAAGGAAGAGCCGGGCCAACATATGCGCACGGATATCAATACAAGCCTGGAGCTATACATAAGCAGAGGGAGTTCTGACGGGAAGCCGGGCAGCATGCCACCGAAGGAGCTCCCTCATGGGGAGCTTCCCCTCGGAATGTCTCCCCGGCTGTGCTCCCTGTACGCTGTGATGGGAGCAAAAGGCTTCTCTGGTCTATTCTGAGAGCAGCTTGCCACTGGCCGATTCAGCTATTCCCCTGGTTCTGAATAGGGAGGTCCCCACGACACGGTCTTCTCTAAAATACAGAATGCAGCATTCTGGATTCTCTCTTATTAATCAATCAGTAGATAGAAGATCAACATGACAGATTCCACATTATAGTATTTAAGAAGAGAGAGTTTGGATTGTGGGTCCGCACCCCAGTGGGACTACACGGTCTACCTTTTGTTCTGTGTCACCTCCAACCCCAGAAAGTGTTTGAAATCTAATTGCCAGAGAGAAAAGTTAAAAATCGATATCGTTTTTTCACATGGGATGTACTCACTCATATTTGGTTTCTAGCCATAAATAAAGGACATTGAGTCTTTAATTCGTGATCCTAGAGAAGCTAAATAAGAAGGTGAACCCAAAGAAAAACATATAGTCATCCTTCTGAATATTAACTTTCATCAGGCGATGAAAGGAGACAGAGACAGAGACCCACATTGGAGCACCAGACTGAAATCTCAAGGTCCAAATCAGGAGCAGAAGGAGAGAGAGCACGAGCAAGGAACTCAGGACCGCGAGGGGTGCACCCACACACTGAGACAATGGGGATGTTCTATGGGGAACTCACCAAGGCCAGCTGGCCTGGGTCTGAAAGAGCATGGGATAAAACCAGACTCGCTGAACATAGTGGACAATGAGGACTACTGAGAACTCAAGAACAATGGCAATGGGTTTTTGATCCTACTGCGCGTACTGGCTTTGTGGGAGCCTAGGCAGTTTGGATGCTCACCTTACTAGACCTGGATGGAGGTGGGGGGTCCTTGATCTTCACACAGGGCAGGGAACCCTGATTGATCTTTGGGCTGATGAGGGAGGGGGACTTGATCAGGGGAGGGAAATGGGAGGCGGTGGCGGGGAGGAGGCAGAAAGCTTTAATAAATAAATAAATAATAAAAAAAAAGCAAACCAAAACAACAGGAAGCTCCCCCCCCCCCGCCCCATAAAAACTTGAAACAAAGGTGAGAAAGCTTGTCTCTATAGAAGGTGAAGATGCCAGCAGGGCTAAGGAAAACAGAGGGAATTGGCAGTTGGCTCTATTTGGGCTCTTCTCAGTTTCATGGGATGGTTACTTGTTACAGAGAGAGGAAACAGAGGCCAAGGTGGTTGATGAGGTGATTAACTGGTCCCCTGTGCCTGCTGGGATGTGGCTAAGCAGAGCCCAAACCCTAGCAGAGGCATCTGCAAACCAATCTCAGCCTTTACTCCTCACCATTGCTGGCTTTGTTGCTACTTCCCTTTGTTTTTCTTTTTGATGGATCTCCAAAGAAAGCTGATAGCAGCCACCCATCATGACACTTCTCAAGCTGTTTGCCCTTCTGGGCCTGCCTTCCTCACCCCTGCTGGAAGCTTGTCTCCTGCTGGTCTTTGGAATCTGGCTGTGTGGGTGGGCAGAAGAGTCTTCTCTAGCTTAGCTGTCTCGCTGTAGGCTTCTCATGTTTGATTCCTATGCAAATCCTGTGGGTGAACTTGCAAGTGTGTGAGTTTCTGTGGAAGCTAAAGATCAACCCTGATTGTCCTTCTCGGGGAGGCATTCACCTTCTTTTCTGGGAGAGGGTCTCTTAGTGGGACCCTGAGGGTTGGCCTAGGTTGGCTGCTAGTTAATCTCCAGGGTCTGCCTTTTCCTGCTTCCCCATTCCAGGAATTGCAAGTATGAACCACAGTGCCCTGCTTTTTATGTGGGCGCAACAGACCTGATTCGGGGACTCATGCCTGCTTGCATGGCAAGCACTTTCCTAATTGGGGCCACCCTCACCTCCTGCTATATAGGCCTTGAATCACTCAAAGACAGTTAAGAGATGATCTCTTTTGATGTCCCACCCCTGAGCAGCCAGCCTCAGTTGGCCTGAATGTGTTGGACATCTCTCCATCCCTACATTCTTACAGGTGGTTAGATGGCCTAATGGGGCAGCAGAGACATTAGGTGGCAGGGACCTCTAACTTCAACCTCCATTGTCAGGCTCTGTATGTACAATGTCTCCCCTTGAGTTAGACCCCACAGTCCTCAAAGCTGACAGGCATGATTAAGTAAGGAGTTGGATGAATGCTTTTGGTGGTCTGGTCTTCTTGTGAGCCCTGGCTGATGCTGTCCCTGATCTATACCCATGTACAACATGCAAGGCTGAGATGCTCTTCCCTGAGACTCTGGGCATGTGGATGGCAGAGATCACCCAGCACTCAGTTTTAATGTTCAGCCCCCACTACTCACAGACACTTTGCTTATTTCCATAGGCAAGTGAGTAGGCCTGCTGGTGGTGGATAAATCCTGTAATAACTGCAGTGTGTGTGTGTGTGTGTGCGCGCGCGCACGTGCTTGCAGTATTCAGGAGTGTATACTTGTATACGTACACATACATGTGTGTGTGGAGTTCAGAGGTTGATGGTGAGATTCTTCCTGGGTTGCTCCCCGTCTTACATCTTTAGAGAGCGTCTCTAGTTGACCCTGGCATGACTAGTTGGGTGAGTCTAGCTGTGAGCCCCAGGAAATGTCTTGCCTTTGCCTCCCTAGTGTTGGGATTACAGGTGCGTGCCATAGCTCCTGGCCTTTTTGTTTGAGTTTCTGGTGGTCAAACTCAAGACTTCACACATGGCAGTCACTGGCTGAGCCACCTCCCCAGTCTGCAACGCTTGATGTGACTAGGACATCTTGACATTTGCTTACTCTTTAATTTATAAGTTGTCATGAGAATTTAGCAGATGTGCTCTGAACAGACAAAATCCTCTCCTCAGCTAAGTGCCCATGAACAGGTCAGCTGTGGTTCTCATTTTCCATCGTCCATGAGAGCTGGCTACTAGCAATCCTGTACAGTCATATCACAATCTTTCCCGGCCTGCAGGGAGCACAGTACAGCCATCTCCATTCCCATCCTATGATCTTGATGAGCAAGAAAGAACACAGAATTCCCACATTCCCTTTCCCTGCTTTCCTTAGCTCCATCTGACTTCTGAAGTCCCCCCACCCTGCTGTACAAAGATAGGATCATTTGCACTGCTTACCTTTGACCTTTTCTAGATTGGTCCAGAAAGTCATTTCTAGGGCACAGCTGGGGACCAACACCACTGCAGAGAACAGTCCAGATGCTTCCTTTCTTCTTACTCTCACAGCTAGCTGGTTGTGGGAATGGAGTAGACTGAGGAGACCCACCGGCTGGGCAAGAACTACAGCTTACTCCAACTAGTCCTGGCCACAACACATACCCGAGAGAAGCAGTTGGAAGGAAGAAGGGTCTATTTTGCCTTGTTGTTTGAGGCATTTCAGTCTATGGCTGAGCAGCACCGTTGTTTCTGGTGATGGCGAAGCAGAGCATCGTGAAGGAGAGCATAAGGAACAAACGGCTCATTTCACAGTAACCAGGGAGCAGCGTCGGGGAGGAAGAACAAAGGAGAATGGAAAGAAAAGAAATGGAGCAAGCAACTTAGGAAGGAGCCAGGGATAAGAAACCCCCTTTAAAATTCTGCCCAGTGATCCACTTCTTCCAATGAAGCCCCGCCTCCCCCAGTCAGTATGATCTCAGCAACACGTCAGCCCACTTGTTGCAGGGTGCTGCTTGTTGGTTTCCAGCTGCCCGGCTAGCTTAGCCCCAAAATAACCACACAGAAACTGTATTAATTAAAACAGTGGTTGGCCCATTAGCTCTAGCTTCTTACTGCCTAACTCCTACATCTTTAACCCATTTCTATCAATCTGTGTATCACCATGAGGTTGTGGCCTACCAGAAAAATTTCAGCACATCTACCTCCGGCTGTGGATCCATGGCATCCCTCTGATTCTGCTTCCTTCCTCCCAGAATTCAGTTCTGTCTTCTCTACCTACCTAAATTCTGCCCTACCAGGCCAAGGCAGTTTCTTTATTCATTAACCAATGCAAGCAACACACAGAGGGGACTCCCACATCACCCACTGATAGTGTCTGAATGACCCAATCATCCATTACTAGTATGGGCAGCTGGGGACCAAGCTTCAGCGCAGAGCCTGTGAGGGATCCAAGCATGGCACTGACCTTCAGGAAAGCCATATCTGAGCTAGCCTAGAAATAGCTCATGTCAATGCCCTCATTCATCTTTAACTTTGCTTGTGGCCTGAGCCACGTCTCTTTCCTTTCTGGGTTTGCTTCCGTCTGCTCAAAATGCCCACTTCAATACTTGCTTTGCCAAAACTTGCAGGATCTCAGGAACATCAAAATCGATTTCTAAAACGGATAAGAGCAACAAAACAATCGATATCCGATTCAGGTCCATTTTTCTATCAACTTATTCTGGAGTTATTGATCACATCACACGGGGGTGAGAGTGCTCTCATCTCCTCAAGGACTGGCAGTTTCTGGAAAAAAAAGACGAAACAAGATAATCCATGTGGACATGAACAAGAAGCTATGCAAAGTCCTGTGCTTGATAATACCTTGAAGTAAAAACTGTATCATTTCATTGCCTCTCTGGGGTCATTTGTACAATAGGACAGATGGGTGTATTGTATTCTCTTTCCACTTGCAACATAAGAGACCCAGTCCTAGCACAAAGAAATCTTTTTCTACGCCTGTAAGAGGCAAAGCCTAGACTTGAGCTGAGACTTTACTTTGCTGTTGCTTTTCCAGTGTTTATGCGTGCACAGGTGTGTTTGTGTGTAGCTATGTATGCACATGTATGTGTATTCATGCAGATTCCTGAGGACCTCAGCTGCAGTTCCTCACATGACAGCCATCATGTCTTATGAGACAGACTCTCCTACTGTCCTGGAACTCATCTAGTAGGCTAGGCTAGCTGGCCTGTAAGCCCCAGGGATCCACCTGACTCTGCGTCCCCAGCCCTGATATCACAAGTATAGGCTACTTGGTTTTTTTTTTTTTTTTTGAAAACCAAGGTTCTGGGAATGAATTCAGGCTCATAAGCTGACACAGCAAGCATTTCCTAACTGAGCAATCTTCCCATCCCACTTTAAAAGAGTTTTTATTTTATTGTTGCTGTTGTTCCAAGTTCTTTTGCTTACCTTGTGTCTCGGACCATCCGCCTGTATTCTTTCCTCCCATGCTACTAAAAACAATGGAAATACTGGAACTCCCTGTGATGGTCTTTGAGATTGTCTTCTATACTTTTAGCTCCCTTCTTCGGCATTTTGGAACTGACAGCAATTTCTTCAAAAAAAGACATTCGGTTTGTTTGTTCCTTTATGAGCACACAAATGACTTGGTACCAAAACATCCTGATTTTGGAGGCCCTTTAAAGATGGTGAAACCCAACATGGGGAGAGCTAATGTAGCACAATTAATGAAAACCCAGAGATGGATATTGGGGTTTAACCTGATGACCAGAAAAGCGAAACAGCCAGCTACTGGCTCTTACCTCTACCTCAGTCCAAAATGGTGACCTTCCTTCTAGGAATCCACAGAATGAGACTGAGTGCTGTCTCCTTCTGTCTTGTATTCCTCTCTAGTGCTGTGGTTGTATTCGTGTCTAGTTCCTGTGACAAACTAGTGTGGCTACTGAGATTAAAGGTATGTGTCACTGCCTGGTCTGTAAGGCTCACCAGGGTGGCTATTTTGGTCTCTGATGTTCAAGCAAGCTTTATTGCTTAAAATACAAGTGAAATATCACTACAAGCTACAAAGTTGCCTAATTATTTGAAGCAGTGCAGTGTGTCCATCTCCATCTCCCAGGGACAACTTCAGCTAAGCTGCAACTGCTTAGCCCTGGCTAGCAGCCTTGGAAGGTGCAGTCCGCTGTGCAAAACATTCAATTATGTAGAATGTGTGATTTCAAATGTAGGATCTTGTTCTAGCTTTGATCCTGTTAGACAAGAACACCCTTACAAAAAAGCAACATAGAGGAGAAGAGGGATTATTCAGCTTACAATTGCTGACCACACTTCATCACCGAGAAAGGTCGAAGCAGGAACTCAAGGTCGGAATGTTAAGGCAAGCTGTCTTGCATTTTACACAGAGTTATCTCTGACCAAGGAACTTAATCACAGCCAAAGAGAGATGGCGGAAAGTGTGGAGAAATAGGCTTGCTAGCTGGCAGGGAGAATTATGAATAGCTAGCTTTCTTACGCAGTTAAGACAACTTGCCCAAAGAATGGCACCCTCATTGGGCTAGGCCCTCCCACATCAATCAACAATTAAGATAATTGTTTTATTATGCCCATAGGCCAATATGATCTAGGTTGCTCTTTCTCAACCTGTGCATTGCAATAATTTGAAAACACATATTTCTGATAGCCTTAGGAACCGAAACACTGTTTACTATCCAAATTATAGTCATGAAGTAACAGGGAAAATAAATTACGGTTGGAAGTTTCTAAAATCATCAGAAATATGTGTTTTCTGATGGTCATAACCCACAGGTTGAGAAACACTGATGTAGGCAATTCCATAATTGAGATTCTTTTCCCAGAAAATTCTTGATTGCTTCAACCTGACCATTAAAGCTGACCAGGATAGAGGTATCGACTTTGTATGTGAGGGTCTTGTTGGTTCTGCCTAACCTTAAGGTCCTCTTGAAAGCTAACTCTCACATTGCACACTTGGCATCTTGGATGACAAAAGAAAAAAACAGGATGCTAACATTATTAGGAAGCCACAAGATAGTAGGCATAGGTTACTAGTATTCATCTCATCAGTATGAGAAGATTGAGATATTTTAATATTAGAGATATTAGGGGAGGGAAAATCTGTTTTGCGCACAATTTCAGAGGGCACAGGGCAAATGGCAGAGAACAAGAGCTCACACTGTGGTGGACAAGAAGACATAGAGAAAGAAGATACAGGAAATGACCAGAGAAAGAGACCCCCGCCCCCCTGCATAGGCCTACTTGACCCAACCATGCCTTTCCACTTACCTTTCTATCCCAATATAGATACAGTAAGGGTTTAATCTACTCATTATGTCAGAGCCCTCAGTATCTAGTTGTCTCTGGAAAACACTATAGACACACTCAGAGATGCACTGCGTAATCTGTACAGCATCCCAATACACAATCCATTTAAGTTGAGTGTTGGGAGCTGTAGATCCCTGGCCCCTTGACTTTCTTTGCCTGCCTCAGATGCTTTGCCTGCTGAAGTGAACTGAGCAAAACACCTGTGTCTGTAGCTGCTCTGAGCTTGAGACCTTGATGGCAGGGGAATGAGTTCTGATGAAGCCTTCAGTTACAAAGGTCCCAAGAGCTGGGCATGGCTGTAAGTTAAGGATCCCTATATAAGCTTCCCTGGAGCACAATAAACTTGGCATTCTTGTATCAAGGATGACCCGTGTCCCCATGTCCCTGTCTATCTGTGTGTGCATGTGTTTTTAAGTCTCCAGCTTAGTTCCCAGGTTGCATACCTTCCCATAGTGCAGGTACTACTGTTGAGAAGTGAGAGAAGCCTTCATACCTATTGCTTTAGAGGCTGTGTAGTGATCATGACAATAGATCATGGACAGCCAGCATTTTCCTTGAAAAGTATGTTTAAAACCATAGTGCCTACACTTAACTAACATAAGACACATATGGGTAATTGTGAGATGTTTAAATGTATAATGATAAAATAATTTTGTCAGGGTCAAGGGTTTAGTTGATGTTGAATAGAAAGTGAAATGTGGCTTGATCAACTTAGCTCATGCTTTGGTCCAGTAATTAATGGAAGTCAGTAGTATTTGCTAACTTATTTGGAGAAAGGAAAGAAAGAAGGTGCTATGGAAACTCCTGCAGCTAATGGCCTTTAAGATACTGGCCCACTTTGGGCACAGTCTCATGTACTATAAATAGAGATGAAAAGCACACATAAGTCTCTTGGCTGCTGGATTTGCTTCCAGTTCCCAGTGCATGCAGAGGACAGCATATTGCTGCCTTTTCTGTAAGTTTATCCCCAGATAAATAAACCTTTGTTATACTCCATTCCAGTCTATTGTGGAACTCTTTTGTACATCAACAAATTGACACCCAATGTGGGGCCCTGCTTTCAAAAAAATTTACTTCTCCCCACCTATTTTTGTCTCCATGGTACTTTTCATTAATATATGTCTGTATGGATAATGTTTAAGTTTTTCAAAAGGAACAATGAAATTTCCTGTAGTGATCGTTGAAGTTTTCAGAAAGGAGATGGGGGCCCACAACAACAATTCCACCTGGTTAACAAGATGTCATTATGCTGATAACACCACTTTAATAACAGTTTGGGGTTACAAACTGCTCAAAAAGATTCCAATTTGGATAGCTGACATGGTGTACCTTTTTACAATGTTCTGGTCAGAACTTCAAATAAGAACTTCAGAAAAACTCTACCAACTACTCAGAGACTATCTGCAATTATAACAGTCAGTAATCTTGAAACTTAGTAATCATTTTAGTTTTTACAGGATCCCATGTAAATAACATTGTCCCCATAACAGCTGAAAGTAATTCTAGAAAAGGACATCCTCTCTCCCAACAAAGTTTGTCCTCAGGGCAAGTGACATTATTACAAGTTGGTTTTAACTGGTATAGGGTTGGGGTGGAAACAAAGTAGACACAGGGCTCTCTCTTGGAAAAAAAAGGGAGTGAATGGGATGGGATAATAAGTAGATTAGTGTGAGCTTACTCACACTAATAATAATAGTGAGTACTAATGAGATTACCTGTGAGCAATTATTTATATACAATTTACATTGGTATAGATTCTTGTATATTGATGCAAATTGAAATTATATTTGTTATATTGAATTTGCTCCTATTTCTGGTTACAATATTTGTGCACCTATGCAAAGGTATTTTGCATGCCTGTTTCTACCTCTGCTTAAGATATTTTGTATATTGATACAATTTCAGGATATATTGATCATATTCCACTATACATTTCTACCTCTGATCAAAATACTCACATATTGTTTATATTTTGAGATCATTGTCCTCATTTGCTGTACATTTGTTTAGAAATTGTTTAATTTTTAATATGAAGCCTTAGTCTTTAAGTTATATAGGTATTAAGAATTACAGTTTAATAGTTAACCATGTTTGTCATACTTAGAGTTAGACTAATCAGGTTCTTTAGATGCACAAAGATTGTATTCCACATAGATAGGTAATCTTCAAACACTTCAAAGAAATATAGAATATGGCATTTAAATAACTTAGGATTCTGTTAATGTAAGACATGTTTGCTCTTGGCAGCACCAATCTATTCCTGAGAGAATATTGTACATTGAAGACACTCCACTTGGAACTTGTTTTCTTTTTGGCAAAACTGGTCTTTGGGCAGAGAACTGCCCCTTCCTCAATCACTGACAAAATGCATGGTGTCCAGACTGGAGAGGCAGGATACAAGCAAAGACTGCCAAACTTTGCCAAGACATGGCCTCTGAAAATGGTCTTTCAGTTACGCTAGGCTTTAGCTAAAGTTGTTTGCCCCAATGTTGCAAATGAGACTTTGGGTGATTGCTCAGGAGCCTGTTGTCTCTAGTCATTTCTTGCACCTTTTTTAAGTTGCTTGATTGTACTTCCTGTTTACTCAAGTACTATTATTTCCCTTCTCAGGTCTTTGATGGGGTTGAAAACTAGATAGTCATAGTTACTTTCCTCTTATGACTTAGCCAAGCCATTTTTAATATAAGACTTAGATTGCTTAGGATAGAATAATTATTGAAACATTTAGCATATGTTTCTTGTTTGATGTTGACATGCTGATTTTAATTCTATTTTGTATGTATGTCTTTGCCTCTTCTTTTCCCTGGACAATACTTGATATTTGTTCTTATTGTATATAGTTTTATATTAGGCTTAGAACTCTCTTATTTAGACAAAAGGAGGAGGTGCTGTGGAAACTCCTTCAGCCAACAGCCTTTAAGATGCTGGCTCACTTTGGGCGTGATATCATGTACTATAAAGGTAGATGAAATGTGTGCAAGGGTGAAGCACGATTAATTAAAAACTCAAAGAGAAGCCGGGCGGTGGTGGCACACGCCTTTAATCCCAGCACTTGGGAGGCAGAGGCAGGCGGATCTCTGTAAGTTCGAGACCAGCCTGGTCTACAAGAGCTAGTTCCAGGACAGGCTCCAAAGCCACAGAGAAACCCTGTCTCAAAAAAACAAACAAACAAAAAAAACAAAAAAACAAAAACAAAACAAACAAACAAAAAAAAACTCAAAGAGAGAAATTGGGGTTCAACCTGAAGATCTGAAAAGCAAAACAGTCAGCTACTGGCTCTTACCTCGACTTCAGTCTGAAATGGTGATCCTGCCTCTTGGAATCTCAGAAATGAGACTGTGTGTTGAGAACTGTTTCCTTCCACTTTATAATCCTCTCTAGGGCTGGGATTAAAGGTGTGCAGCACTGTGATTAAGGGCATGCATTGCTTGGTTTCTATGGCAACTATTATGGCTGGTGGGATTAAAGGTGTGTGTTACCATAACCTGGCCTGTAAGGCTCACCAGTGACACTATTTCAGTCTCAGATCTTCAGGCAGTCTTTATTAAAATACAACTGCAATGCCACTACACATGGGTCTCTTGGCTGCGGGGTTGGTTCCAGTTCCCAGCTCACACAAGGGACAACAGATTGCTACCCTTTCTGTGAGTTAATCCCCAAATATATAAACCATTGCTATATATACTCTATTCCCTGGCTGTTGTGGAACTCTTTTGTATGTGAACAGGAAGGGAGACAGGAAGGCAAGGAAGCAAGGAAGGGTTGAAGAGAAGAAGGAAATAGGAGAAGGAAGCATAAGAAAGCAAGCTGCCAGGGATGACTAACTGTGGGGTAACTGGAGGAGAGATACGATGTGGTCTGAAGCCAGTGTTGGCTCTTTTACAGACCTACTAGTTTTACAGTAACCAGAAAATTTCCCAAAAGTAAGGATTTAAAGGCATAGACCAAGATTTCTTTAATAACAAGGTTGTGAACAGAGAAATTAGGACCTAAGATTGATCTCATTGGTCATCACAGAGGGAACGAATGAGGGAAGGATACAGGCAGTGGAGAATGGAGGGCGGGAGAGAGGTCCAATTTTATAATGTGCAAAGAGTTAACTAACAGAATATTAAGAAGTTGCGCCGCGTGGTGAGTCCCGGGAATCATTTACCCAATTCACATGGAGGATCAAAGAGGAGTCCAAGTGGGGCTCTAAGGAGAGGTTTGCTCCAAAGGTTTGAGCCAAGAACCTATACCATGCATGGGGGTGTGGCTTAACTTCCCCTCAGCTCCACTTCTCCATAGTTTTTGCTGAGGTTCTCACTCAGCTCTGTAAAACTCTTGATGGGAAGAAGGCAAGAATGGGAGGAGTTTGGTTCAGGAGACTTAGGTCCTATCCTTGTCTTGCTTCTGGCCCATATTTAACACGTGGTTTTGAGAAGAGCCTTTTTCTCCTCCCTATCTTCTTAAATTAGCTGCTTTGGAGAAACTACTGCACAGAAAATATTATTATGGCTTCTCGGTGTCTTAGGCTTACAGTTTGTAGTCAGAGAAGACTGTAGTACAAGAAACATAACTTAAAAAACAAACAAATAAACAAAGCATCTATTGAATCATAATGGTTATATACATTTCTGGTGGAACCCTTGAAAAACAGGAAAATGTGAGGGAGGGCAAAGACAGGCAATCATTCAGAGACAATCACTGTTTGTGTTTTAATGAATTTTCTTCCAATAGTACTGATGTGTGCATATCATAAACACAGTGGGAAACATGCTGTGTACAATTTTCAGTTTCATTTAAATTACTTATTAGTTTAAATAATACTCTATACCATTAAACAGCCTTTGGAAAAGACAGAGTTTAGTAGAACATAAAATTCTTATACACGGATTAACTATGACCAAAAGAACATTTTCCTAGTCATGATTCTCCACACACATACCCCCAGGAAGCAAAATTTCTTTTTAAATCATGCTAAAGTAACTCGCTAAATACATACAAGGGAAACAGACCTTGTCTTTTACCTCTGCTTGTGTACGTAAGTACTAATTCAAGATGAGTCATGGTCCAAGCTACAAGAAACAAAGTAAAGCAAAACATTGCTTTTTTATTTCTATTAGGTTTTGGGTTAACATACAATGGAATTGATTTCATCCTGGCATCTTCATGCACATGTCATGTTTATTCTTACCCCCCTCCCTTCTCCTACAGCCATATTCCCTTCCTTCCATTTTAATTCCTGTTCTTACCCCAGTAAGTTCCCTGGCTGTTCTCTTATTTCATGGATTCTCCCTAGTTCTCACTTCCTGTCATCCTTCTGTCTCATGATCCTCCTTACCCCCACACATGTAAACACACATACACACATATGTAAACACACAAACACAAATGTAAGCATGCATACATGCACTTCCATTCACTCTTCCCTCTTGTTCTTTCTTTACCCACAAACACATATAAGTACACATATATACTGATGTAAACACACATAAACACATGTATGCACATTCATACTCATATATAAACATACACATGTGAACACACATATACATACACTCATATAAACATTCTCACATACATACACACATAAACACACTCACATACATAAAACATAAATATGCATGTATACAAACATGCAATCTTAAAATTAGATTTCACACTTGAGAGAAAACATGTATTTGTCTATTCTTGATCTTTTTCTATTTTTTTAAACAGCTATTGTCTTAAAAATGAGAACTGCCAGAAGGCATTGCAAAAAATCACTTTGACAGTCAAATTTTAGTCCCGTCTTTTTAGAGGAGTCACTTTAAAGTGGACATCTGTGTCCTGAAGGAACATCTGTGTTCCAGAAGAGTGTAAAGGATGCAACTGGGTAATCTGGGTATCTCCCCCAAATTGACAAAATTGAAAAAAGCAAGCCAAGGTTGGAGTCACATCTCAAGAGCATGAGATACATTAATTAGCTGCAGGGAGCTTGTGGTCTACAGCTGCAGCATCTCTGGTTCTCTCCCTTCGCCCTGACCCATTCCCATCCTTTGGAAATTCAAGTCCCTGTATGTACCCCCTTTTTACTGGTCCCTGACATGATCATCAGCACTTCTCCCCTCACCGGGTATCTCTCAGGTGCCACTCAGAGTGGACTGCCTTACCATGGCCATTCTTATTTCTCACAGACAACAGCTGTAATTTTGAGCCATGGACTAACATGCTCCATTTACACCTCACCTGGACTAATGTTGCGTTTTCCTGTGAGAAAAGAAAATAAATAACCATGCATAACACTCACACAGTTGCGGTCCGGTAGGAACTGGATTATACAACATGCACACACACACACACACACACACACACACAGAAAGAGGGAGGGAGGGAGGGAGGGAGGGAGAGAGAAAGGTGTAGAACTGACAATCTATCACCCTTCCCTTTACCTTTGCTCCTATGCTGATGTAGAAATAACTGGATGATATTTGATGTTATGAGACCCAGACAGAGCATGGTGATGGGGCAGGTGACAGAATACTGAGGTGGCCAAACAGGAGGATCCCTGAGGTTGGTGCCTGTCAGCTTAGTACCAGGCTTTCTTAAGGGGAAAAGGTAGAGAGTGATCAACTGGGACACCTGACCTCCTCTTTTGGCCTCTGCACTTATGCTTTCATTCATACATGTACATGCATTTCATACATATACACATACACACATACACCACACATATATTCATACATGTACATGCATTTCATACATATACACATACACACATACACCACACATATATGCTACACACACATACAAAGTGTTATGCTACACATACCTATGCATATATACATACACTTCACACACAGGACATACATATACACATGCAATACACACACACATATATATTATGCATGCATACAGAGCATATATACCACACACAGCAACACCCATGTGTATACACTTTCCACACATACTTACATACACACACATATATATCACACATATATACTATACACTCAATCAGGGCATGTATACTAGAAACACATATACACATGCACATATACTTCACACACATACATACTTTCACATATTCACACAAAATAATACACACACATACAGAGCATATCTACTATACACACACATGCATATATATGTCATACATATATACACACACATATAAACCACAGTATAGTACGTACATATACAGAGGATACATATATGACACACATACACAAATGCATATACATTTAATGTATACACACATATTTTACTCAGTATACACACATACAGAGCATATATACTACATACACACATGTATACACATGTACACACATACACCACACACATATACTACACACATACAGAGCATATATACTACCCACATGAATATGTCTGTCCAAACTTACAAATAGGTTTTTTAAAAAGATATTTTTAAAAATAACAAAATCAACAAATCTAAGGTATAATGTTTTGATGTCTGTGGCTTTAAAACCATGCAGGAGGAAGAACTGAAAAATAATGCACATACCCCACCCAGAATCACATAATTCTGAAAGTGCCCAGTCATGTCCCACAGTGTGGACTTACGTAGACTTTCTTAAGCTACTGTATGGTAGAAGCTTCAAGCATCACCAGATCTAATTCTAACAGCAAATCTTACTAAAATGCCCATTCCACAATTGGAAAAAACGAAAACAAGCTTAAGAGGCTTCCATGATTTGCTTGAGGTTCCAGACTAACTCGCTGTGGGCACCCTGCCCCTAACATGGGAGCTGCAGTGGAGACTGCCTCTGGCGCTAGAGCTGGGCTGGCACAGAGCACACGCTGAATAAATATTTGCCGGAAAATAAAGCAGGACTAGTTGACTCCAAAGCCCTCATTATTCCCATGATGTCATCTGTCCTCCTTAAAATGCCCTTTTGAGTGACTGGGTGAAGTAACAGGGCTCTTTGCTTCCACCAGGAAAAAGGACTAGGCAGATGAATTTGCTACCTCTGCTCTGACAGACGGCCTCACACCCGTGCACACACGGCAGCGCTAAATGAGACTCCGAGTATTAATATTTAATTTTTAAGAGAGAAATAGAACATGAGGTTAGGAGGGGAAAGTGAGGAGGGTAAGGGATAGGGAGTAGATGTGATGAGAACATATGTGAGTACCAAATAATTTTTTTTGGTTTGTTTTTTTCAAGATAGGGTTTCTCTGTTTAATAGTCCTAGCTGTCCTGGAACTTGCTTTGTACATCACACTGCCCTTGAACTCACAGAGATCTGCTTGCCTTTGCCTCTTGAGTGCTGAGATTAAAGGCACGCACCACCACTGCTTGGCCAAATATAATATTTCAAAAAATATATTAGTTACTTTTCTGCTTTTGTTATAAAGTACCATGATGAAAAGCAATTTAAAGATGAAAGCATTAGAGAGGAACGTCCATTACGACATGAAGGCATAGCAGCAGACAGCAAGCATCATGGCAGGAACAGGAAGCTGAACGAGACTCTGCACCATGAATGCAGGAGGGAGACAGAACCGGAAGTGAGGCTAAGCCATAAACTCTCAAAGCCCATTTCCAGTGACGTACTTCCTCCAGAAAGATTATGCATCTTAAAAGTTCCATAATGTCCCCAAACAGCACCAACAACCAGGAACAGGTGTTCAAATACATGATCCCATGAAGAACATTTTTGAGGTCGTGTTTCATGGGTAACATCTAACTAGGTCATATATTGTGGCTCAGTTCATTACTGAAATCAGTCTTAGGTTTGAGATTGGGGAACCACGTGGTTATGTTTTCATGACTTTGATGTATGTGAAGTGATATAGTTTATAGGAAACCGATTGGACTTGAAGACAGAATCAGCGAGGTTAGAATTCTGACCCTAGAAACTACTCTAAATTAGACTTGCCTCAGAGGCTCATGAGAAAACAAGAGCTTCTGCATGCACTATATTTATCAAAGATTATAACATCCCTAGGTTTGCAGTAGATAGATAAAATCTATCACTATTGTGGAAGAAGAAACACAGCGGCAAGTATGGATCTTTGCACAGCTTAGGCTGGTGTATGACCATTGTTGGCAGTAAAATGAGTTGTATTTCGTATGAAGTAAGCAGACAAAACCTAGAGGAACTTTAATTCGGGAGCAGAGCAGGGACTCCTGTACAGCTGTGTTCCGGGAGTGTGGCTCTTAATTACAATAACCACTATGCAGTGTGATACCTTCTCAGTTTAAAGCGGCAGCTGGGATCATCAGCCACAGCATCTATAATGTGGAGGGGGAAAATGTCCTTTCTGTCATCCCCTTGCCCAGATGTTGGGTTCCACATGTATTCTCGAAACTGACTTTAAAATACTGAGAGCAAAGTGTTCTGATGTTGCCCACAGCCTGTTAGAGCTGAAGAGACCCCGGGGACAACCTGGCCATAAGCTCGCTTATTAATGGATACAAGCAGTAACTATAACCCCAGAGCACAGCATTTTAGCACCTACCATGAGCCAGGTGTTACACGAACCAGTTTCCAGCTCTAACCGCCAGCTCCTTTGCTAGCCATTAACAGGGACTTCCATGGTTCCCTTCCCCCTCTTGACAACTGCCATGCGGAGATGGCATGATGCTGACCTCATTCTCATCCTCCACCCTGGTGTGCTCCTCATGCCAGACCATGGTGCAATTGGCACGTGCCCTGCGCACAGTGTAATGAGGGGGCAAGTGACCCTGTGAGCCGGAAGGGAGAGTGGGTGGCTGAGGAGATCCCTAGTCTAGAGCTGACACTTGAGGACTGTGACTTGGGTGAGCACTTTGGTATGTCAAAAGAAATAGGGCAAACTCTGTCCCAGTGGACAGGAAGGAAAGGTTATTTGGGACTTGGAGAGGAGGCATGGAGTCCTTGTAGCTCCCGGTTGCTGCAATTTCATTCATCTCAAAGTTATAGTCCCCTCACTGACCCTTCCCATGGCTTCTGCTCCTTAGGGTATTTACAGGTATGCACCGTACCCCTTTTATCCTTCAAGGTATTTTCCCCTCGAAACAGCACTCACAAAAGTTATTGTTTGACCGAGTGATACAGGTGACGTGATGTTGCCAAAAGCTTTCTCTTACAGGAGCTGCCGAACTCTTCAGGCAGCAGCCCAACTCTTCACGTTCCTTTGCGTCCATCTGATCAGGACCTGCATTAGCTCTCTCTTAATGTTCTTCATTTTCCTTCCGTGTCATTGACTTCCTTAAGAGCGATGATGATTCTGGAGATGTCAGCTTCAAGTTCCACGCTGTGAGCGGCCTGGGGAAACCAGAAACAGATGGGTAGCCTGATTTAGGACTGTCCCTGTGCTAGGCCCCACTATCCAGGTCTTACCAGAGGAAGCCCCCAGCTGCTGGGTGTGCCTGGATATGAGAAGGACATTGGCTTCACAATACTCACTCACTCTTTTGGCTTTTGGGGGATTCTGAGCCCAGCTTTTTAACAGCATTTGTAATGTGGGAGCCACATTCCTTGATCCTTTTCTATCCCTCTGCAAACTGCCTCTGTATTTTGCCTTATTATTCCTATGCCACGACAAGAAGATCCTCTAAATATTGCATAGCGCATGAATCAAATGATAAGGGAAGATGTAAGAAGGCTGAGCTTAGGTTTAAGGATAAGAATGAGGGCATAGACCAATGGTGTGGCTTTTCTAACAGGGAACAATCGGCTGTCACAAAGGGGAACATGGCATGTTGGTTTTGGAACTCAGAGTTCTAATTTGCACATACCTGTTTTCTTTGCTACCTCCCTGCCTGCCCCCTATAGAGCCCAACAGCTCCTCCTAACCTCACTTCAAGAGGCCTGTCTCAGCCCTGAGCCCTCAGGGAAGAGGAGACTAGTCTGTCTGAGCTAGGCCTCTAAAAGCTAAACAGTTAGCTCCTGTCTCTAGGTTTAACGAGGAAAGCCCCAAGTCAGGAAGGCTGGTGCCAAGGTTTTATGGAGGCCTTGGGCCAAAGGGCCTCACCAGGAATTCAGCTAGCCCTGCCTCTCTCCCCTGAGGTCTGCAAAAAGGCAAATGGCTCTGGTAAAACTAGAGAACAATTTCCCAGGCAGGAGACTGTGAGCTTTTAACGAGCCAAGTGAGCTGGCCTGGTCCTCTCCTGGTCCTGCGGCCCTGCTAATTAGATCACTGGCGTAAGGAGACTTTTGATGGACACGAGACGGAGCAGAGTACAGTGGCTCAGAGGGCCAGCCCTGCCGGATTGAACAGGTTGTGAAAAGACTGATTCCCTCTGGGGTTAGAGGTTTTTTGGAAAGTTCTTCATTTTCACTCTCTTCCCCTTCTTACCTACATGGAGTCATGCCTCTGATCACACTCAGGACACAGCTTTTAATTATTTAGACACAAGGACAGACATACAAAGCTTGCAAGTGTTACTGATGCAGAATAGAATATAGTCTCCACTATGTAACCCACTGCTTAGTCTTGCCTCTCTCTCTCTCTCTCTCTCTCTCTCTCTCTCTCTCTCTCTCTCTCTCTCTCTCTCTCTCTCTCTCTCTCTCTCTTTTTAAATGGCAGTGTTTTCCTTGACCTTTCCAGGCTAGATTCCAAAATACAGAATGACCTTGTTGACTGACGAGCGATAATCCAGGAATTAGCAAATAATGCTGGAAGTAATGATTGTAACTTTGAAGATTCAGTATTATAGCTAAGGAGGAAGAGGGGGTGGGTGGGAGGAAAGAATGAAGAAGAGACTCATGCTGGCTGGCTTATATCAAACAAACTACATTTTATTACCAATCAAAGAATAGCAAGGTGAGAATTACTAGATGACGGTGGGTTGTTTAACTGAGTTGGAAGGCTATGAGCCAATGCCAGTGTTTGAAAGAAATGCCCAAATCCACCCATGTTCCAGAGCTGTGGACACAGGGAACTCTGACCTAAAGGCCTTCTTCAAACCAGGAAGACAGACTTTATTAGAAGTTAACCTTGATCTTAGAATCTAACCTCCCAGAATTGTAAGAGTGAATTCTGTTGCTTAAGCCAATAAGTCTGTGTCTATTTACTTTGTTTTATTTTATTGTTTTTGTTCAAGCAGCCTACACTGACTAAGGCGGGATCCCAGAGAATCCTGACGTGATTTTCACTGTGACCTTTGCTCGCAGGGAAATATAGTGGCATATTATTTTTATTTTAATAAATAAATTTTGCCTAAAGATGAGAGGCCAAGTTAAAGCCACTAGAGGTCAGGTAATGGTAACACACACTTTTAATCCCAGGATTTGGGAAACTGAGGCAGATGGATCTCTGTGAATTACAGGTTACCCTGGGCTACACAAGATGCAAGGCGGGCGATGGTGGCGCATGCCTTTAATCCCAGCACTTGGGAGGCAGAGGCAGGCGGATCTCTGTGAGTTCGAGACCAGCCTGGTCTACAGAGCTAGTTCCAGGACAGGCTCCAAAGCCACAGAGAAACCCTGTCTCGAAAAACCAAAAAAAAAGATCAATGCAGAAACAAATCCAGGTGATAGTGACTCACCCCTTTAATCCCAGTACTAGGGAGTCATATACTTTTAATCCCAGCACTAGAGGGAATGTAAAATGGGAGGAGAGAAAGACTTAGCCTGCTTAGTCTGCGGTTGCCCAGCCTTGGTAGAGATAAGATTTCTCTAGTGGCTTCACTGCTTTGCTTTTCTGTTTTTCGGGTTGAACTCTGATATCTGTGTCTAGGTTTCTATTATTCATGCTACAGGGAAATCTGTCACTTTCTGTCTGTGGTTGTCAGGTTCTGAGCCCCATGCCATTGATGCTCAACATCTCTCGCCTTTCCTTCAAGCTGACTACGCCTCCACCCTAGTCACAGACCCCCCGGCAGAGACTCCTTCCCTCTTGTTCTTAGACAGGCTTGGGTGACATGAAATGATGAATCAGTTAGAAGGTTAAGTACCATTGGCTTTGTATGGGATCAAAGGCTTTAAGAGCCATCGCTTGCCCCTAACTCGCCTCTTCTACTTCTGCTGTGACCAGAATGTGTTCCAGATGTGGGCTCTGCTTTGGTCCAAATCCCAGAATGAGGAAGACACATGGAACCAAGTGAGACTGCGATGGCCAGCACACACTGAAAACAGTTGCTCTCGACTGTGACAGAAGCATGAACTTGTGCTGTTGATGAGGTGTTTGTTATGACCGCCAGGGCAAACTGTGACACACATCCATACAGCGCCTTTTCCACTCTTTGTCCCCAGCGTTAATTCCGCCAGCCTTCCCCCAGCTCTTCTCCATTTTCCTTTTTCTTCCGGATGTGTTTTGATTCTTCTCTCAACTTTCAATGCTTAACTCAGAGGTTTTTTTTTGGGGGGGTGGGGTGTCCCACCAGGCCCTTTGGTTCGGCCCATTGATGGCATTCCCGATCATCATCACTGTATTCACCAGCAGCCTCTGAACACATCTCCCCAGACAGCCTCTAGGGAGATGCATCGCTCACTCTTCTCCATAGCATCTAACTATGTATGGGCTAGCAGGGAAGAGTCCTTAACAGCGAGACATCTCCAAGTCACAGAAACAAATCTCTGTTATCTGTGTCTCGGGGGATAGTCAGCTCAGATTCATGCTGGCCTCAAAGCAGCTCTCTGTACGGACAGAGCAAATAGTCTGGACTTGGCTCTACCACCGGAGGCTCCACAGCAGACATATCAATGGGGAGGAGGACAGCTCCATGCGAAGCTCCCCAACAGGCACAAAGGATGCTGACCAGCAACTGCCTGGTCCTTGTCTGTCTCCAGTGCTTCCCCATCATCTCCAGTGCAGAAACACTGCCCGACAGAAGGTCAGACACTCTTCTCTTGGCAAAGAAGAATCAAGGATTGACTGGCAGGCATGTCACGTCAAAATCCATGGGCCACCTTGGTCTCAGGTCACACACGTCCACAGTTAATCATCGCAATGAAAAGACAAAGTGGAGGAAAATGGCACATTCTCAACTGCCACCAGAGGTTAAAGGATGTTCTGTGCAGCACCACGCACACACTCGGCAGGTACTATCCATGATTTGAATTGGATTTATATTTGGTAATGATAACACAGCCAACTAGATGATATTTCAAAATGAATGATAACTAGATGGGAATTCACATGAAAATGATTCATGGACTTTGACTTTGCTTGTTACCAGGCAAGACAGTGAAAGAAAGAAAAGACACCAGGGTTCCCAGTTTTGAGTGGCTCAGTGTGACCAAGATTCAAGCATTTCTCAGCATGGAAGTGCAGAGACAGAATGACCAATTCCCAACAGAATGATCAATTCGCACCTCTCCATCCAGGAGTGACTGAAAAGAGCCAACAAGTAGTGCCATTGTAGAGAGGTGAGTGAGGGCTCAGTGGAGAACACCCCTCACATACACACACAGGTAAACAGCCTTCTACACATAATACACACATGTATATACACACATACACAGGTACACACACAACATAGACATGTACACACATATACATATATGCATAAGCACATCACATGTACACACACATCACACATTTACACATACATGCATACACATAAACACACATGCTCAGAAACATGCACACAGATTCAGTTGGGTTGTGGGAATGCACAAGACTGTATTTTTCATAGAAGTGTATCTACGAACAAATGAATTTCTCAGGATATGGACAGATGATGTCAGAGAAATATTTGGTAGGGAGCATTTGATTCGATGTCACTGGTTCAGAAGAGAACATTCGGTGACCTCTTCCAAGTTCACAGTCCCGTTCATGTAAAATTTTTCTAGGACTTAGAGATCAAAGGGCAAATATGGCTTCTGTGTATCAAGATGGAGTAGTAACTTCCCAGTTATTTGTGGGTTAGTGACTGGACTGAGAACAACTTTCCAATCAGGGTCCACAGGTTCTCAGTGGAGTGATTGACACTACTTATGAATGTAGGTAGGAGTATTTTTTTCTTTTCCTGCCAATGGTGTGTGATTGTACAGGTACCTGAGGTCCAGTTTCCCAGCTGTGAGGGGGAAGGGAGGTGAAACAATGAAAGGAAAAAAATAGTTTCCCAGCCAAGATAGACAGATAATAGGATGCTGTGAGCACCCCATCCCCGTGTTAGTAAAACGGGGAGATCTCAGCCAGGATAGACAGATAATAGGATGCTGTGAGCACCCCATCCCCATGTTAGTAAAACGGGGAGATCTCAGCCAGGATAGACAGATAATAGGATGCTGTGAGCACCCCATCCCCGTTTCAGTAAGCCTAGAAGAAGTCAAATCTAAAACTTACATGAAATTTGGCTGTTGGTAGGCTCACATTAGCCGAAGTTCTTGTAATGAATTCAAACTAAATAGTTTTTTATGTAAAATGGACCCTACCAGAATATCCCCTTGATTTTATCTTTGTAGCGTCCCTACTGCAGATAGAAAGGAAACAAGTTTGAGGAGTTTAGAAGTGAAAACTCTCTTTTCTGCTCCGTGTTCTTAAATAATGTGTTTTGTGGAAAAAGTCAAAGAATCGTATGAAATATCTTCCGTGTTGGTGCAAACCTCAGGTTTCAGAGCTCAATGTGACATTGCTGCTCTCCATTTCCCCCAGGTGAGAATTTAAAACAGCCAGGGCAAAGCCTTTAATCACAGGGCTTCATCTGTCTTCACCGGTTCTGTTCTTGTTTGCACTCGGAGCTCATGCCATGCTGTGTTCTCTTCTTTTCAAGTCTGCCATGCTCCTGCATGCTGCTCTCTATTTGTACATCACGGTGGGTCCTTCCTGCATGACGGCTCCCATCGGGTCCACAGGTTCTCAATGGAGTGACAGCCTGAGCCCGTGGATGCGAGTGAGGAGCGTTCCTTTCTCTTTGGAACGGAAATGTGTGTCATTTCCTGCTGTTCTGGGTTCAGTGAGCTACCCAGACAGCAGTGGCAGTGGTCACACAGGACATGTCAGTCAGGGAGATCAGAGATTAGTTTTGGTCTTACATTATGATTATATGCATCTTGAAATATTATCTCTGTGAAGCAATGCTCTCAAGGCATGGACTGTTAGCAAGCTACCAGGATAGTGCTTGTAATAAGGTGAATGCGGCTGGGAGTGTGGCTCAGTGGTAGAGTGCCTGCCCAGTATGTGTGAGGTCTTGGGTCCTAGTCCCCGTGAACACACACACACACACACACAGAGAGAGAGAGAGAGAGACAGAGACAGAGAGACAGAGAGCGACAGAGAGAGAGACACCGAGAGACACAGAGAGGCAGACAGACAGATGGAGAGAGGCTATCTTAGAAGGGAGGAAGATCTATGGAGGGAAGATCCATTGGGTAAGGAAGATTGGTTGATGGATACAGTAACAGAAAAAAAGGAAGCAAGAGACTTGGAGAAATGGCTTAGCAGTTTAAGAATGCTCGCTGCTTTTGCAGAATGTCCAGATTCAGTTCCCAGCATCTGCAGGGAGTGGCTCACAACTGCCTTCAACTCCAGCTCTAGGGAATCTGATACATTCTTCTAGCCTCCTCTGATACCTACACTCATGCACATATTCATCTGTAGACAGGCATTCATGCACATAACTAAAAATAAAATGAATGTGTGTTTTAAGAAGGAGTTAGCTTATTGTAATTTTTAACCCATTATATTAAAGTATATTACACTATATCCTATACATTAACGCATATATGATGACTGATATACAATGCATATGCAATGCGTATATAGTGTGTGTGTAATAGATATACATTCTAGTAATATGTAATGATATTACTATAACATTTTAAAGCGGTATTGTTTTCCTTTGTGTGTTTGGTCTTACCCATTTAAATGCTGCAGTGTGTTTTCATGCCCTACAAAAATCACTCCTCTGAGAAGGAGTTTAGAGGTTTTGCTAGGCTGCTGGAGAGTGTTAGCTATCACCTGGTACTGCGAAATTAATAAATACTTACAGTGCACTCAGAAGGAGAGTCCTTCTGTTTAGAATTTAAGATGTCATTTCATCAAGTGTCTCCTGCCGTGAGTTCTAGGAAAATGCCTGCCATCTTTCATGGCCTCTGTGCCCTCCTCCATAGACCATCCCTCCTGCCCCCAAAGCCTGGCACGTTCTGATCACCAGCCCTTGCTTCTGGTGGTTGCTCTGGTGGACTTCCTGCCTCCCTGTGTGAAGAATCTCTGAATATGCCTGCATTTCTAAGTCTCAACCTGTCCTTTTCCTTTCTGTGTTTGCATGACAGTTGTGCTGTTCTTGGAACATATTCTGCTTGTCTTCTACTGTGAGTTAGAATCACCCATCTTGAACCTGTCTGTTTTATTCAGTGTGATTTACTTATAGGCCATAAATCTTCTAACATACCCCAAATACGCCATTAATTTCCAAATGAAAACAGTTGCGTGTTTTACATCTTTATATCACGTACCAGGCTAATGTTAGAAATACTGAATTATTTGCATTTTGGTCCAAAGGATGAAGCTGTTTTAACCAGGCATCTCATCAAGGTATAGAAAGTGGAGACCGGAGATCTCTTGCATATCCGCTAAATAGGCAAACCAAGGCCTGAAGAGGAGTAGTAGTCATGGGTGTGTGGGACAGTGGTTGAAGGTTGGCGTTGTGGGCCATGAGGAAGAGAGCTGGTAATAGGATGGACTTCGGAGAGCAATGCTGCCTGCAGAAATTAAGATAAATGTTGAGAGAGCAACAGATACACTCTGTGTGTGACAGAGCGTGGCTAACATTACCAGAACAGGGTTGTTGCTGACAGACAGTAGCAGCAGGAAAGGGGGAATCAAGGTATTGTGAAAAGGGGGATCTGTGAGGAAGCAGTCAGCTAGTGAAGAAATCAATAGGACATGAGTTCACACGCATACAGATGCTGATAAGTTAAGAACTGAATGGTGTAGGACATGAGTTCACACGCATACAGATGCTCATAAGTTAAGGACTGAATGGTGTAGGACATGAGTTCACACACATACAGATGCTCATAAGTTAAGGACTGAATGGTGTGGTGAGTGCATGCTTCTGTCTTTCTTTTACCTGCCTAAAAAGTGATGGCCCATATCCAAAAAGCCAAACAGAAACCAGCCTAGGAAGCATGAAATGTTTTCACCCCTCCCCCCACTTACCAACTGGGGTCCTTGGTGCCTCTCTGAACATGGAGTGGTTCTCTGTTTTCACACTTTGGGGTATCTGTCTCTTGGACTTAAAATCTTTGTACCTTTGGTATGTATTATTAACTTTCTTCCCCATGGACCGCATTTGGGGAACGATGCCCATCTCGGTACATTCCCTGTTTGCCACATGACACTGGATAAGCAGAAAATAGACTGAATATTTGTTGATGGGTTAAAAAAAATAAGCAAATTGCAGTAGACTTGTTAGTAGAACTCATTCTTCTTCATCAAGATAGTCCTGATGAAGAGTCTCCCCTTCTTTGTCTTCTCTGTGTTTCTGTCTGTCTGTCTGTCTGTCTGTCTCTCTCTCTCTCTCTCTCTCACACACACACACAACCAGCAGCACAGCACAAGAATCAGGGGGAGCTGTTAGTAGACGTTTCACACCACAAGGCTCAGTCTAGACACACCCAGAAACTCCTAGTCCCTATTTTCCTCTCTCACAGGACCACATCCCAAAGCAGGACTCCTTGAAGCTATCTCTGTCTGAAGGCCGTCTCTTTAGATGTCAAGGCGGCCTAGCCATTTCAGCTCTGCCCTGCTTGTGGAAGATAAGTTATCAAGGCATTCAAAGGCAGTTAGGTTGCCCAGCACAGAGCTACGTCTGTGGTCAATGTATTTGCCTTCACTCATTAATCAGAATATACTTATCAAGCTAACAGAAACAGCAGCCAAAGCGTTTGAGCCTTGGCTGATTAACAATGGTTTTACAAAAGGGTGTGTTAAGTTTGTCTTTTTAGTAACTGAAATCCCCTTAACTGCTACAAACCATCTCCTAACCTTCAGACCATTGAATTCTGCCTTCTTAAAGCTACAGAACTTCAGATGAGATAAACAGCTCATCAGTATTTACTTCATCCGTTAAGCCTGGGGATATTGTATTTTAAAAAAAAAAAAAAGATAAAAAGGAACCATGCTACATCTGCACACGGCATTTATTTCAAACGTGCAGTTATGCTTCCCCCATCTATTTAAAGAAAGATGTCTAGCAATTATAATAACTTGACTCAAGAATCAAATATTTAGGGCAACAAACCGTGTCTATTTCAGGCATTGCAGCTGACGTACATTCTTGGGACCTACAGGATAAACACAGTATTTCATTTCATGTTCCTAAAAAGGGAAATAGCCATGAGCAAAATGAAAAGGCTTTGTTTCCACGCATGTGTGCAGCTAGCTGGAGTCTGCGAAGCTGAGCCAGGCGGTTAATACAGGTCTGACACAGTCTATGATTGAAGACATTTAAGAGGTTAACATACTTCAGTCTCACACAGTGGCTGAAAGAAGTATATGTCTATAGAGTCATCGTACATTAGCAGAGCCTGTAATTATTATCCTAATGGATCTTATCAAAACCAGCAAGAGCTGGGCAAGAAATGGATAATTACAGGGTGATCACAGGGAGATGTGTTTTCTCTCCCAAAAGCTTTCCATCAGCATAATGGCCGAAGTATCTGGGACCCATTTGGAGGTGCATTAACCAGATGATGTGACTGCTAAGTCACTTATTTAATTAGCCCTGTGCACCAAAGATGAGTGTAATCCAGATTTTCCTTCCCCCACCTCCTTTCCTCATAGAAACTGTTCTCCCTTCCAGCTGACAACCACCCCTCCTTTTAGATTAACTTTGAAAGTCATCATTTCAAAGAGAATTTGTATAACTTTCTCGAATGAGTATATAATGTTTCATCCATCCATCTATCAATTCTAACCACCCATCCATCCATCTCACTCTCATTCATCCATCTCACTCCAATTATCTATCTAGCCATCCATCTATTCATCCATCCATTCATGGGTCCATCCATCTGTCCATCCACTCTTCATCCATTCATCCTTCCATCCAACTACAGTGTCATCCATCTATCTACCCAATAATCCATTCATCTCTAGACCTAATTTCCTATGTGTTTCCAAAATGTATCTAAGGTATCTGTCAAACAAAGAGTTAAATAAGTTAGGTATTATAAAAAAAAAACACAAAAACAACCAAACGAAGAAAAACATAAAGCAAAAAAGAGGAACAATCTTTGTGAGAGAAAGTCAGACAGATATAGTAGAGTAAGTATACATATAGCGAGTATACATGAAAGAAAGTACCCAGTCCTGTAGGGTAATTTGAGGGTATCCTTGACTTGGTTTCTTTTCTTTCTATACATCCAAAGATAGAAAAAAAATACATTGATACTTTTAATAGGTGTGTTATCTCTCTCTAGATAGATAGATAGATAGATGATAGATAGATAGATAGATAGATAGATAGATAGATAGATAAGTAATCACTTTTGAGCTAACTGTATCATTAAGGCAAAGTGACCATTGACTAAGCAAAAATACAACTATGTTATTTTCTAAATCAAATACTATTTGCTGAAGGGCTCATAAAAGGGCCACTGACAGGATGTAGATGTCACTGCTCATTGCCGTCCCACCCTGACACAAGGGTACATATCTTGTGGTTGCTTCTTCTAATATTCCTCGGGGCAGCCTCCAGCCTAACGCCCAGTGGAAAATGAACAAAGACCATCAGACTGGACACCTAAATGAACATCTCCTAACACTTTCTGCTATTAGTACAGCTCTAGTGGAAATCACGAGCTTTCTAGAACTAGTTTGTTTTCGGCTGCGATGTTAAAGTCAGTTATCTGGGTCAATAAAAGGAGTTGAGTCACCTTGTGCATCCATGGAGATGAATGCCTGACAGTTTAAGGTTTCTCAAGCAAACTAATTCGTGTGTTGCAAAAGTAGTCCCACTCCCTCTCTTGGCTATTTAGACACTGCACTCTCTTGGAGTAACCAATGCTTTAGAAACTGGGTGAAAACACTCCACGGAGAAAGAAGCACTGGGGAGGTAGCCAGGCTCTGCCACTTGCTTACAATGTCTGCTTGTGCAAGAATGTTGCGGTGGTTGATTTTAGGTCAGCTTTTATGTCTAGGTCATGCCATCCGGATATGTCATTGACAATTATTCTGAAACATGTGTGACATGGTTTAGGGTGGGATTTGTTTGTGAGTCAATGGCCTTTGACTAGAGTTGGTGGTCCTCCTGATGTGAGTGCGCTTCATACAGTTACACAGAAAGAAAGAATTATCCTCCCCTTTCCTAGAAAAAGGAGTAATCAACAGACTGCTTCAGACTTGAGCCACAGCTTCCCTCAGCTTTTAGCAAGCTGGCCTCCCCACCTGCTTTGAACTCACTAAGTCGTTACAATAACCACAATCAATTCCTTGAAATAAACTCACATTATAGACATAGATACCGGTTCTGTCCTATCCAGGAGAACCACAATGAACACAAATGCATTTCCTCTTTGGTCACCTGGATCCTGGCTGTACTTCTCAGTTCCACTCAATAGATATAGTTTTCCTTAGTTATGAGAAAAATAAAGTAGATATAAATATTGTAACTGTAATTCTTGCTTGATAACTTTTTTGTTTTATGTAATTTTAGTATGTTAAAGTTAAAATCTTCCCTTTTATTTAGACAGAAAAGAGGAGGTGATGTGGGATTCCCCTCTGTATGCCATTGGTTAATAAAGAAGTGCTTTTGGCCAATGGCTTAACAGAATATAGCCAGGCTGAAAAAGATATATATAGAGAGTAGGCAGGGTTGAAGAGAAGCCGCTGGAGACAAACACCTCTGCTAGAGCCTGATGAAACTTTGCAGGTAGGCCATGACCTTGTCATGGTGCACAGAAAAATGAAGACGGGTTAGTTTAGGATATAAGAGCTAGCTAGCAATATGCTTAAGCTATTGGCCAAACAGTATTGCAAATAATATAGTTTCTGAGTGATTATTTTGGGTCTAAGTGGCCAGGAACAAATGAGCAACCTCCCCCAACACCACTTGGGTGGTCATTCTAGCCTCGACCGAGTCAGAATTGCACCCTAGTCACCATGGTAACTACCACCACCTCCAAGGTCTCTGGTTCCCTGAAAGCCTCCCTTGGGAATATGGATCTGCTGGAATTATGGGCCCACCTGTGGGGGCATCTTGGCCCTAGAAAGCCCAGCTGGGTGGTCCTTATAACCCATACATCTGGTCGTGCTCTTGTTTTCTTGCTTTGAAGAGAACTATGGGTGCTGAATCAAGGCAGACCTGAGTAGGGTTTTCATAAGGATACAGGGTAACGTCACAGAAGACATGATCAGGACCTGGGAGCTCAGCTGGGCACACCAGGGGATGTTGAAGCAAATGGAGAATAAACACTGGAGGGACATATCCCCTACGGAAGAGAATGGGTACTAGCTAGGAATGTGAAACACAAACAGTGCTCTGGAATTTTCCGGGGCACACAGATATTGACTCCTCTCTGATCAGAATTAGATTTTATATCTAACAAAATGCAGACTGTCTCTCTGTCTGCTTACAGAAAACAGCCATGGCCTTGAAGTTTACTTTTGTAGGCTGAAGTTTATATTTGTTGCCAAATTTAGTGCTTCAGAGCACATGGCGACATGTCTACTGTTGGTAAATTACTCATATAAAATATTAATTTAAACAAACATAGTAAAGTAAGATGCTTGGATGTGCTGGTAAATACAGGACGTAGCTGATTGACAATAACAGGAAAAACACACGTCACATACAGACTGGAGTTCAGTCCCAGGTGTGGGACCTGTGCAGGGATCTGTGGACAGGTCTGAAAACTATCTTAGGTTCCATGCTTTTGTAAGAGAGGAGGAAGTCTGTTGAATGATTGAAGTTTTTTTTTTTGTATTTTTTTTTTTTTTTGAGCTGGGCGGTGATGGCGCACGCCTTTAAGCCCAGCACTCGGGAGGCAGAGGCAGGCGGATCTCTGGGAGTTCGAGGCCAGCCTGGTCTACAAGAGCTAGTTCTGGGACAGGCACCAAAGTTACAGAGAAACCCTGTCTCGAAAAACCAAAAAAAAAAAAAAAAAGTTTTTTTTTTACATAAATAATTTTTAAAAAATTTTTACATTGGTATATGCGTACTCAGGTGCCTGTGAAGGTCAGAAAATAGCATCAGATTCTCTGGGACCGGCATTTTAGGATTCTGTGAGCAGCCCCATAGATGCTGGGAATCAAACTTGGGTCAGCTTTAAGAGTATCACATGCTCTTAACTGCGGAGCCATCTCATGGTCTCAGCCACTAACTCCTAGATCTAACTCTAACCAAAGAAGGCGTCTCCCTCAGTTCCTGGGGCCGCCCTCATTCTGTCTCTCAGGTTAAATCACTTGTAGCTGAAAGGAAGGCTGGAAGGGAGCAGTCAAGAACAAAAACACTCTTGTTGGGGTGATGAAACCGGGCAACACGAATTCTTCATTCTTCCCGCTTTCTGTAATGTTGCGTCATTATTCTCAGCAGAAAAATCCATGTTGGAAAGCAATTCACAGCCGTTCACAGGCTCAGCTGTCCGGAGAGTAAATAGGGGGAAGGGCATTTGGCTCTTGTCTCTGCAAGTCCCTGCTGCTGCTGCTGCTGCTGCTGCCTCTGCACAGAGAACAGAGGAGAGCAGTGGGGTTTCTCCTCTGTTAATCTCAGCCTGCCCAAACCATTGCAACAGCACAAAAAGCTTCATGCTTTTCTACTCTTTGGCTATCTTTCTGAGCTCCTGTTGAGAGCATTTTTTTCCTCCCTAACAGACCTGCAAAGTTGCTAGGCACACACAAAGATAAAGAGAGATTCTAGTTACCCAATACTTGTTTGGTTTAGTTTGTTTAGAAAAAAAAAATGCGTCATATCCCATTTGATAATTGTGCAATGCGGGGTGGATACCTAAACTGGGAGTTAAGTAAGTCTGGGCTCTAGGCACCTTTACAATTGAGACGTCTATTTATACTCAAGTGGAAAATATTCAGTTGTTCTTGATTTAAAAAACAAAATGGGTAGAAAGCCAATGAAAATAGACATGGCTGTTCTGTGCATATAGAGGAGGCAGACTGGAAAATTTTCATTCTTCTCTGCTCAGGTGAGGAAAAGCATTCTTAGTCCACCCAGGACCAAAAACACCAACAATGAAGTCGCTTAGCATGGGTTCAAATCTTCATTCTGACATGCGCTGGTTGCATGAATTGGAGGAAATGACTTAATGGGATTTCCTTCATCTTTATGATGGTAACTAAAATCCTGATGTCAGGGACTATGAGAGAATTCTAAGGGGCAGGGGCTGGAGCTGGGCGCATGATAGGTGATCCAGACACTTTGGCTCCTTCCCACCCAGACTCTTCTCCCTCAGAACCTGCTTTCTTACTTTGTGCTTGTGTAATGAACCCCGTTCCACCGCAGCACACCCCCAGCAGACCTGGAATGGAAGCTGCATGCATTCTGCAGAGTGTTGGACACATACAGGCAGGGTGGGAGCTGGCTACAATGGAGGGAGAGATTCTGGTGGACACAGGGTGGGGAGTGCTCTTGGTGCTTTCAGAGAGTGGGGAACACTGAAAGATATGAAGGAGGAGCTATGCAAAACTTGGAAACCTCACCAGTCACATTTGAGCCAGGCTTCCATGTAATGACACATAATGATCCTTGTCCCTGACAATAAAGCAACCAGCACAGTCAGGTTTTACAGATATTTATCTACATAGCACTCGTTGCAGTTAGGGTTTCTCTTGCTGTGAAGAGACACCATGACCACAGCCACTCTTATAAAGGAAAACATTTAACTGGGACTGGCTTACAGTTCTGAGGTTTAGTGCATTATCCTCATGATGGGATGTGGTGGCGTGGAGACAGACATGGTTTTGGAGAAGGAGCTCAGAGTTCTACATCTTGAACTTCAGGTAGCAGAGACTGAGAGACGCTGTCCAGACTTAAGTTTATAAGACCTCAAAGCCTGCCCCCACAGTGACACACTTCCTCCAGAGACACCACACCTCCTCCAATAAGGCCACACCTCCTAATAGTGCAACTTCCTATGGACCAAGTGTTCAAGCACACGAGTTTCTGGAAGCCTATTCAAACCACAACAGGTGGGCTGTCGTTGGTTCCTTGTAAGCTTTCTTTCTCTCAACCTACAAAATATGACTGACATCACATGATTCTCGATCCCGTGTTCCGAGGGACAGATGGGCAGGGTAAGGGAACAGTGTGGGGCCATGGAAGCTGATCACACCGCAGTTTGTCTTGCATGAAATCCTATGTAGATGTGAGGTGGTTCCGTGGCATCATCACATGTTCAGTGTAAGAGAAGTAGGTTTGGATCAAAGGACTCCACATGTCATGCAGACTCCGCTTGGGCTCTCTGAAGAAAATGGAAGCCGGTTTTGTTTTACATGTAGAAAAGACAAACAATCGAAAAACTGATGTCCATCCTGGGAGTCCCTGTTTGTGTCCAGAGCGCTTGGCTCAACTGAAGACTACACCCTCATCCAGTCCTATGCCTGTCACACTCACAATTGTCTTTGGCACAGGAAGTCCACACACATCTCAAAGGGCTAGAGTTGAAACTGATTTTACCATGCCAATCCGAGTCAAGAGCATTGCTGCAGGCTGGTCCTCTTTTCTTTTCTTTCTTTCTTTTTTTCTTTTCTTTTTTTTATAAATGCTAGTTCAGAGACAGATGCAGCTTTTAAAATTACTGTCACGGAACAAAAAGGACCTGGGAGGAAGGCTTCATAAAAATAAGTCTGACATCTGGAAATGTGATTCTCTGGCATCCCTCCATCACTGGGTGGCATGGAAACACAGCATTAACCCAGTAACCAGGTTTCCAAGAACAAGTGTGGGCTAGAGATGTCACCAGGATCCACTAGATAGCTCCATGGCCATAGCTGTATAGGCATGCCTGGTGAAACTCAAAGGACCCTTAAAACAAAACAAGACACAAATATAGGAAAGCGACCCCAGGGAAGAAAGAGGCTGGCAAGGCTGGGAGAAGTGGTGGTGTGGTGGAGTAACCAGAAGACATTATACGTGTATGTGATATTCTCCAATAACACATCTTATGAAGTGGGAACAGAACAAATACCTGGCATTTAAAAAGTAACCAGTACATGTATGGCAAAATTTTTAGATGGAAGAAGGTTCTGATCAGAGTACTGAGCACATTTATTATTAAGAGCATTAAGTTCGGGCTGGAGAGATGGCTCAGAGGTTAAGAGCACTGATTGCTCTTCCAGAGGTCCTGAGTTCAATTCCCAGCAACCACATGGTGGCTCACAACCATCTATAATGAAATCTGTCTCCCTCTTCTGGTCTACAGGTGTACATATAGACAGAACACTATATACATAATAAATAAATCTTAAAAAAAAAAGAGCATTAAGTTCTACTCTTCATGACTCCATCATCCAGAAATAATTGCCCCTTTCTCCTTACCATTAATTTATCTAGCTAATCTTTTAAATCTTTTACTGTGCCCTCCTTAATATTTATTATTGCTTTGGCTCTCTGCTTTGTCCATTAGAATAACTTCTTGTGGCTTTTTGTGTTTCTTTCTATACTCTATCCTGTGTGTGCACGCGAGCTAGCATGTGTGTGTACATATATTTATGCATGTATATATATTAAGCATTTATCTGCTCCCACAGGATGCCCCGAGCTCATTTTACGTTTTCCCTTCTCCAACTCCACAATCATTCATCCCAATAAGAAACCCTCATTTATTGAAGAATCCTATTAAGGATGTCAATATTTCTGTGCCTTCTCTGCTGTCAGAGCAAAGAAGTAAATATAAACATGTAAGCATGTGTTTGCATAAGCATGTTTCTAAGTATTTCAACATCAAATGACTGTGTTGATATTATGCTAAGAATGGTATTGTCTCAGTGCCTACAAGCTGCATCTATTGCTGTATATTTTAGTTTAGTTCTTCATTTAGCTTGTTGGCACACCCCCGCTACAATAGCCGAGACCTGGCTCCTAACACCCAAATCCCATCAACTCTATGCTCCATTTGTTTATAACGTATACATACATTTTTTTTGGTGCACACACACAATTGAATTAGTAACTGGCAACTGCATAGACACAACTATCAATGAAGGCACAGTCCTCCTGCATTTGCTCTGACCCTTCGTCCACTGTCTCCACTCATCGCCCAGCCCATTTGGGCACCACCTTACTCACATCCACCACGTCCTCTGTGACTTATTTTAAACTCTTAAAACATAACTGGATTATTTTGTCACTGTCCGCGTCTCCTGGTAGACCTCAGAATGCTGAACAAACCTCCTATATGACTTTAGGATTGTATATTCGATCTCTGTGCTGTGACTGTTGATGGGCTTTGACAAGGTTAGTGTCATATACCTACCAGCATCTAGTCATTCAAAAGAATAATTTCAACAACCTGGAATATACATGTGCTTAATTTCTTCAAGTGTCCCTCTGTCCTGAGCCCCAAAACACTGATCCCCTACAATCCTTGGGCATTCAGCCTTCCTATTCTGTATCTAAATCCCTGTCCTCCCAATAATATTTTATAGAACTGTTTATCCACTCCAGCTGAAGTTTTTAATTGGTTCTGCTGAGACAAGCAAAGATATTATTTCCAGCTTCAGAAGGTATGGATCACCCTTTACATATTAAGTAAAATAAACTATGTTGAACATACTAACTGATATGCACTCATTAGTACAGCTCTTAGAACCATTAATTAAAAATTAAAAGTCTTATGAATGTCGGGTGATACACCTTGATGCAATTGAGATGTTTTCCTAAACATTTGCAGGTCAACCAAAATTCATAACAGATAATGTAGTCAAAGAATTGTCAGGATTTTTGTGCATCCTGTTTAACTGTTTAAGCAAACCCCTAAAGTCATCTCTAGATAAATCTTGAACCTTCATGAAGAGAATTTAAAAATTGCAAGCTCTGTTCATCTATCAGAGGACTATAAAATTGGTTATTTAAAAAGGCACACATCACATCAATGAGGCAAAAAATAGACTAGTTAAAACTAAACTGACTGATTGATTGTGTCCATTTCTGTACGTGTGCCACAACATATCAACAGAAGCAGAGCACAACCTGTGGGAGTCAGTTCTCTCCTTCCCTCATGTGGTCCTGAGAACAACTCAGGTCGGCGGTCATGGTGGCAAATGCCTTCACCCACTGAGCTGTGAGGCGTCGTCTCTCCAGTTCTCGTAAAGGTGTTTTGAGAGATCTTAGACAACATATTAGCAACCTGCTTGAGTGTATTGACTCCGAGTTTCATTCTCGTGTTCTGAAAGTTTTCAGAGCTGTAGAAGGGTCATTAAAGGATAGTGTCCGTGACAACCATATTATATTCATTTCCCAGGAAGCATCTGTAACATCTGGGGAAAATTTTATTTATTATAAATATACTGTTATTACACTTAGGTTTGAACTAACATTACACTTGCAACATTTGTGAAGAGAGCAAATTCTGACACACATGTCAACTAGTGATTCCTGGTGTGAGCATCTCACAGGGCCAGATTTCCATGGACCAGACTGGAAAATGCACATTGTTTAAACATAGGGTCCTGAATGTCAGGGTGCAGCTGATCTACTCATGCCTCCATTACCTCAGATTCCTACAGAGACTTCTCCACAGTCTCACCTACAAGCCAAAGCTTCTCCGTTTCTGCTTAACTCTCACGACCACGGAAAACAGTTATGATTTGTTTTGTAGGAGCCAGCAAACTCTGAACTGTACACAAGTGGGTGCACACACCCCATGCTGTCGAGTGCTCACAGAGTGGCAAAACACCAGGGAAAATACCTGAGAGGTGTTCAATATCGCATCTTCCCTTCGGGTAAAAGGTGGTAGATGATGCCTTCCCTGCTTGCTTTACATCTTCCCTATTTGAGATGACTTTTTAAAATTAGTTATCCAATTATCAAAGTGAGGGGGAGAAGGGAATAAAACAATCAGTTCTCGAAGCCAGGGGCCCATTAAGCTGGGGAGATTGCTCTTTCATTTACTCTAAGTGCTTTTTCTCAGTGCAGTTGGTATGTGCATATGTGCACAATTCCCCCTTATGCTTAGGATGATATGGAGAGAATTCTTCTTGCTCTTTCTCCCTCTCTCTCTTTTTTTCTCTTTCCTTCCTTCTTTTATTTTCCCTCCCTCCCTCCTTCTTTCCATATTATTTATCCTTCTTTCCATCAACATCTAACCTGATAAACATGAAGGGTTGCCTAGATATGAGTGGACAGAGGCATCACACACAAGGTGTCAGCTTTTCTAAAGGGTGTTACTAACCTGAATGCTCACTACAGACAAAGGGCAGAGCAGCATCCCATTGAAACTGCCCTTCCTTGAAGGCCAGGCCAGATGGAAGTATCATATTCACTTTTCTTGTACCAGACCCTAGGAAAGTGAGTCTCGAGTCTCTACTGTGCCCTTCAGAACAAATACCGAGAAAAACAACCCAGCTGTAGCTACCCTCTCTCTGGAATGATCTAGAAATAAGAGCCCAACATTCCTGACCTCTGATATAAGGATATTTGGGGATACTACACGCCTGGCTGACTCACCATACCAGCTATTTCTGTCACCTCTGCCTGGTCATCAAAATGGGTGGGAGAACAAACCCTAAGAAAGGGGAGTCATCTTTGCAGGCTGTAAGGAAGTCTGGCAGCCCTGGAGGAAGGAGCTATGTTCAAGAAGGACCCTAGAACAGAAGGCATCAGAAGAGCCTGCCTGGTGACATGGAAGGGACCTGGCATATTGGGCTTATGGAGCCCGGATTGGGCTCTTGATAAACTCATGTCAAGAGCATTTGGGATATATCCCGCACTCACTATGGTTTTAATTTTTCTTTCCCTCTTGGTATTAAATCTTTAATGGTCTGCTAGACATACAACACTTTACACACAAGAATTTGCATCCTCACAGGGTATGGGACTCCAGATTTTACCCCCTCCTTGTGGTAGTAATAGCAATTCCTGACCATGAAGGTTAAAGTTGCCTGGACCAGGTGAACCACATGGAGCACTCGACACAACCCCTGCAGCCAAGCAAGCACAAGGGGGGAAGAGAGGGAGGGGTGTTATGCCCTGATCCTCAGCAGTGCCTCTTGTGACACTTGAACTCAGGAGGGATCTGGTTCCTTCCTTCCTTCCTTCCTTCCTTCCTTCCTTCCTTCCTTCCTTCCTTCCTTCCTTCCTCCCTCCCTCCCTCCCTCCCTCCCTCCCTCCCTCCCTCCCTCCTCTCTTTCTTTCTCAATTTAAGTCTAGAATCTCGAGGATCTGCCAGCCCAGGCGCTCTGCTAGGAATCTTCCTGAAATGCGAACAGTTTAGAGGTCACTGAGAGCATCATCCGTGTATTTACACACATCTCGTAAACTTTTGTGAAGCATTCCAGGAAATGGCGCTGTCTCCAGAGACATCTTGCTGAGGCTCCTGTAATCAATTTTCAGTTACTTTTAGCCTCTGTCTCCTAAAAAGCAAACTTTAAAAAGGGAACTTAGTGAAAAATGTTAAACAAGGCCAAGGATAAAATATGTATATTTTTAAAGTACTAAATAAAGTGTTGGAAACCATTGCTCTGGGCAGCTTCTCAGTGACCAGTGTCGAGTGGAAGACCAGCTTCCCCAAGCCTCCAGTGCTATTTTCCAGGTTTTTGAAGGAGGGGCTCCAGGCCATCTACATGAGGACACTCTGTCCTTGCTCATAAGTGTTTGGTGGTATGAAAGAGATGGCCAAATCACACAATATCTTTGCCAAGTTCCCTAGTAGGAGAGTATGGGATGTTGGTCCCCAGACTTCTTGTACTAACACCTTTTCCTGTACTTATATAAAAACCACACCACTGAGGGTTGTAAGATTAAAAGGGGTTATTTGTGCATGCATGCATGTGTGTATGAACTATTATCTCTTTATCTCTCTTTCTACCTCTGAAACACAGAGCAAAGTGAACTTTGAAGGCTGATTTTCTTTTGGAGTAGACTCCTATGAGATGTAACTTGGATATCAATTCGCATAACTCACCTAGCATACTAGGGCATGTCCACGCCCTTCATCAGCTGCTCAATGATATCTCATCATAGTCCCTCACCCTAGGCACCCACAGACCTGGTCTCCAGAAAGAGGATTTGTCTTTTCCAGAAAGTCATGGACACAGGCACACAGAGTACATGACTTTGGACAGTGAGTGTAATGCTTTCAAGCATCTGTATTACCACCCTTTTGTAAGAGTTCTCCATTATGCTGCTCAGTAGAATTCTACACTGCAGAAAGGCTATGGATCTCAATAGTGTGTGCACTGGAGTCCTCAATGCCTATGACATCTTACACAGTAATGGGACTTTGCTGTTCCGATGTCACGTAGGTCCTTATGAGAGGGATGATCAGAGTCAGATGGGATCCATGATGACAGAAAGCAGAGGCCATAGCGGTTGGTTTTTGGAGATTGAGGGGGATAGGGACCAAAGAACACAAAGACCTCTAGGAAATGAAAATTAGGAAAAAAATGGTTTTACTCTGCAATTTTCAGGAAGAAAGCTGTCCTGACAGCATTTTAGTTTAGGACTCCTAACCTCCAGGACTGTACAGTCATGGTGTGTATAGCTTTAAGCAACTAAGCTTGTGGTCACTGGTAGTAACTGTGACAGTGAATGGACACAAGAAGTCTATCCTTGTACATATCCGGTAGAGACATTTGCATGCTTTAAATCTTTGGCTAATTCCAAATAGAACTGAAATGAAAATTTGGTGTGTACCTTATCCTGGGTAAATGCCTAGAGACAGTGTTTCTGCATCCTCTGTGCCAAAATGTTTCCTAGAAGAGCTACATGGTTGTGCATACTCAACAGCGACCAATGAGCATCCTTTGTCCTCCTCAGATTCCCCAGCATACAGGATACATGTATAAAGTACATGTGCTTATAGATTGTACAGTGCCTCCTGCATAGCCTGATGCTATATGACTGAGCTGTGTTTCCAGGTCTCTTTTTACTATGTTTTAAGATGGGGTCTTACCAGTTTGTTCAAGCTGGTCATGAGGTAACTCTCTACCACGGGTTAGCTTTGAACTTGCGATCCTCCTGCCTTAGTCACTCCAGTTGCTGCGATGACAGGCCTGACTGTCCATGAGTCTTCACACTGCTATTATTTGCCCCAATCAAACCTAACACATTTTGCTCTGGTTTTCTTCTGATGACTGGCTTTTTGGAGCATGCCAGATCTTCATGTATTTGTTCACGTATTCATGTATCTGTGCTGAAACGTCTGTGTACATCTTTAACCTATGTTACAATTTGGATGGTATTCTTATTGTTGAGTTTTTGAGAACTATTAAAACACATATACCTAATAGTTGTTGGATATCTGCAACCTTCAAATAGTCTTAGTCTGTCCTTGCCTCTTTGTTCTCTTAATAGAGGAAAATTCAAATTTTGAAATGACCCAATTTATCCTATTTTTCTTTAATGGACTGTATTTTGGGTTTTAAATTTGTATGACTTATGTCTTATGCTTGAAGCTATGATCTGTTTTGAGTCATTTTCCTAGAATAAGACAGGCTATTTCTGACAAAGTTCATGTTTTCACATGAAGATGTCCACATCTTCTAACACCTTTGAAAACACTTTCACTTTCTCCATCGGATCACTTTGTATATTTGTCAAAAATAGCTTAGCCGTACCTACAGTCTATTTCTGTGTACTGGGTTCTAGTCCATTGATCTGTGTCTCCCTTTGCCAATATTATTATAAATAGCACCATGACTACTGTGGCATTAGAATAAATCCAAAAATAAGGACTGCAATCATGCTAACTTTTTATTCTTCTCCCACATTAATTGTTAGTGCCTTTGTATTTCTTTATAAATTTTGGGGGGGAATGTGTGTACACTAGAACAATGCCTAAAAACACCTTCTGGTGTCTCAACATTTAGTAGTATTGCATTAAATTAACATATCATTGGGAGCATGGTTTGAATGAGGTTGTGCCCTATAGGCTTGGGTGTTTGAATGCTTGGTTTCCAGTTGGTGGTGCTGTGAGTGTTGGGGCTTAGAAGGTTGACTTTGCTGGGAGGAGTCATCTCTGGGGACAGACCTTTGGAGTTTAGAGTTTGCCACTCTTCCAGTCCACTATAGCTGCATACCACTTAAGATGCATACTTTCATCTTCCTGTTCCTGCTGCCATGTCTGTCACTTGTGGCCATGCTTACCTGTCATGATGAACTCTTATTCTTTTGCAATGGGAAGCTCCAATAAACTCCTCCTTCTGTAAGTTGCTTTCATTCATGTGTGTCATTGGATTTTCCTTGGCTCACCAGCTCCCAAATAATGACACAGAGTCTTGTTATTAAGTACAAGAGGTTGGCCTTAGCTTAGGCTTGTTCCCAACTAGCTCTTAAAACTTAAATTAACCTGTTTATATTAATCTACATTCTGCCACATGGTTTGTTACCTCTGCTCAGTACTATAATCTGACTTCCTCTGTGTCTCGCTGGCAAATTCCTCCCTCTCAAATTCTTCCCCTGAGTTCATCTCTCTCCAAGAGGTCCTGCCTATCCTTTCCTGCATAGCTATTGGCCATTCAGCTCTTTATTAAGCAGTCAGAAGGTGCCATAGGCAGGTACGGAAGGACACAGACACAGCTTCACAGTGTGATCAATTATCCCACACACTTATATTTTATCACGGCAACATGAATGTGTACCATACAGTGTTATTTGGTTTCCTTTTCTGTTGCTGCAAAAAGATACCCTAATGGAAGCAATGTAAAGTGTATGTGTGTGTGTGTGTGGGGGGGGGGTATTTTCACTCAGAGTTTCAGGTTATTGTCTATCATAGTGGGAGGAGTCCCAGCTTCAGGGGTTTGAGGAGGTGGGTCACACAGCATCCGTAACCACAGAAAACAATGATGAATGCATGAATGGTAGTAACCAGTACATTTTCACCCACGTGTACAGTCCGTGAGTCCCCACTTGGGGGATGGTACCAGCCACAGTGGGAGGGTCATCCCACTTCAATTAATTTAATCGAGATAACCTCCCACAGACATCGTCAGGCATCTACTTACTAGGGTATTCTTTGTTTTTCTGAGTTGATAATTGACACTACCCTTCATATAGGTTGTAATCAGTTATGTATATCTGTCACTTTTTTGGTTGCAGCAAAAGCAGACTAGGAAAGATCTTATTTTGGCTTACAGTTTGTAGAGACAGTCCACGGTGGCAGGTAAGGCGTGGAGGCTAAAGTGTGAGGGAGCTGGCTGTAGTGCATCTATAGTTCAGCCCCTGAGAAAGGTGAACACTGGTCCTCAAATCTCTTTCTCTTTATTCAGTCTGGGAGGCCAACCCATGGGATGGTGTTACCCACATAAAGGATAGGAGTTTCCTCTTTATTTTAACCTTCTGAAAACATTTGCACATACAAATCTGGAGGTATTTCCATGGTGATTCCCAAACCCATAAAGTTAACAATGAACATTAGCCATCAATGGGGGTGATGCTTTTCCTGCATTGAGAACTCCTGTCCTTGTCTATTTAATTGCATAGAATTTTATGCTATTTGTATCAGCATTTTTTAGAATAGGGAACACAGATACTACATAAGATTTACTGCTTTTTTTTTCAGAAAATGTATGTGTGAGTGTGTGAGTGTGTGTGTGTGTGTGTGTGTGTGTGTAAAACATGTTTATTAGTGTAGTGCCCAAAGAGGTCAGAAGAGGGCACCAGATTCTTTGGTACTGATGTCATAGGCAGTTGTGAACACTGTGCTATCAGTAGATAACTGAATTTGGGTCCTCTGGAAGAATGGTAAACTCTCCTAACCACTGTGCCATCTCCTTAACCCCATGTCTCACTTATTCCTAATTCATTTGCTGGAGCTGAGCAAAATGACTTTAAATAGTAACCAGCCTTCAGTTCCAAGGATAAACATTTTTTTTCTATTTGTACTGTATACTTTTAAAGCATATTACTTGATGTATTTTTAAAACCTATTTTTTGCAGGTTGGAGAGATGGCTCAGTGGTTAAGAGCACTGGCTGCTCTTCCAGAGGTCCTAAGTTCAATTTCTAGCAACCACATTGTGGCTCACAACCTATCTCTAATGAGATCTGATGCCATTTTCTTGTGTGTAGGTGTACATGCAGAACACTCATATACATAAAGTAAAAAAAAAACAACCAAGCTGGGTGGTGGTGGTGCACACCTTTAATCCCAGATAGAGGGAGGCAGATCTCTGTGAGTTCAAGGCCAGCCTGGTCTGCAGAGTGAGTTTGAGGACAGCCAGAGATATATAAAGAAATCCTATCTCAAAAAAACCAACAAAACAAAAAAAATTATTTTCATACTATTAAGGCTATTTGTCTAAATGGCCTTATGACTTTTATCTTTTTATATTATTTCTGGCTTTGTCATCAAGGTAACATTGAACTTATAAAAATAGCTGGAAAGTGTTCTTTTTTCTGCTTTCTGGAAGACATTTTATAGAACAGATATGAGTAAGACTGAATATCAGGGAGATTTTTTTTTTAAACTGGCAACTATCTCACTTAATACTTTCTAGAGTATTCTGATCCTAAGTTAAATCCTGGCCTTGTTTCAATTGTTTTAGTCCTCTCTAAGAGTTGAACTTCCATATAAGTTGTCAAGTATGTTTAGACAAAATTATTTAGGGTTAAGCTATTTTCAAGTGATATGTGTAACAGTAACACAGCTATGTATGTACATGGATAGGTGTGTGTAAATAATGTCTGTGTAATGTGTGTTATCCATTTGATGTATGTGGATGCTTTGATGACATTGGAACATCTATTTATCATCTATTTATCTATCTCTATCATCTGTCTATCTATCTATCATCTATCTATCTATTCATCTATCATCAATCTAATCATGTGTGTGTGTGTGTGTGTGTGTGTGTGTGTGTGTGTCCTGTTACAGTTATAGCTGCTTTATTCCTTTATTCAGGGAACCAGCTTTTGGCTTCATTATGTCTCTCCACAGTTTTTCCTGTGTCTTATTCTGTTGTTTGTTGCTCTTGACTACCGCTTTGCTTTCCTTAGTATTTTCTTGACCTACCTTTCTCTCTTCCCTCTCTCTCTCTCTCTCTCTCTCTCTCTCTCTCTCTCTCTCTCTCGGTAAAATCTCAGCTGATTGACGCAGAACTTTATAATTTCCTTCTGTAAACTGTCTGATGCCTTTCTGAGAGCACCATTTCTTTCTCTCTGCATTTCACAGCAGTGTGGGACGTTTTAGTGTCACTTTCATTCAACCAGAACTATTTTATTTGCCTTGTGACTGCTTCTTGAACCTGGGTGTCTTGTGTGATTTCCTGTATTTTCTAGGTTTTATTCTTTCTTTAGTACTGTTTTCCAGTTCAGTTCCACCTGATCTTTAACTAAATTGTTCTTCTAACTTTCAAGCTGTACCCCAGTACCTCAAAATGTGACTGCATTTGGAGATGGGTTTTTAAAGTGGTAATTTAGTTATGGGGTAATTAGAGTGGGCCCAATCCAATATTGCTGGAGTCTCTGTAATGACAGGAGATTAGGAGACACTTAACCCAGACAAAGGAAGTACCATGGAGAAAAACAGTGATGTGGCAGCCATCTGTGAACCAGAGAGAGATGCTCTACAAGAAATTCACCAGAACCCTGGTTCTGAACTTCTAGCCTCCAGAATTGGAATAACAAATGCTGTCACTTAAGGCCCCTGGTGTGCAGTATTTTGTTATGGTGGCCACAACATAACCAATATACAATTCAGACATGTACCTTATGGTATTTGAGTATTTCATATGTCAATGAAGTTTAATTTATAACCAAGGCAATGATCTATCTCATTTAACTCTTTACAAACCTTGAACAGAAATACATGTCTAGCCTGTGGTAGGTAGAATAACTTATAAGCATCAATTTAATCCAGTTGTCTGGTCATGTAATTCATCTCTTCTGTTTCCCATCTCATTTTCTCTTTATATGTTTATTGATTGCTGAGAAAAGATGGTTATAAACACAAGCTATTACTTGGATTTTCTTTTTGTTATTAGATACAAACCCACCTAGGGCTGCTATGGCTCTTTGTTATTTTAGAGGGCCGTACTTTATCCTCGATCTTTATTGTTCTTCTGAAGCCCATTTTATTGATATCAATGTGACCAACCCAGCTTTTTATTTATTGGTGATCATAGGTTCTATTCTTTGAATGTTTTGACCTGGAAACCCCCTGTTAGCTTTCCCCTTGCCATAAGAAAACTAAAAAGGAAGGAAGATTTAGCCTGCCTACAGTTTCCTAGATCTCATTCTGCCATAGCAGGGAGAGGGTGGTAGGGCAGGTGTCTGGCATTATGATCAACAGATATCTGAGAAAGGAATACAGACAGGCACTGTGGCAAGATGAAGCATCCATGACATGTTTTTGTAACTAGATCCAACCTACAACTTCCTGTTTCCAAATAAGGGTAGGACATCATGAGTCCATCAAATCACAAGTAAAGTTAGAGTCCTCAGAGTCTATTCACCACCCCAAAGTCTATCAACTGGCAACTAGGTCCCCAGTACAACGAGGCTATGGGGGGCAGGTCACATTTAAACTCATGCTTGAGATTAGTTTCTCACAGTCTCACTGTGTGGTTGCTTCTTGTGCTGAAGATTTAAAAGTTAGTGCCACCTCCATGTAAGTTCTGTCTTTACGAAGTCTGCAAGAGGCCATGGTGCCACGGTTCCATGCTATCTCTCCAATCTGGGACCCGTCAGAACATTCTTTTGCTCTGAGAGTTTCATTTTTCTTAGTTTTAATTTAATTTTATTGTGTGTGTTTATATAATTTTATATGTCCATTTAAATGCATGTGTGTGGATACACAGAGGCCATCAGGTGGCTCCCTTAATTACTCACTTTAAATTTTGAGAAAGAGCAACTTAGTGATGTTGGAAACCACTGGTTCTGCTAGACTGGCTGGCTGTTAATTTCCAGGAATTCTCCAGCCTTTGCCTCTTCAGAGTAGGGATCACGTGCACTCGCCACCGTATTGGCATTTTTATATAGGTACTGATGACCTGCACTCAGATACCCAGGCTTGTGTGGCAAGCACTTCATCAATTGACCTATCACCACAGCTCCTGTTGTGAGATTTTTCTCATAGGCATCCAGAAACCATGAAAATTCATTATCCTTATAGTTACCTTAGGCTCTAAGGAAGATTCTTGCTTGTTAATTAAGAGTTTAACTTCATCATTGTGTGTTGGTCACTAGCATGAAGAGTAGCAAACAAAAGAGCTGACTGCTAGACTAATGTGCAGTTTGAGGTTAAATAACAAGAGTTCATGTTATACAGGTTAAATGAGAAGGTTCTCCAGATGTGGAAAACATGTGACCAGATGGCAGCTTATGTAGAGATAGTCCCAGGTCACACAAGCTAGTGAAGAAAAGGGTGTGTGTGTGTGTGTGTGTGTGTGTATTTCAATGCAGACAGATCCAGATCTTTACAAGTCTTAGTAAGTGATTTGAAAAGCTCCCTGGGACTTCTTTCTTTTGTTTGCAGTGCTGAGGATAGAGCCTAGGGCCTTACCCATGGCAAATACACATTCTACAACTGTGCTGCATTTGGGGTCACTGTGGGCATCCAGAGGCAGGAAGGGCCCCTGATGTTCTCCACCATCTCTCTGGTTCCTTCTCACTAATTCACCAAGGAAGGACTGAGTTTGGGGTGCTTTTATGTCAGGCTCTATTTTATTATTCTGATACATGTGGGGAGCTGGCCATACCCAGGAACTAGCCCTACCAGCCAAGACTGGAAAACACTGCAGGGCTTAACACCAATCTGGAATGTGTGATTCTCTAATCTTCTTATTTCCTGTAGCCATCTATTAAAAAAGAAAAAAAAATATTTAATTTTATGCTCTTTAAACCATGAGCTTTTTTTTCTGAAGAGGTAGACTAGCCTGTCTATATAAACTAAACATCAGATTTAACTTACCAGGATATATGTTTTTTCTGTTTTGTTTTTGTCCAACTAATTAGAAAGAGCAGGGAGTATTTGAGTATCTGCTAAAATTTATGTTTGAAAACAGGAAGGAAGAAAATAAATATAAAGAAAAATATCCAAGAGAATGATCATAAATTATCATAAATGATACTAGATTAAAAGGAGTTAAATGTACAAGTGTCTAGCATATGAGTCTGATGACATAACGTACATTTATCAATGCATGACCTGATAATTCAAAGCCATGGAAGATCTTCTCTGAGTTCATGATGCTAGGACTGGCAAGGTAGTTCAGTAAAAGCACCTGCTTTTAAGCCTAAGATCCAAATTCCATCCCTGGAAGCCACATGATGGAATTGTCCCCGGACCTCCATACATGCATCATACACATGTCTCCCTCTCCCCCGAATAAAATTTCAGTTTAAAGAAATCTTTAATTGTTAATGATACAATATCAAGGGATACTGAATGGCTTGTGTATGTGGTGCCCACTCTGTGCCCACTGACTTCCTCTATTGGCAGTTCAACCTTTCTCTATGAAACACCGACTGTGGAGCGAAACCACTAAAGTTTAGTGTGTGCATAGTGATTGAGAAGTGGCAGGAGCCACATGCATGGCTGATGACAAGCAGCAAATCCTTAGTTCCTCATCATAAAAATAGTTGTGTGTAGGTACCACTTTTTTAATAGGAGGAAACAAACTCTTAAAGAGGTTAAGCAATTTGCTCGATGAAAACTGTTAGTATATTGTTGGGTGTGCTATTGTGGAGCTGGACACCAAGGCCTGAGCCTGAGAACCAAGAACCAGGGCTCTATTGTGACCTAACTGAACATTCCCATAGATGCTGGGCTTTTAGGTTCTTTTTCAAGAGAATAGAATCATTGTAATTTATTGGGAAATATTGCTTTCACAGCAACCTGAAATTCAATTATCTTCTCTCTGAACTTCTTGGCTCCCCAAGCTTCCCCGCTTCTAGACACTCCTCAGTTCCCAGATGGGAGACAGAAATAGATAAATACATTTTTTAAGGCTTACAAGACTATAATAAATTTTCCTAATGTAACCTAACAAATGCCTGTGGCTAGCCACGGTAAGGAGACGCTGCGCATAGGCAGATAACCAGGGTTAAAAATCCAGCCACTGTGGTTATTGTGGGGCCTTGGCTTAACAACATTACCTTTCTGTGCAAAATGCAAGTTGACTTTAAATAGTACAGAGGACAGTAGGGGGAAGCCTGGTGCATAGTGGTGGGTCTTATACATTGCTTAGTATTTTTATTACTAATTCATAATTATTCTACTCAAATTGATAGAGGAAAAATGGTCTGGTCTTTTTGTTTAAAATCAATAAAAGGAAAAACTGACCTGGGGAATCTATCTCAGGAGGTAGTGTCCTTGCGTAGCATGCAAGAAATCATGAGTTTGAATTCCACCACCACATTAAACCAGGTTTGGTGGTGCATGCTTGTGATGCCAATACTTTGGAGGAAAAGGCAAGGAGGGGCTGAAATTTGAGGTCATCATTCTCATTCATGTAGTGAGTTTAAGGCAAAAAAATAAATAATAGGGTAAAGGAGATTATTGTTCAGCATTCAAGAGTCTCCTAGCTTTAGCTAAGCACAGTATAGAGTTAGCCTTCCGGCCCACCTTGGACTCTGATCCTGTATTCTGGAAATGGAGGGAACAAGCCAATTATCTCTACTCTGCAGGGGTCCAAATGCCTCCTAAGCTGATGTAATTTGAATATCCAAGCAACACAAAGTCAGGCTCTATAGGCATTTCTGAGGCAGGCCAGTGAGAAAGAAAGCATATTTCCTGTGGCGAGATGCTGTGGAAACGCAATGATCTACTTCTCTGGGAGAAGCAGTTTATTTCTGAGTTAGATATGAAGGAACCCAGGCAGGTTTCAAGAAAATTCGTCCCTTCTTAATTTTCCCTGCAAAAGGAAAGTGAGATTGAATGAATCAATATAAACCCTCATGCCATCAGAGAAATTAAAATAGACAGACTAGTCATACAGTCTCAGGGTTTGCCACCGGAAGACTATGAAAACGGTGACATCTCCCACTTCAGAATTATGGACTAGAACACAAAGTCAGTGCAGTAATCGTGGCTGCTTAATGTCTGAGGTGAATTGATGGTTGAGTCCTAAATATTTATATTACTTACTCTGAGATTCAGAGAACATTGTAGAAGAGGGAGGGGAAAGAAGGCAAGAGCCAGGAGATAGGGAGAAGGGCGGGGCCAGGCTATCTTCAGGATGAGACACAGCCATCACAAACATAATCTCACAGCAGCTGCAGTCTCCTGCACAAGACGCGGTCTGTCAACAGCCAATCACAGACCAGACCTAGGAAGAGCTCCTGGAGCCCTAGCCATCCCTCATGAACTGTTGGTACTGGTGGATTCTGGGAGAAGGTTAGTCATTGCCTTCAGTTGTTATGCCAACAGTGAACCAACCATTTTCCCATAAGTATTTCCAAATGTGCAGATCCAGGGACAGCCTTGAGTACAATCAGTAGGTCACACAACAGAGGTACTGTTGGGAAAGGACTTGAAGGGAGGAGAGAAATGGCAGTGAGGGAGATAGAAGGGGGTAGGTGGGGAGAGCACGCAGAATGTTTTATATACATGTATGAGTTTGTCAAAGACTAAATCTAATCAATTTCCAAAAGGAAACAATATCTACCGATGAGGGCAATGTTGCTTTTGGAAAATTGATTAATATATGTACTTCTAAGCACATTGTCTTTGGTTAAAACCCAAAATGCATTGAGGGTTTAACTAAATCCTTATAATGAAATTAATAAGCAGCTGGTTGATCCTAACATCATCTGGCATGGGAATCACAATCCCTCTGAAGAGCCAGGGGCTATGTCTTTGCGTGGAGGGCAGCTCACATATCAAATAAAGGACAAACAAAACTTAGAAATGTAACCGTCCACATTGGCTTGTTGTGGGCGCCCAGTAAAGTACTCACTGTTCCTATGCTCCAGCTTTCCCCGATGCTGAAATGTAGACACGCACACTTACCTTGCAAGATTCTTTAGAGATTAAATAAAAATACATCTGGTGTACTTCCTGGCACTGGCCTCTATAAGCAATACCCATTATGTTTCTATATATGTAATTATGTCCTCATCTCCATAACCTATTTATCTATATTATTTGGAGGAGAGCATATGTAAACTCTATTTATACCTCATTCAATAAGATTCCTGCTTGTACTAATAGTTCCTGGCAGGAAAGCTCCCCACATATTTGCTAAGTGAATAAGCAATGACAGAGAACACAGGGTAGAATTGAGACAAAGTCAACAAACAGCTCAAAGCTTGAGCAGGGGATCTAAGTCACTGGTAGAGTATGTGCCTAGCATATGTGAGGCCATGAGTTCAATTCCTGGTACATCATCATCATCATCATCATCATCAACAACAACAACAACAACAAAAACAAACAAAAATGTCAGGGCAGGTGCTAACCCCAGTTATCTGGACATAGTGACTCTGGAGGCCTTTTGAGGATGCCAGGGATAGCTGTAGGACCTTGGCTTTCACAGGGTGCACAGTGAGCATATGCCTTTTGCATGTGATAGCCATCATAAAACATGAAGTTGCTACTGTGAAGGTATGGCTTTCTCGAAGTGAGGTGACTAGAATAAAGATGGGGGCATGAGAGGGAGGGTAACAGAAAATGCAATTGAGGAAAATTCTATATACACAGGAGCACAATATCTATGGGATTGATGGACAACAAATTTTAAATAATTACAGAAGTGTGTGAAGTTGCCAAACATAGAAATATATTAAGATATGGAAATATTAATTATCCTGGTTTGATCATCATATATCATGTGTGCATATATATACATATTTACAACTTTTTATATAATATATATGTACACACATATACACATATATGTATGTATGTAATGTATATATGTATGTATGTATGTGTGTGTGTGTGTATATATATATATATATATAGTTTTGATTTTGTACCTTGTGGATAAGTACAAATGTTACATGTTAAGTGAAACATGTACAAGTCACAAAAGGAAAGGATTGGCTATGGAGCTCCATGGGTACTTGCCTTGAAAGAGTAGAGCCTTGGACTTGATTCTCTGGACCACTCACAAACAATCAGACAAGTGAGGGCTTTAAAAAGGCAACACGGATAGACCGAACATGAATCAGACCTGGTATTGCCAGAAGCACATCATATGTCTGCCTTCTTTTAAGTTTAAGCTTCACTGAAAAAGTTCTTGCTTTGCAAGCAAAAGGACCTAAGAACTCACCTTTAGAAATCGGGGTGCAGGGTATGCATCTGTAACCCTACCACTGGCAAGCCAGAGATAGGCAGATCGCTGGGGTTCAATGGCCAACTCTCTAGTCCAACTACTGAGTTCTAAGCAAGTGAGAGACCCTGCCTCAAGATGAACAACGCCGAAGGGATGGCACCTGACAGTTTCCTTTGGTACACACACACACACACACACACACGTTTGAGGTGTATTTTATATTTTTTGTGACCAACTTTATTCTAGATGACATGCTTATTTAAAATGAGAAAAATGAAACCCCTAAGTTACTTGCTAATAAGTGCCTGGCTACTACTGCCACAAAGGTCCAATAAAAAACCATCCCCCTAGTACCTGTTCCTCTTCTAAAGTGTCTGCAGGTCAATGTCCTTGTAAGTGGTCTAGGACGAGCACAGGCTTCCCTAGAGCTTATGGACAACAGATACGTATTTTTTTGTGATTCTCTCTCTATATAAGCAATGTCAGTCACTTCCAAGCTACAGTATTCTGGAAAAACAGTCTTCTTTGACTCCATGAAAGCAATTTGGTACCAGATTGCTCCCTTGGATGTGAAAGTTCTACTGGATAAGGATTCTGCTTCAGAGTGTGGCCATCTGGGTTTATCTTCATCATTCTGAAGCCCAAACTGTAGAATCATTAACTACCTGGGTGATCGACTCCTGACATCATTGTTAAACAAGAGTCAAACCAAACAATATAGACATATATAAGGTCCCTGAAACATAACCAATAAACCTAAATCTAAGGAAAATTTTACTGTTTTACTTTGTTCAAAATAGGACTGAGTAAAAATTGAGTGAATGACCCAATCCAGAACCTATGCCATTCACAGACCTCTTTATTGGCTTTCTATTTAGTTTATAGCCAAGGTACCACTGTACTGGAGGCTGGAAATATAAGGGGCCAAGACATTCAGGCAAGGTCCTTGTCTACATCAAGATCACATTCTAGGAGCAAGACAGGCATATGAACATACAGTCATAAGAAAAGTGGTCAGTAAAAAATTTTAAAAAAAAGGAAAAAAAGAGAAAAGTGGTCAGGTTTGGATAATGATACTAGGTATGTATCATAGGTGAGAATTTATCCAAGCCTCGGTGCACATCTTCACCTCATTCAGTCGGCAATATTCTGAGTTACAGACAAATTAGACAGTTTACCAAAGCCACACAGTAAGTTAATGACACATGGGTACACAACACCAGTCAATCTGTCTCTAGGCTGTTCAACTATAATTGCCATATTGTGTGTATAATGAAAATAGCATCAAGTAGGAATTTGAATGAGGAAGCAACTTAGTAATTCTATAATACTATATAGAAGCCAATTGTTAGTTCATTGTTTTTAAAATATTCCTCTGAAGATATTCATAGATTATTATTAGAGTTGGAAAACGACTTAAGTCTAGGTTGCTGAAAGGATTCAGTCATCATTTGTATCTAGAGGGGCCGGTGCAGAATGGTAGTGGGAGCCACAGGAGAACAAAGTGTCCCAAGACATAAGGAGAAATCTTGTTATTATCATCTTGTCCCAGTCATCAGTAGAATAAACCAAAACTGGGTCACTTGCAAGGTCTTCTTTCTGTTCCCTGGACAGTTAGACAAAACACAGAAAATGGCAGAGGCAAAAGTACTCCAGCTATCAGTGAAACAAAGCTTTAGCAACCCAGAGCCCTTTGTGACAGTTGGAAATGTCCCTCCCGAGTCTATTCTGTTCCCAGTTCAGAATGGAAGGTTGACCAGTAGTCCTTCCTGGAGCAACAGCTTGTATAGGAAAAGGAGGAGGGTGATTGTGAAGGAAAGGCACAGGCCTATCACTGAGCTTCTTAGGGAAGAGGAGACAATGCTTTACATTAGCAAAAATGCTTTCCGTCACCTGAATCTCAAGTGGGTATCAAAACTCATCTACAATACAGCATTTTATGAAAACCTCATTTACATATATGGGGGTTCTTGGAAGAAAGGTCAGGGTTTTCACTGCACTAAAAACAAACAAAAAACTCATTGTCTCCCTCAGTACGTTAATCAATATTTATTACGTAAGATATTCAAATATTTGAGATGCTTTAGTTGAGATATAAAAGATTCAGAAATAAACAAACCTTCAACTTTAGAAACAGTTTTTCTAGTTGGAAAGGAGAGAGAGAGAGAGAGAGAGAGAGAGAGCAGAAGAGAGAGAAAAAAGAGAAGGAGGTAAATCTGAAAAAGTGGGTAAATAACATCCTGGTTTGAGTTGATATTTTTTTGTTTTGTTTTGTGTTTTGTTTTTTTCTTTTTGGTTTTTTGAGACAGAATTTCTCTGTATAGTTCTGGCTGTTCTGGAACTTATTTTTTAGACCAGGCTGGGCTCAAACTCACAGAGATCCATCTACCTCTGCCTCCTCTGAATGCTGGGATTAAAGGCATGTGCCACCACCACCCAGCTGAGTTGATTCTTATTAACAGTATGACTTCAATTAATTTAACTTTTTCATTTCTTTTGCTGTAATAATGCTATATAGATTTTATGGAGGGATGGGTAATGTTTAAAATAAAACAATATAAATGTTAAGAACTTAATAGGCAACCCTAAATTGTAGCTATTTTTACGATTATTATTTTTTTACTATTTATTTTACAATTATTCATTTTCTATTATTACTGATATGCTGGAGTTGCCAAGGGGACAGAGACTTTCTGACTTGAGCTTTTTGGGTGACAGTATTTAGAAAAAAAAAATATAATCCTAAGAGTGTCTGGCTGGAGGCCTGAGTCCTGAGTGTTCTGGAAGTGTTGTTTATGACTGTCCCTGTCTGTCTGTCTGTCTTTCCCTTAAACTGTACTAAGATTAGAGTTTCTTGTGAATGGTGACTTAGTTGTTCATCAGAGTCATTTTATACTGCTGGCCACTTCCCGTCTGCACAGTGAGTGAGTGAGTGACCCGAGCTGCTGTTGGGACAGGAACTAGACTATACCATTGTTCCTGTTCAAGGCTGAACCCCCTATCTCTGAAGGAGAGTGCAGGCTGGTTCCTAAATTTCAGGTGGCTCTCCTCTGCACAGGACACCTGCACCCCAGTGACCTTGTGCTGAGTCCTGTGTGGCCTGGAAATGAGCCAGATAAGGTCGAAGTGACACGAGCAGAGAGTCATCAGGAAAAGAGGCTTTTATGGCCACCAGGAAAATCTGTAGGCAGCAAATCAAGGAAGGAGCAATAGCGGACTTATTGCAGGATCCGGGTGGGTGTTTCTCCTGTGAGGCTGGGAAATTGTTCTTTACTCTCCCAGAAAGTGCTACCTTCTTTGCAAAGCCTCCTGGGAGACCTGGGGCAGGAGGGAGGGGGAGGAGGGAAAAGGTGGGGAGACAGTTCCTGTGCTACAGATCAGAAGTTACCAGGCCCAGCCCTCCTTTCCTGACAGCAGGCTTGTGTTTCTCTTTCACTTGGCAGAGATCCTGACTATGTCAACACACCTCATCTTTAAGATCTACTGTTTGTCCTGGCTCCTAAGAAACTACCTGTAAAGAGAAAGAAGGGACAGGGGAGCCGTGGAGAAGGAAAGAGGAGGAGGGTATCAGGAGTGAAGACAGGAAATACACCCTGGCTTTACATTTTAAAAGACAGAAGTTCTATTTTTAACTCCAGAATTAATGGAATGTAACGTCTTTTTGTTGTGGTAGTTTTGATAAGGATCTCATGTAGCCCAGGCTGGCTTCAAATTCGTTTTTTGTTTTGTTTTTGTTTTTTGAGACAGGGTTTCTCTATGTAGCCCTGGCTGTCCTGGAACTCACTCTGTAGGTCAAGCTGACTTTGAACTCACAGAGATCCGCCTGCCTCTACCTTCTGAGTGCTGGGGATTAAAGGCTTGCACCAGCACACCTGGCTTCAAACCCTGTGTAGTGTGGATAATCTTGAACTCCTGATTCTCCTGCCTCTAACTCCCAAGTGCTGGGGTTACCATCCCTACCATGTGGGTATGGGAGCTATTTTTTTTAAACAAACTTAAACTTTATTTGGCTTTCTTTCTATTTTTAAATAATTGTGAGGTGTGGTGGCTTACTCCATTCTTGTTTATATTATTTTATTATATTTATTTATTCATTCTTATGTGTATGGTTGTACATGCCTGCTACCTAGTTCCCTCAGAGGCCAGAAGAGGGACAGGGTATTACAGGCAGTTGTGAGCTTGCATGTAGGTGCTGGGAAATGAACTGGTATGAGCTTGTATGTAGGTGCTGGGGTTCTCTGGAAAAACAACCAGTGCTTTTAACCACTGAGTCATCCCTCCAACCCCTCCTTTGGTTTTCTTGTCTTTACATTCGATCTTGACCCAGAGGGCTAGACGCAGCATCTTTCTTGTCTGCTCGTGGCTTTGCAGAACTGTCTTGGGGATTGAATAAGGTAATGTACAATGATACAACAGATAGGGTAAGGTCCTAATGAGTCAGTTCCTGATTTAGAGTAAATAATGGACCCCCAATCCCATCATGCTCTAGGTGTTTGCATCGAAGTGTGGATTGTAGCAGACTGTGTCTGTGAGTCAAAGCTCAGCACACATTCCATTGACCTTCCCTGACCTTCAGCAAAGTCCCTGGGACACCCTCCTTTAGGGCTATTCTCCCACTCCCTTGCTCAGCCCTGGAACATCCCTCTTGCATGACTCTGGCCTCCTGTGGGACTCCAGATTTTAGGCTCTGTCCCTCCAGTCAGCTGGCTTCCGCGGGGTAAGTCCTCTTACTCATGTAGTTTCCTAATACCATCCTCATGCTGAAGGAAGTCTTCCCTGAGGATTCCAGTACAGTCAGGTTAAATCCATGCTCCCTGCCCTCTACCCCTCCCACCCCTCAATCTGACTGACACTCAAGTCTCTCTCCTGCCCCTCCGGACTGCAATTCAGACAGCCTGAAAGCATGAAGTCTGGGGCTTCCCTGCAGGACCCTGTTCCCATTTATCCCCCAGGAAACCTGATAGCCTCCCTAAGAGGAGGCCTCCCTCTCAGTCTGAAACCTGCTTTTCTCCTGTGGAGAATCCCCTGAGCCACTGTAGCCAAGATCCCAAAAGCTCTGATGTAGCTAAGCCTCTGGTTTAGCATGCCTCCTTATTTATCTTGACTTCCTGATCACGTCTCCTGCAGCAGCCTGTTTTGGCCTCAGGGTGCAGGTGGGGCTTATTCTGGATGGAACTGCCAGCTCTACGCAGAGTGGGAGCATCAATGAATAAATGAATGAATGCAGCATTGGAGGAGTCTCTAGCCCCTCTGCAGTCTGTGGAGGTGATGGGAGGTGATGTCTTCCCCTGAGAGGACCATTGACCAGCATGAGTCAGAAGCCTGGTAACCTATTGATTTCCTCCGCTGACTCCCCACCTATTGATTGCTGTAGGAGGGAGCCCTTTCGTTCAGTTTCTATCCCAGCTGTTTTAGCTGCCAGTTCTTTACCGTTAGTACACTCTGAGATTTCAGAGGGCACTGGACACACCCTACACTTCCAGCCCTGTTTCCTGCAGGGTGCTGGGGCCAGACCACTGGTCACCCTCTAACCAAGTGTTCTCCTTCCTGAATGTCTCAAGGGGCCCACAAAGCAGGCTAGTAAGATTCAGAGTACACATGGTGTCTTGGAGGGTGTGGGAGTCCCCTCTCCATTGCCATCCTATGTCATCAGACTAGATTCCAGCCAGGCTGGGCTTTTACACAAGCACTCCCTGTTCACAGAAGGTGAGTCTCTGCCATCCTGTATCATCAGACCAGATTCCAGCTAGGCTGGGTTGCTTTTACACAAACACTCCCTGTTCACAGGAGGTGAGCCCATGCTGTATTTGTCTCTAGTCCCCTGCAGTCCTGTTCTTTCTCCTTTCTAAAATGCAGTCACCACAATAAATTAAACTTTCATGGCTCCATTTCCTTCTTTCCTATTGCGGAACCCTGACATATTTCCTGAAGGAAATACTTTGGGGATCATAATTGAAACGCAATCATTCATAATGGAAGCAGGGAGGCCGAGGGTAATAGAGTTAGCTCTCGTTTCTCAGGGCAGACATGTTAATTACATTTTCTATTTCCGCTCATTACCTCAGAGCAGGTCTCTGTGGGTTGCCCTGCTTCTCCTTCTCCTTAGCCAAAGGCATCTGGAGAGGGCACAAGTAGCCATGGGCTCCTTGGTAAAGATCCGCCTCCAGCCAGCCAGCCAGCCAGCCAGACTTCAGTTTCATTGTGGGGACCAAAGGGTCTAGTATTGAGTTCTCTGAGTCATCCTCAGGACTGGTCTGATTTCACAGCTTCCTGATCTCGCTCAGCCTCCTGACCCCAGACTCTCCATTCCTTGACCTCTTAGCCAAGGACAGCCTTCCCTGGGAACACACATTGTGGGAGGGGGGCGGGCACACCATGCTTGCTCACCTGCCCATCCTTTTATGTGGGACAGCGAGGCCTGCTATTCTCCTCAGCCCTAAGGGATCCTCCCAACAACCCTGCCTGTCTCCCTGCCTGGAGATGCTAAAACAGAACTTGTTCGAAGGCTTTTGGGAAAGAAAACTAGAGTTCTGTACAGCTAAAGAGGTAGCTCTTGGACCTTCCTACGTACCCACAGGGGTCTCCGTGTACTCAGCAAGCTGTTTACCACAGAAACACCGCCCACGAGTAAAGTATCCTTCCTGGGTTTGTTCCTGTGTTTGAGGTCAACACTGGGTGTCTTTCTCAAATGGTCTCCGCCTGACTTTTATTTTTAAGTTTATCTTATGTGCATGTACGCATGCTCAGCACGTGCGAGAAGGCACCGTATTCCTCAGAACTGGAGTCACAGGCGGCTGTTAGCTACCATGTGGGGGCTGGGAACCTGAACCCCAGGTTCTCTTCCAGAGTGCTCTTAACTGCTAAGCAATGCCTTACTTTTTGAAACAGGGTCTCTCTCTGCACCTGAAGTACATCAGTTCAGCTAGGCTTGCTGGGCAGTGGGTTTCAGGGACCTACCTCCTCAGCCTTCCCAGCTCTGAGGTTACAGATGTGTGTCTCTGAGCCTGACGTTCTATGCTGATGCTGGGGTCCAACTTAAGTTCCTGATGCGAGCCGGACAAGCACCTCCTGAGCCCCTACTCTCCTTTACTTTCTACGGGGTCCATCCAGCTCTGCGGTTCACTTTCTCTTCTGGTCATGTTGGTAGGTGGTCGTGTTGTCCTAAGACTTCCTCTTCCATATCCTCATTCTGAAGGTAACTTCCTGAAGTAGCATCAAGAGTTCTTTTAACAATTAACACTAAAGTGCCTTCCTCACTGTGGAAAAAAAAAACAAACAAACAAAAACCTCTCTTCCTTTCTCTCTTGTTTAGAATGAGTCATGAGTCATCTTTATTCCCACTCTGAGACTGCCTTAGGCCTTTCTGGTTGGAGAGGAGAGTCTCCATTCAGGGAAATCTGAGCCTGAAAAAGCATGAAGTAGGTATGCAAGCGACTTTGCTATTCTCTTTCTCTCTCTACAAACACACACACACACACAGAGAGAGTTTGAATTCTAAAGGAAGGGGAAGAAGGAGGGAGAATTGACATATCAGGGTCCTCTGGCCTGTGTGCACTCCTGTGGGAACACCAGGGCTGAGGCTTGCCTTCATCTGTTGAGAAGCATAGCAAGGCTGCTCTGTGCTGGTCCGCGCTGGCCCACAGCTCTAGGGACATCTATCTAGGGGAGAAGCTTCTTTGCAGTATGTGGATGAGAAAGCTTGTCATGAATAGTCCAAGCTAGGGAGTCAGAAGGGCCTGGAGGGAGAGAGTTCCTCTTCCTCCCCCACTCCTTCCCTGAAAGTGTCAGCAGCTCTAGCTGTCTGCAGCCTGCGCTGTCAGTGATTCATCAGCTGGCAGCCTGCTATGGTTTTGGTCGGGAGCCCCTTGAAATATGATAAACGGGGCTATTTAAAAAAAAATAACAACAATACAGGGTCCAAATAAAAGGCTCCCAGACTGCCCCAGCCAATCTGAGTGCTTCTCTCCTCCCCAGATGCAGGACAGGAACTTCACGTGGCAGATAATATGTTAAATTGGTGGAAATGGTTCTTTTTAGCAATCATTGTCTGGAGCCGAAAAAGATGCGGGTATTAATTGATGCGGCTTTCTGCAGCATGCTATTTTTGTATTATTGATACACTCTTGCAAATAATGAGGCAATTTTGCCTTGTTGAAAGAGGAAAAAAAATCACAGTGTAACTGAAAGAGCAAAAAGATGATTTCAAGTGAGGAACCCAGCAGGAGTAGTACAAGTCACATGAAGACACTGTTCCTTTTGTTGGCTGTTTGGGTAGCTGGGGCACTTTTGAGGCCCACGTTGTTATGCAGGAAAGGGTGGGAACTCTCCTCCACCCTTCCCCTTCCTGCCCCACACTGCTTGAACAGGCAAGAGAAGGTCAGGGCTACTCATTCCAAAAGCTAGGGGTACCCAGAGTTAGAGAAAGAAGAAAGAAAGAAAGAAAGAAAGAAAGAAAGAAAGAAAGAAAGAAAGAAAGAAAGAAAGAAAGAAAGAAAGAAAGAAGAGGTAGAGAGAGAGGAGTCAGAGTCATATGATTTGGCAGAAGTACACATCTCAGTCACTGAAGAAACAAATCAGAGGCTGGGCTCATATCTCTATGGTATAGCGTTTGCCCAGCATGCACCAAGTTTATTTTGAACCCTCAAAATTTAATAGTACTTGTACGGTTGTGTGAGTTACATCTCAGCAAAGCTGTTGTTATGTGAATAACTTCCCACCCCCACCCCAGCACTTCTCTCAGAAATACTGCTTCAAGCCTACGCAGGAACTGAGTGGAAGGGACAGAGAGGTGGGAGGTAGAGGTCTAAGCCCACTTGTCTTTGTCCCCACTTCCTACTGCTCTCTCTGAGGATGGGGCGGGGAAAGGATGGCATCTGACAGCTCAGGATCTTGGGGCAATTAAAACTATGAAAGAAGCAAGAAGTGACACTATCTCTGAGAGGAACAGTCTGCCTTGCTGGCTTTCAGGGAGGTCTAGAAAGGTCCTGCCCAGCTGAGAACCTTGTGGTTTGTTCGTGCAATCTGTGGAGCTCTCTGTTAGTCGGTGTGTTAAATCACGGGTCCTCTGAAAACCTCGCCCAAGTCTGATGATTGGTGACCTCCAATTCCTAAAAGAATGCATATTCAAAATTTGAATGTCCATTATAGCAATCCTGGGTCTCTTCCCCAAGGAACTGAATACCAAATACATAGGATAGGGAACTCTGGATGAAGGCCCTCTCTTCTGGGTGAGACAGTAGATACCACCTGTGAGTGCAAACTCTCAAGAAATGTGTTCACCGGGCAGTGGTGGCCCATGCCTTTAATCCCAACACTTGGGAGGCAGAGGCAGGTGAATCTCTAAGTTCAAGGTCAACCTGGTCTATAAGAGCTAGTTCCAGTACAGGCTCCAAAAGCTACAGAGAAACTGTCTTGAAAAACAAACAAATGAAAAAACAAGGAAGGAAGGTGGTTAGTAGAAGTTCGTGGATGAAGGAATGCAAAGAAGAACGAAACAAATTAGAAACCCAAGAACTGCGAAGGAAATCAAAGCACTGGGGGCTGGTGGGACACTTCAGAATGAAGCCACCAGAACCGATGTTAGACCCTGGCTTTCTAGTTTGAGGGATAGGAGTCATGCTGCCTGTCTGGGCTTTATGTCTACACCTGAGAAAATGGATCAGAACTCTTTGCTGATTCAACCTCGGGCCTTGGCATGCTGGTGACACCCATTGCCCTCCTCCACACCAGCGGCAGCTTTCCTGTGAGGCGACTGGTTTGAGGTTCACCAATAACAATTCCCAAGCCACCAGTCGAAGTCAGTGGGACCAGGAGTGATCCAAAGAACTACCAAGAGTCCAAGGGAAAAGAAACGGATGATGTGGGTTTAATTTTAACTATGCTCTCTAGATGGTAGTTTCAAATACAGAGGCTGTTGCATGGCATCATGGTTTGCTTTACATTGTATTCTGCTAGGGCTTGGGATTCTCCTTTTCAAACTTGTACTTCTCTGGAAACTCCACAGATATCTTCCCTGGTGGCAGTAATGTGTCTCCTTCCACTCCTGACTGCTAGGTATTTCCTTAAGGTGGATGGAATTTTATGCCTAATTGTCTCTATCTCCAGCTCTTTGAGTTTCGGGCAAGGTCAGTCTGGATAGGCACTGCATCTCTGCCACAACTGAAAGAATCTGCCTCAGGATAGTCCCCTCCACTCCCGAGGTTCTCCTCAAGGACGGGAGTCCTGCACGGCCTTCTGTGCAGTAAAGAAGAACAAGAGCCAAGGTTAATGCCCTGGGGAAAGCACAGACATTGTGGCTGGAGACCCTGCTTCTATCTAACTGTGGAGAGTCCAGAAGGTTACTTTAATTACTTTAACTATCTAAACAACACATTCCTCATCTTCAAAGTTGAAGCAACGGGACCTTCTTGGGGTGTTGTTTTGGAGAATATATAGAATCTTATTCGAGAGCCTGGACCACAGTAAAATTCAATAAATACTCATAAGCATTTTGATAGACAGATCTCATTCATGTGGCATATGGTAGAGTAAGCACACAGCACCTATCCGAACTCTAAGAATCGATGCATTTGAACCAGATTCGAATTTAACAAGTTTGCCTAGAATTGACTTAACACTTCCCAAACAATGAAGCACTTATTAATTCTTTTCTAGATGTGAGGGGCCTGATGATAGGCTGGTATAATTGAAAGTTTCTTCTTCAATCATACATTGGGTAGCTTTGAACATTACCATGAATATATCACTACATCCTTCCAGAATCTGTGATGCTTCAGGACTATGTCAGTTCCTCACAGTATGCTCCAGAATGTCTGTTCTACACTGTCCACACATCACTTATTGTCCCATGAGTCTAAAAAGATAATAACTAATAACTCAAAGCCAATTTCACAGGGGGAGGCTCAGAGTCAGAGCAATATTTCAGTCTCATACAGCTGGGGAACTTGAGCCAAGTTCCAAACCCAGGCCAGGGTGACTCCAGTCGCTCGCTGCTCTTCACAATATCACACTGCCTCCCACAGGACTCCCGAAATAGATCGAGAAAACCTAATGTGACTCATTGTCTTCCTCACCACAAAGTCCTCTGAAAAATCTTTGGCTTAAAAACTTGGAAGGGTAACACATCATGCCTTCTCTACAACGACAGAATTTCTCTTATGACATCCACTGGGAAACCTGAGGGCACTGGGACACATGCAGTCACACAGAATTGAATATATCTAGGGACACTCGACAACGTGGGAATGGCATGGGAGTCCCCTGATTCAGCACCTCACTTACCATACAGTTAATGGTGTTGAAGCCCAGAGATATCTGTTAGGTGTTCTAGAAGCATGCACTGAGCAGCACAGACCCAGGTAGTAGGGAAGAGGGCAGACATGCCAGACCCCAAGGCTACAACTAAAGGACTGGAAAAAATTCACATATCAAACCACAGGATATTCAGTCCCAAAGATCCATTGCTATGGAGAATGTACCCATGCTCACTTCCTTTCTTCTGCTCAGCTTCTACCTGTCTTCACTCTCCCAGTGAAGTGCCACCAATGCTCAGAGTGGGTCTTCCTATAACCATTAACAATCAAGACAATGTCCTGTAAATGTGGCAGAGGCCAATACGATCTAGATAGTTCTCCATTAAAACCCTTTTCCCTGGTATTTCTAAATTGTATCAAGTTGGCAATTAAAAGTAGCCAACAGAGAAGGCATGGCAAGAATTAATCTCCATGCATCAGAGGAGGGGTTGGGGGTGAATCATATAGTGCAATTGTAGCATGAGCAAATTGCCACAATGGGAAAACGGGGGGGGGGGTATATGAAGCTACTGAGATGTGAGATTATTTACTTACTTTTGAAACAAAATCTCACTGTATAACCCAAACTGGCCTCGAACTCAAAATCTTTCCTCTTTGGTCTTCCAAGGGCTGAGATTTCAGGAAAGAATTACAGTGTGTCACTGAGATACAGGGTTTTCAAGGCTCAAATCACACTAATGGGGTTTGGAGAAATCTGCAGGCTGTGTTTCCAAGATTGAGTGTACTTCTCATCCATTTAACTTCTTATTCAATTGCCTGCCAGGGTGCTTAACTATACCTGCCTTTGTCTTAGTGAGGAAACCTGGCTCCATTAAGCAATCGGGTTGCATGGATGCATTCTCCTTTCCCCTCTGATCTTGACTGTGACTGTGGTGTAACTAACTGCTTGAGTTCTTGCCTTGACTTCCCAGAAATGAATGACAATCACCTGGAACTGTAAATCAAATAAGCCCTTTGTGCCTCCATATTGTTTTGGTCAGGGTGAGTTAGTCACAGGGGAATGAAGAAGTGCTATGTGAAATTGTGTGTGTGTTCTGACTGGTCCAGGCTGGGAAGCAGAGTGTAGCCCTTCTACTTAGGGTTCATATGCTAGAGCTCAGGCCTGGAGTGACAGCAATCCTAGACTTGGGGCAGGTGAGCCATGTGTGTCCAGGGAGGGAGAGCCAACTGATGTGGTGGTTTTAATAACCACTTGATAACTGGTATGCCAATCATTGTGATTTCTCAATGAATGCACAGTAATTTTTTGTTTGACTTTAATATTTTGTGCATATTTATGAGGCATAATGTGATATTTTGATTAATGCATACATTTAGGGATGAGGCTAATTACCATATATGTCACCTTAAGCTTTTCTTATTTACTTGAAATGAATATATTCGAAATCCTTTCTTACTGAATACAAAGCATTTTTATTAATTATATTTTACTTGTTCCACAGAATACAAGAAGTTATTTCCTGTTTAATTGTAACATTGTACCTGTGCTGGTTAGTTTTAATGGTCAACTTGACACAATTTAGGACCTGGGAAGGGTTTCAATTAAAGAATTACTATATCAGGTTGGCCAGTGGTAATACCTTTGGGGAATTGTCTTGATTGTGAATTGGTCTATTCCATTGTGGGCAGCACCATCCCTAGGCTGGGCCCTGAGCTGTATGAGTAACGAAATTGGCTCCATTAAGCAAGCAGGCAGTGTGGGTGCATTCATTCACTCTACTCTTGACTGTGACTGTGATGTGACCAACTGCTTGAGTTCCCGCCATGATGGACACTGCCCTGGGACTATAAACCAAGCAAACTCTTTCCTCCTTTGTATTTTTTTTTTTTTTTAGTTCAGGGTGTTTTATCCATAGCCACAGAAATGAAACTATAACAGTACTCTTAACCAATATCTGTCCATGTCCCCTCTTTCTGCACTGTCTGGTAACCCAAATTAAAGTGTCATCTAGTTCCATTTAAGTTGATAGCAATTCATTTGCATATACAGCATATACAGTTTCCTTATCTACTCAACCATTAAGGCATGTTTATATTGATTGCAGAACCTAGCTATCATAAATAGCACTACAATATGGAAACTTTTGCTGCTCTAGTATTGTCTTCTTTAGCTCTATATCCAAGGTAGTGTTTATTGGATTTTTTCATTTTAGATTTTGAGGAACCACCATAATCTTCCCTGCACAATTAGCATATATTCTCATGGATAGTGTATAAATCCCCATTTCCCAACATAACAATCACACATTTATTCAAATGACAAAGCACAGTCTCTTTCACTGGACTGTAGTTCAAAGGTAGGTAACCTTAAGAGTCTCCTTGAAGTAACATATCAGGGTCCTGAGGGGTTTTTTGTTGTTGTTGTTGTTTTTTTGTTGTTTTTTTTGTCTTAGGCTCATGATGACGACTACCAACAGGGGTGGTTTTTTGGGAGGGGGACGTTGATAGGCATTTCTTAATACAAAAGGGGATTGTGCCATTCTGGTTATCCAGTGTGCAGAAAAGTTTTTGTTCAACATGATACAAACTTGCATTACCTGAGAAGAGAGTTTCAGTTGAGAAATTGCCTCCATCAGATTTGCCCGTGTGCATGTTCGCGGGTCATTTTCTTAATGATTAATGTCTATAGAAGGACCCATCCCAATGTGGTCAGTGTCACCCTAATCAGATGGGATGATTTTATTTATCAAAGAAATGCCTCTTCAGCCAGATGAAAGGGACAGACAATAAGCAGTGTTCCTCTATGGTCTCTGCTCTAGTTCCTACTTCTAGGTTCCTGTCTTGAGTTAGTAGCCTGCTTCCCTTAGTGATGTATTATAAAGTGTGAGCTGAAATAAGCTTCTCTCTCCCTGAGTTGTGCTTTTGTCAGTGTTCTATTGATGCAACAGAAACCTAACTAGAGACACCCAGTGTTCCTGTTCATATCTTATCTCCATCTCTCTAGGTCAGCGTTCTCAAACTGTGGGTCACGACCCCTTTGGGTGGGTAGTCCGATCACCCTTCCACAGGGGTCGCCTAAGGCCATTGGAAAACATAGATATTTATATTATGATTCATAACAGTAGCAAAATTAAAGTTATGAAGTAGCAATGAAAATAATTTTATGGTTGGGGTCACTACAAAATGAGGAACTATTTTAAGGGTTACAGCATTAGGAAGGTTGAGAACCAGTGGTCTAGGTTTTTGGTGGGTGTCTATCCTATATCATCTTTGTCCACACTTATTTAGTCTGTGTTTTACTGTTTAGTTCATGGAAGGGGCAACAGAAACTCCAGACACCAGAGATTTAGAAATAAAGGAAACATGGGGTTCATGTTAGAGAATCGTTGTTCTTTGCCATGCGTTGCATGGTGAAGAAACTAAAGACAAGTGATTAAAAATGAGGCTGACAAGTATTGTAATAAATGCAGGCACACAGAGTAATGAGAACAGAGAGAGAGGAAAAGCAATTGTGCCTGGGGTAGTTTCAAAGCAGAAGCAATTTTTAAGATGAATTTTAAAAGATAAATAATGATTTCCAATGAAAACACATTATATACAAAAACAGCGCTTTGTGCTGCACAAGGACGAGACAGAGAATAATGAGGATCTGAGCTTGGCTGTTGTATTAGGAGTAGGAGGGCAGGGAGTGGGAAGAGAGAAATTAGACTTTGAACCCATTGGTAACATTTGAATGCTACACGGGGGTTCTGTACTCTTCCCTTATAGCTCAGGGGGGAAGACTGAGTAATAATTTGAACCTTGGCTTTTCAAGCCTGATCGCTGGTCACCATAACCATCTGTTCTTTCTTGTCTTCCCTCTCAACTTAGAAAATAAGTCAAAATCCTATTTTTGGAAGTTAACAGAGGACACATTGTTCAAAGTGCCCCTTACCCCTCTTTTCTTCCCGTTTTATCCCCTGACAAGTGCTTCTACAGTGCCAGGTTCCGAGTCTACATGACAGGGTTTTGAACGAAGTCCCTGCTCTCAAAGAATTCATTACCTCGTGTGTGAGGTGCAGTTTTTATGCCAATTGTATGCTAGACACAATCTGGAATCGCCAGGGAGATGGACCCTTGACCTCCCTGTGGGAGATGATCTTGCCAGTGGAGTAGGTGTAAAAAGATGCATCATGCTGAGTGGGAGATCCTGGTCCTCAGTGGGGAATCCTGGACCAAGCCCTGGAAAGCATCTCTTCACTATTATCTTCTGACGATAGACATTGTAAGGCAAGATGCTTCAGGATCCCGATGCTTGACTCCCCACCATGATGCACTGGACCTTGAACTGTGAACTAAAACAAACCCTTTCTATCTTAAGTTACTTTTGCCAGAGCATTTTACCAGAGCAACAAGCAAAAAGAAACCAAGACAACAAGCAGATACACAGACACAGGCAACTGCCGTACCAGTTATTGAGAGGGTGAAATAAATACCTTGTTCAGCCTCTGCCTGACTAGAAGTCACAGGGGATGGGGCTGATGTGATTTAATTCATTCATTAAATGTCCTGACAGAGTTCCCTGTGAAAAGATCCTAATTGCCTTGTCCTCAGAGAAAGCAAGTTTGCTAGCTCCATCCATAGAAGACCATTCGATAACTTGAGTTAAGCAGTAGGTGAAAGGATGCGTAGTGTTACTGTGTGGACTGGGGTGAAGGTGGTCTCCTTTTTGGCAGAGATCTGTCTGATATCTCTTATGTCTTTGGTTGCTACATTTTGTATTACTTTCCAGAATGTCTGATCCTGAGAAGAACCATCCATTGGGAGGCTGGAAAGCTTTCACGGGAGGAACATTCCTTAGAAGTCACAAAAGTGACCATTTGACATTCTGCCCCTCCTACATAATCTGTGCCCCCGGACCCATAATGGCCTCTTGAAAGCACTAACACGGAGATTTCACTGTCTCCAGCATGCACTGACCATGTCCGTGCGGTTTGCCAGTTCATGGGTTTTGCTATTAAAGGCTGAATGGACTCGAAAGGAAAGAGTGAGTCTGACCTTGCAGGATGTCATGTTCTCAAACCCACTGAGTCATCCCACAATTGACGAGCCAGATGAGAGATTTTCAGATGTGAGGCAGTGATTCCCCAAATGTGACTTTTGGGGAAAAGGGAGAAAAACTGCTCGTAGCCATCTTAGTGTGGAAGCTTAGACCTCCAGCCTCAGTAACGTTTTTAATCTTGTGAGCATCACACTAATTTTGTATTTTTTTCTATTTGTCCAAAGAGAACAAAGATTGTATTTGATCTTTTTACTTAGTCTGAAATAAAACTCTTTGCCCTCAGAGTGATAGTTCTACCCTTCCAGACCGCTGGACCAAGAAGTCCTGGGGTCCCTGGAGCATCAGAGGGTCAGCTGAACTTCTGTGCTTATTGTGGTGACCCCATGTAGATGCCTTTCTGCATGAGTCCTAGCTGTCTATGTAGAAGGTGGAATCCACTAGCTCATTCTTTCAAAGAGTCGCTAACTAGCTGTCAATGTTGGGGAACTGTTCCCCTGTTTCATTCTCTTAAACTGTTAGTGACACATTCTTCAGCTCCTCTATCAGAGGACCGCCTGGATGATGTCCTGCACATGATTGCATTGCAGTGACAGTTTACCCGGCATCTTCCACACTCTTGCTCCATCCATGAGGCACTTTTATGTCCTCATCCCATTTTTGAATTGAATCTGAGTCAGACTGCTAGACTCTTCCCTCCAAACTCCCAGGGTACTTACTGTCTTTTCTCGGTCGGTGTGGACGCACATAGCCTCCTACACTACCTGCCCATATCTTCCGTCCTCTTGACTGCTTTCACTTCTCTGGCAAGAGCTGTTTTCTTGCTCCCAGATGGTCATCATTTTCTCAGCCTTTGTTTACAGGATTATTCTTAGTTCATTTCCATACTTTTATTGCATATGGAACTCCACACAGCTTTGTATCGATTTCCTTTGTATTTATGTAGGGGAAATTTACTGAATATGCGGATGGACATCTTTCATTGGCTTGGGAAAACCCTTGACTATTGTGTCTCCACGTATTGTTTGTTGTAGTGTGTTTCTCTATCAAAGGTTTCTGTCCACATAGACACTTATGTTTTTAATGCACTGTTTTTTTTTTTTGATCTGTTTGTTGTAGGTTTTGGTTATTGTGACCGTTTGTCTTTTGAGACAGGATCTCACTACATAGTGCTGACTGATTTAGAGTTCTATATGTAGAAGTAGCTGAAGCTGACCTGAAACTCACAGGTACTCTTCATCTGAGTACTGAGACTCAGGGGGCACGTGAGAAGGGAGAAAGAGAAGGGAGGAAATGTGTGTGCACCATTCCACCCAGTTTTTTGTTTTTTGTGTTTTTTTTTTTTTTTTTTTTTTTTTGAGACAGGTTTCTCTGTAGCTTTGTAGGTTGTCCAGGAACTAGCTCTTGTAGACCAGGCTGGCCTTGAACCCACAGAGCTCCACGGGCCTCTGCCTCCTGATTCTGGGATTAAAGGCTTGTGCCACCACCGCCCAGCCACACCCAGTTCTTAAGAGACTTGTTTTGCTTGGCCATTTAATCTCTTTTCTCTCTATGCGCTCCTCTAGTTTCCATGTTTTCTGACAGACCGTATTCTATGTTGTTTCCTTTGTGTCTTATCTGCTACCTGATACATAAATACATTAGTCTTAAGTTTGTTATATTTCCCTTTTTTATCATTCTCAAATGGCCATTTTATCAGCTTGCTGTAGATTTTACTTCTCTGATGAAAGTCCTTATTCAAATCATTTTCCTGTACTTTTGTCTTCTTAAAAATATCAGTCATAGGCATTTTGAAATCTTAGACTACTAAGTCCACCATCTGAGGTTAGCGGTAGGTTTGATCCATATTCAAGGGCCTAGGTTTGCTCTCTGTGCCACCGAGAATCTTCTCCATCCAAGGATGGGCAATGGGGTTGTCGGTCACGAGCTGCTATCCAGTGGCTCTCCCTTCTCTGCAAAGTTAGAACATTAGTTCTTGTTCTACAGTTTCACGAAGCCTTCGAACTCCTTTAGCTTTCTGTGGTCATTTAGCCTGCTGGGACCTATCCCCTCCCTTATACCGTTATTTCCTTGGTGTGTTCAGTGGCTGCTGTCTTCCTAATTTTGATATTTTTCTCCATCTGGAAAATGGAAAGGAGATTTTTATACTTGACAAATCCCGCATGTCTGGGGCTTGGGGGTCTCCAGGAAGGAGGGACTTGCAGCACTGTCATCAATGCAGTGTTGAAGACCCTGCCACTACTGCCTGTCTTGTTCCCCTTACACCCATTGTGTTTAAAACACTATGGTAAGCTGTTGGTACAGCAGAGCCAATGTTTAGAAATTACTCTTCTGCAGGCAGTGCTCTCTCTAAAGCCTCCATTTCTGGCTGGGCTGAGTATGTTCTCTGATGTCTCTTCTCCCATCGCTCTTTGTAACCTAGATCATAACCCATATCATGATCTACTAGCATCCTCTGGTTCTGTTCCAGATATACTGTAAGGTCCAGCTCTTACTCATGTTTAACCCTCAGTATGGTCTTGCCAGAAAATATGGTCTCATTAACTTAATGAAGCAATTCATTTCCTTAAGTGTTATTTAGGGGGATTTGTAGATTCTATACTTATTTGTTAAGCATCTACTATGTCCTGATTTCTTGCTATGAGCTAGGGACACAGAAGGGGGGACGGTGCTTCTACCTCATCTTCCTAGGCTACCTGCTAAAGTGGGGAAGCTGGAGGAATGAGTGACTCTCATGGGCAAGTCCTCATTCCTTATGGCTCAGAAAACAAAAGGGTTAAGGATTGGCGAGGCTGCTTAGTGGGTAAAAGCACTTGCTGCACAGACCGTTGACCTGAGTTTAAAACCCAGACCCTCCCCCATGGGAAAGTGGAAGGAAAGAACCAATTCCTGTAAGGTGTCGCATCTGTCTCTCCCTCCTTCTCTCCCTCCCTCTGCTCCCCACCCCCACAGTAAATCAAAGTAATAAAACATTTAAGAATTACACATCTCCACATTTCTTGGCTACTAAGAGGTGCAAGGAGGCCTTCCAAGGGCAAACTGGGAGTTCTCGTGGTTACAGCTTGCAGGCAAGTGAGAACAAATTGACTTCAAAGAGAAAATGTCTCTTACAGAAATTATGCCATTGCCTTATAAATGTCTTCTTCCCGACACTTTTTAATCACTTCCTGCTGAAATAGAGTGGTATTCTATGAAAAAACTCTATATTGATAGAATGATCTGTCTGCTTTGTATATTATGCAAATGCTAGTTTCTTGACTTTTTTTGCTTCAATGTATCTTTTTTTTCTATTTTTTAATTTAAACTTTCTTTTTTTCCGTCCCCCCTCAAACTATATCCTGATTATAGTTTCCAGAAACTCTACTCCTCCCAGTTTTTCCTGCCCCCAACCACTGATCTGGATCCATTCCCTTTCTGTTTCTCATTAGAAAAAAAAAAAAAGAGGTTTCTAAGGTATGGTAATAAAATAAAATAAAATAAACAAGAACTAACATATTACAGTTGGGCAAGGCAAACAGAAGAAAAAGAGCCCATGAGAAGGCACGAGAATTAGGGACCTACTCATTCAGATCAAGCACAGTTTTCACAGACACATAGTGAGACATGGATTGATTGATCAAAGAACTGAATATCTAATTCGACTCAATAATTTTCAACTTTAATAAATTTGAGGTTGGTGGCTACCATATTGAATAATAGCCATTATAACTTTGAGTGAATATCAGTCTGTTAATACTAAAGTTTCAATCTGATAGCAAAATGAACCAAGATAAACAAGATTATTTTTTTCTTTCCCTCAAAATAAACCCTCTCCATTAGAATTATGTTCTTCACAGGAAACAGCTTGGTTTCCCATCTCTTCATCAGCTGAAACGTCAAGACACCTCACTGAAAGCAAGGACACCCACTGCACATACCTGGTCCCTGAGCCCTGTGCCATGTGAAGGCAAAGGCTGTGGACTCGGCCTTATAATCATAACCATCAATATGGGGGGAACTGTATATATAGGGGAGAGCCCAATCCTGGCCCCACAATGCTCCTCAGCTTAGCCACCTTCCTGCTTGTCAGAGTGGCACATTGTGCTGGTGTTCTCTGTGTCTGAGGATCAAAACATATCAGTGCATGAGAAACGTCTCTTTCATGCAACCACCTTGTCCTGTCTCCCTTAATGGAGGCTTATTATGGTTATAAGTGTTTATAAATTTCTGTGCTATCTCCCATTTCTACAGTGAAGCAAGCTATAATATAGAGAGCAAATTGCTTGCCCAGTCATACATCCATCATTTGGTTTTCCATCTTCCATGCTGATTTTTCAACTACTTTTTTATAAAAAACATATCTCCTCTAGGCTCTGGACTCTGATAACCTCTACTTCCCAGATTAAACATGGTGTTCTAGACTGGGATGCTACGAGTAACCTGGAATATATATTACGGCCCTCTGACAGGTAGTAGAGAAAAAAATGCTAGATCAAGTTGACATCTTCACCCTTCATATGAGACGCTTCTAAGCCCAAGTTCCAAAAGTCAGTCCATTGTTCTGACAATCTTCCACTCTTCATTTTTAGTTTCCTGAAATACTGTCTAAGTTCATAACTCTGTAGGCTGGCAGGACTGCTTACTCATCCGCCCTTTCACCTAAACCTATCCTGGATCTTTCTTCTTAGAAACCAGATGATTAGGATGCACTGTGACAGCTGTCCACAGCTTTAGAGCACAGCAGTTTCTCTAACCTGTTATTTCTTTTCCTTGGCTTCATTATGAGAGGTGGAACAACATCTGGCAACTTCAGAAATAACTTGAGTGACGTGGGATTCCTTTCTGTATGCTGTGATTACCATTAGTGGATAAAGAAACTGTTTTGGACCTATAGCAGGGCAAAACTTAGTTAGGCAGAAAAAACTAGAGTGAATGCTGGGAGAAAGAAGGGCGAAATCAAGGGAAGCCATAGAGCTGCCGCCGGAGACTGATATGCAGAAACTTTGCTGGTAGGCCACAACCTTGTGGTGATGCACAGATTAATGAAGATGGGTTAAATTAAGATGTAAGAGTTAGCCAATTAGCTAGAGCTAATGGGCCAAGTGATTTAAATAATATAGTTTCTGTGTGATTATTTTGGGGCTAAGCAGCCTCCTCACAACACTTGAATCCTAAGTAAATTTTATTGAAAGACTTAACTACAGTTTTTCTATTTTTTATTAGTTATTCTTCATCTCCAACCATGCCTAATTTATAAGTTGAACTCTCATCCAAGTATACCCTAGGCATGACCCTGGCTAGCTTTCAAGATCAGAAGAGGGCAGGCATGGACAGGGAAGTATGACTGTTGAGATAAAAGTTAAACTCTATCATCTATTCAGGGCAAAGATGCTTCAGTACCCATGAACCTGATCTCAGGAACTATTACAGCCGCATAGATGGTTCCCAAGAAACAATCACACTCCTAGAGAGACTGAGCCTCACCTGGTCACATCCCCCAGCTCTTTCTCACAATGGACATTTTCCTTGGCATAGTAAGGGCATGCAATTAATTCTAGGGGCACTGGGCATTCACCACATGGTGCTATGATATTGGAAGACCTGTGTAGTCAGACTGTCCTTTGGGCTACCAGCTCACAAATAATGACACAGAGACATCTTATTTATTATGAAAGCTTGGCCTTAGCTTAGGCTTTTTTTCCTAACTAGCTCTTATAACTAAATTAACCTATTTCTATTGATCTATGTCCTATCACATGGGTTGGTTACCTTTCCTCTGTCCCGTGTGTCCAATTTGTTCTGTTGACATCTACCATGCGCCTCTATTCTCCTCTCTGCCCAGAAGCCCTGTCTAGCTCTCCTGCCTAGCTAATGGCTGTTATCACACCAATCACAGCAACACATCTGCACACCGTGTACAAATAGTCTACAATGGATCTGGACCCTGCTTCTCTTTTGCTTGTGTTGGCACCTCCCAGCAGTCAGTCAGTGCATGGTGTCCTTGAACTTTCTCAGGTCCTCATTCTCTGTTTATCACGTACCACAGAACCCCAGTATCTCTACTTACTGATTGTTCTCCAGATTGCCACACTTCCACATTCCGAAATCTACCAACTAATGTTGTCTGAGCTAAGTACTGGCAGTTACCATTCCGCCATGACCACGTCCTTACTATTGATGCAATAACCATGCGAACCTCCTAAAGTGTAATGCTAAGAACTTATTAAAGTTTTCATAGGATTCTCAGTGTTGATAAGGACTCTCCTGGTCTGGCCCACGCTTATGTTCCCTACCATCTGCTCTCAGTATTTTCTTCCTGCTTTCCGCACAGCTAATCCATTCTTCCAGCTCCATCATCATTTCAACAGCTTTCCATATACTGTTCCCTGTTTGACCACCTCCTTAGGCTTGTTTAATGCTTACCAATCCTTAACGTCTTAGCTTAAATGCTAACTCACCCAGTCTACATGCCATGGACTCCTTAGAATACACATTTAACGATAAAGCCCTAAAGTACACCCTTTAGCTTAAGACTGGTGCTATTTGGTGTTTAATCACCTTTGTCCCTTTTAAGTTGTGTGCTGAATAGTTTTATATCACCTTGACACAAGCTAAAGTCATCTGAGGATGGAACCTCAATTAAGAAAATGTCTTCATAGAGATGAGGCTGTAGGCAAGCCTGTGGGGGCAGTTTCTTAGTGATTGATCATGAAGGGCCCAGCTCATTGTGGGTGGGGCCATCCTTGAGCTGGTTGTCCTGGATTCTATCAGAAAGCAGGCTGAGTAAGCCATGGGGAGCAAGTCAGTAAACAGTATCCTGCCAAGTCTTCTGCATCAGCTCCTGCCTCCAGGTTCCTACCCTGTTTGAGTTCCTGTTCTGACTTTTTTCAGTCATGAACAGTGATGTGAAGTATAAGCCAAATAAACCCTTTTCTTTCCAAGTTGCTTTGGTCATGGTGAGCTCAACCAAGGCAGACTATAAGCTTTGATGAAGGTCAGGCTCCTACTCAATCTTCAGCATCAATCACAGTCTCACAACATAAACCCCTCCAGGGCAAGGCAAATACAGTAGCTGAAGTTCAGGATGCTTGATTTTGGGTGTTGGTTGACTCTTCCTTGGGGTTTCTGGATAAATTTTTGTTTGGGGGTCATCTATGATGCATGTTTCTAGATGAAAACCCTATTTGAATCCATGAACTTGTTAAAACACATTGCCCTACATTGTGTGGGCAGGCACCGTCCACTAGCTGCTGTGGGCAGGGATAGAACAAGATGGCTCTAATGTTAGAATCCTTTCCTTTCTGCATGCAGGAGTGAGGCCAAGGTCTCCCTCCTCCTCCTTTGTCTTCTCTTGGATTTGTTTTTTACGCCACTGAATGCCTTCTATTCAGAATTCAATGCACAATGGAACTTTACCATCAGCAATGGGACTTGAGCTTGTAGACGGAGAGTTTCCCATTCCCTAAACTCCTGAGCCACATCTTCATTCTCTCTCCTCATGCATGAATATATTTGTATATAATGTTTCACTATACTTTATAGCTTTATATTTCATCCTATATATCATAATCCTATATATCCTGTGTTATGTTTAATTACATGTAAGATCGTATGTGTTCTCATACATATCCTTTATACCTGTGCTGATTCTTAACTCATGCACCATTTCACTTGATCCGTGGGGGGCATCATGTGTGTGAAGGGTCCACACATGGAAATAAGTCCCCATGTGAAGCATCTCTCTAAGCACATTGTCTTGAACAAGAAGAGCCTCTACCCAAAAGGAGGGTAAACCGCTCAATTCCTGGGTTGCTAGGGGAAACACATCCGGGGATGCACAACTCAGAAAATCTGGAATCAAGACTGGGGAGCCCATCCCTGCTAGGATCATGCAGGTGGGAAAGCTCAAAATGCTGTTTCCCTCACTGTGTGAGTCCGGGTGGGCTGCTCACAATGGCTAAGCAATCCAGGAATGCCCATCCACACAAACACAGGTTCAGGAATCCATCATTTCAGCTTAACTGGAGTCCATCACGAGAATGTGTCAAAGCACCATGATATCAGACATAGCCAGAGCGCCTGGATGCTTTCAGTGACAGAGAGAATGTGCAGTTTGCTGTCTGGAAGATGCAGCTCACAAAGGAGGGCCGCTGTGTGTGTGTGTGTGTGTGTGTGTGTGAGTGAATGAGAAGGGGTAGGGTGACTTCCCCGCCTCCTTTCTGCTCCTACTATTTTAACCCCAGGTAAATCATCCACAAGAGTCTCCAGTGTGAGAGATAACACTGGGTCTCACCTTGGGTGTGCCAGGCAGGGTGGTATTGTTTTTTGTTTGTGCTTGCTTTTACGTGAGCTGCAGGGTTCTGAGGGACAGCTGCTCAAAGGAAACTGACAGTTGTCTACTAAGGTCAGTTCCCAGCAACTCTCTGTAGAATGATAACATCAGCCCATACCAGGGGGTGGGGGGAGGATAGCTAGAGCCAACAGACAAAGAGGCTGATGCAGAAACCTCCCAGTAAAGACAGACTTGATATATGGGCAAAGAGAGATGAGACCTGAGAATTGCTGTGTGTAGATACCACAGACCCACTTAATCCATGTGCATGCCTCAAGTCTGAGGTCCGTATGTTTTCATGCCTGCTCTCCTCCATCTGCTCAGGCCTTTCTCCATACAACTTGCCACTTCCCCAGTCCCAATGTGACCTTACACACTGCAAGGTTATCATCCTTACCCATGACCAAATCGTGACCACATCTACTTACAATACAAAACCCAAGCAATGGTATCCAATTCCTCCAACAATGAAGCCCAAGTACCAAGGCTGGTTACCCTCTGAGACCTTCTCTGAGGTGGTCAACCTGCTCCAACCGTGCCTCGTAAACCACCGCTGGTCCTCACGCCACAAATATAGCTTCAAGAAGTTGTTTAATGAACAGACAGACCTGTGCGGGAGTCTCTCCCTGCATGGTCTTTTCCAGCATTTTTATCTGGCCATCATTGCCCTAAGTTCAAATGACTATCATTGAGGTTGTCCTGAGTCTAGACCAGAAGGTGCCATTCCAGTCTCGGTAGAATCTCGTTACCCTACATGGGAAGGTGGCTGTTGGCAAATCTTCATAGCTTGAGTTAGGCATATGCTCCATCTCATTGACTTCTGTTCCAACAGAGGTTCTCATTTGAGCCACGATTTGCCCCCCTTTCTGCAGGGGCTAATGTGGTGGCTTATATACTGTAAGGAGTTAAAAATGTTTAAAAATAGCTTTTTGCTCTATCAAATGATTCCATTTTCTTCTTTCAGTCTGACACCAACTTCAAACTATTTAATATACCAATCTGAAGGCACACTTCAAAAAGAAAATGCCACTCCTTATTTTATGGAACAATAACACTACTATTAGAGGTTTTTTCAATCACAAAACATTTATATTTTGTGTTTACTTAGAGGTCTTTTAGACATACGTGTCATTATTTGTAATGTCATATTAATTATGAAACTTCAAAAGACAAAATAATAAGGGTTCCTAAAACCATCTCATATTCAGAATTATTTTGTCTAAAACAGTTTTGTGTTACTTGTTGGTATATATTTTCCCCATAAAGCATCGTCATCTGAGCCATCAAGAACTTTATACAGTTGCTTGCTTTTTACCCTGTTTGCTCAGTAAGGCACTATTTTATATCGGCAGATTATATTATGTTTCATATTTATTTGCTTGTGTTTTTGTTATCACATGATTAGTTGCTTCACTGTGAAATTTTCATTTATGCATTTTGATCCTTCACATCCCCATTACTCTGTCCCCTGATTCCTGCTCATTTCTTTTTTCTTCCCAAGGAGTCCCCCATCTGCTTCCTGTCCTACCGCTCTTCCCCCCCTCCCCCTCCCTCTCCCTCTCCTTCTCCTCCTTCTAGTGATCAAGGGGTTTAATAGGATTATTCATTGGAGCACAAGTGCAGAGTTATTTACATATGCACAGGCAGCTTGTTCATCACCATGTCACTGAAGAAATGTTTCTTTTCTCCCAAAGATACTTGTACTCGCCAAAGATGTGAACAAAACTCTTCAGGGACTGGAGGGATGACTCAGCAGCTAAGAGGGCTTGTTGTCCTTCCCAGCACCCACACCAGGTGGCTCAAAAGCTGCCTGTCACTCAAACGTTTTTGTATCTGACACTCACTTACAGGAGGACAACTACAAACACATGGCAATGCATACACGCACGGACACATAGACACAGATACACGCGTGTGCACACACACACATGTACACACACTTATTATTTTTACAAAACTCCAAAAACTAAAAAAACAAAACAAAACAAACAAAAAAAAACCCTTTCAGACAACTTGGATCTGTGTTTGTTCCTCAGTTAGTTTCTACATGGTTGTTAACTGAAATGTGAGTTTCCACTGTCACACAAAACTACCAGAGCACTAGTACCAATCAGTGGCAACCGCCCACAGACCACATTATGACATAATAAACATTAACACTTAATTAGAAAGCAGCAGGCAAAAGACGAGATTGTCATGTGCACAAACCACTTGTCCTTTTGTCTTCAAATCCCTAGGAAAGACAGAAAATCTCAACAGCAACAACAACAATACTGTAATCCAAGGCAGAGAACCATCATCTAAACAGAAATTCTTGAAATACATATTTCTATCATCAGACAGAGACTGTCACACAAGAGGGGCAAAGACTTCAATTAAGCTCACATTTCAAGAAAATAAGTAGAAGGAGGCAGACGTGGTAAAACACACACTTTTTCAGCTGCATGCACTTAGGAAGCTGAGGCAGGAGCACCGGAAGTTCTAAGCCAGTCTGGGTAATATAGTAGGACCCACCCACCCACTAAATAAACAGATAAATAATTTAAAGGAAGCTAGAACTCATTCAAAGGCATGTTTAAGAAATAAAATTAATGCACATAAGGAAAGAGTTAGAACAGTAACTTTAAATAGGCAAGAGGGCAAAGTCAGCTTTTCCTAAACATTAACAGTAAGAACAGGCACAGAGATGCACGCAGAAGACTCCTTAGGAGAAAATTAACAGACTAGGAGGTTGATTCATGAAATTCCTCTAGAGTACAGTACGAAGGGGTAAGAAGAGTCAATGAGGAAGGAAACATCTAGAAAATTCTGCACCATCAAAAGGGCATCGTAAGTGTGTGGCACATGGCAGAAGAAAATCGAAGCAAGGGGGGCTGGAGAGATGGCTCAGCGGTTAAGAGCATTGCCTGCTCTGCCAAAGGTCCTGAGTTCAATTCCCAGCAACCACATGGTGGCTCATAGCCATCTGTAACGGGGTCTGGTGCTCTCTTCTGGCCTTCAGGCATACACACAGACACAATATTGTATACATAATAAATAAATAAATAAATATTAAAAAAAAAGAAAATCGAAGCAAGTTCTGTCTTCAGAACTGCAAATTTATGGAGGTGTCAGAGGGATGGAATAATGCCAATAAGCATTCCAATCACCCCACAATGGTGAGGAGAGAGAGAGAGAGAGGGAATAAATCAGATCGCTCCACCATTGTTGAGAGCTAGTGTTGCAGCAAGATTGTCATTGGTGGCCCATAATAGAGAATGACAATTTAGGTTTAAAGTTTTAAGAAATATAAAGGAGTACTTGGGAATTTATTTTCAGGCAAGAAGTGAAATTTACTCCTATTTGAAGATGGTGTGATCTTATACAAAAGACCCTAAAGATCCGCCAGAAAACTCTAGAACAGATAAATACCTTCAGAACAGTAAGACAGAGTCAACATATGGGAAATAATGAACACGCTGAGGTAGAAACTGGGAAGGCAATTCCATTTACTTTAGCTTCCAACATAGAATGATTAGAAAACAAGGTACTCAAGGCTGTGAAAGATCTCTGTAATAAAATTTCTGAAGAAATTAAAGAAACTGAAAAGGACACAAAAAGCTCCCATACTCTTGGATGGGAAGAATTAATAGAGTAAAATCACTACATTATCAAAGTTAAATCTACAGTTTCAATGCAATTCCTTCAAAATTCTAATGACATTCTCAAAGAAATAGGAAAGGCGATCTTAATATTCATACAGAAGCACAAAAAAACATCAATTAGCTAAAGCAATCTTCAGCAAAATGGATGTTGCTGGAGCTACCAACATCACACATGACTTCAAGTTACAGTACAGAGTAACAAAGCAAAGAGAAAAAGAGACATGTAGATCAACAAAAGAAAGAAAATGTGGGTTCCAGAGAAAAACCTACACAGCCTCAGCAAGACAAATACATGGGAGAAAAGGGAGTCCCTTCAACAGGGACTGGGTATCCACACGTAAGGCAGTGGAAACAGATCCTCATGTCTCACTGCACGAAACCCAGCCCAGTGAAGATCAAAATTATTCATGTGAGACATGGAACTCTTAAATGGTGAGAGGGAAATGGGAAACATTTCGAGATGCAGGAATAGGCAAGGGCTGTCTGGAAAAGCCTCCATTAGCACAGGGAATAAAACTGAAAAACTGGCAAATGGGATTGCATCAAACTAAAACGGTTCTGCATGGCCAAAGAAATATTCAAGTGAAAAGACAGCCCACAAAAGAGAAAAGTTTGTTAGCTCTACAGCTGACTTGAGATTAATACTTAGTATATACACCCCCCACCTAATTACCAGAAAAAACAACCCTATCAATACCATACACGACCTTATGAAGTGAACATTCTCAAGAGATGAAATACACAGGCGGTGTGAAAATAACCATGTGCAAAAAATAGTCTAAAGCACTAACCATCAGGGAAATTCATATTACATACATTGGTATTCCACCTCCCACTAGTCAGAATAACTACCATTGAGATGACAGATAAGAAAACATTGTGGTGAGGGTGTGAGAAAAGGGAACCCTTAACTAAAGGGGTGTAAATTGCTTCACTGAGTCTGATGAGTGTGGCGATTCATTTAAAAACAAAAGCAAAAACAAAACAACCCAAAACTGAGAGAGAGAGAGGAGAGAGAGATTAGGAGAGAGAATGCTCACTGCTGCTTACTGAGTAGCTGAGAGTTCTGACAATCCCAGAAGTTGTAAACATCCACAAATTTAAATTTTATTTATGTTTAAAAAATACCAAAATTGAAAACAGAAGGAAGTTCTTTAAATGATAAAATTTCTGAACCAAAGAAATACTAGAAATCCTGACTTTAAGACGGTGTTCAAACTCTTCCCTTCTGAGTAGAAAAATAAAGATATTTAATTTCACCCTGTTAGCTCACATGACTGCACAGCCAATGCTGACTCCGAGCAGAGGGCACAAATCCCTGTGAGCACCCTTGAAACAAGGCTAGTCCCCAGAGAGATGCTGTAAGAAGAAAATTGACACCAATCTCAAAGACTTCACAGTAGAAAATAATATAAAATGTCTCAATTATTTTATTTTGTTCGCAGGCTGAAATAATGGTGAAGAATCTGTTGCATAAGCTATATATACTTCCAAATCCAATTTATCTTGATGCTCTTAAAGTTTTTATTTATTTTGTGTGTGTGTGTGTATCTGTGTATGTGTGTGTGTGTATCTGTGTATGTATGTGTTTGTGCACGTGTACATACCTGCACAGGTAACAATTCTTCTGAAGAGGTCAGAGGACAAGTTAGGGGATCAACTCTCTCTTTCCACTGTATGCTCTGGTGATCAAACTCGGGTCTTTAGGCTTAGTGGCAGATGCTGTATCTCCCTCACCCTCGTATGGATGTGTTGATTAGAACATATAAATTCAAATATGTATCTAAGTGGACATAGAGCCGGGAGAGCAAGAGCTTGGCATGAAAAGGCACTGGATTTAATCCCAGCACTAAAACACTAACAATGAAACAGTAGATAATAATAAATAACTGATGTGCACATGTTTCTGTTGAACAGGGAACATGTGTAGGCAGTGAAATCAACCAAGGAAATTCCATGGAATGCACTTTGGAGGTAAGGAATCACAAAACATAATTTTTCAGCTGACTGTGATTATCTGCCTAAAGAATTCTAAGAGAATCCTAAGATAAATCACCAAACTTATTAAAAAGTTGCCTGATTTCGATAACTCACAGGTCAAAACTAGCATTCCTACAGAGTACTAAAAGGTAATTTGAAATGTTAACCTTACAGTGGTTCATTTACAATATGCCAGATGAGAAACGTTACCTACGAAATCCTCTAACCGAACATGGTTATTGAACCATAAACATAAAAGGCTAATTTCCAAGAACTTATCAAGAAAGATTTCAACAACTTTATCTGGCAAGAAATGTTCTCCAAAATGAAAACTTTCCAGGGGATAAAAAAAAAAGGCCGTTGGCAGGGGAGGGTATGCAGATGGCATGGAAGTACATGGAAAGTGCTGAACCTCACCTGGGATTAGATTAGCGAAAGCCTGACTCACAGAGACATGCATGTTTACCTCCAACGGACTGCAAAATTAAAAACAAACAAGCAAAAATCTGCTGTGTGTGAGTGAAAGTATGGAGGGACTCTGCAGGAATCCTGTAGATAGGACGCCTTTCACCAATATTCTCTTGTTATTGATTCATGATAAGGCCTGGCAAAATCACTGGGATGGGGAAAGGGACTTTCCTGGTCTATAAAACATGTATCCTGTTTTGAAAGGTCATGCCTTTAGTTTCCACTAAAAAGGAAAAAGAGATCCCTACTTTTAGATATTCAAGTATTACAACATATCAACCAAATAAGGGACTGAGAGAAATCGCAAGAATACACTATTCAGCAAATATACAAATTAAAATCCACACAGACAGCATAAAGCACACACACTAACAGGTGTTGAGCTTTTAGAACTACCATGTAGCATCTCCTCATATCTATATTTTGAAACTATTAGACCTGAGCCTTATTTAAGAATCCAAAGACCATTAAATGCCAGGCAGATTAACTATCTTTTAGGAGCATGACATACATGGCCTTCATTAACACACAACAACTACAACAGCCTCACCAGACTGAACCCACAGGGCTCAGCCATGGGTGAGGGATGAGCCCATGGGACCACTCGCCACCGCACCCCAGGGAGCTAATGGCAGTTGAGGGCTGCTGGGAGAGATGAGGACATTGTAGCCACTAGTAAGTTACTTACACTCCAGTTGATAACCTCACACCCAAGACCATGTGAGCAACTTCAGTGTTACCCAATGGGCTGCAAAACAGACACAAAAGTAAAACAAAAAAGAAATGAAAGTGAGACAAAGGGCCGCTGTGACTGTTGTAGGGGCAGAGATGACAGAGGGGTGAGTGTGGTCACAGTGACCAGGCTGGCCTCGAACTCACAGAGCTCTGCCTCCTGAGTGCTGGGATTGAAGTGTGTGCGCTACCACCGCCCGGCCAGAATGTTTTATATACTTGTGTGGAGTTGTCACAGAAGGAAAGAGTAAGTTATCAAATTAAGAAATAAAAATCAAGAATTCACACAAGTGGAGCATGAAGAAGTACTAGGCAGGACACAGCTGCAGAGATCTCAGAGTGAGTTATAAATGCAGAGAAATGACATGGTGACACAGTTCAGGACAAATTAATGAACAGCCACTCTTGGAGTAGAGATGCTCAAACTGTTTGAATTAAACACTCAAGAGTTAGAGTGTTGACGTGAATCATGGAAAAAGATAAAGCCTCTACCAGTGCAAGGAACTTAACTGCTGAGGGGGCTGGACTGGTGTTGTGCTAAAGTCCTCAATGGTTGATTTCCTCAACGCTCGTAATAGGGATGGAAAATGCTTTGCCTTAAAAATAATGCTAAACTGGGCGGTGGTGGCACACGCCTTTAATCCCAGCACTCGGGAGGCAGAGGCAGGCAGATCTCTGTGAGTTCAAGGCCAGCCTGGTCTACAAGAGGTAGTTCCAGGACAGGAACCAAAAACTACGGAGAAACCCTGTCTCGAAAAATGAAAAAATAAAATAAAAAAAAAATAATGCTAAACTCTAAAGTATTTAGTTTCAAGAAGCTGAAAACACTTGCTATGAATGCAAGAGGACCTGAGTTCAAATCCCCAATACTTATTTAAATGCCAGGCATGGCTGTGTATGCTTGTAACCCCAGCACTGGAGGATTGAGACAGGTAGATTCCAGGAAGTCACTGGCCAAGCAACCTGGAAGAATGGTGAGAGACCCTGCCTCAAAGAACAGGGTAGAGAGTGATAGCAGACTCTTGAGCCCATACCCACCCCCATTCTGGCCAACCCCCTTACAACACACACACAGACACATACATACATACATACAAATGCACACATTCACACATGTATATCCCACATACCCCAAAGCATTAGTTTCACATGAAAACTACAAGAGATATGTGAAGAAAATATTTGGATCAACAGAAGCAAATAAAAAAATCATCAAATGAAAATCCCTGATGTCATATTGATGCAAACTTCAAAAACTCATATATATTGCTTCAAAGAATTCCAATGAGAAAGTGGTGAAGGAGAGAATTCACAGCATCCTCTACGAAAGTGTCTAAGGTTCAGATGGAATAATGACAAAGATCTAGTTAGTCTCTGGCAGAAGTAAAGGAGGAAGGGATTGGGCTTGTGGTGTGCTAGTGAAATATAATTACAATGTCTTTGTCCCTGGAAAGGAATGGATTCAGGATCAGCTGAAACATCAGGCTGGAGGGACAGTCCTGAGGTCAAGAGCTTCTGCCACTCTGGGGAGGATTTGAGTTCTGAGCACCCACAATGACTGCCACACCACATACATCATCAACTGCAGCTCCAGGGAATCATAGCTCTTCTGGGTACCTCCACTCATGTGCACACATGCAATTATAATGATATTAAGTCTTAGTGCAGAATAGCATCCCTGAGTATAGCAATGTACTGTATGTCAGAGAATGTGCTTTAGTTGACAATGGACATTATAGCTTTTAAAAAAATGAACAACTAATGTAGCTGCTATTTTAAAATCTAAAAATTATGGGTCAAAAAATTCAAAACAAATATAAAAATTCAATAAATTAAGATCTTGCAGATAAAACCTAAATGTAGTAAGAACTTTGTAATAATACCTTAAAACTTGCCTTGAAAGGAAGCAAAGGAGAGGAAGAATGGGGGAAGGGAAAGATGAAGAGTTTCCACATTTAAAATAAATCTGATGACAGCAGTTAACATAAACCATGAAAACTGATGCATTAAAATTAGGGACTGCACACAGGATTAATTTCTGAAAGAGACAAAGCAGTATAAGCAGAGAAAAAAATTAGACAACTCTAGAAGAGCAAAATGTAATTGTCAGGGATTATGGTTTTAAAAATTCAATTTTCTCAGCCTTATACATATTTCATCTGACTTATCCGGATTTTGTATTTTCATGGTATTTTTAAAACCTAAGCATTTTAAAGAATTTTTTAAAATGAGATTTCCATCTCAGAAAGCTTTAACTTTGTAATTTTTACACATCAAGGTTATTGTGACAGAAATTTTACATGCTGATTTCCCATAAATGATTTACTGGGAATACAGTCCTAAATGCAGAGATAATATGGGGAAGATGATTCTAGAAGAAGATAGCTCTTCTCTGTCAGGCCTCAAGATGTTCTCAGTTTAGTTTTGCTTTTGCAGTCAGACCATCTGTGGAGCGTTGAGTCCCCTACAGGACCTACTATACAAACTCATGTAGACTTATCATTATTGACACATCTCTGGTGTGGGAGGTCCTTTTGTCTATGTGTTGCTTTTATTGGTTAATGAATAAAAAAACTGCTTTGGTCTGTTGATAGGGTAGGCAGGGAAACCTGGACTGAATGCTGGGAGAAGGGAGGCAGAGAGGGATGCCATGGAGCCACTACTAGAGTCAGATATGCCAAAACTTCGGCAGTAAGCCACTGCCATGTGGCAATATATAGATTAATAGAAATGGATTAAACTAATATAAGAATTGGCCAATAAGAAGCTAGAGCTAATGGGTCAAGCAATGATTTAATTAATACAGTTTCTGTGTGATTATTTCAGGTCTAAGCTAGCCGGGCGGCTGGGATCCAACAAGCGACCCTTCTTACTATACATCTCCATTAGTATTTGTCCTATGAACATGCCTGGAGGTGGACATGTCAGTGCCTCTGTTTCTCAGAGGTTAACAAACTGGTATAATTTTTATTAAGTTTAATTATGTGGCATGAATAAGAGTTGCAAATCCCTGTAGATGATAAAGTATGAAAAATGGTAGTTCCCTTTTATGTGTAGTGAGTGTGTATATCTGTTTGTGTTTGTGCATACCTACACAAACATATGTATATACATGCACAAGCATACTACAGCATGTGCAGAAAGGTCAGAGGACAACTGATATTCTCCTTTTACCATGGGGGCTCCCAGAACCAAACTTAGGTCGGTTTCCAGGTTGGCAGCAAATGCCTTTATATGCTGAGCCATCTCATCAACCCTCAGCATTTTTTTGATAAGACATCCCTGAAAGATTGAAAGATACCTAAAGAGCTCAGCTTCCTACTCAAATAGAGATGTTACCATCAGAATGGAGAAGAACAGAAATCGGGAAGGTTTGTGTTCTTATTATTTATGTATGCTGTTCAGCAAATCCATCAATGGTAACATCTCTATTTGAGCTTGGTGTGTTTGATGGGGAGGATGAATGGGGAGAGCCGCGGGGGTCATCTCCAGGCAGCTTCCAGAGCTTTCATCACAGTGGAGTCCAGAGTGGGTCCGGTCTGCCTCTCATCCTCACCTGCCTCAGGTCTCTTTTTATTAGTGCAAAGGTGTCACCGCAATAGATACCTTCACAGCTTCTCTTTCTCTGTCACAGCTGTCCTCTTTTCTAAACTTTTCTGTTTTAAATTGTGCTTTGTCCACAACCAAATTTGCTAGAAGTAGACCCTCAGAATTAGAGAATTATATATTAAAATGTAAAAATCCAAATAACAGTTTAGAAATGTCACATTTGGAAAGAACATTCCTGAAAGTAACATCACTGGTCGCAAACCTTGATTTTGCCCATCACCACAGATAGCATTTGAGCCCTCAAATTAGTCTCTGTTCTCCATGGTTCAGATGGATAAGCCCATGGGACTTACCAGTGGGACAACTCACTTTATAGTAGTGCTGGGCTTAATGCAAAAAGACATGTATAATTTCTTCCAAAGCAATCACCCTTACCTTCCCCAGATGGTCACACGACCCATGACCGTGTCCTGTTTGTCACTCTATATGTGTCAATCCAAAGGGAAAACTAACCTTTTCCCCAGTTTTTAATGAAGCTAAGAACAAATGCAGAACTTAATATTCGGAAACTCATTCAATGCGGAGACTGTGCTCTTCCAAGTGAGATTCCCACAGCACTTCACTCCTGATAAACACTGACTTGGACAAAGTGAGGGTAATTGGCTATTCTCATTCCTCCACAGCTGCCAAGATAAAAGCACCCCATTCGTGGTATCTCTAAAACCACTCGCAGCCCATAGGACCACTCTTTCTCGTGATTGCCATTGTGTGTGTCTGGGTGGAGGGAGGGGTCATATTTGGAGGAGGCACATGGGCCATGGAGTGCGAGCATAACCAGATGATAGTCTCAGGTGGCAGGCCTCACCCTACAGCTGATTTCACACAGGGTCTGTGGCTGTTGGCTGTGCACATCAGGCTGTCTGGCCCGTGAGCTCCCAGAGATTCTCCATCTCTCCTCCCATCTCACTGTGGCAGCTCTGGGATTAAAATTGTGCCTATGACTCTTGGCTTGATGTAGGTTCTAAGTAGTCAAAGTCAGGTCTGCAGGCTTGCAGGACAAGCAGTCAATTTACCTATTAAGCTGCCTGCCCCACCATGATGCTAGGGTCCACACAGGGTGTGTGTGTGTGTGTGTGTGTGTGTGTGTGTGTGTGTAAGACAGAGGCCACCTTCAGGTACCCTTCCTTGGTGTCTTCCACCTTGTTTTTTGAGTAGGGTCGATCACAGGGACCTGGGGGTAGCGGACTAGCTGGACTGGCTGGCCTATGAGCCTCAGAGATCCTCCTGTCTCCTCCTTCCTGGTGCTAGGATTATAAGATCACACCGTGTGTGACTTTTTACATGGTTGCATTTTGTGTGGCTCAGACTTGACTCTTGATGCTTGGGTAGGCTTTCTGCCTAAGATTTCTCCTCAGACTCACTGAGTAATCTCCAGTGAATTTTTAGTTCAAGGGATTCAGAGTAGGGTCCAGGAATTTGCATCCTTTGGCTGCTGACCTCTGTGAGAAGCACCCATCCTCCATACATTTTCCAAGGTGCTGAATACAAACTGTATAAGGACCCATCCCTTCTTCATATGGGAATTTTATAAACTGTCATCATGGCCAGGTCTGCTCACTGCCCAGTCAGGCTCCTCAAGTTACTAAATACTTAGAGAAACTGTTTACTGGGGTAGATGGTAGAAAAGCAGTTTCAAAATACAGGGGGGGGGGTCTTTGGTCCTTATTAACACTGAAAATTCCCCCAACCCAGAGGAAAACAAGGCTCAGCAATGTAACAAAGAATCAAGCTGCAATAAACAGACCCATGCAGGGAGGCAGGAACATGCTAACACTCATGTTAAATGTGAACTCCCTTTGAAAATAAAACTAACAGAGAGAGCAATTTTTACTGGGGAGATAGATCACTTTAGATTAGGCAAATTCTGTTGTTTCAGGTGATTAACCTTGTTCCAGACCTCAGGCTGGAGTTAAAAAACAAAACCACAAGCCTGAAGGCCAGTCCTCAGCACAATAGTCTGGATGAGGCCTTGATAACCGTAACTGAATACCATGGACTTGGGACATTGGGACTGTGGCCCTTTGGCTGCTCAGGAGAACTCAAAAACAAAGATAGCTATATGGGGAACATGAGCAGCTAGCTTGCTGTTCATGGGGAACTCCACTGCAATAGCTCCCGTGGGGAGATATTTGTTTCACCAGCTGTCACCTGGTTCATTACTGGGGATCAAGAATGGGATAGTACTGGGGTCCATGGGTGGCATCAGTTGCGGGCTTCCCATGGACAGGAACCTGACTCATGCACTTAGAAATGCTTGCCCACAACCCCTTCCTTTTGGCTTCCCTGGTAGGTAGAACCTCGGTGGTGTGAAATGTTAGCACATGGCAGGGCTTGCCCAGCTGTACCACTGCAAGGCCAAAGGAGCAAACACCGTCCCCGCTGCTGTGTTGCTGAGCTGAGAAAATGACAAACACCACAATTATGGATGTGGAGAAGCCAGGTCTGGAAAAGGTGATTAAATCTCAGAGGACAGGGATAGGGAAGGGTATAGTGGGAAGAGGAGAAAAAGGCTCCCAAGGATTCAATTTCATTTTCTAACAAAGACCACAATCTCTCTCTGGTGGAAACAGGAATCCATGCAGCCTCACTCTTGGGGAACAGTACCCTGGACATCAGCATGGGGGTTTTACCTTTTTCTGTACTAAAAAGTGCCTTTGAATTTAGCTGTCTGCAGATCTCAGGCCGCTGATCCTTCACAGTCCATCCCTCAGGAGGCACTGAGCAGAGGAGTCTAGAAATATCCTGGAAATGTTTGCAGGTCCAGTCTTAGTTTGAGGTCACCCATTGGTATGGAAGGACTTAACGACACGCTGTCCTTGGGATGTCTTCAACTATGGGGAGTGCAAGAGGCAGAGGCTGGACCAGCAAACAGAGACAGAGGATTGGGTTGTGGGGTCCATGCAGGCTAAAGGATATAGGTGTCAGAGTTAGGAGAGATGTCCCAGCAGTTAAGAGCTGATGTGTCTCCTGCAGAGGACCTGGATTCAGTTCCCAGCACATGTATGGTGGTTCAAAGCCAACCACAGCTCCGTTCCAGGACCTCTGACCCCCTCATCTGACTTTTACAGGTACTAGGCACACATGTGGTACACAGTCATACATCTGGGCAAATTACTCATATGCATAAAATTAAAATAAATCTATTACCAGGTGGTGGTGGCACACGTCTTTAATCCCAGCACTTGGGAGGCAGAGACAGGCGGATCTATGTATGTTTGAGGCCAGACTGGTTTATAAAACAAGTTCTAGAACAGGCTTCAAAGTACAGAGAAACCCTGTCTCAAAAAACAAAACAAAAACTAAGTTTATCTTAAAGAATACAACTGTGGCTATACTGGGTTTGAGGATTTGTAGAATATAAAAATGTACATCAATGATCACATGTGCTCAGATACACACACACGTGCATGCACACGCATGCGCGCACACACATGTGTAATTTATACAGCAACAACAAAAGAAGTTAGAGCATTAAAAAGGGCTACCAAATATACATCACAGACAACAGAGTAAAGCACATTAAAAAGTAACCCCAGAAGTGAAAAGAAATTAAGCTGTGTATAGTGGGACATGGTTGAAATCTTAACACTTGGGAGCCTGAGGCAGGAAAGCCAAGGGTGCCCTGAGCTCCAGAGTCCTCTTGGCTGGGTGGGGCTGATCAGGGACACTTGTCGCAGAGTGATCTGCACTCCTGTGTGTAATGTGGCTCTAGTAGGCTCATTGGTTCACCAATGTGATTAGGTGTGCTTGCTTCTTTGGTTTGCTGTCAGTGCTCTGTCTGGGGAAGCAGACATTTGTCTAAAACGCCATGGAAAAAGTCACACCTACTGGTCCCTAACGTGGGAACCTGGAAGAGGCTTTATTCACACCAAAATTCTGCTCAGCAGTTGGGCAGTTGACTTTAGAGCTATTATTTCAGATGGATTCCATGGTTCTGACCCCAACACTCGGGAGAATTTGCAAATCCTCGAAGCAAGCTCCCTTCTGAATGCTTTACTGGGAAATGTAAGAGAGTTCGTGAGACAGTCACAGAATTATTATATCTACCAGAAATTCGAGTGCAGAGAACAACTTCTCAATTATTCATTCATCCCCTGATTTAATCAGTTGATGATCTCTTGGGAGAGCTTCTAACAGGTACTGAACTGGATGGGGAAATCAATAAGACAGGGCCTCTTACGATTCTACCTGGAAAAGCTATCGTGAAAGTTCTGGAGAGCGTAGAAGCAGAGCCACTTGCCCTGAATGATGCGCGCCCCCTGGGTGAGGTTGGAGAGGAATATTGTAGAGTGGGAACAAGCTGGTTGAGGCCATATAGTGAGGAATAACATTGCAGGAAGTGGGGGCTGCCCATGCAAAAGGAAACCTTTTTAAAATCCGAGTTTGAATTGGTAGGCCGTCCTACATATCAGCAGAAGGGATAGCTGCTCTCTCTAGCATGAAAGACATTTCCTGAGCCATTAAATACCCTTCCAGGCAGAGATCCTTCTAGGTCTGGATGTGAGCTCTCCCCAAGGACTGACCCCCTACCCTTTGCCTGGAGATGTCTGCATTGGTCCTTTGATCTGTTCTAAAGCTCTCAAAAAAAAAAAAAATCTGTGTGATTCTCATTAAATGTTGTGCTGCAGAAACACATGTGCATGAAATGCTTATCTAGGTGTCACAAGTAAGCATGTGAGGAGCTAACATGGAAGGGAAGAAAGGAGACAGACAGAGACAGACAGACAGAAAGAAAGGAAAGGAAGGAAGGAGAAAGAAAGAAAGAAAAGCAAGGAAGGAGGAAAGGAAAGGAAAGGAAAGGAAAGGAAAGGAAAGGAAAGGAAAGGAAAGGAAAGGAAAGGAAAGGAAAGGAAAGGAAAGGAAAGGAAGGCTGAATGCCTGAACTGTCTCCAGGGCCTCTGAGAAGCCCTGATGAGGCGCTGCTTTCTGGAATCCAGACTGAGAAAAACTCTGATCCTTAGTCCAGGATACTATGAGAATACCAGTTCGGTATGCTGAATCTGGGTTTCGAGGTGCCAAAAGGCTCTGAGGAAATAATTTCCTTTCAGGGCTTCAATGACTGGCAATCCTAAAGTGGTTCTGCATAGCTGGAGCTTCGGTCCATTCTAGACTACTCTTTCCTCCCCCAGTTTCCCTTCTAAGCAGCCCCACCCTTTCTATTACAGTGTGAAGTCAGCAGCTTTAGAAACTGTTGTCTGTCAGAGAGAGTGAACAGGAAGATGCTACCTGAGGCCACTCACACCAACTCCAGCGACTGCTTCTAGACTAGGAGAGTGGCTCTCCAGTTCCCAACTACCCCTGTTAACCAAGCCCCTAAAAAGCTAGCTCATTAACTTCTCACCTCTGCCTCATTCATTACAGGTATCCACACTCACCAAGATCTGCAAACACCAGAACGTTTGCTGACACCGAGTCTTATGTGCCTGTGGCCCTCCAGAATTCTGAACAGACTTGAAAAGCTTGGGCAGAGTCCACTGTTAACTCAAAGAAAAAGAAAAAAGCCAGTGCAAAAGCTGCTGGCTGTTGTTCTTATTAGCTTGCATATGTAGAATGTTTTCAATTAAATAAGCACAGATGTGTTCCCCAGAAGGAAATGACAGTTAACTGGTTGGAGGAAGTGAACACTTGGTCACAGAACTATCCCTTTGTTTGCCCTCCACAAGAAGGGCTTCTTTTCTGCTAGGATCTACAGCTTATCATGAAAGAGAAGATCTGTCATCGTGTGGACATGCCCGTTTGGTTCTGAAGGAAATCAAAGACACTGTTTCAGATCAGCCAGACCAAATCCTACATCAGTGGCAGACAGAAGAGCCTCAGAATTATCCTTGAGAGATCCTGTCAGCCAGTAAGGCTAGTAGTCTCCCCAGACATCTTGTTCTGGGGATCCCGTCTCTGCCTCCCCAAGCTGGAATTACTAGAGGGCCGCCATGCTCACCTGGAGTTTACATGAGTTCTGGGGTTCCAAACTCTGGCCCCCTTGCTTTGGAGACAAGCACTTTAACTGCTGAGCCATCTCTCCAGCCCAAAATTAGTATTTTTGGTTAAGGGAATCCCAAAACAGTCAAGCAAGTGCTGATCTTGCTTGCTTCTCTCCCGGTTCCTGCACGGAAAGAATAGTAGGAAATGCTCGCTCCTGTTTTAACTATTGCTCTCCAAATGTACAGGTATGAAAAATAGCTGAAAACAAAGTAAATATAAAGGAGATTTTTAAAAAATAGGCTTTTTTTTTTGCTTGGTTTGTGGGCATGAAAGATAATGGAAGGGGAGGGGCATGTACGAGAGGTTGATGGGGAAGACAAAGTAACAGAGGTTCTGGTTATATGTGGCATCTAGATTTTTAAAAATATTTACGTATACACATGACATGAAAGCAGCAGTGAGGAGGGAAAGGCCCAGTGAGAAGAAGTGAGGAGGCTCTGGAGGACGACTATATAGAAAACACAGGCTGCATTTGTATAAAAAGGGGATAATCAGAATACCATTCTTTTATATGCTAGTTACAATATAGATATCATAATTAAAGATCATGAAATGATACAGAGTATTTTGTTCTCCAAAATAGCAAGCCAAACAGTTGATTTGGTAGAGTGATCCAGCTCAGGGTCACGCCTTCAGAATGGCCTTGAGATAGACACAGTGTTTGGTTCTGCAGACTTGACTCGGTGTAGCAGGGAGCTGGGCCTGTGAAAACAGGTCAGTTAGCAGCATGGTGAGTGTAACTGTGGATAGACGATCACAGTATGCTGTTTTAGAATGTAGGTATCACATAGTTTTTAGAGTTCAGCCGCTTTTCCATGGTCATATCATGATGATCCAGAGAGCAGACACCACACAATCACCCTGGATATGAGAACGATTCTGATAGTGTGGCAGCTGCTTTAATATGAGGACCAGTACCTCTGGGTTTGGTGGCTGTCTTCAGTAAGACTTTGGCAAGCAGGCTACTGAACTTCTCTGCCCCACGTGCCTTCATCTATAGTTAGGGCAGCAGGCTGCATGGAGAAACTGGGGAAAGTCAAAACAGGACTATCTAGATAGATGAAGATCTCAGAGGATAGCAGCCATCCACAAAGGGAGAGCCAGTGGAAGAAGCTCAGCCTCTCTGTGCAGATGCAGAGATGTGCGTTTGCATGTCAGTTTCGGCAAGTAAGGATAAAACAGAGGCCACCTGGTGTGGACTTGTCACATCCAAAAATCCATGAGTCTTCAGCTAGCTTGAATACATCCCCCCCCTCCACAATCAGGGAATAGATATGAAAGTAGAATATGATTAACAATCCCTATAAATTCATTGGAAAGCAAGAGAAGATGATGCGAAAGCTCCGTCTGAGACATCAAGTTTACTTGATTTTCAAAGCGGGAAGTGAAAAGCCTGTAAAGGAGATGGTGTAAACCAGGCTTCTCCCAAGGAGGTATGGAAGACAGACCTGTTCCTTCCTTCCTCAGCTTCATAGAGGCACTGCCCAGGAATAAATATCAGCATGTTTTTAGAAAGGGATATTCCCCCACAAAGAAAACCCTAATGATATTGTAGGTGTATATGTAATTCCTTAAAACCTACCAGTACCCTATCACTGAAGAAATAAAGGAACATTGCCTGAAGCAGCAAGAAGTATGCTGAACCGAAAGGGAGTTGCTTGGCAACAGATTAAATTATTTCAACTTTGTTTCTGCCTCGATAAAAACGATGCAAAGAGAATCATGAAGACACTATGAAGATCTTTGGGAACAGTAGCTTCAACAGTCCCCATATAGCACAAGACACAGTGCCTATAGCTAGAGATGCACACTCAGACTACATTTCCCAAGCTCCCTTGCAAACAGGAGTCTCTTTAGAATATGCCAATGGAAGACTTGGGCTTGAGTGGAGGGAGAAGCTGGAGGGCTGTGATTCTGACAGTACAGATCTTGTGGCTGTATGAAACTTAAGGGGACCCTAGCTTCTGAATAGGGGTAGCACCTATTTGGGAATGCCTGCCTTAGGTCCAGGGAGCCCCTGTAGCATGGATCTGAGAATGTTCTAGTAGGTCAGAAGCAGCAGTAGCCTGCACACCCATTCCCAAGTGTGTTAGCACATCATGATCACTGGATCAGACTGTCTTCCTTCTCATTCATTTCTCTTCCTCTTCATATACTCTTTGCGTCTTCCTGCTCTTATAAGACCTTCCTGCAGTTAGCACCTCTATTTGAAACCATCAAAGCTGTTTCTGCATAGATCAAGACTGAAGGAAATCTTTGAGAATCACATTCTCTTGTCAGACTCAAAACTGCAGAGCTATAGTAGTATTTTATTTGTGTTTTAACAAATAAAGCTTTCCTGAAGATCAGAGTGCAAAGCTAGCCACACTAGTTAGCTATAGAGGTCGGGCGATGGTGGTGCCTGTCTTTAATTCCAGCACTAGAGAGGAATAAGATTGGAGGAGACAGGAACTCAGGGACTCAGTCTGCAGTCACACTGAGGACAGAATCTCCCATCCTTGTTAGAGGTAAGAACTCTCTCGTGGTTGGCTGCTTTGCTTTTCTCATCTTCAACATGAACCTCAATATCTGCCTTTAGGTTTTTATCATTTGTGCTACACAGAACAACGTGTTTTGGGAAACTGGGGGGGAGGGTTCTATGATTGTTAATACAGAAGTGTCTCTCTGTGTGTATGGATTTATACAGAGATAACCTATAAGATTAAGATACAGGTAGATAAATGCCAACTATCCTTTGGTCTTGCTTCTTTGGAGAACCCTGACTGCAGAGGTCCAGAGGGGCTGATGGTTGTGATGTGGAATGCTATTGCCACTGGCTGAACTCAGCAGCATGGAAGAGCTGTGGGCATCTTCTGATGTCATAGGATTTGACTCTGAGAGTCATTGGATCTACTTATACTTTCTAGATAGAGGAAGACATTGTCATTTTTTTTTTCTGGAAAACTGTCCCATTGTAGGAACAAGGGATGGATCTCTAAGGAACCTAAACTGAGTAATGTCAAGGGCACAGTTCCTATACAATTTTATGGGGCTTCTGCCCACACTGGGGTTCTGCCATGTGCTATTTCCCAGCTCCTCAGACGCAGTAGCAGCTCAGTCTGACACCTCGTTTCATGGTGAGCTTGAGTTGGGCCAGATGAAAGATATCTCCAGTCTGTGACATTTCATCAGAGCACTTGAGGAAGGATAGGAGCGGGTGACCCACACTCTGGTGGACTGGGTTAGGGCCCAGAACACTTTTCTTAATGTAGAACCATTCTGCTAACCATAGCTCATAAGTCAATTGCTTGGGTACCAAATGCTTCATGGAAAAAAAAGTGGGGGTGGGGTGAAGATTCCATACCTGGGTTCTGACAGACTTTGAGCAACAAAACATGTGTTTTCTAAACTCTATGTACTGGATCATGGTTTGGGGATTAGCATGTAGCGTGTTATCCCATTAAATGCTTTTCAGTAGATGGGAAGAAATCTCAGTTTACAAGACAAGCACTCTACTTGGAGGGCCAGTGGGTGACGTCTGAGAAACAAATAAAATTTCAGATCTGTGCTCTCTCTGTGCAGATACCCCCTACTACCATACTACCTTCTGTTACATTCCCTTGTGTGGGGCAGCGTTGGATCTATTGACACTTGGTGTGTCTAATTGAGCAGAATGTCTGGTGGTGGCAGTTTGGGCGCACTGACATGAATTTATATATGTGCTCTCTCGCCAAAGCAATGGCTCTATTGTTAACCATCCTCTTGTGGGAAAAACTTCTAGAAATAGTCTTACCACCCACTGTGTGGATGCACACAATGCCCTGACACCAAGAAGGAGGGCCAGAGGTTGACCCACCACATAAAATTGTCCCCAACCCTAGGACTGTGTGGGTTGCAGAGACTAAGCCAGGATCTTGAATGTCCAGACTCAGGAGCTAATCGGTAGAAAATCCCTCCAGTCATCAAACATGTAAAACACTAAGCGGATAATTTGAAACAGAAGTTCCATCCTTCCAAGAATACAGTTGATAATGCCGCGTCTACAATTAGAGTGTCCCACATTTCCCCCCTTCTTTCCAGAAAGGAATCGGATGTCGGAGAATAATGAACATAACTTTTCAAATGTCCTGCTAAGTTGATAGGAAATGCCAATGCTGAAAGAAACAGCCAACTCCTATTCTCCCAGCACACTGAAGACTGCTGGGGACTGCTAAGAAATGCTGACTTGACAAAATTCTTAAGAATGACTTCTGTGTAAGAGAGTGCAGAATGTCTTCAAACCTATGCCTTATTCTAAGGCACATGTGGGGGATAGGTTTTTCCCAAATATGGCATGATATTGCTGATTAACTATGACAGAAATTCTCTGAACTATTAATGCAGAAGCCAAACAAACTGAAGGAAAGATCAAGTTGTCTATATAGTTTCTCTTTGGAAGATCTGATGGAACTATCGTCTTAGCTTGTGATTTCTTTTGCTGTGATGAAACACCATGACCAAAAGCAAATCGAGAAGGAAAGGGATTATTAGACTTATACTTCCATGTCATAGTTCATCATCAAAGAAAGTCAGGACAGGAACTCAGGTAGGGCAGGAATCTATAGGTAGGAACCGATGCAGTAGCCAGAGAGAGGTGCTGCTTATTGGCCTGCTCTTCATGACTTACTCAGCCTGCTTCTTTACAGAATCCAGGATGACCAGCCCAGAAACAGTACCACTGATTGTGGGCTGGACCCTCCCTCCATCAACCACTAATTAAGAAAATGCTCTACAAGCTTGTCTACAGTCCAATCTCATGGAAGCATTTTCTTGATTCAGGTTCCCTCCCCTCAGATGACTTTAACTTGTGCAAGTTGACATAAAACCAGCCAACACACATATGAAGAAGAAAAGAGCATATGTAGAATTTATGATTTATTTTTACTAAGGCATGATTCCTTCACAACATTTTTTTTCCTCAAAGAAGTATGTGTACGTATGTGTGTGGGGGTACGCATGTGCGTGTTTGTTTATTTGTGTGTGTGTGTGTATGTGTGCATACAGATGTACAGAGCTCAGAAAATGGCATCAGATTTTTGGAGTTAGAGTTACAGATTATTATGAGCCATCTGGCATAGGTGCTAGGAATCAAACTGAGCATCTCTGCAAGAGCAGCAAGTGCTTTGCACCATGGGGCCACCCTCCTTCCAACCCCTCACATCTCATTTTGAACACAAAGTGAAAACCATCAGTTTAAAGACCTAGAGTAGTGGTTCTCACCCTGCGGGTCATGACCCCTTTGCCATCCAATGTCAGATATTTCCATTATGTTTCATAATGGTAGCAAGATTCCAGCTATGAAGTGTCAACAAAAGCAATCCTGGCTGGGGTCACCACAGGGTGAGGAAGGATATTCAAACATCACTGCATTAGGAAGGTTGAGAACTACTGAGCTAGAGGATATGGGTACTTGGGGATTATTGGCTGAATAAAGGAGTATATAAATTAACCAACACGGCTTTGCTTTATATTACATACACACATGTATGCACACACATTGATAAACAATTAAAATGGTATTACTGGTAGACTTCTTGGCCTCTGAGTAGGACGTCTATACCACCTCATCCAAGGTTCGGGGAACATAGTGGAAGAGGAGGTAGGCCAAATAAAATGGTAGAGCCGGAGGATGACCTCCTAGAGTTGTCTTCTGGACATGGTATTCCTGATCTCCCTGCTGACATGGCTACCTTGTGCAAGTAATCTTGACCTGTATAAGACCTAGCCCATCAACATTTCATCATGGGTAGGAAAGAGGAGCCCATGTTGTATTCCCCCTTCCCAAAGAGCTACCGATAGTTAATGGTTGCTGGAAAATTAATTTCATGTTCTTTAAGGATATAGCCACTAATATACTGTCTATGCCCTAATAAGTAACATCCCCCCACACTTATACAAGTAAGTCTGATTAAACTCATTGGGTCACACATACAGAGAAAAAGACATTAAAGTAGGAAGGAGACCTGCTGGGATGAAGAAAGGGTTTGTTGGGAGTGGGAGAGGGATAGGTAACAGGGAGTGGAAATGACTGAAATAATTCATTAGATACATCTATAAAACTCTCAACAAATAAAAATAATAAATTTAAATGGATTTTAAAATGCTATTTACTCTTATTGAAGCTAGCCGACATTATCTGAGTATTTGTTCTACCTACAGGCACACACGTTTTTCTTATTAGTGCAATCCACTTAGCTCACACAGAAAGGCAAACATTCGTGTTTCTAAAGTAGAACTGTTTTTGCCTGAGGTCATACAGACAATTGTTGGACATTTTCCCAAGGTCAGCAAATAAGTTATCAAAATACATTGAGTTGCTTCTATTTCCCTATAAAATGTCTACTGAGCATTGAGGGAAAAACACAGAAAGGGGGGCACGGATTTGGAGGCTCAACCCAAATCACCAGCCAAGATGCCCGAAAAGGTGAAACTCCATTTCATTGTTTCCTTGCTAGACAGGGAGAACACAGTGAGTGTGTGTGGGTGAGAGCCTTAAAGATCTGAGGGTCAACCCTTGACATTTTCCAGTCAAGATTCCTGAAAACATAAAAATCCACTTCATCTTTTCCTTCTTGGACAGTGGGGACACAGTGAGTGTGTGTGGGTGAGAGGCAAATTTTATTTTTTAAAACTCCTTCTTAGGACTAAAGTGATAGCAAGAATAAAGACCCAAGCTCAATCCCCTAGAATTCATATGAAATTGTAATGTGGTGCATGCTCTTGTAGGCCATTGCTGAGGAGGCAGAGACAGGCAGAAACCTGAGGTCACTGGCCAGTCAGCCACACTGATTTGTTAAGTTTCCAGCTGAGAGACTCTATCACAACAAACTAGGTGGATGGCACCTAAGGAATGACAAGTGAGGTTGACTTTTAGCTTCTGCATGTGTGCATATAACATTTGTACACTTGTGAATAACACACACACACACACACTTGATACTATTTCATCAAAGCCTCTATGCAGAGAGGGAGCATGGAGCGGTCCCCTGTCTAGTTCAGAACTCCTTCTTAACCCTAAGTAAATTTCTTGCTAAAACATCACAGCCCCTGTGTGTGTCATGTATCATGGGCTTTCTCAGGATGGACATGGAACCAGCTGCTCAGAAACTGCCCCTTGCCCATTTAGAGGGTAAATGAAAATGGCAATAGTGATCTATAGTCAACATATTCAGTGTGAGCACCAATCACAGCTCTTCTGCTTATGGACCAAGAACCACCACTCATCTTTCCTTAACCCCCCCTTTCCCACTTCTCCATCTCCTCAGGGCTTCCCACACCATTCTGGTCTCCAGAGCTCTCCTTCCTGTCCTTCATTCTTGAACACTTGCATACACCTCAAGGCAAGCTGAAGCATTCTTACTCTTACTGGGTATTCTACTTGACATCACCAGGTACAGGCTGCTCCCTTGTATGTTCCTCCTCAGTCTCTGGTTCAGCAAGCTTCTTGCTGGTTGATGTCTTCACCCTTAACTCAACTCTGAAGTCTTTGAATCAGGGGAAGTCATAACAGCTTGGAAGACCTCATCACTTATGCCAAATGTGTTCTCTATAAAAATGGAAGAATGGGTCTTGGAGAGAGGGGAAAGGTCTGTGTCTGGAGCCAAGAGGAATGGGAAGCGAGGACACTTGGAGGACTGCATGAAAGTAGAGGAAAAGAAGAAAGAGCAAGAGGAAGAAAAGATTGTGCTGTCCTCGGGGGTGAACAGAAGGACCACCGTGTACCAGGTGGAGGAAGATGGTAGGTGACCAGAAGAGTTCTCTCTGCCAAGAGGATGCTGATGTCTGGGAGGGTAGCTGGCTCAGTCTGGCTGCCACAGTTAGGAAACCATATACAGGTGGACATTCTTCAATAATACAAGTTTACTTTTTTAGCACTCAAGTCTACAGGTCTAAGGTCAAGTTCTAGCGAGGGTCTTCTTGGCTTCTGTGTGATCAGTTCCTTGGGACACCTTTACAGGGACTTTCCACTGAGCATGCCCAGGCTGTTGTCTCTTTGTCTCACAAGGATGCCAGTCTTCTAGTGCTCTGTTCTGAGGTCCTCATTTTGCCTTAATCGTCTCCATAGGATATTACTACGTTAGTCATGCTCAAGGCTAAGAATGTCACATGTGGGTCTTAGGGGGAAGTAATTCATTCTCTCACAAGATGGGTATTGACATAAGGAGGAGGTCTTTGGCCATCCCAGATGCTGCACTGTGTCAGGCTCCCAAGTAGCAGCCGTGATGAGCTAATTTGCCAGACAAAGGCAAAAGAACACCTCAGGGCACCCAAGAGCATAAGTGGATCCGCTTGCAAGATGGTTTCTGTCAGACAGGGGACCCTGATGGGCTAAAGGAACTAAAGATGGGAGAGGGCTGGGCAGCCTCAGCAGACAACAGATGCGAGCAAATTAGAGTTGAGTCTGGAGTTTGCCCTCCTAAGAACACAGTGGCACAGAAATAAAGCCATCTTATTCTTCCTCTGGTCCTGCGAGATATCAGAGGGCAGGCCTTGTTCAGTCATTGGCCAATGAACTTGAGATAGTTGCAGGTATGAGTGCAGAGGAACTTTTCCAGCACAGACTTGACCTGCAGACACTAGCTCGGGAGAGTCATAGAAGACATTCAATAAGGAAAGATTATGGTTCAATCCTCTGAATTTTGTTTTGAAAATAAGTGGTTTATTAAAAGGCCCAATCTCTAGGACTGGAGAGATGGGTCAATTGATAAGGTGCCTGCCTCATAAACACAAGGACCTGAGATTGGATCCACAGCACCCAAGTGAAACCTAGACATGGTGGCATTCATCTCTAACGCCAGCACTGTGGCAAGAGGGGTCCAGAGACAGGAGGATCCCTGGTGTTCTCTGATTTGTCAGCCTGGCTAAATCAGTGAGTTCTAGATTCTAGAAGGGACCCTGTCTCAAAAAAAAACAAAAGTTGGGCTGCAATTGTAGAAAACACATAACTCTGGCCTCTCACACATACGCACTCCCCCAAGGATCCCACAGAAACATGGACGCATGTCACACACATCTTACAAGCCCACCCACGACTCTCCATCTCCTAAGCCAGCGACTGTTCTTAGTTACTCGACATTGTAATCCCATGAACTATGTTTATTTTTGAGTGGGACTTGGCTCTGCTTTTAGTGTTAGGTGAAGCGGATGACAATGTACAAGGTCCCTTCAGGAGGAACACTGTAAATCAAAACTCTCCTTCCTGGCTCTCGGCCATTTTGTTTCGCATACGTAGGACACATCCATCATATCCCATATAAATTGTTTGTCTTCTTAGGGTGTGCATCATTTGCTCCTCTGATAAACTACAACACCCTGTCTCTGCTCAGGAGCTGCCCTGATTGAGATGTAGCGGTCCTTCCTTTCATATCGCCTGCTGGAGCCCTTGCTAGGAGACACACTGACTCACATTGTTCCCCCCAAGAGGTAAAGCAGACAGAGTGGGCCCGAGCATAATAAGACAGCCCATTGGAAACAGTTTCTATGCTTACATCTAACCGACTTTCATCATAAATTAGGGATTTTGAGGAGAATGAGTCATAGAAAAAGAAGAAAGTAATAACCTGCTTCAGCAATCAGCATATTCTATCCCCCTAGTGACTCATAACAGCAGACTCGAGTCAGGACAAACAGGGCTCCTGCCAGAAAGTGCAGTTAAAAATAAGAACAAAAATAGGGACGGGGGTGGCTGGGGAGCTGTACCTGGAGCTTCCTAGCCCTGGGTTCCCTGATGAAGAGCTGGGCAACAGGCAAGCTGAGAGTCTTCAGCCCTTCAGGGGAGGAAACAGACTTTAGGAACCAAGACAAAGGGATTTCTGATTAAAATCTCAGTTTAGAAGGGCATTAAAGCCCGGGATGTGGCTAACCCCTTGAAAGGACGGTGGCTGGTCAGCAAGAAAGACTTTTCCAGAGGGTCACAGGAGAGTAGAGCAGACCGTGGATCCAGAGTACGGTCCCCAGTCAATGGTGCCTTGGGGAGGCAATCAGGCGTGTAGAAGCTGGAATCTTGTAGAAGGAGTTTAGGTTATTGGGAACATGCTCAAAGGGTAATTCAGGACCTTAGCCCTTCGTGCCTCTCTCCTTGTTCTCTGCTGCCATAAGGTGAATATGTCGCATGCTCTTGCCACAGTGTGTTGTGCCAGCACAGGCCCAGAGCTCCCTGAAATGAGGAGCCAAAATTAACCCTTTAGTTCTCTACTGTACTTTGTCCTGTTGGAGAGAAACATTCAGACACCATGAAGATGAGCAGGTGTCCACATTCCTAAAAATAAGGCTCATGTTAAATAGCTCTTTGCTTCAAAATCCAGATAAAAACAAATCTAAATAGGGATTTCCAAATCCTTGACAAACTAGGAGGACTGGCTTCAGGGAAGGTTGCAAAATCACAGTCCCATAAGCATAGATTAAGCCATGCTCACCACAGCTGTGGTACCCTGAAATCTATGAGAGCAATAGACTTTAAGGAGCTGGTCTGAAAGTTTCCCTAAATCAAAGAGGCTCTTTCCTTAACCTCTCCCTACCCAGTGTAGGTGGAACTTCCTGTGCACGCTGGGAAGTCCCCCCCCCCACCCCAAATACATCTCCAGCCAGACAACTTCGGGTTAAGCATTGAGTCTTCCACTTCCTGCTTACACGACATAAGCAGAATGCTTGCTTTCTCAGACGCTTATTAAGTAGGAGTGCTCCTACCTAAACAGAGTCCTATGTCACCGAAAATATACAACCCAAGCGCCTAAAATAGCATGTGTGTACAAACCGGTTGATGGGCCTTTTCTTTCCCACTCCCCTAATTAGTAGCTGCAGTCTGGTAATGGAAAGTAAACGAATTAATGCAGACACTCCCCTCCAAGTCTTAGAAGCACGGGGGAATGTCTGCAAAGGAATTAAGGTTGACAGTGTTAATGGGAAGGAAAGAGCAAGATCCATGGGTCAGCTCCTCTGGGTCTTCCTTGGTCATTTACTCCCTTGTTACCAGGAGAGATAAGGCACATCTCTCAGGGAGGGAGGAGACTCCAGTTTTCACAGTTCCGCCATCCCAGGCCCTACTTTGAAACTACAGACCTTGGTGATGGACTCATAGGGATTTGTGGCTTAGTGTTCTTTGTCCTTCCTTGTGATCTCATCACAGGAGCCATCCACAGGCAGAGTGACTTGATAGGGACAGAATAAAGGTGAGACAGTGGGGGCTGGAGAGATTGCTCAGAGCCAAGATGGCTAAGAGCACTTGGTGCTCTTGCAGAGCACCCACATGGTGCCTCACAACTTTCCGGAACTGTAACTCCAAGGAAGCTGATGCCCCTTTGGCCTCTGTGGGCTCCCACACATGGGCCATTCATTCACAGACACACATACATACACATAAATAATAGAAATAGATCTTTAAATGAAACCCAAAAGCTCAAGCCACGGGAATGAAGAAACCGACCCAATGGTCTCCACACTCTACTGTCACACAGCTGTTTCAGGCCATATCTCACCATACTGACAGGACCCATTATTGAACTCTGCTCTTTTTTTCCCAGTCAACGCCCTCATGATCTTTGAAAGTCTGCTCCTATGAAAAGCTCCAGTACAGAGCTAACCCGCAGCTAACACCCTTCCCTGTCACTTCAGAAGTGTATGCCCAAGGGTCATTATCAGCTGGCTAGATGGGCAGTCATTACAGCTGTGGTCCCTGCCCTCAGCTTGCCAAAAGGTTTTTACAGAACCCTCAAGGTCTCCCATTTCACCACATGCCCCCATTCTCACATAATGTTGTCCACTCCCAGAAAAGGCCAAGACCTGAGATGATGGATGGAACTCAACGGGATAGATTATGGTCTCCAGAAATAACCATTCATAACTGTGGTACTGTTTGATCTTCCACAATCAAAAACCAAAATATATTTAACTGTTCTGAAGCTCTGGAAGGCCTTTATGTATGCTTCATGATGGAGGAGGCAGAAGAGGCACCTGTAATTTAAGCATCCAGATTGGAATCCCTGCTACATGTTTTGACACACTCTATGGTTCATGTCTGTGTCATTTTCTCCAAAGACTCCCTTGGGACCTCTGATCCACCATGGAAGAATCCCAGACCTCATGAGGCTATCTGGATGTTTCCATGATAGAATCAACTGCTGGAGAGAGCACACAGGGCAATCAGGACAAGGATCTACCCACTCTAGTTCAGAAGGTTAGCTCTTTCAGTGTTGCCAACATCTCATTGAAGAAGGAAATAGAAGTCGTTGGCCCTAGCCACATTGGATCATACCTACATAAGAAGCCCACAGAACTTCCCTGTTGAGTCTGGGCAAGGCACAGAAATGTGAGAAATTATAAAAGGAGAATGATAGTGGAATACTACTGTTTAAAACTAAACACGTATGCAGTAGACCACTGGAGCTGCTTTTGCTACCTCTTCGTGAGGAATCACTCAACACCCCATAGGATACCATGGCATGGGATTTGGGATAAGTTAACTAGGGGGGCAATGGAACAAAGGGATAAGTCAAAATATAGGGAAGAAAAATCTAGAAGAGACTCAGACTTCAAGCAGATTGTCAGAGGAAAATGAACAGGAGTGGAAAACCCTCTATGAGAAGCTAGAAATCACGGCTCACCTTACATGAAGGTGGGCATCTCAGCACCTGTAGCACGGATGTGTACCCAGGATGACCCAGCCACGATTTCAAGGCAGAAGACTGACAGTGCTGAGTGACTGCTTCAGCTTAGGTGTAGGGACATGGGAAGAAACAAACAATCTATGATAAAGGGCTGAACAGATATAGGTGCCAATCGCCAACCTGGTGATGTGTGTTCCACCGACATACATAATCATGTAGTCCTCTGGCTTGTACATGCCCTTCATAGTACATGGACCCACAGACATGCTTACACGTGTGTGTTTGTGCAAGCACACACACAATAAATAGTGAGAATTAACACATTTACTGAAAGTCGGTAAACGTATGCTATATTTTAAAAGGAAAGAAGAATTCAGGAGTGCTATCTGGGAAATCCTCCCTAAGCATTAGGATGATGAGCATATATATCGGCTAATTTTGTCTTTGAGAAAATAGATAAATCCTTAGCTGGTATCTTTATTGTCTATTGGGTTCTTAATTTTTCTTTTCTTGTTATTGTATTTTAGGAGGTAGAAACATGCTTTGGAAGCCAGCCGCTTCTGATCATTTTCTTTTGTTCTGTAAACCGATTTTCTTCCTGTTGGTCATCTCCTCTGCTTTACAGTGTCTCTTTAGTTTGATTTAGTAAACATTGCCTATTTTGGCTTTTGATGTCATATCTTGTAATGACAAGAACCAAGGTCAGGAAATACTTTCTCTGTGAAGCCTTTCTTTTTCTAGGTATTTTACAATTTTGGCTAAAATGCATTTTATTACATAATCCATTCTGAGCTAAATTTTGTGTAACCCATAAAACCTCTTCTTCGTGTCAACATCCAGTTTTCTCAGCATTATTTGTCGAATTGATTGTCTTTCCGACATTTTAGGGTCTTAGCCTTCCTCCTGAAATCAGTTGATCATGTGAGTTAGCCAGCTTCCTGCTGCTATGAGAGAACCCCAGAGAGAATTAGCTCAGAAGAAGGCAAGCTTGGGGGCACAGTTTCAGATGGTTTTGTGAGTGATTGGTTGGCTCTGTTGCCCTGGGTGGTGGTGGCATGGTAAATCATTCCAGGAGCCTGCAATGAAGGAAGACCATTCACCCCATGGGAACTGACAAATAAAGCAGAGACAGAAGGGGCAAGGATATCAGAATCTCTTTTAGGGGTGTCATCTAACCATCCAACTTTCTTCCAGTTGGTCCTGTCACCGAATTGTCTTCCTGTCTCCCAACAGTGTACCAAGCTGATAACCAAGGCTTTGATTTACGCACCTTCAAGGAACATTCAAGTCCTGCAATTGTGTGTGTGTACCACTGTAGTAGTACTTTAATTATTATAATTTTGTACTATTTTTAGAAATAGGGAATTATTCAGGGAATGTGAATCAGACTGTGATGAACCTTGAATCTGCTAGGCTCAACATTAACACAGTTTTATTTTGTAATAGTAAGGATTAAGGTTTGGTAAGGATGTGGATAAAATCAGATACTATGCCCTGTTGAGAATGCAAATGATGTGGCAAATGAGAAACAATATATACACTCACCAAAACCTGCGATGATAACTGTCATATAATCTAGAAATATCAATTCTACATAGTCAAAAGAATTTTAAGTTACATCCCAGGAGACACCTACACTTCCACATTTACTTCAACATTATTCGTAATGGCCAAAATATGGATATGCATCAGTGGTTGAAAGAACAAATGAATCCAGTGTGGTGTTATATTGTACAAACTAAATACGGAGTTGTTTGGATCAGCAGAGGTGTTTAAAGCAACAGTGGGACAATATATCCCAGGCTCCAGCACAAGAACACCCTGGACCTTACTTCTTGGACACCCTGTGTTAGTCTTCGGAATGGGAATGCCTGTCATTATTATTCCATTTGTTGCCTTTTCTGTGGTGTGTGCATACAGAAGCAAGAACTCACGTTTCTAAATACACCATAGTTCTTCTAATCTTGGAGAATCTGCCTAATGGCACTGTGGTTTTGAACTTATTTGGGATCTACCTTAACATACTTGGAACAGGCTAAGACAAGACTGTTGATGGAAAGCCCGGGCCTGATGATGTCATGGATCAAGGCTTTGGTAGTCTTTTGAGGAAAGCATCAAGGGAAATCAGTGTATTTCTAATTTTGAAAGAGTGGATTACTGTATCCGGAGGGTAGATCCTATGAAGTCATTTATTTTTACCTGAAAGTATTCACACCATATATATAGACTAAAAGACCCCTTTAGGATCTTTCTTTCCAGAGCAAGAGATGGAGTCTATGAACTTGGGTAGGAGTTTGCTGTGGCCTTGATCTCCATGGTGGAGAAACTGCATGGCAAGATGATTTTGACGGAAAGAGATGCCCAAGTTCCTCCAGCTGCTGTAGTTCCAGGTATTGAAATCTTTTCCATCCCAGCTGGAAATATAGCTGAAAATGTCCCAATTACTCCAGTCTTAACATTGACTGGCTATAGCAAAGTAAGAGAAACTCAATTTAAATTATTAATTTGAGGTCCGTTATCTTCCAAAGATTGAGAAAAGACTGATGCTTATTATTTTAAAGTCACATTGTCTGGGTTAATTTGTATAGAGCAATAGATAAGCAGGATAGCAAAGCAGATTTAACTATAAAGAAGTAATGTTAGGCTAGCCAGTCATGTCATTACAGCATCATATGCTGGGGAAATAAAGAAGAAAGACAGAGATCCAGACAGAGAGGGCCGGGCAGCTGCAAGCCAGCATAAAATAAACAAAAGGATGCTGCTACAAAGCACAGGAGACAGAAACCATTACCCAATAGCTACATGTGGATATATCATAGGCAAAAACAGAAATCAAGAGCCACTGAGAAGACTCGGGAGGCAGGATGAAAAACCAGCATGCGACAAGCTGGAATCAAAACCTTCCCAATGAAATCTAACTCTATGAAAAAGAAAAAGGTGAAATAATGGATACACTCAGTGCTTGGGAGGTAGTTCACTTAGTAAAGTGCTGGCCACACAAGTGTGAGGGCCTCAGTGTGGGTACCCAGCACCCACAAAAGCAAGCCAGCATGGTGTTGGTAAGAGCCTGTAACCCCAGCACAGCAACAACAGGAGTCAGAGGCAAGACAATCCCTGGGGTTCGCTGGTCACCCATGTAGCCAATCAAAATGCCCCAGCTTTGATGAGAGACCCTTTCTCTAACAATAAGGGGGGAGCCAGTGATGAAGACACCCAATATCACTCACACACATGAGCGGGAACACACACATTTGCATTCACACAGACATATACATGCACAGACATGAATCTGAACATGCGCATGCATATAGATACACATTTACACACACAAACACAAGTATATACATGCATGCAAGCACACATGTACATATACAAATATGCATGAATGCACTCACACACATGCAGACATAAGCACACATATGAACATGAATGCACACACTTGCCTATGAGCATGTACATACATGCATGCACACACACGTCATGCACACAAACTCACATACATAGACACACATGCAGACAGTTGAATGTGCACACTTGTACACACACACAGGAACACCCACACACAGGAACCCATATACACACACACACACATGCAATATTTTGCAACTCATCTCCTAGACCATACAAATATATAGAGCACAATATTTATTCTCTTGAAGAAGATCATCTGGAGAGGATGACAAGGGAATTGGGAAACAGCAGCTACAGCCTCTGCATTCCTTAGCAGCTACACAGGGGATGATGGGCAGCTATGAGCGAAGCTCAGCAAGGCTTTTTATAGCCTCCATTTGAACTGCATCCTGGGTAATACTTGGAAAGGTTTCAGCATTAGTTGGAAGCTCTCCCCACCATACAGGGACATTTTCAAAGTCGGGCAAACCTGCTCATGTTCCATCACTTTCTCCCAGCTGTAGAGAAAGCAGAAACAGAGACAGAGATTGACCATAGCAAATGTTTACGTATAGTTATAAAGAACAATACACTGAGACATAAATCTTGATGGAGTTTGGTTGTCCCTTGAGGAAAGGATATATGGAGAGGCTCCAAAGAAGCAGCCCCACATGGCCTTTCCTCTGGAGTTCCTTGTTTGAACAATAAATCTCCCTCATTTTATCCAGCACCATCTGGGGGAAATGGGTACCAGCTCAGCAGAGTCTAGGGGACTGGTAGTATACAGCTGTCAGGCCATGTCTTTATTGCTAGAACAATCCAATATAAACATAATTACCCCAGCCATATAAGAAAGATACACTCTGGAATACCCAGAATAAACCCAATTATGATAATAAAATTATACAGAATTGAACAGGAAACATCAACAAATCAAAGCAGTCAATTACCTCTGAGGCTTCTTAAGGAAATGGAGTCATGAGCAGAGAAACCAGTTCTGAAATGGAACCTCGAGGGTGAGAGGCAAAGAAGCTTTTTCACTGAGCTAGGCCATCCAGAAAGGAAGCAGCTCGGCCGAGCTGTCAGTATCTGAGAGGCGTGAAAGAAATCTCAGGTTACTGTAAGCAATTGTGAAAGCAGGAAACCGGAGAAAATGGAAAATAGAAAAAGGAGCCTATGAAGGAGCCATGGAGGAGTTCTGCCAGAAGGAAGTCTTCACCAAGTCACAGGATGTATTCCAATCCAACACGACAGTTTCTCAGAGTGATTGTATAAAAAAGACACAATCAAGTGATATCCTAGCTTAAACGCCACAGGGTTGTCATCTCAGCTACTGGGAAGGCTGAAGCAGGGGGATCACAGTTCAAGACCTTTCTGAGCTGCAGAGTGACCTCCAAGCCAGAGTTGAGCAAGTTAGTGAGACCCTGTCTCATGATAAATAAAAAATAAAAGCAGGGAATCAGCTCTGTGGTGAGATGCTGACTCGGCATGTTTAAGAACACCCCCCCCCCCATTCAACCTATAGTACTGGAAAAATGGTCAATAACAGACAGGCATAAATGAAAGCAGTGAAAAGTGAGTATCAAACATTAGCAATCTAGGTGAACCCAATCATGCCTGAGAGCTGTCATTACTGCCCAGTTTACTGCAGTAGCAACCACAATAACCGCACTATGGGATCAGCATAAGTGAGTGTTAGTGGCTGTGTGTGAAAAAATGGGACCCATCTACACAATCACAACAGATGGCATTGCTCTCACACAAAACATGAATCCTTGCCATTTGTAGCATCGTAAATGGAAAAGGGGGGCCTTCATATCAAGGGGAGTAAGTCAGGCACAAAATGACACCTCTTGAACAGGTCACCCACACATGGAAGCTACAAATGTTAACCTCGTAGAGCTAGAAGGCAGGTAGTGCTTTAGTCGAGGGTGGCAAAAGGGGCGGGGTATAGAAAAGATGATTGGCAGCACACAGTTCAGACGGGTAGACCGCAGTCTAGCGTTTTCTCACACAGGAAGGCAGCTACAGTCAGAAATACTTCAGTATGGGTTTCAAAAGGTCAAGAAGAGAATTTTTTGAATGCCCCCAACACAGGGAATCTTTCATTGTTTGAGAGAATGAATAGGAAGTTTACCCTTGTTCAGTCATCATATATTATATACATTTGTTAAAATATCACACTGTAGCTAATGATATACATGGCTATTATGTGTCAATTAAAATGAACTACCACATAAAAAGTAATGTGAAGGGTGAGGAGAAGAGGGGGATGCTGAATGGAATCAAGGTGGTTATGGAAGAAGGGACTGAGGTCATCAGGAACTCACTGGGAAGCACAGTAGGCGGCGGCAGGGGTTACAATGGAATGGCAGAGAGGAAGCTACACATCACAGAAGCGGCGTATGGGCATCCGCATCCTTGAATGCAGAAGAGGAAATGGTGGAAACAGCTGTCAAATACAGAAGAGTAATTTCTGAATCTCCCAACTTGGGAATATTTCACATACACACAAGAGAAGGAGGTCCAAGAGACGGTTGGAATGGATCCCAGCCCATCTGACTCTGGGTAGCCTTCTTGGGTTGATTCAAACAGTAGTAAAGGAATGCTGAAAATGCTAGTTTTGCAGCTAGGAAGATGGCTTGGTGGATACTGTGCCTCCTACATAAACAGAAGGAGCAGAATTTGCATGGCCAGCACTCACATAAGCCAAGTGGGGATGGGTTATAGTAACTTACCTGTAATCCCACTGCTTGGGATACAGAGACAAGAGATCCTGGAGCAAGCTGCCTAGCTGGAAAAGCTGAATCATCAAGCGCTATGACAAACAGCGAGACACTCTGCCTCAGCAAAAGAAGACATGAACAAAAATACCTGATATTAACCTCTAACCTCCCTACACACACACACACACACACACACACACACACACACACACACACACACCAGTTTAAGGTCTTGTGACTGAGAACACAGTGAGTTAACTGTGATAGATTGAAGGGTGTCACTGTGAGAGGCTGCATCTACAGATCTTAGCAATTGTTGGTGTCTTTGTCAAACTTCTCTGAATATTAGTTGGGGGTGTGGGTGTGAGACTCTTGCAACAGAGTTAAAAAAAAATAAAACAAAACTTAGACTTTTACAGAACGCAGGGTAATGGCAGACAACAATGCAGAAATGTCACCAGAGGAATATGGGGTGAGACACGCATGATCCAGGCATGTTATAGTCAGCCTGGTAGTCATTTAGGTCTAAAGGAGCTCGAGGGACGGACATCCTAAGAAATGCTAGGATCCTGAGACTGAGACTTTGGCAAAACTGTTGGTCAGAAGCCAAGCAGAACTGAACCAGACTGAACCAATTTAATATAAGACTATGGGTAGGAGGACCGATGGTGTGGATGGCAGCCATCGAGGAACAAGAGCAATGAGAATGGAGGCATTTGGTCATCTGAAGTACACGTGCTGGCTTAGACATGCACATGGGTATGTATTTTAAAACCTAGAGAAGAGAAATCATTTTTCCTCATGAAGAAATATGACCTTGTAACAATGATAGACTATGGGAAAGTGTTTTATAACAGTTCTCAGGAGTGTGTGTGTGTGTATGTGTGTGTGTTGTGGGGGATTCCTGCTTCTGTGTTCACAATGGAAAACCAAAAGACAGAAAATTCATTGGAAAAGTTTTTGCTTGCATGAAAGTAGATCCTATAAAAACTGCTAAGATGAAACCTTCCTAAATATAATAAAGAAAATGCAGATGATTGAAAACAAAAGGGAACATTTTATGAATAAGTCTGAACGAGTTGAACTGTGCAATGCAGAGTAAAGTTTGGTGAGTAAATTATGGACACGGAGCTTCCCAGGAAGTGGGAGGGGTGGGTGGACCTGTGGACTTGGCCACCCCCCCCCCTCTTTCTCTCCCTCTCCCCCTCTCTCTGTTTCCCTTCTTCCCTCTCTTCTCCCTTCTTTCCTTCTTCCTCCCACACCCTCCCTTCCTGTGTGTGTGTGTGTGTGTGTGTGTGTGAGTGTGTCTGGTGTATGTGCACACGTGTATATGGTTGTGTATAAAGGAGGATGACCCTGTTCAGCTCCATCTTCCTGCACCTTATTCCCTTGTCACAGGGTCTCTCATTGAACTAAGCTAGCCTGGTGACCCACAAGCCTCATCAACCTTCCTGCTCCATCCTTACAGTGCTGGAGTCACATACATAACACCCCATCATGCTTCCTACCTAGGCTCTGGGAATTTGAACTCAGGACCTCATGCAGCAAGCTCTCTTACTAGTTGAACCACCGCCCAGCTGTCTTTTCTTTCTTACCCTCCCTCCAACCAGGCTTATTTTTTTTTATATAAAAAATTAGGAATACAAACTAGTATGAAAGCCTTAGCTATCTATAGCTCTAATATCAACTGTTTTTCCAATGGTGCCATTATTATTTCAAGATGTTTAGGAGCCAAATTAAAAATCATATATAAAAATCAAAGCTGCTTCAGTAATTTCTTCTTCCTAGTTTTCTTCTTTCTCTTCTTTACCATAAGAAATGTAATAGGTTCATTAATTTGTAATTGAACAAATTACAATTGTATTCATAAACTTGCTATCTCAGAAATGGAATCATGTATATTATTCTGAAAACTACATTTACAGTCAAACTTCCTTCTTTAATATGTTCACTTTTTCTTACTTTTCATTTAGATATGTTTATGGATTATCTAAAGTGAAATAAAGTTTCCCTGTTATCAAGAAAACATATATCCAGCATTGCTAATTGTAGGCAATGGGTGTACCAAGAAACTATATAAGTAGCCCTGTGGCCCCTCAAGATGATTTGTCCTGCACCAAAAGTCCTAGCATCAGGGAAACTGACCAATAGGGTTTTGAGTTTGTGTTTAGCCTGGGTACATTGCCTGTGGGGGGGGGGGTTAATCTAAAAACAAACAAACACAGAAAGAGAAACTAGGTGAGGAGAGGAAGAAGGGGCCAGAAAAAAAGAGTAGAACAGGAGGGAAGAGGAGGGATGTTTTAAAAACCCATCCGCATATAGCAAAACACAAAAATTAGTACCAAAAGGATTTGTTTACCAGAATAAGAAGACTAGCAATTGCAACCTCACTGGATCATGGTGAAGTGTGGTAGAGGGCTCAGTCACGAGTGCACACACCACACCTCTTTAACTTTAGATCACACTCAGGACGAAGCTGAGAGCACACTCTGACAAAGGTGGATCACTACTTCCAGATGATTGTCCTGCACCCACTCATTGTCACAGCTCACAACAGGAAATACTAGGAGCACCCAATGTTCCCTTATCCCGAAATGATGATGGATAAATAAAATACACAGTAATACCCTTGGAAGGAATGCAACTCTTCATTTAAAAGGAGAGTAGAGCTGGTATTTATGAAGATAAGCCTGTTAATATAAAAGATGCTTTATTTATTCTTTTTCGTTGCCATTTATTGATATTGGTTTCCACGAGAATCCGTCTTGTTTTCCCTTTGCCACTTTGTTTTTCTTTCTTTTAAATCAAATTCCAATCATGCGTATTACTTCTCTTGATGCTGTTTTCAGTATTGACAGAGAATAGGAAAAGTACATTCATTGTTGCTCAAAATTAATACGGAGACACAAGTGAAAACCAACAAGCAAGTCTTCGAGAGGATGCAGAGGATACCATTTACATATTGGAAACCTACCAAAAAAGCCCAATCAAGATGTAAGTCAAGTAATACTATGACGTAACAGTGAGTATTGATTGCAGGAATGTGAGTTTGCACAAGTCCGAAAACTAGGGAGTATCTATCAAAATTAAGTATTCTATTTCATGATTGTACAATTTCAATTTTAAGACTATGTCTAAAATAATTACTCAGATATCTCAAATTATAGACATGAGGTTATTCTTGGAAAGAACACAAATATCCTTATTTAGTTCAATGGGAATAATTTATCTTGGTTTATACAATGTACCATGCACACTGACTGATTTTGTCAACTTGACATAAGATGAAGTTATTTGGGAAGAGGAAAACTCAACTGAGAAAAGTTCTCCACCAGATTGCCTGTAGGCAAGTTCAGGTAGCATTTTTTTGTGTGTGATGATTGATATGGGAGGGCCCAGCCCATTGTGGGTGGTGCCATCCTTGGGCTGGTGGTCCTGAATTCTATAAGAAAGCAGGCTGAGCAAGCCATGAGGAGCAAGTCAGTAAGTAGCTTCCGTCCCTGGCCTCTGCATCAGCTCCTGCCTCCAGGTTCCTCCTCTGTTTCTCCTTGACTTCCATCAGTGATGGACTGTTACCTGAAAGTATACGCAGAAGTAAACCCTTTCCTCTCCAGCTTGCTTTTGGTCATGGTGTTCATCAGGGTAATAGTGACCCTAAGACAGAGGCCCCATCCTAAAAGAGAAGATAGTGAGAAAGGCCATTGCTTCAAGTCCACAGAGTATGACTTCATCCTATCAAGCTGCAGAATCGGACCAAAGCTACCCATGATGATAGGGTAAGAACAGAGGTTATTTGGGGGAAAGAAGGGCTTTGACAACTGAAATGGAACAAGGTCCCCTTGGAGATGTCTCCTCCCTTCCCCCAACCCTCCTCTGTGGCTAACATATCTTCCACTAGAAATATTTATCAAGCAGATAGTCATCAATTTTACCCTTCCCCACTTCTTACATCTCATGCAGTTTGTCAAGGGCTTTTAGGAAACCGTTATATGCTATGCTCTTGGCTGATTTCCAGACTCACAGTGGAGAGATACAGAGCGGAGTGAATGATTCAGTGTTCAAAGGGTTAAGTCTAAGATGACTTGGGAGGTGGTAGAGTTCAAAGCCCTTGCCAATAACTCTGCATTATATGTGGTATTATCCAAGTGAAATTATCATGTGTTAGGGAGCGAATGAAGCAAATGATGGGTGATGTCATCCAAGTGATCACTGCTAATGAATATTTTACTCCTGGGATTACCCAGTGCTGCACAGGCAGGAATGAGGGAGCCGATTTCCACCAGTCTCTTTGGGTTGTTTACAAGCCATTCTGCAAGCTGTAAACCAAATGTCAGGAGGTGATAAACCAGGACTTGAGAGCGAAGCATGGGTGTGGGGAAGCCAAATTGAGTTCTCTGCCCTTTGGCAGTGTTTGGAAGGGCTTTGTCCTGGTGATATGTATTTAAATGGTTATACTTTTGCTAAAATAAAAGAATGAATTAATATTACAGTATTCAGTTTATTTACAGAAGGGAGTTGAGAATTAGAATGACAATGAAATGGAAGACATAATTTTAGTGTGACATACTTTAGATTCAGGGCCATTGCCAATATTGCTTCTTGATTAAGTGACTTATTAACTTAGAAATAGTGATTATCAAAGGTTCAGGTTTATTCTTGCTCTCACTACTCAGCCCTTCTCTTTGCTTTCTGCTGCCCATTAGCATCTTCCTCTGAGGATGAGAAGCCCAAGGACTAGACTGGTAAGAAAAACAAGGAAGAATTGCTCCAGTAGATGGTGAGGGAAAGGAACAAGCTACTGTGTGCAGAAATACTCAGAGCCATGGCCTGTCATGAAAGGATTTTGCTTGCCCTAAGGTGTTCCATCCACTTAGACTGTCTGTTAGACATGAATAACTTGGCTAGACCCTAGCCCCCATGATATTGACCTCCAAAAGAAACTGGATAAAACATAAAAGCATGTCACTGCTAAACATGATGCCTAGCTTCAGATCTGGAAATACAAGGACAGAGCCATTCACAGAAGAGAAAGTATATATTTCTCTAGAAGCCATGAAGGTTAAGGGCAAAGTCAACTTCACAAACTTATAGTACCCCCTACTAGAAGGACCCTATTCTTGGTGATACTTTGCTTCTGCTATCATGAATTTACTAATAATCTTTTAAGGATTTTAAAAGACTGTATTTGTATGTCTTTGTGTGCAAGTCATATGTATGTGTGTGGGGGGGGCGTGGTGACAGAAATGGGTGTTGGGTCCCCTAGAGTTGGAATTATAGGTGGCAGTGGAGTTACCTCACATGTGTGCTGAGAACCAAGGTTGGGTATTCTAGAAAAGCAATAAGTGTTCTTAAATGTTGTTGAATACTCTCTCTCTCTCTCTCTCTCTCTCTCTCTCTCTCTCTCTCTCTCTCTCTCTCTCTCTCTCTCTCTGGTGGTGGAGTTTAGTGAATCAAGTTGTACCACCATGGGAACTTAATGGATCTGAGCGCAAGTACAAGGGAAGCGTGCTCTACGAACCTATGTTTTCCATTCATGCTGACATGTTGTACTTAAAATGCTTCAGACATTGAGGCTGGAGAGATGGCTCAGTCAGTGAAATGCTAGAGGGCTGGCTCAGCATCTGTGTAAAAGGGAGCACATGGTGGCATGCCCTTTTAATGCCAGTGCTAGGGAGGTGTGTAGTGGATTTTAATTGTATTTTAATAAAGACTGCCTGAAGATCTGAGAGTAAACAGCCCCACTGGTCAGCCTTACAGACCAGGTTATGGTAATACACACCTTTAATCCCAGTAGCCACACTAGTTGCCTTAGAAACTGGGCGGTGCATGCCTTTAATGATGGTGGTGCACACTTTGAATCCCAGCCCTAGAGAGGATTATAAAATGGGAGGAAATGGCTCTCAGTCATGCAGTCTCCTTCTGAAATTCCAGGAGGCAGGATCACCATTTCAGACTGAGATTGAGGTCAGAGCCAGTGGCTGGCTGTTTTGCTTTTCAGGTCTTCAAGTTGAACCCCAATTTCTCTCTGAGTTTTTGTTAATCATGCTTCATTTGGCACCCAACTTTTTGGGGTACAAATTCATGAAAGTGACATTTGCCTGAGACTTTTTAGCTACCAGCCCAGGTCAGAGTTGGGAGTGAAAGTCCACCTCTAGGTGTGGGACCCAAACCTAGTCTAGTCACTTGGATTCAGGAGAAAAACTAGCGCTCTCAGCTTTGTACTGCTCCTGCTTAGCTTCCATGTAAAGATGCAAAATATACAGAGAATCTGGATACTGTATATTATTGTGTTATCTTTGAATTGTTTGACTGCTGAAGAAGGAGCAATAGCTGTTAAAAGGCTTTTGATTACAAATGCTCCATTAATCCAATTTATATATTTTGAAAATGCCTTGACTTCAAAATTTAATTCAAAAGATATGTTACTTTGGAAAAGAGGTTTTGCTTTTGTTTTCATAGGAAGTGAAATGCTGTGGATTCATTCTTGTTTAAGAAAAATAAGGTTTGATCAAAGAAGACTTCTGAAAAATCTCCAATGGGAACAGATGACCCAGATGATCCAATGTTTCACAGTGCATTTGTTGCAGTTTCCTCGAAGTTCTACATCCAGAACAGCTTCAACACTGTTGGCTGAGATGACCCAGCCTCACAGAATACTCTAGTAAGGACTTGATTATAATTCTAAATTTTCTTTGGGTTTCCATAAGATTATCAGTGACCCCAGTCAGCAGGAAGTAACCTGGAAAACTATGCCCACATTCCCACAAAAGTTTATTATGGATGTTTGTTTTTGTTTAATGTATTGGTTACAAGTTATTACTGACAATGTTCAGGAAAAAAGCTAAGCAAAGGAAATTAGATTCAAGGTTCTTGTTTTGGAAAAAAAAAAAAAAAAGCCAGATAGTGGTGGCGCATGCCTTTAATCCCAGCACTCAGGATCCAGAAACAGGCAGATCTATATGAGTTCAAACTCAGCCTGGTCTACAGAATGAGTTCTAGGATGGGCTCCATGGCTATTGAGAGTCCCTGTCTCAAAAAAATCAAAGCTAGAAAGAAAGAGAGAGAGACAGAGACAGAGAGAGAGACAGAGACAGAGGAGAGAGAGACAGAGAGAGACAGAAAGAGAGAGAGACAGAGAGACAGAGAGAGAGAATAAGAAAGGTAGATTATTGAATCTACTCTGAAAAGAAAAAAGGGGATATAGATATGATAAGTTTAAAAAGGTAGATTATTAAAGCTATATTTAAAAAGCAACTATTAGTTTTAAATGTTTTACATTGGTTTTACTTTTGTATATTGTATACAAATTTAATTTTGTTAAAACATATTTTACATACATTTCTAATCTTGTTCAAGGTCTTGTACCTATACAGCTCATTTAACAATGTAATGCAAATTTCTAGTCCTTGAAAATTATTATTATAGATATGCTAGGTTTGTAAGCCAAAGACGAATGCCCCAACACTGCAGAAGAACTTTGGGTGACTGTCCAGGAAGCCAGATGTTTCTGTCATTGGAAATCGTTTGCTTGCACTTCCTGCATACTCAGTTAATATTCCTTCGTGGGTCTCTGAGAGTTAAAGGTTAGATAGCTGTAGTTATAGTTTTCCAGACACATAAAGGAAGTTATGGTAGAAAGTAAATTGGACTTACCAAGATAGGATAGATATGAAATATTTTTTTTCTGAATTTGTCAAATGCAAATGGACTAGACATGGTTGATGTATTTATTGCTTGTATATATTGTATATAGTTTTCTTATATTAATTATAGCCTTTATTTTATTTTAGACAAAAAGGGAAATGTAATGGATTTTAACTGTATTTTAATAAATAAAGACTGCCTGAAGATCTGAGAGGAGAGTAAAACAGTTCCACTGTTCAGTCTTACAGATCAGATTATGGTAATACACACCTTTAATCTCAGTAGCCATAATAACACGCACCTTTAATCCTAGTACCACACTAGTTGCCATAGAAACTGGGCAGTGCATACCTTTAATGACAGTGGTACAATCCTTTAATCCTAGCCCTAGAGAGGATTATAAAATGAAGCTAACATTGTATGGCATCCCAACAGGTCTTGGTTAAATTAACACTGCATGGCATCCCCACGTCTTGGCAAAGAATATTGCAAGCAGGGCTCTACAGAATAAGTCAATAATTCACTGATTTGGGGAACAGGAGTTGAGTGTTTTTGTATTTGCATTGTATAAGGTTAAGTTTTCTGTGTAGAATGATATCAAATATCATCAAATATCAAATAAAAACATTGGCATACATATGCAGACACCATGGTGGAATAAGGCTTTATATTTGTGTTTTACACCTACACCTATACACACACATGCACATAAACACACACACGGTGGCATAGAAAGGTTTCCTTATATATCCTAGGTTGCCCTCAAATTCATGATCCCCCTGCCTCAGTCTCTGGTGGGTTGGGACCACTGATCAGTGACACTACACCCAGCTTTATATTTGAACGTTTAATTGCATGTTACTTGTACTTTTTGAACTAGGGACATCATATTTTTCTTTATTTGTCCAGAAAATCATGTCACTACTCCCAGTGAGGAGTTGAGGAGTCCCTAGCTGGCCAAGATGGCAAATCAGAGGAGAGTCAGGGATGTAAAGTACTGTGTCTACTCTACATGCCTGAAAACACTCCCTGAAAACTTGCCCCAGTAAGACGAGATGATGTTTTCTCTAAGCTCACACAGCCTAAGTTTCAACAAGGCAGTTTTCTTTCTTATTTTTTTGTATAAAGTTAATTAAAAATTTAATAAACATTAAATAAAATAGCAAAAATCAGGAAAGTTGGTGTTGTAACCATTCCAACATTACAGCCATTTTTACTGCCCACCGCTCACTCTGTACTTTTTTTCTTACTCTGGCCCTTACTTCCTGCTGGTGGAAAACCTCAGATGTCAACCCTCAAACAACACATCCCTCAGCCCACACCTTTGCCTGGGGGTCGCCATGTCTTCATTGCTTTCCCTTTCAAATTCCCTGAGGCACAGCAACACATCTCTTCTTTGTTTCTCTGGACCTGGAGAACTCCTTTCCTAGAGCCCCTCCCCCTCCAGGTAGGGAAAGGAAGGAAGGTAGCTCCAGGAAAGGAAGCTGCCATCTTGCTGAGGAGAGCAAGGCCATACCTTCCTGTTGATTCAATGCCCGTTTCTCCAAATTACTTTTGACAGGAGCACCCTATATGTGGCTGTCTTTGACAAGTTGGCAGGAGACATGTAGAATGTGTGGAAAGGGAATTGACAAATTACCTAATGGTAAGATGGTTTTAATGAAATAAATTACCTTAGGTTGGCATCTCAGCAAATATGACAGTTACATCCAGAGTAAATAACACTGAAAGGTGCAGGCTACAGACATTCTTCTTTGGTGGCAAACCTTCAGGGCGTTCATTTCTCGACTCATCAGAGAGCAAACATGTGTAACATAGTCATGCAAAATGGATCAACATCCCAAGTTGCCTGTATCTGACACTGTTCTTTTCAAATATTTATTTAATTTTTAAAAATCACATGTGTGTATGTGTTTCTCTGTGTGGGTATGTGCACAAAAGTATATGTTTTGATTGTGGAAGCCAGAAGAGGGTGTCCAATCTCCTAGAGCTGGATTTAGAGGCAGATGTGGGCCACCTGATGTGAATCCTGGGGACAGGGAGCCCAGGTCCTCTGTCCCCAGAGTTGTACGTGCCCTTAATGTGCCATCATTCCAGTCTATTATTTGAAGTTCTTGAGAGAGGGAAATCTCTGCTTCATAACCCACCAGGATTGGAGAGTGGATTGAAAATGGGAGAATTAAATGCACTTATCAATGATGAGGCTCTGACCAACTTCCTACCACTGAATATCCCCTGCCTGTTCACCTGGGGCTATGAATATAGATCATAGTTTCATTGCCAAGATTGTAAAGTGTCACAGAGACAGAGAGGGTGATTGTAATGGCACCTGGAGTGAAGAAAAGGGAACCCTCTATTGTCAAGAGCATCTCGTCTGTCAGGTGCCATGATTGGCACGTTAAACACATTTCTCTTCATGACTTTGAGCAGACTAGACCATTATCATTTGGTGTGAATGAGAAAATCGACTCTGAGGGAGAGTGGATCAGCCAGCTACACAGATGACTCCTTCTGGCCCCTGCTATGTGGAAATCAGGAGGGGACTCTACTGCTAGCTGACCAACCTGCTGTTGTCCCGCTTCTCTGCCTGCAGTCATGTACTGTTGGGGACTGCAGACCACCAGACCCTGAATTCCCTGTAAACAACTTGTTTTCCTCTGCTCTGAGAAGCCTGCAGCTGCTCTGAGCATGAGACCCTGATGGCAGGGGAGTGGTTTCTGGTGGACCTGCAGCTAAAAGATCCTGAGAGCTGGGATGTAGCCGGAGCACTATATAGCTGCCCTGAACACAATAAAAGGGGCATTCTTAGGGAATTCAAGGATGACCCGTATCTCTGTATCTCTGTGTTTGTGTGTTTAAATCTCCAAGCCCTTGCCCAAGACTCGCAAACTGTCTCATAGAGCAGGCGCTACAAGTGGAGGCTCCCAGAGAGATTAGGAACAGGGACATGCTGAGAAATTACCCTTGGGAATGGGGAGGGTAAATTGAAGGCCTCAAAAAGAATGGAAGAAGAGTAAGTTTTTAAAGAAACAGAGCATAGACAGTCAGATTAAAAGGAAGTCTTTAAAGAGACAGAGTATAGACAGATTAAAAGGAGTAAAAAATAATAAGCCATGAAAGTATGGAATTTACACAGAGAATTTGGATTATGTATATTGTATTTTCTTTTGTTTTTTTGACTGGAGAGAGACATTTGATTCTGGGAACTGCTAAGAAAGGTATCTTGACTTTAAAATATGGGCTTAAGGATTTGTTGCTTTGGAAAAGAGGTTCTGCTTTTATTTCCACAAAAGATGAGGACCTGTGGATTTCTTCTAGACTAATGTGGTGTGATGCACCAAGACCCCCCGAAGGTCACTGTGAATACCCTTAAAGAAACTTCGCCCAATAAACAGCAGGAAGTAGTATAGAGAACAATGCCCAAATTCCCAAAATTGTTTGCTGGAGGTTGTGTGGTCGAGGGGGAGGCTGCAGCAGTGCCAGGAGCATCGTCAACTATGGCAACAAGTGTTGAAGCCGAGGCAAGCTGGAGCTGCTCAGACTCTGCTGGGCTGCCCGTCTGTGAGTGGCATATGGAGAAGGAAGTGGAGGGGGAAGGAGAAGGCAATGGAGGGGTGAGGAGAAGGCAACATTCGGTTCTGGCTCTGCGGGCCCAGGGCAGTATAAGCAACAGGCTTTCCTATAATTGCCAAGCCATCCTAGAGGAGACTTTGGGATCACCGCAGGTGGCCACTATTGTCACCGCTGAAGCCTCCTCCATGGCAGCTGGAATTGCGATCAGCCAGATGGCTGCTGTGACTATCTTGTAGCCAGCATCAGCATTTAATATCATTCATGTGGAACATAGAATGAGCATGTTTGCTAGGGCATTTTCCAACTTATTGCTATCATATTTATGCCACACCCAGGCCATTTAAGAACATTAGTGCTAATTATATAGAAAGGGGGGAGATGTTGGGGATTGTGGACCCCCAGACCTTGAATTTCTTGTAAACAATTTGTTATGCTTGCAGCAGCTCTGAGCAAAACAACTTGTTTTCCTGTGTTTGCAGCTGATCTGAGCACAAGACCCTTAGGTGTTCCTAGTGGCAGGGAAGTGGTTTCTGGTGGGTTTGGTTGGGGCATGGCTATCAGTTAAGGATCCCTATATAAGCTGCCCCTGAACACAATAAAGGGGGCATTCTTGTTTCAAGGATGACCTGTGTCCCTGTGTCTCTGTCTATGTGAGTATGTGTTTAAATCTCCAGCCCCTTTCCTGGCTGGGGAACCGTAGCGCATAGCGCATAGAACAGGCATAGTGCGTTACAATGTACCTTTCCACTCAAGTCTCTCCAGTCCCCTGAAATTGGTAAAGTGATTTCAGATTTATGAGTGTTGTGTTCCAGTTTATGAGGGTTGTCCGTGAACAGTCTGACTCTGTTCCCAAGGATGAGAAGGCAGATGAGCAATACCAAGAAATGTGTGGATCTGAAAGGTGGCAACATTGTGACTAACACTACAGTAACCTGAGCAAAAAAAAAACCCAAAAAACAAAAATAAAAACAAAAACAAAACAACTACATGCCATTGTATTCTCATATGCTAAGTGTTCAGACCTAGCCTGTGGTGTGGCATTGAGCAATGATAAAAAGTACAACTGCTGGTACCCAGTTACTAAAATGAAATAGATTTCACTAGTTCCTGGTCATAGGCATAAATATGATACAGGAAACTGGATTTGAAAAAGTCTAGCCTGGCTGATTTCAGAATCTTTCCTTTATAGTTTACCAAAGGTCTGTAACCTCAGTGGGGCGGTATGAGAAATGAACCACGGGACAAGCACGGACAACTGAATCTGAGATGGGCTTCAGAGCTGACTGCCACGCTGAGATTTACCCTCCACCAGCTCCTGCCCAGGCCATTGTTAGAGCCCAATGATATTTGTCTTCCTTAATTCTTGCCTTAACTGATCAATTCTTTCCATCTTATAAACCACAAATGCCAGTCATTTACTCTCCCTCTCCTCCCGTCCCTTTCCCTCCCCTTCCCTACAAGTCCTCTGCCCCAGCCAGAGAAGAGTGCAAGGATGCTCTGCCAAAGATGCAAGACACAGCAAAGTCATCATGTATCTCTAGTCTCACTGATAAATACTCCTGCTGACTACCTACTGCTGTCTGAACAGAAAAGCATCTAAAGGCCTCTGAGGTCTGTCTGGGGTTCTCCCTTCTACCCCTGTTTCTTTGTCTATTAATATTCCACTCATAATCTATTCACTACCACTCAATGAATGACACTGTGTCAGTTCTCACGGAAGGGGGTCTTTTCCCCTATAAAGCTTCCTGTAGGGGGCTGCCTTTCCTGAGCCCCCACTGTGCTGTGAGGGTGATGTTATTTAACAGTAGCACCCCTGCTGTAGGTGACAACTCTCCTGTCAAATCTGTTTTTGTGTCTTTACTGGAATCAGAACATACATCTTGGAGCCATTGCCACTTGGTATGGTATCTCACTCAGTTCAGACACTTGCTCAATGGTTGCTGGCTAGACCCATCTGAAACTGTCCAGTGTTGTAATGAGTAGATGGTTTCTTTTCCATATTCCCCTGCTTATACACCAATCAGGGTTTCGGTTTCTTTTGTTTTATTTGTACTTGAGGCCTCACAGATGCTAGGCAAGTACTCTGCCACTGAGCCATATTCCCAGGCTGGAAGAGGTGTGTGTGTGTGTGTGTGTGTGTGTGTGTGTGTGTGTGTGTCTGTGTGATGCTGCACTGGTAATTTATTTGGGAATTTAGTATAATCTTTGGGAAACATTAGTCAATAGTCAGATCTAATAATAATTTAATAATTTAAAATTATTATTAAATCACTTAATGTGATTTAATAAGAATTAAATGATCCTATGTTTCTATGGCAGAGATAAAGCTTATCCTGCAGAAGATGGAACCTATCTTAATTTCCTATCCATATGACCCTCAGGTGTGACATCTATAGAGATGTGAAAGTCATATATCATATGAGGAAGGACTGTTTCTCTCCAAGTTGGTTTTAGAGAAGCCAGGAAACAGACTCCACTTGTTACCTCTGTCAGGGGTTATCTTGTCTGCAGAAAGCTACCTTGCTCAAGGTCATTGTCTGTCTGAGAATGATCCACAGCCAATGTCTTATCAGGAGCATGGACTTATCATCTCATTATATTCTGTGAAAAATCCCAGAAAAAACAAGGGCTGTTCTGAGAATGGGGGTACCAACACCATCACCATAAATTTCATCCACAGTACTTTGCTATAGGTGGGGTTGACAATAGGGCAGGGCATTGAAAGCCATAAGTATAGTCAAATCATTATTACTGTCAGATGGTAGCATTTAATTATCCAAATCCAGAAGCAATGAGTAGCAAGATTAGAATGGCAGGTAAGAAGGCCCTTTGTACAGAGTAAGAAAAATGGTCAATAGGAGATGATGTCCCCTGCTTAAAACACATGGAAACCACTAAGAACTGCCTTAATTCACAGCATTAGATGAAATTGAGAATGCATGATGTGGTAGCTGAAAACAATGGCCTCACTGAGAGAAATTCCCATTCTCCTGTAGTGTTCTGGGCTTGATCCAGTGTTTGTATCCAGAGCCCATTAAATAAAGGCAATCAATACGAAGAACCTGCAACAGAATAGGACGAGGCAGGGGAACTGCCCTGATGATGGGGCCCAGTGCTTTCCTCAAAAGGACCAGTAGACATTTACCCAAGGAACATTATATGGACTGAGTGAATATTCAAACTCATATCCATGCTGGAGGCCCAAAGTCATCATGGCCTTACGTTGGAGTATGACCAAGTGAAGAGATGGGATCTGATTAATGTCCAACTAACCATGTACCTACAACTTCGTTTCTTCTCCCAAACCCATATGAAACTGATCTTCCACGAAGTTACAATAATGAAACAAAAGCAATACTGGATTCTGTAGGTGTGTGGAAGGTTGGTTTCTTCCTGGGGCTTTTCCTTATCAAATCCCCATTTGGCTGATTGGTCTAGTTGTACAAAGGTCAGATGATACTTTGAGGGTAAAGGACTGCCACAAATGCATCTGCAACTACAGCTGCACCCCTTGCTGATTTGGTACCCTAAATACAATGGATTTACCTGGTTTCCACACATGGTTTGTACCCACACTGTGGTCATTCCTTTCTACCTCATCAATAAAGATCATAATCAGTTCATCTTTAGGTTCATTAGACAAAACTAAAGGCCTGAAACTGTGTCCAAGGGTGGTATTTATTCTCCCCTTCCTCTGCATTGCCAATGGAACAGTCCAAAGAGACCCGGGGATGTTTAATAGCCCACAAGGCATCAAGCTGATCTCGTTCATCAATCCTCATCAGACAAAGCAGACCGGAGGATCCTAAAGTTGCCACCCCATTAGAAACCTTGGCAAGGCCCATGCACAGATGCCACGGGGAGAGAGACCCTGCAGAGATTCTGGTCTCACCATATCAAATATTTAAGGGTCAGTAGTTCAAGACAATCCAGGATCCACTTTACTATTTTTCTCTAACTGCTGTACAAAAAAACAAAAACAAACAAACAAACAAACAAACAAAAAGCAGCTAACATTCCCATGTGGTTCTTGAGCCATAAATCTAAAACCAAGGTATTAACAGGGCCGTGTGTGCTCAGAAGACCCTCATATATGCTCATCTCTTGCCTTTTCTTGCTTCCAATGATTCTGACTTGTGGCCATATCACTACAATCCTTGCATCCTTGTCTACATTAGGACTTTGCTTTCTTCTGTTGTTAAATTTCTCCTTTGGCATCTTAAACTTTAGGTGTTTATATATATATGTGTGTAGGTATTTTCCCTGCATGTAGGCACAGGCACCATATGTGTTCTTGATATATAACGAGGCCCAAAGAAGTTTTGGCTACTCTAGAACTAGAGCTATGGACCACTGTGAGCTTTCAGGTGGGTGCTGGGAAGAGACCCCAAGTTCTCTCCAAGAATAGCAGGTGCTCTTAATCTCTGAGTCATCTCTCCAGCCCTTTAACTTTTCATTAGACTCATTGCCAGCCTGGGTAATCCGAGTTAATTTTTTATCTCAAAATCCTTAACTTAATTATGCCTGCAATGACCTTTTCCCCCCAGGGAACATTGCTAATATCTTTTGAGGATCCACCATTCATTTTTATAAAGGAATCCAAATAGCAAGTCAAACTACTCCATCGATCTTAGTATACATAGATTCATAGGCCGTAGTCTGGCTAAACAGATAGAGCAAATACAGGAGGACAGAAAGAGCTTGTGGGGTTGACGCCTAAGGGCGGGCATGTGTGTGTTTGGGGGTGTTGTGAAAAGAGCCCTTCATCTAGACCATGATGCACTGTAACTCCAGCTCCAAGCCACAATAAGCCTTTCGCCTTTGAGTTGTTTTGGTCAGGTATTTTGTTGTAGCAACATATGAAATAACTAAGACAGCTTGTCATAGCCCAGTGCTGACACATGAAACAAGCATGTTGACAGACATAGAGAGTCTAGAGACTGACCTAACAATAGGATTACTCTTTGACCAAGTCTGGTGTTGTCGTTGAGTATCTACATCAGAAGCAGAGAAATACTGCACCTTCCCCTGGAAGATCAGCGGGTGCAGTCGGTCCTGCCAATGCTAGTGACTTTCTCAGAAAGACTGACCGACATTTCAAAGTATAGAATGAAGGTCTCATCACCACTCTTTGAAGGCTTATAGAGGTTTGGGTCTGTTGGCAACAGTAGAGGCCCAATTGAGCCCACCGAACAGCAGAACTGGGAGGCAGGAAGTGGGTCAATCATGGCAGAGGTGCTGCTGGTAGATACCACACCATCAATGCATCTTCCCTGATAAAGTTCTTAAAGAGTAGATACAGAGCCTCAGCTGTTGGCGAGAGAGGCAGCACATCCATTAAAATGCCCAGGAATCTCAGCTAGGCCTCTACGCTTATAGCGTCTGCATCCACAAATAAAACCTACCCAGGACAGAACTGTCCACAAATCTGTGTTAAATATGTATCTGCTTTGTGTTCTCACTGTTCCCCAGGCAGTATAACAATTTATAGCATTGGTTATTAAGTATAATCGAGAGGTGATTTAAAGTATAGCGAGGGTGTGCACAGGTTTATGTATCTTTTGTTAGGACTTGGTTTTGGTATCCTATCCTCAAGGATCCTGTGAGCATATCAGAGGAGAATTGTGTTTCCAGCCATCACTATATCCTGTGTATGCTATCAGTCACACAGTACCGTTACAGTCATTTGAGATGTTCACCAACTCAAAAGGAAAATTGTCTCCTATATGCTTTTCTTTAAAAAAATAGCTTTAGAAAAGGGAGTGGTGAATCATCAAAAATATGATATTCATTAAGATTATAGTTAAGCAGAAGGCAGTCAGGAGGGTGTCATGTGATGCCAAGGGGAGACCTGGTATAATACCATGCCTTGTGTCCAGGCCTCTGCCTGACCAGACGCTGCCACAGGGAAGATCTTCAGACAAAGGAACAGATACTTTCAGTGTGCCCACCTTTTTACTGGGGAAGAATCTGGGCTTGGAATAGTCATCATATCAAATAGAAGTGACAGCCAAGACATTAAGAAGACCAAGCTGTGTGGGAAAATAAGCCCAACTGCAGTGTCTTCCTGAACTGTGAGAGACTGGAAAAGTCACAAGAACAGACATTGCATTTTTAAAAAAAAAATCAAAGTACAGTTTAAATAATGCCAAGTTGTAAGGATGGTGGTACAGTCAGTGTGCACAAATAAGGTGGAGAAGGGAGAGGAAAGAGGGGCATTCTTCTCACATGTCCAAGCATTACCAGTGACATGGTGTGTCAGCTCTGACGTTGGCGTGGTACCAAGGATGCTGTGGTGTTTACCCCAGAGGTCTTGTTCAGTATTAGTGTCTTTTTCTGCTTTTGTCTCCTTTCTAACTGTAAGATAAATTTCCCCATTCTCATTTGACCAGGCAGTGCTGTATTTCCCTTGAGAAACACTTGTTAGTGTTAGTTTCAGTTTTCCTGAACACCATGAATCTCACATCGTCAGTTATCACTTCTGCCCCAAATGCCAACACATGCAAACGTGGCTGTATGCTGGAATTTTTGTTCACCAGGGCAGAATGCACTGACGCTCATCTTGCAGACTAACTTCATCCCAATTCATTAATTTTCCTGACCCTCACTTCCTTACTCTCTGCATAATTTCTCCATTTAAAATTCTAATAATGACTATATTTCTTAAGTTCCCTTCAATTATTTTGTTTTTGAAAGAACGAAGCTAACAAACAAATGTATAAATAGATGGGGTGTTGAACCATTAATAAATCTCTGGATTCATCTTTTCTAATTGCTTCTCCTGTTTATCCTGGGTTGCCACCATGCCTTCCTACTGGAGCATAAATTTACAAACATCATGCAAATGCATTATTTGTAATAAAACTGACTAATGAGCATTAAAAGCCAATTATTTCTATACATCTGCTGGCTATGGCTGGCAATAACTATGCATCTTTTGGATTTGTGGCTGTGTTTGCCTTAGTAAGATTTTAATCACTCATTAATTTATGGATTGCAATATGCAACATGGGCACCCACAGTCCCCAGTCTGCCTCAGATGTATAAATGAGAAAGCAAGGGAACCTCAAAGTATGACAACACAGCCTTTTTTTCTGAGCCATTTCTTCATGTCACTGTCAACTGGAGAATCAGAGATGGGATCAGACAAAACCTCCGCAAAACACGTAGCATGCAGGTGATTTTGTATTCTGTTGATTAATCACTTTACTATTTATTATAGGAACATACTGTGGTGAGTTATATTGATTGACAGCTCTACAGGATCTAGAATCACCAAGCAGACGTGCCTCTGGCCCTTATCTGGATTAGCTTAATTGAGGTAAACAGATCCACCTTACCTGTGGGAAGATCCACCTTACCTGTGGGAAGATCCACCTTAACTGTGGGAGTCACCCTTGCACTCCATAGAACAGGGTGGGGTTCCAGAATGAATGAAAGGGAGAACAACAAGCCGAGACCCCACAGTCATCTCTCTGCTTCCTGACATGACAGAGTTGATGTGTGCTGGAACTGGGAGCCATGGCAAACCCTCTCTCCCTTAAGTTGCTTCTGTTGGTGAATTTCATCACAGCAAGCAGACAAGTAGCTAAGGAAACCACTACTATTTATGTCACTCTGGATTTTCTTAGTTGACTTCCGAGGAGCCTCCATCTTTCCTGAGGCAAGGTGCTCATGGAAAGCACAGGCTTTTACATTCAGATGGAAGCGAGTTAGACCCTGATGTCATCCAGTTCTTACTTGTGATAGAATCATAGACAGGTGTTGTTGGGGCTTCTGTCCTGCCCAGTTCCACAGTCATTAAGTCCCGAAGAAACCACACAGAGGTCTTCATTAGTTATAAACTGATTGGCCCATTAGCTCAGGCTTCTTATTAACTCTTATAACTTATATTAACCCATTATTCTTGTCTGTGTTAGCCACGTGACTCAGTACCTTATTCAGTGAGGCAGTCACATCTTGCTTTTTCTGTGGCTGGGTTAGGACTGCAGACCAAGCTTTCCTCTTCCCAGAATTCTCCTGTTCTTGTCGCCCTGCCTTTACTTCCTGCCTGGTTGTCTTGCCTATACTTCCTGCCTGGCTACTTGCTAATCAGCATTTATTTAAAATATAATTGACAAAATACAGACCATTGTCCCACACCAGACAGGTACCACAGTGCACAGTGTCTTTATCCCCATACCTGCCAGTGAACATGTATCAAATGATAAAAGCATGCGATTATGAGTAGAGAGGAATTACATAAATGACAGTCTCGTCTCTGAGAGAGTCACCCTTAACTATGGCAACAAGTATTTTCGAGAAAAGGTCAGTGACAGACTTCCCAACTGTGCTGAGAAATCCCATTCTAACCAAGAAAGGCAGAGTGTCTCTGACACCCTCTTAAAGACACACAACTGTGTGACTGAACATAATGTCCTCAGGTATGTGTGGAGGTCACATGATCTCCCTTCTCATGGGCTTCCAAATTTCCTTTCCCTTTGGCACACTGCCTGCTTCCTGCCCATCTGTCCTTGACCTCAGTGAGTCCAGGTGCAGAAGCAACACCACTGGATGGAATGAATACTTCCTGTAGTAAATCCATCGTGGGCCAGCGGAGAATGAGAGGAAGGGCTGCTCGGGGAAGGTATTTTTACCTGCCCACACTTACATAAGCAAGGAAAATGCAGGCTGTTTCAAATATATAGAAGTTAGGGTGCAAAATCATAAAAACTTATCCAAGAGTAAGAGGTCAACATTAAGATGAGGGAGATGATTGCTTCTGCAAATTATTGTGAAATGAAGGTCTGCCACTCACTAGGCATTTAGCTCACGACACAGTTTAAGATTTAAGGGTGACAAGGAACACCTAGGTGAACGATAAGAGATCAAAGTGGGGGCACACTTTCCAACTGGGCTCAGGCCAGATTCATCCAGATGGCAGCGTGTGTGCAAAGACGTAGCAGACATAGCGCAAGACAGTAGGAGCCTCCTGGGTTGCAGGAGAGCGTTCTGACCCCCTGCAAAGCTGGAATTTAGCAATAATAAGTGGAGTGAAAAACAAGGCATGCAGCATAATAAACAACCAGAATCCATGTGCTTTGTGTCCTTGTTCATGAAAAAATATTATCACAGAAAGTTATACGGAGTTTGCATTAATCCAGAGGTAGGCAAGGCTTTAAAGGAGCTGGCAGAGTTGGGAGAAAAAAATGCATTTGAGCCTTAATATAAAAGCTAGAGTTAAAATACAGACTGCTGGCAGTTAAAATACACACTGCTGACAGTAGAAGGTGAACTGACAGGAACTGAATAAATGATATGGTATAAAGGTCAGCAAACAGAGTCCCAAGGTCCAAATCTTTGGGACATGCCTGTTCTTATATTGGTCGTGAGATCAGAACGGCTTTTATTTTTTTAAGTGGCTAGGAAGGGGAAAAAAAGGATAAAATTTTACAACTTAGGAAAGTTACGTGAAAACCAGATTCCAATGTCATTCACAGTGTTTTGCTAGACTAAGGCTTCCCTTTCCTTGTTTACAGATTAGCTAAAGCTAATTTGAGAAGATGATAGCAGACTCTGTGTGGCCACAAACCTTCACATCCTTGCATCTGCTTTTCAGAGAAGATGGAAGGCATGTCAGCTTCAGATGTAGGGGACTCAACACCCCTCCCCCCGTGTGTGTGTATGTGTCCGTTCCTTCCTTCTCCCCACCCCCATGCATGTATGTTCCTGCAACTTTACTTTGGAAAGTATGAATGGAGCCTGCATTATCTATAGCTCTCTTATTTGGACATAGATGGTCTATCCAACACATGATGGATAGACAGCCCCTCCTTCTGCATGAACTAGAGCTGGCAACTACTACCTTTTCAGGATCTTAATATTTATCCGCCCACTGGTATACAGATATATTTATCCATGCCATGTAAAATCCCGTTACCTTACTACTGTATAAAAGGGTAGCTAGGAAAATCTCTGTCATTTTCTGGGGATTTCAGAGATGCTCCTCAAGTATCTGCAGGGATGAATGTAGGAAATGTTGGTCTCAGAGGCCCAAGCAAGTTTTCCAGTGCTGAATGGCACCTTTGTGACAGTCTCCTGCCTCCCCTGCCACAGGAGGACTTCTGTGGGCCTGAAGGAGTTCAGGCTTTATAGCGTGTTTGGCTAATGTGAGAATCAAAGGCCTCCCAGGTGTTAACAGTGGCAGCGGTGTGGAAAGCCCAGGGTGACACAGCCTGGTTCTGGCTTGTGTTGGTTTGATTGCCTTTTTTGGCATTAGCTAACTCTCAATTTCCTTTCACCTTTGGATGAAATGAACTGGGGGAGCTGAGGCAAAGTTTCCTAGGGATTAGGACGTAAACCTGATCTTCCTGTAGCCTGGATCCTTGGCTCGGAAATTAGCTGGCTGTGCAAGGGGAGTGAAGGAGATGGAGAAGCATTCGCTCTCAGGAAACCACAGCACTCTTCCTGCTTATGAAATGCTGAAGAAAAAATCACGTTCTGCAGAGTTTGCTAATTACAAACAAGAGTTTGTCTCTCCTCATCCACGGTAATTAAGGCTTTGCCTTGAGCCACCTATACCGTGTAGTGCCCGAATGGCTTCCTCTGCCATGATACCGCCAATCTGCAAGTTAAGGGCTCTACTGGGTATGCTGGGGTCCACCCTCCCCAATTCTCACCTCCAGACCAAACCTGTTTACTTCTCTAAAACAAGCAAACAAACAAAATAAAATCACCAAAATAATCACTTCACTTTACTCTTTGAGACAGGGTCTCCCATTGAACCTGAAGCTGTTTCAGATTTCAGACAGCATGGACAGACTGCAAGCCTGCACTCTGCCTGCCTCTGCTCCACCTCTAGGAAATTAGGGTCACAAGTGTCTGCGCTTGGATTCTTTTTTTTAATTGATTTTTATTGCGCTCTACATTTTTCTCTGCTCCCCTCCCTGCCTCTCCTCTCCCCTTTCAAACCTCCTCCAAGGTCCCCATGCTCCCAATTTACTCAGGAGATCTTCTCTTCTACTTCCCATGTAGATTAGATCCATGTAAGTGTCTCTTAGTGTCCTCATTGTTGTCTAAGTTCTCTGCACTTGGATTTTAAGTGGATTTTGAGCATCACATTCAGATCTTCTGTTTCTATCCTTTATTCCCCGCCCTAGCTCTCCAGAGGGACAGCATTAATATTTCTACTGTTACATTCACAAGCATCACTGCTGTAGAGGATACCTGCTTAGTGACATGGAAATACCACTAACAGTGGATGCTTCAAGAGTAGAGACCCAAAAGAGACAGCCTACTGTTCCTCTGACTCTCACTGTGCCCCACTCACAGAAGGCAGACAAAGGCCACCATGTTTCTCTACCAGTTGCCTATCAAGATGGAAATGGTCACTGATTTATTTTTTTCCCCAGTTAATAGCATTTCATACAAAATAAGCTCAAAGAGGTCTGGGTTCTAGCTCCCAAACTATATTAGAGACAAACCCTAAGCCAGACAGCCAGGTTTCCAAGTACCTCTGACTTGCAAGCAGGGACTCAATAGCTGTGGCATGCCGCTCTCATCCGCAGGTCAGCTCTTCGCTCGCTTGTTTATGGAGAGAAGCCAGATGTCCTTGGCAAGTGGGCACTTGACATTCGAAACATAGGCTCCAGCCTGGCTTTGTTTCCTCTGCTCGAGACCAGGGCCTCTCCGTTTCTATCTGCAAAGTACAAACAAGCCTTCTGCCATGTGTGTCAAGTGTTATTGAAAGCCAGCAGCGGGGCAAACTGCAAAACCCTTCAAGCGGGGGTGGGGGGGGGGGGGCAGTGAAAGCGACTTCACCGCTTTTCAAAAAATGGACCCTTGCATTTGATTCAAAAAACAAACAAGTGTGGAAAAGCGGGCTGGCACAATCATTAGTCTCCATTCTTTGCCAAGACTAGGGCAATTGTTCTATTTTAATTGCTTGATTGTGAAAATCATGGATGCTGAAATAAACAAAAGAAGAGACAAGGAAGCCTGGGACTCTCCTGGGGTGGTCTTAATCAAATCTGATGGGAGCATCGAAGTTTTACCTGAGGAATGATGTATTGAACTAGAGACACTGTGCTCAGAAGGTGAAATGTCTTCCACGGGCTCATGCATTTGTGGACTCCCACCCTGGCCGAGAGTGACATTTTCGGAGGTTGTGGGGCCTTTAGGAAGAGGTGCCTAACTAGAGAACAGTGTCACAGGAGAGCAGGCCTTGGTGCTTAGGCAGCAGCCCTGCATCTGGCTCTCTCTGCTTCCTGGTCTGTACAGATGGAGGAGGCGAAGCTCTCCGCCTCATTCTCACACTGCCTGTTGCCATGCCTTCCCCAAGGAAGGACTATATCTCCTCAAAGAGTGAGCCAAAATCCATTCCTCCTCCTTGGAGCCCATTGGTCAGGGATTTTTGTCACAGAGACAGAACTTCCTAATAAAAGCAGGTAAGTACTAGAATGAAGCCGGGGAAGGCTGGTAAACAGCTGCTGCACAGGGACAGAGCACAACACAGTGTATAAAGGAGTCAGAAATAAAACCATGGTGGCTGTGGATAAAAAAAAATAAAGGAATGAGAGGTTGAATGTGGGTTTTCTCACATATTTTAATTTGAGCTAACAATTTTTTTGTTGCTTGTTATTGCACTATACATTTTTCTCTGCTCCCCTTCCTCCCTCCTCTCTCTCCTTCTACCCTCTCTCATGACCCCCACGCTCCCAATTTACTCATTTTTTTTTCTCCCTACTATGTAGATCCAACTATGTCTCTCTTAGGGAACTCTTTGTTGTCTAGGTTCTCTTGGGTTGTGGCCTGTTGGCTGGTTTTTCTTTGCTTTATGTCTAAAAGCCACTTATGAGTGAGTACATATGATATTTGCCTTTCTGGGTCTGGGTTACCTCACTTAATATGTTTCTTTCTAGATCCATCCATTTGCCTGCAAATTTCAAGATGTCATCATATTTTACCACTGAGTAGTACTCCATTGTGAAAATGTACCACATTTTCTTTATCTGTTCTTTGGTTGAGGGGCAACTAGGCTGTTTGAAAGTTCTGGATATTATGAATACTGCTGCTATGAACATAGTTGATCATATGCGCTTGTGATATGATTGAGCATCCTTTGGGTATATACCCAAAAGTGATATTCTGGGTCTTGAGGTAGATTATTTCCTAATTTTCTGAGAAATTGCCATACTGATTTTCAAAATGGTTGTGCGAGTTTGCACTACCACCAGCAATGGAGGAATGTTCCCCTTACCCCACATCCTCTCTAGCATAAGCTGTCATCAGTGTTTTTGATCTTGGCCATTCTTGCAGGTGTAAGATGGAATCTCAGTTGTTCTGATTTGCATTTCTCTGATGGCTAAGGATGTTGTTGAGCATTTCCTTAGGTGTCTTTCAGCCATTTGAGATTTGTCTGTTGAGAGTTCTCTGTCTGAGTTTCTCAAGAGAAAATGAAAACTTCCCTCAAAGATGTAGAGGAAAATATTACATAGGCTGACAATTTTTATATTTGAGGACAGATCATAAATGAAAAACTCTGAAATTGTGAGGACACAAGATCCGACAGGCAATCTTTCCACCATGTTATAGACTGGAACATTTTATCTCCTTAGGGAAAGAAGATTTGAGCCAGCTTTCTAGGAGCATCATGGTCCCTGGCCCAGTATAGTCAGAAGAGTTTAACCTGCTGTCTCAAAACAGCAATGATAATCACATGTTCACCAATTGACCTGCGTGTGTCTCTCGATCTGCCAGAATCTTCCCCGGTTTTTCTCATCAGTTCTCAACCCTAAGGAGTTTTGTATCTCATCATAATGTGGATCATTAAAGTTTTCAATGTCACATCCACCCGTAGACCATTATTCTAAAAGTTTAGTCACCAGCACCAGTACCCACACTGTTGGGAAGTGAGGGCCCCTTTGATATATGAAGGAAGTTAGATCTTTAGATCTTTGAAAAGACTACTGGAATCCTCTCTTTGCCTCTCAGTTATCATAAACAAAGGTGTCTTCTGACATGTTCATTCACCATAAGGGGTTACCTTACCACAGGCCCAAAGCAATGGTGTCAACTGACAGTGAACTTAAACAACTTGCCCAAATAAATCACCTCTGTTAGTTGGCTTGCATATATATATATATATATATATATATATATATATATATATATATATATACGCATATATACACATATATATATGTATATATATATACACATATGTATGCATATATTTCAAGGCAAAGACCAGCTAAAGGATTTGAGTTTGTCCATCTTTCAGATCCAAAGCTGGCCTGAAAGGAAGACACGCCTCATCACCTTCCGTCTCAGTCAATTATCAGGCTTTCCATGAGAGGCCATGCACTGTTGATGGAGTCACAGACACAGAGTGTAAGTACTGTCCCTGACCCTTGGTGGATAACAGAGGGGGACATGTACAGTGTCCCTTAACCTCTCATAGCTTCAGTTTCCTCCTTGCCACAAGACTCAATGGATGCTGTGAATACTGACCTAACACGGACATGGAACAGAACTTGGCGCTGAGGTGCTGTCCAATAGAGGGTGTCATTCTGACTAACTTCCATGCCTTGCTGTCTGCAGGGAAGGGCCTCTAGGGAGAGAATGGAAGGGCCTGTGTAGCACGGACATCCCCAGGCTGGACTGTCTCTAACCACTGCTGGATTGATAGACTTTTGTTTCCGTGGGCCTTCCAGTATTGATTGGCTTTGCGCAACCGGGTAATTAGTGTTTTCCTCCTATGTCTGTACCCAAAGGTGGTTACTTTTTAGAAAGAACGTCCCAAATAAATGATCAATTAAGACTCCACAATGTATCACTCTTGCAAGCCACTTATTACTCAAGTAGGAAACCGAAGTGTTCATGCTGGGTTTTGTTAAGTCATGGCACACAGAACCCATTAATTTCTCCGTCAAGTCTCAAAGCAGATCATTTCTTCATCAGTAATGTGCTTGGACTGTGGTGGGTGCTGGGGAAGGCAAAGCGAGAAAGGGAGGCATCTTAAGTGTAGAGATCGTTGAATGACAAACACTCTTACGTTTAAATTTGCCCCACATGCGTGGAAGGCAGATGCTGTTATTGTCTCTGTCCATAATGGGAAACAGGAGGCTCATGCTTTTGTGGATTTTATGTATAATGGAAAATGTCACAGGACCAGGACTACTGAAGCTTGGATCTGGAGCCCAATATAGTTGGTTGAGAGGTGTCTTTCTCTCCACTCATTCATGTTGTCTCTCCAAAGGGTGATGAAAAGTAGCCCATGTCTTACACGACTTCGGTTTTAGTCAGCTAAGAAAAATGCAGACAAAGCAGACATGGTCCCAGGCCGAGCTGCTCTGTTTTGAGTCCTAATGCTGAAAGATGAAGGAAGATGGATGGATAGAAGACATGGTTTAGGCAGATGATAGGTGGGCTCATTTTCTGAAAAGCAAACTGGTGTGAGAAGGTGAGCTGGGAGCTTGTGGGAGGTTAGGAATGCTGCCTGACTAGGAAGTATGTCAACCCAAGTTGGGCCAGTTCGAAAACTGAAGCAGGTACTCAGGAACTGGCATGTAACTTGGTCACCTAGTAATGGTCCCAGCTGCTGAACTTTTAAGGATCTGCGTTTTGTTCTCCACAGCCCACATGCTGGAGGGAAGATAGTCAACTCTACCTTCTAGGCTGTCCTCTTATCTCCACTCACAAGCTATGGCACATGTGTATACAAACATGTGTATATGCTCGAACACACACACACACAGAGAGAGAAAGAGACAGACAGACAGACAGACAGAGGGAGAGAGGGAGGGAGGGAGAGAGAAAGAGAGAGAGTAAACAGAGTAACTTTAAAAAATATTTTAAAGGCACTTGTGGCTGCTTAATGCACCCAAAGGCCAAATGAAGAGCTTTACTGTTTGGCTTTTGTGTGGCTAGAGTGTGTGGGTAGTGATAAAACCCAGGATGTCTACACACTAGACATATTCCTCAACCTCCACATTCAAAGTACTAAAGATGAGAACTGGGGATCCCATTATTAGCACACTAGACCTCACGCACATCAGCGATTCTCTCATTGGCATGGACATTAGGTTTGCATAGGTCATAACATCTGCGATTGACACCTTAAACATCCTGCTCATGGGGTATAAATTTTATTCATGCCTTAAAAAGTCTTCAGAGATGAATCTAACATCCTGGCAGACTTGGAAATCACTGGAGTGGAACATTCTCTTATTTTCCATAGAGCTCATTGGCTCAGTCACAATTTAAAGATGACTCACACGGTATCACCTTTCTCTTTTACCTCTTTCAGTTTCAATGACCTTTTTTTCTACCCCATCTCCATCTCCCTTTCTCTCAGTCATTTATGCCCAGCTAGGACATGGTAATTCAACCTAAGGTACCAACTCCTGGGATTTTCTTACTGTTAAAAATAGGCGTCAGTGGCTTTACAACAAGGTCATGGGGGAATCTGTGGAGTCCATAGGAGCTCATATAGGAAGTTTAAAGCAGCTGCAGTGGATACACAAACCTACACAGGGAGCTGACACCCACTGGGATATCTCCTGGAATGAAGCCTCACTGACCATGACAGTCCCCAGGTCCAAAGAGATGTTAGGCAAGTGATCCGTCCTTTGCTCCTCTACTCCCAGGGTCTACCCCAACCCCGGAGAGCCACCACATACTCAGCTTGCCATGCGCCACGATGCTAGCTCTAGCCCTTCGATCCTTGCCTTCCAGTTGGGTGGGAGAACATACGGCCACCGCTGTGGGACCCTGAACACACAGAGAAAGGGAAAATGTATTTTTCCCTTAATCTGGAGCAAGATCAAGCTCCAGATTCAAGATTTCCTGTGGCGTATAAAGACTAAATAAAGGCTATGATCGCATAGCCAAACACTAGGAGAGAGACCACCCAGGAGGGGGCTACTGAGCCAGGGTGAAGAGAGGCCAAGAAGGGGGCATGAAACATGTGGGGAAATCATTGAGGGAGGCTTGTGCATGCACGTGAATCTCAGCCCGGGTTTAAGTTCTCTGTGTACAATTCAGTGAACTGACTTCCTCCCAGATTTCCTCCTTTTCTGGCAGATAATGACAGTGAGCCTCACTCCACAGACCCAAACAGCACATGTGTGTATTAGACATGGGTTTACTGCTTGTGGTGGGGAGTGCTGCCTCCTTTTGGCTTTTCAGTTACTTCTGGCCAGTCTGTGATGGACAGTGTCAGCCCCGGATCAGCCAGCTCTGTCCTGGCAGGCGTTCTCCCATGCCTGATTTCAACCAGTGGCCAAGGTTACACATCATTGGTCCACGTGGCATGGTTAACAGGCCCTGGTTTATGGTTTCCCAAGAGTAGGTGGAAGAACGTCTAGAGTTGTTTTTCTTTGATTTCCTGTCTCGTATTTCTCCTGGAAAACTTTCTCAAACAGATTTTGTGTGGAATCCAAAGCCAGAAGCATCTGGTTTGTTCTGGTTCCTGACTCTGCTTTCACCCAATGTTCAGTTCTATGCTTTTAACTACAGGAGTCCCAGTAATGCTTATGTCTTTGCCTGAAACAGCCCTAAAGGACACTGGCAATTTCCTCCTTGACTACAGTTTTGTGACCGTTTTATGAGCAGTTCTAAGGATTTGAGCAAACTTTGGAAGGTAACTTTGATTGGATGCCTACTGATGTCATTCTAGATACGATCCAATGTTCTTCTCCATTGCATGAGATAAAGGTCTTGATTACTATTGCTGTGCCTACCTCATAGATGAAAAATCTTCAGGTCTACTGTTAAGGTCGAAGTTTTTCACTTTCAATCCCCTAGTCCTTGGACCAAGTGATGAGAAATGGCCGCCTTCCTGGTTGACCCCACCTTCTACCTGTGGAACAGTTTTGACCACTCTTTTTTTACCCCTGTGTGTTTCCTAGCACTGATGACACAGAAAGCACCAGTTTTACTTTCCTTCTTAGTCATCTAAATAATTTGAAGAAAACTGCTTGTGTTGCATGAGAAATCAGTCCAGTAAGTTCTACATGGTGAGGGTAGAAACGTTTGAATACCCCTCCAACCACAACACACACACACACCAGGTACGTTAAAAAAATAAAAACCAGGAAAGTATAAGCCTCTCAGGTGTATGACACATTTAAACTACAAACGACTCTCTATCAGTCTACAGAAAATTAGGCAAACAAATACACTAAATACATTCAATGGTAGATAGTGGCAGAGTGTCTACGTTAGGACAATTTGTGCAGGGCAAATTGTACTGCTCTTTCACAGGGGACATATCTTCCATATGCCTGCCCCATAAACAGCAATGCACTACCTCTTTTCCTAGAGTCTGCCCTTGTCTCCTTGTGTAGGGGTTGAGTTGCAGAATTTCAAAACTCATTTTCTGAATCCCGAATCTCCAGGATCTTAGCCTGGGAGCACAGTTGGAAATAGGACCTTTAAGCAGCCGTTGAGAGAAAATGAAGTCATTCATATTGGATCTAATCCCAGGGCTGATGTTCTTTTAAGGACATCTTACACCCACAAAGGAAACCTGGGGACACAAGAGACACCAGGCATTTGTGTGCGCAGGAGAAGGGTCACAGAGGACGCTGATAAAACAGCCAAGGAGTGCCCTCAGGCTCCTTCAGCTTGGACTTCTGCCCTCCGGAACTGGAAGAAAAAGAAAATCTGATGTCTAAGACACAGTCTGTGATTTTTTTTTTTTAAATAGAAACCTGAATGCACTCATACATCCTCCAGACAAACTTTCTCCCTACCCCAAGTAGAAGTAATTTGTCTTCCATCGAATACACATATTATTATACTCAGAAATATTTGCCTCTTCTTCTGTAAGAAAAATAATTCAGTAGCTGTGTGGTATTGACCAAGTTACCACCCTGGATCCATCTGCCTTCACATCCCTAGCTCTGGGATTACAGGTGTGAGCCACTGCGCCCAGCTCTCCAATGAAGATCCAACAGGTAGTTCTCTTATTTGCAGCAAGCACTTTACCCCTGGACCATCTTCCCAGCCCCTTTGTTGTTATCTCTATGCAGTTCTTACTCTAAGGGACACAAAATATATCTATTTTATTTTCCTTTTTATTCATTAATATGAAGAAACTGCCTCTTGCTTGGAGAACCAGACTCCTGGGTTCCCCTGGCATCTTGTCTTAACTTCAGTTGCTTATTGGAATCCCATCGGATCTTTTCCACTGAAGATCAATTATATGTGTTTCCCAGGAAGATACTAAAGCCTGGTTCTCTTGTCAAAGAAGCCCAGATAACTCTGTTGTACTCCCAAAGGAGAGAAAACTGCTCCTCTGGCAGGTGAGAAAATGGACAGATGCAAGGCTATCAGGAGGCCTTATAACCCATCGCTGATGTCACTCTGATATCCTAACACCAAAGGATTTCACACATGGAAAAACCATGTGTGAGCTTCTATCAAAGATGCCCTCCCTCCATTTTAAGTTTTAAGCACATGGGTTTAGGAGACAATTTAAACCATCTCTTTTCTATTTAGGGACACTGAAGTCATAATTAGAGTGCTCTTCTGTAATAAATTGGTTGATGGCCAGGATTCCATATGTAAAGACTTGGATGGTCAATCTGGAAGTTGGGGGCATGGATAGAAAGTCAGCTCTGAAATCCCATAGCATCTGGAGGGTCCCAAACACATATCCCATGGATAGAATATCCCTCCAGCAACTGGATTATTTATTTTTGACAGAAGATAATTGTATTTGAGAAAGGAAAAGACTGGGGAGACTTTATCAGTTCCCTGTGTTCCTATGATCCCCTCTACACTGGGATCATACATCTCTCTGTGTCTGTCTTTGTGTCTCTGTCTGTATCTCTGTCTATCTCTGTGTCTCTGTATCTCTCTCTGTGTGTCTTTGTATCTGTTTGTCTTTCTGTCTGACTCTATCTCTGCCTCTGTGTGTGTGTTTGAAGGCTTTGATTCATTCTTTTGCCAAACCTATAGTAATTTGTAGCAGGAACAATCTTATAGAGACACAAACAAAAATGTCTAGTTCTGGCAAGATCTGAGTTGAAGGAGCAGATTTTGCAGAATGGACCAAATGCTCGAATATGAGAATCACTTCCTGGCAATCATGGAAGTCTGTACTAAGTAAACATCTACTCAGGACCCAGGTGGTATAGATGGAGACAGAGAAGCTGAGGAAAGAGACAGTGCCTAAGTCAGGATCACCAAGGAATGTTTCTGTTCCTAAGACAGATCAAATCTCTTGCTTCCTGGGTTTTTCTAACCTATCACCCCACCCCCCAGGAAAGGCTAAGTAAACAGAGTTGAAACATGGACATGCTTTCCTGCCCTGCACCGCAGCAGGGTGGCCCTGGAGAGCCATTAGCACTGGACATCCAGAATGGCTGTCAGGAAGTAGATGGCACAGTTTTTTCAAAGGCCAGAGAGAGTCATTGAAGACTCTGAGTTCAATATGGATTAGGAAGTGATACAGGTAACTGGGATAAGGAGACCATTCGGAGCCCGCTTCAAGTCTAGGCAAGAATGCAAGGTGTGACTCAAGCCAGGCTCTGGGTGACAGAGCTAGGCAAGCCTTGTTGAGGTGTGCTTCCCAACCCAGACCACCTATACATCCGACTGTGCATCGTACTGACACAGGAAGACGGTAAAGATGGCACTGGTTCCCAGATTCCACCTCCCTGCTCATTCTGCTTATTTTCTGGTTTATTTTAGAAATTGGGCCTCATAGTGCTGAGATACACTATAGTTTGTTCTCATTCAAGCCATCTTCTCTTTCCACTTCCCCATCTTACTGGTTCCCCCATATATCACCACATTTTTGCTTTAATAATACATGTCCCGCATTTTCTGTTCCTGTCTACCCTGCTCCTTCCAATTACAACTTTCTTCACCTGCTGATATACACACACACACATACACACACATATACATACACACATACACACATACACACACATACACACACATACACACATATACACATACACACATACACACACATACACACATATACACATACACACATGCATACATACATATATACACACATACACACATATACACACATACAGACACATATACATACACACACATACATGTACACACATATACGCACACATACGTACACACACATACACACAGATGGGGAGAGGGAGAAAGGGTGAGGGAAGAATGGAGGGAAAGAAATACTATGTGTTACAATTCTAATTAATCAAAACAGAACCCAGACAATTTTTTTAAATGAAGATTTCTTGGTAACCAAATTGCAAGTCTGTGGAGACACTGCAGAGTCAGGGCCAGTCTTCTGAAGTAGAGGTCAGAATGACCAGCAGAGAGTCTGAAGGTGACACAGAGTGACAGAAGAGACAGAGACTACTTTCATAAGGATGAGGGGTAGAAGTGCCAGACATGGAAGGCTTTGGAAATGGGGCACCCTTGCTGGAGATGTGGAGAACCCAGGATTTGAGGCTGGCTGACCAGGACGAAGATGAGTTTTTACTTAGGTGTGCTGGAGGAGTTACTGAAGCAATGGGTATTAACAGCAGTTGATTGACAGGAGAGGGCAGGTGATTGTCCCATGTTAGAGATAACAGCACAGTAATAGTCTTGAATGCAACCAGGGGCAAACAAAGAGTCTTTTAGCTAAGATAAAGTAGCTCCCAAGCCACTTGGAGCATTGGGACGGGGGGCCCACTCTTTCACCCTCCACAAGGTGATGATGCTAGGGCCTTCTTTAGCACATTCTAGCATCCTGTATCCCTAAAGTCCATTCTCACCAAGTTAGCTGTGGTACAGGACATGGAAGTTTACTGGAACATGACATCTAAGAAAGCCTGACTTAATCCTGGCTTCTGTGGCATGAGGGAAGGTGAAGAAGAAAGGAAGGAAGATATGGAAGTGAGATACATGGAACTCCATGAGGCCTTCCTTTGTTTGTGGGTGGTTGTGAACAGGGATGGAAATAGATAGTTAGAAATATCAAGGCTGGAAGATATAAGCAGAGCCTCAGGTGTTTCTCTGAACTAGGCAGACAGCTCAGTCTTGTGTCTTGCCCTCACTATCACCAAACACAGCTGAAGCCAGACCACCATGATGGCTGCTCTAGGACTGGTCATCTACATTGTGCTAGTAAGGATTGCAGTGCTGTGCATAAGACCCAAGGGTGCTAGTCTACCTAGTCCTTCCTAGAAAAGTTGTCATTTACAAAAAGTGATAGAAACATTTTCAATTTCACTTCTCTGTGCGTGGCTGCAAGAGAAAATGTCACAGATAGAGCAGAACTCCAGGCACCCTCATGAAAGCTCATAAAAAGTCTCCAGAAGGATGAAGACTAACAGAGGCATTTCCTTCTAGAAGCTTCCCTAGGGCTGAAATTTGCCATTGATGGAAGACAGTTGCTATCTGATAGACTTTTTTCTGTTTAACTCCCATAAAAGCTTTGCTAGGATTTGTGACCTATGTTGCCTAAGGTGAAATGACCATGTGGGGTACAGAAATGTAAAGACATTGGACTGTCAAGCTCCAAGGTCTGATGCTTGACAAAATTTTGCTCTTGCGTCACCTTCAGACTCTTCCCTCTTCTGTTAAGACATGGCCAGATCTGCAGTCTGGGCCACCCTCAGGCCTAGGAGGGCAGCCAAAGACTACCTTGAATGCATTAGAGGGCATTTTGTAGGTCACTATAGAACATAGGAAAGGATTATACCAGGTGCCAAGAACCTCACATTTAAACCTGTGTTTTTCCCTTTCTTCTAAGTCCATCCCATCTCTGGGTTGGGTGTGTACCTCAATGTGCACATTACATCCTTAGAGCTATAGTCTTCACTGAATTGAATAATTAATTGATGAGTGGTTACCACACAATGTGTTCTGTCTTCTACTAAACCAAATACATAACTGCTGGGTGATTCCCACAATATCCAGCTTGCTGGTTGGATCTTAACGAGTTAGAGAGATTAAGGAAGAAACTATCCCAACCCTTATGAATATCCTTACATTGGCTCTGTTGAGACATTCTTGGTATCCTTTTATTTGGCTATTTTCCTTAAGTTTTAACAACAGAATTCAAGATGAACTAACACCATGCATCAACCCCATCACAACATCATCAACTACTACAGAACAGTAGGAATGTCCTTTAAAACTTAACAATGTTGGTGATTTGGCCTGCCTTTTCATGTATGCTTCTCCTTGACCTAAGCTGGGCAAACCATGGCAAACAATGCACCAGCTACGTCCATCAGGAAAACAGCTAAGCCTGGATGAGACAGACACATGACAATTTGAGTTAGAACATGTTTCTTCTGATCAGGCCAAACAAAGTTGGTGAAAGCTTATAAGGCCAGTGTCTGTCAACTTTAACCCACACCACTTTTTTTTTTAACCTGTCCCTTCTGCTCAGTTTATAGTTCATTGTGCTTAAGTCATATTTTGCTTAGCTCTAATGCTAGATGCTTTTCAATAAAAGGAACACACAGAGACGACGACAGTCCTGACTGGATCTCCAAAGGTGCATGGCTTTTTAAAATCAGACTTCTCTAGGTCCGGGTCAGGAATGGCAGCATGGAGGTGGTGAGTACGTCCGCACTATTCTAAGTGTGAGGAATACTGATGACTCCTGAGAGCAATTCCCCTCCCTTTCCAACTCTGGGATTTCTACACTGAGTGTGCCCTAGGGAGGAGGCAGAGCTGTTTCTGGATAGGACAGGATCACTTGCATGCTTCAGCAGCAAGGCATTCCTACTCCTGAGTCCGGATTTGCTTGGGAAAGAAAGAAGTGTGGGAAAGTCAGTTCCCACTTCATCTCTTTGCAATCTGGGAGCTAGGAAAGCCTCCTGAGATATCCATGGGGAATCTCTGCAGTCACTGTGTGCGTCTCCCCAACTGCCAAGACCCGATGACATAGAACTGAGGTCATTCTTCAAGAATGCCTGTGGATTAAATGCAACTTCAGCTCGAAGCAGTATGAGTCAAAGCTAACGATGGTAACGATGGCAATAATTCACAGAACTACTTTCCAAAATATTTTCCCTTACATTATCAGTTGATTAACTAGCACTTTTGTTCTGAAAGCAGTATTTTTATAGGAAGATACAGAAATGGATATTTAGTATTTGAGAACATGGTTCATTTTCAAATCCCATCCTTGGGAATGGCCAGTGTATGACATCATGCATGTCACTTCGACTTATCTCCACCTCCGTTTTCTTAGGTTACAAATGAGTATCTGTAAACCCCACAGAAGGGACTAGTTCCTGCCTCCAGGTAGGTCCCCAAATTCCTCCCCTGATTGTCCTTCATGACAGACAGTGACAGGGACATGTGAGATGAAATAAACTCTTTCCTCACCACACTCCATTTGGTCATGATCTTTATCATAGCGATAAAAATCTGTACAGGCGATCCCATCACACCAAGGAATGGAAAAACCCTTGGGTGTGAAGCCCAGCCATGGATGGGGGCAGGGTTCAGAACCTTGTATTCCAAGTTGGGAAAGGCATTTCTGAGTGGAGAGGGATGAGCGAGGCAGCTGGGCACGGTTTCAGACAACAACATAAAATCTCTCCAGGCCATTTCAATTGCACCATGACCAGTTTGCCACTGGGGAGGGGGTGTTGGAAATTATGCACAAAGGACTAAGAATGGCTTCCTCTCTGCTACCTCAGTGCTGTGCTCAGACCCGGCATTAGTGTCTCTCACACACTGGGAGTGCTTTATTTTCTCAATCATTGCTTGTTGGTCTATGAGCTCAGGATGGTAACATATGGTATTTTTAGCTCCCAACGCAGGGCCCAACATAATGTTTTCCAGAGGGAAGAATGCTGATATAGCATGGTAATCCTCAGAACATCTTTTGCTCCAAAAGGAGGAATTGACATAAGGCTTACTCTAAAGTATTGAATTTGCGTGACATGATCGCTCAGCTACATCCTTTTGTACTTTAAGCACCATTAATTAGTCATGTCATTTATTTTCCTACCTCAACTTTGAGTGATATTTAGCTCTTTACCAAAATCAAGCCTTTTTTCAAAATCCAAAGATTTAAAATCATGCATAAAAGTGAAATTTGTCCTCCCATGCCTCAAGTCATGCTATTTCGTGTTGCGAGTAATAACAATGCAAAGATTTGACCTTGACAACAGAATGACCTTAAAGGTGAACTGCACTGATTGGATGTCCACTGCATGCAGAGAGTGAGCCTCCTGCACGTTCCATTTTATCTTTATAATAAGGGCTCAAGGCCGACAATGTTATGCCTCATCTCTAAAGATGATAATCCTGAAGTGTGGGGGTTTGTTTGTTTTCACTGATAAAATAGGGAGCTAGGTCTAGACTTGTGTTCTGTCTAAGGCCAAACCCTTCTCTCTTCCCTCCTGCCCAAGCTTCTCCCCTATGCACATGGACATGAATGCTGAAAGAGTGTCACTTCCTGTCATGCCTACTTTACCTAGATGAGACATTCCAATTTCTCTGGTTACAAATCTCCATAGTGTTCCCCTTTGTTGGTGACTTTAATAAAGTACCACAATAGTGCTGTGTGTCTATTGACTGCTGGAACTGAACACCATACAGAATCTAGCATTCCCATGATGTGACACAAATCAATAAGGTTTGTTCCTGGAACAACCATAATAGAATTTTAGCAGGACCTAGATAAGGTCAAAAGGGAACCAGAATTAGGCTGTGCTAACTGCCATCTGAATGCACCTGTAGGCAGGAAAGTGTATAGAGTTGCACCAACTGCAAAAGAACTCCGGATTATATTTGTCATTTGTTTTTATTATACCATCAGAGATCTATAGATGGCCCCTGAAATATGATGATCAGAACCAAGACATCTCAATAATAGTGAGAAGGGATGCATTTGTGGTAGAGGCTGGACTAGGTTTTAAATCTGGATCTTCTTCAAGGCAAGGGATAAACAGTGTGGTCCTCAGGTTTCCCATCATTCACTTGATCACTAAGATAAGGGACAGAGAGAATCCTGGTGGGGCCGCTGCTAAGCTGTGCCAGTTGGTAGAGCAAATGCACTAAGTCCATTTTCAATTTAGGATTACATGGATGTAACCCTGCCAGAAGCTGAGTTACTTCTGCAATTGTATGAATTAAAAGTGATGCAATTTTATTTTTTCACTCTAATCAAGAGAGAAGAATGGAACAGCTAAAATATGAAAAATAAAAATTACGCAAACAAAATATAGAAATCAAGGATTTTTCTTTTTGAAGCTGGGTATCGGGAAAGGAAAGGTAGGAAGGGAGGGAAACATATGGAAAAACGCTACAGTTTTCCCTGCCCACCATCTTGAGCCTGTTCACCAACTGGCACAGGGCTACATAACAGTGAAGGGTTCCAAGAGTCAAAGAATGCTGGAGAGGGTAAGATAGAGGAGCAAGCTACAGAGAGCGGAAGCCATAGATGAATGAGAAGAGACCTTGAGATTTTCAGCAGAATATTGATGAAGTCAGGCACAGAAAAAAAATTTTACACACACACACACACACAGAGGCGGGGGGAGAGAGACAGAGAATAGAATCATACTCAGAATGAACCCCTGTTAGCCCAGACTTAGTGCCCCTTTCCCCAGCCAGATTGGAAAAATCTGGAATAATGATTCCCTAGACATTGGGCAGACCTTCAGCCGAGGCTTACCTCAGTGAAGCAGAAGAGTTAGCCCTGAACTCTTGGTGATCTTCCCAGTAAGGATCCAGGAAAGACTTGAATAGATTAAACTTTTTTCAAATAACACAACTGCATCCTAGAATAAATCTAAGGAATATTTACAGGAGTGAAATGAATCCAGCATCGGACAGTATTTATGGCGACTGGCAGCCAGTCCAAGACTCTGCTCCAGAAGTGACACATTTGTTAGCGGCAATAAACAAAGACATTAAAGCTGATATTCTAAATCTACTCCGTATGGCCAAGACATGATGCCAGAGACATGAGAGTTTGGAGTTTATATAGAAATTGAATGTCTAAGGGTAAAAATTACAGTATGTGAGATGAGAAATACATTGAATAGAGAAAAGAAAAAAATCTCAAAGATGGATGGAAAGAGATGGGTGGGAGGATAAGGTGGTGGGAAGGGGAAAACAGGTTCTAAGTACCTTGTATGAAATTCTCAAAAAATTAAGATATTGTTCAAGAAAAAAATATATTGGATAAGATTAGACATTTTGAGAAAGAAGATTAGTAACCTAAATTCATAACAAATGAAAAAAACAATAAAAATAATAGAGAAGTGTAGCTTATTACTAAAAATTAAGTTTTAAAAAATGAGTAAATTTTAAGATTATTTTGAGTAGCCCAATAAATGATTTGACACCTGAAGAAGAAAGGAGAAAGGAAAGAAGTCCAAATGTTTCCTGCTTTTGATCAAACCGTAAACCTACAGATTTAAGAAACATGGACAAGTATGTTATCACACAAAGATTAAAGATAATAAAAATAAATACTTTACAAAGAAATATAAAGGCTGAAAGTTTTATCACTAGCAGACAGTGACTGTGGAAGACTTAAAGACATGCTTTTGTGTAGGATAAATCAACACCAAATTGAAATATAAATCCACAGATGAAAACATTCCCTGGAATTGACTACTAGAGAGAAATACATATTTTATTATGAAATTTCTTTACAGAATAGTTCATTTTTAATACAGAGGGTGTGCTGAACAATGTTACGTGAAAGTAAATAAAGTCTGAGCGAAGAGGAATGGGAACACGTGATATTCTTATTTTTTATGCTATAAGTGAAGCGGCATAATAGTGTTCTGGATTGGTTGTGAAAATGAGACAATGACTTAATATGACTAACAGGAGAAGTAAAACAGAATCCAGGACATTTTGGCAAGGTGAGCCACAACTGTGGTTCCTATATTTGGGAGATTCAGGCAGGATGATCAAGGTCATTTTCAACTATGTAAGGAGTTCAAGGCTAGCCTGAGAGCCTCAAAAACAAAACAAAACTTAGAATAGAAAGCATTTTTCTTAGGTCTTGTTAGTTCTTTGGGAATTTCATATAGGAGTGATCCTTTCACTCCCCTTCCCTATTTCCCCCCAGGTCACTGCCTCTTCCATACTACCCAACTCCTCCCAGGTCACCAGTTCTTCCCTTCCTACCCAGCTTCACATCCTCTTCTCTTTTTAGCCAATCAAATAGAGTTTATGCTACCCTAACATATAATTAATGTCAAATATAAGCAGAGAAAGAATAGAGAGGAAACAAAGAGAAAGTAAATAAAATAAAATAGCTGGATTTTTTTTTTTAATCGCAAAATGTTGAATGTGAACCTAATGATCTAAGGGCATTGAGTTTTATTCAGAGACTTCCAGTAAGGGCCAGAACTGTTCCTATTTCATAAGAAAATAAATACACAATCACATGTTGCCCATTAAAATGCCCATGGATCTGTAAAGCTGGCACAGAGGTTAAGAGCATTTGCTGTTCTTGCAGAAAACCTGCGTTGTTTCCAGTACCCACATCAGGATGCTAACAACCACCTCTGATCCTAGTTCTAGTCATCCAAAACACTCTGGGCTGCATGAGCACCCACATGCTTGTAGTGTCTGTACATACACCCAGGCATACTCACACCATGATTCTATGCATAAAGGTATAAATGGGTTAAATACAGAAAGTTATAGAAGGCTGCATCATACACAATACTCAAACCTATTTTAGCCATGTTATTAATAAACAAAGTGGATGGGAGAGGACATTTTTCTGACTAGTGAACGTAATTTTATAACCATATCAATGAAATGTGTAAAAGGTATATTGCTTAGAACAAATTTAAAAATTCTAAACAGATATTCCTGTGTTTGGGAAGAAATACTATTTGAATATTCAAAATTTTCCTATGTTAACCACTAGCTTCAGTGTGATCCAATGAAAATTCCAAAGGACATTTTCATAGTAACCACATTAATTCTAAAATCCCTATGCAATCACACAGGAGTAATATTAACTGAATCATGTTTGAGAAAGGAACCATGTGGGAGGCTATTACTTCCTGATGTTGACTTCCAAAGATGTAGCTGTGAGGGCCAGCAAGATGGCTCAGTGTGTAAAAGAACTTGGGCACAAGCATAATGATCTGAGGTTCAATCCCTGAAACCCCCAGCAAGTTGGATGTGGTGGCTCACATCTGTAATCCCAGCATCCCTATGAGGAGATGGAAAGAGAATGGGATGGGAGGAGAACCCCCTACGAGAGATAGTAGGAGTTCATGGACCAGCTAGTCCAGAGAAGACAGCCCAGCAGAAACAAGAGAGATCTTGCCTCAAAAAGGTGGGATGAGACAGAACTCTTAAAAGTTCTCCTCTGACCTCTATACACATGCCATACAACACAAGTGAACATGCCATGTGGCACAAGTGCCCATGCACACACACACAAACATATGCTTGCTCACACTAATAATAATAATAATAATAATAATAATAATAAGAAGAAGAAGAAGAAGAAGAAGAAAAGAATGATAATGGTAATAATAAATATTTTATATATTATATTGCTTTTATTGAGCTATATATTTTTCTTTGTTCCCCCTCTTCCTCCTCCCCCTTTTATCCTCTCCCATGATCCCCACACTCCTAATTTACTCAGGTGATCTTCTCTTTTTCTACTTCCCATGTAGAGTAGATCCATGTACGTCTCTCTTAGGGTCCCCTTTGTTCCCTAGGTTCTCAGGGGTTGTGTGCTTGATTTTCTTTGCTTTATGTCTAAAAGCCACTTACAAGTGAGTACATATAATATTTGTCTTTCTGGATCTGGGTTACCTCACTCAATGGGCATTTAGGTTGTTTTCAGGTTCTGGCTATGACAAACAATCCTGCTATGAACATAGCTGAGCACAAGTCCTTGTGGTATGATTGAGTATCCTTTGGTTTATATACCCCAAAGTGGTATTATTTAGTCTTAAGGTATGTTGATTTCTAATTATCCGAGACATCACCATACTGATTTCTAAAGAACTAATTTGTTCTCCCAACAGCAATGCAGGAGTATTCCCTTTACCCCATACATCCTCTCCACCATAAGCTATCATCAAGTGTTTTTGATCTTGGCCATTCTGGCAGGAGTAAGATGGAATCTCAGAGTTGTTCTGCTTTGCATTTCTCTGATGGCTAAGCATGTTGAGCATTTCCTTAAGTGTCTTTCAGCTATTTTAGATTCATCTGTTGAGAGTTCTCTGTTTAGGTCTGTACCCCATTTTTTTATTGGATTGTTTGTTGTTTTGATGACCAATTTCTTGAGTTATTTGTATATTTTGGAGATCAGCCCGCTGTCTGATGTGGGCTTGGTGAAGATCTTTTTCTATCCTGTAGGCTACTGTTTTGTCTTATTGACTATGTTCTTTGCTTTACAGAAGCTTCTCAGTTTTAGGAGGTCCCATTTATGAATTGTTTCTCAGTGCCTGTGCTATTGGGGTTATATTTAGGAAGTGGTCTCCTGTGCTAATGCGTTTAAGGGTACTTCCCACTGTCCCTTCTATGAGGTTCAGAGTGGTTAATTTTATGTTGAGGTCTTTAGTCCATTTGGACTTGAGTTTTGTGCATGGTGATAGATACAGATCTATTTTTCCAAAGTGGTCCCACTGAAATCAGGACAAGACAAGGTTGTCTACTCTCTCTATATCTATTCAATATAGTTCTTGAAGTTCTAGCTAGAGCAGTAAGACAACAAAAGGAGATCAAGTGAATACAAATCAGAAAAGAAGAACTCAAACTCTCACTATTTGCTGATTATGATAGTATATCCAAAAATTCTATCAGGGAACTCCTACAACTCATAAATACCTTCAGTAATATAGCAGGATACAGGGTTAACTCAAAAAAGAATCAGTAGCCCTCCTACATATAGATGATAAATGGGCTGAGAAAGAGATCAGAGAAACATCACCCTTCACAATAACCACAAATAACACACAATACCTTGGAGTAAATATTTGTCACTTTTGCCATAAGACAATGTGCTATAAGAAAAAATATAGAGAGATATACATATCAGAAGAATTCAGAATTTGACCCAGATATATTTTGATTATACATTCTTCAATAAAAGAATGAGAAGAAATGAGTCATGAGAAAAGAATCCGCTCCAAAAATCTGATGCTGTGGTGCTTTGATGGCCACGATGCCCACCATCAGGCCTGTGACACTGCTCTAGGCACAGTCGGAGCTGGGAGGCTTGAGCTGATAAATGAGGCAAACTAAAGTCACATGCAATAGCCAACTCCATCCAGAGCATCAGCCAGTGTCTACTCTCGGGTTAAGAGGAGTCCCATGAGTAGAGTGTACATTCACAAGGGCAAGCTAAGCGTGGTGGGCAAGCCACACATGGCAAAACCAGGTTTTTCCATAGAGACACAGAACCAATAGCAGTAGCCAATTGTAATGAATAAGCTGATGCAAACTGGCTCCTGTCTGCTGCACCTGGGAGGAGCCTGAAAACACAATCCAAGAGCAATCCTGTGTTTTTGAAGAAACTGAGCTCACACGGCTCTTGTCTTGCTTTCTTGGCGTTTTCTCACAAGCATACAGAAATCACCTCCCACGACTCCATTCTTGGACCATGTTCCAACAGGCCTTTATGTTTTCCCATATGCAAAAATAACTCAAAGTAGATTATAAGGCTAAACATAGAACCCCAAACTCTAAGGAAGAAACCTCTGGGAGCCTGAGTCATACACAGATATGACACTAAAACCCGAAGAGAACAGATGAACAGTTGGACCAGAGCAAAGTTGAACGCTTCCACTCTTTAAAATAGTGCTGCTAAGACAGGGAAAGAAACCGAGGAATAGAACCGAACATCTGTAAACCACATATCTGACATGGTTGTATCCAGAAGATATAACACATCCTTGCAACCCAACAAAATCAACAATTCAGCTTAAAAAATAATAAATAACCATGGCAAATATTTGAGCAGGTGCTTCACCAAAGAATCCATACACACATGGGAAATAAACATATGAGAACACGGCATGGATCACCCATGCGTGGGCACACAGTGGCACATGACACACCTGCTGAAATTGCTGAGCCGCAGAAGAATTACTATTGAATGTTGACCAGGTGTGGAAATTTTTGGTACCACAGGTGGGATATGAAATGACAGAGCCATTTCAGATTATTAGTAGGCTTTAAAAAATGTGAACAAGTGTCCACCATATAATTCATCTTGTTTCCATGTATTTATTACAAAGAAAGAGGAACATGCCATCTGACGAAAACTTGCTTCACACAATGCGTGTAGAAGCTTGATTATAACAAATCATACTGAGAAATCCCCCCAGGCGAGAATGGTGAAAACACAGCTCTGTAATCCCAGCTTCTCTGGAGAGGTGAAGCAAACGGATGCTGAACCCAAGGCCTATGTGGGTTACAGAGTGAGTCAAGGTCAGCAGGGGCCATTTAGTGGGACCTTGTATCAATATAAGAAGTAAAAAGGAATAATGTGGATTAAACTCAATGCTACTGTCCTTGACTAATAACATGTGTGAAACTCTACTTCAGTTCCCAGGACTGGGGGAAAAGCTTTCAAAAGTAAGTGGTAAAGGGTAAACAATTGTGATATATCCACACAATGTAATAGAAATACCATAGAGGTCAAGGACACAGGAGGATGGAGATGTTCATGAGGCAGTACACAGCACAGCTCAAGAGCAGAAACAAGAGAGACATTGCCTCAAAACAACATCAAAAGATAGAACCTAGTCCTAAAAGATCCTCTGACCTTCACGTATGTGTTTGAACTCTGTCTCTCTCCCTCTCATCTTCTTTCTCTCTCTCAAACACACAATTCATAATTAAAAATTTAATGACAAAAGTATTGTTATATTATGCATGAATCTAAAATTAACTGTTCTAGGCCAACTCAACAAACATAACTATATCCTGGTAAAATTCTGGGAAATGGGAAGTGCACCACAGTGAGAGAAGGCACACCACTGTTGGTGGTAGGAGGGAGGAAGTAGTGGCGGGGCGGGGGACACTGGGATACTTTTAAAGAATGATGGACATATTCATCACTTTTCTGTGTTGATGATTTCTGAATAAATGTGTTAGCATTTAATCAAATTGCATTAATTGTTCTGAGTTTATTATAAATTGAAATAATTAGTGCAGTTTTGAAGAACAAGTGCTTAAAAAGGCAGCCCTTTACAGATCATATTTCCAAAGGACTACAAAACAATGTTCTGATGAAATATTGATTAAAAATGTCCCAAATAAGCCACAGGACATGCGTGTTAAACATCGATGCTTGCTGTTCTGCTTGGCATAACAACTAAACAGCCTGGAGGAAAACCCGTGACAGCTGAGCTGAATAGGACTCAGTGGACCGCAACATCCCTTCTTTCTGAACTGTGCCCTTTATAACTGGTGCACAGTGAGAGGAAAGGCAGCCTGTTCTTGTGCCCTGAATTTGGGAACAGCTGGCTCCAGGATAGCACAGGTGGATAGGACAGATGGGCAGGAACCTACAGAAGCAAAACAGTACCAAACATATACAACCCGTACCGAACTGCAGAGCAAAGCAAAAGGTTCCCCCTTCCTCACATAGTCCAGTGGTCACCATGAAGCAGCTCAGGGTTTGGAGTGGGTCAGAAACCTTAGCCTTGGAATACCCTCATGGTCCCACACTATGGCAGAAATAACATCAGATTTGGTACTTGTGTCCTTTCTCTTTATATCTTCGTACATTCCTCTCTAGGGTTTGAGTCAAGGCCTCTGATTCCCCATTACCCAAGGATGGAGCCAGAGCAAAATCTCCTGCTTGCTCTCAGTGTTTCAAACTTCTGTTTTCTGATTTTCCTTCCATTCCTTTCTTCTCTCATTCTTGTATTTTTCTGCTTCCCTTCATATGTGCCTCATACAGTGTCTGAACAAATAAGGCGAGACACATATGAACCATGTCTAGAAAGCAGTGACTAGGTAGCCTCTAAATTCTCTCCTTCTACCATGGGATTCCAGGGACTGAAGTCAGGTCATTAGGCTTTCGAACAAGTGTCCTCACCCACCAGCCCCTTAGCCCAGTGTTTGGATGTAATCAATAATGAAAGGGGTTATCTAAATGTTAACGAGTCCAGTGAACAGTACAGGAAAAGGCAGTCATGAGCTTGATATCCTTGTGACCTTGGCAGCCCAAGCAGATGATATTTGAAATGAAATAAGCACACAGAAGATAAGCACATTCCCTCTGTCTCTCTTGATTCAGGGAGAGAGATACTTACTGGGAAGAAAGTAAAAGATTCATTCGACCTGTAAAGGCTCTTGGGACAGTAAAGAGAACTTTTGTAGGGTTGTGCCCCTCTCTGGTCCCAAGCACCCAAGCAACCAGATGGCCTTGCTATAACAAAGGTTTGTGCAGGTTCGAGTGAGGAATGCCAAAGTCCATCTGTACAGAGGAGAAGTCATCTAAGGGAGCCAGGAAAGGGAAGCATATGATGAGTTATAATGCAAGTAGGACTCAGTGTCAGTCTGGACCTCTTTGAAAGATCCTTGTGTTGACAAAAAAAGAGCATCAGGGAGTCAATGGGAACCTGGTTGGGATTCTAGTTGTGCTCTTATTTGCTGTACAACACTTGGCAGGATGTTTGCTATGTTGTTTTTATTAAGGTGGGAGGAGGTAGAATGACATCTGCTACCAAGGGATGTCATAAGGATTGGGATCATTAATACAGAGGTCTTGGCATGGTGAGTGAAGTTCTTTTTAACATATCTGCTGCACATAGCCAACTCTCTGTCCACTTGGTGAAGTATGATAAAAATGACATTTCATGTGTACCTAGAGTTACAACTTTAAAATAGGCAACCAACTAAATATAGGCAAATGGTCCCTGAACTTATGCCAGTCATCACCCCCGCACCAAAAGACACATATTCTTTAGTAAATCTAATGCAGCTTACTTTTTGGTTTTTTCAAACAGAGGAATGTAACGAACCATTGTATTATTTGGTGGAGCATTAAAAATAACTGAATTGGACATCAAGATGCTATTTTGTCTTAAAAAATTAATTTCTAATTTCAGCTTTTAAGAGGTATGCAGCTAGTCAGTTATTAAATCACAGAAGCAGGATTCTAGCTGTAGGTTTTATGAAGCCATCCTAGGCAACTGTCTGAGATGAAGGACGAGTTCAAGGTGAAATGTAGAAGCAGTTAATAAGGGAAAATGAAACAGGAAAACAACCAGGTGTGAGGTCCACTCAAGGTCTCAAAGGTTTTGTGTGTGTGTGTGTGTGTGTGTGTGTAATATTGTTGCCACAGGACAATACTTCTGGCTCCTGCTATCAGAGAGCCTAGTGGGAAGACGGCCGGTGGCAGGAGACACCAAAGGTATTTTCTAGCCTTCTCACCCACCTATGCTTTATTTAAGTCTGTGTTTTATTCTCCTTCAATAGTACAGAAGTGATTGTCCTACGTGAGATTCTTCCCAGACAATTCTCTTAGCTACTAATACAGGTCTCCACAACTAGCAGCAAGCAAACAACCTTTCTGTTTTTTTGTGTGACTCCTCAAGAAGTGCACCGATTTCTCCCTCTGCTGACTGTGGCCAGATCCAGGTCACACTGATTATTAGATGACAGCTAACACATTTCTAGAAGAAACAAACCTCTATGCGCCCAAGTTTAAGTCAATATCCTACCCATTCATTGTCTTAGCTTTATTCACAATTATATATTCAACTATATACATGCCAGTATCTGCAGAGGCCAGAGGCATCAGGTTCTTGGGGTCTTAAGGTATAGGTAGTTGTGAGCCTCCTGGCATGGGTGCTAGGAATCAAACTTAAGTCTTTTGTTCTGAAAAAAAAAAAAGTGTGTTTTTTAACCATTGTGTCATAACTCTGGCCCTTCTCTTTATTTATTATAGAGGCATGTTCTTTCAGTGGAAGTCAGAGCTTCCTGGCTAGTGTATTGACCAGATTGTTCCAGAGACCCACCTCTCCCTCTTACATGCTGGGATAACAAGGGGCTGATAAACCTACTGGGCATTTATGGTATTAAGTGGATTCTGAGATTCTGAAGTCTAGTCTTCAGGCCTGTACAGCACGTGCATTTCTACTGAGCCATCTCCTCCTACCACCTTCTGTGTTTCTAAAATCCATTATCGAAGCCAACCATGAGGAATGTATATAAATAGGGTTGGAGTTACAACTTCTAGCCATACTTCTTATTGTCACCATAAACTTCAGGGAAGAGATCGCTTGCTGTCTGGTCCATCAAAAGGAGATAATAAAACCAACAACGCAAATTGAGGCATCATGACTCCTCTGTTGTGTTTTAGCGAGACAGATTCTGAAGTATAACAACAAAAGCCTTTTAACCCCAGCATACTTAGAAAGAAAAGCACGTTCAACAGATCTATTTATGTTATTGGCAAGAAAATACTCCAGACAATCCTCATTGAAGTTAAGAAAGTTTTGAAATATAGTGTGTAGTTGTTATATAATGGGCTAGAGAGATAAACTCAACTTGAGCGTTTATTTTGTGAACCAGAAGGCCTGACTTCTATTCCCAGAGGCCATATAAAAGAGCCAGATGTGCTTATATGTGCTTGTATGTGCTTATATGTGCTTGTATGTGCGTGTATGTGCTTGCTGTCCCAGTGCTGAATGTGTGGAGGCAGGTGGATTCCTGGGACTGGGTGACCAAACAGCCTTGTGATACAGGTTTCAAGCTGTGGAGGAACCCTGTCTCAAACATCAAGGCAACCAGTGTCCTGTCAAATGATACCCAAAACTGACCTCTGACCTGAATACCTCACCTGTGCACGCATACTCCATACACTGATGCATCTGTACACACTAACATTCCCACAAGACGATATGCAAAACATAAAACCAAACAAACGTAAAAATAAGACAGGCTCAGGGGACAATGGGCTTTCCATGAAGATGTCAAAACTGGCCTTGAGACCACCAGACCCCAGGGTCTGTGACTCTTGCACACAGGAGGTAGAGGATGCCTGGGCAATGATGACTAATTACAGGAGCTAGAACTGACTAACCCAGGGTCGGTGGGAGATTCTGCCAGCACAAATTGGGGAATGAACAACTCAGATATTTGACATCAATTTGAGGCCAGCGTATGTAAATACAGTGTATGCGCATGTACACCTGAACACGTGTGCATGCAAACAGGCATGTGCATGTAACACACATTATAGATTCAACAGGCAGTATTAGTCACCTATTGGAGACTGACTGTGATTCTGTAAACTTAAGGCCAAAGGATTCAGAGACACACATAATCCAACTATGGATAATCATGTGAGTTTGCTTGGAGAACGTGAATAGTAACTCTATTGATCATTTCTTTACGGTCATAATGGGAAGCTATCTACATGGAGGCCAGACACCAAGAGCATCCAAAAGGAAGCTGATGGAGCAGGTAACTGCAGAAACTAAGGGAGCACGCATGACTCTTGCTAGCTTTTGCATCAGTCCTAGTCTCGGCTAGCTAGATGCATGTCTTTTAAGACTTGACATGTCTGAAATGCAAATGCAGCCCAAGTAAAGGAGTCTGGAGACTACCGTCAGCCAGACGGCAGTCATGACGCCATTGTCACAAACCATGCACTCGTGTGATAAGGCCTGGATGTTTACGGGTTCTTCATGACGTGGCACTGCCCTCATCAGATTTTCTTGTCACCTTAACACAGCTGAAAGTCACTTTGGATGACAGAACCTCAAATGAAGGGTTTTGGGGATCAGAGCACACATCAGAGTGGCCATGCCTGTGAGAAATTGATGACAATGTGGGTGGACCCAGCCTGTGAAGAATGCCAATCCCATGGCAGGGAAATCTAGGCTGCAGAAGAATCCTAAGCATGATGCATGAAGAAAGCCGCCAAGTGCATTCCCAGATAGTTTCTGCCCCAGGTTTGTGCCTTGAGTTCCTGCCCCAACTTCCCTCAGTGGCAGACTGGTAACTGGATAAGTAAATTGAAGTAACTTTCCTCCTCTTAGGTCTTGGTATTTATCAGAGCAAAAGAAAATAACTAATAGAGAAACACCAGACAAGAGTTTTTTTCCCCCAATAAGTTTAAGATGAAAATTTCAAGTAAGAAGGAAGGGGCTGAGGAGATGGCTCAGTGGGTAAGAGCCTTTGCTATACAATCATGAGGACCTGAGTTCAAATCCCTAGCACCCAGAGATGGCCACCAAGCATGTACCTGTAACCCCTGGGACTCTGCTGGTAGAGTCAGTAGAATTGCTGGGGCTTCCTGGTCTTGAGTCCATATCCAGGTTCAGTAACTCACATTATGTCAAGGAAGTAAGATAGAGTAGGACATTAGGCTACTCCTGTGGCCTCCACATGCACAGGTTCTCGTTCTCTCTCTCTCTCTCTCTCTCTCTCTCTCTCTCTCTCTCTCTCTCTCTCTCTCTCTCACACACACACACACACACACACACACACTTCCAAATATGTTTACAAATTAGGTGGTGAGGAAGTCCTGTGCCATCATGCAATGTATCTCCTCCCTTTCTTCCTCTTCTCCCTATTTCTCCTCCCAATTTTTCCTGGTGGTATCCTAGGTAAGAAGTGAAGTGTTCCCACAAAGAAGACATTGCTTAGTGACGCTGAATTTTCAATGCTTTTCCTCGTGCAAATACCCCAATCCTGAGCCTCCCTGCAATTGATTCTCATTGTAATTCACCTTCCTAAACCCTTGTCTCTGAAAGGAGAAACAAAGCAAATGCTGGAGAGGCATGTCCCCGGAAGCTGCTTCTGGGCATGCCCAGGCAAACCCAGTGGGATCTAGGTTCCTGCCTTCCTTGCCTGGATAATGGTCTTGTCCACAGAGTTGAGGAGTTCTGAGTCACACGGGAGCTTCTCAGTACAGTGTGAGCTCTTAGCTGTGGACACTGTGGAGGAGTTGCCAAACCACTGCATTTCTGTCCCCAGAAGGCTAACCCTGTTCAAGCTGCCTGTCCCTGGTTCCTGTTCAGCTGATTCAATATGGGACAATGGCAAGGGACAGAGGGAAGGGACAAAGTTAGAGCTGGGTTAGTTTTGTCTTTTCCAATGATGTCCTGGCAGCAGCTCGTGCTGTTTGTGTCTCCAGATCTCCCCTGCAAAACTGGGGTGGTTTCATTTTGTGCACTGTAAGGGGTTTTGACAAGCACCATGTCCATCTCCACACTAATGGCAAAGGTGCAGTCACTCTTCTTTCCCACGTTTACACAGCCACCATCTGTCCTGGAGGGCTTCTTAGCCTCTCATCTCTCTGAAACTCCAAGGGGCTTGTGTCTCTAGTCAGACAATGGCTAAGAAACTTGCATTTGTTTCTCCAGCATGACGATGAACAGCTGAAGTTAAGAGCTCCACCTTTTACCTCTGTTCATAAGCACTTGTCACAATTAGTTGACATGGCACTTGAGATGTCAGTTGACAAAACTGACACCCAAGAGGTGGCTGTTCATTTTCAGTGGAGCTATGTGCAACTATAGCTAACCTAGACTTCATTTGAAAACCCACAACTTGTGCTCTTGTTAAGGTTGTGGGCACTAGAAACATCATTTCCTTTGAACCAGGGACTGGAAATCAGATACTCCCCAGAAGGCACCAGGAAGAGATGACAGTATGGTTCTCACCATGAACATCTGTCAGTTACTGGGGTTCCATCTACCAGATGTCAAAGAACGACTCTGTCTTAGTTACTTTTCTATCATGATAAAATACCATGACCAAGGTAACGTCTTTGTCATTCTTTATTTTTGTTTCTTTGTCTGTTTGTTCTGTCTTTTTGTTTGTAGCCCTGACTGTCCTGGAACTCACTCAGTAGACCAAGCTGGCCTCAAACTCACAGAGATCCACCTGCCTCTGCCTTAAGTGCTGGGATTAAAGGTGTGTGCCACCACCGCCTGATCACCAAGGTTACTTCTAAAAGAAAGCATCTAATTTGAGGCTCACTGTTCCAGAGGGTTAGAGTCTATGACCATTATAGCAGGAAGCAAGAAAGCAGTCAGGCAGGCATGGTGGAACAGTGAGTAGGAGCTCACATCTGATCTACACACACAAGGCAGAGAAGCATGAAATACAGAGAAAGCTAACTGTGAATGGCCTAGGTTTGGGAAAAAACTCAAAGCCACCTGGCAGAACATCTCTTTCACTGAGACCACACCTCCTAATCCTTCCAAAACAGTTCCACCAACAGGGAGTCAAGCATTCAAATATGTCAGCCCGTGGGGGTCATTACCATTCAAACTACACATACTCTAATTTTATATAAGTGACTCAGCATGTTATCCTGTGAGTTTAAAACTTCGAGGAACAGGAGATTCAAGCACTGACTTGAAATAGAATGTCCCAGTCCCATATCTAGAGGATCTAATTGAACTAGTCAGAAAAGATACTTTATTTACAATGTAAGAATTCACTTGTAGCAGTGTCCCCTTGATTTTAATAAAGCAATCCCTCAATTATACTTTTAAAAATCCCTCAGTAGAAGCACATATCTATGTCATGTCATCTTAGAGACACATCCTCAGATCCTGTGCTTAGCACCGAGCCAATGACTTGGAAATAGTTTTAGATGTATGGACGGAAGGAGAGAATGAATAAGAGAGGGGGACAGAGAGGGAGGGAGGGAGGAAGGAAGACTTGGCCATTTTTCTTATTTCAAATCTAAACATTTTGCACATTTTAGACGTCACACTAAAGTTAACAAAACTTATTTATTAACATGCTTGCTGAATTTTATATTCCAGGCCAGAGCCATATGCTAGGGGATATGTCAATATTCAGACAATATCCAACAGTTTCTACCCTTCCAAGAGTCCCTCATGTTGTTATAGAGGAAGCCACGCAAGTAGGGCAACATAGCTTTCTAAAGAAAGAGTTAGGAGATTTTGTAGATTTCTGTGTATAGATTAAGAAGGAAATAATCAGTTGTATCTTGAGAGAGGAAGTTGAAGACCCCACAGAAGAAGTCATGCCTACAAGTCCACGATGAATCTTTGAGTGTTTGCATGTTTGTCATTGAGCTATAGGATGCAGGAAGTATTGGGTACACAGTTGGCTGTCATGTAATGGGCTCCTAGGAGTAAATTGGCTCAGCAGGGTATCACTCAGGTTGTGAAACTCTCACACACTGAGAGGTGTGACCAGGGACAGAAGATTAAGGGGGAGGGGGAGGGGAAGCAGAATCCTTTGTTTACATTAAGTCTTTGAATAAAGTAGTCTGGACTGGAATTGGAATTTTGCAAGGGACATCTCAGTCCAAAGACTTGAGATGCTCAAAACCTCACGTGGTGTGGGAAGTCTTTCTGTATATGTATTGCTTTTATTGGTTAATGAGTAAAGCTGCTTTCAGCCAGGGAAAGAAACAACTCTTACCCACTTAGCTCTCCAAGAAACTGAAGGGGGGAGGCTACATTTTTCAGCCATTGTTATAATTGAACTGGTTCACTGACAATTTCATACACAGATAGAATCTGTCCTGGTTACTGTTGTTCCCCTCAGTGTTCCATCTCTCTCCCATCCCTGTCAAAATGATCTCTTTTCCAGATTTATGACTTTTTGTTTTGCTTTGACTCCCCCAGTCACCGGAGCCATCTGTGTGGCTATTGGATTAGGTCTATCTTTTGGTGCCTGGTGGGGTCATGAATGAGCGGCCAACTGAGGACGATGGCTCTCCCTTCTCTGAATCTGTCAATGAAGCATAGTTCAATAGAAGGCATAGGTTACCCAGCCCCTCTCCCCTGTCCACACCTGGCTATTAATGGAAACATTCTTCTGCAGGTCCATAGAGGCATCTTTGCCTGCTGAGGCTTCATGACTGCAGTACCCATGTCTTACCCAGAGAATAGCATCTTTGAGCCCTTCTCCCTGTCTCCCAGCTCTTGCATTCCTTTCCTCCTCGCTTCCACTCTTCCACAGTGTTCCCCAAATCTTAGAGGGGATGATATAAACGTCTTTGGGGGACAGGGTGGTGAGTACTCTACTTTTACATAGTCTCAGTACCTTGTACAGATGAGAGTTTCTGCATTCACCGTGGTTCACTGGAGAGAGACCTCTATGAACCGGACTGAGAATGGGAATTGTCTCTGGGTATAAACATGTATATTTAAAACCCAGTTCAACACTGTGTCAATTTAGCTAAACAATGTAATTAAGAACTAAATCCTGATCCAAGTGTCCCCAGGCTCTACTTTAGTTCAAACCCACACAATCACCAAGTAAAGGGCCCTTTGTCCTCAACTCATCTTTGAGTTTATCCCTTTTTTCTCCTCTGGAGCTGGGGACAGTGAAGCCTATCAGAGGTCAAGGGGCCTGTGTGGAACCACCCAGCTGGGCAGTCCTCTCGCACCACCTGTAAAGGGACTTGAGTGGCTTGGGTTTTCCTTCCTATCTCCCTTGTTTGAGTCTGGAATGTCCCTAAAGGGATGATGACAGACAGGACTGTTAGGTCATCTACAGCTACAAAACAGCTTAATATCACCCCTTTCTCCTCTCCACAAACAGCATTGCGGTTTGTGTCTCACATTAAAGGTTATTGAGACTGTTACATGCCAGTGTTGAGCAAGCTAGAGCCATGAAATGGAAGGCTGCATGCAACCTTGATCTTTACCCTCCTCCTCCTTTGGTCTGAAATCTACACATCTGGGGAAAATCCATTTATGTTCTGGGTTGTCTTCATTCCCCAAAACCATTTCTGAAGGGTAACTATTTCACGTGGAAAACAATTCCTGTTGACTTGGGAGTTTTATGGAAAGAAAAACACAATTGGTTCAGGTACAATCTGAGAACTCGACTTTGTTCCTTGAAGTCATAAGCAAAAAGGGCTGGAGAGATGACTCAGTGATTAAGAGTGCTTGCTACTCTTGGGGAGGACCAGAGTTAGCTTCCCAGCACCCATGTTGGGCAGCTCACAGCCACCTGCAACTCCAGCCAAGGACCCTGGTGCACCGCCCTCCGCTGCACCCCCACCACAATAAATAAACAAAACAGATATTTTCAACAGTAGTAGGCAAACCACTAAGCCATACTGGGTATGGCTTTTGTTCAACCAGAAAACTGTTGGTGACCACAGCAGAAAAGTTCAGGATCTCTTCAGCAGAGATTTTTCTGGAAGTCTTAGTGTTCCTCTTCATTATTATCACGTTTGACATAATTACACCTTGTAAATACCTCAAATTTGTAATGACATCTTTTCAAGAATTAATCCTAATTATTGTACTTGACATGACAAATTAAACATGTTGTTTGACGTAATTACACAAAATATTCAAAATGCTAAGCATGCTTAGAAATAGCAATTAGCATAATTAAATAAAAAGTGACTATAAATTTTGATACCAAATCCCTGTCTTAGAGGGAAGCAGCTCTAGGATGATGTCAGGAAGACTAGGCTATGTGATTTATAAAATTACTTTTGACTCAAGAGTGGTGGAACATTTCCGGTGATTCGCTAAGTCCTGGACTGGGTTAGAGAATGTAAGAACTGAAGAAACAGGTGATATCGTAGTCAGGCTGGAATAACCCACACTCCAGTGTAAAGCCCCAACCTAGCCAACACTTCTCAGGAAACACTGAAAGGGAAAGGAGTGTCCTTCAGAACTCTTTTCCTCTGTAAAAGAAGCAATTTCAGACTGTCGGCTTCATGTAAGGAAGGACCTTTATAGTGACTGATAGTCTTAAATGTGTAGATAAAAAGAACACTAATCATTGTGTTTTGTTTGGACCTTTCCCTGAATTGCTCTTCTTTGCACCTCTCATTGAAGAATGTGTAAGCTGCAGACTCCTGGCTTTATAGACATGAATCAGGAGGAGTACTCATTGATACATCTAGATTCTCAAGTCCTGAAACAAAGGATGGGCCAGGGGCACATGAATAGCCATAGATAAAGAGTGTGCTATGAAAGAGAGAGGCACTCCCAACAGTAGGGTGGACACTGGGCAGAGGGCTTGGCAAGTTCCAGGCTCTAACACCTTGGAGCCCAAGAGTCTATCACCCCTGTAAAGTCATTACATAGCACCAGCCTTCCAGGCATTTGGGGACCCCATGGTTTACGTTGTGCAGGCTCTGTTTTATTAGGCGTAGCCCATGCTAGACGTTTCTAGTGTTTCTCCTTTACTTCTTTCTTTAATGATGCCTCTGGAGCGTCCCTCTTCCGTGGGTTCTCCTATCTCACTAGGCTTCAGAGGAAAAGAGCGTTGCATAAAGTATGTTTCTAATTAACCCAAAGAACAATCCCAAAATGGGGGGAGGAAAGACTAACCAGCTCTTAGTCTGTAAGACTGCTTGAACCGAGACTGAGTTTTTTTTTTGACTTGCCTGAGGTCAGCAAGTAAGAACTTGAGTTTGAACTTGAATCAGAACTTAAACCCAAGTCTGAGGGCAAAGAGAGTTCTTTGCTCCATTAGGTCTTTCTAGAAGGAGGGCGGTGTCTCTTGTTGGCATTGCATGCATCTACCTCTCAGAGATGCAGGTCTCCCAGGACCGCCTGGGAACTGCCAGATCTTGTGGAGGAGGCAACACATACATTCAGATCTTGTGTGTTAAACACCGCGAGAAGATAACTTTCGTTCGAAAGAGTGACAATTGATCACACATCTCATCAGGAAGGAATGACTGTCAGTATGCCCTTTCTGTCTTAAGGTAAAAAGACACGGGAGACAGACGTTATTATGAAGTCAATGAGCTGACTGGCAGGACCTGCTCCTGCTAGGGGAGTGGGGAATGGTTGATAGCATCCCTCCACCCCCACCCCCAAGGGAAGGCCTCAGGCAGAGGTTCTGGCTTCTACTCCCAAGGGGCCAGCTGAGACTGTGACTACAGCCTGAACCACTCAGCCCATAGACCTTGTTGCAAACGAGTTCCTGCAGGCAAAACAAGAGAAGAGTAAAAAGCTATAGAGGCAAGTATTTTTTAAAAAACCTCGTTTGTACCATTAACTGGGCTCAATATCTTGGAATGGGACAGGGCAAAGGCTGCCTCATTACTGAAAAGATACATTTCCCTCCAAGCCTATCCTGAGGTCATGTGCATAAAGACAGAAGTGAAGAAAAGGAAAAGAAGTAACTTAAATACTAAGAGGGGAATGAGGTGCTGGTGTGTGTGTGTGTGTGTGTGTGTGTGTTACATGCACATAAGTGTTTGGGTACCTGTTCCTGTATGAACCCATGGGAAAGCTAGAGCAGGGTGCTATCACCAGTCCCTATCTTACTGCTATGAGATGGGGTATCTCACGGAACCCAAAGGAAGCCCACCATTTCAGGTAAGCTGATTGGCTACTGAGCACATGGGATCTACCTCGCCCTTTGTAATACCTGAATTGCAGACTCAGGCAGTGCCGGGCATTTTGTAGGAGACCGCAGCTCCTTATGCTTACAGAGCGAACCCTTACTCACTGACCCATCTCCCCAGCTCCCGTGGCACTTTAACTAGTTTATCATTAAACAAGTTTTTCTGGTGACCTTGTGTCTGGACAGACAGGAATGCAAGTGTGTTTATGCACATATGTGTGTGTGTGTGCTCATGCCTGCGGGTGAATATGTAGTCACAGTTCCCAGGCTTTCAGAACTTGGTGGACTAGGGAAGACCCCCAGTTGCCTGCCCCTGCTCTTGACTAACAGGTGACTTGGGTAAATTTCTTAATTTCTCGGAGTCTTGAGTTGTTCAGCTACTACGTGAATATGGATGGGGTGTCTTCATGAGGAAGAGTGTCTTCATGGAGGAGATGTGTTCTTTGGGCTCTGTTTGCTCTTAGGTACCAACCTTTATCGCACCACCTAAGTGTATACACTTAGTGTTTATTGCCCATTTTTTTTCAGATGCACAATGTTCTTTCCTTCATATGTGTATGTACAGACACTATGAAGTGTCCTATTTCCCAAAAAAGGTAAATATGAAATACCAAATTTTAAGGCAGGAAAATAAGTTTGTGTCTGGCTTGACCCATTACATGACACCTGATCATGGAAATGTCATTAATACTCCCAAACTTGCCCCATTCTGGGTTGAGTGTGGAGGGTGGTAAATCAAGGTAGGAGAGGCAATGGGGACATAAGGTAAAAGCTAGGACACCACTGTGTATGTCTATCTCACAGAAAATACAGAAGAGAGGTGATTGGGAAAGATCACAGGGATCCAGAAGAGAATTTCTAAGCAGACAATAGAGATTATACAACCACCCGTTAGTGTCCTGGGGCAAGGACAGAAGTCAAGTTATTAGGCAGATGTGTATGAACACAGGGAAGGGAAAGTCAGGCAAGAAGAAAGAGGGTGTTTGGGAGCCAGAGCCTTCAAATGAACCGAGTCTCTGCAGTGGAAACACTTAGACCCAGGAGCCACAGGACAGCTATAGGTTACCCACGTGAATGGGGGCTGTCCTTCATAGGCAAGCGCTTGAATAAGTTCCCCCACGTTGTTACCACAGACAGAGATAAGGTGAGTGGGATGTGGAGTCCTGGCATCCATTGAGAAAGTCATCAGAGTTCTGTTGTCCTTTACAAAACTTTGGGGCCATCACTAGGAGGCAGGGGAGGGGTAATAGCTGCAAAGATCCATGGAAATGTGGATTAAAGATACCAGAGACTTAAGAGAGTAGAGGAACATGGATAGACCCAGGAGAGCTTGACACCCTCTGGAGGGCCCCTGGCAGTTCTGCCTTCCAGAGCTCTCCACACCTAGCCTCAGATGAAAGCACTTCTTCAGGTGCGGCTTGTTGGATTTTCTGTATGATCTTATTCTAAGATGTATTGGACTCCATGTTAACTTAGTTTATGGGAGTAAAGATGTGTGCTTTGGAAGGTTCCTTCTGGCCACAGCCGTGTGGTTTCCATGACAATGGGTCTGAGGAAGCAGAACATCATGGCGGCAGTACCATGTGACAGAGCAGCTACTCCTGTCATGGTGGCCAAGAAGAGAAGATAGGCATATGAGAAAAGGCCCCGGGGATGGCACGCATCCTTTAAAGACAAGCCAACTTCTTCCTACGTGTCCCCTCCCCTGCTTTACCAATAATGTCAGCATGTTATGAATCAATCTATTCATAAGTCATTGATTATATCAGAGCCCTCATAACCCTATGCCTTACCAGAGTCCCTTCTATGAACACAGCACCGGGAACCAAACCATCGACACCTGAGCCTTTGGCAGAATTCTTCATAACCAAGCCAAGAAATGATAATCTGCTTATTTGTACTTCAGGCCACCACTTCATATTAACTGGACTAATTAAAGTCCCAAACAAACTTATGGAACAGCCATTTTCTTCTTTCGGGCTTACTCTTTTTTTCCTACTTTTTTAACCAGTAGGAATGGCACTTCCAATTTCCTAAGAGTCAGGCTCCTTCAGGTCCATCTTTTGGGATATGGTGTGGCATGCCTTCATTGTTCCCGACACAATGTCCCAGCTGTTAGACACCTCCTACACATCTGAGCTGTGGACGAGGCCCCATTGACATCAGTAATTTTTAGTTCGGTGAAGAATCTAGTCAGACATTGTGTAAGCATTGAATGTGGATGCTGTTACAAATCCAGGTATTTCGTAACTTGTTCAAAATGGCAAGAGGAAACCATGTGGGGCAGGATGAGTTTAGAGATGACTGAAATGTTTCTACTTGGCTTGCCAGTTTGGAGGAAACGTGAGCTTGTTTAGAAGGTTAAATAAACACGTCCAGAAAAAAAGAAAAGAATCAAAGGGTTCAGAGAGCCAGGGGAAAACAGAACGGCTGAGAGAAAGTCGCAGAGGGAAGTTTTGAAGAAGGAAGCCCTGTATTCTGTAAAGGAATGGATGTGAATTACCATTCAGAGATGGTGAGAACAAGGGGAAGCAGGCAGGACAGGAGTGGATTATTTGGATATAGGAGAATAAGAGGCTTCCTTAGCCTCAGGTTCAACGTCTGCCTGGAAATTGTAGATTCACTTGAAAACAGAGAAGACTGGAAGGGAAGGAAGCTGCAGGTGAGAACTATTCACACTGTGCACATTAGAGTATTTAATCATCATACTATGAGCTAGCTATGCTTGCACACTGGAAGAGGCTAACCGACTCTGAAGTCAAACTGTAGTTTGTGATCCATTTGGGACCGGACTAGAGATCTGTCCAACTACATCTCTCCATCCATCTAGTGTTCTTTCCCTCGCTGTGCCCCTTTCCCTCTGCATCCCTGTCCTTTTCTCTCCCGCTATTAACATTGTGCTGTTACCGCTAATAAGTTTTCCTAAGGTCCACTATGCTTCTGTGTTTTATGAGTTACCAGCCAAGGAAAGCCTTTGCTTAACTATACAAATATTTAAGAAACTGGTATTTTTTTTTTTGCAGCCGAAGGGAAATATAGACTAGGGACATGGTTCAGTAGATAAGTGCCCTTGCTTGCTAGAGGACCTGAGTTCAGATGCCCAGCACCCACAGGAAAAGCTGGGAGGGTCAACATATGCCTATAATTGCAATATTGAGAGACTGAGACTGATGGATCCAGGGGTCTCGCTGTCCAGCCAGTCTAGCCAATCGGCGAGCCCCATGTTCAGTGAGAGAAAGTGTCTCAAAACATAAAGTAGAGAAAGTTACAGGTGATGCCTGCCACCAACTTCCATCTACATTAGTATATCCACAAACAGTTTGTACAGGGATCTCCCGGATGCACTTTCATGAGTTGTCATTCATGCTGCGCTGAGCTCTTTGGTGACACAGCTGCCTTTGAATCATGAATGCTTCAGCAAGGAGCCCCAATAAGCTCTTGGATTCATCATGCTAGACTTGAGCGGAATCATTGCTTTGGTCTGATTAGTACCCTATATAAGGTGAATAAATGCTTGTCCACATTTCTCCACAAAAAGGCATGGAATGGGAGGCATGGCTGCCCTATTCATTCTTCCTTTCTGCCCAGTGAAACCATGTTGTATGACCTGTGCAAAATCCTTCAGAGAACCCGCAGTGTGTCCTTGTGCCTCTCGGCTCCCTGCATCCCTGGCTCTTACCAACTTGTGAATAACACCTTCGAGAAACCCAGCGTGTGTGTAAGCATCCCAGTTCTCTTTTGCATACCTGGGTCCAGTGTGTGTTTGCAAAATGAGTGAATGAATCAGTCAACTACTCAATCAATCAAGATCAACCTTTAACTAAATGGTCAAGTATTTACTTTCTGGTCTACACTGGAATTTGTCACGCTGGCCGTTAGAATAAGAGCCTTTCTAAATAGAAACCTGAAAAGCTCTACATTGTTAAATAAATTCCTTTTTGAACATTCTATTTCTGGGGATGCTTTGTTCTGCCCATAGAAGTTGGGGATGGAAAGCTGAATGAGCAATCAGCGTGACAGCCTCTGTGATGACTCCTCTAATCTGTAGTGCCTAAGTGGTGGCCTTGGGGAGACTCTGAGTCTATTTCCTTATTAGGAAATCATAGTGATTTCAGGAAAAGCACAAAGGGAATATTTCTGCTGAGAAATGGCATGCTGCAACTAACGAGGGAAGGGAAAAAGTATGTACTTCGAAAACCCCACATAGTAATGCTATGCCTCCTAAGGAAACTGTGTCTTCCAGGAACCCTACGCTTGCACTGGCCCTGGGTGAACAGAAAGCTCTTGATCCATATGTGTGTGTGTGGCCTTTGAAGGCATGTGACACAGTCATGACCTGCTGCCTGGTACCCCTTATCAGTTACACACAGGGATTTTCTGTCTTTCTTTTATTTTGGGGTGGGGTGGGGTGGGTTTCAAGACAGGGTTTCTCTGTGTGGCCCGGATTGTGCTGGAATTCCTTCTGTAGACCAGGTTGGTCTCAAACTCAGAGATCTGCCTGCCTCTGCCTCCTGAGTCCTTGGATTAAAGGTGTGCACCACCACACCCTTTTGAATTACTAAATTCTATTTTTTAGCTTGTTTTTTATTGTTTTTATAGAGCTATATATTTTTTCCACTCCCCGCTCTTTCTTCCCTCTCTCCCTCCACCCTCTCCCATGACTCCCATGCTCCCTGTTTACTCAGGAGATCTTGTCTTTACACTTTCCTATGTAGATCCATTATCATTACATCCTTTGTGTACAACCAAACTTCTGCTTCCCTTAAAGGCAAGGATGTTGTGAATGTTATCATGTCCAGGGCAACTGAAAAATGAGAAAGGACCCATATAGTTCAGAGCTTTAGTTACTTTACACTGGCTCCTGTCAACCTTCCTCTCATGGCCACAACTCTTTCCTTGCTATTATTATGCAGCCACCATTTCTAGTTACTGAAAAATGCTTCAGCTCTGTTCATTGACAAAATGTATGCCATTCTGATCTCAGGAACACACACAACAAGTCACCTTGAGTGTAGACATTGAGAATGAAGTGTTTGATTTGTATTAATATAATTAATCAGTGTTTAAGCAAGATTGTGGAGTTGAGAGTTTTACCCAATACATTCAGATACTATGTTCCTAGTACCCAATCTGGACATTAAAGATAGGATGGTAAATAAACACACAGTGTTTTGACCTTGCAGGCTTCTTTAGCTAATAGGAAAGCCAAAACTGGAGGAGGAAATGCCAATTTCAGATGAAATTGGCTATAATACAAGTGTGTGCTATAGCAAGCCATAAGGGAATGCAGAGAGGGGATGGTCAAATAGATGAAGATGTCTGATTTCTTGGCTAGTAACTACAAGCCAAAATTTCTTATCTATAGCTCATAATGATTTCAGGTTCATCTAGGACTGACTCCTTGCCTGATGTACCCTGGGATCCAGGCTGAAGGGAACCGGTGAGACTCTTTCTGACATACATAGAGGGCATGAGGATGACACAGTGGCCAGAAGCGGCACTCGCCACTTTCTGTTGCTCTGTATTGGTCCAAGCGAGTCTCACCTCTGGAACTGGGTTAACAATATTGTACAGAGAACAGAGTAAGGAAAAGCAACACAGACTGATGGGAAACTGCCAGGTATTATGGCTGAAGCATAAAGTGAAAGATGAGACCCAGGGTAAAGCAGGGAGTAGGCGATGGGAGCCTATAGCGCTAAGAACCTGGCATTTGACTCAAGGAATAGTTACTATGATGAGGCTTTACCCTGTCCACCATTTCCAGGAATTTATACCTCAATCTTATCCTATCTCATAGAAACATATGGTTTAAACAACCTTCCGGGCTGATGGTCAAGCTAATTTGGTCTAAAGAGTCAAGATAGGATAGTTGAAAAGCAAGAGTATATCTTTCTATAGCTTCCTTACAGAAAAATAAAAAAGAAAAAAACAACTGGAGAAGCTTCTCCACATTAATTAGTAAATGATGAAAATGGATGAAGAGAGAAAAAGAAAAAGAAAGGAGGATATAGAAAAATCATTAAGGAAAAAATGTAATATTCTATATTAAAATCTTAATCTTTAGTACTGACATAGCAAACTGCAACTCATCTTATTACTCTTAATACTACATTATTTTTGTCTGTCAACTGGAATTTATTTTTTCAGATGGTAAAACTTATGCCGAGAGATTATTCTCCTGTCACAGATTAACAGCCTCTCATATTGAGGTCACATCGATCATTTGGTATACAGTCACCTGCTAGCCTCTGGCTAGTCTGTAATGGGCACCAACTGGATTCCCACCCACCAAGACCAATCAAGATGACTGGAGGAGAGCAATGTTGAACTCATTCACAAATAGCGGGAACAAAACCTGACCTACTTTGTTGTGAAGTGGGGCTCCTTAGCTTCCATTTCTGGATGAGAAGAGCTGAGCCTGCCAACAGGTTTTGTTTGATCTAGACATCAGGCATTCATTTGCTGATCTGACGGGACAGGGCGAACACACACTGCACAGTTTATGTCCCTTTCGGGTGCTGGCTTGGCAGAACCAAGGGGGAGGAGCAAACAGAGCCTTTATTGAGTTTTTACCTTCCTGGTATTTCATTAATTTGACTTCAAGCTCCATTCATCTCTCAGAGAGATGAGTGCTTGTTTTAGGCTGTATTTCCTGGTACTCACTGATAAGTAGGTTGCAAGAAGCAGGGTTCCATAGATAGAGGTATGAGAGCTAAATTACTATCCAGGACAAGCAAGGCAGAGTGCAGAGGATTGGGCTTATCAGAGGAGCTCAACACCAGGCCATACTGGGTGGAAGGCACGGCATCGATAGCAATGTAAAGATGGGTTAATGAGCACTAATGGGTTCAGTTGCCTCCTCAGGTCATATCACCTATGAGCAGCAAAGCCAGATGAGATGATCTGCAGAACCCAGTGAGTTGGGCTCCTGGGTTTTCACCCAGTTCTCCCTGTCTCAGATCTGCACCCTGAAGATGGGATGGGGCTGTTGTGGGAGAGGAAACTGAGTTAGCAAAGAAAAAGTCATATGCCATAGCTCTGCTATACCTTTGCTGTGAACCTTAGGGAAATGATCTGCCTGTGCGCAGACGGGAGTCAGAATGCTGAGCTGGCAGAGCTTGCTCTGGGAATGGGGGTTGTTGTGGCTGTGTGGACACCATCAGTCCGGCCCAGCCATCCTCAGTTGTCCAGATCTAGTGTTTGTGCTATTTATGGCTCACCCCACATCTCTGTGGCACTCCTGGGGAGCTGTAGGAACACAGTTTCTGCTTTACTAAGAATTCTGCTATTCTTTTTCTCCCTGGAGAAGCCTGTCCTCCTTTGATCCGAGATTGACAATCAAGCTATTCTGAGAAGGACTAATTACAGAACACATCCGGTGAGTGTCCCTCTTTCGCCCACACACAGTTACTGGAGCTGCAATGTGACAAGCCAGTCTTGCCAAGTGGCCCAAACCTATGGCACCTGTGGGCAGTGGTTGCCCGTAGCAACAGCAAGGGGGAAGAGCTGTGAGGAAAGAAGTTACAGTGTCTATCTGATTTTGCTTATGATTTCTTTCTTGTGTGTGTATGCGTGTATGTGTGTGTGTGTACACGTGTAGAGAAGCATGCAATTAAAAGTGAGAGAGTCAGGAGAAGGTGCTGGGGAGAGGAAATGGCACGTCTGCTTGCATTCATTTTAACATAGAACTTCTTAAAGGGAGAATGTTCAGCTGAGGAACCTGTCTCCTCATTTTCTGACAAATGTAATCATCCCTCGGTATTCATGGCAGATGGGCTCCAAGAATCCCCAGGGTTGTCACAAGCCTTGTAACTTCAAACCATCTATAGAAAAGAGGTAGTGTATTTGCATGGAACTTGTGTGTGTTCCCCGTAACACCCAATGAACTATAACTGCTCTTCAAAGTGTTACACTGTGTTGCTTAGGAGATTATGACAAGGAAATAAATTCTGTATATGCTCTGTATAGATGTCATTCTTTCCCTTCAACATTCTTGTCTGTGGTTGGCTGCACTCAAGAGCTGACAGCATATCTACAGGTAACAGAGATCCTCACCTCATCCCACCCTATATTCCACTAACCCCTTCTCGGGAAGGACTTTGGGTTGTCTCTGTCCTTTTAGGATGGAGGATGAAGTTGGGAAAGGAAGAGTCTGGGATCTCATCAAAATGGAAGTCCACACACGCGGACTCCAATAATTATAATAAGCTGGCCCCAGGATGACAGGAACGGTGGCCACAGAAGCCCAATGGTTTGCCATCTCTGCTTAAGAAGAGCCAACAGAGAGGACTGTGGAACCCCTTTGGGCACATTTAGAAATATCGCCAGTCTCCTAGATTCCCAGGCCTCCACAACTTTGTTCATCAGATGAAAATCACTTCAACCTTTTAGGCTACTTCAAAGACCTGCTGCAGTTTAGAAAGTTCCCAGCCCAATGCCAGCCAGCCCGTGGCATGTAGAGATTGCAAGTCCCATGCCTGGCAGGGAGCACTCTTGCTTGTGTAACAGGAACGGGGGAAGGGCAGAGAACAAGTACAGCCAGTCCAACCAGCCTGTCCACACGCTGGGCTGTCCCTCTCACCTCCTTCTAGGCTTTGCCACTGCCTGGCTGCAGGAAGGTGCAGCTCAAGCCTATTGCCTTGGGAGACACTCTTCCTGGTTTGTAAAATGGAGTTAGGCATGTTCTGCTTGCAGGCTAGGATTCCTGAGGACCAGGTGCATTTGCTGCTAGGCAAGGTTCACTGAACCCTGTAACGACAAACGTACCTGAACGAGCAAGAGTGGATTATAGTTGTGCGATTTCTGAATGTGTAGGTGCACGTACATTTGCACAAATATGGTATGAAGCCAAACAATATTACTTGTTGTTTTTCAGCGCCTGAGTTTTTATAAATAATTTTGTTAATTTTTTGAGAATTGCCTATAATATATTTTGATGAATTCACCTTTCTCTCCCTCAACTCTCCTCAGGCCCAGGCTTTTTATACTCACTTCCCTATCCAGCCAACTTTGAGTCTTCCTCTACCTCCTCTTCCTTTTAAACCCACTGTGAACCTTACTCTGTGATGCGGTCAAGGGGGTCACATCATTAGTGAATTCTCTCCCTCCCTCCCTCTCTCCCAGAACTTAGACGTGTGACTTGTGTGCCCACCTCCCCTCTTCCATGCTGGCATTTTTGTCTGGCTCGACTTTGTACAGGTCTTGTGTATGCTGTCAAAATCCCTGAGTTCCTTGGTGCGAGTGCTCTGTCCAGAAAACCACATTTTTTTTTGAAGTTATCCATCACCACTGACTCTGAAAGTATTTCTATCCCTTTGCCTGTGAAGAACCTCAAGCCTGTCTGTCCCATGAAGGGTTGAGCGCTCTGCAGTTTGTTATTGTCTGCAGCTGAGCAGCTGAGGTGTCTCTGTCCACTGCCGTCTACTACAAGGAGCGGCTTCTCTCAAGAGGGTCGACAAGTCCACTTTAGTACTAGGTCAACTCTACAGAGTAATAGCATTAGGTTCTACCTAGGACTCATGACCTATGTAGCCACAGGTTCTTGGCCTCACTGAACATGAGCCCGAGCATGAGAAAGTATCTTTCTGCAGCTCCCAGAACGTGATCAGCAGCCAAGAGCTCACCATCAGTTCCTAAGTTGCTGCTCTGTAGCTCCCCACCTCCTGCTGTCTCTGACATCCCCTGTTGACCGTCCAGTTCAGAGGACTAAACTCATTCCTGGTCCTCAAAACACTCACAGTTGAGATACATGATGAGCATTTGTGCTTGCTTTGATGAAGATTTATATAATACAGCTTGATAGGAGATGAGGTGCATTTCTGGAAGGGTTTTGTGAGAAAGAGTTAGAGTGATGACCTTCACCAGAAGAATTTGATAAAGGCTGAAGAAGAAATGAACGAAAGGAAAGAAATAGCAGAAATAGGTTATATTGTCAGCTATATATACATACATACAAATGTATATATACACACATATAGTCAGCTATATATACATATATATGTGTATGTATACACACACACATATTGTCAGCTATATAAACACATCTGTGAAACCTTATAATAAAGAGGTGCTTATGGTGAAGAACATTAGAAAGGGTTTTCTTTTTCAGAAAAGGATCACACTGTCTTTGCCTGAGTAAGTATCTGTCCAATCCTATCTATTAAGTTTCTATCATCATTGCATTTTTAATTGAAACATACTTTGTTGAAACCACTCCAGGAGACAAGCACCTATATGCATGCCTTCATGTAAATGGAAAACAAAGCAGGGATTGGCATGTCAGATTGTGTCGTGCATGAAACCAAGTCAAAGCTGTTCGTCTCTTCCACTCCATTTGTTCACCAGCTAAGTAGCAATAATGCCAAGGTCTCTTGTTCACACCACTGTCAAGGTTTCAGGTGTTGGAAAGTCAAAGTTCAGTGTGTGGCGCCCAATGGAGAACAGCTATGTTCCCTGCAGTACTGGACAGCCATATTAAACCATCTACACAATGTTCTGACACCCTTGCAGAGACATATGCGCTTTAGGTGAAAGTCCTTTGTCCCAGGGCTGGTGGAGTGCCACTGCTTATTGCAGAGCAGACGATTCTGCTATTTCCCCAAGCAGCAGAGTTTATCCAAAGAGCTTACTCCTCAATTGATCTCATAGTTATGCCTTGGCATAGAATCCCCTCATCTACGAGAGCATGCAAGTCCTCATAAAGACATTTAGTACTGAGATCAAATGAAACTGGACCGTTTGTTTCCCGAGTGAATAGGCACTGTTTAGTGAGGTTAGGGAGAACAGAGGCCCCGGGGAGAAAGCTATAGTCAGCATGAGCTGTAGTTTCTAATTGCCTGGGAAGGTGAGGAGTGTTCTTTCAGAGGAAACATTAGAGAGTTCCCATCATTCACAGAAGTGCATCCTCGTATGCACAGAGACAAAGAAGTGAGGGTTCATTATTTATTATTTATGTCTTGCAAACACTGGAACATATGGTTAAATTTTCAACTTCATTTTCCTATGATTCTTCCTACTGAACGATATTCTTAAAGCTGCCACAGTCATATCTGGGTGTGGGGAAAACAGAGAGGTACAAGTGCCTGGGGGAGAAAGAGCCATTCCATTCTCCTGATGGGTTTAGGATGCAGGTAAACAGATGTTTAGCTGTGCTGGTCGTAGATGTGTGCATAAAACAGACCAGCATGCTGTATTTTAATTGGACCATTGACCAACATTTCACAGACATATTTTCTATTTCTCCATCTCTCCTTCCCTCACTTTCATGGATTTCTCAGCATCTCACTTAGGTTTAACCCATAATGGCCTTCAAAAATGGTAAATTTTCTTATGTTAAAGCTTAAACGTAAGCCAGACATGGTGGTATGTGGCTTTAATTCTATCACTTGGTTGGCAGAGGCAGGCAGATTTCTGTGAGTTCTAGGCTAGCCAAGGCAGCATAGTAAGAACTTGTTTCAAACACACACACACGAGAGAGAGAGAGAGAGAGAGAGAGAGAGAGAGAGAGAGAGAGAGAGAGAGAGAGAGAGAGGATGTGACACTGTTCTTTGAATTGTTTTCTGCTCTATTCGTTACTTTTGCTGAGTACCTTCAGAAAGAAAGAGTAATTTCAGTTCACAGGTTCAGAGAGTTCAGTCCGTGAAGGTAGGAAAGCCATGGTGGAACAGTTCAGCCCATATCATAATGGTCCAAGAAGCAGAGGAGAATGCTACCTACATTCCCCATCCACACAATAAATTTAGCTAAAAGTAGCCAACTGTAACCATATTGAAACCTGCATGCTGTACCGTCTTGAAATTCCCTCTGCGAAGTTCACTAGTCTGTTGCCTAGAGCCTTAACCTTTTATGAAGTCTGGGGACAGGGATCAAATGCAGACAAATACCTTCCTAGAATATGCCATACATTGCCTCTGTCTCAGGCTTTGCTACTGCTAGCCCTCTTTTCTGTACTGTCTGGTCCACCAAGATGTAAACTGGCTATATGGTCAGTATCTTACCTGCCACAGTGGACTGGATCCTCTGAAACAATGAGCAAAGCAAATGCTCCTTCCTCAAATTTATCTATTGGGTGTTTCTGTCACAGAGGTGAAAATTAGTACACATGTCCTCTAAAAAGTCACAGTTTAGAAGGTGAAGCAAAAGAAAAAAAAAGTCTGTTGTTTTCCAAAAACATCTGAAGGACTCCCCATCTCCCCATTCAATGCACATCCCACTGCAGATCCCACATGGCACAGGGATTCTATTCAATGCTGTCCCCCACACTCAGCATTCATAAACGCTGTCACAGGGGAAGTTTGTGACTTACTAAAGCATCAGACATGGACTTGTTTCCCTCCCTTTCCTCTCACAAGCTAATGGAGAAATATCTGACTAATCTGTAATACAAGCAAGGAGAGGCTGGGCGTCAGAGAGGTCCAGTCCGCTGGGGAGAGGAAGTCACAGTGATGCCTCCTTGGCTTCTGCACCCACACTGTCATCTCTTAGGTTGTTTGCTGTTTCCCATTTGTCTTCAGGGATGCTTCCCTCTATCTCTCGGTCTCACACAGAAACCATCCTGTCAGAGAGGCTTCTTGAATTTCCCTAGCTAACACAGTTCTGACTTTCTCTCTGCCTTCCTCGTTTGGAGACTCATCTCTCGCTAGAATCAGATACCCATGCAGGCAAGGATCCATTGCTTTTGCCTTGCTATCTCAACAGAGCTGCACATAGAACACGGGTGTGGGAACATTTATGGGCTCATTGCTTCTTGCATCTCTTCTAGGCAGCTTCTTTAGGGGATTTAGTTGTCTTGTGCCCTCTGGGTTCATAGCCTTCTCTGGTATAAGGGGAAGAGAACAGGATACAGAGTTCGCCGTGCTTCTGCCTCATACAGACGGGGGTGGGGTGAGGAGGGTGGGAGTGCACACGTGGTGGGAGGGTAGCCGGGGGTGGGGGAGATTTGCTCAGGCTTTCAGATCTTCTAAGGGGGAAAACTACTTCTTTGCTCAGGAACTCATCCCATTGTTTAGCCACACTGCCAGGAAATTCTTCTCCAGATCTGCCCCAAATTTGTCCAGCTGTGGCTGAAACCAGCTTTGCCCTGGGTGGTCCTCCGAGGGGACAGCTGTAGAAAGATCTCTTTGTGTTAAATGACACAACATCCCACCCAGGCCTTGAGAGAGAAGAAGGTTTAAAGCAAGCTGCTAGCCTCATGGATTTCACAACTGGTGAAGTGGCCAGACTTCTGTGCAGGCAAAGTCCTGGGGGAGCCGGCTGATCTGGTTCCAATTCAGTTTTCTTCTGCTAGGTGAGTTGAACAAAGGTCATCCAACATCCAGAAATATCATCTGCCCATCAAGAACATGAATAACATTATTATACCTGGAAGATCTTGCTTGTTTGTGTGTTTAGATTAGAAAGTTCTAACCCACAAACTCAGGTAAAATAAATAGATAAAAATAACCAGCCCAAGTTCACAGAGTCAACTTCTAGAAGAGTTCTGTATATCACATTTATCCAAGCTACCTCATTAGTGTTATAATTTCCCTTTGTGTCTCACGCAGTTTTGCTGTCCCTTCTGATCAGCCCAGCAGAATAAAAGGAAATTGCTTGTCAAATAGAGAGAGGTTCCAAAGTCAGAGCATGCCTTCAACTATCTGATAAGCCCAGGAGAAACGCTCAGGCCCGGGGCTGCTGGCTGACTCCCTTTAGGCTTGGAGTCTCTCATAACCTTGCAGCATTCACATAAATTCGGTTCCAGTCATCTCTTCACCCCTGTCGCTCTAACAAAAGTGTGGAACAGCAACTGACAAGGCAGAGAAGCAGAAGTAGCCCAGACTTCAGAGGGGCTGCCTCGCCCTGCTGGGGACACAGACAGTTCTTCCCTGTCGCCAAAGCTAAGCCCCCCGTGATGCGTGCTTCAGTATTCCCTTCTCACATAAGCTTGCTTCTCATATTTGCCCCACAAGCATCCAGGCACAGAGAAAACAGTCAGTACCAGAAGCTGCCTCTGACAGCCATGTAAGTGGCGAATACGGTTTCTTGCTTATTCCTTTTCTAACAGCGCACGGCTTGCTCCTGAGGCTCTGATGCTGGCAAGCATCAAACCGACAGATGACTCCAGCCTAGAGAATCTCAAAGCCTAAGGGCAGTTTCCTGTGAGCAGGATTGCACTTTCATTTGAAATCATGAGGTTCTGGATCCATGGGTTTATTTGGGTTAGTCTACAAGAACAGAACAGATAGAATGTATACACACACACACACACACACACACACAGATATACAAATACACAAAGAGACACAGACAGACACACACAGAGATATACACATACACAAAGAGACACTGACAGACAGACACAATCACACAGATAGACATACAGAAAGAGACACAGACAGACAGATAGATACACACAGATATATATACATACAAAGAGACACAGATACACATACAGACAGACACACAGATATACACAAACCCAAAGAGACACAGACAACACACACACACGGACAGACAGACACACACACAGATAGACACACACAAACACACACGGACGGACAGACAGACAGACAGGCGCGCACACGTGCACGCGCGCGCGCGCGCACACACACAGATTTCCAGAATGGCTCCCGGTCCAACAATGGCCGTCTGAATGCTGATGAGGCAGAAACTAGTAGCCACTCAGGCCTTGAAGCTGTTGGCTTAAGCGGTCTCAATCTGATGCTGATGTCCTCCAGGAGTCTTGGAAGCTTCAGAGCCTTCAGTGTATGCACTGGAAACCAAAGACGCTGGGTTCTGATGGTAGCAGTGGAGGCAGACACTCCAACCAGCAAAAAGGGAGGCAAGGGAGCAAGCTTGAGTTTTCCTCAGCCCACCTCATATCTGCGTTGCCTGCTGTAAGAGGAGACCATTCTGGCAGAGGGTCTTCTTTCCTCAAGTGGTCTTGAGATGCCCTTGAGGCACCACCCAAAGGCAGAGATCTTAACTCTGGAATCCTTTTCTTTGTCTTCTCTAACTTCAGAAAAATCGTGGGTAGGGTCAAATGCAACACAAGCAGGAAAGGGTTTACATCAGCTTATAGCTTACAAGCCACCACAGAGGAAAGGCAAGGTTGGAACTCAAGGCAGGAACTTGGAAGCCAAAACTGAAACAGAATCCACACAGCAACACTGCTTACTGGCTCGCTCTCTCCAGCATGTTCATCTATCTTTCTTATATATCCCAGGACCACACATCCAGCTGGACCCTCTATATCAGTTAGCAATCAAGAAAATGCACCCAGGGCCATATCCATAGACTGGTCTGATGGAGACAGTTCCTCAGTTGAGGTTCCTTCATCCTAGATATGTCTAGGTTTCTATGAAGTCGGTGAAAAGTAACTACAGCAACCAGGTTTGGAGATTTAGAGACCCGCAATTGTCTTTTTTTTTTTTTTTCGAGACAGGGTTTCTCTGTGGCTTTGGAGCCTGTCCTGGAACTAGCTCTGTAGACCAGGCTGGTCTCGAACTCACAGAGATCCGCCTGCCTCTGCCTCCCGAGTGCTGGGATTAAAGGCGTGCGCCACCGTCGCCCGGCAACCCGCAATTGTCTTATGTCACGTTCTTACGCCAGCTCTACTGCAGTGTGCCTAGTAGACATTGCACTTTGCTTGTGGTGATTTGCTTTCCTCTTGCCTCTTGGGTCCTTATAGAAAGGTCAGTTAGGCACCAGACCCTCCACCTTCAGTGGCTAGGTCTCTGTATATCTGTGCTCAGCACGGATCCCAAGGCCCATGCTCCTAGCGAGGTTTATAATCGACAACTTAAGCTCCAACTGGGGTAGCACAAATTCTTCTGGCTTTGGGTCAGATAGCATTGGCTCATCTTTGCGTAAGTCAGTTGATCTAATGAGGTCTGTGTTGTCAGTTACAAAATGAAGATACATTAATATGCCCTGCCTACTTGTTTGACTGACATGTGAGATGAAATCTGAAAATGTGTTTTGTAAACTATGAAATTTCACCCAAATGAAATGGATACAGCACCAATAAAAAAAAAACTATTTGTTTTTAACATAATGCAGTTTGAAGTTCCATGGGCTTTTTGCCTTTCAATAAAATTTATCACTGGAATTAGCATACTAAGAAAATTTGGGAGATAGTGACCCTGAAAGGTATAGGAATGTCAGGTGAAAGTTATAACCACTTCGTTTAATGGTAAACATGTGCTGATTTCCTAGTAGGCATCAGGCCCAGTTTATAAGACATGGGGAAGAGATGCGTGAGATCCAGTCCTCAAAAAACACACAATCTAATAGGAGACAGGAAAGGAACCATGAGATCACAGTCCACACTCTGAGTAGAATACCAATGACGAGTGAGTCAGACTCCATCAAATCAGGCCTGGTTCAAAGAGAAGCAGTAAGCCAAAATATACAGAGTGTCAATGAAAGATGGCAAGGAAGAATGCTCGAAATGGGGAGAGGGGTATTACACAGAATGTCAGGCAAGAGAAGCCTTTGTGGCCTCAAAGAGGAGCAGAGCCTTGGGGCAGATGGGATGTCAGGGATGGGGTTAAGTAAGACACAGCACTCAGGTCTTATTTACTCTGTGATGTGACATATTCTGGCTTGTGTTTTAGGAAGACCTGTCCCCAATAATTTAAGTCCTGGGATAAGCTAGTGGCTGGGCTTTGAATAGATAGTTGCCTATCCCATCAGAATCACTTAGGGAATCCAGACTAAATTCAGACTACTGAATGCAAACACTCAAACCCTAAATCTTAGGATTTTGTTTCTGCACCTGTGTTCTCAAAGAGACTCATGAAGCTGAAGAAACTCTTCTGGGATTGATGGTGGCACCAAACAAGTTATGTCCATGACCTAAACCCCCAAACTCAAGAATGTTACTTTTGCTGGAGAAAGGTCTTTGTCCTGGCATAATTTTTGGTTTTGGATTTTGAGGTTTTGTCATGTATGTCTAGTATAGTTGCATGCATTTAAGGCAATCCTGAGAAACTAACCAACAGCAAATCAGCTTGTTCTTGCTATTGCCGGAGGTAACTGTGTAGGCAGCCTTTAATGCAAACAAATGTATTTTCCTCTCTCTGGAGTCTTCACGCACTAGCTCTTTGGGGCAAACTCCAGTTGACTGGTTTGCCCGAGAAGTGCCCGCCTCCAGGATGCACTAGTGCGAGACATCAGTCTCATTCCTATTGCAATCTTGGTCTTCTTTCAGGATGGACAAGTCAGAAGGCTTATCATTGAGATACCACAGGCCTTCTGACTAGGCACCAGGGACCCCATATCCTTTTCATCAAGCTGGGAGGAGTTTCCTTAATGGGTTAGGTGGGCATACATCTAGGCATGTGTATGTTTTGTATGTGTGTTTGTGTGGCTGTATGTGTATCTGTGTTCAACTCCTTCTTTGTTAACTATATTTTAGGTGCATGCATGTCTATGTCCAGCTCCTTCCAGGACCCACTTGTTAGAGTACTACTCTTCATGACACTAAAGAAATTTCCAGAACATATTTCATTTAGCCCAGGTCCTGTGGAAAATAAGGAAGACATAAGAACCAAACAAGTGTGATATCAGCACAGAAAAAATGTTCACGTCTGGTAGACAGTGACATGGCTGGTGAAAGTGAAGGAGAATGACTTTGAACCCAGACAACTGTAGTTCAAACTGTCTCTGACTTTCACTAGTTGAGTTGCTACTAGCAAGTTTCCTGAACATTTTAAGTGTAAAATGAAGAATTTAATATCACGTTTTGGATTCTCAAATCATAATTTCTCAAGTCAATGAACACAGAACCTTGGAGCAATCCATTCCATCCTAGTGCTCCTTAACATGGAGCGAGCGACAGCTGTGCTCTGGCGGAAGTAAATAAGTAGGCAGCAGGCAGAAAAATGGGAGTCCAGCCTGCTTTGAAGTCAAGAGACGCTTGGGCGAACCATCAAAATGGAACCAGGGAGTGCCAAACGGGGACAAGGTTCAGACAAGATATTGCATCTGGCAGGAAGACTCGGTAGGTACCCCAACCTGTGTGCTAGCATTGATCTTACAGACAATGAAAAAATACGCGGTTTTATAATTGATGCTAATTGAGAATGAGCCTTCTCTCCTGGGGTTACCTGTGACTCCTCAATGTGTACAATGTCCATCTTCCTAGAAGTATAACGAGCAGCAGGCTGTCCTTTCAAAAAGGAAACTATTGCCCCTCATCTGGAGAAGTCATTTTATCTAAGAAATATTTCTAAAACCCGTTTATTTTTATCTTGTTGGAATCTAACGCATCTTAAAAGAGTAAATCAAACATACGTAAGAGTATTTTTTTAAATATAAAGCTTTATATGTAGGTCCTAAAAGCCTCCAACATTGTTCCCATTTTACTTGAGAACATATTACCACACTTCTGAATGGCATTATCCCATTATAACAGATATTCAGTGGACATTTAGGGGTCAGTCTTAGTTGCTCATTCATCTTGAAGTGTCACTAGAGCAGTGGTTCTCAACTTTCCTTATGCTGTGACCCTTTAATTCAGCTCCTTGTGTTGTGGTGACCCCCAGCATAAAAATTATTTTTGCTGCTACTTCATAACTGTAACTTGCTATAAATCGTAATGTAAATATCTGATATGCAGGATATCTGATCTGCAACCCCACCCCAAGGTGTCACGACCCACACATTGAGAACCGCTGATATATTGTCTTCAGATGCATGAACTTGCATGTTGAAGGACCACGTTATACTTCTCTCAACAGTCTCCTGGTTTCCATGGAGATCATATAATTCTTGTACATTCTCAACATATGCTTTCCTGCCCCTTTGCTACTTTTAGTAGAAGTTCAACACCCAGACCCACAGATAATCATTCAAAATTGTGCACACTGATTTAGAGCTAAGCAAAATGGCTCCTGCCTCGTTTAAGAGTAGGTGATCCCTAACTGAGTTCAAGAGGACCACAAGAATATTGGCTTCAAGACCGCATTGGCTCTGCTTTCTGATCCTGCCAATGGCATCCTTACACCTACGGTGGCCCCACAGAACATTCAGAAGGTGAGCTTGTACTGGAAAAGATCCCATACAATTGGAAAATTACTCCAAACCCGGTACCCACAGACATATGAATATTTCACCCCGTGAACTCAATTCAGCGAGCTGAAGAATTCTGCCTTGTACCTTTTCATCAGAACCGGCTCCAACACTTCAATAAATCTCAACAGAGTGCTCTTCTGAAAAGCCCAGCGTTCGTGCCAGAGATGTATAATCGTGGTGCTCCACATTTCAGAGATGAGGCAAGCAAAGGCAAATATTCCATAATTCATGGTGTGCTCTCTTCCAGAAACTTTTCTATTAAGAATTTGATTAATAGTCTAACCACTCTCCCTGCTCCCAAAATGGCTTTTGAAACGTGGGAAAATACACATGAGTCTCAAGAGAAAGCAAAGATTTTTTTTTTTCCCCAGATCTTTTCCTTGTCTGAGATGGGTTAGTCTAGAAATCAGAATGACAAGGTAAGGCCGTGCTCTCTCCTTGCTTGCTCCTAATAGGGAATACTTCTCAAGGAGCCTGAATGAGATGATCATTATGTCTGTTCAGCTAGTTACTTCCTTAAGTGGGAGAGACGGCATGGGGCCTGCAGGGAGCATGTGGGACATGCTGCAATTAACAGCAGCCACTCTACTTTGTACAGACTGTGTGGCCCACCAGGACTGTGCTCCAGCCTCCAGCTGTACAGCTGGGAGGATGAGTTCAGGCAAAGTGTGCGCATTTCCAGCTCACAGCAGAGACACAATAAATGGCAGCTGCTTTTGGGTTCTGTAGAAGCCAAGCTCCCCAGGTTGGAACTCAGTTTTAAAGAAGGCAATTAGATCTCTTCCTAAATTCCTGGGCAGGAGAACGCTGACATTTGTTGAGCCCAGTTGGTGTGGCAACCGGTAACTCAGCTCATTCAACACTCCTACTCACAAAACCTGAAGTGGGCTGAATGGAGGCCACTGGGAACTATGTCCGCATCCAATTCTAATCCCTTACTTGAAAAAATGTGTTTGGAAGTACGCTTAAATTAGGGGGTTTCATGCAAAGTGATGATTCTGGGTTATCTAAGTGTATCCTACACACAACAAAGGTATTTCTAATCAATGAAAGGATTGGCAAAAAGAACAGACAGTTTTCAAAAGATGAAACGCAAATGATCAATAAACATACGGAAACATATTCAGTTTCACTAGTTGTCAGAGAATTATAAATCAGATCTACATAGAGAGTTCATCTTACCCCAGAATGAGCGTCATTAAACAGGTAAGAGCAGGGGCTGGAGGATGTGGATAAAAGTGAAACCTCACGCACTGCTCCTGGGACTGTACACCAGTCCAGCCACTACGGAAGTCAACAAGGAGGTTTCTCAACAAACTAAAATTTCATCTGTCACAGGACCCAGCTCTACCCCTCCTGGCTAATTTACCCAAACCACTGGAAATCAACTTATCACAGACATATTTGCATATCATTGTTATTGCAATGGTATTCACAGTAGCTGAGTCATAGAACCAACCTAAGTAACTAACGACAGAGAGACAGACAAGGAAAAAGTGGCACATATACACAGTGGAACTTTCCCAGTCCTTAATAAGAATGAAATTGTGTTGCTTCAGGAAAATGGATGCAGTTATAGGAAATCATAAGTGAATTAAGCTAGTCTCAGAAAGACAAATAATGTATGCTTTCTCTCATTGTAGTTCCTAGATTTTATACTGATGAATAAAATTATGTCCATACAGGTGACATAAAAGTACAGAAATCCATCAAAAAGGACCAAGGAAAGGTTACTAGGAGAAAATGATCATCATATTATATACACATGTATGAAAGATTTTTCAAATATACATTTTGTAAATACCCTTATAACACATAAAGGAACATTTCATGTAAAGCTGGAGGCAGAGTTTTGAGTAATAAGGTTATGGGCACAGGAATATGGGGAACAATAATTAGATCCTCTCTATAGCTCCCGAAGAATGTTCCCTCTGGATTTCAGATTTCTGGCCTCTAGAACTGAGAGAGAATACGTTGTCATTTTGCACTGCTAATTTGCAGCCACTGTGAATATGTGATTCTTATTCTATAAAAATCATTGAATAAGAAATATTGGAAGGGTTAGGGAACTGGATTCACTACAGTCATTTAGTAAATACTCTGCTCAAGATGTAGATCCAGGTGTCCGCATGAAAACAGATCTGTTTGCTTGCTTTTTTGATACGAGTCAAATGGTTGTGCTGAAACCATCAACAGAAACTAGTGAACGGTGAAACTCAGAAATGATGAGTCACATGAACATCACAGCCATGACAACTACCCCCCAACATAACATGATCTCCTGAATGAATCCAGTGACACGCAGCTGGCAAAAATCCTAATGTGGTAGTCCACACTGTCAGTGATAATAAATGCAAACACAGGCTTGTGAGAAAGAGCTAAGCTCTTGGCATGTCAACCATTGGTACCACGAATAAATGTCACCAAAAGTTGTACAGTGGGAAAGCAGAAGAGTGCTGTGGGATAATACTCTTTCACACTGTAAATATTTGTCACTCGTATTGGTTTAATAAAACACTGATTGGTCAGTAGCCAGGCAGGAAGCGTAGGCAGAGAAACCAGACTAGAGGAATTCTGGGAAGAGAAAAGGCAGAGATATAGTCGTAATACAGATTCAGAGGAAGCAAAATGAGAATGCCTTTCCAATAACAGGTACCAAGCCATTTGACTAAAATAGGTAAAAATTATGGGTTAAGTTTTAAGAGCTAGTTAGTAATAAGCCTGAGCAATAGGCCAAATGGTTTATAATTAATATATGCATCTGTGTGTTTTTTGGGGACTGAATGGCTGTGAGACTGGGCAAGACAGAAACTTTTGTTTACAAATGACACCCAAATGTTTGTCAAGAATTTCTACATTAAGCCTAAGAAAGCTTTTTTTTTTCTTTCTTTTTTTTTAAAAAAGGATTCTTGACAGACAAGAACAGTGTCAAGTACAGCTTCTTGGTAACTATTTTTTCTTACTGGGCTCTGTTTACTGATGCAAGTAGAGGCATAGCTCCTTCAAGAGAGGCTTCCTGACTCAGCATTAGCAGCAAAAACCTCTTAGCTCTTTTAAGGGGCTCTGCCATCAAACACTTAAATGGTGTTTATGAACAGCCAGCATCAGGATTCTTGGTGGTAGCATGGATCTAGAAACTCCACAGAGTTGTGGCAATAAATATGGCTCCTGCCAGTAACTCCACCATGAAGCTAGACTCTCAAAAACCTAAAGAATGTGGTGAAGCCAGTTGCTAAAGCCGCAGATTTAATCCTAGCCATATTGCTTAGCATAAAAAAAAAGACTCATGTGGTCAGAAAAAGATAGAGATACACAACAAAGAGAGGTTCCGACAAAACAAAACAAAAAAACAACAACAAAAAAAAACCTCTAAGCAGTTTACAGTGTATTTAAAAATATATGTAGGCTTGGGAGAGAAAAGAAAAAGGATAGATAAAGTCCTTAAAAAATAGAGTAGTTGGGCATGGTGGTGTATGCCTTTAATCCCAGTACTTGTAAAGCAGAGGCAGGTGGATCTCTGTGAGTTCAAAGCCAGTCTGATCTACAGAGTGAGATCCAGGACAGCCAAAGATACACAGAGAAACCTTGTCTTAAAAATAAAACAAACAAACAAAATTAAAAATAAAAATAAAAGAAATAGAAAAAAAGTTATATAAAGATGGGAAATACCAAGAGAATTTGGATACTGTATGCTATTTTGTTGTCTTTGAATTGTTTTACTGCTGAGGAAGGAGCAACAGCTGCTAAAAGATATTTGATTATAAATGCTGCTGGATATTAGTCCAACCTATATTTTTTGAAATGCCTAGATATCAAAATTTAAGTCAAAAGATATGTTACTTTGGGAGAATGGTTCTGCTTTTATTTCCACAGGAAATGAGAGGCTGTGGATTCATTCTGGGTTAAGAAAAATCAGGTTTGATGCAGGAAGACCCCCTAAAAAAATCTCCAATATGAGCTGATGGCCCAGATGATCCAAGATTTCAGAGTACCCCTTTTGAAGTTTCCTCTGAGTTCTACATCTAGAACAACCCCAAGACTGCTGGCTGAGATGATCTATCCTCACAGAACATTCCAGTCAGGATTTGACTATAATCCTAAATTTTCTTTGGGTCCCCGTAAGATTATCAGTGCCCCCAATCAGCAGTAAGTAGCTTAGAAAACTATGTCCACATTCCCCCCCAAAAAATGGTTTATGGATGCTATTCTTTGTTTAGAGTATTGGTTACAAGTTGTTATGGATAATGCCCAGGAAAAAACTAAACAAAGGAGATTAGATTTAGAGTCCTTTTTCGAAAAGAAAAAGGGGGAAATGCTGTGGGATAGTACTCTTGTATACTATAAAGATTTTTCACTCATATTGGTTTAATAAAACACTGAATGGCCAGTATCCAGGCAGGAAGTGTAGACAGGTCAGATTAGGAGAATTCTGGGAGGAAGAAAGGCAGAGATACAGTTGTCATCTAGATTCAGAGGAAGCAAGATGAGAATGCCTTACTGAGAAAGGGTACCAAGCCATTTGGCTAAACATAGATAAGAATTATCAGTTAATTTAAGTTAGGGCAATAGACCAAACAGTTTATATTTAATATAAGCCTCTGTGTGTGTATTTGGTACTGAATGGCTACAGGACTGGGCAGTATGGAAACTTCCATCTACAGAAGAGTTGCCAAGAAAGGCAAACTTTGCCAACTTCCTAAAAATAAATATGTGTCATGTCTAGGCCTTACCAAACATCCTATGTGATCCATAGAAAGTCATTAATTTGCACTGACTTCATTTTTTCTCCAGCAGCAAACAATGGAATCCTAAGGATATATTACTTACAGAAGTACATTCAGCAACATTCTGAAGCATTGCCTATCAGAAACATTTCTATGCTATATTCAGAGAAGGTAATATGTACCAAGTTGTAGCTTGTTAAAATATTCATTTTATCAAAAGTCTTTGATTACGCATTAATTCACTCATATTACATACCTACATACCTACCTACATACATATATAAAGTCCAATAGGAACATTAAAAATACTACCCAACAGGAATTAAGCTAGGTAGAATGTCTGTGGCCATTTTGAACCTTAGCAGTCAGGAAACCTGAATTCTTCTTCAATTAAAGGCAGGTCTATCCTACACAAATATCCCCTTGCAGCTGATAGCTATCGGCAGCTCACAAAGTGCTGCTGCCTACCTGGTCACCGATTTCCAGGCTTGGAGGCAGGTACACACCACCTCCACTTTCTTAAAGGAGAGCATGTCTGAGCCTTTGAGACTTAGAATAAGAGACTTTAGATTTAGCTGTGAACCCAGCCCTTCTTGAGGCAAAATTGCTGTGGTTCAATGTCTATTGGTGACATACAGGCATAAAATGGCATGCTAGCCTGATCTACTTTCTCCATGAAATAGGGACGTGACTTGCAAGCTTACAGACAGTACCCCTCCTACAGTAAGTAAAGACCAAAACTATCATTTGTCTTGAAAGGTAAACTTTTCTCCTCATTTTCCTGGTACCTCCACTCAAGTGAGACTCTGTAGAAGCATAGAAAATAAGTGAACCAATGAGAGATTCCATAAATCTATCTATGTGGGAGCTAAATCATAGCTTTTCAGAACTTGGCTATAGGATGTCCAATTCCAGGTACCTTGGAGTGAGTGCAACATCTGCCTGGGTCACTGTTTCATAGCCTTTCTTCTGTTACAGTAAATGATGATAATTTGTTTCTGGGTCTAAGTCAGACAAAAAAATAAAAAAAAGGAAAAATATGATAATAAATGCATCTCATAGAAGAACCTGGAGCAGCTAAACTTACAGATTGTTTAACAGAGAGATGGAGGAAGCTTGTAATGAACTCTTTATCTTAGGATAAAGCTTTAGGATGCTGCAAAAGACTGTGATGGGATGAGTTGGAGAGTTTCCTAACAGTATATTTGTACTCGGAGGTGGCTGCTGGGCCCACTCTGGGAGGTGTCTCTGCTTCCCTGCATTCCAAGCGGTTGGCCCAGCTCCGTATGTGTTTGTTCCTTTTGGCGTTGTTGCTCTGATTATGTAATTGTTCCCTTTACTGTGAGACCTCGGAGGTCGCTCACTCTAGCATCATGTCAAGACAGGGCCATCCTGTGCTGTTCAGATGATTGCAGAAGTCAGGTAGGGGGCCATCCTTACCTGATTGAGGCATGCCTGTTTCCAGACCCCGTGCAACCGGTTAGCTCTTAGAAGACTAAGAGCATAGGCAATTCCATGCAGAAGCTACGAAGGAGCTGCAGGAGACCCACCAAGTAAGGGGGTGATAGCTGTATTGTTGCACTCAACGTTCATCTCAGGAGTCCTGTATTTGAGGGTTGGGGCCAGAGGGTTAATGAGTTCATGGAGTTTTCTTCCTGACTGTGATTTAGCCTATATTCATATTTCGTGTTCAGATGATCAGCATGGGTCAGAAATGCTTACGTTCAAGAGGCAGGCTAAAACTATTCTACTTAGAGAAGGGGAAAGCCATGCAGTTATCTGAGAACTGGCGGGTGGGAGAGAAATATGCTCATGTGCATTTCAGATTGTTCAAGATTGTTCCAGACAATTTGAGATTGGCTCCAGATATACAAAATAAGAACATAGGAGGGAAAGGCAATCTCATATTTCTTATGAGACAGGATCAAACCGCCTTCTCCCACCGACTAGCATGGCAAACTGCAGACGTTTAGTAATTATACTCATTTCTGCATCGTCTACCAAACACAACCATCAAAAGGGTTAGAAAGAAGGACCGGAGGTCTCACAACAGCCAAGTCTACTGAGCTTCTCTTTATCCTCAGTTCCATGTCAGTCTCTGACTTCCTGGCTCAGGTCCTTCCTACATTCCTTTTGCTGGGTGTTCTGATTTAACAGACGTCTCCTGTCTTGAGCCTGTACCTCAGTCTCTAGCAACTCAGATCCCAATAGCTCTGTTTTCCCTATTTTTCCAGAGCCCAGGATCCCCTGCGGTGTTCTTGGCCACTTACAGAGATTGGAGGGTGAATGAATAAAAGTAAGGCTACAAGTGACCATTTTTCTTATTTAGAGAGCCAGAGTCAATAATAAGAACAGTAGCCAGGAAATATACAGTGTGGCCTCTCAGCATCTTCCACTGTGACCTTGGGTATGACCCTTCTGCTGCCCTGGTCTTTCTCCATCTCTCAAAGGATGCAGTGACATTTGAGTTCTGGTTCCAATGCTGAAGAGTTTATGAATCAGGGATCCTGCAATAAGACAGGCTATTGTAAATTGATGATACCCTTGTAGGTTCTATGAGGTTAAAAAAATGTGGTCCCTAGAGAATTAACGAGCTCTGAAAACACATGACCAATGGCACTAATTGTTCTTAATGTTGTGAGCTGTAAAGTAAATCTCAAAATAAATTAAAAAATGAAAAACCAAGTATTCTCGTCCACCAAAAGCCCTTCCTCTTATGATTCTTATTTCTTTCTCTCTTCACCTCTCCTCTCCTTTCCCCTGTCTTCCCTTCCCCTCTGCTTTCTTTTTCTCCCATCTCTTAATTTCTTTTCTTACTCCATTGTTTTTATTTTTCTATCTTTAAATGAAGCATCTCAGGCTGGAGTCAGGAGCATTCTGGGAAACTTCTGGAGAAAGAACACTCTGCAACCACAATTTTGAGTGAAGAATAACTTTGTCCTGGTGTCTGGGTCTCACTCAGGACTCCCTCTTTCAAGCCTCATATACCCCCTGGATTGCCTTTCGTTGTTCCTCCTGCGTCTTCCATACATAAGGGAAGGTGGACACTTGTCCTCTTTGGCACAGTCCTGGGCTCCGTAATCTGGATTTCAATCATTATTTACCAACTCCCTGTCTGTTTTAACAAATTTCTCTCGTGAGTCCTCCAGAAGTCCTTCCATCTATATTGCAAGAAACCCTGATCTCTCCCACACACATGAATCAATGTCCTTCTCTGACTATTTACAGATACATGTTTTTAATTGACCTCATGCTTATGAAACAGGACCAGCACCTTTTGCAATTTATCTGGCTTTTGTTTTTCTATACTGAATTCTGTACCAACAGATCCAACCTCCAAACCTGCCCAAGGTCACCCATCTCCTGCCCTTCTCCTTAGCATCGCCAGAGTGGGGTTTGTTTCCTCTAGGCACTTCCCATTTAACAAGCCATATTTCTCCATTGTTAAAAAAGCTCTCCTTCCGTGGGATCTATTTGCAGAGCCCTTGGCCTCTTTGTATATTCACACTGTCTTTCCCTTACTCCAGAACAGAAATAGCTTGGAAACTAAGTATTCCTTGCATAGCTTAACTAAATAGGTGTATCTGTAGTCTACAACCCTGATCAGCATGTCCTCTGAACCAGGCACATGAAGCACATTCCCAGGAGACTCTGCAATACTATTACCAATTCCTAAAGTTCAATCATTCCAAGAATTGCTTGTTAATAAATAAAAGAATCTTACAAATACTCCAATGATAGAACATGTAACTTAAATTTTTCTATTTATTTTCTATAACTGTATATATATGTGTGTGTGTGTGTATACACAATTACTTTACATGGTAGTTACATATCCAGTAACATTACTGAAATCAGTTGTTAGTTCTGAAAAAAAATTAAAATTAGGTTTCATTTATATTCAACTGCTATAAGATTTCTTCATAGAAACCATGTTATGTACAGCTACATATAATTTTTCCTTTTCTGATTTGTTTGCCTTTTGTTTATTTCTTTCTTGCTTTATTACAGTGGCCACAAAATTCTAATACTTGAATATAAGTGGAGAAAGGAACCAAGTATTAGGATTTATGGCTGTTGACCTGGAGAAATCCTCCAATCCTTCAGCATGAACTGTGACATTCTGCCTCTTCACAACAGTCTGGGTCTGGTACGCAGCTCACTGATCAGCAAACCAGAAGTCTGGATTTAATTCGTTGGTGATTTGTAAAGTCAATCTCTAGGAGGTGTTCCTGGGTCTGTGGTCTGGGCAGTTTTTCAAAATTTGCTTTTGTTTCTTACATTGGTATTTTGCAGATCAGTTAGTACAAAATTGGTACTACCATTTACATAAAATACTTTACATAAAATACTTTAAAGCTCTGTAAAGAGAAGATTTGCACAACTTTTTCCTCACTAAACCCACTAAGTCTGAGATGCTTTTGTACCCATACATCTTGACAGTGGCCCTAGTTTGCACACCCTCTGATGGGCACTTGGCTCCTTTGCTTACAGTCTTTAAACAGAGTCTGTCTCTGTCTCTCTCTCTCTCACACACACACACACACACACACACACAGAGAGAGAGAGAGAGAGAGAGAGAGAGAGAGAGAGAGAGAGAGAGAGGCTGAGAGGCTGATAGCTAGATATATAAGTGACTTCCTCAAGGTCACCCAGGAAGTAAAGGACAATGTCCCTTAGTATGTGCAGTGTCCACAGAAACAGAAACATAGGAGTTTGCACTAAGAGGCAGTATACTTATTCTCTGTTTACCAGTCAATTCCCAGACAGGAGGTCATTCTTCGTGCCAGGCATAGTACAAATACTCTCTCTCCTGAAGCGGGGAGGACATAGGAATTTAAAAACTCAGCCTCTCAAAGACAGAAAGTGTCTGTAGATCCCGGCACGCCATCTCCAACATACGCTCATTCCATGAAGAGTGGATGGAGGAGTCATGCATGAATTGCAGACAAAGGACTCAGATGTACATCCTGAGACTCTCTGGAGGAAGCACTCTTAGGACTGAAATTTCAGTGCTAGAGTGGAACCTGCCCAGAGGTTGCCAAGAGAATCCTGCTCCATCCTGTAAACTGTAGACATTAGGCTGGCTTTAGAGCCAAGTCAGAACCAATGGCTGAGTGTGTTTGTTAAGATTCAACGTTTTTTTAAATCCTTCATCTGCATGGAGAGGTTCAGATATTTACCTCAAAAGTTATTAAAAGGATCCGTTATCGTATAAAGAACTAACAGAGATCTTAGATTGTAATAAATGCCCAATGAAAGATTTTTCTTAGTCATTCACCTGCCTTAAGAAAGTGAAATCAATGTGTTTTTATAAAATGCTATGATATATTGGGGAAGATAGTAATAAATTTTAAAAGATACATGCTTGGTTTTATTTACCAGTGTTTTCTGGTCTAATTCATGTATGCCTCCAACAGAGTTCTCAGCTCCCAGCGAGGTCATGTCACCATTGCCACCTGTATTGTTCTAAATAATTCCTCCTTCAGGAAACCTAGCCCCTAATAAGGAACAGGTGAGTGGGTTTGATTCTCTCAGGCCAACTGTGGCTTCAACCAAAGGATGTCCTTTCAACCATGAGCTTCGTCATTTGGAAGCCAAGAGGAAAACGTCTTTATGAAAAGTTGTCAGTCACAGAAAATCTAGGAGAAGCAACCTCTCCGAACGTCAATTGTCTATTTGGGTGTCATATGATCTGTTCCTTCTATGCTATCTGAAACATAGGCCATTGCTCCAGAGAGAAGGGATCATAGATACCTTGCAAAACAGAGCAAGGAAAACCCAATGATCTCAAATTAAGATGTCCAACATGCCAGTCCTTCTCACCTCTTGTCCCATAATTACATAAACAATGGCCTCCTCCAGGCTGAGAGATCCCAGCAGCAGGCTGTTGAAAACTCCCACCAGACTTCAAAGTTTGAGTCTTGGCTGATCTGGGAGAGCAAGTTCTAAAGGTGTTACACACTACCTATATGAGAGAAGTCGCTACACGTGAGTGTTTAAGCTGGTGCAATAGCTAAATTCCCCTGAACTTTTTTTTTTTTTTTTTTTTTTTTTTTTTTTTTTTTTTTTTGGTTTTTCGAGACAGGGTTTCTCTGTGGTTTTGGAGCCTGTCCTGGAACTAGCTCTTGTAGACCAGGCTGGTCTCGAACTCACAGAGATCCGCCTGCCTCTGCCTCCCAAGTGCTGGGATTAAAGGCGTGCGCCACCACCACCCGGCTCCCTGAACTTTGAACTAGCATGAGAACATTGCTCACTTTTTCTCTCTCCTGTGATCAATCATCGATTCTGGAGCACCCTAGCAAGACCTAGTCTGATGGTAACCTTCCCAGATCTTCATGTTCCCAGACAAAAGGAAGAAAAATTGAATTCTTCTGTCGTTAAAATTTCTTCCTTTTAAGTTCCTGTAAATTGCCTCAGCTTCAGTGCTAGCGCTTAATTGGGAGCCAGAAGGAACTGCAGAGAGTTTGACAAGAGAAAGCAGATGAAACAGAATTGTCACCAGGCGCTGAACTGTTTGACACGCAGAAGAGCTGGCAATGTGATAGACACTTGATGCTGACAAGTCAGCATCAGAGAATTAAAAAAGTTAAATAATTAAGCTTACATAATACCTCTCTGATTGAGAATCCAGATTGGATTTAATTAACATTTCTAACCTCTTTTTATCAGAAACAATGTATTATTAGACTTAAAATGGAGAACTTTATTTTTAAAAGTCATTCATATAGCAGCCTGTGAAATTATTGCCAAATTAAGCAAAGGAGTCATTGTCTTTTCACCTCTTCCATTGGAACAAAAAAAACCCTTACAATTATTTTTAATACGATATTATTATTAGTTCTTTAAGAATTCCATACTGTGTACTGTAATCTTATTTATTTTCACTCTTCCCTCTAATCCCAGATCTATCTTTATCTCCTGACCCCCTTCAAATTTCAAGTCCTTTTCTCCTCTCTACCTCTCTCCCTCTATAAAAAGTCCAGTGAGACCAATTTGTGCTGCCCAAATATGTATATTCATAGATACATGACCATCCATTGGAGCATGGTGAACGCACCAGGGACCACATTCTTAAAAGACCGAGTCTCCCTTCTAGAGCAGTCAATCAACTGTCAATCATTCCTCTTGAGTACCTCTCCCCCCCTTGTTCGAATCATTTTTCTATTTATTTATTTATTTATTTATTTATTTATTTATTTATTTATTATGCATACAATATTCTGTCTGTGTGTATGTCTGCAGGCCAGAAGAGGGCACCAGACCCTATTACAGATGGTTGTGAGCCACCATGTGGTTGCCGGGAATTGAACTCAGGAACTTTGGAAGAGCAGGCAATGCTCTTAACCACTGAGCCATCTCTCCAGTCCCCTCGAATCATTTTTCTAAACAGAGAAGAAATGAAGTCATCTCTGGTACTCAGTAGACAGAGACTGGTGGATCTCTGTGAGTTCGAGGTCAGCCTGGTCTACAAGAACTAGTTCTAGGGCAGGCTTCAAAGCTACAGAGAACCCCTCTCTTGACAAAATCAAACAAACAAAAAACCCTAAAAAACAAAACAAAAAATGTAAACCTAGATTATAATAGAGTAAGAGCAGAATTTCTCAACACTCATAGCAGGACATGGGGATAGAGGAGTCAAGAGCTAGTCTCACAGATTATGGATCTTATCTATTGAATTGTACAGTTTCATTGAATTTATTCTTTGCCAGGTTTGTAGACGTTTATAATGCGTTCTGATTACTCTAATCCCCTATCCTCGCCAGTCTCCCTCTGATCCTTATTATCACTCTTCCTCCCTGTAAGTCCCTTTCCTACATTCAAAATTAGTATGGTTTTGAGATCCATGGAATTTAACCAGTATCATATGTGTGACCCCATGGTTTGGAATTCTCCATTGGAGCCTGATGGGTTGCCCAGTGGGCACACAACTGAAGACTACGACTACCCCTTCCCTCATAACCCCATCAGTGCCAACAGTTTAGCAGGGATGAGTAGGCCTCCTTAAGTCCAACCTATGATTAACTGGAGTCTTGTGCTTCCTCACTGTAGGCACGCACGGCTCCCGTGAGGTCTTGACTACATAGACTGTGCCAGGCCCACGAGACAGCATTTCACACCCCTTTATTCCACCCTCCAACTTTTATACTTTTTCCATGCCCTCCTCTTTCCTGGTCATCTCTGAGCCTTAGAATGAGTCATAATTAAATACCCTGTTGAGGGGCAAGCGTTCTTCTCTCACTCACTCTCAGAACCTGGACTAGCCAGGATTCTTCGTTCATTCACAGCTATTCGTCTCAAAGACAGGCTTCTCTGATCATGGCTCAGAGCAGAATTTGTCTGCAGGCATAAACAAGTGTAGTCAGCATCCCCTAGGGTCTGAGGGATCCTAAGCACCAGGTAGTATGGTTTTGATTTATAAGATTCCCTGCTGGGTGTGACTGTTGATGCCTTTTAAATTTCTGCAGGAAGAAAAAAAAGTTACAGTGTCTTCCTGCACTATGAAAGCTAACCAGCAGAGAAGGACCTTTGTCTCAGCCCCAAACTGATTTCTCTTTACCTTGCGACCAAGGTGTGCAATTTAATCAGCAATGGGGTTCTACCAATTAGCTCTGGTGGGCAACCAAGGAGAGTGGCAAGAACCTGTATTGTTTTAGCGTTCTGGCATTTCCACAACCAACTGTTGAAAACTTTCAAAGTTGTATCTGTCTTGTATCAAATAAAGGAATGGTAAATGAAAATTGTCCTTCTGTTTTAATGATCCTACTCTAAGGAGCGTGTAGCATAACCTTCCAGAGTATTGCCTTCTATCCAGTAGATAGAACCTCCTTTACTTTTTGCTCTCCATAAACATTTATTAGCATTGTCCCTTTCCATTGTAAAAGTGTCCTGTGTTGAATAATAAATTATTTTATTATTCTAAAGATACCTCAGCCTCACCTCATCTGAACAATATAAACTTCTTTTGATGTAACCAGGCTCTGGAGTTTTGGGAGTTACTGTCTTTTAGGTTGGCCTCTAGATAGTCTTGATCTTGGCCCTGATTTTCCCTTTAATTATTGCATAGAGTGTTGCTTCTTTGATATTAAACTAACTGCTATGCCAAAAATTCTATTTATAGCCAAACTTACTCAGTGGGACCTAAGTGGCATAGTATTTAATGCCTCAACAGGTAGACCAAAAACTTAGAAGTCCACAAAAGTATTTCTAAAAATAATTTGATATATTTATAGAGTTTTGAAAAGCATTTTCTTAGGCAACACTACTGAATTTATGTTTAATTTTTAAGCCAAGTTTTGGCTTTAAATTAGATGTGAATATTATAAGCATTATATACTGATAATCCCTAATAATCCTTCCTCCTCCTTGGCCAGACCATGTGTTTCTAGGGTGAGAGCTGAGCTGCCCTAATATCCACGTCTTAATAGGTGATATGATCGGAGATATTGTTAGAGGCACATGTAAAACAAACCCTTTTAGAAAGACTTTGATCCTGAAAAATCATTTAACTTGAGCAGGCCCAGGAAAGGAGAGCCTGCGTCAAAATGAGAGAGCAGGTGTTTCATAAGGGTCATGGGAAGGAAGAATTACTGTGCAGTGCATTGGTATCGCTCTAAAAAGGAATTCAGTACTACAGTGGACCTTCCCATGTCCACTACAGGTTCTACAGTGGCCTGATCTTTTAGCCCACAGCATCTGGGCTATGAAGGAACACTTGGTCTTTTCATCTCCTTCTGGTCCAGGGACTCCCTTGTGGGGCAGAGTTCTAACATCATTTAAATGAGGTGCTTCAACTTGTTTTGGTTTCAACTCTTCCATCATTGAAGGATACGTGAGAAACGGAGGAAAGGAAGTATCTCTATTTCTGTGAGTGAATAATTTTGCAGGTTTCATGTTTGGCAGGTTAAATCAACAATATCTGATTCTATAGTAGTTAACCAGTAGAAGATGGTATTATCTTTTACTTTGAGCAACAAACAGGGGCTCACTGAAGTGCTTTGAGAAGTTCCTTGAAGAATCAGTAAACCACACAACTGAACTCATACTGGTACAACTGCCTAACTCAGCAGCAACGTTGGGGAGGTGCCAACAGAGAGACCCAATGTCTCTAACAGTTTTAATGTAGGTATTCCCAAGAGATGGCAGACTAGTGGGACAAACAGAAGCAGACATATCTCCATTGACCTGTGGTAGTGATCAGGTAAGCATAGTCCACAGCCTCCAATGGTCAACCCGGTCATCCCACTGTCTGGGTCTCTTCCAGCTAAACTTACATCAGAGTCATTTTCTACTATGGTTCACCCTGTCAACTGTCGTTGCTGTTGCTGTGCCCATACACCTGACCAAAAACTGTGTGAGGACCAGACAACTAAGACAACATAAACTGTTGGTTGAGGGTATCATGGTGGGGAAGGCATGGTGACAGGGATAGGGGGTGGCTGGTCACATCCCACCCACAATCAGAAAGTACAAAGAGATGAATGCTTGTGCTTAGGTCACATTCTCCTTTTTATTCAGGCCCCATGACCCCAGCCCAGGCGATGATGCTGCTCACATGTATCCCAAGTCTTCCCTCTTCAACCCAGTCTAGGAACTCCCTTACAGATGTGCCCAGAGGTTTGTCTCCCAGTCAGTTCTAGAACGTACTGAATTGGCAATCAATATTAACAATCACACACAGCAGGAATTGTTGTGTGTACGTGTGTATAAGTGCATGCATGTATGTGCGTGTTTGTGTGTATACACGAATATGGTATTTGTATGGTAGGAGTGTGGATGTATACAAAATGCTTACTTTATTTCTTGCAATTTTTTGTCTCTGTCTTTCTTTCCAATAAAGCATAGAGTTCTTTGATGGAGGCAAGTGAGAGACATGGATTTGGAGTGGAAAATTAGTCACTACATCCTCCAGACAAAGGCTATATGATGCCTCAGATTAGCAAACCAAGAGCCAATGAATGGATGTATAGAAGGGAGAGTGAAATGAATGGATCTAATTTTGGAGTATAATGTGTCCTATATTCTAATGAGGCCACATACTTAACAACTAAATATACTCATAGAAAACAGCTTTTAATGTAGCGTCAGCATGCCAGCTTCTCATTTGTTATGTTATTCAAGGAGGAATCACCAGTGTCTATCAGAATCTAGTTCCCACCTGCGTATTAGGAGTATAAATGCAAACACCAGAGTTTCTTGTATGGGAACTTACCATCTGGTCCGTGACTTTAAAGAGATGCATTGCTGCATTAAATGCCATGGTAACCCATGGGTACTAAAAAATACCTTTCTTCCCTTTCTGGCATGGGCATCCCTTCCCTAGGCACCTATGGGTGGGGAGGGGGAAATACTACCATCATATAATTTATTTCCATTCTCAGCTGCTAAATCAAAGGCTAAGTATGAAAAAAGAAAGGGATCTCCCTATTTCCAGAAACATAACCCACCGTTAGGATGTATATCAGGTCTAAAATTTTAGCACAAGAGCACAAAAACATACATTTCATCTGCTATAGCCAGGCTCTGGCCGAATGGAAGAATACCCCCTGCCACCCTCTCCCTACTTCCCTATGGATGTTCTTGGCATGTGGTCTGGAGCTGAACCTAATTTTGTAGCTTTTCCATATTTACCATCTCAGCAAGCATGAACACTAAGAAGAAAAAGGCTAGGCAAAAAATAGCTCTTTTATAAAGGAAAAAACGAGAAGTCATTTTCTCTTTTGTTCACAGGAGTGTAATTGTGGGTGAGGTAAGTCAGTGTCCATCTGTTAGCAGGAGCCTAAGGGGTGGTTTGCTGCTTTATGTGGCTGTGACTGATGGCCAGGGTCCAGATAGGCTAATCTGGAGAAACCTGTTCCAATGGACGACGCTCTGGGTTACAGGAAGGATGCGACTGAGATCCGCAGAGATTCATGGGCCCAGCAGCAGGCCATCCACAGTGGACCAGACCGTGGCTAGAAGAACTCTGTTCTCAGCATCCCGAGGGAACAGAGTCCTGCAGAAAAAAACCCGAGACAAACCCTTGTACCTAGAATTTGCTTCTAAATTGAGCCCAGGCTTCCTGCAATGGAAGAGGGGGGGGGGGTCCAGAAAGCAGTGGCCAGATAACAAAGTCTTCTCTCTGCTCCAGAAACAAAGCCTGAAGGGATTACATTTCCAGCCTTCCTCCCCAGGACAGTGGAGACAAGGGCCATTGTGTGCAGCCCTAGCTTTTCATATTGGAGCTGATGAAGTTGAAAGTGAGGATCATATTTCTGCAATATTTCCCAAACCTCTGTCAGCCATGACAGTTCCAGAAGAGGGCAACTCAAGAAGAGACCTGCTGAAACAAAGAAGGTAAGCCAGGTACCCTGGGAGGACAAGAGCCTTGAAGGTAGAAGCCTTCCCTTAGGTCTCTCATTATTAACCTACAAGTCCCTTTACATCTTTGAGCCTAGCTGTTCTCATACATCAAGTACAATGCTACAAACTGATGTCTTTTGCTGTGACCTGTAAAGATCAGGGGACAAGTTGGCTGCTACATATAGCTGTGGGGACCAGCTACTCCTTCCCTTCAAATCCCATGGCTTCTCCATGACAGGGTGTCTTCTCTCTTCCCCATCATCTCCTTGTCATTCAGCTAAGCCATTCTGAGAGTTAAACTCTCCTAGACGCCCATCCCGATAAACAGACAATCAAGACTGCTTGCTTCTGAGATTTTGAATTAGAAGGTGTGGTTGAGAGCTTAGAGTTCATTGAGAATCTCTTTTTTTGGAGGGGAAGGAGGTTTCTCATGGGGTGTCATCTTCACAACTTACCTGTCCATGAAGAACAAACACCTAGAACCTGCTGATACCACAGGAGTGTTGGAAGGCCAAAGTGTATGCTTATGTGAGTTTGCTGTTTGAACCATCAACTCTTGAAGTTTAGGGTGTTCCCTTCCTATTATTTTAGCTCCCTGACCTGTAACCTTTACTGCACATGGGTATCATGGACCCACCCTGCACCCCCAGTTACAGTGTTAGTTTATAGTCACAGTCACCAGCAGCTACAGCGTGCAGTACAGGGCTCTGAGAAAAGCAGCCTGCACCTGACGCTCCATGAACGAGTGAAAATCGCCAAGTCATATCGATCAAGCATTTCTTTCCTTAAATAAATCCTTATGAAGTTATTAGAAGGCAGAAATGTCTGCTTAGAAAGTCAACAGAGAGGCAGGGGAAGCTATCTCCTGGTCCCCTCTAGTGCTGTCACCTGTGTCACCCTCTGAGAGAGACTTTCTTTGGTCACCTCTCCCATCACCCTCCAGGCTTTTCACACACTACTGCTATTCCTATTTCTCTCCAGCCCTTAACGTCACCTAACACAGTATGCGGTCCCTGCATTGTGCACCCCCTGACTAGCACGGGTGCCTTGTGAATGCCAGGACCTGACCCACTTTGTTTATTGTCATATCCAGACATATGCCCGAGAAACCAGAGGTGTTCAATGCATTATGTACTGAGAAGGAAGGAAGGAGGCAAGGCGGGAAGACATACTGTACTGTGGTCTCCTGTTTGTTTTGGAAACAAAGCAGTTGCTTTAACCTAAAGGCTATGACTCTTGAAGTTCAAGGTCTACTGATCCAATTTTTATTGATTACATTTATCAAATAAATACCTCTCATGGTGATGGTATCTTTCTATTAATAGTTTCAGGATAAGCTGATTGAAGGGGCAAATGCTATTGACCCAACTGAAAATATGCAATCAAATCTCTCTGGAGCGAAGAGTGGAAATGGAGCATTCATCGCAAGGCAAATACTGGCAGAGTACTGCTGAGTGTCAGGGGCAGCTCCAAGTAGTGTAGAGCACACTCTTCCTGCAAGCAAGAACTACCATTCATCCATTTTGCGGAAGGGACTATTAGTGCAGCAGAACTGAGTCAGTTTCTCCAGGTCAGGGAGCTGTAAGGTGGGAAATACAGGGTTGACACTAAGCACAAGGAGATATAAGAGATGGGATAAAAGAATCCCAATCAAGCACTACCTCTTAACACCTGGGTTGCACAGGCAGCAAATCAATATTTAGGCAGCAGTAACTTGAAGTTTCATCAAGCAAAGGTCATGATGCTGTGGGTCACATGATCACCCAGGAATGTAAAACAACTATACAGAAGGACACTACCCAAACCTGGAAGATAGTGTCCTTTCTCATTGCTTCCTTTACCTCGCAGGAAGTGAAAGTCAATGGCGTTATCAGTTGCTGGGGTTCATAGGTTAGTTCTTCACCCCCCACCCCCTTTTCTTTTTCTGTAGCTTTGAACTAGGTTTTGTAGACCAGGCTGACCCCAAACTCACAGGGATTCACCTGCCTCTGCCTCCTGAGTGCTGGGATTAAAGACATGTGCTACCACCGCCCAGTCCCTAGGTTAGTTCTTAATTGTTGTTCACGATCAAAGCAGCTTGCTTGCTAAAGCTAAGGTTGGGAGTGAAAGCACCCTTTTTTTCAGAGGTGGTGATGTTTTCCTCAGGCCCGAGCCAAGCCCAGATCCACATGTTCTCTTTATTCTAATGGGGCCTGAGCAGGAGGCTGGGCATCAAAAGGCAGGGATATGAAGACACCTGCATCTTCTCCAAGGCCTTTCCAAACTAGGATCTGCTCTGCCGGTCCTTGAATTTGAAATGTCTCCCAGTTTCTCTGACCCAGTTAATCCAAACTTTTCATATGCCTTCCTTGGGGAAGCCATTCTCTTTCCTTTTCTGAGCCAGGTCCCCAAACTCCCATGCTTGTCACACTCTGAACATTGCCAGCTTATTGCACAGTCACTGCTATAATGAAGTCATTACTTGAGGCAATTGGCTAACTTCTCCTCTAAAATATAAGTCAGATGAGGTTGGGGACAGCTTCTGTTCCCAGTGCCCACTGTGCCTATAGCATTAGGAATGTGGCAAGTCTTCACTAAATATTCTGAATCAAAGATGGCACCAATTAGGTCCTTTGAAAAAGCCTCCAGCTGTCTGATTTATCTGCCCTCTGAAGGACATCCCTGGTCCATTTTATTCCTGTGCTGGCACAAGTGGAATCTGAAGGGTCTCTGGGGAGAAAACATTAACATCACAGCTAGGACACGAGGACTCTGGTTTCTTTCTCATGCATGTTATAAGGTAAGAAATTCATACAGTTAATCAAACCCATAGGCAAACCCATGGAATGTTGAGTTAATTTAGATATAAAAGCCAGAAGGAAGAGGAGAGGGCATGTTGCTCATTCAGAGGGCAGAAAGACATCTAAGGACAAAAGTATCTCTGGGATTGCTGGAAGCTTTTCCATGGAAACCAAGTTGTACAGAGACATATCAGTGTTAAGTGCTGTTTCGCATCGGCCACAGGGACGAATCCTAAGTTACTACAAGTAGACGGAAGAGAGCTCACGCGTTACATTATTTATTACACAGCGCATCTGGCCCCGGAGCAATGATGATGTTCGGTTCCACCAGGATAGCTGTGTACTGCCTATTGTCGTTACAGAAAGAAAACTCGGAGTTTACCTTATGAAATATAAATTATCTGCCCATTAACTGCCGAGGAGCCCACGGAGCACTCTGCAGTGGTGATGCAGCAAGCTGGAAATAGACTTCTGGGTGTTCTACTTTCTACGCTGGGTCCAGTTAGGCTAGCAGGAGTCATTCATTCATTTTCCTCCCCTAAGTAAAATAGGTGGCAAGCTAACACCTTTCATTGATGAAGCAGCTACACCTTCCCAATGTCTAGGGAGAGAAACCTGGATAGAAGACTGACTCTTTGGGCTACTTTACTCCACCAAGACAGACTGGGGGAACTTGTACACATCCACATCAGGAGAACAGGCTAAAGATCGAGGGAGACATGCATGGGGCTCCTTTTCTCTTATTTATTAATGTGGTTACTTCCTCCCCTGAGAAGTCACCTTTATCTCCAAACTTTCATTCCTTTTTCTACTTCCCTTGATCCTCCCCATCGGTCATCACACAGAGCACTCACCCACTAGGCCCTTCGTCTGGCAGGCACACTGTAATTAATCTATGGAACATGGATGGAGAGGGGTTCTTGTCAAGTCCCTGCATGGACAAACAAGTCTGTGGCTTTCCTTCAGTAGTCTTGGGGCCTCTGACTAGCCTGGGTCAGAAAATACTGGAAATACAGCCATTTCTTCTGGATGCCCAGCCTCCTTCAGTGCTCAGTGCAATCTTAGTTCAGATTTTCATCTGCCCAGAGAACCCTCCCCCGTCAACTCTCTCACCCGTTGCCCTTGCGCAACTCCTCACCAGAACTCTGCATCCATTCAGTAATGGTTAGTGACGCTTGTCTCCCAACACTCTGAGGCTCTTTCAGTGGGCAAGTTCCAGGCCTGTGAGTCATCATTTTGTCCTCTGTGCTAAGTACGGTCCCTGCCACTCACTGTGTGTTTGTGGCTATAAGAACAAATCACCATGACCTTGACATTGTTCTCCACAGCGCAAGTTCATTTCTATCAGGTTCCTTTTTGCCAATTTCATTCATCCAACACCTTCTCGGTCTTCTGGGCTTAGTGGACCATGGTGATCAATTGCAGATGGGTGCTGTGGATAATGCTCTTGTACACTGCAAAGATTTGTCACCCATATTGGTTTAATATAATGCTGATTGGCTAGTAGCCAGACAGGAAGTATAGGTGGGGTACCAGACTAGGAGAATTCTGGAAGAGGAAAGACAGAGAAGCAGTCTTCACCCAGACACAGAGGAAGCAAGATGAGAATGCCTCACTGAGAAAATGTACCAAGCTACATTGCTAAACGTAGAGAAGAATTATGGGTTAATATGAGTTATAAGAGCTAGTAAATAATAAGCCTGAGCTAATAGACCAAACAGGTTATAATTAATATAAGCCTCTATGTGTTTCTTTAAAACTGAATGATTGTGGGACCAAGTAGGACAAAAAGTCCATCTATAGATAGGGAGCAGAGCAAGTAGAGAGGACACACTCATGGGAATGCATGTGATTTTATTCCTATCTTTAGTCATTAAATCAGAGTTAGCCTCAGGGCCAGCCAAAAGCAAGAGCTCTTTCTGCAAGTGTCAAGGAGCCCATAGGTGCCCATTTAAAATGCCAGGCTCTAAGGGATATTGCCAGTTCTCAAAAGCAATGCACAAGGGCTTAAGGCACTTGGCACAACTGTGAAGAAAAGTATCCACATAGAACCTTTGTGTAGATATCCTCAGCCTTGAGGGCCACAGGCTGGAGGAGGAATAGCCAGGCCATTGAATGAACACACAAATGGCAAGCCAGTTTTACAGGGTTGGCTGAGGAGCTTGGGATTTGAATTTTAGTCCTCTCAGCATCTTCTATCACTTGAACTTAAAACATCCCTCAGAAGTTCATATCTTTTAGGAATGTTCCCCCAGCAGGTGCTGTTATTTGGGAGGAGACCTTGAAACAATTAGGAGGTGAGACTTAGCTGGAGGAAGAGGGTCGCTCAGGTAGGCTTGCTGAGATGGTAGCCCCACCCACTTTCCATCTTGCTTTCTGGTCCTTGTTCTTCTGTGATATAAACAGGTTCCACCACTTGCACCAATTGCTAGGGACTGAGCCAGTTCTCCGTGTTGTCTTGTGATGGCTCCACCCCTCTGCAAAATTAGGCTTCCTTTCCTTAAGTGGTTTCTACTAGTTACTGTAACGACATGTCCATAATTATGCAAAAAAGTAACTCCTACAGCATCTAGCTGTCTCCATGCAGTGAACTGGTCAGGTGAGGGACTGCAGCCAAGAGATGGCTTGAACAACAGAGCTGGAGTCCAGCCTCTGCTCGTGGGACTTTGAGAGGCTCTCTCTTACTCCCCCTCATTTGTGGATAGGTTAATAATTTACTGTCTCCTGTCTGACAATGGAGACAGGTGTGTGAGGGGAAATACAGGTGCACTCCACACACGGAGCAGATGGCTCCTCCAAACGCAAGTGCAGACAACACAATCCAAGTGGAGTTCCAAAGGCAAGCTATGATGCAGGTGCCTGGTCTTTTCATGGTTGTTATGAGGACAAAGATGGCCCCAGGGGTGCTGCCACTTGTGTGGCAAGAATGATGTACATCCTAGTACCATTGAGATATTTATGAGGGCACCCCACTTAGCCCTGTCAGGTCAATACATCACCCAGTATGTGACAATATGCCACAGGCTAGGGATGAAAGAGCTGTTCAACAGAGGAAGGAAGGAAGGAGGACCAGAAATGCATGGCACAAGTTGTGGTTGTGGGAGCATCCTTGGGGGATCAGGTAACATTCAAGCCCCATCTTAAAAGACATGAAGGTTAGCCACGTGAGCATAAAATGAAGAGGGTAGCTCTAGCGACGGCCACTGGGAAGACATGATGATCCGGATAGTTAGCTCTTGGTATAATCCCAGCATACAGGACGCAGTGGCCGGAGAACCACACAAGTTTCAGACCAGTCTGTGCTACAGAAGAAAACTATCTCAATTCCAAAGCAAGAAGATGGGGTTGTAGCTCACTTGGTAGGGTCCCTACCTATAATTCACAAAATGCGGGAGTTCAATCTCCAACACCTAGTAAAAACAAGCATGGTTGTATAGGCTAATAATCTCCCACTGGGGAGGTAGAGGCATGAGGGTGAGAAACAAAGTTTGTCCTTGGCTCCTTAGTCAACCTGTTTCAAAGCTAACTGACCAAACAAAACTGGAAAGCAGAAGCAGAAATAAAAAAAAAAAAAAAAAAAAAAAAAAAAACCACAAAACAAATTTTCAGATTGGGGGTGAAGGTCTTCTTCAGGTCTTAAGTATTTAGTAAGTTGACAAGGCAGATTCTGAGTCTGACTGTAAAGCCTGGGCACCCACTGTATACAGCAAATTGCATGACAGACTCACACTAGACCCTAAAGCAGTGGTTCTCAACCTATGGGTCCTGACCCTTTGAGGGGGTCACCCATGACTATCAGGGAACACAGATGCTTACATTATGATTCATAACGGTAGCAAAATTATAGTTATGAAGTAGTAGTGAAAATACTTGTATGTTTGGGGGTTACCACAATATGAGGAACTGTATTAATTGGTTGTAGCATTAGAAAGGTTGAGAACCCATGCTCTAGAGTGTCGGGGATTACAGACTGGCAGATGTTGATGGCAGAAAGAAGGGAAGACTTAGCTAAGCCCTTTGGCTCTTGGTGCCAAACACAAGCTCTCTTGCGTAGCTTTGGGACTCCTCCCCACAAAGATGCTTGTCAGGGAGGGGCCCTGTCACACCCTAGGGATTTCAGAAGGACAAAGAGAAACACATATAGTGTCAGAAAAAAAGAACGGTAACAAGAAATAAAATAAAACATCCAGGCAGAATCCAGGATGAGAAAAAGATGGGGATGGAGGAGCAGGGCGGAGAAGTACAGAGGAAGCAGGAGGGCTGAGAAGGTCAGTGTTCCAGATTGAGGCTGCATTTTCCATCTCTCTACCAGTTTTGATAACAGGGCACCATGATTTCTCTCCATCTCAGCTCAGGGAGTCAAGTCATGAAAGACGGAACAGACCCTGCTGGCCCCTTGGCCCCTCCTGTCCTTCCCTTTGCATCACACGGGGCAGGTTGTGTACCTGCAGTACCCAGCTCCCTTCCTGATGGCTCTGTACTCAACATGGCCTTAACTGAGCAGAAGCGAGAATGCCAAAGGTTAAAATGCTGGGCCATTTACCCTTTCCCCCACCAGCTAGATTCCGAGTATCTTCTTAGTTCTTGGCCTTGGTGAGCTCAGACTATCCACTTCTTCTCCCCTTGTGATGGCCATAGCCACCTTTTCCTTGTCCCTCTCCATCCTGTTCTTCTGACTTCAAGCAGTACCCGTAACCAATTCCTTGGATTAAATCCCTCCTGGCTGAAATGCTTAAAACACTTTTGCTTCTCTCAAAGGACACACGGGCATCGTTTTAAACCATAGAAAGCCACCCGTTCTCAAGCCCGAAGAACAATACAAGACAGGATTCAGTTTTTAAAATACCTGCCCTTGAAGCAGGGCTCCCTATCAGATGTATAATTTAACAGTAAAAAATAAAGCTTGAATAGAAGTTAAAGTGTTTAGAGGTAGGGAGGTCATCTTCAAAGAACCATTCTGTTTCCTTAAAAGTGTTTCACAATGACTTAAGATGCATTATCATGCACAAGTCCATCAATATTTAATTTTCTTCTTAAAAAAAAAATCCTCTTTGGGATTACCATTACAAAGGGAAAAAAAGGCTTTTATGCCAAGGGGGGGAAACATCTCTAGTAATGTGGTTGGTTTTGCTGATATGTGTGTTAGCACAGTGCGCGCCAGGCGAGGTTATTTGGATGATTAGATCTCTTTCTAAATCTCTGCTTCTTCCTTATTTCACAAACTAAGCTTGCTGCTATCAGCAGGAAGGCAGAACATAAAACTTTGCAACAGCAGGGGATGTTCCCAAGTGTTTGGCTAATCACTGGGTGTTCGCACGAGAGGGCAGTGGAAGAATTTCAATGCTTAGGAGGGGCTCTGCAAACTTCTCTTGTGATTCCTTGGGCGAGCGAACACTTTGCGAGATGATACGGCAGCAGAATTCCGTGACTTAGTCCACTTCTGTTTGCCATTATACTCAGAGCCAATTTGTGGCTCTCTCTTAAGTGCTAAGTTTTAATAGACACTTTCATTCTTAATAATTAATCCTTTCCTTGAAGTGCTTTGATTTTTCTGATTCATATTCAGCTAAGTATAAATTTGGCGACTCTAAGCCTAGTATGTCAGTGCTCAGAGATCATGTGGTATTCAGATCCTCTGAGACTCCATTGGAAGGCGGTAGGCAGCGGTGTGCTGGAACACTCCATGAGATATGTAACACTCCAGGAGATGCGTGGCATCATTTGTCCCAAAACACACACACATAACCTTAGTGAAAATGTGTTCTGTGTCCTGTGTGCTGGTCCCCACAAGCACCTTTGACCCACAATGTAACCTTTTGCCTCTTGAGATTCGGACATCTTCCTGAAGGACCCTCAACCCCTTCCCTGCATCCACAGCTGCCCTGCATCCTGTCCTGAGCTTTCCCTTCATTGTCTCAGCAGGGGACAGGCGATCTCCTGATGATCTGCAGTCCCCCGTGGGTTCTGAGCCCCACAGAGCAGGATCTCGGGCCCTGTGTGAGTGCACAGCCCAAGAAACCTCTCCAGACAGGCAGACTGCTCAGCATGTCAGAGTCGAGCTGATCATTTCTGGAGTCTAGCTCATGCCTCCAGCCGAACTGCAAAAGGCAGTAATTCCCGAAGTCCTGGGCTCTATGACCATTTCACAGCAATTCCGCATTCATCCTGTCGCTCCACAGCAGCCTGTGTTTCAGACTGATGCCACTTACATCTCCTCTTTTCTGCTTGGCTTTCTTCCTGCAGGAATTACGCAATCCCCTGTCCTCCTCTCACCTCTTCCTCCTGCGCTGCACCGCACCTCCAACTCTGAAAAGCCATGAATACAAAGAGACAGCCGGCACTCCAGGATCCTGTTACTAATTCAATACATGCATATCTCTCTTTCTGGGAGGGTTGCAGACTTGCATTTTCTTGAGAACAACGGGGAAGCCAAAGAAGGCTTTCACTGCTTTCCCTGCGGACACATAGCATCTCGGAAACCTGGAAGGGCTTGAAGGGACTCAGTCCAGCTTTTGCCATCCGTTGTAGGAACAGGAACATAAAGGATGATGATGGACCACGTTCATTAGGAAGGTAGCTGCCACTGGCTTCCATTTAGCAACCTCCAAACAGCTGGTCTCCCTCTCCTCAGCTCTGTTTCTTCCTTTGCAAAATAAGGTCATCGCTATCAATGGCCCAGTGTTTAGAGAATATTAATATGATAGTGCCTTGCAGAGACCAATCCTCAAAGTTCACTGACTGTTACAAGTAGCAATTGAAACATTTTTTGGATGATTTGGAGGATGGTCCCAAGCTCATGGTTGGAATCTTAACCTGTAACTATCAGAATTTGTGCCCTTGTGTGAAAGCAGGGTCCTTAAAGTGGTAATCAAATTTAAATGATTTGATCAGACTGGGATCCTAATCTCATAGGAATAGTGGTCCTCTATAAAGGAGAAATTGGAGCCGGGGATGAGCTTGGACTGTAAAGTACCTGCCTAGCATATATTAGCTCCTAAATTCAAAGTACCAACTACACCATGCTGGGGGAGGGAAAATCTAAGCCCTCTGATTGTTGAAGCAAAGGGATGAGAAGTTCAAAGTCATTGTCCAGCTAGACGCAAGGCAAGTCAGAGGTCAGCCTGGGACTATGTGAGATCAAGAAAAACTAAGCAAAAGCCACACAGGGGTAGGGTCAGGGGTCAAGTTCTGGGAAGAAAGTATCAATGAGGAATTGTCTTGCCTGCCTTTACCGATGGGAAGACCCAGCCTGAAAGTGGGTGTCACCGTCCCCTAGTGTTAGGCCCTGAACTAGAGCACAGAAAATCAGTTCTCTCTGTCCCTGATTTTGAATGCGATGTGGCCTGAGTTCCTGCCCTGGCATCTAGTTGATGACAGAGTGGAGCTTGGAAACATACTCCTTGAGGGTGTGTACTCCAATGGCAGGTACTCTAGCTGGTGGGCAATTAGTGCATTGAGAACCAAGACACTCGGATGTTCCAGACTCACTACCTGCACCCTCACTCACTACCACAAACCCATGTGCAAGCTGCCTTCCCTGCCTCTCGCCAGGTTCTGAATGACCGGTGTCTCCTTTCTTACGTCCTACAGCAACTGAGCTAGAGTTTTACATCAGCTCACCCGGCCAGCCTGGTGCATCTTATTTACTTTGTCATTTCCTCAGTTTATCTGCTTAACCATTCAGAGGGCAATAGCTCTCTGGTACAGCCAAAGTGTGATTTCTGAAATCACAACAATTAAAAAAAAGTACTACTCAGCAGTAAAAAACAATGACTTCTTGAATTTCCATACAAATGAATGGAAATAGAAAACACTATCCTGAGTGAGGTAAGCCAGACCCAAAAAGAGGAACATGGGATGTACTCACTCATATTTGGTTTCTAGCCATAAATAAAGGACATTGAGCCTATAATTCGTGATCCTAGAGAAGCTAAATAAGAAGGTGAACCCAAAGAAAAACATATAGGCATCCTCCTGAATATTAAACTTCATCAGGCAATGAAAGGAGACAGAGACAGAGACCCACATTGGAGCACCGGACTGAAATCTCAAGGTCCAAATCAGGACCAGAAGGAGAGCGAGCACGAGCAAGGAACTCAGGACCACGAGGGGTGCATCCACACACTGAGACAATGGGAATGTTCTATCGGGAACTCACCAAGGCCAGCTGGCCGGGGTCTGAAAAAGCATGGGATAAAACCGGACTCACTGAACATAGCGGACAATGAGGACTACTGAGAACTCAAGAACAATGGCAATGGGTTTTTGATCCTACTGCACATACTGGCTTTGTGGGAGCCTAGGCAGTTTGGATGCTCACCTTACTAGACCTGGATGGAGGTGGGTGGTCCTTGGACTTCCCACAGGGCAGGGAACCCTGATTGCTCTTTGGGCTGATGAGGAAGGGGGACTTGATCGGGGGAGGGGGAGGGAAAAGGGAGGCGGTGGCGGGGAGGAGGCAGAAATCTTAAATAAATAAATAAATAAATAAATAAAATAAAAAAAATACCAAGGATTAAAAAATTTCCGTGGTGAAAATAACCGAGCACCTATCTTGAATATTGAGACCCATGGTGACCTGGCACTATCTTTATCTGGAAGCCATGCTAATCTCTCTCATTGAGCATCATAAGAATGGTGTTAACTGACCTGTCCTGCTTGTTTCCTTCAGTCACACCAGACTTCGGGCCCAGAAGGGCTGCTGTTCCACAAGGTATGGATGCCTGAACCTTCATGGATACCAAAATTCTTGTCTGTTGAATTCTCTTATATAAAACCACAACAGATTTTCACATAAACTATGCATATCCTCCATATCCCCTAAGTCATTCCTACATGCATTCTAACACCCAATACAGTGTAAAGGTTGTGAAATTGTTATGTTAAGAAATAAAAAGCTAATCTCTACCTTTTCACTGCAGAAGTAATTCTTTTCCCCAAACAGTGACTGCTGGTGAATCTGCAGATCCCAACCTGGGACTACAAGGGCCAACTGTATTTGCTTTATCTCTGTCCCAGCCTTCTGCCATCCGGAGAATTGTGAGCATGTCTCACTCCCACGCGTATTGCCTGTACTCAGCCTGGCATCTGCACATGCCTAGGTGTTCAGTGAATGTCTCTTTCGTGAATGAGTGGATCATGCTCATGGCTACTTGCTAGTGCTTTACACTTTGCAGTCCATTCTAAAAGGCCAGCGGTACAGGAAGAGAGAAAGGGGGAGAAGATCCTACAGATGTCAGAGCTGTTCCGCTGAGGGAGGGCTCCTGCCAACGCTGACTAAACTCTCAAGGATTTACTGCTCTCTCGGGGCCTGAAATGGGGATGCAGCTGTTAGGAGAGAGCCATGGGTTTATATTCAGATAGAAGCAGACAGGCTCATACATATATCTGGGTGTACAGACAGACCAGCTTCACCCACTGTAATTAAGAACACCATGCTTTTCACAGAATCATCTGGAACCCGAACGCTAAGGCTGGCATAATAGACAGATGTGTCTGCAGCTCTCAAAGGGGCAGGTAGAGCTACTTCCCCTAGTGAATATAGGCTGCTTTCCCAAATAGAACCATATCCTGAAAATTAAAGGCCATCCTTCCTATTTATTCAAGCCCTGGCCCCGAGTTCTTCATCTCTATTCTGTGCTCTGAACTCACTGCCAAGGCTTCTGGTGAAGCCATTTGGACACGGAGAGGGCCACGCAGAAGGAGAGCTGACTTCCAAGCAGTTGCTGAGAAAGACCTCCTTGCCTGGGCCCCAGGAGGCTAATGGAATGGTCAAAAACAGGCCTTTAGCCAGTCGTATCTACTGTTCACCCTGCTCCATCTCCTGACATCCACCCAGTATTCCTGTGTGTGGTGACAGCCTGAAACACCACCCGTCCCCCAATCTGCCTCTGGCATCATTCCAGGCTGTCCCCGGTGCCTGCATAGCTCCTGCTTCTACCCTGCTCCCTTTCCAGGTTTCACAATCCCTTTTGGCTTCATCCCCCTTTGGCTCCAATTCTTAGTGAACTCCTGTGGATCAGCAACTTGAGTTCAGATGAGAAGGCTCAGTTTCTACCTTCAGTAAGCCATTGCCTATCCCTTTCCCCAGCTCGTCCCCACTCAGTCACCACCCTGGGTTTCTAACCCGCAGAAGAATGCATCCACTAGTCCTCGCCTTTGGGCTTCGTATGCTGAGAGCAAAGGAGAAGGTTGGAGATTCGGTCATCTTATAGCCAGGCATTGGTTTTCCTTTTTTGTTCTTGGTTGCTGTTTGTCCATCTGTCTTCCTTTCTTTGAGACACTAATACAAGGGCAGTTGGGTTTCCCTTGGTTCTCAGTCTTATTAATAAAAAAAATTTTAAATAGACGCAATTGCAAGCACCATTTTACACTAGTCTAAAAGACAAACCCTAAGGGAAACAAAATGTAAACCTCAGCTGCTAGCCAGAGGATGGTACCAGAGGAGAGGAGGGGAAAGCCCTAGCTAGTAACCTGGCATAGAGATCAGCACATGGCAGACATGCTGCCACATGGAACGTTTTGGGGAAGTGTAAGGAAGGTGTCTTAGGGTTTCTACTGCTGTGACAAAACACCATGACCATAAATCAAGCTGGGGAGGAAAGGGTTTGTTTGGCTTTTACTTGCACATTATAGGGCATCACTGAAAGAAGTCAGGTCACAAACTCAAACGGCAGGATCCCAGAGGCAGGAGCTGATGCAGAGGCCATGGACGGGTGCTGTTTACTGGCTTGCTCAGCCTGCTTATAGAACCTGAGATTACCAGCCGAGAGATGACACCAGCTGCTACCCTCCCCCACTGATCACTAATTAAGAAAATGCCTTACAACTGATCCCATGAAGGCATTTTTTTCAACGGAGACTCCTTTCTCTCTGATGACTCTATCTGTGTCAAACTGACACACAAAACCACCCCGTACAACTGACCCCATGTCAGCTTGACACACAAACACATCACTGTTAAGCCACAACCCTTCCTTTCTTATTCATCACCTAGGTATCACATTAAAAATATAAGTAATTTTAAAAGTTCCACAGTCGTTATGAATTTGAATACATAAAATTTCAGTCCCTTTAAAATAGTCAATCTTTTAAAATTCAAATTCTCTCAACTGTGCCTTACTTCAAGAGGGGAAAATCATCCCAGTCACAAATCAAATCAAACAACCAAATTCCAGCCAATGTCTGGGACCTACTCACCATCTTCTGGGCTCCTCCAAAGGACTTGGGTCACTTCTCAAGCTCTGCTCTCTGCAGCACACACAGCTTGTCTTCTAATGCTGGCTGGCTCCATGACTGATGTTTTTGATGGTCCTCCCATGATACTGCCATCTCCAAATGCTAGGGTCTTCTGCTACATCTAGGCTGCCCTTTCACCAGTAGGCTCTCCGCATGGTGCCAAGCCTCAGTTTCTTTGCATGACCTCTTTAGTGGGGCCATCAACTGCAACTCAGGCTGCTTTACCAATAGCCTCTCGCAGTACCAAGCCTCGGCTGCTCTCCACGACCCCTTCGTGCTTTCAAAACCAGCATCACCTGGGTGGTGCTGGCACATTGCCATGTCTGGCTGCCAGCACGAGGGACAACCTTGGCCACCTGTGGAACATAGCTTCTCTGGGCTCTCAAGAAATACTCAGAAGATGCCACCTCCATAATGTTGGTCTCCTCTTAACCACCACTAATTTCTTAGCTCCAGCTGACCAGCGTCAAGTATCTCGACAAAACAAACTTTTGCTTTAGCAGTTCTGGGATCTTGTTCACAGCTGATTCTTCAGCCCCAGCTAATCAGAACCACGGGATCTTAATTCAAAATAACAGCAAGTCTTTAATCTTCCCTCTGAAACTCTGCAAAGTCAAGCCTCCATCTTCTCAACATTCTTATCTTCCAAGCTCCTAAAGAACATCCCATTGAACTCTTAACACTGAATAGTTCTTTTAGCCCAAAGTTCCAAAGTCTTTCCATAATCCTCCCTAAAACATGATCAGGTCTGTCTCAGCAACATGCGACCGTGCTGGTACCAATTTCTGTCTTAGTTAGGGTTTCTGTTGCTGCAACAAAATACCATGACCATAAAGAAAATTGGGGAAGAAAGAGTTTATTTGGCTTACGCTTCCAGATCATAATCCATCATCGGAGGAGACAGAACAGGAACTCAAGCAGAGCTAGAACCTGGAGTGGAACTGCCTACTGGCTTGTTTCCGCTGGCATGCTCACCAACCCAGGAATGGCACTGCCCACCATGGGCTGGGCCCACCCCCACTGATCACTAATTGAGAAAATGCCTTACAGCTGGATCCGACGAAGGCATTTCCCCAACTGAGGTTCCTTCCTCTCTGGTGACTCTAGCTTGTGTCAAGGAGACACACAAAACCAGCCAGTCCAGAAGCCAAAATTTTGGGGGTTGGGGGAGCTCAAACTATTAAGGAAAGCATGTTTAGAAAGAAGATGAACAGGAAGGGAAAGGGAAAAGTTACACTTTTCTGGAAAGTAATACACTCAGCCCTCCATGGCTGCACAACCCATAAGCTTCTGCATGCACTAAGGGTGGGGATCAGAAGGGAAAAGAACAGTAACTCATTCTCCCACCCGTCTTTTTAGCATGGCTTAAGGAGCAGTCCCTTAGCCAAAGGGACTGACTCAGCCCAGCCAGGTATTCGATTCCCTTGACCAGGTGGTGGTGGTGGCAGCAGTGGTGGCAGAGGTGCCTGGAACCTGCTATATAGACCTAGCTGGCCTCCAATTCAGAGATCCTTCTGCCTCTGCCTCCCCATTACTGTGATTAAATGTGGGTGTCACTATATCTGATGTCTTAGCCAGGGATGTTATAACCAGCCTTTTCTGGCTGTGGGCTGTGTGAAAAGCTATTATACCAGGGTGATAGGTTATACCCTCAAACTCTTTCCTGTGTTTTGTCTTTCTCTGTTCATCTTTTCTTAGCCTTCGTTTTAAAGCTTTCAAAACCTGGGTAGAGGATAGGAAAATGTGACTATAGCCAGTGAAAGTCTTGATCTTAGAAACAGACGTCATCTGCACCCGTGGCGCATGCTTTGTCTTCCGCATGAGCTCTCTGAGATAGGGAATCATTTAAGTGTTTTCTTGTTCCTGAAGCGTAATTAGTTCATGGAACATTTTAACAAGTCCTAGGAACACAGAGAGGCAGGGTGAGGGACATGCTAGAGGTATTCTGGTCTAATGTTTACATATGAATGATGGGTCAACAGAATCCAGTGTTCAAACTCACCCGAGTTATGCGTGAGAAGAAGCCAAAGACAAGATCTTTCACTCCATAAGGAACTTGTTTACTAAGTACCTGCAGCATTCACAAAAGGCAGAGCAGAAAAGCAGTTGTGAGAGTGAGCTTTGCATGAAAACAGCCCCAGGCTCCAGGGCTCCTCCTGCCGTGTTCAGCCAGGTCAAGGCAGAACTTTATGTTTAAAGACTCCATTTACCTGCCAGAAAGTTTGAATACCTATACAGTCCGGTGTCAATAATGACATGGACATTTCGAAAACTGGGCCATTAGGTGAAATTTGTTTTATAGGAGCACGCAAGAGTATATTTACACAAACCAAGGTAGGCACAACGTCCAGATGCAGCGCATCTTGTGGCTTCACCATGCATGTCCATGCATGTGAACATCCATGTCCATCGTTACCAAGATGTTCTTATGTAACCCACGGCTGCATCTACCCGAGAGATCTCACAGAGCACTTCACATACAAAGTTCCATCACTGTCTCCTGTGGTTTGTGTGCAATCTCAGATTGCCGTCACCACGGGTAGAGGGATACACGTGTATATTTAGGTGTTAATACACAGGCATAGTAATCAAACTGTGAAAAGGCTGCCTTGGAAGCCTAGAACTTGAGATGTGTTCACATCGCTTGTTGGGATGGCAGACACAGTATAAAGTATGCATGTTGCGTTCACAGATGAGGCTACAATAAAGTTTAGCAAGGCAACACAGGAGAGGACTGCCCATATGCCTATAATCACTGTAGATTTAATTTTTAAATTAATTTTTGGCTGCTATACCTTCAGAAACTCTTTATTGTTACCAAATTTTCATCCCCCCTCAAAAAAGATTCAGAAATGTCATTCTGTTTCAGCTCTGTGAGCTAGAAGTTCAAAATTAAGATACTGGTATGGCTGGGCTCCTTCCAGGGTCTCTCAGAGAATGCCCTTCTTGCCTCTTCCAGCTTCTGCTGGACCCAGAAACCCCTGGGCTTTTGGTAGCACAATTCCAATGTCTCCTCTGTCTCTGTCTGAAACCTCAGCAGAATACCCGTAGCAACTGTTTTTCCTCTTAGTAGCCCTTTGCAGGCAATGTAGGTTTGTCTTTGGGTCACGTGCCTCAAGATTCTCTCACTTGCTGGAGCCACACACAAGCAAAAATGGGACCCTTGTGGCTCTCAGCCTGCACAGTGCAATGATATCCGCAGCATCTGCCAGGAGCTTGAGGAGAGGAAGTGTGCCCCCCCCTCCTGGTCTGTCTAGGAGAGCAAAATCCATGTCTACAGCATGAGGTTCTCCCCATTCATTCAAAACGCACTGATGGTCCTGAAGCCCAAGGGAATCTGGCCTGAAATCATCAATCTCAATCTGAAAAACAAGCCCGAGTGGTTCTTCAAGAAGAATTGGACTGGGCTGGTGCCAGTTCTGGGGGACGGTCAGGGTCACCTACAGTGATTTCTTAAGTCTCAGGACAGACCTGAGGCCTGTAACTAGGGGCTCTGAATGGTAGGGGTCCTCAGGGAATGATGTTTTCCTGTCCTGATATGAATAACAAACCTTAACTCTCCCCCATCCCCACTACCCAGTTCCAATGCTGCTTCTGCATTTGTTGCAAAGAACCCCAGTGTCAGTCTTGAGACCCATCCCAGCCAGGGTTGTCCAGGGTGTTAGGACTTCTCTGTACCTATGATAAAATATCAGAACCAAAAACAACTTAAGAGGGAAGGCATTTGTTTTAGTTTACAGTGCCAGAGCACTGGAGACCACTGTGGTGAGCACGCATGGCAACAGCATGGCAGCCAAGACAGGAAGCTCGTTTGTCACGAGTTCATCCACACACAGAACACAAAGACAGAGGGAACAGGAAGTGGAAGGGTCACAGCCTCTTTCCAGACACATGCTTTCTTCAGCAAGGCTCTGCATCCTAAAGGTTTCATAACCTCCCCAAACATCACCCCCAACCAGGGATCGAGTATTCAAATGCATAAGCCTACAGCAGACAGTTCTAATTCAAACCCCAATACTAAGAGAAACAGAACTGGTTAGTGCAGTGGCAATTCATTTGTATTTTAATAAATGAAGGTTGCCTGAAGATCAGAAAAGTAAAACAGCCACACTGGCCAGCCTGACAGACCAGGCAGCAAGAGCACACACCTTTAATCCCAGTAGCCACACTAGTTTGCTATAGAAACCAGGCAGTAGTGATGCATGCTATTAATCCCAGAACTAAAGAGGATTATAAAATGGGAGGAGACAGCTCTCAGACACAGTCTCATTCTGAGGTTCCCGGAGGGAGGATCGCCATTTTCAGACTGAGGTGAAGGTTAAGAATCAGTGACTGGATGCTTTCTTTGCTGTTCTGGTCTTCGAGTTGGCTTTATTTATTAAAATACAAATGAAATACCACGACAGGTTCATATGCTTGTGTCCATCTCTGAATGTGAATAGTCCCATAGGCTTGTGTATCTGAACACTTGGTCCCTAGTTAGGAGCACTGTCTGGGGAAAGTTGAGGAGTCTTGATGAATGAAGCAGAGCAGGATGGGCAACTTCTGAGAGCTGAAGGCCCTACCCCCTCCTCTCTGTTTTGCTCTCTTGGCTTTTTGCTTGTGTTCAAGCTGTGGGCACTTAACATCTTGCTCCAGCTCCCAGGCCTGCTTCCTCTCTCCTTCCATCATAAAGTCTAACCCTCTGGAACCTCAAGGCAAAATAAGCTGTTCCTCATATAAGGTACCTTGGTCCTGGTGTTCTATCACAGAAATAGAAAAGTCATTAAGATACCATTCTAAGTTCTCTCTCCCCTCCGTCTCTCTCTCCCTCTCTCCCTCGTGTGTGTGTGTGTGTCTGTCTGTCTGTCTGTCTATGTGTGTGTAATATATAGATACATAGGTAAAGCAAGGGGCACTTTTGCACTGTGTTCACCGTATTGTAAAGATCAGCCCACCTAAAGCCTGTAACCCAGGCCAGTCATGTTGCAAAGCAGGTAGGATTTCTAGGTGACAGTCTTGAGGTACAGCCCCTTCTTGGGGAGCACCAGGATTTTACTTTTCAGACCTTCTGCCTGCTGAATGACGAACCTTGTCAGGGTGACTTTCGGTCAGACAACTGTAGATGCTGATCACGCCCACAAAATATCTTCACAACAACTTCTAGACTAGCAATTGGTCAGACGCCTGGGTCCACAGCCTTGCCAGTCTGACCCCTACCTAGACCTAAGAGTAGCGGTGAAGGTTCACCCAGCCCTGAATCGAAAATCTTGGAGCAGGTGACAAGAGCCAGTGTCTGCATCTAGTTTGTCCTCATTTGCTTCATTTCTCCAGCGCTCCCTCACCTCTCAGTCCAGATTCCCGACTCTGAGCTCTGCTTATCCCTCTGGGCAACATTCTGAGCTGGCATAGCTGCTTTGCACAGATTTGTAGGGGGAGGAGCCTTGATCGTGTTATAATAAACAAGTCGCTCCAAATGGAAGACATCTCAGGAAGATAGCTAGCGAGGCAACTGGGAAGAGAAATACCTGCATATGTGATGTAAGCTAAAATGGATAATGAAACGGGTAAGACATACGCTGGTAGCAAACAGAAGGCCTCTGAAGCACCACAGTTCCAAGCCCGTGAGTCAATTGAGTTACCTGAGGAACAAATTGAACACCAACAGAATGGAGGGGTGTAATGAACGCTCACAGATGCCACTTGCACACTCTACAGATGGCGGCTTTTCTTTCTCCTCCCAAACATTTTGTTTTCTTTAGCCCTAATGTCTTCCTGATATTTCGGATTCATGCTGGGGCTTTTTCATGAAATGAAATTACAGCGGCTTAAAATTACATCAATAATTATACTCTGCTCAGACAAGAAGGATGGCGTGTTCCAAGATGCTAGCAGGACCTCTCTCGACAGTGGGAAAGCAATTTCTCTGTGTGGAGTAATTATATGTAGAATGTTCTAGTAAGAGAGTCAGAGGCCAGATGTGTGGGAGAAGGAGGCCAGGGAGACCTGGGGAATTTCACCTGTTAACTTGTAACAATAATAACTTAGAAGTAACAATATGGCCACCTCACAGGTTTAGGGTGGTTGAAGAGGAAGGGTTACATGCTTTGTAAAGAATATCCCAGAATTCTAAGCCCTTATTGGGGCTCCTTAAAAGTTGCTTATGTGGTGGTTTGGTTCCATGATTTTACTTTTCTCCTTCTGTGCTCTTCTGAGAAGCCTCTGTATCCCTCCAGCCTGGGATTGGCATGTGCCCTGCTTGGAGTTGGAAGATAAAACAAAGAAGGTGAGGGAGGCTTGAGAGGTAGTTAAAGGGTGTAGGTGTTTTTGATACTACCTTGAGCAAAGGTCTGGCCAGCCTGGTCTTCAGAGACTCCAAGAGACTCAGTTTGCATCAGTAGACTCAGAGAAGTATGACTAAACCCCACGGCAGCTATTCTGGGCCTGAGAAGGAAGGTTTGTTGAGTTAGACCTCTATGTCTGCTAGATTCAGGCTGACCACAAACTTGCTACAAAGTTGAGGATGGCCTTGAACATTTCATGCTCCTGCCTCTACCTCCTGCTGTAAGGATTATAAGTAAGCACCACCATGCCAAATTCGCGTGGAGCTGTTCTGAATAGAACCTAGGGCCTTCTGCATACTAGACAAGCCCTCTACCAACTGAGCAACATTTCCAGCCAAGCCACTGAGTTTCACAGTGATCAGCGAACAATAATTTGTGACACCCACTAACTCGTTTACTGAGTAGGGGTGACCATGTAAGCCAGTCTACCTAGACACACTGTGTGCTTGCTGCTTTGATGTCTCCTGCGCTCCAAATTTCTCATTTCCATTTCTCTTATAAAAAGTATTAGAACTATACTTGTTGAGCTCAGTTGCTTTGGGTGGACCTTCTTCTAGTGAAAATTTTTTTCATGATCTATATAGTGGCTGACCTGGATACAGTCATAAGCAACTACATTTTAACATGATTAAACCTGAAAGATAAGCAAACATGACCCTCCCTCCTCTTTCCAGATAAGTTACTTTTCACGACTCACCTTGGATTACAGAATGTAGAAGACTCGATTATTCTTTGCCACTAGGATATATGGAGCCCCAACTTCTCCTATTTGTGAGTATGGCCTTGAACCTGCTCCTTCCAGTCATTTGGTACAGTAACAGTGTGCTCTGATCACAGTGAGGTTCCCAAGAGTGCACAGTTGATCTCAGCTGTCACCTGGATGAGCTCCAGAACCACCTGGAGATGGGGCTCTGGGCGTGCCTTTCGGTGGGTATCTAGATCAGACCTACTGAGGAAGATAGAACCAACCACTGTGGGTGGCATCATTCCCTCCACTGAGAACAACCACTTACTGTTCTCTGCTTCCTGAATGTGAAAACAGTGTGACCCGCTGCTTCCATTTCTCTCTGCCTGGATTTCCCTGCCATGATGAACTTGTACCTTTGAACTGTGAGCTGAAGCAAACTCTTCTTTCTTTAAGTTGCTTCTGTCAGGCTATTTTTTTTCACAGAAGCAGGAAAAGAAATTAAGAACCAAGTGTGTAGGCTCCCAGTCAATAAGAGAAATGTAGGTCAGGTGGATGTAGGATAGATTTTGGAACACAGTTTAAGAAATCCTGCATAGATGGTTATACAGAAAAGAATGCTATGTACTACTTAAGGCGAATCTATACTTATTTTTAAGGTATTTTATTTTAGCATATATCCCTTTGCTATTAACTATATGAACATCAAGAAAATCATATCCTGCATAATTAATTATGTGCAAATATGAATTTCTGGGTTTGGGTTGTTTTGGTTTTAAGACAGGGTCTTTCTGTGCAGCCCAGGTTGGCCTCAAACTCATAATCCTCCTACCTCAGTCTCTCGAGTGCAAGAATTAGATAGACAAACAGACAGACAGACAGATAGATACATAGATAGATAGATACATAGACAGAGAGATATGATTAGATAGATAGATAGACAGATAGATAAATGATAGGTAGATAGATTATAGAATATATAGTCTATAAACCTATATACTTTTGTTTATCAAGAAAGTTGATTATGATATGACACAAAATGTTTACCATCAACACATATGCTCTAAGACAGAGGCCATTGTGATGTCACTAACCACGGAAAAACAAAAAGAGCAGTTAGCTTGAAGAAACTTCAGAATTCACTTCAGAATTATTATGAGAAAAGAAAAAGGCCTGTCTACTGTGATTTAATCCACAAAGTGGCAGTGGGGTGACCACAGTCACAGTATAAATCATCACTCTGTAGTTAAAGCAAATTGATGTTCAAATTAGTTCTGATTTATTTGCTTATTTAAGCGAAAGCCTCACTGGGCAGCACAGACTAGGCTGGTATTCACTGTGTAGTACAGGCTGACCTTGAATTCAAGGCTGTCCTCCCACCCAGTCTCCCAAAGTCGAGGGTTAGAGGTTCACCCCCACACCAGTTAACCCCTCTCATTTTGATCCTCATTTCTTATGCCTGTACCAAAAGGAACCTCGGATTTTCTAATAGCAATGATGATTCGTAGAGTTAAAGAGTTACAGTTTTATGAAGGAGAAAGATAAGGTCATTGAAATAGGAAGAATAGTTTGGATAATGAATGTTCTTTCTCTGTTTAATGTTAAACCGAAGGCCACTCATGTGTTAAAATGAACTAGAAATTCAATTGAAAAGTTCAACATCAATGATCATATTATTTATGCCATGGGATGTAAATACTGCATTAGTAAATCTAAGAAACAGAACTGTCCTTGGAACTGTTGTTAGGCAAATACAATTAACAGTGCAATTAAAATGGAAGTAACCAATCAAAGCTGTTAACAAAATGTATAGATAAATACACACACCAGTATATGAAAATCAGACATCTTGGCAGAGATGATGTCAATTATTTAAGAACTCAGTATATATGCACAGTTTTGTTAGTCAGGCTTCTATGTTCAGGATTTCAGAAATATTTGATTTATCCAGACCTACTCTGTGAATCAACACTTTGTAAACAGGCCTTTGGATATATGAGTGTGTTTGTGTGTGTGTGTGCATACACCTGACTGTGGAGACTCTAAGTCCACCTCAGTGTCATTCTCTGGAAGTCTTCTATTTTGTTGTTTTTAGACAGGGTTATCCACTGAACCAGAAGCTCACAGACTAGGCCAGGCTGCTTGGTGAACACCAGAGACGCACAAATCTTCCCCTCCCCAGCACTGTGATTACAAATTTGCACTGGCACACCTGACTTTTTATGTGAGTTCTGGGATAGAACCTAGGTCTACATGTGCTTGTACAGAGGGCACTTTACCAACTGAGCCATCTCCTCATCCCTCAGATTCGGATATTTCTAATCAAACAATTAAGAAATGTATTGTAACATCTCCAAAAGAATAAACAGTGAAAAAACATCCTGTAGCTTTTAAATCTTAAGTTGCAGTCATAAAACAGAGCTGGGAAGCAAGAAGACTTTAGACTTTGTCCCCTTAAAGGCAAAGGATGACGTGAGTAAGGGCGGAGGGGTAAATGGTGAAGAAAGGCCAGTGAAGCATTGCAGGCAAAGGGGATCAAGAATGGGGCTAAACGAGGGGACTGAAACAACATTTGGCCTGAAATATACTTGTAAGGGTAAGACAATTATCAAAAATATTCTCCTTATTTACAGAATTTGTTCTGACTCTAATATTTCAGACATCCTGTATTTAGAACGTCTTTTTATTAAAGTTGATCTTTTACCATCTTATACATTACACTGTGTATTTGGTACCCACTCCTCCTCCCCTTTTCTCCTACCCTACCAGACAGCCCCCTCAACATCTCTTTCCCGCATTTCCTAGTTTTTGTTTTATTTAGTGTTCCACAGAGTTGTTCATGGGCCACCTATGAAAGCATGGTGAGCTCATTCACGGTACACAACTTGATAGCATGTTTCTCCCTTCTCCTAGAACCCGTCAGGTGCCAACAGCTCAACAGTATAAGGTCTCTCACAGCTGTCCATTAGGACAGTCTGATGCCTGGGGACCCCGTGCCGGTTTGTACAGCTACTTTGAGTCTGTGGTTCCAATGTCAGTGCCCGGCTTAGAAAAGACAGTAATTCATAGCTCCCTCTCCATCTGGTAGCCTCCCTTCTCCAATGTTCCCTGAGCTGTAAGGAGCCGGGATACGTGTTCTGTCTAGGGCTGAGCCCCATACTCATCCTTCAGGCCCAACATCATGTTGAGCAGCCATGGGTCTTTGCTTTGATCTCCATTCACTGCTGGGATAGACATCTCTGTTTTTAGGCGATGTCTACGGATACAAACACAGATGTTTTGGGGGGTGGTTGATATCATGTCAGTTCTGCTAAGCAGACAGCTTAGGTTCCCATTCCTCCCCGACAAAACACACACACACACACACACACACACACACACGTTTCTATAGTAGGTTTCTAAGTCAGTTTTTGCAAACATCGTTAATATTAATTACTGCCCTCACTATGTCCCTCTCTCCTTTCTCTTTTCCTCTCCCTCCTCACTTAACCCTCCACATTATTAAGCTTGCAAATTTTCTATTCAAACTAAGATATATTTTGGGACTGAAAGGTTATACTAAAATGAATTGAGATTAAATATATTTATTGGAATTTTTATTTATCAACTAACTGTAAGATTAGTATGTAATTTTACTAGAACTAATTTCAAAATTAAAATCCTTTTTAAAAATTGAAAAACAATTAAGCAACATGTATCCAAGTATATAAAATCAAATGGAAAAAGTTCTTTATATGGACTATCTAAAACATACAAGGCATTCAAGATTAAAAATCAGTCTTGGAATATGATTATGTACATTAAACAATTCCTTATCCATTTCTTTCTCCAGAGCTATGTCACAATATTGTTTCCTGAAAACATTTTCAATATAATCTTATTTCCTTTAATAAAATCCTCCTCAGAGTGTTACTGTAGGATTAAGAAATTCGAAATCTGACACAACTGACTTGCTTCTGCAGCTCATTTCTAGAAGATTTATTTTAGTTTTAATTTTGTGCAGGCACACACATGAGAGTGTGCATGTGCATACATGTTTGTGTGTGCATATGAGTAAAGGTTTCCATAGCAGCCACGTGTGTCAGGTCTTCTGCAGCTGGGATTATAGGGGGTTGAAATTTGCCTCATGGAGGTGCTCAGCATCAAACTCTGATCCTCTGTGTGATGGAGAAGTACATACATTTAACCCCTGACCTATTTTTTCAGAAGCCAGATGATGTTTTTTAAAACTTAGGAAAATAGGACACCTTTAACAACCTAATCAAAACCTTACAAATTATATTATATCAATACACACACACACACACCACCACCACCATTGGTGTAATAGTGACTTGACCATTATGGAAGTAGCCATTGGTTCCCTAATTAGATGTGCCACTTGATCTATAAGAAGGAATCCATGCCTAGTATTGTAAATCTAGTCCCAAACCAATAACAGCTATTGCTTAGACCCTGGGGAGGTGTGTGTGTGTGTGTGTGTGTGTTTGTGTGTTAAATAGTTACTCGGTGTTGGGGGTGCAATGGTCCCTTCAGAAGCCATTGGATGCTTAGTTAAAAGTCCAGTGCCAGGTGTGAGATACCGGCACTTCAGTTGCTGGTCAGAAGGGATCCCAGAGAACCTCCCTACCACTCCAATCCAGACTGTTGCCATTGCTCTTGGTTGCCCATGAGAACTTGATTGGAAGACTACTGCCGAAGACACTACAGGAGTGACAGCATGATGATCCAGGGAAATACACGCATGTGTGGGTCTACACTGCAGAATGCAGCTACGGAACGCAACAGTCAAATGGTTGTGGGTAGTTTGAAACCACTTTGTGGTTCACCTCTGGCTCAATGACTGAGAGATGTAATTCCTTGCTGTTTGGGTGAGTTTGGAATGTCACCAGCAAATGAATGTGCCACGAAGTGTTTTCCGTAAATGGTGAATCATGCATGGTTTTTTTTTTCTTTTTTAAAAAAAGTGAGCTGCCTAGCAGATACTTATATTAGTCATTTCTATCTTTCTGTACGCAATGCCATCAATGCTTCAAGGTTAATACCGTTTAAAAATAGTTCAGCCAAAGATGTTGAGGGTGATTGAGTATGGCCTACATGAGTCATGTGTGTGTTAGAGTCCCGGAACATGCATCCTAACCATAAAATGCACTTGTCCCAAAGCTGTTCTGTGATCTATTTCCCCAAAAGTATTGCAGCTAAAGTGAAGGCAGTTGGAAAATAAGAATCCAGTTTATTTATGCAGTCCTTAAGACCTGACCTTCTGGACCTCAACCTGTAAGTTCTCTGACCACAATTTCCAAGTGGCTGTGATAGTCTATATTTCACACATCTGTGGACTTATTATTTTAGGCATTTTTCATTTTATTTTATTTTTTTGGGATTTGTGTGTGTATGTGTTTATGTGTGTGTGCACACATGCGCGTGCATGCATTTGTGTTTGCAGGTGTATGTGCCAATGTGGGCACATGTTGTGACCAAAAGCTGCTATCCAATGTCCTTCTTTGCTCTCCACCTTGTCTTTTGAGATACCATTTCCCATAGAACCTGGTACTTGCCTGTTAACTAGATAGGCTAGCTGGCAAGTGAGCCCAAGGGATCCTTCTGTCTCTGCCCACCCAAAGCCCAGTGCTTGCTTGAGTTACATGTGTATGCAGTCACACCTGGCTTTAGATGCAGGCGCTGCATTGTATTCAAATTCAGATCCTCAAGTTTGACCTGCTGACCAGCAAGCACTTGAGTCACTGAGCTAAGCATCCAGCCTCATCCTTTGCAGTTTAGAAAGTGTGTCTGCATTATCATGTTATTGGGTTTGATGGGTTTCCTTTCAGTAGGACAGACCAATATCATGATGCTTGTATATTATTTAGACAAATAGACAAAAAAAAAAAAAAGAGGAGCCATGCTTCCCTGTTCCAATTTGCATATCATATCAATAGATTCTGAAGCTAACCTAGTGGAGAGTCATGCTCACAGGCTGCCAAGTTTCTCAGCCATTTACTTAGGTATGTGGCTTCAGTCAGAGTAGTACCCTTATTCACTCTGCATACTGCCTCTCAAATTATCCATAAAGCTACATACTACCTAACATTTTAAAATAATTTTGGAATACTTATATAGATTGATTAATGTTTCAGCTAAAACTCCATTTGGATCTTTAAGACTTATCTGTGAAAATTTGGAGATTATAAAACAAAGATATATATATATTCACAAATATATATGTATATACATGTATATATATAGTCACAAATTAAAATGGTCCATCACTATTGCAGGATCAATAAAGGAATGATCACAGAAGATGGCTCATTTTCTATAAGATGAGTTGATAATATTATGCAAAGAGGAAATTGAGAGAGAAAGAGAGAGATCAAGGATTTGGTTTGCAAAAAGAATAGTCAGACTAGAACTAGGCTGCACAACTTGCAAAACTTTAAGCTTTAAATTCTGAATGTACTACAAATATAAATTATTGATTCAATGCATATTTATAAAACATCGCCATTACCTAATGTTACACAAGGCAGCACTGACTCATATTTAAAATTGTTCTTAGGCCAATTTTGCCATTTCAATAACACATACACTTTTTAAGTAGGATTTTTTTTTCCATTCAACAAGTATTTTCTAAGCACTTTCTCTGGCTCATGCACCAGGAATACAAAGCTAAGGACACATCAGTCAGTGTTACCAACTCAAGGCCTCTGCTTTCCCCTTATGTTCTCCAGTCCAGTTCTGGCCTACAGAGAGTTTAGCACACAGAGTTATAGTCAAGAACCTTCACAGACCCTGCCTGTGTGTACAAAGAAGAGAAAAAGCAGGGAGGAATGGGAAGAGGGAGGAGCAGAGAGGGAGGGGGAGACAGACTTTTGTATAGTAGAGAGGCTGGACGCTCAATCCTCAGCCTTCATCTCCAGGACCTCTATGGGTACTCAAATCACCTGGGCTCAAGTCCTGTAAATGAAGTGATGCCGTATTTGCATAAAACCCACACATCCTACCCTATATCTAAATCTTCTCTAGATTATGTAGAATACTTAATGAAGCATAAATTCTATCCAAAATAGTTATGCTGTATTCCTTAGTGAATGACAGGAACCAGAATGTTTCGACATGATTTTTGAAAACTGTGTTTGATCAGTTGTTGGCTGAATTTCAGATGTGAAATTCAACTATAAAGTATTACATCTGGAAAGATACAGTGGTAGATTGCTTTAATATAACATAGCGGGGGAAGGATGTGCAGGGCAACCGAGGGCCAAGTACGCATGGCTCGCCAGGGTGTTTAACTGAACGAGAGAAGCCCAGGAAGACGGCTCCAAGGCCACAGTGTTGATGGATTCTGAGGACAAGCAGAAGACAGTGAGCAGAAGAAAGAGCTGGTTCATACCTCCTCATTCATATGAAGTTGATTAGATAAAAAGAATGCCTTATTGATTGGATGAACGGTGGTGTGTGATCTTAGGCTTTTGTTGGCTTGTTAACTAGAAATACAGGAACTCAATCATTCTAGAAGAAATAGAAAAGGGAGTGTTAGGTCAGAATGTTCTGGCTACATGGAATAGAACTTGTGACTGAATGTTGCCTATATACATACCGAACTAGTTTAGTTGTTTGGTTCCAACTGTTCCTGGCCACGGGGAAATGTCTCTTTGGTCCTCTTGGTCTTGTGGTCTCTTTTCTTCCTGAACCATCAGTATGACAATACACATTCAAAGCCGGACTGGGATTGCTTCCCAGAGTATCTTCCTAATTCTGGGGAGAGAAATCTTATTTCAAGATCCTTCAAGGATCCTTCTCATGACCAAAGATCAGGATACCATAACATCACTACAGCCATGCTTCTTTTTATTGCATAGAAGTCTGTGAAATAAACATTGGCATTGCAACTTCTTTGAAGTGAGCTCCATGTGACCGTCGTGGAAGTGTGAGAAGATGGTTCCTGGCTATGCCAACAGCAGTCTCTGTCACAAAAGCTAAGTGAATACTCAGCAGGAGAACTGGCAGTATGCAACTCTGAAGTTCCTTTGCATGCTAAAATGACACATGGGAGCATCCATTTCCAAATACAAAATTTTGACAATTTTAATGTAGCCTATAAATACCCCCATCTCTTGACTTTTCTCTTATGTATGGAGGTCTCTCACTAATGAAAGAATTGCCTTTGAAAACAGTTTTAGCATGCTCACACATGCAGAGAATGTCTTTCTTCTTCCTTAGTCTTGCAGTTTAAATCAGTTCTGAGAAGTGTAATACCTTTTCAGAAGACGGAACTGAGAGGAGGTGAACATTAGTACACACCCGGCTTTTCTTAGCAATATGACATATATTACCTCATTAGGTCCTTCTGCTGCTCCTGTGACAGATGTGGAAAGGAATTTGAGGCCGACTAGGCCAAGTGCTTGTGTCAAGTAAGGGCAGAGAGTGGAGCTGGGCATTCCTGAATGGACTTTAAAGAGAATCCCTAGGCTCTCCTATCTGCCTGTCAGATGGTAATGGTTTCCTGGGTATCTGAATATGTTAAAACATCTCAATTTCCCAACCACCACGGCTTACAAAACCCTGGACCATCAACAGTAGGCAGAAAATGTCACATTGAGCCCTCCCTCGTTTATTAATTTATTGCTTTCATATTATGCCTCTCATTTTCATAGTGCAAGGAAATCAGAGCAGACAGTGACAGTCAGATTCAAGGACACTCAGAGAACTTAAATCCAAGCATTTGCTTGAGATTTACAAAACTTTCCCCTGCAGGTCCTTTCTCAAAGGTACCATTTATCTAATGTGTATTTCCTGAACATCTCCTTGCACCCTGCCCAACATACTCCTAGCAGCTTGTAAATACTAATCAGATGCCAACAAAACAAATATGTCTCTCACTTATATTAAAATGGGGCTGAAGCCATAGGAGATTCCCATGCACTGAGAACTAAGCCAAAGCTGCCTCTTGCCCTCAGGACCTCTGCGATGAAGAATCACTCTTCAGTAACATCAGAAAAATCTGGGACAGGGTCCTCCCTTCCCCGCTGACCCGGGAGCCTGTAAGCCCCATGCCAATTCATTTCTATTCTGACCGTTTGCAGGGCCTGCCTCCACCTCTCTCTTTTCTCCTCTTCTCGATGTCTTGTGAAGCCAACCCCTCTGGGTGACTGATCTGGACTACCTCCCTCCATAGATACCTTTCCACTGGGGTCAGCCAAGGAGTGACCCCACAGGATGTGATAATATCCTGGTAGTTTGCCTGCTGTCTTCTATTGAACTCAGCTACATGGCATCCTCACATTTCCCCAAGGACCCTGGCTACTCATAGGGGATTTCTCTCCTGTTTCAGTTCTCACTGGATTCCGGGAACACTATTGTTCTGCTATCATTTAGACTATGGACATGGTGATGGCCTGCTTTCCTTGGCCTGCAGGTGGCTTTGTTTGTTTGCCTTCATTTTTATTACCTCCTTTGTCTTTTGAGAAGTCTGTGTCTACGTATAGTTTCAATGGAACTTTCTAATCTGGACTGACAATGTTCCCTCTAAGACCCAAAGTCCATCTAACAAAACCCACAACATCAGGCATAAGGACCCCTCCTTTGGTTGCTAGCCAGGACTGTTCAAAAGACTGCCTCTCCCCCAACACACAGTTTATGGTTATTGCCCTTGGTTTCCCCCGGAAACGGAAGCTAAGTTCCTGATGTTGAAGAGATTATGTGATTCAGACGCAGGACCCAGCTCAGGAATACCTGAGCTAGAACTGAGCTGAAGGCCTCTCCCTAAGAACTGGCTTTCATGTTACAAGAAAGCACCATGCAAGCTGCCAAAGGAAAGACACCACCAACAGTCCTTCTAAGCTATGATACCTAGAACCACACCAAGGACCAGTGTGGCACAATAACCCTACAGGAGCAGTCGTGGCATGCAGACATTGGTGGTAACCGGCAGCTCTCTAATTGGAATTAAAACCCACTGAACGAGAGAGAAATCGAGGCTCACAGGTATCGTAATTTTTCTCATTTGTTCCCTGTGCCTGAGATGTATGCTTGTTGGGCATCCCATGCTTGAACGGCATCTGAAGCTGGGTATGGTGGCTTCTGTTTGGAGCCAGCCTTTCCTCTACAGTGAGATCCAGGCCAGTCGGGGCTACAGACAGTCATTCTCAAAACAAATAGGAAAGTTGGTTCTTATTAAAGTCGGTGACTAATCAGAATATGAATACTGACAAAACCTGAATACCCAAGGTCTCTTTCTCATTTTTACAAGGGCTGAAAGACAGACTCAGAGAGGGCTTTGCATACGGCTTCTGAGAAGACTGAGAAGCAGCTCACCTCCGTCTCCAGCCATGCTACTAGCGCATGTATTCCCCAAAGCGCCTCTTCTCCCAGGGTGGGCCCTCTTTCTACCATGGCGTCTGCTCTTCTGAGCTTTGAGCAACAGCCACTTTTGCAAGCTTTGGAGCCTGCAAGCTGAGGACATGAATGAACTGAGTCATCCCCACCGAGCTTCATTAATTTTAAGGCAATTTAAGACTTCTGAGTCACAGGCTTCAGTCATTTAGACTTTCCCAGCTGGCACTGTACTTGCCCACACACATTTTTCTTCAAAGATTGCATCTGTGTCTAGATGTGTGGTTCTGCCCACTCTCCATCAGTTTCGGAGAGAAAAAAAAAATCAACTTCGGAGATGCACGCAGGTTGTCAGGATCTCTGTTTGCCATGTGCATCTTCGTTTGCATGAGGGTTTTAATGAAATTAGCAGTCGGCTGTTGCATCCACACTTGCTCCACCACAGACGTGTGCAATTCTAAATTCTATATCTAACACAATATTGTACCCAGCCTCCCAAGGAAGCTCAGTTATACCATATGGTGACTCCACTCACTACACAATATTTAGCAACTCAATGAACAAGGAATGAATCATCTCTTAACCGTCTTGGCCAAATATTGTTTTATATAGCAACAGTATTAGTAATATATATGTTTTACTTTTTTTAACGGTAGTACTTCCTGCTACGCCCACTGAAGATTAAGAGCTAGACCTCACTGGAAGTTAACTGCACAACAAAAGAGTTCTTGCTCATTGGCAATCATCTTCAGTTCAGTATTGCACTGTACATACGAGACATTCAGGGTGTCTGCTTTTTCTTTTCCTCCAGAGCAGCTGCTGGGGTTGAGCAATAGTCTCCCAGGGTAACGAAGCGAGGAATCCTGGGGCATTTCCAAGATACTGAAAACAAAGGACATGTAGCCACAGGAGGGTCTCTCCTTCCCACCAGAGAGAAGCCCCTGGAGTCTCAGGGTGTGGAGAAGCTTAACAAGTCCCTAAGTATGGAAGGGGCAGGGAAGGGGAGAGGTGTGTCCTGTGCGGGGCAGGGTGACCACTTTCGTTTAGGAGCCTCAGTTATGTCATTCAACAAGGATAATAATGAAACCTTTTCTAAGTCATAATTTCTTTAGGCAAGAGCTAAGTCCTTTGGGTAAAAAGTGTAGGCATTGTCTGCAGCACAAAAACATATATAGGCTCTCTCTCTCTCTCTCTCTCTCTCTCTCTCTCTCTCACACACACACACACACACACACACACACACACACAAATAAAATGCAATATTCCCCTTCAGTGAACTTACAAGTTGACAACTGGAAGATGCTGAGATCATTAAAATAAAATGTGGTGTGGTTCTGGTAGAGCCATATGCTGAATAGAAACTCTTGGCTCTGCACAAGAGTCCCTGAGGATGCCCAAGATGAAGTGTGAATGTTCAAAAAATATTTAGGGAGGAGAAGTTCTATATTCCAGCTAAGAACATAACTCCTTACTGGAGACTATAATGCAGTGACAAGGAATGGCAGGCAATAGGCTGTGTTCATAGCAATAAAGGAACATTAGTTAGCTTTACTAGGCTCACAAATCAAGGAAGGTTGGAAAGAATTCTTCTCTGTAGCAGTATCAGTTCATCTCACACCACGCCTTTGAAGGCCACCATGCCCATCTCTGTGGGAAAATTGTTAGCTGTGCGAAACTAACCTTATTAGAACCGGAAGGGAAGAAAGCTGTCCCGCTTTATCTGGATTCCTCAGCATTGACATCTAGGGAAAACGTAGCTACTGTTTGCATTCTTGGAAAAACAGGAGTAGCTGGACCCCATCACTTGTTAGTGATAAACGACCAGACTCATCCTCAGAGAACTGTGTGCCTGAGATGGAAGAGACTTGAGGATCACACAATCCACGTCTTTACAGTGATTGGGTCTAGTGAGATCACTGAACACGGTAAGAGCCACCAAGAGGAACAATGTCAGATAGAAGGCTGTGTCTCATGCTGCGCCTGAGGATTGGGTGAGTGCTAACATTAGAGGCATTAAAGTTGGCCATCCCAGTATGCGCATGGCCCAACACTGTGAGGCCATTTCCACGCAGAGCAGAGGAGAGAAGAAATGATCCTTGTCCTCAGGGAGATCCTGATCTATGAGAAAGATAATTTTACCTTGTACAATGAGAGAATCGTCATCTGAAGATGTTGTCCATGAAAGACTGGCCTGTGTTTGACAGGCACCATCTTTCTCTGGACCATTATACCACTTAAAGTTTCTTTGATGTAACCCATTTTGGAGGAAATATGGGAGATGACGTAATGGCTAGTCTTAGAACCCAAGCCACTGAGGCCCATCTCAGTGTGGCAGCACCTAGTGGTGATTCCCATAAGAGGACATGGAGACAAGAAGCTTAGCATTTTTCCTGCTTGGGCTCACTCTTGCCAGCAAAGCAATCTATCCTCCAGCGGCAGCTTTTCTTTACCAAGTTTAGGTCCTAGCTTCTGGCTTCCACTGTAGACTGAAGACCAGCGGTTCTCATGGAATCTTCTAGGCCTCCAGTGTCAGATTAGGACTGCTGAGATACTCAGTTTTGTGGATCAAACCACTACAGCATTCTTAGCCTCTCTAGCGTGAGTCAGGCATTGTTGAACTACCTGGACCATTTCCTGTAAGCCAATAACCTAACAAATCCCCCTTTAAGATACATGTTTATCCTATCAGTTCTGTTCTAGGGAATCCTGACCAATGATACGGCATTAGACCAGTTGTCTTTGCTGAGTAGGCATCTTGTCCATTGCTTCACCTCCTGATGCCATGGGGCAGCTGATATCACTGAGGTATTTGGTGGCTTCTAGTCCTGTCCAGAAGGAGTGAAATGGCTTCATTCACATGCTTAGAGTGCAGGGTTGCCCCGTCCTGCTCTCCCTCTCTACACCCCCTTCCCTGTCGTTTCTCTATCAGGATCATTGGTTGGCTGAGCAAAAACACATTCAGCTCTCTGAGACACAAACCCTGAAGCTTTCTGAATCGCTGGGGTGAAATACAGAGCTAGTCATATATCGTCTGTGCTGTTTTTCTCTGGGTGTACGCAGCTTCACACTGCCCAGATTCAAAAGGTGGCCAGAGCTCCCTTCTGAGATCTGAGGCTCCCTTTTCAGTCTTTTGGTCACAGATGTCTTCAAGTGTGTGGTCCCTCTCATCAGCACTGTTCTGTCTCTACTTTGTGTCACTTCATGCATCTAAGAGTGTTTTTTTGTTCCTTCTTCAAAGAAGAATGCAATAAGAAGCAAAAAGGAAGCATCTCAGACGAAGAAGCTGCTATAAAAATATGCATGCCGCTCTGCCTTTTGACCTTGAGGGTTTTAGGAGCCACTCTCATGTCCCCCAGGTGCAGCACCAGGCATGGAGAAGGTGACCAGTTGGCGGAAGTGACCTAAGTGACAAGAGTTTGGTAGTGTATTTGTTGTTCTAAGAATGGATTTCTCACACTGAACCTCCCAGGAAAGGTGCCAGGGGAATCCTATTGCAAAACCAGCAGTTTATTGGGTCGACAAAGAGAACATTCAATTATAGAGAGTTTTGGAACACAATGGAATCATTTCAGTTATGAAATGTGGACTTAAAAACAGTAATCCTTTAGAAATACCCTACGTGCATTTGAAGACCAGCTGGCAGACGCAGCCTCTTTTGGCTCTGGCGCAGACTCACTGAGACCTTTTGTGGACACAGATGGGCAGAGTCACCTGCGGAATCAACGCCTCCAGTCCTTTCTGCTCCAGTACAAAGTGCTGGCCCTCTTGGCACGGATCACCAGGCTTCTAGAAGCACGCCACAGACAAATCTTCTAAGAAATAAGAATGCTGCTCACTATGTGCTCAACCTAAGCAGAGAAGATAAGGTGGGAAAAACAAGTCATAGGTTCCAAGAGCCTCCTTCTGTCTAGGTCAAAGCAATCTGTCTAGTCTTAGATCCCAGAGGAGTGCACTGGTTACTACCAAGATAACAAGGGGCAGACAACCTGAACCCTGTCATGGAGTCACCATATCAGAAAAAAAGGGCCTCTGTGGGTATCAGGAGGATATCATTGTTCTTGAGGTAGACCAGTCATTTTTAATCTCTTCATCTTCCATCAACTATAAGAAGCTATCATTCAGATATGCGGCCCTAGAGAAGATCATAGTTGCCGACTTCCAGGATGGTTTTCAGTGATCTTACCAGGGACCAGAGAGAAATCTGCATGAAAGAATAACATCCTGGCGCTTAGCTCGGCTGTCACATGTCCCCATGAGCTAGACCATCGCCATATTGCTCTTCCTTAGAGTGCTTGCCTTAACCTTCAGCAAGCCTGATTGCTGCTTCTCTTTCTGGAAGGTCTCTGCCTTTCTTTATTCCTCCTAGAGCTGACGCACACATATCTAGAAATGCTCCCCAGACCCCAGTGCTCATAATGAATCCAAGGTCTCACATATGCCGAGTAAGTGCTGAACCCCATATCTGTATCTTCAGCCCTCTTTTAGGTCCATTTAGCTTGAGACAGACTCTCCTTCATTTGTTAAACCTGGTCTTTGTTAAATTCACTGTGTATCTCAGGCTGGCCTTGAACTTGCTTCTATTCCAGGCTCAAGAGTGTCAATATCAGAGGTATGGGGCAGTGTGTAGCTAGAAATATCTTTTCTTGGCCCGTTAATAATCTGCTTGAATTTCAAGACCAGTCCCAATGCTTTCTCTGTCTCAACTTCATCATCTTAGATTCTTTGTTCTTTATACTTCACTCTCACTGACACTCATAGGAGAGAGAGAGCGAGCATTATATTATATAATATCATAGCACTAAGGACTTTACTAGATAATTTGTCAGTCTCCTGCCTTGACTTAGTTGTAACTTCTACTCTTTATGGTGTATTAATTTATACAAATCTGGGTGCCTAAATTCTGTGATAAATCTTATGTCCAAAGGCACAGCCATTCTCTGTGATGTTTATTGTAAAAGGTTCTCAAAATATAGTGATAGTGCAATACAGAGTGATTTTGTCTTCCTCCCTTAAAACAGCAGACTGAAGCTCAAAGTCCATAACGTGGTGTAACAATCAAGGTTCTCTAGAAGAACAGAACTTATAGAATGAATATACATAAAAGGAACTTATTAGAATGGCTTACAGCTTGTGGTTGAGTGGCTCCAACAATGACTGTCTGCCAATAGAAGGTCCAAGATTCCATTACCTGTTCAGACAGACTCTAGTGTATGCCAGAATCCTGAAGACATAGATTTCAATGCCAGTGAAGAAATGGGCTTGCCATCAAGAGTGACAGAAAGCAGGGAAAGAGAGAGTGAACTTCCTTCTTTCAAGTCCTTTATTTAGGCTGCCAGTAGAAGGTATGGCCAGCAGAATATGTGGCCCAGATTAATGGTGGATCTTCCCAGTTCAAATATCTGGATTAGAAGTGGGTCTTCCCATTTCAAATGATTTGATTATAAAAGAACAGTCACAGGTATACCTTGCCCCTTAGGTGTTAGTTAATTACTGATGTAGTCAAGTTGATAACCACGGACAGCCAAGTGAATATATCTGGGAGTCTGGGGCGAGGCCTTCTGTTAATTTAATCCTGGATGGCAGCCCACAGGGATGCTCCTGGCTATATTCAAAGTAGATCTTCCCTTCTCATTGACACCTCCAGGGAGTACCCTCACAGACACCCCAGAAGCTCCCTGCCCAACCCTGTGTGATTGTAAACCTTGCTTAGATGACAACCAAGGTTGACCATCAATCACACCTGTCTACCCCTTCAGAACAGTGAACAATGTGTTATTTAAGTTACCCCATCTGTATATTTTGCTTTGTTTGTGGCATCCAGAGATGACTGATGGCCAGAGTCTCAATCAGGGGTATAGACTGAGTAGATCCACCCAGTGGGGAAATGTGCCAGAAGAGAAGCATGGAACATTCAACTCTGTATTAGTGCTCTCTATCTTCTACAAATAATAAAAACCCAGAGACAGGTATTGGGGTTCCACCCCAAAACCAGAAAATCAAGGCAGTCAAACCACTAGAGAAGTCTTACTTCTACCAAGACAGGGAAACCTCAAACTACACAGACTACATAGACTAATCCTCTCTCTCCTCTCATTTTATCTTCCCTCTAGTGCTGGGATTAAAGATGTAGGCCACCACCATCTGGATTTGTTTCTTCACTGATCTTGTGTAGCCCAATACTGCCTTGAGCTCAAAGAGATCCATTTGCCTCTGTTTCCCAAATCCTGGGATTAAACGTGTGTGTCACCACTGATTGACCCCTAGTGGCTTGGCTTTGTCCTTCCGGTATTCAGACAAGCTTTATTTATTAAAACATAAATAAAATATCTCTATAGAACACAGAATGGATAATAAATGTGTGTATGTGTGTGTTTGTGTGTGTGTACGTTTGTGTGTGTGTGTTTAAACGTAATATAAGGGATTAGTTTACAGACTGTGGTCTGCTGTAGGAAGATTTACAGTTTGTAATTGCCGGCCTACTGGGGCGTGGCCTCATACTACATACGCAGACGCTGAACCTCTGTCCATCCCTTTTCTCCTTCCTCTTGCTCCTTTTCGCTGATTGCTCTATTGCTCATTCCGATTGTTTGGATTCGATCTCCACCCACCGTTCAAGCAGAGAATCCTGATTTGTGAGTTTACCCCTAAATAAATAACTGTCTATCTCTAAGTTCTGAGCTAGTGTGGGATTTCCTTTAAGCGTCCGTTCACTGCTTCAGCTGGAAGGTTCACCGTGACAGTGATCCACTTCAACAATGACTGTCTCACACTGGAGAGGCTGAGGAGCTGGTAGCTGTTTGGTTCATGAGTGTGTATCTCTCAGCAGTCCTGATCTAATGTTAGAAGCCAGGAGGATTCCTGGAGACCGGCTGGTCTCTCATCCACATTGAAAGCCTGTGAAGCTCTTAGTGTCAGGAAAGGAACCAGCAGTGGCAGCTGCAGGATAGATGACCTGACAGTGAGAGAGAAGGTGGAAGGAGCCAAAGGAAAACCAAACCAAACACACACACACACACAAAATTCTTTGACCATGTCCTTTTATCTAGGCCACCAACACACTCACCACCCATGTGAAAGCCATGACAGTCCCCAACAGACATGCCCAAAGGCCAGCATGAAACAGACAATGCCTCTTGAGTCTGTCTTACCATAGGACCATAGAGCATGCAAAGTTGACAATTAAAACTATCACATGCTCTATTCTCTACTAGCCAACCAAAGCAACTAATCCTCATCAATGTCATTTCTCTTCTGAATAAAATGAGTGTCATCCTCTCTATACAGCCTGATTAGTGCAAGATGTGAGCCAGTGTTTGCAAAGCACTTACCAAGAGCCAGATGCAGAACTGCGTTCATTCTTTCAAATTTTCTCCCTTCCCGAGATAGCCTGATGCAGAAGGAGCCTTCTTTAAAATATAGATATATATTTCACCATAGATTGTAAGTGGAGTTTTCTGTCCTGACTTCCTGTTCCCAAATACCCAAGCGCTGCTTCCCAAATTACCACATTGAGGCTTATATGAGAAATAAATGCTTGGCCAATAGCTCAGGCTTGTTACTAACTAGCTCTTACATTTTAAGTTAACCCACATTCCTTATTTACGCTCTGCTACAAGGTGGTACCTTAATTGGCATGACACAGTCCTCTCCTGCTTCCTCTGTGTCTGTTTGACAACTCCTGAGTCTGCCCTTCTTTTTCCCATCATCCTTAGTTTGGTCACTCCACCTGTACTTCCTGTCTAGCTACTGGCCAATCAATGTTTAAATAAGTTAATTAAAGCATCAAATCTTTACAGCATACAAGAGGATTATTCCACAGCAACAGATCTTTTTGCATTTATTTTTAGTTGAAAACTATTGTATTGAACTCTTACAGCTCTTGATTAATCATTTTTGGAGTGATCCCTTTGATTTTTTTTTTTTTCCCTGAGGCTGGCTGGCTTTCCATTCCCATATTGGGTCCTGGTTTCCTCACTTCCCTAGAAAGATCCCTGGGCATAAATGAAAACTAGCCAGGATTCTTTTGTATATCCCAGACTCTAAAATGCCCTTCCTCCAGGTGCTGGCCGGCTGTGTGCCCAGAACTTCGCACAGATGTAGATTCAGTTCTTTGGTCACTAGGGAATTGGGTCTCCTACATCCTCATGGTGACGTTTTTTGTTTTCTTTGAAAAAAAAACCAGGCCAGGCACTTTGGGAAGCAGGCAGATGATAGAAATAAAAGATTTCTGTGGTGGGATTATTTTAATTTGCCTGTTTAACCTGAGCTTTCCCCTTTTTTTTTCCCTGGGGTATTTTGAGAAGCTTTGCAAAAGGGGATCCCAGTTAAGGGCTCCAGAATTTGGCTTCAGAGAGGGGGCGTGGCAGCATGAGCTGAGGACATGCCCCATTCTCTGGGTGGGAATGCCAGAAGCCTCCTTTGTCTCTTCCTCTGCATGTTGAGGCTCCTGTCTCTCCCCAGACTAGACTGAGGGGGTTGAGAGAGAATGCAGAGCATTTCTGTCACTCTGAACTTTCTTGTCTAACTTGAAGAAGCAGAAGCAGCAGAGAGAGCAATGGGGGATAGAGGGAAGACTAAGGGGGAATTCATACTGACTTTACTAGTCCTGGTTGCAATGATAGTACTAGCCAATGCTCACTTCCACCTAGTCACTAAGCCAAGGGAGGGGCTTATCTAAGTTTTCTATTGCTCACAACAATCCCATGCACTACTATCCTGCCCTGGAAAGTTTTGCATTCTTTACCTAAGATTGAGGCGTTTCTAACTTCAGTCCTCAGAGCTTCCTGAATGAGGGTTGGTTGACTTCCTGAATTCAACTTCTTGGCATGTTTTCCCTTGGTCCATCATGGATTAAGTCCTAGGATCGTTGAGTAACTGTACCATTCAGAGAGCTATTTACTTCCTGGAATGGAACTTACATAGAAGTCATGTTTGTTAGCGAGTTTTATTATTGAACAATATAAAATTTCATGCTGTCCCAAGTATAATGATTATACTTAGATATATGTTTTAATTGCCTCACTGGAAAAAAGCCAACATTATGAAATCAGTTTTTTATTTACATTTTTACATTTTACTAGCCACCAAAGCATGTATTCATATTTGCATATTTGAGTGCAAACTAGGGTCAAACGTATTAGTGATTCCTGCCATGGTGACTTAGTCACTGTTCTGTTGCTGGGAAGAGATACCATGACCAAAGCAACTCTTACAAAAGAAGGTATTTCATGTAACTGGCTCACAGTTTCAGAGGTTTAGTCCATTGTCACCATGGTGACAGGCATGGAGGCACTCACAGTGGAAGAGTAGCTGGGAACTATATCTAGATCCACAGACCAAGGGCAAGAAAGAGAGAAGCAATGGGAAGACTGGAGGCCTTTGAAATAATCTCAAAGCCCACCCTCAGTTGTGCACCTCCAACAAGGCCACGCCTCCTGTCAAAACCTTCCACTCCCTGGCAACTAAACATTCAAATATATGAGCCTATGGAGGCCATTCTTCTTCAAACCACCGCACATGTTTACTAAATGGATGTTCCTGACTACCTTTGCTAAACACCTGACCTCCTGGGGACACAGGGCTCAAGAGTCAAAAACTATGACAGATAGAGGTTGCTTGGTTGTTGTTGTCGTTCAAATGTGTGTTCTTGTTTTTACAATCACTGAGCGCTATTCAGATGAAACACCATGCAGACTGCCCATGGCAGGATGCAAAAGTTGTCATCAAGTTGGAACTCTGTTTAGACACAGAAAGAAAGTGGGGGAGAGATGGGTGGAGAAAAGGAAATTGAGGAGGGAGGGTATGGAGGGCAGAAGGAGTGGCAGTCAGGACAGTTGCCCAAGGCCATCACCACAGGGTCACAGCTTATGCCAGAGAATGGGTGAACTGGATCTTTCCTTCACACTCGGTGCCTAATCATGAGACCAGTAATGAAACCTCCTTTAGGATACTACTGTGAGGGTTAAATAAGACAAAATACACAAGTATCTTATGAGTTGGCAAGCCTGGGACACATATCAATTCCTATTCTTCTTAGTCTAAGATCTTAGCCAAAAACAAGCCAAAGCCAATTGATAATTGCCTGAGTTTGGGGCCCAAGTTGGATGAAAACACAATTCATCCTTGTTCACATTCGTCTACTTGCATTATGCTCATCTTGACCTTGTGGAAGACTGCATCATAACATCTGAAAGGAATCCTTAATCACCATTTCGTTTCTCCCCTTGCCTTTGTAAGTATGGTATCATTACTCTTTTCCGTCTAAGATGAGGGTCAAGCCATTCCAAGTGACTTTTGAAACATGGATGTCCTGGCCCTGGAGCTGCTGCCCCACCCAGAGAGCTATATTTTGGAGCCAAGCATAGAAGCACATGGTAGATTTACCAGAACACCCTACAAATAAAATCCTTGGCCAGGAACCTAATTCTGTAGCTAGACTGTAACTTTCAGCACTTAAGTAAATGGTCCTTTTTACCTGTGTTCACTTTCCTCTTTGGTCTGCTCAGTGAGTCACAAATGCACAGAGTTAAGTCTCATTCCCTGGGACCGAGAGAAGAGGTGCCTATTTAATGTTTCAAAGGGAAGCTGGCCCAGCATCCCTCAGTACCCACCTGTTACAAGGTCCTCCTGGCTGGCATACTCACTTCCTACCTTGAACTTTCTATTGCAAAGGGTCTGGACTGCCTTTCCCTATATAATCTGACCATTTTGGTTACCTGCCTCTCCCCTTTCATAACTTTGCTCTCTTGGCTGCTGAACCCTGTACCCCTCTCTCAGCTGCTCACCTCCTCACATGACCCAGCTTAGTCTGTTCATGTCCATTCTGGACTCTCCCGAATGTCCCTGTCTCTGATACCCTCTCCCTCATCTACAATAACTGTCTCTGCCGCCATACCTTGGAATATTCATGTGTTTTTTCTTTTTATTTCTTTTTTGTTTTCTTTCACTGGAACAGCAGGCAGCTTGTACTATGCAGAAAACTGTCACAAGTTATTTTCCTACAACCAATTATATCTCATTTCAGTGCTGGGCACAACAACAACTAATATTCCCAGAAAAAGAGAAGCTACAGGACGAAGATCCAAAGGTGGGGGAGAGAGGGAACAAGTATGTCCTTCTAAATGTTTTTTCTTTGCTTTTCTGTATTTATACATTGGACTATCCTGGTAGATCATTTAGCCAATGGGAAAAGTACATCTCCCGCTAGCCACAGTACAACAAATATTTAACCAAAATGTCACCTTTTAACAGTCACTACTAGGAATCACCTTGTAAATAAGAAATGGATTCCCGGAATCTGAACAGTAGAGAAAAAAAATACAGTGAGAAAGGAAGTCACCTTTGTGGGGGGATTTTAAGTGGCCCATTTAAGCCAAAGGCTTACTCAACTCTAGAAAGAGTGATGACAGATACGTTGTAGTGAAAAAAAAGTTTCAGAATAAATTCATTTCCTTGCTTCTTCTTCCTTAGCACAGAAAACACACACACACGCACACATGCATTCATGCACACACACATAAACATGCATGCACACAGGCAAAGACCTCCAGGGCCACTGAGTAATGGGCTATCCTGGAATAAATTAGTCTTGCTTGGTCTTAGTGTCTTCATCTGTAAACTGGGGACAATTCAAAGCATTCTATAAGAACTGGGGAGAAAGACTGGACTGATTTAGAACCCTAAAAGCACAATTCAAGACTTACACATACTGAAAAGAGTGACAGAGAAGATTTCCTTTGTAATGGAGCAGTTGACGTGGTGCTAATACAACTGATACGTGCCAAAGCCTAGACGTGTGTCCCAGGCCTCATCCTGCACCAATGCATCTCAAGTTTTCCAAAGTATATAAGCACAGCACCTCTGGGCCTTGCTGAATGGATCTCTAGTGGCTATAGATACAAAGGAAGACACCTTCTTCCCCAGCCCTTCCCTCTTCTTAGCAGAAATGAGTGGCAGCCATGCTTTCCAGAATTGGCTAGAGGCTTAAGGAGGCATCAAAGGACTATGAAGCCAAGGACAAAGCAGGGAACTTGGGAAATCAACTTTGAGCTGTGTAAATACAGTGAGTTGTGAGGTGGTGGGAATGTCTTGAGAAAACATTCCAGAGGAACAAGAACACATGGAAAGTGGAACAGGACGGGTGTGACCCAAGCTAAGCAAAGAGGGAAGATCTTGGTGTGCGGAAAGTGCAGTATGCGACTGAGATGAGCATCATCAGTCCCAGTGCTCTCCCGTTCCAGCTTAAAGATCAGGATGCCCAAAGCACCAGGTATGTTCAAGGAGTGCTGCTCCAGGTTGAATGTTTGTAGTCCTCTGACGTTCACACGGCACAACACTCATTGATTGTGACAGTAACAGGAAGTAGGAACTTTGTCAAGTCACAAAGGGGATTAGCACCCTTATACTAGAGGCCCCTCCTTCTCCACCGCACAAAGACACTACGAAAAGACACTGTATAGCTAGAATACAGGTCCTGACAAGATGCCAGGTCTTCTCAGTCTCTAGACTTGTGAGGAACAAATGTGTTTCATTATTCAGTCACCCAGTTTGCTGTGTTGTTATAGCGCCCAGACTGGGCTGAGACAACGGGAATTGCACAACTCCAGAGAAGCCATGAAGGGACACCTCAATGGCAGTGAAGTCTGAGGTGGTGGATAGGCTGAACTCTACACACAGCCTGAACTCATACGCCCTGCAGCTCATTTTGGAAGTTTCCTGTGAGTTTTTGTGCTTGGGCATGTTTTGTAAGAATTAAGAGAGAAGTGTTGTCACCTCTTGTGGTAGCTGTTCTTGGTTGTCAATGTAACTGCACCCCAGGAATTAACTAAAAGACAAGCAGATGGGTACATTTCCCTGTGAGGGATTTTTTTTTTTCTTAACTAAATAATTTGAAGAGGGAAGATCAATGCTAAATTCCGATCTTTTGAGGTGGGAAGAGCCACCTTAAATCTGGGCCATGTCTTTTGGTGGCAGCCTATATCTGACAGACTTGGAAGAAGGAAGCGCTTGCACTTAGCATGCTCATTCTTGCTCTCACTACGGCAAGTTCATCCCTTCAGTGGCTTTAGAGTCTACTTCTTCACAATTCTTTCTATTCTGAAGACCAGTCGAGATATTCAGCCCTGAGAATGGAACAACTGCTACATTCTTGAACTTTCTATTGGTAGACTAGGTGGATCACAGCCAGCCTGTAAACTACTGTAATACATTTTTTAATAAATTTAATAAATACTCACATATATGTATATATTATATCATATATATGTTCTCTAGAGGAACATAATGCAATATGTATTATATGAAATGTATATCCTATATGTTTTATTCTTCTAGAGGAACTTACTTAGCTAGAACCTTGTATATAGTGGGCACCCAAATTTGCTGAATAAATAAACTAATGAGCTATGGAGAGAAGGAAGGAGTAATGGAATATTCTAGATAGCATGGCAGCCTATAACCTGAGATAGTGACAGCATTTGATTGACTTTACTTCAATATGGACTAGGAAAAAGTTTTATCTTTCTAAGTGTGTATTCCGTGTTTTAATGCCCACGCAGCATCTCAATACATCTCAAATAGACTATATTTACCCTATTCCTATAAGTATGTTTAATAACTTGCATGTCTTATTGATACTGGAAACATTTTACACATTATTTACATTATTAATTAGTATATGTTGAGTTGCTTTATGTGGCTGTATCCCAGCCATTGCAACAATTACAGTAAATAACAGCAGGTTTCTACTGTGTAGAGAATACCATGTTCTTTGGTTTATATAGGTATCCCTCTTAGATTTCATGTGTCAGCAAAATTCAGATTTTAATCCCATGTTAGAGAGCAAGATGTCTCCGAATGATCTAAGATCCTGTGGGTAAACACTGGGGTTCTGGAGATTCCCACCCATCTTCTAATAGGTTTCTGCCGCTTGAGAAAAAGTGCCGAGTCAGCATCCATAAAGAAAGTCAGGTCTGTGGTATAAATGATCAAGTTTCTCCTGTACTGTTTGTGAATGTCACCCTAAACACAGGGCTTTACAGAGGAACAGTGTGACTGCTGTATCACTTCCTAAGAAGTGATGAATTCACTGTCAGTGGTGGGCAAGATCTATCAGGCATCAGTGTAGGCTGAGGCTTTGCTTCATCTGCTACTTCTATAAGGCTCTCCCTTCTCTCTGACACCCACTGGTAATCACTCCACAATGGGCACCAGTGTGTTCTTCCTAGGATCCCAATACAACACTGCCATTTCCTTATCGAAAGCCATCTTGGCGTGGAATCTGGTTGGTTTTGTTTTGTTTTTGTTGTTGTTGTTTACCAGAAGACCACCATCTTCAGCTGCAACACAGCCAGTCATTTCCCATCTAATTGCAATGAACTCTGTAGCTTACCTGGCCAGTGCAGCACCATTATTAAAAAGCTAGACCTTCCTACTCCGTTGTTTTGCATATTTTTTTCTCTGCCTAAAAGGCCAACACTAATATCTCATATGCGTATTATTTTATGGCTCATTGGACTAATACAAGATCCACAAAGAAAGAAAATCTGTATTTTCAACAGCCATATCTCCATATCCATTGTCCAGCACGTAGTAGGTTTCAATAAATATTTTCTCTGGATTCTTCTAAGGTAAAGAAAAGAAGAAAGCATGTGTTCAGGCAAGCTTCCTAGAGTCCTGGGAAAGCCCATACTTCCTTGGGCCCTCTTCTTGTAATGGGTGCATTGCCATACGATGGGGATGACTTGTTTCACATTCTTTCTCTGGGGCTAGACTGAGCTCTTAGGTGGAGGAAATCAAATCTTACTCATACTTGGATCTTCAGCACCCAGGCTTAGCTTGTTGTAAGCCACTGGTTCTCAACCTTCCTAACGCTGCAGCCCTTTAATGGAGTTCCTCATGGTGTGGTGACCCCCAACCATCAAATTATTTTCGTTGCTACATCATAACTGTAATCTTGCTACTGTAATGAATCATAATGTAAATATCTGATATGCACGGTATCTGATACTCGATCCCTGAGAAAGGGCCATTTGACCAATAGGCTGAGAATCACTGTCCTAAGTCTCCTTCATAGACTTCCCAGAATCGCAACTGCAGCTGCAGCAATCGCACGAGGTCAGCAGGGGTGTTATTTAACTGATGAAAAGTATAGACCCGGGTAGGAAAAAAAAAAAATTACCGACCCAGTTCTCTTCTGAAATCAGAGACTGGTGCTGGAATGTGGGTCTTTCAAACCTTATCATGGGGAAATTTGGTGGTGGTCTCCCAATAGAGGACACAGGGACCCTTTCTCCATGGATCACCAGTAGTGACTGCCTAGGAACTGTTGTTAAACTTGGCCAAAACTACAGAAATACACCAGTCTGTATTCATGGTGACATCTTCATGTAGTTATGCCAGATTAAGGAATCGGGGGACTGAGTCCAAGGCAGATGAACAGGGAGAAGGATCTGAGAAGTGTCGAGAGACATGGACCACTTTATTTTCGTTCCAAATCTGTCCTCTAGGGTGGCCAGCTGAACAAGAAAGTCCTTTTGGCATTCCCAGTTAACCCCCAGAGACCTCCTTATCATTAGAGCGACTGTTGTCCCAGTTAAATATAATTATAACTAGTTGTGTATTTTGTTCAAAAGTGGTATTGCGGAAGACTGTTGCCTTCCTGTGTAGCAAGAGGTGCCTTAAGCAGGTAAAAGCTCAGAGGACTCCCAGCAGCTTTGCCCCAGGCCATCTCTTTCTTTTCCTGTTTCCCCCTAGTATATTGCTTCTTTTACCAGGATGCATTTGGTAAGGTCTAGAAGCTGAAGTCTGAAGCCCTGGCCTGAACTTTCCCTAGGTCTGCTCAAGCCAGTATTCCGGAACCTTCCCAGGAAGTTAAGAATAAGCCTGGGAAGAAAGTGCAGCCTTCCTTTGACCCCAGCATCGAATGTGTTCCTGAGAAGCCCAGCTCTGGCTGGAAGCCAACATCACTCGGTGGAGGTGTGGGTGCAAAGGTGCCTCTCCCTGAGCCTCCAAATAGACCTTGCCCTGAAGTCAAAAGATGCTGAAAGTATCCCAAATCCTGTAACTGAGGAGTGGGGGAAGGGAGGAAGAGGTGGCTGGCGACACCGACCAAAAGCCCACAAAGGACTTCTGTGAAATGAGAAGCGCTGGAGAGAAAGAATGAAACTAATTCTAGAAACTGGGAAGCAGGGCTGCTGCAAGAATCCTTCTTCAGAAACTAAGCAGCTCCTCTGTCAACATCACAGCAGAGGGGGCCCGAAGCTCCGAGGACGCATGGCTTTCTACAGAAAACCAGAACGAAGAGGATCTAACTCCCAAAGTTAACCTGAGCCCGCCCGCCTTGGTTGCGTGGCGGCGGGGGTAGATGCGCAGCCCAGCATCCCTCCTAGCTCAGCAGCGCGCGCAGCAGGCCAGGCGTGCCCAGAGCCCTGGACCGCGGAAGGATATAAAGCAGTGTTTACCTCCCGCCTGGCCGAGCCTTCCAGGGGCGAGGCCCGCGCCCAAGGCTGGGGCGCTGCAGGGGTGGCGGCAGCTGCCCTGGCCGCCGGCGGGCGCAGGGGAGCCTTGCGCGTACTGGCAGCGGCGCCGCTGATTGATGGGCGCCCGGTTCAATGACAGGGGCCAGGGCGCGGGTGAGGCGGGGCCGGCGACGAGGGCGGGGGCTCAGAGGAAATGTGTTGGTGACATTGAATGGGGAGACCGAGCGCGAGCGAGCGGGGCGCGCGCGCACACATACGCGCACACACAGCCGGGCTCGCTCCGAGATCCCCGGCCACGTAAGTAACTATTAATACCGCCTCGCCCGGGGATGCGGGCGTGCTGAGCGCCGGGATTGGCCTAGGGCGCCTGGCCATCCCCTTTAATTTTTAAATACACGATCCTCTCCTACTTCTGGGTGGCAAGAAAAAAAGTAATAAAGGAAGAAAAGCCGTCGATTTCAATTTTTTCCTCCAGAACAAACCCCGCCGTGCAATTTGGTCGCAAGGCATCTGAAGGCAAGAGTGGTTTGCAAATTTTTCCAAGGCTCAAGACCCGGTTGTGCAGCGGGAAAGGAACGCCGCTGGTTGGCAGGGTCCGGGGAGCATCTGCTGCCAACTCCTGCAGGACCCCTGAAGCCCCTGCCAGGAACACAGAGACCGCTGGTCGCTGGTCTGCCCAGGTCACCGCCCGCACTTCTTGCTTCCTTCGGAGGAGGATCCCGGACAAGAGCAAGCGGCGACAGCAGGAGCCAGTGCTGACCGCGCGCGGGCTCAGCCTTGGGCTTTCTCGCGGTACCTGTGCCTGCTCCACTCTTGCACTCCCTGCTCAGTTTTTGCAATCTTTTGTTGGCACCGCTGACCGCTCCAAGTTAAATGCTCCTTTGCTATTTTGCTTTTTTTTCCTGTCTACTTTTTTTTTTTTTGAGAGCTCTGCGATTTTTTTGAAAAGCCTCAGACGCCATCTACAGTTAAGACTTAGGTAACTGCCCTCTCTAGCACCCCCTTCCACGCCCCCCACCCTTTTCACCAAAAAAAGGGGGGTGCAGCGCATTTTCTGACTGCCGCGCGGCGTGAGCCGGTAGACTGGTGCTTATTTCCTTTTTCTTTTTGTTTGGTTTCTAACGCGTGGAGGGCGAGCCGGCGCCGCGCGCTCCCTGAAGACTGCACAAACTCCACGCAGGGCTCCTCCGCCCGGTCTGCGGATCCTCAGCTGGGGATCGCTCGGGATTCCGGCGCTGCAGCTCCGCAAGCCAGAGGCACACTCACTCGTTCAGATCCACGCTGTGAACAGAGACCCACATACTCCAGAGCGCGGTTCTGCACCGCGCTGGCTGCGTCGGGGTAACAAAAGGACCCGAGTTGTCTGCTGAGCGAGCACCCCCGGGAGCGGGGCTCGCAGCCGGGGACCTGCCCTGCGGCGCCCATCCGGGGGCTAGCTCCTAACTCTCTTCCCCCACGGAGCCCTAGTCGCGTCCCCTCCCCTTTTGATCCTTTTAAGTCGGTGGCACCGAGGCGCCTGCAGCCGCGGCTCATCCATCTCTCCAGCGGGTTTTTTTTTTTTTTTTTGGTTTGTTTGTTTGGTCGGTCGTGTGCGATTCCCCACACTCATGAACATTCACAGGTCTACCCCTATCACAATAGCGAGATATGGGAGATCGCGGAACAAAACCCAGGATTTCGAAGAGCTGTCGTCTATAAGGTCCGCTGAGCCCAGCCAGAGTTTCAGCCCGAACCTTGGCTCTCCGAGCCCGCCCGAGACTCCGAACTTGTCGCATTGCGTTTCTTGCATCGGGAAATACTTACTGTTGGAGCCTCTGGAGGGAGACCACGTTTTCCGCGCTGTACATCTGCACAGCGGAGAGGAGCTGGTGTGCAAGGTAACCAGCCCGGCATTACTTTTGCTTAAAAGAAAAAAATCATCCCGGGTCCTCTGGCAGGGGCTGGGATTGGAAGGAAGGTCGCTGAGCCCTGGAGTCCAGGGGCGGGAGGTTCGTGGAATCATTACGCGTGGCCTTGTTAAATGGATTTATTTGTGTGTCTGTCCACGTTTGACGAGTTGCGAAGTTTTTAGACCCTTTCAGACAATAGGGCGGGCTGCGGCAGGGGCGTTTTGGGGAGAGCCGGGGAGGGTTGCGAGTCTGAGCAGGGGCACGGACACGCGTGCCCTAGGAAACTGGAATAACTCCTGTGCACCAAGTTGGGTACCCTTGCCTGGGGATTTCTGTTTTGGTTGAGCCCCCTCCCCTCCCCAGGAGGACTAGGGAATCCCCGGTTGGTTTTCAGACACCGCTCCACTTGGTTCCCTTTGTAGCCATTGTTCTTAGCAGTCTGCAGGTGCTAAATCTTTGTTCCAAAGGTGCCCTTTAAAGGAGACAAAAAACAAACAAACAAAAAAACCCAAAAAGCAAAAACACTCCCCTCTGGCTGAGCCCAGGGCTCTAGTGGGCAAGGGCGTTTTAAAGCCTTTTCTTTTGCTTAGAGCCTGAAAAGGAAGGCTGGAAGGGAAATCAACCCCTTGCGCACTTTTGGGAGAGCAAGGAACCCTCTGGCTCTGTCTTTTTGTTCGGGTTTCTTCACCTCTTCAGATTTCCTGTCTGCACACCCTGGTGGCTGCTCCCATGGCACCCACAACTCCACCATTGCCTGTTTAAAGACTGTCCTTTGGAACCTTCTGTGCTAATACCGAGAAGGGCACGTCAGTTTCCTTTTTGTCTTTGACCCTGAACAGTGACCGTTTTGTGTCTCCCTGTGTCTGTGTGTCTTTGTGAGAGTTCACCAAGGGGATTGAGGAGAGTAGTAACAAAATATTCGACTACAGTCTCTTTCCTATGCAGTGGAGAGCAATACTACCTAGAATTGGATGTGGATCAAGAATACATTACCACTAAAATTTAGGTCTTTTGCATTGTTTTCTTTATTTCTTGAGGGGGAAGTGGGGTTCCTGCTGCCTCTGAAATGGGTACCATGCACATCTGTGCTACAAATACTGTATCAGACTTTCCTCATTCATCGCTGGCAGCTTTTTGAAATCACCCCATTTCGTGTTGAATTGGAGCGCTTTCCTTGCAAAAACCGGATGGGTGAAGATCTCCTGGCAGTTTTGAGATTATTTCTGAACTTAAAGGAAACCAAAGACTCTTTAAAGATTGCTTTTTGCATGTACTAAGCATTGGGGCTTTTGCATCTTCTCCAAGTTACTGTAATCAAGAGCAGCTATGCCCAGCTAAAGCATTAAATTCAGTAGGCAACTCTGAGCCTGTCGGAGCTCTGCACACTGCACAATAGGACAGTCATCCTTCGAAATGAATGAATCCACCAAGCTGTCATTCTCCTATGAAATATGCACCATCATCAGCAGTCGGCGTTCCCCCTCCCTTTGCTCAACTTCAGCACAGCATTTTACTATTTTTTTTTTCCTCCCAAAGGTTAGAGATGATTTTAAGTAATGAGAGTCCGCTGCCAAATCCTGCCGGAGCATCTTGCTATTATTTCTTTGTTTAAAACCAGGCTTGTCTCTGGCCTCTGTTCTTTCTCATTTCAGATCCTTCAAGACATATTTTACTGTAGGCTGACCTTACAGTGTCATTTGTGGACTTGCTCTCTGGCCCCAAACTGTACTTAATCTGCTGGTTTAGTTATTGCAAAGATTGAATCAGCCCCTCACCAATTACAGTGTGGCTGCAAGTGGATTTAAGTGCAGTATCATTGTTCTGCTTGACAGAGGTCATCCCTTTACAACTCGGCAGCTTCTGTTCTCCTGCCTTCTTACCCAAGGTGTTGTGGGTGACTTCTGCAAGTATAGCTGTGTGCCAGACTCTCCAGGAGAGTTTTATGAGGGTGATGCTGGGAGCTACCCCAATATATGCACTGTGAAGCTTTTTTTTTTTTTTTTTTGTAGCTTGCCAGAACGTTGAATCCACCTCTTTTTGATGTCTTAGCATGTGGGGTTCCTGTTTCTTAGCTGGGTGTTCTTGCAAGAAAAAAGTGCAAAAGCAGATTAAACAGAAAGGTTGTGTTTACTGGGGCAGACTCTGGAGAGGGTTCTGGAGGGCATTCTTTTCTGGGAGGGGGTGCAGAGGAGACCTTCCAAGAAAATAGCACCAATTCCCCAGCCTGATTATTGTCTCCACGTGCCCACTTTAGTCGGCCAAAGGAGGGCAGATCTTTAAGGGTTGTTTAGCTGTTTTCACAGAAATTCTTGTAGCTACTGTGCAAAATGACATAATTACTATCTTGGCAGAATGGGCACTTCTTTTTTTTCTCCCTCAGACATGATGAATGTGGCCTGATCGTAGGGCCTTATCTGAACTGTCACATTATATAACCAAGGCTCCCAATTAAACATTTAAAAGGAGCTGGCATCCAGGCTCATGGCTTGATTTTTTTTTTTGCACTTGAGGGTGATGGTTTAAATACCAATCCAAGCCTATAAATGCCTGTTATAGCCACTAATAAAAGTTTGGCTCCTTCCCGTGTAGGAGGACGTAAGCAGTTCTTTTAGTTTTTTTCCTTTTCTGTCCACCATTTTGCAGTTTTACCCTCTCCCACAAAGGGGATGGCCACACTGGAGAGCAACCATGAATTTGTTGGGTACTTTCATTAATTCTCTGTCCATTCGGCTTTTCAGCCCCGCTCTCGGAGAGCAGGCTAACCATGCTGAGCCAAAGGTTGTTTTGGTTTATATTTATTATTGTTATTTTAAAGGTAACTGGAAACAGGAAGTGCAGTATAAGTAATTAGAACTGTAGGCCGTGGCGACAGAACCCACAGCCTGGCCCTGCAGAGCAAATCATGCTTGTTACATAATGCAGCCTGTTGACATTAGCCACTGTGTGTGTGTGTTCGTGTGTGTTCCTCGATGAAATTCCTCCCTGGTTTTGTGGCCTGCTGTCTCTGTGCTAAGGTTGACTCAAGCATTTCAGATTCCTAATTGAGCTGGCCTCTGAGGTCACCGCTCTGAGGTCATCCTTTGACAATATCTGGGTGTGATTTGTGGTCTCCGGGGAGGTTCCAGCATTCATTCTTAAATTCGAGGGTGTAGTGGCAACAGCTGTGCCACTTTCCTGAGCTACCTCATTATGGCTCATTCACAGCCTTTCTGTTGACTTTGCTTCCTCAGCCCCAGTTAGCACCAGCCCCCTTGAGGTGCTTATTGTCCCTATTTGACTCACAGGTTTTTTCTTTTTTCTTTCTTTTCTTTTTTTTTTTTTTTTAATGCTCAGTTACTTAACTCCTGAATTTTTACATTCCAGCCTGTGTTCCTGCATGGGTCCCAGAAAGCCCAGGAATCCCTCAGAAGGTTCTAAGATAGCGCACGCATTTGAGACTGGGCCTTGACAGTGAAGAGAACTGAGACAGAGCTTCCTGGGTGGGATCAGGACCCAGGGAAGGTTGTGGTGTCTAGGTCAGGGGGATTCTTTTTTTTTTTTTTTTTTTTTTTTTTTGGTTTTTTGAGACAGGGTTTCTCTGTGGTTTTGGAGTCTGTCCTGGAACTAGCTCTTGTAGACCAGGCTGGTCTCGAACTCACAGAGATCCGCCTGTCTCTGCTTCCCGAGTGCTGGGATTAAAGGCGTGCGCCACCACCGCCCGGCCAGGTCAGGGGATTCTTACAAAGAGGGAGGTTTTTGGTTCTTTGTTCGTGTGCTTTATCCATCCTCTTTGGATGAACCCAGCCAGAGTGATGATGATCCCCTAGACAGGGGGTTTCTCTGCCATCTCTCCTACCTCTCTCCAAATACTGGGGATGGGGTTTCACCTGGGACCAACTGACAGGCGCTCACTGCTTCCACAGAAGACAAGCTAGAGTTTCTGCTAGACCTGCTTTTAAAGGAAACACCCCCTCACCCACCCCATACCACTTCCAAGTAAGACTCCCCTTACCCACATCTCCCCACCCTGCCCAGAGCAAGGGAAACCCCATTCCAATTCTAAGTGCTGGTCTAGCTGAGTTAGTATAGGCTTTGAAATGAATGGAAAGCTCCCCTTTCCACCCTCAACATTTTTCTGTTGTGTTCATTTCTCTTAGGTCGATCTGTTCAGAAGGCATTGACGGTGCATTTTTCTTTTTAAGAAACAGCGAGGTGGCATTTCACAGGCTAACTCTGATTCATAGAAAAATCATTGCATGATTGATTCATTGAGTTAGGTATCTGTGGAGGGAAGCCAGTCTGATCCCCTATGGAGATGGCCCATGTGCTATTCCTGACGCTGCCAGTGGGGGCAAGATTTAAGCTTGTTGCCTTTGCCTCGGTTTGCCCATCTGTAAAATGAATTCATCACACGTGGAGAACTATTAAGGAAAGTCTAGATGTATGATGAATTAATTGTTCATTCGTGTGCATTTTTGGTGCATTTATAAAACATAAATAGATACTTGTTTTTGCCCAGTGGTCACTTGATTTTTTTTTCTCTAAGTATTTTTTGTAGTCATTTTTTCCCCTATAAATATGTTCTCTGCTGGGGAGAATAATAAAACCCTTTGGGCTTAGGTACTAGCTCAGACAGTCAAGTGCTAGCCAAACAAGCATGAGATCTGAGTCTGATCCTTGACATTCGCATCTGAAAAGCTAAGTGTGGTGTTGCATACTCTGATAATACAGGGACAGGAGGATTCCAGGGCTCTCTAGGTCCAAGGCCAGTGAGAGACCCTGTATGAAGTTTCTTGAGGAGGCATACCTGAGGTTGACCTCTGGCCTCCACACACAGACACATACACATACATACAGACACACAGGCACAGACACACACAGACAGACACACAGACAGACAGTCACACACACAGAGACACACAGTCATATACACACAGAGACACACAGGCACATACACACACACAGACATACACACACACATAGACACAGGCACATACACAGAGAGAGACACACAGAGACACACAGACACACACACAGAGACACACATAGACACACAGACAGACAGACACACACAGAGACACACAGTCATATACACACAGAGACACACAGGCACATACACACACACACACACAGACATACACACACATAGACACAGGCACATACACAGAGAGAGACACACAGAGACACACAGACACACACACAGAGACACACAGAGACACACATAGACACATAGACACGAAGGTATACACACAGACACATAGGCACATACACACATACACAGACACATAGACACAGAGGCATACACACACACACACTGAATAATAAAACTTAACGTTTGTTTATTTACTTCGTTTTCCCCCTAAAATCCTCCCAATATTGAATCAATTTTCATTTACCCATTTTGTGTCAAAGATTAGGAGGTTCTGGGCAGTTAAGAGATTAGTTGTGCACTATACAGTGGGTAGCAGGCAGAACTGGTGTGCTCAAGGTCTGAGTTTCATACGCTTTATGCCATGTCAGAGCACAAGCCCGTGGGAGGCTTCAGCATTCTGCGGTTTGGGTCGTAGGAGGCACCGCTGACTGGGATCTTGTCAATTCTGTCCTAGGTGTTTGAGATCAGCTGCTACCAGGAGTCCCTGGCCCCCTGTTTCTGCCTGTCTGCCCACAGCAACATCAACCAAATCACAGAAATCCTCCTGGGGGAGACCAAAGCCTATGTGTTCTTTGAGCGGAGCTATGGAGACATGCATTCCTTTGTCCGCACTTGCAAGAAGCTGAGGGAGGAGGAGGCAGCCCGACTGTTCTACCAGATTGCCTCTGCCGTGGCCCACTGCCACGATGGAGGGCTGGTGCTGCGTGACCTCAAGCTACGGAAATTTATCTTCAAGGATGAAGAGAGGTGAGTGTGGCTCAACCCATGCAGATGTGTGTGTGTGTGTGTGTGTCTGTGTCTGTGTGTGTGGCTGCTTTGATAGAGTGTCTCCGTCTGCATCGGCAGGGAGCTTGTTCTGCTGCCTGCTGTCCAGGTGAGGGTTAAGGCAAAGAGAACAAAGAGAGAATGTTGTGGTGCCCCCAAGCTCTCCTCGGCAAACAAGAAGCCATTACTCCTATGTGAAATGTTCAAAGGCCAGGGGATGGGCTTAGTCTGTGACCTGCTGAATGTGTGTGTTTTGTGTAATGTATTCTAAAGGGGGCTACAAGCCAGTGTGGCAGTTTTGAAGTCGACAAAGACAGGCTACTAAAGACCCTGTGCCATCAGAACACTCACTACCTAGAGGACATTGTTTATAGCCCTTCCACTTCGTCAGTAGCTGTTTCCTATGCATGTAGTAGGTGTGCACCCCCAGGACTGGTAGTGAATGTCAGACACCGGACCTGCCATAGCTAGAGGCGAGTCCCCAACCCTGTGTGATGTGGCGTAGGGATTGTTAGTTCTAACTAGATCTTGAAGAACCAAGGAACATGTTAAGGTGAGAAGAGCCTATCAGAGGCAACGTTGGAAGGACTGGCTTGCCAGGTGAGGAGCTGATGGTGTAGGCTTTTGTACCAAGGAGGCCTGACTGTCGTCTCAAGAAGCATCTGTTCAAGATATGAGCATCTGGGCTTCATGGATAGACCATTAACTCATCAGGTTCCATTTAGCCAACCTCTGAGAAGCCCATCTTTCTCTTCGCTCATAAAACTTCCTTTAAAGAACAGACTTTCTTAGAGGGATGCAAGCAATGCATTTAGAGCCCTCATCACCCATTTGTTCTTTATGCCCCAAGACTTGTTTAAGAGGATCCACACACCTGAGTCCATGGAGTCTCAAGTCTTGAACTTGATCATTCTGAACTGGAGAAGAGGGTAGGGAATGTCAGGACTCTCCTGCTGGATCATATGATGGCAGTCTGGTCCACTTCCTTCATACCCTCATCCTGCTGACATTTCTTTGGTACTCTCTGTAAATTACATAGAACTTGGGAGCAGACCTATCTGCCTTCTGTTTTCTTTGACATCCAGCTCGGTGGCCTGTGATATTTTCATGCCATTGTTTGCAGAAGTCCATTGTCCCTTTCTCCATGAGCCTGATCTAGTCATTTGAGATCTTCTCTCTCTCTCTCTCTCTCTCTCTCCCTTCTCTCTCTCTTTCTTTCTTTCTTTCTTTCTTTCTTTCTTTCTTTCTTTCTTTCTTTCTTTCTTTCTTTCTTTCTCTCATGTGTTTATTTTCTCATCCATGTTTCAAATTAATTGGGGACTTAATGTCTGGCAAGCACTTGGGGATTAGCAAAGGAGAAGGGCCTGTTGTTACTTAACCCAAATGGAATAATTTCATGGATGATTATAATCCAGCTGTGCATACAACATGTAGAAAGCTTCTGGGCTTCTTGTGCCTATAAAGGTTGGTTATCCTTTGTATATTTTTACATGTGGCGGTGGGTGGGCACTAGCAACTCTGGAAGCTAATGTCCTGGTTTTATTGAAATGGCTTCATTTTTTTTTTTCTTTAACGAAGTAAAGAAACAGGCTCCCCTAAGATTAGGATGTGGGCGATTCTCACCTTTTCCCCTCTTCAGTCAGATGTTCCAGCCCTTGAAACACAGGTGATTGGTCCTTATGCTTTTGTCTTTAATCATCCTTATGACCTTGGGATGCCTTCTGTCTACCTCATGCTCATCCTCCTTATGTTGTCATGGCTTTGCCATGGTGGCTCTTCATTCTTTTTCAGTTTTAACATATATATTTCTGCCTCTTTGATGTTCTCATTTGGAAGATGAGTATGTATTGACCTAAGATATTCTCTTTACTCTCTGTTCACCTACAAAAGTAATGCATGGTCAGCTTACTTAATTCTTTGTAAAGACAGAGGGGGAGTGTGTGTGTGTGTGTGTGTGTGTGTGTCTGTCTCAGCAGAGCAAACCCTCTTTGGACATTATGATGAGCACTCCACCATTGAGCCCATGTGCATTTTGTAGCCAGTGTCTATGAAAGCTGGACTTCTGAAGTCTCAGAGTTAACACCAAGAAAGAGCAGAATGTGCATGAATGTCTCTAGGTAGCTAACTTGGCTGTCAAGAACTCCATTCATCTGAAAGAACACATGAGCCCTCAAATGCTCTAGCCATCTCCCATGGGCTCTGAATGATTAAACATTCCTTTAGAGACCTAGTCAGGCATCAGGGAATGTCGGGGTAGCACATCCCCAAATCACACCTGGTGTGGGAAGTCCTTCTGTCTGTGTGTTGCTTTTATTGGTTAATGAATAAAGAATCTGTCTTGGCCCGTGATAGGGTAGAGTAGATCTAGGCGGAGAAAACTAAACTGAGTGCCGGGAGAAAAAAGGCAGAGTCAAGACAAGCCATGCTTTTCAAGAGAACCAGAGACCAGAGACAGATGCTGAACAGAACCTTGCCGGTAAGCCACAGCCACGTGGCAATACACAGATTAATAAAAATAGGTTTACTTAAAATGTAAGAGTTAGCCAGAAATATACTTAAGCTATTGGCCAAACAATATTGCAAATAATTCAGTTTCTGTGTGGTTATTTCCAGTCTGGGTGGCCAGGAAACAAACAAGTGGCCTCCTACAACACATACCTCCCGCGAATAAAGGAAGTGAGTCAAAGAAGTATAGCTATCCTCATGGTACAGAACACTAGAGGATGGCCCAGAGGCAACCTTTGTCTGATTTCTAGCCTTTTGTTCTGTGATCCTCTGGAAACAGCCCTGGAACAACCAAGAAGGACTTCTTTGGCAGCTCCTTGTTTGCTTATTCAAACAGCAATCTCTCCTTTCTTTCATCCGTTCTCCCTTTGAGATAGTTTTGCAATATAGCCATGCTACTTTGGAATTCAGTATCCTCCTGCTTCAGGCACCCAAGTACATAGGCATGGGCACTACATCTTCTGTTTTCTGATCCCAAGAGCAACAGAAAGTAAAGCATCCTGAGGCAAAGTTGACTGAGTCTCACTTGTGTAGAACAAGTGCTGACTTCTGTGTAGGTTTTAGATGGGAGACTACCTTTGACTGAACCTGGAGCCATCTCTGAAGGATTCTTTAGTGGAACTGTCAGTGCTTTACCAACACGATGTCATTTCGATGACACCCAAAGTCATGTGCAGACTCAAGGCCAGTGTACCCACCCCTGCTATATTGGGTCGTTGACAGCTCGGCTTCATCTGATTGCCTTTGGCTTTGGTTTAAGTTCTAGATTCAGGTCCTTGTCTTGAATGTCTCTTCCTGTTTACAAGCTACAGTCTCCTCAAAAAGACTGCTGTAACTGTAGCGCCGCTGGAAGGTGGTTAGCATTCAGGAAGAAGATGCCGTGACTCAAGTGTAGAGCTGGCACTCTATATGTGATGGCTGAACTTGAAATCGTTGCGGGAGAAGAGTGCCATTAGGCATGGACAGCCCAGAAGGCTTGGTGGGTTCATGATCGATGAAGGATGAGGTCACACTCTATAGCAGCCTTGTCTGTGGATAGTAGTTCCTTCCTGTGTAAGGTTGATTCCACCTAGACTCGGGGAAGGAGTGTGTTTCTGCAGTCTGGAGCTCCACTCCGGTTCACCCTGAAGACCCACCATCAGTGAGCCTCATTTTGATGAATCCTCAGCCTTCAATGAGCTTTCCTGGGGCACCCCTCAATCTTGTAGAACCCTTCATGGCCTCCCCCAATCTGATAAAAGAGAGAAAACTTACCCACATTGCCACAGGGAATCCCCAGTACCTCTAGGCCTGTGTTATATCGGGTTACTTGCTTGGTTAGCATATCGCTAGAGACCCATGTGTTTCAGATGGACCCCCACAAAGGAAGGTCTGAGCTTAGGAGAAGTGAGCCAAAATGGTTGTCTGGATTCCAACCCCTGCTCTTGTACTTATTAAGAAATCTAGCCCTGACAGAACACCGAAGCTGTATGCCCAGACTGCCTTGACTATAAAATAGAAGTAGGAAGACCTTCCTCATAGAAGGAAAGGGATCAGTGTTGACCTTGGCCTCTACATCTGCTCCCCCCACCCCCCACCCCTTTATATCTTTGCATCCCTAGGCTGTTGAGGAAAGCGGTGGGACACTGTTCCGGCCGTGACCTTCCATCTGTTTTGTCCAGCTAGCTTCTTCTCCTGGGACAAGACTTCTTGCCCCCCTTAGGCTCCACCCCCTAACCTCAGATCACTGTTTACATCTCCCAGCACAGAAATGTCCCATGTGAACTCAGAAACTTGCCTTCTTACATGCTGCTGGTCCACAGATCTTTATCTTTTAAGGTGGTTGCTTTCATTTCATCTGCTGTGTGGCAGCCTGTCTGCTTAGTGCCTGCCTCTGCAGGCTGGGCGCTGAGACCTCCCGTGTGTACTCAGGGGCTCCCAGGAGGGGGAGGCCTAGGGATGCAGGTGGGCTTTGTACTGCTTGTTCCTCCTCACTCCCTACCAGCAGAGGCTGAGGCCATCTTTCCAAAGTGTTGCTGTCTGTGTTGGCTCTTCCTTTTAGGTCTTCAAGTTGCTCCCACCTCCACCGAAGTTTCTATACCTGATAAAAGATTCAGGGCATGCATCAGAGCCCCAGAGGCCAGGCTCAGCTTTTCTTTCACTAATAGCTATATATAATTTTGCAAATTGTAGGTATTCTATTTTAGGTAAGTTCTTTCTTCTCTCTCTCTCTCTCTCTCTCTCTCTCTCTCTCTCTCTCTCTCTCTCTCTCTGATGAGGTAGAGCTTCCAGGAAATGCTCATATTTATGTAGCCCATATGACCTTGTGCCTGTACCAACTGCACAGGACAAAGTTCTCTTTCCATTGTACCCCTAACAAGCTCCCTAGGATGGCTCGGTGTCCTTTTCCCATGCATCCCTTTGCTTACGTGGCAGACACCTCCTACTTTATTCTCATGCACAGGAGTGAGTGTATATGCATATACCTGAGGAGGCCAGTGGTCAACGTTAGATGCTGTTTGTCAGGAGCCAGAAGCCAGGAACTGTTGTGTTACTTTTTGAGAGAAGGTCTCTCACTGGGACCCAAGGTTCACCCAGCAGTTAGGTTGACTTGGCAGTTAGCCCTGGGGATCTGCATGTCTTCATCATCCCAGCACTGGAATTATAAGTATACCCCCCCACTACCCCCCCCCACCGCCACCACCGGGGTTTTTTACATGAATTTAGAACTAGGATTCTTGCTCAGCAACACTTGATGGACTGAACTGTCTCCTCAGCCCCTCCTACTTGGTTCTCACAGCCTGACCTAAATACCCCTTACGAAGCTGCCCTCTGTTCCCCTGTCCTTGCTCGTGCTGGACTGGTGAACTTCCTGGGGACAGAAGTGGCCTTTCATTCATGGCTCCCAGAACATGGTAGGCATTGCTATTTGTTGACTAAATGAGAATCTCCTTTTTTTGGATAGGAACAGCTCAGATGGGATTCCAATAACAAGATGAGAGAGTCAGGGATACATAGAAATCACCCGAATGTGGGTCGTTGCCTAGAAGGGGAGCCCAGAAAACTTATGAGTCCCCATGGAGACACCTTTTCAAGACAGCTATTTTCAAAGTTGCACACTGAGTGAGGAATTAACCCTTTGCGGCTCAGTTGACTGATTTATGCCTAAGGAAACATTATTTACGATCTTGTTCTCAGCAGACTGTAATTTCATTTAGGAAGGGCTTTGTTCATCACTGTGATAATTGGCCATTCTTCCCAAAGCTCTTCCCCTTGAAGCAGCCTAACTCCTGGATATGTGTTGGCAGGATTTATGTCTCCTTACTGGTTAGCCTCAATCAGTCAACTAACTGATGGAGAGTCGGAGGCTCTGGCAAAGAAGGAAGTGAGCACGGTGGCAAGAAAGACTTGGTGCTTCCACTTAGATCTATGATCTCAGCTTCTTCTCTCACTTTCTTAAGTTTTGTTTTTATTTGTGTGTGTGTGTGTGTTTGTATGTGTGTTTACCACATGTGTTTCTGTGTGCACAGAGGCCTATAGAGTATGTTGGATCCCCTAGAGTTAAAGGTGGTTGTGAGCCACCCACATATGTGTGGAAACTGAACTTGGGTCCTCTGCACAAACAGTAAGGGCTCTCAACTTTTCAGCAATCTCTCCTGCACCCTCTCCACCTTTTCTCTTTCCGGAGATAGTGTCTTGCTGTGAAGCCCCGGCTTGGCTCAAACCTGCAGTGATCCTTGTGCCTCTGTCTCCTTTGTGCTGAGGTTACAGGCATGCACCACCATGACATTTTGTCTTTTCTGTAATTCGTGGGAGATGCTCTATGTAAGACCCCCAGCACCTAACCTGTTGCGTTACCAGATTATGAAGATATTGTTGTAATCATAGCTTCCAGTCACCGCCTCATGGCGCTGAGCTTCATAACTCTAAAATGCAGAGATTCTTTTATTCATTCATTCATTTATTCAAGGAATGCTTGTTAAGCGCTGGTTATGGACCAGATACTTCTAGATGCTGGAGGATACCGGGCCGAATGAGACCCATGTCTTGTTTTTATAGAACCTACATGGGCAAGACTGACTCTGTTCTATCTACTGTGCTTAATTTCACTGACTTCTAATTCGTTGGCATGTTTATTTAGATTTATTAATTGTGTGTTTGCGTGTGTGTACACATGTGTGCAAGTGCACTCATGTATATGTGCGTTTGGGCACATGGATGCTATGGTGAAAATCAGAGGACAATTTGTAATACCGTATGGATTTGGGAGTCTGAACTCAGATTATCAGGCTTGACAGCCAGTGCCTTCAACCACTGAACCATCTCACACAGCTGTATTTGAATGAGCAAACTTAAACCCATTTGGCAGAGACTTTGTCAGTTTACAGATAAGGAAGCTGAGGCCCATTCTTTTCCCAAAGGGTTGCTGCAAGGTGATGCAGTTAGACAGGTATACACCTAATGGACCCAGCCGCCAATGCCTACCTGAATTTCAGTTTTCTGAGGAGTCCTGACATTTATGGATGGTACCACCAGTTAACCAAAACCCACGGCAGTCCTGTAGTTCCGTGGGTGCGCTCTGTCTCTTTCCTAGCGCTGTAAGAGATGGACTTAGCATTTTAATTGCGTGGTGAGTGACGGTAAAATAGATGTGTTGATAGTCCCTCATGACCAAGATACATTCATATTGTAAGAAAATTCCCTGTCTGTGTCAAATAGGAGGTAGAGGCAGTGGACGGAAACACTTGACAGATGTGCTTTTCCGGCTCTTGAGGGGTTTCTCTAGCTGATGGAAGGATCCAATCTGAAATTTCTCTGGGTTCCAGACATAACTCATAAGTATTCTTTAAGGGTCCTAGAAAAGAAGGTTGGGGTTGGAGGAAGAGGGGCTTAGATTCCGAAAACAGATGATCTTGCGAATATGTATGAAGTCCTTTGGTATGCCCCCTTGCAGAGCTAGAGGTTGCGGGGCCAGCATCAGGATCAGAAAGCCCATGATGAGGAAGACAGTAGTTCTTCTAGGTAGTTTACTGCTCCAGCAGCAGGAGTGGACAGGAAGGAGCCACCTCTAAGAGGCAGTTGCTCCTGGGGGTGCGGGTCATCTGGGAAACAGTAAATAAAGAAACCGACAGGTAGCTAGGGCCTTGGATAGACCTCCTGCTCTTACCCTTGACCTGAAGCTAGGGAAAGTCACTGATGGATTTTTCCAGACCACTGGAATCAGAGTAGAACAGTGGGAAGAGTACGAGGCAGACAACCAGGGACAGTGAGATTGTGAACTGTGTTCCCTACATCCCAAACATGGCCGCACTAAGGCCAAGAGCAGGACCAGACTTCCTGCTTCTCTGGGATTACTGAGTCTGGGTTTAGCCATATGTGGGGATTCCTGGCCTTTTGGGGCTGCCTGCCAGGTAGGACATCTTCTTCTGCCCCAGAGAGTGCATGGCCACATGCACTCATGGCACTGCCCCTTCCCCAACACCAAGGCTTAGAGAGGAACTGTCTAGATAATGAGCCAGCCTGGGCAGCGCAGCCTCCACACCACCGGACACTCTCACGAGCACGGATCCCGGGGAAGCTTTTCTGAGACGTGAATCAATCGATTGATCTGGGGTAGGACACATCCTTCAGGAGCCGCTTCTAAGTGCAGGAAGCAAATGGTGAATGGAGAGTCAGTGTGGCTTTGTGTTCTACCTCGGGTTTCCCTGTCTGTTTCCATGGCGACCAGAGGCATGAAGCTCTGTAGGCTGCAAGCTGTGGCTTATGTGGAATCTTCCAAACAATAGAATGACACTCCAGGTGGAATGGCTTCCCCTGTGGGTCCAGTAGCCTCAGTGAGTCAGAGGCATGCCCACAATGCTGGAGGCTCCATGGCAGTGGGTGTGTCCTCAGGTTCTCATCCCAACTATGTCCTGACAGGTCCTTTCCCTTTCATAGCTGCCAGGGTCGCTCCAATTGTCTTGTGCATCCAATTTGCGCAAATAGCCAATCCCCAAGATACCATGGCATAGCTTCCCTGGCTTCTGCCTCCTTGTCAACATCTGACCTGCACCATGGAGGGTTTTCTTGACTAATGTAGCAGCTGCTTCCCTCATCACTTATGAGCTACTGTAGACCGGAGATGGACAGAATCACTAATACTGGCCCCGGAGCAAAACTGGCTTGCAGTTGATTGCTGGGGAATTCTGTATGTACATGAAACGAGATTAAATGAAGGATTGTGTGGTGTTGTGTATCAGCCTGCCCACTTCTGGTGTGGCTGCAGAATCTGAGCCATGCTTCCTATAGTGCTGGGTGGCTCCTTCCCAGACACTTCTGGCTACTTACTATAGCAGACTTTTTTCTCGTACTAGGGGCACACTTTCAGGAGCAGAGCAAACAGCCTGGCTGCAGCTGACCTTTTCCCTTGGCTCCTAGTCTGCCTGGACCCCGAGGCTGACAGCCTTCTCTGGCCTCTTCTGCAGCTATGGATGACCTGCCACTGGATTTCCTGTCCCTGTCAGGCCCACTTTGCTGAACTGGCTGAGCCCCACCCTGTTCCACCCTGTCCTCACTTCATCCTGCCAGGAGCGCAGGGTGAGGCTTAAAGGTTTCAAAGCAAAACATGGCTTGCTATTAGGACTGTATCTTTTCTTTTCTCTTCTTTTCCTTTTTTCCTTTTTTTGTTTTGGTATTTTTGCTTTGTTTTATTTTGTTGTGTTTCCCCCCCTCTCCTGTAGATGGAATGCTATATTAGAGGATTAAAAACAAAACTCGAATTTGAATCTCAACTCTGTCCTTCCTTGTCAGGTAGCCTTTGGCCAGTCTCCTTGACTTTTGGATACCAGTCTTTTCTTCTAGTGTGTAAATCCATCCACCTCTGTCTACATCGTGAACCATATACGACAATTAAGTACACATGGCAATTAATTAACACATGTGATGTGTTTGTGCGTCATTAAGTCTAGTACTAAAGAAAGTCTCCATCTGCTCAACAGTATGCCTTTGGATAGCTCTTCAACACCTTTGCTTTTTGAGCATGGGGACAAGATGTATTTGGGGAGGACAATGGCATTCGAAGCTTCCTGACATCCATTCAGCGTCAGTTTTTTTTGTTGTTGTTTGTTTTTTAAAATTCAGCTAGCTTGTGGGTGCCTTGGGGCATTTAATTCTCCATACCTCAGTTCCCTTATTTGTCAGGAAGTTTGCATAGCCTAATCCCTGTCTTTCATTTTTGATACGAGACATAAGAAGGCAGGCCATCCAAGCCCAGCATCTGGTCATTCTAGCCTGGTGACTGCTGTTTTTCATATCATCACATTCAGACTGTTGGGGTGTCCTAGAGGAGATTTCACAGCCCAGTAGCTGCAGAATTATCAGGAATACAGAAGCCGGAAGAGCCCCTTTTCGGAGTCTGTAGTTATATGTGTTCATCTTTCATGGGAGAGAAATAACTGAAAGCCTGAGGTTGCGTTGCTAGCTGTTCTTGGTCGTTGTAGGAGCTTTGGGGCCTGTGCTAGGGATGGGTGAGGGGAACCTGGATTTTGAGGGGGCCTCCTGATATTCCACAGATGCTGAGAGAGGAATTGTATTCTGTGGGTCCTGGCTTCCTCAGCTGGCACTGGACCGTGATGATAGAAGTCTGGCAGTAGGCTGCCCATCATCGAGTACACAGACTGTCCTCTTGCACGCCTTGTTTACCCATTGGATCAAAAGCAGAGACATACTGAAGTAGGCACAGGGAGAGCCAACTCCCCTGGTCGAGTGCAGTCTGTCCTAGGCTCCTGCACTGGACCTAGGATCCTAGTTTATAGTTCTTTCAAATCTCTCTATCCACCCTTGTCTCCTCCCTCTGCCCACCATGTCACTTTCAGAAGTCTGTCTTCTTCAAAAACCATCTCTACTTCCTCCACCCCCACGGTGCACATCCTGAGGATCTGAGGGTCAGGGCTGAACTGGGCACGCACTAGGCAAGAGCATCTCAACCAAGGGGTGCACAAGTGCAGAGGTTCACGTGAACAGAATGGGCACAGCATTTCCATTAGTCCCACCTGCCCAGGCTTGCATTTACCCTTGCTCCTCTGCCTGCGTCACTAGACTTTACAGTTGGGGGTGGGAGTCTCCGTTTTAAGACAGTATCCATAAAATTGCCACCATGTGATAGGCAGCTCTGCCATGCTGGGCTCTCTGGGATACGTTAAGTCTGGCATTACTTCATTTAATCCTCAGCAAGTCAGAGAGAATGGTTGTTGCCTTACTTGTCGTGGTCAGATCCCTCGTGCCTAGTTTGGGAGCTCGAGCGGAGTAAAATGCTCCTGGACGTCTTTTAAATGCCGGAATGATTAGTGGGCTATTTGAATCACCGGGTCCACAGATGCTCTTGTTGGTTTTTATGGAAATAGACTCCTCCTTTGCCAGGGAAATTCATCATCGCCCCCTCCCCCAGACTGTTGAGGAGACTTCAGAGAAAGCCTGTTCATTCATGTCTGCTCCTATCTGTCTGCAAATGTCCCTTACCCAGGCACAGTCCTGGGAAAAGAAGCAGCTTCTTTTCTGAGAGGAAAAGGTCAGGTTTGGAGTAACTGGGTAGCTCCCGTGGTTGCACAACAGGCCCTCAGGCACTGAGACTGAAGCCTGAGTCTCCTGGCTCATTTCCCTCTGCCCCACCACACGGAAAACATCCTGGAAGATCAGTGTTTAAAGATAGAATCCAGAACCCTTGCCCCGACCCTTGTTAGGAGTGATGTAAACAAGCCGAGGATGTTCCGGGGAGGAGCAAGGTTAGGGAGTGCCTCGGGGACTGCATTTCTTCTCCATCCTGTTTCCAGGCTGCTGTTGCCCTCTCCCCTGGCCTGTCTTGAGAGCTGATGCTATGGAAGGAAGTAAAAGCTGACTGTGCCCACCTGGATAGACCCTTCCTTACTCCGTGGTTCTGAGTGGCGGTGGCTGAACCTGCTCTGTGGAAAGATTGAGGAGCCGGCCCCCAGCAGCCTAGCCAGGTGTACTGACTGACTTGGCCTCAGGGCCTAGGGTTCCTGGTTCACAGAAAAGAATATACCCAATATAGTCACTTATGCCATAATGCATATGCATAAACATCTAGATGTAAAAAGATGCAGATATATAAACACCTGGCTTGCACATTGGTGCTTTGTAGTTTTTAAAGAATGAACTGGAGCTTGAAGCTGACTTTAGTGTGTGCTTTGGTATCTGAGTTGTCCTGGTTCCTGGGACAGCTCAGCTCATTGGCTTCAGCACTTGTGGAACGTGGTGAGCCAGGGAAATCCAACTGCTCCCCACCACATCCTCAGACCTTGCTAAATGTAGCCCTAGCCCCTAAAGCAGTGGTTCGCAACCATCCTTTAATATGGTCCCTCATGGTGTGGTGACCCCAACCATAAAATTATTGTCATTACTACTTCATAACTGTAATTTTGCTACCGTTATGAGTCGTAATGTAAATATTTTGGGAGGTGGAGGTTCGCCAAAGGGGTCATGAACCACAAGGTTGAGAACTGTTAACAGGAAGGAGGGTAAAGCTACCTGTCAATTGGCCAGGCACAGTCCAGCCTCAGCAGCAGGCAAGTGGTTTTAGTAATTCTATCCTGATCTGCTTAATGTCTTGAGATGGGAGTGAGCGAGAGAGAAGGACTCGGCTTGGAGGAGTGGACAAAGTGGTGGCCCTGAACACAGTCTAAAGGCCTCATTATGGGGCCACACAGGTCCAGGATGAGGGGTCGGCATGCTTTGAGGGTGGGGGTAGGAGTACGAGCGTCAGAATGTACAATTGTGACATTCAGGAGATGAGCAGGGACCAGACAACAGATTGGGAGATTTGACTCAGCTTTTAAAGCACAGAGTTGAAAAAGATTGCCTGCTGACCAGAGGAGCCAGGGGTTCATTCCCTGAAATACCGTTTCCCTTCTCTGACCACATGCCTGCTTTATGTGCCTATCCTGATTTCTGCATAACTCTAGCTAAATAGGAGAACGGGAAGCCATTGTTCCCTTCCAGCAGAGTAGAAATCCCCGGAGTTAATACCTGCTTCTCTGAGTCATTCCAGAAGTCATTTGGCACCAGCAGTGGGTCGAGGCGCTGGGACCACACGTAGTAGGTCTTGTCTGACTCTGCTCTACCGCTCCAAGCTCCTGGAGCTAAGGAGGCCAGGAATCATCCCCAAACAACCACCGGGTGGTTTGTGGATTCTGAATACCAAACCATGTAGATAGAAGGGAGCGACATTGGCAAGGCTGATGGGAGGGAGAAACAGGGCTGCTTTGCGTGAGGCTCCGGGTGAGCCCACTTCACATCACTCACTTGAGTAGAGACCCACCAACAGGGGAAGAACATACTAAGAAGGAGACATTATGGAAGGCCCCCAGAGGGACTGAGTCGCACACTGCCTTTGAGGCACAGAGAAGCAGGTGGGACACAGATTACACGTGGAGGATAGGTACCCAGGCATGGGATCAGCAGCTATGACAAGGACACTTCCTCCATGTGGATGACCCGAGACACTCCTTCAAGGGCTTCATCCTGCCTGACCTGAACCCTCTGGTTCCAACACTTAAACGTTTCCTTCTGAACTGGCAGCCATTCACACAGAGAGATTACTTCCAAAGCCAGAGTTCAGAGCTAAAGCAGCAACTCTGCCCTCAGGCCAAGGGAACTGGGGGAGAGGGGTCAGTTTGGTCCCCCACTAGGCACGAGCTTTAAGGATGAAGTAGGGTGGAAGGAGCTGTTGAGAGGAGCCCTTTGAGTCTATGGCTCATGATTCCCTCCCTCCCTCTGCGCTCATATGCTCCTCTCTGGGCATCTTGGTACATCTGGTAAGGCTGCTGAGTGGGTCACCACCACCTGCCACCTCCTATTAGGAGAAGTAAGCTTGAGAAAGAAAGATTTGTTTTTAATCAGTTCAATTCCAGATTAACACAGCTAGCGTCTCCCTTCTTAGTCTTGTAGGCCATTAGTTACGGGAGAATTCAGAAACATGCATGTGGTAGGGTCATTCTAGATGACAGCTGAGCAAATGGCAAAGGAGAATCCATGTTGCTGTGTGTTATGGGATGTTAGACCTGGCATCGGCACCGAGACAGCTCTGTGTGGATGGATGTATGGTGATTAGTGGGCATCACGAGAGTGAGCTAAATGAACACTCAAAAATGGATATGACTGCCAGGTGGTGGTGGCACACACCTTTAATCCCAGGACTCAGGAGGCAGAGGCAGGCGAATCTCTGTGAGTTCGAGACCAGCCTGGTCTACAGAGTGAATTTTAGGGCAGCCAGAGCTGTGACATAGAAAAATCCTGGGGGCAAAAGATGGTTATGCTGAATTTTATTTAATGTAAAAGTTACTAGGTAAAAATTAAAACCAAACACACACAAACACACACACCATTTTCTCCAGTGTTTCCTCTTTAATGCTAAGAAGCAGGAAGGTTAAGTGACTTTAGCTGAAGTCCCAAAGCTGGAGAGATAGAACCTAGCTGGAGTCCACAGGCCTAAAGACCACACCATCCATGAAAGCAATTGCTGTTTGAATTTTGGACTCACTGACGTCTTCATAGGAAACCCTAGAAGCAGCCCATCTTTGTCACCCTCCCCGCACTGTACATAGCTCCTAGCAGCTCTCCTTAAGTAGATATTGTCAGTGAATTTCAGACCACCTTGAAAGCCTGACATCTGCAGACCCAGGGAGGAAGAAAAGAGGGAAGACAGGAAGAAGACGGGCTTGGGCCACAGGCTGGGACTGATAACCAAGGTGGCTTCATTGTAGTTTGCTCTGACACTTCAAGGTTGCTCATTGAGCTCTTTGGCTCGTCCACACAAGCAGGGTGGAGGCCTAGACATGTCCAGTTAGAAATGTGGGGGACAAATGCTTGAAACCTTGGACCTTATAAGTGTACCCAAGTCCTAGCTCCAACTCCAACTTTCCATAGCCACCTTCCCAGCAGAACTCCAGGAGTGTGCTGAGAAGCAGCCACGCAGAAGGGTTTCCTTGCAAGCACTGGCAAGCAGAGTGTTTATAGGTCTCATGGAGATCAGGCTGGCCTCCATCTTGCTGTGGATCTGAGGTTGTCTTTGAACTCCTAATCTTTATTACCTCTACTTGTCAAGGGTTGTGATTACAGGTGTGTACCACCATGCCTGGCAGCACTTTGTCCTCCGCTCCGATCTCGTTTCTTTTAACACGATTGATGTAAGATGTCATCTTATTTCCTAGATTTTTCTTTTTCACTGTATATGTCTTTATTTTACACTCAATGGTGACACCCTGGATCCTTGTCGTGTTGATGGTGTAAACCAGTGTTAGCACCTCCGAAGTTTCTTTTCATGGCTCCCCCTCCACCAGCCCCTCTAGGACTTGCACGTTGCTATGTATGCGTTCATGGTTCCTGAAGAGCTGGGTGGAGTGGGGATAGGATGAATAGTTTGAAGACACTCTTGGGGTTCATGCTGCTGTGTCATACCCATCTTTCCAGACACACAGTTCCGTGTGAATCATACACCTGTAATTACTGGTAGGTGCCAGGTCAAGGACCCTAGGCTCTGGAAGTGTGACAGGCAGGTCAGATGAAAATCTACAAATGTAGATGAACTTGACGTTTGGATGCCAAAGTTTAGAGGGACTGAGTGGTGGAGAATGCTTATACTGAAATGTCCCGGCTTGTGCCTGTGTCCCAAAGAGAATCATTGGGCACAACTAAAGAACAAAATGGTAAACTGAGGAATTCTTGTTTATTTCCCAGTGAAAAGACTTTAAGAAAATTGCTTAAACCTCCAGCCTCAGTATTCTATCCTGTGAGTCACATCTAGCTGGTTACATTCATGCATGGATGGATGGATGGATGGATGGATGGATGGACGGACGAACAGCGGCAGCTCTGATAAATCAGTGTGTCTCCCCTCATCCTTAGGAGCTCATATCTCTCTTTTCTACAGGACTCGTGTCAAGCTGGAGAGTTTAGAAGATGCTTACATTCTCCGGGGCGATGACGACTCCCTCTCTGACAAGCATGGCTGCCCAGCATATGTCAGCCCAGAGATCTTGAACACCACTGGCAGTTATTCGGGCAAGGCCGCGGACGTGTGGAGCCTGGGGGTGATGCTGTACACCATGTTGGTGGGGCGTTATCCCTTTCATGACATTGAGCCCAGTTCCCTCTTCAGTAAGATCCGCAGGGGCCAGTTCAACATTCCAGAAACTCTGTCGCCCAAGGCCAAGTGCCTCATCCGAAGCATCCTGCGACGGGAGCCCTCAGAGCGGCTGACCTCACAGGAGATTCTGGACCATCCTTGGTTTTCTACAGATTTTAGCGTCTCGAATTCGGGATTTGGTGCTAAAGAGGCATCTGACCAGCTGGTGCCAGATGTCAACATGGAGGAGAACTTGGACCCTTTCTTTAACTGAGCTTAAGGCCCACGGACACTTAGCAGGTACCAGGAGCAAGAGAGGGTCCCAGAAAGGAGCTCTGGGCCACAGGTGGCCTGGCTGGGAAGCAAGATGGACACTCGCATTTACACATTTCTTGGTTCGGAGGAGGAATACCTTCTAGGAGCTGACCGAACACTTAGCATGGGAACAAGACCTGTGGGATGGGGGTTGGGTTTAGATGGTCAGGAGCCCCTCCCCTAAGCTTCTCTTCCCTGGGGTAGCCTGAGAGTCCCCTCTGCCAGTTGGGCTACTTCATCTACCCCCTCTTTTCATTTTATTCAGAAATAGTTGCAGGTCTCGATAGAACTGAAACTCTCCTGCCTCCAACGCACACCTTGGCATTGCACTGTTAGCATTTAACTTCTTGTTATGATTCAGGGAAGGGGACAATTGGTCGAAGACTTTTTTTTTTCTAAACAGGCCAACCACCTATGTAATAATTGATGGGATTCACTTAAAATAATAATAATAACAATTCGGTGCACACAGACTGACCTGAAACCTGGGTGCTAAACAAAAAGAAAACGAAAGTTCCATTTGTCACCTCTCATTCTCGCTTTTCAACTCATTTCTTAAAAATAAGTGATTTCCTGTTCCGATTAGGAAGTGACATGTAAAGGCTTTGCTTCCTCAAGAGGGAGAGGGAGGGGCAGATCTGTTCTGTGACGGACAGTTCTGCTTCTCATCAGTTGGGTTTTTTTTTGTAGCAGGAAATGATTAGAAGTCAAACTTCCAGATGTAGTATCGCAGTCTGGGGGAAGAAGAAAGGAAAGGAGAAAAAAATCCAAGTCCTTTCTGGGTTTTGTTCTTTTGAAGGAAGAGGGTTCCCACTGCAGACATTGCTTTCTGCTCTGAATACAGCGAAGGATTCCAGAGGGGCGGGGGCGGGGGTGGCTCCTGGAGTCAGATCTCATTGATGATGCTGATCTCAACGTCGTGTTTTTGCTTTATGGGAAACTAGTAAAACGAGACAGGTTGTCCCATGTGTATAAAATATAGGGCAGCTATTTCCTTTTCTTTGCTAAGAATGGTCCTCTGGGCTTGGAAAAGCCCTCCGGTTTGAACAGAAGGGATGCTATAAAAACAAACAGCTCTCTGTCCCAATACGCACCTTTGTATTTTCAAGAACTCTTGTATTTATTAAGGAAAATGTCACATTGTGATGTATTAAGCCAGTACTTCAATTACGGGTCGACGGGATGACATGTTACATGCTGTAGTTATCACTTATAATTTGTCCCCCTGTTTGAGTATTTCTGTCCCTGGAATAACCTCTCATTTGGCTCTTTCTAGATAGCCTTATTTGATTTCGAGTGGCAAATGTTTTCCTTTTGTATTCCGGCTTTTCTATTGCTGTATGATACAGAACTCTTTTGGCATAAATATTTGTGTTCCCAGTACCTCAGTCATTTGGGTTTTACTGCCTGCATATGTTTTGTGAAATGGTCCTGTTTTTGGGTAGGTAACACGTGGACTCTAGTGTGTAAATGTTACTTGAATCTGTGCTTCACTCTAGTATGTGGCATGTGTGTGCGGACTCTTGGATGCTTCACGCCTACTCCACAGGAGCCCCTGTCCCCTGGAAGGTGGCTTCCCCATTCATAATCAGGAGACAAAGCTACCATGGATATACCCTTGGTTCTATTTTGATAACGGAAGATACAGAGAGCGGGTTGTTACAGTCAGAAGATGGTGCTGAAGCAAGAAGGACCTTCTGTCTTCTCTCTCCCCTGTCTTTCAAGTACTGGGTGGGAGGAAAGATTGGTGACATGCATGGTGGGGACTAATGGCCTCTGGTGCTTTGTCCTGTATTTGGTTTAATGTTTTTGTCCTAATCTCTTCAATCAATAAAATTGTGCGTATTTAACTAAAAGTCTGGGGTCTAGGAAATGATTTTTTTTTCTGCCAATGT